>NC_044992.1:55894848-57366915 GCF_008728515.1 Papio anubis
TTGTATTTTTTAGTAGAGACGGGGTTTCACCGTGTTAGCCAGGATGGTCTCGATCTCCTGACCTCGTGATCCGCCCGTCTCTACTAAAAAATACAAAAAACTAGCCGGGCGAGGTGGCGGGCGCCTGTAGTCCCAGCTACTGAGGAGGCTGAGGCGGGAGAATGGCGTAAACCCGGGAGGCAGAGCTTGCAGTGAGCTGAGATCCGGCCACTGCACCCCAGCCTGGGTGACAGAGCAAGACTCCGTCTCAAAAAAAAAAATAAATAAATAAAAAATAAAAAAAATAAAAAAATAAAAAATAAAAAAGGGACTTGATTTCAAAAGAAACTTAATGTTAAATTTTTCACTACTGTTACTTTTTTTTTTTTCCTTTTCCCAGCAGAATTTAACTGTTACGTTCATGGCTCACATTTCTTGATTTTTCTCCCTTCAGTTCCTTCTCAGCCAACCTTTCTGACTGACTATGGCCAGGACACCAGAAACATGCAGCCACAAAGGAAAGATGGCAAAAGAGCTTCTCTCCTGGAAGTTTGATCTCTTCCCATACTCGGCAGGAAAAAACAGAGGAGACCCACAGAAGCAAGTCTGTGCCCATGAATCCTCCTAACTAGCGGAGAGCCTCTGCTGTACACACATCTGGGGCTGCTGAGAAAGCTGCAGCAGCCCCTGGAGCAGGAGAGCAGGAGAGTAAGGACGGTGCCTGCGCATACCTATCACAGTGAGCAGCTCGTAACACCCTCCCTCTGGCAGAAAGCTATTCATGACCTCCTGTTTAGAGAAGGATGCTATTGACTCTGAGCTCGCATCATTGGTCTAAAAAAGAAAAAAAAAATAGGTTAGCAGAGAAAACTGGGGGTGGGATGGGAGTGTGGTGAAGGTGGTAATTCAGACCCACGAGGAGACTGGCATTCAAACACACACACAAATCCCGACTTGGTGCCAACACTATTTGAAGAGAAACAAAACATCACATTCAGTGTAGTAATCAGCACTAATATCAGAGCAAGTGTTAGGGCTGTCTATAAACGGGGAGACAAGGACCTGTTCCCATCAACCGTTAATCTGCCTGTCCTTTCCAACGATCAATGCATTTGCTAAAACCTATGAAATTCTCACTTGGAGAAGGGATGTCTAGAGAATAAAAGCATGTTTGGAAAAGAGAAGCAGGTGGAGAGGTAGGGGTTCTCTTGAATTTTCTGATGCATTAGGATCCTAGTTTTAAGGTCCTGACCACAAGATCCCAAAAGGTCAAACACTGAATCTTGCTCTAGTGAAAATGTGGCCAGGAGTAGCCCCTCTTTAGCAAACCAAGAGCCCGGGCCAGTCATTGCCTGCATTTCCAGTGAAGTGGGAGAACCACTGATGCCCTGAGCTGCAGGCAAGGCACAGAGCTGTCAGGTCTCAGGCATCATCCAGGCAGTCGACGTGGCCTGCTCCCTTTTTCCTGCCCACGTGTGCTGTGAGTGAAGCTGGAGTCTAGCCATTTAGGATGTGTCACAACTCTGGCCTCTGAGGTCCTAGAGGAAGGTGTCCAACCATGTCTGAGTTTGTGCAAAACACACAGCAGACCAACAGCTCTTCTTTCAGGTTAATGGACTGTTTCCTTCTTCCAGACCTAAATTTATGTGTATGATTTAGGGACTGTGACTGCTTTTCTTTTTTTTTAGATTCTCTTTCTTTAGATGCACATCTAACTGAAACGGAGAAACCTGGGCCAGCTCATGTTTCATGTGCTGCACTCACAAACCTGACCTCCAGGCAGAAAAAGTCCTTTGTGAAAGTATGAGAGGCTCCTGGCCCAGCACTATCCAGAAGAGCACGAGCTGAGAGTGTTCTGACCAGGCGGTGCTTGAACAACTCTTTGGGAAGCGGCTCTGCAGAGGAAACCATAAAGATGACAGTGCTCTATACCTGTTAGATGACCAGGGTATACTTTTGCACATGATCTCCTCCATAGCTCAGTGAAGTAGCCGGGACAGATCTTATCTCCACTTTTCACTAACAAAAACTAGGGCCAAGGAGATTAAGTGACTTGCTAAAAATCAAAGCGTGAGTACACGGCACAGGACCCAGGCCCAAGCCAGTGAAATTAATCTGCCACCCTGTCGGCTGACATTTCACGTGTATCTGGTTTATTTGTTGATTTGTTGCTGTTGTTTTTAAGCGATGGGGTCTCTCTCTGTCGCTCAGGCTAAAGTGCAGTGGTGAGATCCTGGCTCACTGTGGCCTTGAACTCCTGGGCTCAATTGATCCTCCTGCCTCAGCCTTCCAAGTAGCTGCGATTACTGGCTGTATGTGGTTTCAAAATAGCTGATGCTGCTGATGCGGAAAGAAACCCCCAGGTGGGCTCTGTCTCCTTCACCACTTACCCTGACAATAAGAGGAACCTAGTCAAGCAAAATTAAGCCCTGTCACCAAATTCCATTTCTAATTTAATCAATTTTTATATTTCTAAGATTTGGCCAAATTGTTGTATTTCACTGTAGTTCACCCATTTTCACTGCTGTATAATATATTAATCACATGAATATATCTCAGTTTACCCATTCCAACATTGATGGGTCATTTGGATTGTTTTTCTGTTCTGCTGTTATGGACTGTGCTACTATAAACATGTTTGAATATGTCTCCTGACTAAAGCTTGTACTTAGGAGTGGATGGAATTGCTAGGTGACAAGAGTATATGAACAATCAACTTTATGAGACAACGCCAAATTATTTTCCAAAATGGTTACACCAATTTACACTCCCACCAGCGACGTACGTGTTTTTTGTTTTTGTTTTTGTTTTTAAGACGGAGTCTCACTCTGTCACCAGGCTGGAGTGCAGTGGCACGATCTCGGCTCAGTGCAACCTCCGCCTCCTGGGTCCAAGCGATTCTCCTGACTCAGCCTCCCAAGTAGCTGGGACCACCACGCCTGGCTAAGTTTTGTATTTTTTTGTAGAGATGGCGTTTTGCCATGTTGCCCAGCTGGTCTTGAACTCCTGACCTCAAGTGATCCACCCAGCTTGGCTCACAAAGTGCTAAGATTACAGGCATGAGCCACCGTGCCCAGCCACATGTGTTCTTATTATCTTTTCCCCAACATTGGTATTTTCAGATTTCTTAATTTTCGCCAGTCTCGTGGATTTGATTTACATTTCCCTGGTTACTAAGGAAGATAAGGATCTCTTCATACATTTATCAGTCGTGTGAGCTTTCTCCAAGATGAAAATGCCTCTTCCTGTCTCTTGCCCATTTTCCTATTGTTTCAGTGCAGGATTTCCCCAAAGTGGGCCCCACAGAACTCTGATTCTGCCAGTTGGATAGAAAAACTTTCCATGTCCAATGAAGTTAGGAAATGCAGCATACTCTCTCATGGAGGATCACAAAGTGTACGTCCATATTAAAGGCACTGAGAAATTCTGTAGTAAGAAAATTTATTAACTTTGTTTAACCTAGCATTTCCCAAAGAGATCTGTCTAGGGAACCTTCTGTGCCTAACATCTGTTGAATTTTGGGAAAGATAATTGGGAAAGGCTATTTTAAATAAAACATATGCTATAACGCAAAGAGCATAGGCTTATGGGCCATACAGAGGCAGAATTTGAACTCAGGTCTATTACTGGTTCTGTGACCCTGGGCAAGTCACTCTGATCTCTTGGAATCTCCATTATATCAGCAGCTGAGTAATTTCCATCTCACAGTGTTGTCTCTATTAGATGAGATAAAACATGTTAAGAGCTTAGTGCTACCTGGTGTATAAAAGACATTCAATACGTGTGAATCCTATTCTCCTACTCCTTCTTTTGCTCTCTACTTTTTGGTGACTCTCCTGTTCAACAAATAAAATAGAAAAGAGAAAATAGAGGAAACAGAGATTCCTAAGCAGAGCTTGATCAATAGTTAAAGTTGCTTTGATACTGGTTTTTATACTTATCTGTGTTTTCTAATGCTCTCAAAATAAATTCTAGGACCATTAAACTTTATTTTATTTATTTATTTTTGAGACAGAGTCTCGCTCTGTCACCCAGGCTGGAGTACAATGGCACGATCTCAGCTCACTATAGCCTCTGCCTTTTGGGTTCAAGCGATTCTCCTGCCTCAGCCTTCTAAGTAGCTGGGACTACAGGCGCAAGCCACCATGCCTGGCTAGGTTTTTTTTTTTTTTTTAGACAGAGTCTCGCTCTGCTGCCCAGGCTGGAGTGCAGTAGTGGGATCTAGGCTCACTGCAACCTCTGCCTCCTGGGTTCAAGCGATTCTCCTCCCTTGGCCTCCCAAGTAGCTGGGATTACAGGTGCATGATACCACGCCTGGCTAATTTTTTGTATTTTTAGTAAAGACGGGGTTTCACTGTGTTGGCCAGGCTGGTCTCAAACTCCTGACCTCAGGTGATCCGCCCACCTCAGCCTCCCAAAGTGCTGGGATTACAGGTGTGAGTCACCACGCCCGGCAGATAGATACTTCATTATATCCCTTTTCCTTGTCAGGCATGCATATAAGCTTATAAGACATATTGTCTACTAGGCTATACACTAAGACACATTCTTGCTAAGCCTAGGTAGGGAATGATTCATTAAACTATCAATGTGCTTAACTAGTAACTTGACAAATATTTATTTCTATTCTCTAGCAGTACAGAAAACTACTAAAACTAACCCAAAAGTATTAGTTTTAGAAAATAAAATTCTTTTTTTTTTTTTTTGAGACAGGGTCTCACTCTGTCACCCAGGCTGGAGTACAGTGGCATGATCATAGCTCACTACAGCCTCGAACTCCGGGGCTCAAGCAGATCCTCCCACCTCAGCCTCCCAGGTATATGCCACCATGCCAGGCTAATCTTTTTTTTTTTTCTTTTTCAATTAGGGACAGAGCCTCACTCTGTCTCCCAGGCTGGAGTGCAATGGCACTATCCTAGCTCACTGCAGCCTTGAACTCCTGGGCTTAAGGGATTTTCCTGCCTTATCCTCCTGGGTAGGTAGGACTACCAGTGTGCGCCACCATGCCTGGCTAGTTTTTTTGTTTTTAGAGATGGGGTCTCACTGTGTTGCCCAGGCTGGCCTCCAATTCCTGGCCTCAAATCATCCTCCTGCCTCAGCCTCCCAAAGTGCTAGGTTTACAGGTGTGAGCCACCACACCTGGCCTTTAGAAAATAAAGTTCTGGGGGCCGGACATGGTGGCTCACACCTGTAATCCCAGCACTCTGGGAGGCCAAGGCAGGCAGATCAGGAGATCGAGCCCATCCTGGCCAACACGGTGAAACCCCGTCTCTACTAAAAATATAAAAAATTAGTCGGGTATGGCAGCAGGTGCCTGTAGTTCCAGCTACTCGGGAGGCTGAGGCAGGAGAATGGCGTGAACTCGGGAGGTGGAGCTTGCAATGAGCTGAGATCGTGACACTGCACTCCAGCCTGGGCGACAGAGCTTAATAACTGCTTCAAAAAAATAATAAGAAAAAGAAAAGAAAAGAAAAGAAAAGAAAGAAGGAAGAAAGGAAGGAAGGAAGGAAGGAAGGGAAAGAAAGAAAGAAAGAAAGAAAGAAAGAAAGAAAGAAAGAAAGAAAGAAAGAAAGAAAGAAAGAAAGAGAAAGAAAAAAAGAGAAAGAAAGAAAAAGAAAGAAAGAAAGAAAGAAAGAAAGAAAGAAAGAAAGAAAGAAAGAAAGAAAGAAAGAAAAGAAAAGAAAAGAAAAGAAAAGAAAAGAAAGAAAGTTCTTGGCCAGGCACGGTGGCTCACGCCTGTAATCCCAGCACTTTGGGAGGCCGAGGCGGGTGGATCATCTGAGGTCAGGAGTTTGAAACCAGCCTGGCCAACATGGTGAAACCCTGTCTCTACTGAATACAAAAAATTAGCTGGGTGTGGTGGCACATGTCTATAATCCCAGCTACTTGGGAGGCTGAGGCAGGAGAATCACTTGAACCCGGGAGGCAGACATTGCAGTGAGCCGAGATTGCACCATTGCACTCCAGCCTGGGCAACAAAAGTGAAGTTCCATCTCAAAAAAAAAAAAAAAAAAAAAAGAAGTTCTTGAAAGTTCTTGACTGGGCACGGTGGCTCACGACTGTAATCCCAGCACTTTGGGAGGCTGAGTCAGGTGGATCACTTGAAGTCAGGAGTTTGAGACCAGCCAACATAGTGAAACCAGAAAAGATTCTCTACTAAAAATACAAAAATTAGCTGCGCGTGATGGCACACGCCTGTAATTCCAGCTACTCGGGAGGTTGAGGCAGAACTGCTTGAACCCAGGAGGCAGAGATTGCAGTGAACCGAGGTTGCACCACTGCACTCCAGCCTAGGCAACAGAGTGAGACTCGGTCTCAAAAAAGAAAAGAAAAGAAAAGAAAGTTCTTTATGTAACTGGCAATATGAGCTCACAGGCAATCTGGAATTGCATAACATGAACTAGTCCAGCGATAGCAACTGCTCTGTCCCCAGCTCACTAGGAATGATTCTAAAATGGAGGCCTTCTTCTTTGTGGATATTGTATAGGTCTGAACTCAAAGAGAGACCAAACTTCATTTAGGAAAACAAACAAACAAACAAGGAAACAGGCAATATTTTGAAAGGAAGAGGTCTAGATCATCTGACATTGCCACAAGAAAGGAAGGTTAGTTCATCACACTGTTTCAGTTTTAGAACAGGTCGAAACTCAGATAAAAAGAATGAAATATTTAGCCCATTCTCTTTAAATGCAGCATGACATAGTTTAATTAGTGGAATGTAATAATCTCAAATTGCTCATAGAAAGTAACTAATTCTATCAAAGTGTTTTCTTAGTTTCCCCCACCATGAAATGCATTTTATTCATTTTGAAGCATTTGAAAAATACATAAGCAGCTGATATTCAGAAATGACCACAAAATAACTGTGTTAAAGAGTTTAAAACAAACTACAGTAAAGCATACAAAGACAATATTCACAAAATGCTACCAAATAAACACATTCAACTTCCCACAGGTTTCACGCAGGATAACTTTTGATATAACATCAGCAGCTGTAAAAATATAAAAATTATATGTAATTGGCATTGTATTCTAGAAAAATAGCTAACTGAGCCTATAGGGAACATTTTTGGTCTCCAGATTGGAAAGCATTTGGATCTGATAGAGAGGTGCTCCTGATTAGTGGATGACGTAAGCATAGCCAAAGCTTTACTCAGAATTCCGAGTCAACATCATTGTCCTTCACTCAACCTTGGGGCTGCTGCAGAAGCTGCAAATGTCTGCAATCTGAACAGAGTCAGAAGTCTAGGTAGGAAAGTTCTTATCCTCTCTCTTTATAAGACGCTGATTCATATATTCAAAAATAGTTTGGTACATTGTGCACATCTGGTGCTATTTATTTAAGTAAAATAAACTAGAAGAGAAGGAAACAGGGTAAGAATCTTGCAGCTTTCACCAATGAAAAAAGTAAATGTTCTGTTTTATACTTTTTAATTTTGCTTTTGTTTTTAAGGTAAGAGATTTGAGGTCTAGACAGAGATCTGTATTATGTCTGTGGACGCAAATCTATTATTAATAGACTAAGGGCAGAAAATTTAATACCATTAGTCACTAAACAATAACCGTATTTCAGATTATTGAAACTTACTTTTTTGGGGGAAGGGGTGGTAGTCGATTGGCAGGGCTGGGGAGGGGAGGAGACCTTAATCCCCAGAAGAGACAAAAAGTACCTGAGACTTTTTTCAGTTTTCAAATTACACATCCAAATCTTTCCAGGGTGAAACCTGAATCTCCACAAGTACAAAAATCACACTACAAATAAAGCTCAGTGACCGATAAGCAGAAACATAAAATGATAAGCCAACAGAACACACAAACTTCCACAAGAAATCATCTCCATGCAACAGCCATAGTGCTAGGGCCTAGGAAGTCACTTACTTTTCTCCGAGTGTCACCCGGAGGCTGCTCTGGGGTAGAGAAATTGATTGTTGGCATTTTGTGTTTTAGCAGAAGACACACCCACATTCAGAACAGCAATTATTGTACTTAGGACTACATTTATTAATAGAAACCACTTAAGAGTCATTACAGCAAAAATTGCCTGTGGGGCTACATATAAACACACATACACAGATCCACAGTAAAAATGCTGCAGAGAGATGGGGCTTTAAACATGGATCTATGGTTCTTCAAAAGGTGGCAAGTCTACTTTTCTATGGGTATTCTTTACTGGATAGAACTCAACTGCTACAATTCTGGTCATACATTTACTTGGCATCAACACACAATGTTGTTATGAATAGGCCAGTTCCTTATACTTTGTGAATAAATAATTCATTATATAGTTACAGAGATGGGTGGCCATTTCCCAGTGAGTGTGGGAACTAGAAAACATGTTTTTTCAAAAAGGGGCAAAAATTTTAATATAGCAACACGTGTATGAAGGACCATTACTCAACCTGATTCTCTAAAGTCAGATAGATTTGATTCTAAATGTAAATAAAGCAAAGGCATTTGGTGCTCTGCTAGTCCTAGTGAAAATGAACAAAACAAAGGACAACTGAAATAACTTTCTGTTCTTAAGTCAAATTCTGTATGTGCTGTTGACCTTCTCTATTCTGTATAAGTGATAAAAATCACCAAACTGAAGATTTTTAACTGTAAAATATTGGGGTGATTATACATTTCTAATCATCTTAAATTTCTAAATACCTTAAACTATACAAAATCAGAAAAGTCTAGTTACCAAGGAAAATGCTTTCTTCTTTTTTTTTTTGGAGGCAGAGTCTTGCTTTATCCCTAGGCTGGAGTGCAGTGGCATGATCTCGGTTCACTGCAGCCTCTGCCTCCCAGGTTCAAGAGATTCTCCTGCCTCAGCCTCCCGAGTAGCTGGGATTACAGGTGCCTGCCACCACGCCCAGCTAATTTTTATATTTTTAGTAGAGATGGGGTTTTGCCATGTTGGCCAGGCTGGTCTCCAACTCCTGACCTCAGGTAATCTGCTCGCCTCGGCCTTCTAAAGTGCTGGGATTACAGGTGTGAGCCACTGCACCTGGCCTACTTTTTTTTGTTTTTTGTTTTGAGACAGAGTCTCCCTCTGTCACCCAGGTAGGAGTGCAGTGGTGTGATCTTGGCAATTCTCCTGCCTCAGCCTCCTGAGTAGCTGGGATTACAGGTGTGCGCCACCATGCCGATTAATTTTTTTTGTATTTTTAGCAGAGATGGGGTTTTCACCATATTGGCCAGGCTGGTCTTGAACTCCTTGACCTTGTGATCTGCCTGCCTCGGCCTCCCAGAGTGCTGCGATAACAGGAGTGAGCCACTGCGCCCTGCATCACTGTTTAATTTTAAACCATTTTATTCCCATTAATGATGGGAAGAAAATGAGAATAGGAACAGAATGTGGTATTTTTGTTCCACTAGCCTTTCCTTTACTGTGCATCTAACTAATTCTTTCCAACTAAAATATATAGAACTCATCATTTTTCTAAACTCCCATTTGTCTAAAACATAACACTCTGACAAAGTTCACAAAAATTCTAGTCCAGAAATTCTTTGAGATGTGTTAGGGAAAATAAATTAATAAGTACCACCTAGTAACTAACAAGTGTGAGTTTTCAATTACTTAAATCTATCCCTGACCTCATGCTCTGCCCGCCTCGGCCTCCCAAAGTGAAACCCCATCTCTACTAAAAATACAAAAAAAATTAAGCCGGGTATGGTGGTGTGCTCCTGTAATCCCAGCTACTCAGGAGGGCTGAGACAGGAGAATCTCTTGAACCCGGGAGGTGGAGATTGCAGTGAGTCGAGATCGTGCCACTGCACTCCAGCTTGGGCGACAAAGTGAGACTCCGTCTCAAAACAAAACAACAAAAAACAAAACAAAACAAAAAAAAAACCCCAAAAACAAAAAATCCTATCTGGGGGTATTTTGGATCAGCTAACCAATGTACTCAATCTGATAATCTGCTTTTTAAATTTACTTCTTATTTTATTTATTTGCTGAGACAGAGTCTCAAAAACTCAGCCTTGCTCTTTCACCCAGGCTGGAGCGCAGTGGCGTGATCTCGGCTCACTGCAACCTCCACCTCCTGATTTCAAGCCATTCTCCTGCCTCAGTCTCCCTAGTAGCTGGGACCACAGGTGTGCGCCACCATGCCTGGCTAATTTTTGTATTTTCAGTAGAGATGGGATTTCACCACGTTGGCCAGCCTGGTCTCGAACTCCTGACCTCAGGTGATTCGCCTGTCTTGGCCTCCCAAAGTGCTGGGATTACATGCGTGAGCCACCATGCCCAGCCGATAATCTGATTTTTTTTTTTTTTTTTTGAGACAGAGTGTTGCTCTGTCACCCAGGCTGGAGTGCAGTGGTGCCATCTTGGTTCACGGCAACCTCCACCTCCTGGGTTCAAGCGCTTCTCCTGCCTCAGCTTCCCAAGTAGCTGGGACTACAGTGCGCGCCACCACGACCAGCTAATTTTTGTATTTTTAGTAGAGACGGGATTTCACCACATTGGCCTGGCTGGTCCCGAATTCCTGACCTTAAGTGATCTGCCTGCCTCGGCCTCCCAAAGTGCTGGGATTACAGGCGTGAGCCACCATGTCCGGCCTGATAATCTGTTTCTTTTCTTTTTCTTTTTTTTTTTTTTGAGACTCACTCTCTCGCGCTCTGTCTCCCTCTGTCGCCCAGGCTGCAGTGCAGTGGTGCGATCTCTACTCACTGCAAGCTCCGCCTCCCAGGTTCACGCCACTCTCCTGCCTCAGCCTCTCGAGTGTAACTGGGATTACAGGCACCCACCACTACGCCTGGCTAATTTTTTTCTATTTTTAGTAGAGACAGGGTTTCACCATGTTGGCCAGGATGGTCTCAATCTCCTGACCTCGTGATCTGCCTGCCTTGGCCTCCCAAAGTGCTGGGATTACAGGCGTGAGCCACCGCGCCCGGCCGATAATCTGTTTCTTAAACTATAAGATCCTAAAAGAGTATCTTGGTATTCAGACACAAAGAATGGTGCTCTACTATTATTTTTTTTGAAAATAATTTTTTTTGCCCTAAATTAAGATGACAGTTCCCTAAAAGGCTCACTTTGAAAATGGCCAAAGGGTAATGCCTAGGCCTGTCAAGGTTTACTTCTGAAATCAACATTCAGGTTTTACAATAGGAAGTTCATATTTTTGCTCTGAAAGACTTCCTTCATTCTGTTCTCTTAAGTCTCATAATTTCTACCATGAAAAAATGAGTCAACTAGATTGAGCGATAAAACCAGAACTTCCAGATCATTGCTTCCTTTGTCTTGACAATTATTTTTTAAATCTTCAAGGCTAGAGACTTTTAGTTTTCTTTCTTTAAAAATATGTATTTCACCTGGACAAAAGAAAACATACATGCTTTTAAGTAAATACTGGCTTTCTAACAATCAAGAGAGGCCAAGGAAAATTGCCAGGTTAGTCTTCAAATCTTTGGGAAACCATAAATTCATAAAGGAACCAAAGAAATCCAATAACTGTAGGTTACACTTGCCCTTAGAATTGCTAATTGCTATAGATTGCTTTAGTCAACAAAAAAGTAGTGATTTTTTATATCCTGAAGTGATGGCTAAATGCCATACTGTACTTACCTCCAAATAGTTCCAAATCTCTTAAGCCCTCAACAATGAACTTTTCCGAGACCCACCGCTAAAGAGGAAAACCCCAAAGAGAATTAGTATTTCTTCCAAGCCACAACAAATTAGCTATCAGCCTTTAGACAGACAGACAAAATCACAACTATGAAAACAGAATCATGCAGTACAGTTAGAAATCATTTCTTTTTTTTTTTTTTTGAGATGGAGTCTTGCTCTGTCACCCAGGCTGGAGTGCAGTGGCGCGATCTCGGCTCACTGCAAGCTCTGCCTCCTGGGTTCATGCCATTCTCCTGCCTCACCCTCCCGAGTAGCTGGGACTACAGGCGCCCGCCACCACGCCTGGCTAATTTTTTTGTGTGTGTTTTTAGTAGAGACGGGGTTTCACCATGTTAGCCAGGGTGGTCTCGATCTCCTGACCTCGTGATCCGCCCGCCTTGGCCTCCCAAAGTGCTGGGATTACAGGCGTGAGCCACCACACCCGGCCAGGAATCATTTCTATGGAAAAGTTGTTAATAGAATCTTGAACTAAAAACAAGATTCCTTTCTCTACTCCTCTTTGCCTATTTGATGAATAATTCTTAAATTTGACAGATGAGAAATAGATAATACTGGCTCTAATAATGAAGACTTTTTTTGCCTTCCCTATATTGGTTCCATCTTACTCATTCTACATTACAGATGCCTTGGATCACTGATGTCAATTTGAAAACTATCACTGGAATTCATAACACAGAAAACAGAGATGGAACAGTAGTTATCCACAAAACCCTGTTAGTTTGTAAAACGACACACAACAAGTTGCATATTCTTTATCAAACACTAGGGGTTCTAAAGACATGGCTGCTTATATTTTCTGCCAAGTTCACAAGGGCCAAACTAGTAAGATCAAACTAGCAGGATCAATCTATGGCTCACTTTACTAGCCTATTTCAAATGAGTATTAGATTTCTGTCATTCTGATCAGTGGTTTTGTTTCACCTGAATTAGGCTACATTGAAACAGAAAAGGAGCTCGTATTTAAAAGCAATGGAATCAAGATTGTATTTCCCTTAAGGACTGGTGTTACACTTTGGCTTGGGGGCATTCTTTCCACTGGGCAGAGTTCAGGCTATGGAGATATTCCTTTTTTCCTCTTAATTAACAGTGAAGTTTACTCTCTCTAACATAAATTGTTCTTATATGCATAAACATTAGAAAAAAGATTAAGTATTAAGTAACATTCAGAAATAAGGTGCATGATACAGACTGTGAATTGGAATTACAGCATCATTCTCTGTCCTTCCCTATAACTATTTTTTCCGAATCAAAAAAGAAATAACATTCTAAATTTAAAACTTCATATAAAATTATATGCACTGCATCAAAAAACATAAATTATGCTTTAATATGTAAAGAAAATGGTGTACTCATAATGTCTCATAGCACTTATACCCTGTTACAAAATTCTAAAATAATTACTATTGCATTTAGAAATTAGGTACTTGATAATAAAATAAGACACTCATGAAATAATGGGAATTTGTAAAGTAGCTAAATCTAGTATTGTTTTTGAGGTCATTTTTTCTGACGAAGTTTTGAAGTATAATAAAATCTTTCATGTTCAAAAAGTCTTCAATTAAAACTAATGATATTACTTAGAAAAAAGTGTCCTGGTAATTACAACTTGATTTTGAAAACTCATAAACTCAAGAGCGCGGGGGGTGGGTCATAAGCAGATAGGTATCTACACTGAGAAGTATTATTGACTCATTTAATGTTGTATGACTGATATTCATGAAATAAGCCACTTTCTTCTTATTTCTTCTCTATCAGACAAGCTGGTGGTAAATTTTGTGTCTCTGGTCAGCCTCTGTCTGCAAACTCTTCTCAGGAGTGGAGGCTGCACTACCTGCCTTACTTCCTACATTCCTCACTTCTGTATCATTCCGACCCTAACCACCTACAACATCTGCCAACACACACTGCTTTTCAGAAAACAAAAATAGTAAAGTCAGAAGAATAGAAAAACACTCACCCTGATTCGCTCTGGTTTACTTACAAGAAACGACATGAGTTCCTACTGTGTAGACCTACTTCAGTTTCAAAAACTTAAACCTAAAAGGAAGATAGAAATAGGTTGAGTTAGCAAAAATCTCCTTATATAGAAATACCTTCTGATTAACAAAAACTTATTACAGGTCTACCATTCAAAGCACTGGACTTCACCTATAAATTGCTAGGTTTGTTTAGAGAAACTTTAAGTGATGATAAATCTGAATATACTTTGGCCAAGCACATTATAAAATTCTGTAATTTCTGGCCGGGCGCAGTGGTTCATGTCTGTAATCCCAGCACTTTGGGAGGCTGAGGCGGGCGGATCACCTGAGGTCAGGAGTTCGAGACCAGCCTGGCCAACATGGTGAAACCCTGACTCTATTAAAAAACAAAAAAAGCCAGGCAAGGTGGCATGTGGCTGTAATCCCAGCTACTTAGAATCATTTGAACCCAGGAGGTGGAGATTGCAGTGAGCAGAGATCACACCATTGCATTCCAGCCTGGGTGACAGAGCAAGACTGTCTCAAAAAAATAAAATAAAATAATTTCTGTAGAAAGAGAAATGTGTTATGTGGTTTTAAATTAATTCCTAAATTTCTCTTGACTCAATCCCCCACTAACCTTTTCCCAGAAACAATTACCTTCAGTTATTTTCCATGGTTATTCTGCTTTTTATTTATTTACTTTTTGTAGAGACAGGGTCTCTCTATGTGGCCCAGACTGGTCTGGAACTCCTGGACTCAAGTGATCCTCCCACCTTGGCCTCCCGAAGTGTGGGGGTTACCAGATGAGCCACCATGCACAGTGTTATCCTGCTTTTTAATAATTATTCTTAATATTTATGTGGGTATGACTTAATTTTAACTTTTCAAATTTTCTTTACAGCTCCTTGCAGAGCAGGGCTAACGCATAGGCAGCGTACCCAGAGTCAGCCAGTTTTAACTTCCTACCATGGTAGATGAAGACAAAGCTTCTTACATGATTATCTTCCACTGTATCTCCTGCTCTCATTCCACCAACATAGCTCTGGTATAATTTTGCTTAAATCAATAGTCCACATTTATATTACTATGACTATGCAAATATGGTTCAAAGCTGAGGCAAACAGAAATACCTGTCTCGGCCGGGCCTGGTGGCTCAAGCCTGTAATCCCAGCACTTTGCGAGGCCGAGGTGGGTGGATCACTTGAGGTCAGGAGTTCGAGACGTTAGCGTGACCAACATGGTAAAACCCCATCTCTACTAAAAATACACAAAAAATTAGCCAGGCGTGGTGGCGGGCGCCTGTTCCCAGCTACTTAGGAGGCTGAGAAAGGAGAATTGCTTGAACCCGGGAGGCGGAGGTTGCAGTAAACCAAGGTCGCGCCACTGCACTCCAGCCTGGGTGACAGAGCTAGACTCCATCTCAAAACAAACAAACAAACAAACAAACACAAACAAAAACCAACCATGTCTCTTTTCCGTTTTTTTTTTTTTTTTTTTTCCTTTTTTTTTTGAGATGGAGTTTTGCCCTTGTTGCGCAGGCTGGAGTGCAGTTGCACGACCTTGACTCATGGCAACCTCTGCCTCCTAGGTTCAAGTGATTCTCCTGCCCCAGCCTCCTGAGTAGCTGGGATAACAGGTGCCTGCCACCATGACTGGCTAATTTTTGTATTTAGTAGAGATGGGGTTTCACCATGTTGGTCAGGCTAGTCTTGAACTCCTGACCTCAGGTGATCCAGCCGCCTCGGCCTCCCAAAGTGCTGGGATTATAGGCATGAGACACTGTGCCCGGACAATGTCTTTCTTTCCTTATACACCTATTTTTTCCTAGAGTTAATAACCACCTCATTTGTTCACTTGCTTGGTTTCTCATATAGCTATTAACTTTTTACAAATACACCAACATCTCTGCTATTTGACTTATCCATATATTTTTCCATACCCTCAAACCCATCAATTTCAATTTTCTCCTGGAAGTTGCCTTCATAGGGCCCTCCAGCCTCCTACTACAATCTGGAGTAGTTGCTTTTTAGGCCAGTTGCACTTAGTTGACATTTTTTTTTTTTTTTTGAGGCAGGGTCTGGCTGTGTCATCCAGTCTGGAGTGCAGTGATGTGATCTCTGCTCACTGCAACCTCTGCCTCCAGGGCTCCAACCATCCTCTTACCTCAGTCTCCTGAGTAGCTGGGACTACAGGTACATGCCACCATGCCTAATTTTTTATTTTTTGTAGAGACGAGGCTTTGCCACATTGCCCAGGCTGGAGTGCGGTAGCACGATCCTGGCTCACTGCAACCTCCGTCTCCCAGGTTCAAGTGATTCTCCTGCTTCAGCCTCCCGAGTTACTGGGACTATAGGTGCGCACACCACTACGCCTGGCTAATTTTTTTGTATTTTTAGTAGAGACAGGGTTTCCCTATGTTGGCCAGGCTGGTCTCGAACCCTTGATCTCAGGTGATCTGCCCACCTCAGCCTCCCAAAGTGCTGGGATTACAGGCATGAGCCACTGCCCTGGTCTCAAACTCTTGAGCTCAAGCAATCTGTCTGCCTTGGCCTCCCACAAGTGCTAGGATTACAGGTGTGAGCCACCATTCCTGGCCCTACCCTGATATATATATATACATATTTTTTTGAGATGGAGTCTCGCTCTGTTGCCAGGCTGGAGTGCAGTGGTGATCTTGGCTCACTGCAACCTCCGACTCCCGGATTCCAGCGATTCTCCTACCTCAGCCTCCCGAGTAGCTGGGATTACAGGCGCGTGCCACCACGCCCGGCTAAGTTTTGTATTTTTAGTAGAGATGGGGTTTCACCATGTTGGTCAGGATGGTCTCGATCTCCTGACCTTGTGATCTGCCCGCCTCGGCCTCCCAAAGTGCTGGGATTACAGGTGTGAGTCACTGCACCCGGTCCTGATATTCTTATAGAAGCTCCTTCTCCAACCCTAGCTAAGAATCACTCATTTATGTTGTCATAAAATTTTAAAAATAAAGAATTTATTTGAAAAAACATGATTAGAATGCATCTTTAATAGTATTAAACACAAAACATCATGCAAAAGAAATTTATGAGGAAAAAAGTTCCATATCCTCATGTAGTCTACAATAGAAAGAGAAAATTAATGTAGATAAAGAGGCAGGTAGATGTTTTTATCTGCAAAAAAAGTTTCTATGGTCTGGAAAAATTTCAGAATTTAAAAATAAAATCAAATTTTCTTTCTTTCTTTCTTTTTTTTTATGAGACAGGGTTTCATTCTATTGCCCAGGTTGGAGTGCAGTGGCACAATCTCAGCTCACGGCAACCTCTGCTTCCAAGGTTTAAGCGATTCTCCTGCCTCCGCCTCCCAAGTAGCTGGGACTACAGGTATGCATCACCATCCCTGGCTAATTTTTGTATTTTTAGTAGAGTGAGGGATTCACCATGTTAGCCAGGTTGGTCTCGAACTCCTGACCTCAAGTTATCTACCCGCCTCGGCCTCCCAAAGATCTGGGATTACAGGTGTCAGCCACCCCACCGGCCTAAAACAGAATGTATTTCAAACTAACTTGTGTATTTATAAACACCTATAGATGCTCAGACATCCACCTTTAAAAATTCTAATTCTGCAGGTCTGGGGAGGGCCTTGGACATCTATATAGTTTTAAAAGTTCTAGCTGCTACCACTACCACCATTCTTCCCCACCTCACCACAAAAACAACAACAAAAGCCATGCATTGTCAGGATTGAGAACCACTGAGAAAACAGATGGAGTAAGTTCCAGGCTCTTTTCTGCTTTTTCTAATCAGGTCTTGGAATAGTTCCTCAAATGTACAACTGATTAAAAATCTCCAGTTAAATGGATAGTAAGAATCTTAAGAATATGAATATATTGGCTGGGCGTGGTGGCTCATGCCTATAATCCTAGGACTTTCGGAGGCTGAGGTGGGTGGATCACCTGAGGTCAGGAGTTCAAGACCAGCCTGGCCAACATGGTGAAACCCCATCTCTACTAAAAATACAAAAATTGGCCGGGCGCGGTGGCTCAAGCCTGTAATCCCAGCACTTTGGGAGGCCGAGACGGGCGGATCACGAGGTCAGGATATCAAGACCATCCGGGCTAACACGGTGAAACCCCGTCTCTACTAAAAATACAAAAAATTAGCCGGGCGTGGTGGCGGGCGCCTGTAGTCCCAGCTACTCGGGAGGCTGAGGCAGGAGAATGGCGTAAACCCGGGAGGCGGAGCTTGCAGTGAGCTGAGATCCGGCCACTGTACTCCAGCCTGGGTGACAGAGCGAGACTCCGTCTCAAAAAAAAAAAAAAAAAAATACAAAAATTAGCTGGGCATGGTGGCAGGTGCCTGTAATCCCAGCTACTCGGGAGGCTGAGGCAGGATAATCGCTTGAACCCGGGAGGTGGAGGTTGCAGTGAGCCAAGATCGCCCCATTGCACTCCAGCCTGGGGAACAAGAGCAAGACTTCGTCTCAAAAAATAAATAAATAAATATTATGAATATACCTTGCTGTTTTTCCACTTGTAGGAATTTGCCCTAGGGAAAATTTATGTAGAAATTTAGTCACAAGGATATCTCCTATAGTATCACTGTCTATTATAGCAACCACTAGCCAAATGTGGTTAAACTTACAACTGAATTTGTAATAAATAAATAAAATTAAAATTTCAGTTCCTGTGGCTGGGTGTGGTGGCTCACACCTGTAATCCCAGCACTTTGAGAGGCTAAGTGGGGAGGATCACTTGAGCCCAGGAGTTCAAGACCAGCCTGGGAAACAGAGTGAGACCCCGTCTCTACCCCCACCCCAACACTGGCAAAAAAAAAAAAAAATTAGCCAGGTGTGGTACTGATACTCTTAGCTACTTGGGAGGCTGAGGTGGGAGGATCACCTGAGCCTGGGAAGTCAAGAGTGTGATGAGCTGTTACTGTACCACTACACTCCAGCCTGGGTGACAGAGAGACATCCTGTCTAAAAAAAAAAAAAAAAAAAAAATTCAGTTCCTCAATCACATTACATTTCAAGTTCTCAGGAGTCACATGTAGCTAGCAGCTTCTCTATTAGAAGATGAGAATGCCTGGGAAAGCACAGAACCAGCTGAATGTATCCATGGCTTATCTTTTTTGAAATTCTTTTTTTTCTTTTCAGATAGCATCTCGCGCTTGTGGCCCTGGCTGCAGTGCAGTGGCATGACGACGGTTCACTGCATCCTTGACCTCCCAGGCTCAAGCAATCCCCCACCTCAGCCTCCTGAGTAGCTGAGACCACAGGTATGTGTCACCATGCCTGACTAACTTTTTTTTCCTGAGAAAAAGTCTGGCTCTGTTGCCGAGGCTGGAGTACAGTGGCACAATCTCAAAGGCTCACCACAACCTCCACCTCCCAAGGTCAAGTGATGCTCCCACCTCAACCTCCCGAGTAGCTGGGACTACAGGCATGCACCACGATACACAGCCAAGTTTTGTATAGATGAGTTTTCACCATGTTGCCCAGGTTGGTCTTGAATTCCTGGGCTTGTGATCCACCCACCTCAACCTCCTAAGTGTTAGAATTACAGGCGTGAGCCACTGCGCCTGGCCAATTTTTTATTTTTAGTACAGACAGGTCTTGCCATATTGCCCATGTTGGTCTTGAACTCCTGAGCTCAAGAGACCCTCTGTGAAATTCTTAATTAATTAGCTCAGACCTATGTAAGAGTTATGTCAAATAATCCCACCGGGCAAAGTCACCTAATTTAGTCTCTCAGAAATACATCGGAAACAGTTCATCTTGAGGGAAACACTGGAAGCAGCACTCCTCCATGTTAGGTGTATTGGTGCTACTGGTGGTTCACTATTTATAGTTTCTTCTTGTTACCTTTAATGGACACAGCCATGACAGGAAATTCACAGTCCCTATCTTAAAATTCCAAGTACATTTTATTGTCATGCTAGGTGAAGTCCAATCACGTCTGCGTTTGTGTGCATGTGTGTATGTGCATAGTGGCATATTCTTTTTGGGAGACAGAATCTCGCTCTGTCACCCAGGCTGGAGTGCAGTGATGTGATCTCGGCTCACTGCAACCTCTGCTTCCTGGGTTCACGCAATTCTCCTGTCTCAGCCTCCGGAGTAGCTGAGGCTATAGGCACGTGCCACCACGGCCAGCTAATTTTTTGTATTTTTAGTAGAGACAGGGTTTTTGCCATGTTGCCCAGATTAGTCTCGAACTCCTGAGCTCAGGCAGTCCACCTGCCTCGGCCTCCCAAAGTGCTATGATTACAGGTGTGAGCCACCGCAGCTGGCCAACAGTGGCATATTAAAAACCATTCTTTTTTTGGAGACAAGGTCTTGCTCTGTCACCTAGACTGGAAAGCAGTGGTGCAACCACAGCTCACTGCAACCTCAACCTCCTGGGCTCAAGCAATCCTCCTACCTTAGCCTTCTGAATAGCTGGGATCACAGGTGTGAGCAACTGCCTGGCTAGTTAAAAAAAATTGTTTGTATAGGCCAGGCGTGGTGGCTCACGTCTGTAGTCTCAGCACTTTGGGAGGCTGAGGCAGGTGGATTGCTTGAGCTCAGGAGTTCAAGACAAGCGTGGGCAACATGGCAAAAGCCCATCTCTACAAAAATATAAAAATTAGCCAGGCATGGTGGCATGTGCCTGTAGCCTCAACTACTTGGGAGGCTGAGGTGGGAGGATAGCTTGAACCTGGGAGACAGAGGTTGCAGTGAGCCACGATCGCGCCACTGCACTCCAGCCTGGGTGACAGACTATGTTGTCCAGGCTGGTCTTGAACTCCTGGGCTCAAGTGATTCTCCTACCTTGGCCTCCCAAAGTGGTAAGATCAACAGTATGAGCCACCACACTCAGCCTAAAAACCATTCTCTTTTTTGGGAAGGACAGAGTCTCGTGCTGTTGCCCATGCTGGAATGCAATGGTGTGGTCTCGGCTCACTGCAACCTCCACCTCCCGGGTTCAAGCGATTCTCCTGCCTCAGCCTCCCAAGTAGCTGGGATTATAGGCACCTGCCACCATGCCCAGCTAATTTTTTTTTTTTGTATTTTTAGTAGAGACAGGGTTTTACCATGTTGGTCAGGCTAATCTTAAACTCCTGACCTCAGGTGATCTGCCCTCCTTGGCCTCCCAACTAAAACCCATTTCCTAAGAAGATTTTGGGCCTGCCAAGGGGCACAAGCTAGACACACTTTTGCAAAGAGGTAGAATGCCCTTCTATTCAGGTATGAATTTTTATCAGGCTCCTCAATTTTTACTACTAAATGTTTACGACATATGGGTCATATATAACTGACAATAAAACAGCAGTACTCCTGGTATTTGTCAGAGTACAATCTCTTTTATTTTTTAATCTCCTTTTTAAAATTGTATTCAATTCTTGTTTTTTCTTCTTCCTTTTATCTTTGCTTTTCTATTCTTGTTTGTATTATTTTTCATCTCAAGTGGAACTTGCTCAAAGAATACAATCTTCAACCCATTCCCATCCCCATCTCTCTCAAAAGACCAATTTAAAGAAACAGTATTTACAGACTGGGATTCTGCAGAAGAAGGGTTAATATAGCAGGCCTAACTTCTTATCCTTTAATAAGTCTGCTTTAGCCACTGGCTGGCATCGGGGAACGAGGATTTTGAGAGATTTCCCATTTTCCTAGAAATGACAGAAGTGGCTTATTATGCCTAAATTATTTGTACAAACAGTACGGTTTATGCTGCTTTCTCCTTCTGGGAGTCCAGTTTTGACACATGCCAGGCAGAGGCTGCCTACATGACCATCCTGGGTATGGAGTTTCTAATGAGCTGTCCTGGTTGATAACATTTCACACATGCTGCCACAACTTCTGCTTTGAGGTCTGTGTCACTCTACTGGGGGAGGATCCTTGGAAGTTTGCTCCTGGTTTCCCCCAGACTTCAACCCATGTGCTGTTTCCCTTTGCTGGTTTTTCTTTGTATTCTTCTGTTGAAATAAATCCTAGCCATGAATGTGACTATATGCCAAGTCCTGTGAGTCCTCCTAATGAATTACTGAACCTGAGGGTGTTCTTGGGAACCTCCAACACAGGGATACCTGAAGGAAATTATTTTAAATGTTCTAAATCTATTCCTGGATTAAGGCTGGAAAATGGATGGCTACAGGCCTAGGTCTTACTCTATTTGCCTCCAATAAAATTGTTTTTACTAAACTATACTTGAATAGCCTTTATTTTATATCCAAAGCTCTAAGAAACTTGTCACTGTTTTCAATAAGAATGTTCTAAAAATGCTTTTATTACTGTGTTCACTAAATGAGAAGAGGCAGAAGAAATGTCATTCTGGATTAAGAATCAGGGACAGGCCGGGCACGGTGGCTCATGCCTGTAATTCCAGCACTCAGCAAGGCTGAGGGAGGCGGATCACTAGAGGTCAGGAGTTAGAGGCCAACCTGGACAACATGGTGAAACCCCATCTCTATAAAAAATATAAAAATTGGCCGGGCGTGGTGGCACTAGCCTGTAATCGCAGCTACTTGGGAGGCTGAGAATCGCTTGAACCTGGGAGGCAGAGGTTGCAGTGAGCCAAGATTGCACCACTGCACTAAAGCCTGGGCGACAGAGTGAGACCCTGTCTCAAAAAAAAAAAAAAAAAGAAAAAAGAATCAGGGATACTTTTGCTTTTTCTGCATTTTTGCCAAACTAACTTTAACTTTGACCAAATTAATCTTTCCCTAACAGCATTTACCAAATGTGTATTTCAGTCTTAGGTAAGAAAATGGTAAAGACACACAAAGAACTTGGAAACGTTTCAAAGATAGCAAAGATTAATTTAGAAAAATAGAAGCTATTAGGAAAGGTTAACATCTAGAAAAGAGCGAATTTGGCCGGGCACGGTGGCTCACACCTGTCATCTCAATATTTTGGGAGGCCAAGGCAGGTGGACCACCTGAGGTCAGGAGTTCAAGACCAGCCTGACCAAAAGGGAGAAACTCCGTCTCTAATAAAAAATATAAAAATTAGACATGGTGGCGGGCACCTGTAATCTCAGCTATTTGTGAAGCTGAGACAAGATAATCGTTTGAACTCAGGAGGTGGAGGTTGCAGTGAGCAAGAATGCGCCATTGCACTCCAGCTTGGGCAACACAGCGAGACTCCGTCTCAAAAAAAAAAAAAGAAAAGAGCTAATTTCACCCATAGTGTTACTATACAAATGGTAAGAATAATCAATAAGGTTAAAATATGGCTAAAGGCTCATTAAGAGTAACCTGAAGTCAGAGATTTATACTTAATGTGACAATATGGTGTGGTGAAAAAAACACATACTCTGAAATAAGACAAGCATGGTATGAATTGCATTCTTGCGTCTGTGTTAACTTGATCAACATACTTTGGCTTGCTGAATCTCAACGTTAGTAACTCTAAAATGAGGTTAATGACATCTGTCTGACACCTGAGACAAATATCTTTCTCCCTCTGATAGTGATGCTTATAATAATGGCTTATGTTTCTAGGAGAGACTTTAAAATTAACTTTTTCAGAGAATTAGAAAGATTAGATAGTCAGGTTTCTAAGATTTTAGAATCTCACCTCTCTCCTAAGGTCCCAATTAAGGTAAAGGAATACAAATAATAACCATATATCTGAGGACAGAATGAGAGGAGCTATTAGTAGATGAAATCTCAGTAAATTTCTAGGAGGTGAAAAGTGGACAGAAGGGTGCTGTCTCAGGAAATGGAGAGAAAGCTGCAGGCTAGAATGTGAATGCAGACTATAGTAGAGGAGACGGCAGTTCTCCCAGCAGACAATCCTAAGGGGCTCTGAAATAAAACTGTAGCAATAAGGAATGAGGGAAGGAGAAGTGGGGCTGAAAACAAGTCCCTGGCGTAACTGCCCACTCATGTCCATGAGTCTTAAATCCACAGAGCTCCCAGTCAGCAGCTTTTCTATTCCTTTTTTTTTTTTTTTTGAGATGGAGTCTGGCTCTGTCGCCCAGGCCAAGCTGGAGTGCAATGGCGCGATCTTGGCGCACTGCAACCTCTGCCTCTTGGGTTAAGGGATTCTCCTGCCTTAGCCTCTGGAGTAGCTGAGATTACTGGCATGTGCCACTACGCCTGGCTAATTTTTGTATTTTTAGTAGAGACAGGGTTTAACCATGTTGGCCAGGCTGGTCTCAAACACCTCAGGTGATCCACCCGCCTCGGCCTCCCAAAGTGCTGGGGTTACAGGCGTGAGCCACCGCACCCAGCCCCATATACATTTTTAAATGAAATTATTTGAGAACATACTCCAGTAAAATGAGGCTAAAATCTAAAAAGGAAGCTATGAGATATAAAAAATGGTGTGTCCAGCCGGCCGCAGTAGCTCACTCCTATAATTCCAGAACTTTGGGAAACTGAAGTGGGCGGATCACCTGAGGTCAGGAGTTTGAGACCAGCCTGCCCAACATTGCAAAACCCCATTTCTACTAAAAATACAATAATTAGCCAGGCATGTTGGCGGGTGCCTGTAATGCCAGCTACTCGGGATGCTGAGGCAGGAGAATTGCTTCAACTTGGGAGGCGGAGGTTGCAGTGAGCCAGGATCAGGCCATTGGACTCCAACCTGGGTGACAGAGTGAGACTCGGTCTCAAAAAAAAAAAGTGGTGTGTTCATCGAAGAGATATCTCACGATGATAGCTATGAAGCTGATCAAGAAAGGAATCAGTCAAAATTAGAACATGAACTTGGCAGGTTGAAGAAAATATAATAATATCATTAAAGATTATAAAGGATGAAAAATATCAGGGACAGGGTAGAAAGTGGCCTGTTTCTTCCCCCCGCCCCCCTCCAAAAAAATCAAACAGAAAGGCTACCAAAAATTCCAACAGAAATTAAAACTATATTTTAAAAGTCAAAGTCCAAATTTGAAACAAACTTAAATGTGTTATAATTTTGAGATAGCATGGCTGGGCGCAGTGGCCACACCTATAATCCCAGCACTGTGGGAGGTCGAGGAGGGTGGATTACCTGAGGTCAGGAGTTCAAGACCAGCCTAGTCAACATGGTGAAACCCTGTCCCTACCAAAAATACAAAAAGTAGCTGGGCATGGTGGCACATGCTTGTAGTCCCAGCCACTGGAGAGGCTGAGGCAGGAGAATCGCTTGAACCTGGGAGGTGGAGGTTGCTGTGAGCCAAGATTGTGCCACTGCACTCCAGCCTGGGCAACAGAGTGAGACTCTATCTCGGGAAAAAAAAAAAAAAAAAATTTTTTTTGAGATAGTTCAGCAAGGAATGAGAAAGAAAATCCACTTGCCCTTGAATGATAAGGAAGTTAGGACAGGGGAATGGAGTGCAGAATAACGCTTGGCTGTTCTGTGAATAATACTTATAAGACTATAAGTGCTCATTATCAGCTTATAAATTTTAAGTCTATAGACAAAGCATGATAAACTTAATTACAGTTATATAACAGAATGTAAATGCCTTCAAATTTGATAATATGAAAGTAAAGTTTCACCAGACCGAAGATGGGAAATGGAACAGGGAAGAGATAGAGGAATGACTGGGGAAGCTAATATCCCTATCTTCCCAAAAAGGTAAAGTTAATGCCGAAAGTTGATAGGATAACAAATAGAAACTTATGTACAATATTTAAGGTTACAAAGGTAACCAACAGAAGTAAAAATAGAGGGATTCAACTATCAAAAGTTGGGAAGTGCTGGCTGGGCACAGTGGCTCATGCCTATATTCCCAGCACTTTGGGAAACAGAGGTGGGTGGATCACTTGAGCCCAGGAGTTTGAAACCCCATCTCTATAAAAAATACAAAAACTGGCCAGGTGCGGTGGCATGTGCCTGTGGTCCCAGCTACTAGGGAGGCTGAGATGGGAGGATCACTTGAGCTCCAGAGGTGGAGGCTGCAGTGAGCTGAGATTGAGCCACTGCACTCCAGCTTGGGCAACACAGGGTCCCTGAAAAGAAAACGAAAAGAAACAAAAAGAAAAAAGAAAAGAAAAGGAAAGAAAAGAAAAGGAAAGAAAAGAAAAAGTTGGGAGGCAGTGAGGAAGGGGTGGTGTGAGATTCAACATGACCTTTATTCTCTTGGAAAAATAAGGATAAGCTTCCCTAGTCATTTCTCTGTCTCTCCTGTCAGTGGAAAGTCTAAACATATTGTTTAAAATTACAGAAGTCCATCATTAAAAAACTAAAACAAAAAATGATTAAATAATTAATGGGGGCCGGGCCCAGTGGCTCATGCCTGTAATTCCAGCACTTTGGGAGGCCGAGGCAGGCAGATCGCCTGAGCTCCGCAGTTTGACACCGCCCCGGGCAACATGGTGAAACCCCATCTCTCCTAAAATACAAAAAATTAGCAGGGTGTGGTGGCATGCACCTGTAATCCCAGCTACTCGGGAGGCTGAGGTGAAGTGAGCTGTGATCATGCCACTGCACTCCAGCTTGGGCTGCAGAGTGACTCCATCTCAAAAAAAAAAAAAAAAAGGCCGGGTGCGGTGGCTCACGCCAGTAATCCCAGCACTTTGGGAGGCCGAGGCAGGCGGATCACGAAGTCAGGAGATCAAGACCATCCTGGCTAACACGGTGAAACCCCGTCTCTACTAAAAATACAAAAAATTAGCCAGGCGTGGGGGCAGGCGCCTGTAGTCCCAGCTACTCGGGAGGCGGACACAGGAGAATGGCGTGAACTCGTGAGGCGGAGGGAGACCGCGCCACTGCAGCCTGGGCGAGAGCGAGACTCCATCTCAAAAAAAAAAGGGAACAGACAGAAGGATGGAGAGAGAGAGAGAGAGAGAGAGAGAGAAAGAAGAGACCAGTACTTTTCTTTATAGCCCCCTATACAATTATTTTAATAACTGCACACAGGTATTTTCTTTGATAAAATCCTATTAATAAATTTCATCTGAGCTGGTTTAAAATAGCTCTACCTAGTGATTAAGAGTAAATGGTATACAAATTATGAAGGACTTTTCTATTTTCAGATTGAATCATGTAGAAATGAACTTGCCCAGGCTGGTCTCAAACTCCTGAACTCAAGCTATCCTCCTGTATCGGCCTCCCAAAGTGCTAGGATTACAGGCATGAGCCACCATGCCCGGTTATCTGTATGACATTATCATCATCACTATGCTCCCTTCAAATGTCCTTAAAATGAAAATGTAAATTTCCTTAAAATGTAAATTCAAATGGAAGGGGAGGGCAGATGGGTATCATTCGAAAGATATATCCACACTTATCAAGAATGAATAAATACATATGTAGGTGTATATATTATGCATATATTATATATGCACATTGTTATATAATGTATACATATATGCATACATAATACATTATGTATATATCACATATGCAACATATATGTATTAATATGTATATTATATATGTACATATATACATATTGTATAATATATATGTACACATATATGTATGTGTGTATATATATTTTTTGCAGACAAGGTCCTGCTCTGTTGCACAGGCTGGAGTGCAGTGGTACTATCATAGTTCATTGCAGCCTTAAACTCTTGGGCTCAAGTGATCCTCCCACCTTAGCCCCCCAAGTAGCTAGGACTACAGGTACGCGCCACCAAGCTCGGCTAATTTTTTTTAATTTTCAGTAGAGATGAGGCCTTGCTATGTTGCCCTGGCTGGTTTCAAACTCCGGAGCTCAAGCAATCCTATTGCCTCAGTCTCTCAAAGTGCTGGGATTACAGAGGTGGGCCACAGCACCCAGACTATCAGAAACATTTAACACTATAATTTAACACTATATATGTGTGTGTGTGCATACACACACAAACAAAGCAATATTACTAGTGGACAGATATAGAAACAGCTTTATTGGCGGGACGCGGTGGCTCAGCCTGTAATCCCAGCACTTTGGGAGCCCGAGGCTAGTGGATCACCTGAGGTCAGGAGTTCCAGACCGGCCTGACCAACACGGTGAAACCCCGTCTCTACTGAAAATACAAAAATTAACCGGGTGTGGTGAGGGGTGCCTGTAATGCCAGCTACTCGGGAGGCTGAGGCAGGAGAACTGCTTGTACCCAGGAGGCCGAGGTTGCAGTGAGCGGAGATGGAGCCATTGCATTCCAGCCTGGGCCACAAGGGCGAAACTCCATTTCAAAAAATAAAATAAAAATCAAGAGAGGAAAGCCGGGCGCGGTGGCTCACGCCTGTAATCCCTGCACTTTGGGAGGCTGAGGCGGGCGGATCACGAGGTCAGGAGATCGAGACCATCCTGGCTAACATGGTGAAACCCCGTCTCTACTAAAATACAAAAAATTAGCCGGGCGCGGTGGCGGGCGCCTGTAGTCCCAGCTACTCGGGAGGCTGAGGCAGGAGAATGGCGTGAACCCGGGAGGCGGAGCTTGCAGTGAGCCGAGATGGTGCCACTGCACTCCAGCCTGGGCGACAAAGTGAAGACTCCGTCTCAAAAAAAAAAAAAAATCAAGAGAGAAAATAATAAACCCAGCAAACATTTATGGCAAACTTTCTACGTGTCAGGCACTGTGCTAAATGCTTCATGAGCAGCTCACAAGTATTATCATCTCTGTTTAACAGATCAGGAAATTAAGGTGCAGGGAGGTTAAATGCCCAAAGTCACACAGGTAAGTGGTAGGGACTAATTAAATCTGTTCCAAAGCCTGTGCTCTAAAAACCAGAGTAAACTTCCTCCATTTCTGGGGCCACAACCATAAACACTGCATTCCAGCCAAAACACCTCTAAGAAATCTGATTAAAAAGTAGGGGACAGATTTGACCAGGTTAGCACTGTACCTAAAGGCTGAATTCACAGGCTTCTAGGCCGGTGATCAAATTTGGTTTCTTCCTTAACTCTCAGAGACAAGAAACAGTCCTGGGTGTCTTCAGAAAGGTATGAGTGTCAATGAAGAATTGTCTTAACGTCGCATATACGTATTGGAACATGCTTCTACTTGAACAGATATTACAATAAGGAAAGGGCAGATTCCAACGGCTTTTTCTTCGAGGAAAGTCAAGTTAAAGTATGTTAGGATACAGGAGAAGGCTGGGCAGATAGGTTAGTTCCCTATTTCCTGAGAGCTATGAACAATTTTACCTACCCAACGCCCTTCCCTCGAACTCTCTTCCTTACCCCCAACCCCCAACCCCCATCTCCGGCGCCCATATCCCCTGCAGTCACTCAAAAAACATTTTTGGAAAACAAAAAGACAATGAGCTCTTCGTTTAGGCCGATTCTGGGAGCCATCTGTATCTTGTGTCCTTACGAGGACTTGACCTGCTGCCTGTCAGCCCGAGGTGCGCGGCGGCTGGGGAGAGCGGGGAGTTCAGCACCGGAGTCGGCCACCACTCTGCCTGAGCAGGACAAACCGGCACCCAGCCCTAGATTCCCCACCTGGAAGCCCTGGGGGGTGGGGAGGAAGGGGAAAGCAGGAGCTCGCCTCTCTCGCCCGGCAACTCCGCTTCAGCGTCTCCCCGCCAGGCCCAAACCTATTCTGCTCTCGGGCTGCGGCGCCTCATTGCGGGAGTCGAGGACGCGGGTTAGAAAGGGGGCCCGTGGAGGGTGAGGGTGAGCCCGGGATGGCCGCTCCGACGAAGGCCCGGGCCTGGGGAGATGGAATCGGTGGCAGAGCGAGGAGGGACTGGCCCCGGCGGCTCACCAGGCACCCCGCCAGGCAGGTACCTGTTCCTGGAGTTAGCAAGTAGCCCCGACCGTCTTGGCTCCGCCTCCTCAGTTTTACGGCCGCGCCGCCGCCAGGCCGGTTGCTGGGAGGGGAGTACGCAACGTGCCATGCGCAGTCGGGCGACCGGGAGGGCGGATAGAGCGCTCCGCCCCGCCCCGCCCCGCCCCTCCCTGCGGGGAAGCCCCGCCCTTCCGAGGGGCCCCGGGTGCGGCCGGCCCCAGCAGCTGTAGCGCTGAGAGTTCTCACCTCTGGTGGTCTTTTCCGCCGCGCGGCGCTTCCGCCTAGAGCCTCCGCCGCCGCAGCAGGAGGGGGAAGCAGGTGGCTTCAACAATGAAAGACCTGAGAAAGGCAAACTTGGCTGTTCCTGAGAATTGTTTTTTTCTCATTTCATGTGGTAGGACTTCTATGGGAAAACCTGCCTCGCACTTTTCTCAAATGCCCCTCACTTTGGCCTTTCGGGCACCAGACAACAAGCTGCAAAGGGGGAAGTCCATCCGTTCTTTGCTCCCCACTATTTGTAAAACGAGGAAAATAGCTCAACTAATGAAAACGATCATCTTGTCCCCTCTGTATCTCCCCCCCACCACCGGAAGCCTTCCTCATCCACAGCTGAAGCCGTTTGTGGAAACCTATCAGGTTTGTCCAAGCCAGGTTATGCAGAGCTTGAGAAATGAGGAAGTGATGGACTAAGCCCCACTCCTGTGAGACTAGGTTTTTCAGTGACTTACTTAACCCCGCGTGCGCAGGAGAGGGTGTCCAAAACGCGGATATATACCATCAGGTAATGAACACTCGCTCTTCGCAGCTCTGAGCCTTAACACAGATTTAGATTGTCCTAACTTCCAAGACTGGGGAAGTTTAGCTACATCCAAGTAGGGACTGATAGAAATATGCCCCTGGAAGGCCGGGCGCGGTGGCTCACGCCTGTAATCCCAGCACTTTGGGAGGCCGAGGCGGGTGGATCACGAGGTCAGGAGATCGAGACCATCCTGGCTAACACGGTGAAACCCCGTCTCTACTAAAAATACAAAAAAATTAGCCGGGCGTGGTGGCGGGCGCCTGTAGTTCCAGCTACTCAGGAGGCTGAGGCAGGAGAATGGCCTGAACCTGGGAGGCGGAGCTTGCAGTGAGCAGAGATCTTGCCACTACACTCCAGCCTGGGCGACAGCGAGACTCCGCCTCAAAAAAAAAAAAAAAGAAAAAGAAAAGAAATATGCCCCTGGAATTGTGGGACCTGTATGCACATGAAGTCTCATTTGATCTTACATATATCACTTTTTTTTTTTTTTTTTTTTGGTGGTGGGGGGATGGAGTATCGTTCTGTCGCCCAGACTGGAATGCAGTGACGTGATCTGGGCTCACTGCAACCTCTGCCTCCTGGGCTCAAGCAATTCTCCTGTCTCAGCCTCCAAAGTCGCTGGGACTACAGGCGCATGCCACCATGCCCGGCTGATTTTTGTATTTTTGGCAGAGATGAGGTTTCACCATATTGGTCAGGCTGGTCTTGAAATCCTGACCTCAGGTGATCCACCAGCCTTGGCCTCCCAAAGTGCTGGGATTACAGGCCTGAGCCACATCACTTTGATTTTATCGAGTGCTTTGACATTGCTAAGGGCTACCCTCACATGTTCTCATTCTCAAAAATAAGATGCCACTCTCAGAAGCAAACTTGGTAAACTCACAAAGCAACACAGTATAAACAGAGAAGTAAAATTTCTATCAGTGTTCTACTGAAGGGTCTTTCACATGTGGTCTTTTGGAGCGGAGTGTTAGAGAAGACTGCCTGAAAAGATGCTAAACTTCTTGCCATTACAAATGGGCAGAGAAAACATTGTTATTGTCTCCTAACTATTCTGTTTTAGCAGTCTGTAACAGAAGACACTCCTATGGGTATAACCCTTCTCTTTTTTTTGAGATGGAGTCTCGCTGTATCGCCCAGGCTGGAGTGCAGTGGTGCAATCTTGGTTCACTGCAACCTCTGCCTCCTGGGTTCAAGCGATTCTCCTGCCTCAGCCTCCTGAGTAGCTGGGATTACAGGTTTGTGCCACCGCACCCGGTTAATTTTTTAATTTTTAGTAGAGATGGGGGATTTGCCATATCGGCCAGGCTGGTCTTGAACTCCTGACCTCATGTGATCTGCCTGCCTCGGCGTCCCAAAGTGTGGGGATTACAGGCGTGAGCTACGGCGCCTGGCCTCTTGTCTCTCTTATATCCTTTCACATCATTCAAAATGAGAGGAGGCAGGAATGGTAAGGAATGAGAACTTGGGAGGATAAAGTACGCTATTTCACCTTTTCCTGCCAAATCCACTGGATTCTTGTACAACACAATTCTAAACAATCTTCACATTGCCAATTCCTATTGAATGGGTGGAATAAGAAATCAATGTTTTTCTTTGGTCTAAATTCCATCTAAAGAAAGTTGTTAGGGCTGGGCGCGGTGGCTCACGCCAGTAATCCCAGCACTTTGGGAGGCCAAGGTGGGTGGACCACAAGGTCAGGAGATCAAGACCATCCTGGCTAACATGGTGAAATCCAGTCTCTACTAAAAATACAAAAAATTAGCAGGGCATGGTGGCACGCGCCTGTAGTGCCAGCTACTCGGGAGGCTGAGGTAGGAGAATCGCTTGAACTTGGGAGATGGAAGTTGCAGTGAGCCAAAATTGCGTCACTGCACTCCAGCCTGGGTGACACAGTGAGACTCTGACTCAAAAAAAAAAAAAAAAAAAAAAAAAAAGGAGTTTCATATCTGGTCTTTACAGGGAAAGGTTTCCTATTACTAAGGAAACAGAATCATAAGCTACTCCCCTCTTCCTCAAAAAATACCCTATCAATTTTTGCAGATAAAGAACTCTGAAAGAATCTGCTTGGTTTCCATTGGGAGAAAGAAAAGCAAAAGAGTAAGCAAGAATGCATCACTTGGAGACCAGTCCTAGATGATGCCTTATACTTGCAAAGTGCTTAAACAGTTTACAAAACAATCTTACATATATAATATTATCTCTTAGTGTTCAACTACCTGTGAAGTAGGCAGAGCATATAGTTAGTGTCCTCACTTCACATTAGGTTAATAACTTGCCCAAAGTCAAAGGATTAGTAATTAGTTCTGCTGGCACTAAAAGCCAGGTCTTTGTCTTACAGTCCAGTACTTATTTTGGCATTGCTAAACATCCAGGCAATGCAAACGAGATTGGAGACTTAGTGGTTTTCCAGTGTGTGACACTAAACAACATCCTCCTCTCTTTGTCCTCGCATTCACAGGAGAGCTAATGGAGTCTTAACTCAAGAAGTGGACTGCAGGGAGGAGCCCATAAATAACATATGGGGCTCTAAAAATATAAAATGTTTTAAAAATGACTGGTAACAACAAAAGCAATATTCAGATTAACTCTTTTGAAAGAAAAGCACTTCAGTGCTGACTTTTATTGAACAGAAATAACTTTCCTCTGAGCTTATACTCTTGTAGGATAACTCCAGAAAGTCAAGGCGGCACGCTGAGATTTTGTCAATCACTTTAATATATGTCCATAGGTAGTTCATATGAATGCTTAAATTACAAAATTAGCTGCCATGGTCCAAACATATGGGACTTTAGGAAAGCTTTTCTTACTCAAAAGATAACTAAGACTATCAACTTTGATTTCTAAAATGTATTTTAAAGGTTTGTAAAACAAGGCTAATACTACAATTATATAATATTAAAGTAATTAAGTTTTATGTTATTTTTGTTATTTTAATAACTTAACTTCGTGAACTGTTAAAAATATTACATTTGCATCTCTCAGTTTACATATTTCTGTATTAACCTGGAGAAAAACCCATGTGAAAAGTTTCCATGCAGTTACAAAGGCAGCAGCACATGCTGTTTTCACAGCAACTTGTTGTTATTGCCTCAGAACAGGCCTGCACTAAAGCATGAACAAAAAATACCCACCACCCCACTCCCACCAGAAAACCCAACCCTTACCCATCCCCGGCAAAAATTACCTGGTACAAGCAATGACCTAAAAAATGCTTTCTTAGTAAGAAGCATTTATAAAATGCAGACATCTGAACAAGCGAAGTGCTCGTGCAGATACATGGGCCTCTCCTGCAAGAGTTGCTTCGGCAAGAGGCGGGAAGAACTCTCAATAGTTTAGGAAAGCTCATTTTCAAAAGTATACTTATACATATTCATGGCCATCTCTTTGAAAGAACACACCCAGCCTCAACTATGGAAAAAATAAAAGCAGAGGGAGAAGCAAAGGCACACAGCCATAATACAGAGAACAGAGCTTCTCCATGAACATCCACCAGGCTGCAGCAACCAAGAAGGAAAAAACATTTGTGACTTCACGTAGACCAATGATCTTACCTAGGTGAAGCATTAATTTTTCATGCATTTGTTACTCAAAAAAATAAACATACAACCACTTAAAATACAGCATTCACGTTGTCACTGGTTTGTGGCATCAGGTAAGGAAAAAACGATGCTCCTATCCCTAGAAATTCCCGTCCCTGGAATTTTCCATGTACATGTCAGTATCCTACTGCCTACGGACTTCCTATTAATTCTGTTATCAGCATCTCCCACCTAAAAACATACACTACATTATGTTCTGGGTCCCTGAAATTTCATTACCACATACAGTGTTCTAATTTTTACTTTTTCTTAAGTTTAATGTAGACATACAAGAAAACATCAAGCAATGTTTATTGTGCAATTCCAATCATTATTTGCAGAATCTTGTTTTAGAGTCAGTCTTTATAGCCATTTCAACTGCTTGGTTTAAACAAAAAGCAACAATCTGGTTATCTACCTATAAATTTCATGGTATTTCTTCAAACGCTGAAGTACTAAAAGCACTGATGATTCGTATTATAATTTTTAAAATACTTAAAAACACAGATTTCATAGATCATTCCTTTTATAAACTAATCAAAATAATTTGATTATCTGGAAAACAAATTCTTGAAACAGAGCCCTTTCAAGGTTATCTACAACCTCTGTAAAACTCCAAACCCCAAACAGAGTAGATGATGAAATAAGGATTTCTCAGTTGCCCAAGACTGTCTGAAATTTAAGGTTGAGAAATGGACTAGCGTTTTTCATGTTTCCTATGAATTCAGAGCTTACAGGTGGCATCAGAACTCAAATCTCTGGGATGGCTTTACATGGCTTTCACTTTGATTTGTTTCATTTTCATTTGCTTCTTTTCCAACTTCTTTTGCTCACGCCTCAATGCAGCTTCCTAGAGAAAGAAGGCATAACAAATAAAAAGAGAAGGGAGCGGGGACGAGAGAATTCAAATTAAGCTCGAAACATATCTTAAAAAAAAATCCAAATCAGAATACTGCCTATAGTATTATTCAAAAACTTAAGCTTGCACCATAAATAACATTCTAAAAGATAGTTATAAAAATAATTGCCAGTATCTACATTAGTGAATGCAAATTAAATAAACTTCAAATGAAGCAAAGGTAAACGAAAATCTCAGTTTAGAAACTACTACAATTAACTAGGCTTTGTTATTCTGGTTTGATTTTTTTTCTGTACCCAGGAAACACTTAGCCTGATGTTCACCATACCATTCATGATGGGATTATATCATAAATGTATAACTGCCAAAAGACACATTCTACTTCAGCTCAATGAATTTTAAGAATCTTGTTCCATCAGGTTATTCATTGCAAATTTCTTATTAGCACAGACAGCATATCTGCATACAATACTTAAATTCATAATGCTCTATTTGGGACATTATCATATTTTTATCCTGTTTATCAAATGTGATAAAAATCATCAAATTTATCATATTTTTATTTAGGAATTAGGAAGTTATATAGAAGAGGAAGAAGGTTCAGATTATTACTATGTGGACTGAGAGAAGCCTCAGAGGTCAAGTCAAAGTATGACTTCACTGTTGGCCACTAGCGGTCACACTTGATTAAAGTTTATTTCAGCTACAATCTCAAACTTCACATTTTTAGGGTACTGGGGTAAAAATGTACTCAGAGATATACTCCTCAGCTGGTACAGGATGGAGAAAAGAGGGAAGAAGAAAAGAAGAAGCACAAAGCATATAGAGTTCTTCATAGTGGAACAAATTAGGTTTCAAAGGGTGATTTGTAAATTCCTGGTTTGGGAACTATTGACTGTCTTAGGTTTTTTCTTTATTTTTTTGAGATAGGGTCTTGTTCTGTCACCCAGGCTGGAGTGCAGTGGCATAATCTCGGGTCATGGCAGCCTCCCCGCCTTCTGGGTTCAAGCCATTCTCCTGCATTAGCCTCCCAAGTAGCTGGAATTACAGGCACGTGCCACCACACCCAACTAATTTTTGTACTTTTAGCAGAGACGGGGTTTCACCATGTTGGCCAGGCTGGTCTCAAACTCCTGACCTCAAGCAATTCACCCACTATGGCCTCCCAAAGTGCTGGGATTACAGGTGTGAGCCAAAGTGCCTGGCCAGGTTTTTTTTTTCCTTTTAGATACAGTCTTGCTCTGTTGCCCAGGATGACTCTCCTGCCTCAGCCTCCCAAGTAGGTGGGATTACAGGTGTGTGCCACCACACCTGGCTAATTTTTATATTCTTAGTAGAGATGGAGTTTCACCATATTGGCCAGGTTCGTCTTGAACTCCTGACCTCAAGTGATCCACCTGCCTCGGCCTCCCAAAATGTTAGGATTTATAGGCATGAGCCACTGCGCCCAGCCTGTCTTAGGTTTCTTTTCTTTTCTTTTTTTTTTGAGGTGGATTTTCCCTGTTTTTGAATTATTATTGAAATTGAACATTTTTCACATGTATTGACTTAAATATCTCTCAAATGTGCTAGCATAAATATATCTTTTTTTTTTTTTTTTTTTTTTTTGAGACAAACTCACTCTATCGCCCAGGCTGGAGTGCAATGGCACAATCCCGACTCACTGCAACCTCCACCTCCCAGGTTCAATCCCAATGTCCTCTTCCCATTGTTCCAACCCCTACCTTCACCACATTCATTCTTTTCCCAGCACTACCCATCCCTATCTCCCATATTACATATTACACAGACGTGTAAAACCAACGATACACAGAATACAGTATCATGTAAGAAATATTGGCCGGGTGCAGTGGCTGAAGCTGGTGGGCTACTTGAGAGATCAGGAGTTCGAGACCAGCCTGGCCAATGTGGTGAAACCTCGCCTACTCTTTGGGAGGCTGAGGTGGGTGGATTACTTGAGAGATCAGGAGTTCGAGATCAGCCTGGCCAATATGGTGAAACCTCATCTCTACTAAAAATACAAAAATTAGCCGGGTGTGGTGGTGGGCACCCATCATCCCAGCCACTTGGGAGGCTGAGGCACGAGAATCACTTGAACCTGGGAGGCGGAGGGTGCAGTGAGCTAAGATTGTGCCACTGCACTCCAGCCTGAGTGATAGAGTGAGTTTGTCTCAAAAAAAAAAAAAAAAAAAAAAAAAAAAGATAAATATATTTATGCTAGCACATTTGAGAGATATTTAAGTCAATACATGTGAAAAATGTTCAACTTCAATAATAATTCAAAAAATAGCTGGGCACAGTGGCTCACGCCTGTAATCCCAGCATTTTGGGAGGCCGAGGCGGGTGGATCACCTAAGGTCAGGAGTTTGAGACCAGCCTGACCAAGATGGTGAAACCCCATCTCTACTAAAAAAACACAAAAATTAGCCAGGCATGGTGGCAGGTGCCTGTATTCCCAGCTGAGACAAGAGAATCGCTTGAAACCGGGAGGCAGAGGTTGCAGTGAGCTGAGATCACGCCACTGCACTCCCCCTGGGCAACACAGCAAGAGTATGTCTGAAAAAAAAAAAAAAATTCAAAAAATACAAAACAAGGGGGATACCATTTCGCCACTACCAGAATCAGGAAAAAAAAAAAAAAAAAAAAGGGCCTGGCATGGTGGCTCACGCCTGTAATCCCAGCACTTTGGGAGGCTGAGGCGGGCGGATCACGAAGTCAAGAGATCGAAACCATCCTGACCAATATGGTGAAACCCCATGTCTACTAAAAATACAAAAATTAGCTGGGTGTGGTGGCAGGCACCTGTAGTCCCAGCTACTAGGGAAGCTGAGGCAGGAGAATCGCTTGACCCTGGAAGGCGGAGGCTGCAGTGAGCTGAGATGGTGCCACTGCACTCCAGCCTGGTGAAAGAGCGAGACTCTGTCTCAAAAAAAAAAAAAAATTAATAACTAGTTTTTGAAAAGATGTGAGTAAAAAGGAGCTCTCTGGCTGGGCACAGTGGTTCACACCTGTATTTCCAGCATACTGGGAGGCTGAGATGGGAGGATGGCTGGAGCCCAGGAGTTTGAAGCTGCAGCGAGCTACGATTGTGCCACTATACTCCAGCCTGGGCAACAGAGCAAGACCCTGTCTCAAAAATAAAAATAAAAATAAATTAAAAGAAAAAAAGGAGCTTTCATACCATACACTGGTAGAAGGGGTTGGGTGGGTTGTTCTATTGAGTTCACCAGATCTTTTTACAAGGTACCCAGACCAAATACTATAAAGTGGTAGTTCAAAAAAATTAAATGATTTACATCTATAAGAAGTTTACAATCTGACTCAAGTTAAGTTTCAGGCCCCCTCTTCCTTTAACTCATTATAGTTTCAAACCTTAGAAAGAAATGTAGAACTTCCTTTTTTATAGAAAAATGAAAGGCATTACCTATTGATTCCTTTGTAGATTCTTCACACGTACACCTTAAAAAGCCGTATTTATTTATAAAGAAGACTGCATAAACACAGAGCTACATTTTCGGGGGGAAAATATCTATCACTAAACCAAGCCAAATAAAACAAAAACATGATTAAAGGGGTAAGATGATGATGACAGGCCTGCAGTATCCTGGGCATTTCACTCAACAGCATTAATGACACCACTGTCAAATGCAAGCCCGCATAGCAGCTCACATTTTCTTGGACACATGACCCCTTTACTCCTAAGAATATTCTTCAATTATCTCAAGATTATTCTCATTAAAATTCACATCTTCCAGAACTTTGTCCTCTCCCTCTTTTTTCTTTTTGAGACGGGGTCTCCCTCTGTCACCCAGCCTGGAGTGCAGTGGCTTGATCCCTGCTCACTGCAACCTCTGCCTCTCGGGTTCAAGTAATTCTCCTGTATCAGCCTCCTGAGTAGGTGGGATTACAGGAGCACACCACCATGCTGGGCTAATTTTTTTTGTTTTTAGTAGAGACAGGGTTTCAGCATGTTGGTCAGGCTGGTCTCAAACTCCTGACCTCATGATCTGCCTGCCTCGGCCTCCCAAAGTGCTGGAATTACAGGTGTGAGCCACCACGCCCGGCCCGTCCTCTCCCTCTCTTTTTTTGACTGCCCAGGCTAGAGTGCAGTGGTGTGATCATAGCTCACTGCAGCCTCAATCTCCCAGGTTCAAGTAATCCTTTCACCTCAGTCTCCCAAGTAGTTGGGACTACAGGTGTGCACCACTATGCACAGCTAATTTTTTTTTTACTAGTAGAGACAAGGTCTCATGATGTTGCCCAGGCTTGTTTTGAACTCCAGGGCTCAAGCAATCTGCTTGCCTTAGCCTTCCAAAGTACTGGGATTACAAGTGTGAGCCACTGCACCTGGCCTTGTTCTCTTTTTTGACCAGCATTTACAAGGTCTAAAATTTTAGAGCTGAGTGGCGCACACCTGTAGTCCCAGCTACTTGGGAGGCTGAGGCAGGAGAATGGCTTGAACCCAGGAGGTAGAGATTGCAGTGAGCCAATACTGCACCGTTGCACTCCAGCCTGGGTGACAGAGCGAGACTCCATCTCAAAAAAAAAAAAAAAAAATTTAGAGCTGAACTATGGCATCTTATTTCAGAAACACATCAGATCATACTGAGCTTTCAAATATAACGTACTATACCCAAAAAGCTTTTGAGTTTGAGATTCTAGTTAGGTAAAAAACAGAAAACAAAAATACAAACAAAAATACTGGAAATCTCTAATTCTATAATCAGATTTTAAATTTTACATAACAAGTTTATTTAGATAATAGGGCACATGTGCTGCCTTCTATTAAAATTTCTAATTTTTTTCCACCAAAGTGTTTGGCTTGAAAACTGATAAGGGAATTTTCAAAATGAAACTGTGCTGGAGGAACAGGATAATACTGATAATTTTTCATGTTCACAGACTCAGTGTGGCACGGCTTGAACAGGAAGGATTATTTATTCTTCTTTATAGTGTTATCAATTGACATAATGTCCCAAATGTTTAGAAAATGCTAAACTTTTAGCCTACAAAGATTACTTTAACAACCAATAGAACACAAGCAGGCATCCTTACAAATCGTAGTTTTACCCCAGTGATAAGACAAGTTTGTCTAACCTCCAGCCTGCGCTGTTTCTCAGGATCTTCCTCATTCATGATTCGCTCCTTCTCTGCTCTTTTTTTCTCCTCCCGCCGAGACTGTGCTGCTTCCTGTCTTTGCACATGTGTCAGTTTCAAGAAGTTCTCTTCTACTCGGGCACGGTTCTTATCTGCTTTTTGTTTGCCCTTCCCCAAGAAACAAAGTGTTTCATAAGAAATCCACTTCTAGTCAACAGCAGCAAAATCCCATTTAGCATTCTTTCATAAAATTACTCCCATTTGGCACTTCTAAATCAACCAGCAAAGATTCAGTCACTGAAATCATTGATAGCTGCCCTCCCCTTGAGAAGCAACAAAAAAAGGTGCCAATTTATATAATATAGGCATTGGGTCTTACTTCTCTGTTGAGTCGGAACTTTTTGGCTTTATCAATAGAATAAATCACCATGTTCATCAGGGGTAGCAGTGCCTCCATATCCTTTGGGTAAGTGTTACCTGAGCCAGGCACTGGAAAACAAAGCCATTTTTCCTACTGAGTTAATGGTAGCATTAATATTTCCAGGCCACCCAACTCTTTTTTTTTTTTTTTTTTAATCTTAACAGACTCATTTCTCTAAGTTTCTTAGGCAGTTAAAATGCAGCAGAAAATATAAATTAAAATATATAAAAGGTAATTTCTTCTTGAAGAAATCTGGAAATCAGTAAGCAAGCATAGGGTTATAGTTTTGATGTAGTTTTAAAGTTATCATTTAGGAGGAAACAATACTCTCCTTAAGGTCATCTCAGAGAAGACTAAGAACCCAGAAAGGACCCAGAATACTTACCATTAAATGTAAACAATAGTGTCCTCTTAGTGTCAGGTAGCTTTAAAGGCTGACCTTCCCTGTCACAAAAGAAAAGACAATTAAGAAGGAATACAAGAAAGATGTTTTCCATGTACACAACTCACCCAATACACTTAGATGAACAGATACCTGCACATAATCAGCACAGTATTTGGCTTGGCATCCCCAAGTCAAATATAATCTCAGAGCCCGCAGGAGCTTTACAGGTCATCTGGTCCACTCGTCTATCTGATGGATGCATTCTCAAGTGATCTTTATCCTATACTTGAACACCTCCAGTGATGTTCCCTCCAGGCAAGGGTATATTCCATCTCACCTGGGGAGCCAGAAATGAGCCTATATTTAAGTATGAGGCCCATATTTTAGATAACATTTTTGCTTATTTTGATGGATTTTTATGTTTTATTTCCAACTCCTATCTTCCTATAGCAAGATATCTTATTATCTTACTTTTGAGTTAGGCTCAGAATAAATTTAGGGATAATCTACTATAGCATATATAATTTAGTTCTGTCACTGAAGATTCCTTTGTAATCTCTGCCTGTATCAATCCTTTGACTATTGATTGCCCTCCATCCCATATTTAAAAGGCACAATGAATGCTACAATGTGAAACATTGTCCTCAGTGCCATTGAGTTGAGCAAGACAAGGATGATGCAGCACTATCTAGAGGCATAAGGACCTGAGTAATCTTAGTACACAACTAAAATCCAGATTAACTTGAATTGTGCTCAACTCCACAGCCTATCAGAGGGTAGTCTTTAACTAAAAATTTAGTCAGAACCAGTTTCAAACCAAGGATAAAGGTAAATAAATAAGCTCTCCTGAGACAGGCTGTGAATTCAAAGAACAAATCCAAGTCCTGAGTATGTACTCCTGAACAGTATTACTATAAAGCTAGAAATCTTATGGGCATTGTGGGCATCTATGTTAGGAAAGGAAACAATCACCTAACTATTCAAAGAGGGAAGCCAGAAAAGGCCATAAATTACAAAACACACAGATTTGCAATCAGACATAAGTCAAACATCACACACAAATTATCATCACAAAAAAAAGAACCTATGGACTGGGGCATGGTGGCTCACGTTTATAATTCCATCACTTTGGGAGGCCAAGGCAGGTGGATCACGAGGTCAGGAGTTCAAGACCAGCCTGACCAACATAGTGAAACTCCGTCTCTACTAAAAATACAAAAATTAGTCGAGCGTGGTGGTGCGAGCCTGTAATCCCAGCTACTCAGGAGGCTGAGGCAGGAGAATCGCTTGAACCCGGGAGACGGAGGGTGCAGTGAACAAAGATTGCGCCACTGCACTCCAGCCTAGGCGACAGAGCGAGACAGCGTCTCAAAAAAACAAAAACAAAAACCCACTGCATTTTATTAGTACCAGCCATTCTGTAAGATTCCCAACCACCTCACTGAGTCAGTGGTGCAAACATGCAGAGACACATACAAACTGGGACAGGGGAGGCTCATTTCTCTTCCATAGGTTTACAATGACCTCTCATGATGCATGCAGTCAAAGCAAAGGAAAACATGGAGGCCTGTCATCAACTTCCTTCACACATTTGGTAAGGGATATTGCAGAAGCACCTTACAGGTGTTTCAACACAGAAAGCTAGTGAGGAAAATTAATTTCAACAATTTTATCTTATACGTACTCTTGCATAATTTTTGGACCAGAAAACTGGTCTGAAAAATGAACGGATTCAATCTTGTCAGCATAGTGTGTAAGAAAGTGAACCATCTGAAAAAAAGAAAATAATATTTTTTAAAAGCAGGGTTTAATGCATTTCCCTTTTTTTCATAAAGAAATTCACTCTTTGAGACTGGGTACAGTGGCTCACACCAGTAATCCCCACACTTTGGGAGGCAGGTGGATCACCTGAGGCAAGGAGTTTGAGAATTCGAGATCAGCCTGGCCAACATAGTGAAACCCTATCTCTACTAAAAATACAAAAAAATTAGCCGGGCATGGTGGCATGTGCCTGTAACCCCAGTTATCCAAGAGGCTGAAGCACGAGGAGCGTCTGAATCCGGGAGGTGGAGGTTGCTGTGAGCAGAGACCACGCCACTGTACTCCAGTCTGGGAGACAGAGCAAGACTGTCTCAAAAACAAAAACAAAACAAAAAAAAAAAGAAATTCACCCTTCAATCCTTACTTTTGTACAATGTCATTCATTAAGACCAAAGCATGTTAATTGTTTTTTATTTATTTATTTATTTATTGAGACAGGGTCTTGTTCTCTTGCCCAGGCTGGAGTGCAGTGGCGCAATCATAGCTTACCACAGCCTTAATCTCCTGGGCTCAAGTGATCTTCCTGCCTCAGTCTCCTGAGTAGCTGGGACTAAAGGAACACACCACCACACCTGGCTAATTTTTTTTATTGTGGAGACAGGGTCTCACTATGTTGTCCAGGCCAGTCCTGAATCGCTGGACTCAAGTGATCCTCCTGCCTCCACCATCCAAAGTACTGAGATTACAAGTGTGAACCACAGCATGCGGACAAGACTAAAGCTTTTTAAAAATTAAATTTCAATAAGATAAGGAATCTCTTTAGAATTAAAGTAGTACTCCAGGATGGGCGCAGTGGCTCATGCCTATAATCCAAGCACTTTAGGAGGCCAAGGTGGGTGGATCACTTGAGGCCAGGAATTCCAGACCAGCCTGGCCAACATGGCGAAACCCCATCTCTACTAAGAAAAAGAAAAAAAAAAAAGTCGTACTCCTTTTTAGTCATACCAATGATTAAGATTCTTATCGAGCAACTAAAACTATTTCTCAAAATAACGTTCGAAACAAGAATGAAGGCATAAAGATAAATAATTTCAGGGGATCTAAAATAATTTCAGGGGATCCTTTATAAACATGTCACCTTGAACTTACATTTATAACCATCTCTGAATTATCCTGTATTCTAATGATACTAAGATCTGTTACCATTACACAACCAATAGAAAGAAATGGCTCTCTCAGCCAGGCACAATGGTGGGCTCTTGCTGAGGCAGGAGGAACACTTGAGCCCAGAAGTTTGATGCCGCAGTGAGTTCTGATCACACATATGAATAGCCACTGCACTCCAGCCTAGGCAACATCTCAAGACAACATCTTTTTAAAAACAAAGAAGGAGGAATCTCTACACATCCCTCTTCTCCTACACAAACTGGAGCTCAAAAAAAAAAAAAAAAAAGACCAAATGATATGATGAAAAAGATCAGAAGTTATATTCCTTTTTTAAAAAAACCTGAAAGTCATTAGCAATCCCAGGAACAATTTGCTCTTGATTTAGAGAACTTGTTGACTGATCAAATTGTCCTTTTGACAAGCCAATTTATTGCTTAAAGAAGGTATTTTAATATTTGTGTGAGAAAGGAATGTAAAACTAGTACACTGACATAAAATGATGAACTTGTACAATGCAACTTTTAGGAAGAGTGTCCTGTAAATGCCAAGGCCTGGCAAATGTATGTCTTCTGTTATATTTACCTTTGTATCCATCATTCCGTCTGTGACTTCTCCCATCTCTGACAGGATGGCCAAAGAGTCTGGCAGTCCATATTTTGCTCCAGACTTAGGTTTATCACTACAAAACTCACTCTAGAGGAAGAAGTAATTGAAAGTAAGACATGACCTTTTATTATGCGATGAAGCTGTGTATGTGTGTGCTAAAGAGACACAGTTCTACATATATTTGAGTTGGAGCAACCTAACATACCAAATCCTGCATCTCTTTCTGTAGCCGCACCAAGGCTTTCCGTGTGCCAACAGCAAATACGTAGGTATCCATGTCTTCATCATTCATGGTTACTTTTATTTGCTTTTAAAAAAATGTAAACAAAAAAATTCACCTGTTAGGTTCTGTGATAAGCAGATTTCTAAATGACCCTTAAGATTCCCTCCCCGCTGATGCATATACTCTCCCTTTAAGTGATTGGGATTTGCAAATATGATGGAATATTACCCCCATAATCAGACTGTTTTATGGCAGGTGGTCCCTAATCAGCTGACTGTGAATTAACCAAAAGGGACATTATCTTGGGTGTACCCAACCTAATCAAGCAAGTCCTTAAAAGGAACTATAGCCCTACTTGAAGAAGAAAGTCAAAATGTGAAAGGGCTTATGGGAAAGTTGGGGGTGGGGGACATATGGTAAGGACCGAAGGGTGGCCTTTAGGAACTGAGTGGTTCCCAGTTGACAGTGGTTCCCAGTTGACAGTGGTTCCCAATTCCCCTTATAATAAACCAGTAAATATAAGTGTCTTTTCAAGTTCTATGAGCCATCTAACAAATTACTGGTTGAGAGGGGAGGTCACAGGAACCCCTGATTAATAGTTAGTTGGTCAGAAGTCCAGATGGCAGTATGGGTAACCTGGGACATTCGAATGCATCTGAAGAGGGCAGTCTTGTGGGGCTGAGCCCTTTAATCTCTAGGATTTGAAGCTACCTCCAGGTAGATAGGGTCAGAATTGAATTGAGGCTGGGCACAGTGGCTCATGCCTGTAATCCCAGCACTTTGGGAGGCCCAGGTGAGAGGATCACTTAAGGCCAGGACTTCATGAACTGCCTGGGCAACATAGCAAATCTCGGTCCCTAGAAAAAAAAAAATTTAAATTTACAAAATTAAAAAGAATTATTATTGAATTCAATTGTGGGATACCCAGTTGGTATCCAGAGAATCTGAGAATTGGCTGTTTGTGTTGGAAAACAGCCCAGACAAGTAAACAGTTACTAGTACTCTGACTGGGCCAGAAAGATAAAACATTATAAGCCTAAAAGAGTCTTGATATGTGGGAGGCCGAGGCAGGCGGATCACGAGAGCAGGAGATCGAGACCATCCTGGCTAACACGATGAAACCCCGTCTCTACTAAAAATACAAAAAATTAGCAGGGTGTGGTGGCGGGAGCCTGTAGTCCCACCTACTCCGGGGGCTGAGGCAGAAGAGTGGCGTGAACCCGGGAGGCAGAGCTTGCAGTGAGCTGAGATCGCACCACTGCACTCCAGCCTGGGCGACAGAGCGAGACTCCGTCTCAAAAAAAAAAAAAAAAAAAGAGTCTGATATGATATATTTGTTATATTAATAATTATATCTTTAAATGCTTGGGTGAAATAATTTTTAGTATATGGAAGAAGGAAAACGTTAATATAGGAAAAGAACTGGTAAGATGGCAGCTGTAAAAGAAAACGTTTTCTGCTCTTCCATCACTGACGAGAAGTTACACAAAGCAAACCTTAAACAGAATTTTTAAAAAGGGGCAAATAAAATATAAAGAGCCACGTATTTGTTAAAGCAATTTCTCTTAGCAGAAGGAGAGAGACAGAGAAAGAGAGCTGAAAATGATTAAAATGCTTTTAAAGAATAATTTCTACAAAAAGATGGCTGAGGATACAGCAAACTTTCCTCCTCATAAGACGGTGGCTGGTGGGAGAAAGGATGACAGAAATATTAACTGATAGGGCTCTAAATTTTAGTGGACTAAGTCATCATGGCCATATTAGAAAAATTAAAATAAAATTACAGGTTTACAAGTAAAAATGAGACCTTTAAAATATAACAGTGGGGCCGGGCGCGGTGACTCTTGCCTGCAATCCCAGCACTTTGGGAGGCCGAGGTGGGTGGATCACCTGAGGTCAGGAGTTCGAGACCATCTTAACCAACATGGCGAAACCCTGTCTCTACTAAAAATACAAAAATTAGCTGGGTGTGGTGGCAGGCGCCTGTAATCCCAGCTACTTGGGAGGCTGAGGCAGGAGAATCACTGGAACCCGGGAGGTGGAGGTTGCAGTGAGCCGAGATCAAGCCATTGCACTCCAGCCTAGGCGATAGAGTGAGATTCCATCTCAAAAAAAAAAAAAATATATATATATATATACACACACACACACACATATTATTTTCAATCCAATACCATTTCAAAGTACCTAATTTACATTACTAACAAAACACTTACAACCCAAATACTATGTCATACTTTCACATAAATACGTACCTATCTCTCTTTTTCTATTATAGAAAAGAAAAAACTGTCTTATATATTTTTGTTTCTTGTAGCAGTGGGAGCCAGCACAATTATTTGTTAAAAGAATGAAGAGGCCAGGCGCGGTGGCTCACACCTGTAATCTCAGCACTTTGGGAGGCCAAGGCAGGCGGATCACGAGGTCAGGAAATTGAGACTATCCTGGCCAACATGGTGAAACCCCGTCTCTACTAAAATACCAAAAAATTGGCCGGCAGTGGTGGTGTGCGCCCGTAGTCCCAGTTACCCAGGAGGCTGAGGCAGAAGAGTTGCTTGAACCCAGGAGGCCGAGATTGCAGTGAGCTGAGATTGCGCCACTGCACTCCAGCCTGGCAACAGAACAAGACTCTGTCTCAAAAAAAAAAAGAAACAATGAAGAAAGAAGGAATGTGGTATTTGTGAGAAAGGACACAATTTGCAGATAAACATACTGATTTATCTTATTTTATTTTATTTATTTTTTTTTTGAGATGGAGTCTCACTCTGTCACCCAGGCTGGAGTGCAGTGGCTGGATCTCAGCTCACTGCAAGCTCCGCCTCCTGGGTTCACGCCATTCTCCTGCCTCAGCCTCTTGAGTAACTGGGACTACAGGCACCTGCCGCCTCGCCCGGCTAGTTTTTTGTATTTTTTAGTAGAGATGGGGTTTCACCGTGTTAGCCAGGATGGTCTCGATCTCCTGACCTCGTGATCCACCCGTCTCGGCCTCCCAAAGTGCTGGGATTACAGGCTTGAGCCACCGCGCCTGGCCAACATAATGATTTAATAAAGGAAAGAAGATATACCAAACATAAGGTCCTCAGATCATGACTGGAGCTTATTCAGCCAGAAATGTATTATTTGAAGCAAAACTTATTTGAGAAGAAACCCAGCTTTCTGCCAAAGATAAAAACATATACAAGGAGCCAAGTTACCCATGAGGGCCACTACCTGTCACAATTGCTTTGCCCTCTATCGTCAACGCTAAGTCAATTGATCTGTGTGGTGATACAGTATCACCTCTTTCCCATCAAAAGGCCCATGAAGGCCCCCTGACAACTGCACAGAGTGGAAGGTGATGCTCTGTCCAAGGAGAAAAAGGGTGCATTTTTTTGTCAAGGGACATAAATTGCCAGAAACTAAAAACACAATCCAGACAGAAATGGAAAAAGCTCTAGGAAATAATTCAGTTTGGGCCAAGCGTGATGGCTCACATCTATAATCCCAGCACTCTGGGAGACCAAAGTGGGTGAATCACTTGAGGTCAGGAGTTCGAGACCAGCCTGGCCAACATGGTGAAATCCTGACTCTACTAAAAACACAAAAATTAGCCAGGTGTGGTGGTGGGCGTCTGTAATCTCAGCTACTTGGGAGGCTGCGGCAGGAGAATTGCTTGAACATGGGAGGCAGAGGTTGCAGTGAGCCAAGATCGTGACATTGCACTCCACCCTGAGCAACAGGGTGAGATGCCATCAAAAAAAAAAGAAAGGAAAAAAAAAGAAGAAAGAAAAAAAATAATTTGGTCTGTACAGAGAAAACCAGCGGGAAGAATACATACCACTTGATCACTCACTGGTCTCATCATCCGGGCCAGGACATTCAGTAAGTCTTGTCTCTTGAGGAACTGAAAAAAAATGAGAGAAGCAAGTAAATTCAATTGCAACTCCTACTTAGTATAAAAAAAGGGCCTTGGAGGAGAATCAAATGCTTCATCAAATATACTTTACGACACATTTGCCAGTTAGCATAAGTATCACTTTTAGACCTCATTTTAAGTCAAATATGAAGGGATAAGATGCTGAATTGGGGGGCTGGGAATCACAGCTGGACAAAATTAAGGGAAGATATATATCGTACAAGAAGTTTCCTACTTACCCTCAGCTGGATAAGCATGCCCTCACAGCACACTCGACCAGAACACCATAGGTTATAGATGTGCTCATTCTCCTGGTTCAGTTTTCCTGTGCTTGTGGCTTCTTTGTTAGTTCCATCATCCCCTAGGGGTAAAACCACTTAATGTGACTCAACAGAAAATGTCAAGGCCAGGCCGGGGGCGGTGGCTCACGCCTGTAATCCCAGCACTTTGGGAGGCTGAGGAGGGTAGATCACGAGGTCAGGAGTTTGAGACCAGCCTGGCCAGCATGGTGAAACCCCGTCTCTTACATAAAAAAAAAAATTATAAAAAATTAGCCAGGCATGGTGGCGTGTACCTGTAGTTCCAGCTACTCGGGACGCTGAGGCAGGAGAATAGCTTGAACCCAGCAGGTGGAGGTTGCAGTGAGCTGAAATCGCATCACTGCACTCCAGCCTGGATGACAGAGCGAAACTCCATCTCAAAAAAAAAAAAAAAAAAGAAAAAAAAAAGAAAACAAGGCCGAATACCTCATGTTCCTCTATCCTGAACGCAAAATGATCATAGCTTCAGAGTAGCAATACTTTGCTGTCTTACAGAACTCTGTTTGGATAGGGACTAAAATAGATTAGCACTGTTCCTTTTACTTTTAAAACTATTGTTTCTATTAGAAGAAATATGGATTCTAAGCACATGTTTGTCAGTTTAACGATGATCAGCTTGGAGTATAAGTCTCTCAGAGTACATACAAAATAGGGAAAAAAGCAGTTGAAATATCTCTGCCAAAAGTTAAAGAAAAAAAAATCTCCTATGGAGTAAATAAAAAATACTGTTAATACAAACTACTCAGCAATTCCTCACTATGTCTCCAATTAACTTTAACCAAGCTTTCTTTTCCAATGCAAAATGATAACTCGGTCTTACTAATAGTATTAAGAGTTGTATTTTAAATCTAGAAAAAAGCTCAAATTCCAATACTTTCTCTCTTCATTTAATTCATTAAGTATACAAAACAAATTGCTCAACCTCACCAGGGAAAACAGACTGATACACCAAATGAAAACAAGCAAGGGGAAGTAGAAGGAGACAAAGCTGCTTTTTTTTTCCCCCCGAATTTCCCGGTCAAAACATACTCTGAAATACTACAGTGCAGTGGAGACAGGGTGGACTTTGGAAACAGATAAGTTCTGATATCTTGGTTGCAATGTAATAGCTTAGATAACTTTTAACATTTCTGCCCTTCAGTTTCCTCCTTAGGAAAACAGCAACTATAGCCAACTGACAGTGCTGTTACAAAAAGAAACACTGTATGTAAAGTATGTAGCATAATATATAAACACTAGTGTGTTGCAGAGCAGGTGGATACACGCTTACTATTAAAGAGAAATAAGGTGCTAAATGCCAAATAGGTGAATGTGAGGTTAGTCCACCTCATTCCCTACATTGCACAACTACAGAGGTTCCTTGAAATCCTTCAGTGTATATTTCAGCAGTGGATCAAAAACTCAAGTGTCCAGATTCTAAGGGAATTTTGAGAGACTTTCAGTTTCTAAAAGACGAATTGAAAGCATTTATCAAGCTACCTAAAATGTCAAACTTTCTTGGTTTCCGTCAGAATTTTATCAACTTGTTTTGAAAACATCTATTACATTATTCTAATCAGAAGCTGTTTAGCAATTTTACTGCTGACTCATGAAAGATAAGAAAATTATTAAATACAATATATTCTTATTTTCAGAAACAGGGTCTCTCATTCTATCACCCAGGCTGGAGTGCAGGAGCATGATCCTGTATCACTGCAGTCTCAAACTCCTGAGTTCAATTCTCCCACTTCAGCCTCACGAGTAGCTGCGACCACAGAAGCACACCACTGTGACCGGCCAATTTTTATTTTATTTTATTTGTAGAGACAAGGTCTCACTATTTTGCCCAGACTGGTCTTAAACTCCTGGCCCCAAATAATCCTCCCACCTTGGCCTCCCAAAGCACTGGAATTACAGGTGTGAGCCACCGCACCCAGCCAAAAAACAGGATCCTCAAGTCTGGATGCAGTAGCTCACACCTGTAATCCCAGCAATTTGGGAGGCCGAGGCAGGCAGATTGCTTGAGCCTAGGAGTTCGAGACCAGCTTGCACAATATGATGAAACTCTGTCTCTACAAAAAAATACAAAAATTAGCTGGATGTGGTAGCATGTGCCTATAGTCCTGCCTACTCAGAAGGCTAAGATGGAAGGGTCTCTCGAACCTGGGAGGTCGAGGCTGCAGTGAACCGTAATCACACCACTGCACACAAGCCTGGGTAACAGAGTGAGACTTTACCTCAAAAAAATAAAAATAGGGCCGGGCGCGGTGGCTCAAGCCTGTAATCCCAGCACTTTGGGAGGCCGAGACGGGCGGATCACAAGGTCAGGAGATCGAGACCATCCTGGCGAACCCGGTGAAACCCCGTCTCTACTAAAAAAATACAAAAAACTAGCCGGGCGAGGTGGCGGGCGCCTGTAGTCCCAGCTACTCGGGAGGCTGAGGCAGGAGAATGGCGTGAACCCAGGAGGCGGAGCTTGCAGTGAGCTGAGATCCGGCCACTGCACTCCAGCCTGGGTGACAGAACGAGACCCCGTCTCAAAAAAAAATAAATAAATAAAATAAAAATAAAAATAAAAAGACTGGGTGCGGTGGCTCATGCCTGTAATTCCTGCACTCTGGGAGGCCGAGGTGGGTGGACCATGAGGTCAAGGGATCGAGACCATGCAGGCCAAGATGGTGAAACCCCGTCTCTACTAAAAATACAAAAATTAGTGGAGCATGGTGACGCACGCCTGTAGTCCCAGCTATTCAGCAGGCTGAGGCAGGAGAATCGCTTGAACCCAGAAGGTGGAGGTTGCAGTGAGCTGAGATTGTGCCACTGCACTCCAGCCTGGTGACAGAGCAAGACTGTGTCTCAATAATAATAATAATATAAAATTAAAAATTAAAATTAAAAAAAGAAGAGCAGGGGGAATCGTTGACAGAAAAAACAATGCACCCTCTTTGGTATTCCATGAAAGCAGTTAGATGCTTATACTGAGGGGAATACATCATCCTTACCAGATTGTTTTCAAGCAAGAAGCTGGGCTGACATTGACCTCACTTACCTACTAAAGTAAAGTTGCTCTCCAAAAGCTCCCTATGAGTGTTAAACCAGGCCTGTGCAAGGCGACTGTTTTTATTCTTCCCAATGATGTAATTCATGATATAAGCAAGTAGACCAGTCACCATCAAAATTTCTAGATAATAACTCTCCCAGCTGTTCTGGAGGTGTGCAGGAACCTAAAAAAGCAAAATCATTCCATTAAATGTTAGCTGAGACTGAATGGAGTCTACCTCATGGGAGGAAGAATGAGAAAATCCATAAACAGAAGGGATACTTCAGATATCTGTCATTGAACATAGTTATACTTTGAAAAATAGGTCCATTTTACTTTTCTAGGCTAGCTTTATAAAAGATTCTTTAAGGAAATATAAGGACAATCAAATGGGATGAAAAGCTGGAAAGCCCTTTGTATTACACTTGGTCCTTAATCCCCCAAATAAATTCAATGTACTGTACATCACCAAGGAATAAATTTTACTTATTCATTGATAAGTAAAACTAGAAGTGCTAGAATGATAAACAGGGGTTGCTTCTGTAGGTGGTGATTTTTATCAGAAGAACTGATGTCAAGCTCTTTCTCAGTTCCCACTATTGCATTAACACCAGTTATACATCATTAATTCTATTTCTGGGATTAATGACAAGACATTTTGTTGTTTAGTTGGGAATTCAGAATCCTGGATACCTACATCAACAATTGTTATTGGGTCTTTATTTTTGCTAGAAGAAGTATCTGGTTTGTCTTCATAACCTTCAAATTCTTCATCATCATATGGTTCACTCTCGGTATCTCCCTCCTACAAAAATGAGGCATCATCTGTTTTCCTCTACAAATGTCACCAGCAGCTGTGTCTCATTTTGTTGGCAACATTTGTTGAGGAAAACAGAACGTGTAAGCAGCAAGCATAGAACACAGATGTTACATGTTTTTAACAAAACAATTGGGTACAAATTTCAGCTTAAAATGAAAAAGTTCTGGAGACCTAATGTACAGCATGGTGACTACAGTTAATATATTACAGACTTGAAATCTACTAAGAGACTAGATCTTAAGTATTCTCACCACACACACACACGGAGGCAACTATGTTAATTAGCTTGATTGTGGTAAGCACTTCACATTATATGTATAGGTATACCAAAACTCTGTGCTGTGCACCTTAAATATATACAATTTTTGTCAGTTATACCTCAATGAAGCTAGGGGGCACCCAAAACACCAAAATGATGACTCCCCATGCTTTTGATGGCAAAGTTCTTTCTCTCTTTCTCTCCTTCTCTCCTCCTCTCTTTCTCTTTCTTTCTTTTTTTCTTTCTTTCTTTTGATAAGGTCTTGCTCTGTCACCCAGGCTGAAGTGCAGTGGCTCGATCTCAGCTCACTGCAACCTTTAACTCCCAGGTTCCAGCGATTCTCCTGGCTCAGCCTCCCAAGTAGCTGGCATTACAGGCACGCACCACCACGCCCAGCTAATTTTTGTATTTTCAGTAAAGACAGGATTTCACCATGTTGGCCAGGCTGCTCTCAAACTCCTGATCTCAGGTGATCTGCCCGCCTCGGCCTCCCAAAGTGCTGGGATTACAGGCATAAGCCACCATGCCCAGCCAATTGTAAAGTTCTAAATAATACAATTCTCATCCACAAACAGTATCTATTCTCTAACCCCTCCTCCAGTTAGGGTTTCAATAGAAGAACACAATTCATTCTGTTAATGTAAAAGGTGGAAACTTACCACAAAACATTGAGAAGAGTTCTACCTAGTGAATGAAAATGAAGATTCCAGACAGTAAAGGTCTCCTGAGCCTGAGTATTAATTTTTTTTTTTTTTTTTTGAGATGGAATATCGCTCTGTCACCCAGGCTGGAGTGCAGTGGCACGATTTCGGCTCACTGCAAGCTCTGCCTCCTGGGTTCACGCCATTCTCCTGCCTCAGCCTCTCCAGTAGCTGGGACTACAGGCGCCCGCCACCATGCCCGGCTGATTTTTTTGTATTTTTAGTAGAGATGGGGTTTCACCGTGTTAGCCAGGATGGTCTTGATCTCCTGGTCTCATGATCCGCCCGCCTTGGCCCCCCAAAGTGCTGGGATTACAGGCGTGAGCCACCACACCCGGCCATGAGGATTAATTTTAATGTTTGGGAAAAGTGCTAGTTACAAATTTTTCCAAGAAAGCAATAAAAAGAGCCTCACCTGGGTATCTGCATCTTCAAAATCTCCTTCTTGGTTTTCATCCTGCCCTTCCAACTCCACAGTGGTCTCATCTTCATCATCTTCAGTGGTTATGACCCGTTGGGGAGATTCAGTAACAGAGTCTTCCATGACATCCTCAAATTCAGCGAAGTCATTATCATCATACTCTACTATGTCCTCCTCATCCTCAAAATCATCAAACTTGGCTTCAGAGACACTCCCAAACACCAGAAGGACAACACAGAAAGTGTGGAAGGCTTTCATTGCACCTTGAGAAAAAAAGCTTAAAAAAAAAAAGAGAACCCCAAAATGGATTGCCATTCTATACATACTGATCAGATTTTATAAATAGTAAAAATCTATAAACCTCTCCTGCTTTTCTCTTATTCAGTACTATTAGATTCAGATCACATTATATAAAGAACAACTCAAGAGGCTTGGGTTCTAGTCTGGATCCTGGCACTAGATATCTGTAAAATCTTCAACAAGTCATCAAGTCATTTATTTAATTTCTTTTTTTTTTTTTTTGAGACGAAGTTTTGCTCCTGTCACCCAGGCTGGAGCACAATGGTGTGATCTCAGCTCACTGCAACCTCTGCCTTCTGGGTTCAATCGATTCTCCTGCCTCAGCCTCCCAAGTAGCTGGGATTATAGGTACGCACCACCACACCCGGCTAACCTTCATATTTTTAGTAGAGATGGGGTTTCACCATGTTGGCCAGGCTGGTTGTGAACTCCTGGGTGATCCACCTGCTGTGGCCTCCCAAAGTGCTGGGATTACAGGTGTGAGCCACTGCGCCCAGCCCAAGTCATTTAATTTCTTTAGGTTGGGTTTTCTAAAACTCTCTGTCCATTGACACAGAGTATTCAGTAAGCATTTTTTGAGGGCCTATTAAAAAGTTTTCTATAGAAAATGAGAAGGAGGTAAAAATGAAGGAGTAAGATGTAGCTATTTATCTGTTAGTGGTAACAAGAATAATCCATGAATAAAAAGGCCATTCACCCTTAGATTGATTTGTGTTCATGCATGAACAAATTATCATAAGAGCAAACACTTAAATCACTACGTGCTAGACACTGTTCTAAAGACTTTACAAAAAGCAACTAATTTAATCCTCATAAGAACGCTCTTAGGAAAGCTGCAATATTAACATCCCCATTTCACTGATAAGGAAAATGGGGCAGAGAGATGCTGAGTAGTACAACTACCAAGTGACAAAGAGCTGTGATTTAATCCCGGAGTTTTGCCTCCAGAATCCATGCTATGAACCACTTCTCAGGCTGCTTCTCAAATGTAGGTAGGTGGCTGTGCTTTCATATAACTTGCTTAGAAGCAGTAATTTTTTGCTAACCAATTGTTCCTAGTGTGTATGATGGAATAGAATATATCATTTTATAGCTTTTTGAAGAACATTAAGTTTTCTAATATATGAAAAAAGTTTCTGCATTAACAAATATAATGATATCATATCTGTGACAAAATATGTGCCCAATTATATGAAAACACAGAGGACAATGTAACCATTTTACCAAATAGGTAAGGCTTCACAAAAAAAAAAGATGGGGGAGACCATTTGGGCTGAAATTTGAAAAGTATATTTCAACCATCAAACCCATTTAGGCTGTATTTTCGGTCCTGTCCCTCATCTAAACATCAGCCCTATGTCATAACTCACTGTAACCTTGAAGACATACCTGTTTTGATGTCCTACAAACTTTTCGTGTTATCTAGTAAGATAGTAAATATTTAGGCTTTATGGGGTACATACTGGTCTCTGCTGCATATTCTTCTTTTTAAAAAAAAACTTTAAAAAAATATAAAGACCATTCTTACTTCACAGGCCTCCCCTCAGGCTGACCCTATCCCTGACTATAGTCATCTCAAAATCATCAGGTATCTGAATTTCTTATTTGTATATTAATATCAATCACATTTTTTCCAGTCTTGCTTGTTGAACAAGATATCTAATGTTTTGCCTTCTTTTTCCCTTGAAATCTATCAGCCATCAAATCCTGGTGTTTCCTTCTTTGATTCCCACAGCCACTACAATCCAAGTTACCCCCACCTGCTGAAGAGCCACCATATTATTCTAAAGGGTATTGTCTTAATGATCTCCCCACTCCCTACTTTTCCTCCCCAAAAACCACCAGCATCTTTCTAAAACAGAACTTTTGTTACATATAAGCATTCAATAATCATCAAAGGCTAACCAATTATTGCAAAAGTAATACAAAAACTCCTTTGGCATTCACTGCTTTTCACAATGATCCTACTGTAATTAAATGTACCTTCACTAAAGCATATCGCCACAGTAGATACTATGCAAAGATAAAGCACAATTCCTGAATTGAAAATAAATTTGCACAGGAATTCAGTTTCAAGGACATGTGCTACAATATTATTTATGATGGTGAAATTTGGTTAAACTCTTTGATTAAACTATGGATGTATAAAAACCAAAGCTACTGTTGTCCATTAAAAATTGTTATACAGGGTGGTGGCTCTCCCCTGTAATCCCAGCACTGTGGGAGATTGGGGAGAGTGGATTGCTTGAGCACAAGAGCTGGAGACCAGCCTTGGCAACATGGCAAAAACCCACCTCTACAAACAAAATAGAAAAATTAGCTGGGTTTGGCGGCATGTGCCTGTAGTCCCAGCTACTCGAGGAATGAGGTGAGAAAATCGCTTGAGCTCTCAAGGCCGAGGCTGCAGTGAACTGTTATCATGCTAATGCATTCCAGCCTGGGTAACAGTGAAACATGCCTCAAAACAAAACACAAATAACAAAATAAAAACCTCAAAGTAAGGCCGGGCGCGGTGGCTCAAGCCTGTAATCCCAGCACTTTGGGAGGCCGAGATGGGCGGATCACGAGGTCAGGAGATCGAGACCATCCTGGCTAACCCGGTGAAACCCTGTCTCTACTAAAAAATACAAAAAAACTAGCCGGGTGAGGCGGCGGGCGCCTGTAGTCCCAGCTACTCGGGAGGCTGAGGCAGGAGAATGGCGTGAACCCAGGAGGCGGAGCTTGCAGTGAGCTGAGATCCGGCCACTGCACTCCAGCCTGGGCGACAGAGTGAGACTCCGTCTCAAAAAAAAAAAAAACCTCAAAGTAATTAAAAAATTGGTTACACAGTCTGGGCAACATAGTGACACTTCCTCTCTACAAAAAAAATGTTTTAAATTAGCTAAGTCTCACGCTCATTCCTATAATCCCAGCAGTTTGGGAGGCCGAGGTAGACAGATCACTTGAGGTCAGGAATTAGAGACGAGCCTGGCCAACATGGTAAAACCCTGCCTCTACTAAAAATATTTCAAAAATTAGCCAGCGTGGTAGCGCACACCTGTAATCCCAACTATTTGGGAGGTTGATGAGAATCACTTGAACCTGGGAGGCAGAGGTTGCTGTGAGCTGAGATCGCACCACTGCACTCTAGCCCGGGCAACATAGGGACACTCTGTCTCAAAAATAAATAAATAAATTAGTCAAGTCTGGTGGTGTGCACCTGTAGTCCGGCTATTCTAGTGGCCGAGGTGGGAGAATCACCTGAGCCCAGGAGGTTGAGGCTTCAGTGAGCCATGACTGCACCACTGCACTACAACCTGGGCAACAGAGCAAGGCCCTGTCTAAATGAAAAAAAAAAAAAAAAAAAGTTACAAATGAAGGTGAAAACCAGATTGTTTCAGAAGCAAATGCACATAAAGAAAAAGGTTTGGCTGGGTGCGATGGCTCACACCTATAATCTCAGCACTTTCGGAGGCCAAGGTGGGCAGATCACCTGAGGTCAGGAGTTTGAGGCCAGACTGACCAACATGGTGAAAACTCATCTCTACTAAAAATACAAAAATTAGCCGGGCATGGTGGCAGGCGCCTGTAATCCCAGCTACTTGGGAGACTGAGGCAGGAGGATCGCTTGAATCAGGAGGTGGAGGTTGTAGTGAGCCGAGACAGTGCCATTGCAGTCCAGCCTGGGCAACAAGAGTGAAACTCCATCTCAAAAAAAAAAAAAAGAAAAAGAAAAACAAAACAAAAAAGTTTAACAGGGGTGTCCAATTTTTTGGTTTCCCTGAGCCACACGGGAAGAAGAATAATTGTCTTGGGCCACACATAAAACACACTAATAATAGTCGATAAGCTAAAAAATATCTCATAATGTTTTAACAAAGTTTGCAAATTTGTGTTAGGCTACTTTCAAAGCTGTACTGGGTCACATGCGGCCTGCAGGCCATGGGTTGGACAAATTTGGTTTAGAAAAACATACATTTACATACAAATAGTAGTTAGCTTATATAGTAGAATTGTGGGTATTTTGTCTTTATTTTTCTTCATATTTATTTTACTTGTTTTTTTGAGGCAGAGTCTTCCTCTGTAGCCCAGGTTGGAGTGTAGTGGTGTGATCTCGGGTCACTGCAAGCTCCGCCTCCCGGGTTCACGCCATTCTCCTGCCTCAGCCTCCCAAGTAGCTGGGACTACAGGCGCCCACCACCACCACGCCTGGCTAATTTTTTTGTATTTTTAGTAAAGACGGGGTTTCACTGTGTTAGTCAGGATGGTCTCGATCTCCTGACCTCGTCGTGATCCGCCCGCCTCGGCCTCCCAAAGTGCAGGGATTACAGCCGTGAGTCACCGCGCCCGGCCTCCTTTTCAAATCCTACTCTTAAAACTTTTTTTTTTCAAATATAAGTAACTAAAAGTTAACACTGGAACAGCCAACTCGATTAACAGCCTACCAAAAGATCTGATCATTTCAAATTGAATTTCCACTTAGAATATTCACACCATAGAAACACTTCTGAGATAACTCAGCACTATAATGGAGATCCTTCGAGGTTATTTAGGTTACAATCATCCAAGCCATTTTTACCTTGGCCTTCCCCCTTAGAAGTCTCTGCTGCACCTGTTAACTCAGTTCTCAAATGCACAAGTTCTTGCCAGGCCACCCAGCCTCTATGACTCCTGAAGCAAGCAACACAGGACCAAGGAAAATTCACACAAGCACTGACAAGTCTGGTTTGATTATTTTCTGCAAGCTCATCCAATAGTTCCTCAGCGACTGAGTCCAGACTTGAGGGAAGGGGACTGAGTGAGGCCATTATTCCTTGTTGTCATTTTAGATTAGGTCTTTCTGACAACGGCCAGAACGAGTATTCTGGAAATCATGCAGACTTTCCTCTGTCTCCTTATACGTGTTGGATACAAACACGTTTCATGCTAGAAACCTCCAGAGGAGACTGGCCACAGAGGTTTTTGCTTCTATTAAACCCCCTCGCCTAGTTTCTCCCCACCCAAGAGAATCAATACATCCTAATGTCATCCTGCGGCACACACTGTACATTTCCTCTAACTCTGCCCTTCTGGCTATCATTTGCTCACAGCTCCGTGGGAAAGTTCCCCTAAACCATTACAATTATCTCAACCGGACCGGGCTACAGGCCAAGCAACTCGGAGTCACCGCTCGGCCTGGGCCGGCCCCGCCAACAAGCGCGTCCTGGCCCGCTCCTTACCTGTGGCCAAGGCCGAAACCCGGCCCAGCGCCCTACGTCCGCCACCCCTGCTCCGCCTGCCTCTCGGCCTGGCCGCAGCCTCCGCGATCGCAGCTGTTTTACTGCCCTGGATGCCTCTAGGACACAGCCAGAACCGTAGCTCAGGCACGCCGCGCCTCTCTTCACGTAGCCTCCGCCGTCCGTTACGTAGAATGCGAGCGGCTCGTCAGCGCCTGCGCGCAGTGTGCAGTGTGCAGTGTGCGGGGCGGGACGCAACACCGGGGACAGCGCGAGACCTCCCTCTTCCCCGCCCAGCTGAGGCGAGGTGGGGCTTCTGGGAAAATTACATAATCCCCGCCCCTGGGCCGGAACTGCTCTCGCCTATACCAATCCTCCTCCGTAGGGTTCCGTCAAGTTGACGTCACGCGGAACCGGTGCTCCGGAAGCTAAAGGTAGTGATGCTGTGCGGAACCACGTGGCCGAAGGCAAGAGTGTCGCTGTAGTAGTATTTGCAACGGACCAGAGTTTAAATGATAGGCATGTTCATGTAAATGTGGTTTCTGCCCAACCCATTTTCTCTTGGGATTTTCTGACCAGCCTCCTGACGCCGCTTTTTCTTCATTCCCAGACCCACTTTCTAGACGGGTCATGAACTCTGTCCACCCAACTAGCAGTTTCCTGTCAGAGTATCTGAGGAGCCTGGGAGGCGTTCTGGAGCTTTTAGGTCAGACGCCTTCCGGGAGTCGTAGCCCCGGCCCCGCCCTTCGGCCCGCGCACTCCTCACTGCGCATGTCGGGTTTTTGTTACCCTCCCCCCTTCAGCAACGGGCCGTGAGGCGGTGGCGGTGGCGGCGGCGGCGAAGGGGGCGGAGAGGAAGGAGCGCGGCGGGACCGGGCTGGGACAGCGCGTACTTTGGGCCGCGGGATTCTCTCCGTGCCGGCGGTGGTAGCAGCTGCGGCTGCAGCCATAGTAGCAGGTTTGTGCGTGGGGGTTTTGGACGCAGGGCCGCTAGTCCTTAGGGGCACTGGAGGCAACTGCTGGGCCTAGCGAGGGCGGAGGAACCGCGGCCTTGCTTAACAAAGAGTCGGCAGAGCCTCGGGGCACCGGCGGCCGGGGTGCTGGGAAGGGGTGGGAGTGCGGGCAGAGGCCTCGAGGGTTCCTTCCTAGCCGCGTCGCCCTCCCACAGCTCCCGCTTCCCTCGCAAGTCTTACCGAGGCCCAGTTGGCGGCTTTCCGGAGGCGGCGCCAGCTCGCCTAGGAAAGGGATTTGCAGGGTGCCCGGCTCCGAGGCAGGGATAGCGCGGGGAGAATTCTGGCCCAAGGAGGCAGCGCTTGGGAGATGCAGGCTTCCGAATTTGGGGTCCTGATAGGCAAAAGCTGCCAAATGAGAGGAGTGAAAAGATGTAAGCGATGATCTTTGTGCAGCCTGGAGTAGGTCGATTATTAGCATCACTTTGTCACCCAAACTTTTTTGCGGCCTACTTGAAAGCCTATCTGATGTGAATAAATAATTTATGTGGAGTTACAAACATATGCATCAAAAACATAGGAGAAGCTCTCGAGAGTTTTGGGGAATTATATTCTCATCACTGAGAATTTCCCTGTTGCCTACACTCCTATAGGCAGTTATCCAATTTCCTGTATATTCTTTTTGTGAATGATGTTTCTATGTCTGTCCTCCCTCATATACACACCCAGGACTTCCTAAAAGGCAGGGACTATGTCTTAAGTCACTTTGCAGAGCCTGGCTCAGTTCTGGCGTATAGGAGGTGAGCAGTGAGTGTTTTGTACAAAAATTAACATTTAGACTTTGACAGCTGGGAAAAGAAAACGTGTCTTTCTGTACCTGGAAGAGGCATTTACACAATGCCTAATGTACAGTTCATTCATTGAAGTGATATTTTTATTGGTGCCTATTCTCTAGCGCAGTTCTAGGTGATAGGGATAGGTGTTAGACCTCTGCCTTTGTGAAACTTAACTTTCTAGTAGCGCAAGGAGAGGCAAAGAAATACATAAATTATACTGAATGTTAGAAGATGATCAGTACCTTAGCAAAAAGAAAGCTGGAAAGGGGGTTGGGGAGGTGTTGTTAGAATTTGCAATAAAGTGGTCAGGGAAGTCCCTACAGACAAGCTTATGTTTAAGCGGACTAGAAGGAGGAGTGAGCCTATGTTTATCTGGGGAAAGGAACGTTCCAAGCTAGAGAGTAACAAATATAAAGGCCTTGAGAAGGACAAAGCTGGCCCGTTAAGAGTGCGAAGACCAATGCGTTTGGAGCACTGTGAGCTGAGGGAGTATTAGGAGATGAAGTCTGGGAAGAATTGGGGGAAGGGAGTGAGCGGAACAACCAGAGCCTTTTAGGCTATTACTTAAGAAGGATCTGAGGGTTTCGATCAGAGGAATGATAATATCTGATTTATATTGTAGCAATTTAATAAAAGAGAGGAGTGCAGTTATTTAAATTTGTTTTGTTACATTGATAGTCATATAATCAGCTCTCAGTTGCTTTAAGCTGACAAGAGAAGGGATGCTTCTAAAATAACCATAACCTAGCATTTACTTATATTTAGTTTAGAAGAATGTGATTACGTTCTTGAGTTTTTATATAGATTCTCATTAAAGAACTGACCTCTATATAGTGTGTAAGATACTCTCAAGGTATTATATAGAGTAGATGCTAATCACTGTCACTAGAACTCTTTCTTCCACCTCCAGAAATGCAAGTGATAAAGTAATGTGGTTTATATAATCAGTTGTTTTTAGTCCACTATATTTAAAGTCATTTAGATCATATCTTATTTTCCACCATTGCCAAAAACACAAACTAGCTAAATTGTCTTCCTTTATAAGCGTGTTCCGCATTTATTCTCACTTCCTAGCCTTCGCTAGTTCAGTCTTTCTCCCTAGAATGTCATCCTCTGCACGTCTCTACCCAGCTTGCATCTTTCTGTGTCTAGCCTGGCTTCTGGCTCTTTTATGACGCTTACCCCTGCCTGTTAGCTCATGGTGATCTCTGACATCTTCAGTGTTTTTGTGGCGCTTATGTGTGAAATACCTGAGTTGAAAGAAGTCTGATAGTCTCAATTTACCGATGAAGAAATTGGGTCTTCAGAAATAATAATATAATGAAAAACAAGTTGGCAGCTGACGTATTGAAGAAGTACATTTTTGTGTATGAACTTAATTTTTCACACCAACCCTTGAGATAGGTGATAGTCTCATCTTTTTTTTTTTTTTTTTTTTTTTTTTTTTTAAGATGGTGTTTGGCTGTGTTGCTCAGGCTGGTCTCAAACTCCTGGGCTCAAGTAATCCACCTGCCTCAGCCTCCCAAAGTACTGGGATTACAGGCGTGAGCCACCATACACAGCCTCTCACCATTTTATAGATGAGGAAACTGAACCCAGAGAAGCTAAATAACTTCCCTGAGGTTCATATCAAGTTAGTAGCAAAGATGATTTACACACAGCCTGTGCTACTTTACTATTCCGTTAAGATTTCCTATGAAACCACCACGTTTTATTTATGTTTTAGAGACAGTGTCTTGCTGTGTTGCCCAGGTTGGAGTGCAGTGGTCCAGTCAGCTCACTGTAACCTGGAACTCCTGGGTTCAAGCAATCCTCTTGCCTCAGCCTCCTGAGCAGCTAGGACTACAGGCGTGTGCCACCATGCCTGGCTAACTTTTATAATTTTTTTGTAAAGACACGGTTTTGCTGTGTTGCCCAAGCTGGTCTCAAACTCCTGGCCATAAGTGATCCTCCCACTTCAGCCTCCCAAAGGGCGAGGATTACAGGTGTGAGCCACCTCACCCAGCCAGCCATAGGATTTAGTGCCTAGAACCATACCAAATAGGACTTCATCCCATGTTGACTGTTTCTCCTGAGCCTAGTTGTAGATCTCCTTTAGTCTTTTACATATTGAATAAATGAATATCTAATATTGAAAACATAAGAGAAAAGTGAATAAGCCTGTTTCTTCAGCCATGAATCCTATAATATGGAATTGGACTGGAAAGGGAGTTGAGGAAGGAGATGCCATTTCTTCTTTTTTTTTTTTTTTGAGATGGAGTCTCACTCTGTCGCCCAGGCTAGGGTGCAGTGGCACGAGATCTCGGCTCACTGCAAGCTCTGCCTCACGGGTTCAAGTGATTCTCCTGCCTCAGCGTCCCCAGTAGCTGGGACTACAGGTGCCTGCCACCACGCCCAGCTAATTTTTTTGTATTTTTAGTAGAGTCAGGGTTTCACCATGTTAGCCAGGATGGTCTCAATTTCCTGACCTGGTGATCCGCCCGTTTCGACCTCCCAAAGTGCTGGGATTACAGGCATGAGTCACCGTGCCTGGCCAGGAGATGCCATTTCTTTGGGGAAATCATATTCATGTCTTTAGGAGTTGGTATTTGAGATGTGCTTTGTAGGATAGGACTTTGGTAGGTACTTATAGTTTATAAGAAAGAGATTTGATGGGGAGGGGACCCAGGTAGAAGGAAGAGGATTCACTAGAATGCTTGTTTTCTTGGAAAACTGAGTACTCGTGGAGAGACCTTGGGAAATATGAATGATAAAGTAGTTTAATGCCACAATGAAGGGTCTCATTCCAGCATGATTAACTGTGGAGAGCTATGGAATTGAGAAGAGTGACATAGTCAGAAATGTGTGTTCTGGAAGAACCTGGAAAGGGTTTTCTACAAGCATCTGAATACTGACCTCCCTTCTGTGAGACTTTTTCTAGTTCCACAGTATTAACACACACTGTGCTACTCTACCAAAGGATGTAAAACTTGCTTTTCTCTTTTCACTGTGTGTCTCACTATTACTCCATCATTTTATGCTTTACTATACAGAATCGCTTCGCATAGACTATGGAAGATTTGCTGGGATGAAGCATCTGGATGTACATCACCATTACTTTTCCAATAAAACAGACATTCTTGGTACAGTAGTCGGGGGAGTATTACCTGTCAAATGTCATTCGTCTCAGAGAGGCCTTGCCTGACTTAAGTCTGTAATAGCTTGCCTCTTACCCTCTTACTTGCTTTTCATAGCACTTTTGCTACCTGGAATTACATGATTTAGTTTTTCTTTCTCCTGGGCCAGACTGTGAACTCTGAATGTGACTGTGTCTGATTCCATTACTGTATCCTTAGCACCTTAGAGCGGTTACTGGCACAAAGTAGGCACTCAGTATATTTTGACTTGGTGATCACTCTGGTAGTGCTGTGGGAGTTTGATAATAGAAAGTTTTTTTTTTTTTTTTTTTTTTTTTTGAGACAGGGTCTCGCTCTTATCGCCCAGGCTGGAGTGCAGTGACACGATCGTGACTCACTGCAGCCTCCGTGTCCTGGGTTCAAGCAATTCTCCTGCCTCAGCCTCCTGAGTAACTGGAACTACAGGTGCGTGCCACCACGCCTGGCTGATTTTTGTATTTTTAGTAGAGACGGGATTTCACCATGTTGGCTGGGATGATCTTGATCTCCTGACCTTGTGATCCGTCTGTCTCGGCCTCCCAATAATCAGAAAGATTTTTTTTAGGAAATAACTGCAATAGTGGAGGTGGAGATGGAAAGGCGGGTATGCATGAGGGATGTCCCTCATAGTACTGGGCACGTAACAAAATCATCAGTGGTTATTGGTCAGTATAAAACAATGGATGTTATTACTAAGAACCAACCTAAGGTTGTTCTTTTTTAAGCAAATACTCAGTGAACTTTGTTTATGGCTCTATTATGCAGCTAATTCTTTTCAAATTAGGTATTTCAAAGGGATTCTTTTTTAAATTTTTATTTTTTGGCACCCCAGCAGGAAATGAAGAAATATTTTTTAAGAGAAAAAATACAAAAATACAGTTGAATTTTCCCAAGTATGTTTTTTGTTTGTTTGTTTGTTGTTTTGTTTTGTTTTTTGAGATGCAGTCTCACTCTGTTACCCAGGCTGGAGTGCAGTGGTGCGATCTCGGCTCACTGCAACCTCCACCTCCCGGGTTCAAGCCTCAGCCTCCCAAGTAACTGGGATTACAGGCGCCCACCACCACGCCCAGCTAATTTTTGTATTTTTAGTAGAGACGGGGTTTCATCATGTTGGTCAGGCTGGTCTCGAACTCCTGTGTGTTTGTATTTTAGAGACTGAAGCCTATACAGCCTATTGCTTCCTCATAATTTGTTTAAAATAACCTAAAAATACATGTGCTCATTTCATGGTTTTATTTTTTTTTTATAGCAAAAGACATGTCAGCAGCATTGTACTTAATGTCCATTATTATTATTATCTTCCAGAGAGGGTCTGGCTCTGTTGCCCAGACTGGAGTGCAGTGGCATGATCTCCACTCACTGCAACCTCTGCCTCCTGGGTTCAGACCATCCTCCCACCTCAACCTCCCGAGTAGCTGGGACTACTGGTGCACGCCACCATACCTGGGTAATTTTTGTATTTTTTGTAGAAACCAGGTTTTGCATTGTTGTCCAGGCTGAACTCAAACTTCTAAGCTGAAGCCATCCTCCTGCCTTGGCTTCCCAAAGTGCTGGGATTGCAGTTGTGAGCCACTGTGCCCACCTGATTTTGTTCTTTTGCTACTATAACCACCATCTAGCCACAGAACACTTTTCATCTTGTAAAACTGAAATTCTGTACCCATTAAACAATACCCTGTTCTCCCCTCCTCCCAGCCCCTGGCAACCACTCTTCTACTCTGTGTGCCTGAGTTTGACTATTCTAGGTATCTCTTTTTTTTTCTTTTTTGTTTTCTTTGTAGAGATGGGGTCTCGCTGTGTTGCCCAGGCTGATCTCAAACTGGCCTCCAGCCATCCTCCTGCTTCCCAAAGTACTGGGAATATAGGCGTAAGCCACTGCACTTGAGTCTTTTATTTTTTTAGTAACCAAATAGAAATTTGGGTGGCTATCTTTTGCTTCTTCTATCAGCTGTACTCCCACAAACCTCTGTGATTGTCAGAGTTCTGTAGCCATAACACTACATGGTTTAATAGTAGGAAAAACTGCCTGGCACAGTGGCTCATGCCTGTAATCTCAGCACTTTGGGAGGCCGAGGCTGGCAGATCACCAGAGGTCAGGAGTTTGAGACCAGCCTGACCAACATGGAGAAACCCCATCTCTACTAAAAATACAAAATTAGCCAGGCATGGTGGCACATGCCTGTAATCCCAGCTACTTGGGAGGCTGAGGCAGGAGAATCACTTGAACCCGGGAGTCGGAGGTTGCAGTGAGCCAGGATTACGCCATTGCACTCCAGCCTGGGCAACAAGAGCGAAACTCTCTCAAAAAAAAAAAAAAAGTAGGAAAAACTGTTCTCAAGAGACTAAGTAATGATACATTGAGGATGATCTGGCTTAGATTTAATCAGGAAGGGTGGATAGCTAGATGACAAGGTTTGTAGTAATAAAAGACGGTTTTCACAAATACTGGGATGAATTTTGGAGAGCCTGAATACATGATATTTATTCATACAGCAAAAGTTTTTGAGTACTACACAGACACCAAGGATATAGTGCTGGACAAATTGAGCAAAGTCCATGCCTTCATGGAGCTAACATTCTACTCAGGGTATATAGAAAGCACAGTTGCTTGGTCTTCCTAGAGTCAGTAATTGAGGGGAAATGGGCTGTGTGTTCTAGATGAGCTAGGGAAAGGATTGCTTTTGCATCTTGCTAAGTCTGAGAGCCGTTAAGCAACTATCACCTGCCCAAGGTCTCACTGCCTGTCTGTTTGTGGCAGGAGTTGATTTGCTGCTTTTGTAATATGAACCTTTTGATTATTTGGTAGGGCTGATTTATATTCATACTTGTTCTTTTCACTCCTTCGCTCCAGTTTTGGGGGAAGAGTGAGTTACTTCTGTTAAAAGTTTTGATTGTGTCTGGTCTTCTCTGGAAATCCTATGATTTTTTTCTGTCATTTTGCATCTTCAGTTTTTCAGATTTTACTGGTTTTTCCCCTTTAGCATATAAACATACATATATTTCTTTAAAAAATAAAATTTCTGTAGTTAATGCTTCACTTTCTCCTTCCTGTCATTGATAAACAGCCTACAAAGTACTTTTGACTCCCCTTGACCTAGTCTTCATCTTCTACCACTTACTTGCCAGTCAGGTACTCCTCAGCCCTGTCCCTACTGCTCCATTGAAACTGCTTTCACCGATGACTCTTGGTTGCATATACAACAGAAGCATTTTCGTTCTTTTTGTTTTGTTTTTTTTGAGACAGAATCTTGCACTCTTGCCCAGGTTGGAGTGCAGTGGCACGATCTGGGCTCACTGCAAGCTCCGCCTCCTGGGTTCACGCCATTCTCCTGCCTCAGGCTCCGGAGTAGCTGGGACTACAGGCGCCCGCCTAATTTTTTGTATTTTTAGTAGAGACGAGGTTTCACCATGTTGGCCAGGCTGGTCTCAATCTCCTGACCTCATGATCAGGACCTCGTGATCTCCTGACCTCGTGATCAGGCCCGCCTCGGCCTCCCCAAAGTGATGGGATTACAGGTGTGAGCCACTGCGCTAGCACATTTTAGTTCTTAACTTACCTGACTTCTCTTCAGTTTTCTGCCTATAGAGCTTCTCTCTCCTCACCTGTGTTCCTCCTTGTCTCCCCTTCCTTCCTTCCCTCGCTTCTCTTTTTTTCCCTTCCCCCATCCCTGTTCCATCTGAAGTTTCCATGTAAGCTTCTCTTTTCCTAAATAGTGATATACATTAAGAATTGTCTTACCGGGCTGGGCGGGGTGGCTCACGCTTGTAATCCTAGCACTTTGGGATGCTGAGGCGGGCGGATCACGAGGCCAGGAGATCCAGACCATTCTGGCTAACACAGTGAAACCTCGTCTCTACTAAAAATACAAAAAATTAGCCGGGCCTGGTGGCAGACGCCTGTAGTCCCAGCTACTGGGGAGGCTGAGGCGGGAGAATGGCGTGAACCCGGGAGGCAGAGCTTGCAGTGAGCCGAGATCGCGCTACTGCGCTCCAGCCTGGGCAACAGAGCAAGACTCCATCTCTGCTAGCTTATTTACATCAGTAACTTGAAATGCAAATGGCTTACATCAAATCTATAGCTCCACTCCAGACCCCTGTCCGCAGTTCCTGACCCTACTTGGCATCTCTGCTTAGCTCTCTCATAGATACTGAACTCACCTTCTACCTGGTTTTGCAAGCCTGCCTCTTTTAGCTTTCCATCTCCATTAGTGGCTCCACAATTCATCCAGTCTTTAAAGCCAGAAACTTCTGAAGTTATTCTAAACTCTTCTTCCTTAGCTTCCACACCAATTACTGATCACACAATCCTAATGGATCTTTCCTCAGATGTCTAAATAAATAACTCAGATCCATCCCCCGTTTCTCCTTTCTCACAGGTGCTTTCTTAGTTCAGAATTTTGTTGCTTTATACCTGCATTGCTGCAACAGCCTCCTACTTTCCTTGCCTCTACTATGAGTATCTCTCATTCTGTCTTTCAAAAACACTGATCTGAAAATTCCTCTTCTGTGTAAAATTAACAATTCCTTGTAGCTGGTAGAATACAGTTTTGTATGGTACATCGTTAGCATAGCCTTCTAAGCTGTTCATCTTGGCCCTGCCTGTCTTTCTGAACATGTGTCCTGCAAATTTCCCAAATGTCCTACTCAACTCTAGCTGCACTGAACTATTTCCTGTTCTCTGTCATAGCATGTAACAGATCCTTCCATCTAAAATGCCCTTCTTTAATGCTTCTTTGATCTAATGCCTCTTGAGATTTCAAAATTTAACATGTCATCTCTCAGAACACTTCTATGCCTTTGCTCCCACTCATGGACCACCAGTGAATGCACTCTGTATAGTACGTCTGCTAGAACGCATGATGTTGTTTTCAGCTGCCTCAGACTACACTGTCTACTCCTTGAGAACAGGGACTGTATCTTTCATGTATGAATGCCTAGCACTTCGTATACTGTGTGACCTTCTCAGCAACCTTTCAGTAAACCATTGAAAGTTTTCCGGATAGGAGATTGTGTGATTCTTAAAATCCACGTGAATGTAAAATGTCTTTACACTATCCTTTCTTTGTCTGCTTTCTTATCCTTATGGCTCATTAGCTCCTTGTTATACATCGTATACACTAGGAAAAATGAGATTAAAATTGAACCCATCATTTTTGTTGCTTGGGAACAGCTCTTGAAAAGATAGGCTTATAGATTAGTTTAAAAATGTCAGATGCTAAAATTTCCTTGCTTTTAAAGATTCTTACTAAAGTTCATCGCACTGGAATTATGTTGATTCCCTGATTGAAGGAATCCCCTTACGGGATTCCTAAAGAGAGCAGGAGATGAACTTCAAGTAAACTAGTACCTTAGTCATTCTCACTGTTAGAGAAGGAGGTCCAAAATGAGTAAAGACAGTTTCTATCTGGAGTTAAGGGTCTAAGTGGAGATTGACATGGTATAATTCAAGTTTAATACTAAGCAGGCTGGGCGCTGTGGCTCATGCCTGTAATCCCAGCACTTTGGGAGGCCAAGGTGGGTGTATTGATTGACTTCAGGAGTTCAAGACCATCCTGGCTAACATAACGAAACCCCATCTCTGCTAAAAATACAAAAAATTAGCTGAGCCTGGTGGCACACACCTATAATCCCAGCTACTCGGGAGGCTGAGACAAGAGAATCACTTGAACCAAAGAGGCAGAGTTTGCAGTGAGCCAAGATTGTACCCCTACACTCCAGCCCGGGTGACAGAGTGAAACTCTGTCTCCCAAAAAACAAACCAAAAAAACACCTTAATACTAAGCAAACAACTAAGTGCTGTGTATAATAGCAGTTGAACAAAACCTATAAAGTATATGTAGACAAGGGCATAGAACAGTGTGTTTCTGATCTCTTTGACAATGTTACTATAATAAACAGCTTTTGGAATTTTTTTCCACCCTGGCTTTAAAGCTAGTGGAAATTAAAATTAAACATTTTAATTTTTCTTACTAATGGTAAACAAAATAAAAATCAAATAACTGCTGTTAAACATTGTGATAAACAGCCTATCAGCTATCTCTGTATACATAACTCATGGTTTTTACATAAATTAAATCATACTACCCACCTTGTTTTATGCCCTTATTTTACTCAATGTGTAATGGATACTTTTTCATAAATGTAAATAGTAATTAAAATGGGTCATGTCTGTTAATTTCAGCACTTTGGGAGACTGAAGTAGGAGGACTGCTTCAGGCCAGGATTTTGAGACCAGCCTAGGCAACATAGTGAGACCACAAAAAATTAAAATAAAAACCCAGGCATGGTGGCTCATGTTGTAGTCCTAGCTAGTCAGGAGGCTGAGGTGGGAGGATCCCTTGAGCCCAGGAGTTCATGGCTGCAGTGAGCTGCAATCAGACCACTGTACTGCATCCTGGGTGACAGCAAGAACTTGTCGCAAAAAAAATTTTTTTTTTTAATTCAGAATGCATTTTCCTTTGAGCAACTGCATTTTAAAACTTGTTCCTAAGGAAATAATTGAAGGTGTGCACAAAGATGTAGCTATAATGATGTGTTTTGTAACATTGTGTTATTAGTATTACACTGTAAAGTAGTGAAGAAATAGATATCTGTTGACATTAAACAATATCACAGTATATCATTAGATGAAGAAATCAGTAACTAAAATAGTATGTATAGTATGGTTTCAATTTTTAATTTGTGTGTATGTGTACACACATATGCATAGAAGTAGCAAAAAACAGAACAAAACTACGTATCTGGGAGAGGAAATTTCAGGTAATTTTAAATTTTGTTCTTTTTTGCTTTCTACTTTTCTGTAAAACTTAGGTAAATTGTGTCATTAAAAAGGGTTTTTGGGGGCCGGGTGAAGGGACTCATTCCTGTAATCCCAGCACTTGGGGAGGCTGAGGCGGGTAGATCACTTGAGGCGAGGAGTTCCAGACCAGCCTGGCCAGCATAGCGAAACCCCATCTCTACTAAAAATATAAAATATTGGCTGGACGTGGTGGTGCACACTTGTAATCCCAGCTACCCAGGAGGCTGAGGCATGAGAATCATTAGAACCCAGGAGACAGAAGTTGCAGTGAGCTGAGATCGGGCCACTGCACTCCAGCCTGGGCGACAGATTGAGACTGTCTCAAAAAACAAAAAAAAAAATGTTTTTTGGGCCAGGTACAATGGCTCATGCTTGTAATCCCAGCACTTAGGGAGGCAGAGGCGAGAGGGGGTCTTGAGGCTAGGAGTTTGAGACCAGCCTGGGCAACATCACAAGACCCTGTTCCTTTAAAAAAAAAAAAAAAAAAAAAAAAAAGGTTTTTGGAGCCAAGACTAATGTAAGGTATTGTTTGTAAAATGATTTTATCAATACACAAGAAATTTCTTTGTAATTCCTAACCACAGGCTAACTGAATACTTCAGGCAACATGTCAGTGAATCATAGTTTCTTCCTGGATAGTGTTTCTATTGGGCATTTGTTCAATAAATACATGGTTGATAGTACCTTTCCTTCAGGCATGAATACATAGATACTGTCTACAAATAACTGATCTTTTAAGTTTTGATTCTTTGATTCTTCCAGATGTCATTACCAGAGGATAACCTCTAGTTTTTGGGGAGTCTTGGCTGATAGCACCTCAGTCTTTCATATAAGGATGAAGATATTCAGTCTTTTTATATCTCCAATGACCTAGCACATATCAGATTCCCCAAAATATTTTTTTATGAGTATTTTTGTCAGCTTAATAAGATGTTAATTAGCAGGAAAATCCTTTTAGAGGGGATGATATTAAATACTGCATTCCGGTTTACATTGAGTCCCCAATAAAATTAAAACAATTCCTTCAGTGTTTTAGAAAATATAATCATTTGTTGAGGCTAGCATGGTGTGTATCTGAAATACAATGTCAACGTTTGTGGTTTTTGTTTTTGTTTTTGTTTTTTTAAGAGACAGGATTTCACTATGTTGCCCAGGCTGGAATACAGTGGCTATTCACAGGCAGGATCATAGCACACTGTAACCTTGAACTCCTGGGCTCAAGCAGTTTCCCTGCCTCAGCTTCCTGAATAGCTGGGCTGGAAATGAATCTCTTAATGAGATGGATGGGATTTTCTTTTCTTTTTTTTTGTTTTGTTTTGTTTTCTTTTCTTTTCTTTCCTTTCTTAGTATAAAAAGAGACAGTCTCTTTCTGTCACCCAGGCTTGAGTGCAGTGGCGTGATCATAGCTCAGTGTAATCTGGAACTCCTGGGTTCAAGTAGTCCTCCTGCCTAAGCCTCCCAAGTAGTTGGCATTACTGGCCTGGGCCACTCTCCTGACTACAATGTTATAGTTTTAATTGAGAAGCTAAAGTTTAAAATAAAATTTTAGGTGGAGGTTGGAAGAGACATACAACTCAGTGGGGCTATACACTTTTTTTTTTTCCTTTTCTTTTCTTTTTTTTTTTGAGACGGAGTCTCGCTCCGTCGCCTGTGCTGCAGTGCAGTGGAGCGATCTCAACTCACTGCAACCTCCACTTCTCGGATTCAAGTGATTCTTCTGCCTCTGCCTCCCAAGTAGCTGGGACCACAGGCGTGTGCCACCACGCCTGGCCATTTTTTGTATTTTTAGTAGAGAAGGGGTTTCACCATATTGTCCAGGCTGGTCTCCAACTCCTGACCTCATGATCTGCCTGCCTTGGCCTCCCAAAGTGCTGGGATTACAGGTGTGACCCACTGTGCCTGGCCCTTGGGGCTATACACTTTTTAAAGTTAAATTTATATTTGTGTATCTTATTCCTAACAGGTCAGTCATTGGCACCATGAACTGGAATAAAGGTGGTCCTGGCACTAAGCGAGGATTTGGCTTTGGAGGTTTCGCCATCAGTGCTGGGAAAAAGGAGGAACCCAAACTCCCACAGCAGTCCCACAGTGCCTTTGGGGCAACCAGCTCTTCTTCTGGATATGGAAAGTCAGCTCCACCACAGCTTCCTTCTTTCTACAAAATTGGATCTAAGCGGGCCAACTTTGATGAAGAAAATGCGTAAGTGGTAATTCCTGGTAGTGTAGCAAAGTTTGGGCTTTGAGATATTCATTCTATCAGCAGAAATTGAGGCAAAGAAACTTTGTTTCTCAAATAATAATGACTTCTTAAGTTATGTGTCTTGCTGAATTCCATGGTTCCTAATAAGTTAAATTATTGGGTTTACTCATTTGTAAGGAATGTAATACCTGTGGGGTTACTTATACCTTTACTCATTCGGTGTTACGTCCTACTGGGCTGTTGCTCAATGTGGTATTAGAAGCCGTTGAAACAGGCCAGGCATGGTGGCTCACACCTGTAATCCCAGCACTCTGGGAGGACGAGATGGGTGGATCATCTGACGTCAGGAGTTCGAGAACAGCCTGGCCAATATGGTAAAACCCTGTCTCTGCTAAAAATACAAAACATTAGCCAGGCATGGTGGTGGTGCACGCCTGTAATCCCATCTACTCAGGAGGAGGCTGAGGCAGGAGAATCGCTTGAACCCAGGAGGCACAGGTTGCATTGAGCCAAGATGGCGCCATGGAACTCCAACCTAGGTGACAGAACAAGACTCCGTTTCCAAAAAAAAAAAAGGCATTGAAACATAAATATGGCTGGAGAGTTTTATATAATTCATGTGGTTTTTGGTGGTCTCTCTTGTTTTTTTTTTGGAGGCAGAGTTTTGTTCTTGTCACCTAGGCTGGAGTGTAATGGTGCAATCTCGGCTCACTGCAACCTCCACCTCCCGAGTTCAAGTGATTCTCCAGCCTCAGCCTCCTGAGTAGGTGGGATTACAGGTATGCACTACCATGCCAGGCTAAGTTTTGTATTATTAGTAGAGACGGGGTTTCAGCATGTTGGCCAGACTGGTCTCTAACTCCTGACCTCCGGTGAACCACCTGCCTTGGCCTCCCAAAGTGCTGGGATTACACGCATGAGCTACTGCGCCGCATGAGCTACTGTGCCTGGTCTAGTGTTCTTTACTGCAGTCTTTTACTGACACCATATAAATTGTTTAGTAAACATAGGCAGTTGTCAAAATTGATGGAAATACAAGTTTGCTTCATCACCGTGTTAGCCACGAAGGTCTCGATCTCCTGACCTCATGATCCACCCACCTCAGCCTCCCAAACTGCCGGGATTACAGGCATGAGCCACCGGGCCCGGGCTACATCTAAGTCTTTAAAACTATTATGTTGAAACATCTGATAGTGGTAGAAAAATCTACTCACGTTTTTCCCATAGTTCTCATAATTGGTAAATGCTTTTTACCAATTACTATTTTTAACTTGCTGATATAATAATGTGGTTAGAAAAGGCTGGGATTTGAGGGGTTGAGTTCTAATTTCTATACAAAATATCTCTCTTTGCTGAATCTGAAGAAATCTCTTGTTGCTATTATTTCCAAGCTGATTCTGACACTGCTTCACTGCTTGAGGGTTTTTTTGGTTTGTTTGTGTTTTTGAGATAGGGTCTCTGTCACCCAGGCTGGAGTGGAGTGGTGCGATCAAGGCTCACTGTAGTCTCGACCTCCCAGGCTAAAGCAGTTAAGCAGTTCTCCCACCTCAGCCTCCTGAGTCGCTGAGACCATAGGCACATGCCACCACACCCTGCTAATTTTTTATTCTTTTTTTCTTCTTCTTTTTTTCCTTTTTTGAGATGGAGTCTTGTTGTGTCACCCAGGCTGGAGTGCAGCGGCGCAATCTTGGCTCACTGCAACCTCCACCTCCCAGGTTCAAGTGATTCTCCTGCCTCAGCCTCCCATGTAGCTGGGATTACAGCTGCCTGCCACCACACCCAGCTGATTTTTGTATTTTTAGTGTAAGCGGGGTTTCACCAGGTTGGCCAGGCTGGTCTCGAACTCCTGACCTCAGGTGATCCACCCACTTCAGCCTCCCAGAGTGCTGGAATTAAAGGCCTGAGCCACCACGCCTGGACAATTTTTTATTCTTGTGTAGAGACAGGGTCTTGCTTTATTGCCCAGTCTGGTCTGAAACTCCTGGGCTCAAGTGATCCTCCCACCTTGGCCTCCCAAAGTGCTGGGATTATAGGCACGAGCCACTGCACCCAGCAGATTTTAATTGGAAAAAAAAGCTTCTAAAAGACTGGAGTTTAATTTTTTTTTTTTTTTTTTTTTTTTGAGATAGAGTTTCAGTCTTGTTGCCCAGGCTGGAGTGCAATGGCGTGATCTCAGCTCACCGCAACCTCTGCCTCCTGGGTTCAAGCGATTCTTCTGCCTCAGCCTCCTTAGTAGCTGGAATTGCAGACATGCGCTACCATGCCTGGCTAATTTTGTATTTTTAGTAGAGACGGGGATTCTCTGTGTTGGCCAGGCTGGTTTCAAACTCTCGATCTCAGGTGATCTGCCCACCTCGGCCTCCCAAAGTGCTGGGATTACAGGTGTGAGCCACTGCATCTGGTCAAAATATTTTGAAAGTACACAGCAGTATTTTAGAAAGCTGACATGTTATTTAGGAGTCAAATGGACAAGTAGTGTTTAACTTTTAGCAAAGTCAGAAGTTACTCTAAACAGCATTTAACCAGTTCAGACTACTTTTTCATTAGTTAAATAGAACACACTATATACAGGGGACTGAGGTGGAAAGACCACTTGAGCCTAGGAGTCTGAGGCTGCAGATAGCTGTGTTTGCATCACTGCACATCAGCCTGTATGACAGTGTGAGACTGTCTCTAAGAAAACAACCAACCAGGCCGGGCGCGGTGGCTCAAGCCTGTAATCCCAGCACTTTGGGAGGCCGAGACGGGCGGATCACGAGGTCAGGAGATCGAGACCATCCTGGCTAACACGGTCAAACCCCGTCTCTATTAAGAAATACAAAAAAAAAACTAGCCGGGCGAGGTGGCGGGCGCCTGTAGTCCCAGCTACTCGGGAGGCTGAGTCCGGAGAATGGCGTGAACCCGGGAGGCGGAGCTTGCAGTGAGCTGAGATCTGGCCACTGCACTCCAGCCTGGGTGACAGAGCGAGACTCCGTCTCAAAAAAAAAAAAAAGAAAAAAAAAGAAAACAACCAACCAAAAACCTACTATATGAATGAATATGCATGAGTAATATGTGTATATGTGTATGCTATATATTGACGCATATATATTACGTTGTATAGTATATAGTGTGAATATGCTATTGCTACATTAGCGTACATAACAGTTACTATATAAAGGAATTTGCGTAAACATATTTACTATATATTTTAGACGAGGCACAGTGGCTCACGTCTGTAATCCCGGCACTTTGGGAGGCCGAGGTGGGTCTATCACTTGAGGTCAGAAGTTTGAGACCAGCCTGGGCAACATAGTGAAACCCCGTCTCTACTAAAAATACAAAAATTGGTCCAGGCACAGTAGCTCACGCCTGTAATCCCAGCACTTTGGAAGGCCGAGGCAGGCAGATTGCCTGAGGTCAGGAATTTGAGACCAGCCTGGCCAACATGGCGAAACCCCATCTCTACTAAAAATACAAAAATTAGCTGGGCGTGGTGGCAGTGCATATAATCCCAGCTACTTGGGAGGCCGAGGCAGGAGAATCACTGGAACCCAGGAGTCAGAGGCTGCAGTGTGAGTTGAGATCATGCCAGTGCACTCCAGCCTGGGCGACAGAGCAAGACTCCATCTCAAAAACAAAAAGACCACAAAAATTAACTGGGTGTGGTGGCGTGCACCTGTAATGCCAGCTACTTGGGAGGCTGAGGCAGGAGAATTGCTTGAACCTGAATGGCGGAGGTCGCAGTGAGTGCAGAGATCACACTGCTGCAAATGCAGCCTGGGTGATAGGGCGAGGCTGTCTCAAAAACAAAAAAGTATATTAGTCTATATTATTGTTACATATAGTCACAGTATTACATTAGTGTGTATATATGTGTGTGTGTGTGTGTAGCATAACAGTTTAAGTTTTTAAAATAATTCCTAGGAAGACTTGAAATGCTTTAACTTTTTAAACTGCAGTTATTTATTTAAACTAATATTTGGTTATATTACTATTTGATTTTGAGATAGAGTCTAAACAATGGTTTAGTTTATAAAGAGCTGTATTGGCATCCTTTTCTGGAATGTTTGTTAAAGAGAAAGTGATACCTTATGCAGCCTTTAAAAATGTCCTTTCTGAATACTTCAGTAGTATCGTAAATTATTTTGGATTGAGCATGTATTTTCTTTTTTTTCCTTGTTTTTTGAGACAGAGTCTTGCTCTGTCGCCCAGGCTGGAGTGCCGTGGCACAATCTCAGCTCACTACAATCCCCACCTCCTGGGTTCAAGCATTTCTCCTGCCTCAGCCTCCCAAGTAGCTGGGATTACAGGCATGTGCCACCATGCCTGTCTAATTTTTTATTTTTAGTAGACACAGGGTTTCACCATGTTGGCCAGGTTGGTCTCAAACTCTTGACGTCAAGTAATCCACCTGTCTTGGCCTCCCAAAGTGCTGGGATTAGAGGTGTGAGCCACCACACCTGGCCTGAGCATTTATTTTCAATTCTGGAAGTTTTCTCTTGGTCCCCAGAAAATAGCCCAGAATTTCTGAGGTTTTTGGTCTTTAAAAGAATATCTCAAGTTTTTATTAAGGGTTATAAAGAATAAACAATTTCTAATGTTTCATTAAGTTTCCTTTTGGCTGTGCGTGGTGGCTCTCGCCTGTAATCTCAGCACTTTGGAGGCTGAGGCGGGCAGATCATGTAAGGGGTTCAAGACCAGCCTGGCCAACATGGTGAAACCCCTGTCTCTAGTAAAAATACAAAAATTAGCCAGGCATGGTGGCAGGTGCCTGTGATCCCAGCTACTAGGGAGGGCTAGGCAGGAGAATCACTTGAAACCAGAAGGTGGAGGGTGCAGGGAGCCGAGATTATGCCATTGCACTCCAGCATGGGTGACAAGCAAAACTCCATCTCAAAAAAAAAAAAAAAAAAGTTTTCTGTTTTCCCATAGCACAGCTCTTTAATATTTGTTATATTTATCTAACAATGATCAGTAAGTTTGTACTGAAAACTCTTCTGTTTTAACAGAACTGGGAGTATGATTTGACCATATACTATTGAAATGGAGAATCTCTTGTGATTACTTTTTTGTAATATTGAAATTTTGCATGTATTAAGTAGTACTTAATTAGGTCATTAGCCAAAGCCTTGGAGGTCTTTAATTTGATCTACATTAAATCTCCTAATAGTAAGATATACTATAATAAAAATTTTGTTAAATGAAAGATTTACTGACCCCAAAGTAAACATTCACTTTACCAGTTTGCATTCTGATTCTCAGCTATTTTGAAGATGAGGAAGAAGACTCTAGCAATGTTGATTTACCTTACATTCCTGCTGAAAACTCACCAACTCGCCAGCAATTCCATTCCAAGCCAGTAGATTCTGACAGTGATGATGATCCCTTGGAGGCATTCATGGCTGAAGTGGAGGCAAGTATCAGCATGTTTCATTAAAATATTTAGCAGTTAGAAATAGATCAAGCTAACTTAGTACTTCAAATCTTACTCAAAATTTGTTTTCTGGTCCTTTTTTTTGTTGTAGTTTTTGAGAATTTTGCTCCAGTAGTCGATAGTTGCATATATCTACTTCCACTTGCCCTGTACTTTTGCGATGGTTGGTGGCTAGAAATTTGAACTTAACCCATGAACATGGTAGCTCTAGACGTATATGTGTGTATGTGTTTTATTTTAATAATCTTAGCATATTTTTGAATGGAATTAACATCTCATTCAATCTAGCATTTGTTAAGTACATATTTATGTAAAGTAATTAAACTTAAGGAACTTGCCAAAATTGTAAATTCTGTATTCTGTAGTTTTAAATGTTATTTATCAACATCCATGACCTCCCTGTAGAAATTTAACCTCATGACCACCTCCTTGAAACCCTTCTCACTAGGCTTTTGTGATTTTGTGTTACTTTCCTTTTTCATCTTTCTGACTTTTTTCTTTTGGTTTGTTTTTGTTTTATTATTATTTACTTTTTATTGTGGAAAAATTTAAACACATACAAAGATAGAATAATAAATGAACCTTCATGTACCTTCAACGAACTTTATTAGTTAACAACTTTTGGCCGCTTTTGTGTTATCTAATCTCTCCCACCACTGATTCTTTTCTTTTCTTTTCTTTCTTTTTTCTTTTTTCTTTTTTGAGACAAAGTCTTGCTCTGATGTGGGCTGGCTAGAGTGTAGTGGTATGATCATGGCTTACTGCAGCCTCACACTCCTGACCTCAAATGGTCCTCCTGCCTCAGCCTCCTGAATTGCTGAGTTTACAGGTGTGCACCAACATACCCAGCTAATTTTTAAAGTTTTTATAGAGGTAAGGTCTTGCTTTGTTACCCAGATTGGTTTTGAACTTCTAACCTCAAGTGATCCTCTAGCCTCAGCCTCCCAAAGAGCTTGGACCATAGGCATAAGCCACTGTGCCAAATCCAATTCTGTTTTGGATTATTTAAAAATCTCAGACATATAATTTTATCCATCAGTATTTCTCTGAGAACACTCTTAAAAATTGCAACCACCATGTTATTGTTGCACCCAAAAAAACAAATCATTAAATATCCATCTGACTGTTATTTGTGATCCTTCTTGCCATCCTCCTCCAATTTTTCACATACAGAGGTCACTTTACAGCTCTCTATATTGATTACTATATATAAGATTACTATCTTCGTTCTTTATATATTCTTTGGTGACCTCATTTACTTTTAAAACTTTTCTGTGCATAATTTACGTTTTGAGTCCCATCTTTCGCTTTGATTTTGGTCCTGCTTTTCCAGAATTGTATTGGACTTTTTTACATGTGTCCCACTGGTACCTTAAACTCTATTCATCATCTTTTCCTCCTCAACAAGTCATTCTCTTATTTCTATGAATGACATTAATGGTCACATAGTCACCTTAGCTTAAAACTGGCTTTAATTTCTTCCTTCACCACTGCCTCTTCATTTTTTTAGCAGATTATCAGGAATGCTTATTATTTAATTTAATCCTCAAAATAATCGTGGGAAATAGGCAGAAAAATGTATATATAAATAAAAATTTTTAACTGATAATAAAACTGAGCCCTAAGTTAATTCAAATCATTTGCCCCAAATCATATTGGTACTTAATGTGGCAGACCTGGAACTCAAATCTAATTTCTCTTGCTTAGTAGTCCTGAAGGTCTAGCTCTTTCCCATACATCATGCTGCCTTTCCTCTTCTCATTTGCCAAAATCTGTCAATCTTTATAATAGCTCTTGCATCTGTTCTTTCCTTTCTGTTGCCACTGTAGCCATCCTACTTTACATCCTTGTAAATTTTCTCCCTGCTTTAGTCTTTCTGCTGTCTTATTAGGTAGTATGCAGCTGCAGGTTAATTAGACCAAAATATGTTTCTTTTCATAGTATTCTCCTTACTTAAAAACTGTCACTTTAGATGACTGGACATGGTGGCTTATACCTATAACCCCAGCATTTCGGGAGTCCCTTGAGTTCAGGAGTTCAAAACCAGCCTAGGCAGCATAGCAAGTGCCTGTCTCTACAAAAAATAAAATTCAGCCAGGTTTGGTGGCATGCTGCTGTAGTCCCAGCTGTTTGGGAGGCTGAGGTTGTAGTGAGCCATGATCTTGCCACTACTCAGCCTGGATGACAAGGTGAGACCCTTTCTCAAGAACAAAATGAAACCAAAAACTATCACTTTAGACTATGTGCCATAGCTCACACCTGTAACCCCCGGCATTTTGCGGGGCCAAGGTGGGAAAATCGCTTGAGGTTGGGCAGCATAGTGAGACCCTGTCTGTAAAAAAAGGAAAGAAAAAAAAATTGGCCGGGCATGGTGGCTCACGTTTGTAATCCCAGCACTTTGGGAGGCCAAGGTGAGTGGATCAGGATTTTGAGACCAGCCTGGCCAACATGGTGAAACCCCATCTCTACTAAAAATACAAAAAAAATTAGCTAGGCATGGTGGTACACACCTGTAATCCCTGCTACTCGGGAGGCTGAGGCAGGAGAATCACTTGAACCTGGGAGGCAGAGGTTATAGTGAGCTGAGATGGCGCCATTGCACTCCAGCCTGGCAACAGAGTGAGACTCCATCTCAAAAAAAAAAAAAAAGAAAAGAAAAGAAAAATTGTCACTTAATTGGTTATGAAATAAAATCCTTTCAGATTCCTTAGTTACTTGTCCTCAGCCAGAATACACCTCTCCTCCAAGGAAGCAGGGAAAGAAATAATCCAAGATTATTGTGTTTTTGTTTGGCCTAGACATTGCTTTTTTAAAATGTGAGCCAACATTTTTAGTATCGGGATTTTGTCTAATAGTTCAGGCTGTTGAACAATGGATGATCTGGCAGTATACTAAGCCTGTGTTTTTGTGTGGCAGAAAGAGGCTATTGCTGAGCAAATGGCTGCCTACATTAGACAAGTCATGCTTTTCCTTGCTCACCATAGTTACATCAATCCCTGTTTTCTTCTTAACGTTGAGGCGACTGTTTATAGAACCATTTGTCATTTCTCTTGCACTGTAATTTTTCTTTTCTTTTGAGACAGCATCTCTTGCCCAAGCCAGAGTGCACCATCACAGTTCACCGTAACCTCAAATTCCTAGGCTCAAGCGATCCTCCCACTTCAGCCTCCTAAGTAGCTGGAACTACAGGTGCATGCCACCACACTCGGCTAATTTTTAGAAAATGTTTTTTCCTGGGCTGGTCTCAAACTCCAAGCCTCAGGCAATCCTTCAACCTTGGCCTCTCAGAGTGCTGGAATTGTAGGTGTGGGTCCGTGCCCAGCCTCTGTATTGTAATTTTTCTTAGGGTGGAGAATTATGTTTCCGAACTTAGTTCTCTATCAGATATCAGAAAACAAAAGACTCAGGGTAATATAAGAAAAATTAGAGTACATTTCTGTAGAAGAATATGGCTACTTATTTATTTCCAGTTTGGTCTTTGAATTTCCCATCTGATTTACAACAACTTAAGTTACTTACTGAAGAATATACACCTAATAGGTGGCAGAGCCAAAGTTCACCTCCAAACACCATATTCCTTATGCAGTATCATTCTGTATCTGAGTTCTTACAGTGTTGTATATTTCTGCCACTTACCAAACTATACAGGATACTTACCAAACACCCAGACTATTCAGGGCGTATATGTGTCTTGCAGCATAGTAGGTATTTAGTTAATATGTTAAGTGAATTGAGGTCAGTAGATCGAGACCATCCTGGCTAACAAGGTGAAACCCCATCTCTACTAAAAATAAAAAAAATTAGCCGAGTGTGGTGGCATGCGCCTGTAGTCCCAGCTACTCGGGAGCGCGAGACAGGAGGATCGCTTGAACCCAGGAGGCGGAGGTTGCAGTGAGCCGAGATCACACCACTGCACTCCAGCTTGGGCGACAGAGTGAGACTCAATCTCAAAACAAAACCAACAAAAAACTGTTAAGTGATTTACCCTAGGAGTAAAGGCAGTAAATGAATTGTCATCTTTGAGATGTGTTGTATGCGTTGTTTTCTTCTTCATCTTCTGAGATACGAAGATTTCCTAATGGGCTACGTTTCCCAGAGAATCTGGGCTGATTATTTCTTGAGGGATCCCTAGTGATGAATTAAAAAAAAAATTAGCTCTTGATTTTCCAGTTTTAAATGTAGATTTATGGTAGTACAAACTGGCATAGCCCTTTCTGAGTGAGAGTATCCAAGAATGGGCTAAATTATTTTGCTTGGCGTTTTTGTTTGTTTGTTTGTTTTTGGTTTTTTGGGGGATAGAGTTTCGCCCTTGTTGCCCAGGCTAGAGTGCAATGGCACAATCTCAGCTCACCACACCTTCCGCCTCCTGGGTTCAAGCGATTCTCCTGCTTCAGCTTCCTGAGTAGCTGGGATTACAGGCATGTACCACCATACCCGGCTAATTTTGTATTTTTGGTAGAGACGGGGTTTCTCCATGTTGGTCAGGCTGCTCTTGAACTCCCGACCTCAGGTGATCTGCCCGCCTTGGCCTCCCAAGTTGGTGGGATTACGGGCGTGAGCCACCGCACCCAGCCCAGATGTCAAATTTTATAGAAAGTATTAACTTTTCTAGTGCTTGAACTAGATGAAAATTTATTTTTAGCCAGTGTTCTGAAAAAGGATTTATGTAGGCTTAAACAATATGTTCTTCCACTGTTGGTGACCTGTTTCTTATGTTGCATTGCTTATGTCATCTTCAGTTTATAGTCTTAAATATATCTTATAGCTAGTTCAGTCCTCTGAAAAGTAGGTTGTTTGTATGCAGTGCTTCTCTTTAAAACAATTTATCTTCATCAGGAACATTTGGTTTGATAGAACACCTGATCATGCCACAGTATGTATAGTGGCATTTAAAAAAATCTGAGATTGCCAGAAAAACTCATGGTGCTTTTATAGTGAGGAAAAGTTGTGTAGAATGTGAGAAAAATCATTTAATAATTCTGACTGTGATTTTCAAATGTATAATACAAACGATTAATTTTGATCAGTGATCATCAATTTGCGGTATATAAAAATTGCCTAGGCCGGACACGGTGGCTCACGCCTGTAATCCCAGCACTTTGGGAGGCAAAGCAGGTGGATCACCTGAGGTCAGGAGTTCGAGACCATCCTGACCAACATGGAGAAACCCCATCTCTACCAAAGATACAAAATTAGCCGGGCGTGGTGGTGCATGCCTGTAATCCCAGCTACTCAGGAGGCTGAGGCAGGAGAATCGCTTGAACCTGGGAGGAGGAGGTTGCTGTGAGCCAAGATGGTGCCATTGCACTTCAGCCTGGGCAACGAGAGCGAAACTCTGTCTCAAAAAAAAAAAAGAATTGCCTATGAAAAATGTAAAAACTACCCACATGTAACTCACTCACTCCAGCCCCAAGGATTCTGATTTAGTAGGTGTAGAGCAAAATTTTCAGCCTTGAGACTATTGTCATTTGGCGCTGGATAATTATTTGTTGTGGGGCTGTCCTGTGTATTGTTGTTTAGTAGCCATCCTTGGCCTCTACAAACCAGTACCATCAGCTGTACCACCCCCAAAATTAAAAATGTCTCCAGACATTGCCAGATGTTGCTGAGGGGCAAAATTGTCCCAGATTGAGAGCCACCTTTCCAGAGTCAGATGTTTGTGGTCTTAAGCTACACTTTGAGGAAGGCTTATCTGCCTGAATTGAAAGCACTTTACATCTGTAATTTTATCATTAGCTTAAAGCAACTAAAGGTTATGTATTTGTGAAGCAAGCATTTTTGTTCATTTTTCCATGTGTGGCACATTATTACAGATAAAAATTGTGCAGTCCATATACAGCCAAGTTTATAGAGCATTTAGTTATTTCTCTTTGAAAAATAACTGTCGAAATGCAATTTGATGGCATCAAAATGCACTTGTCAAACACATAGCTGAAGTTATTATGGCACTTGTTCCAATCTAAAAATTGTTTCTTTCAGTGTTTTTAGTTGATGTCATTCTATACAGCCTTTTGTTTTATTAGGATCAGGCAGCTAGAGACATGAAGAGGCTTGAAGAAAAGGACAAAGAAAGAAAAAACGTAAAGTAAGTTGTTTTCTTCTCCTTCACAAAGGTTACATGAAAACCGCTAAAGTATTGCAAAGCCTATTCCCCCAAAGTTTATAGACAAAAAATACTGAAGTACACTTGTGTACTTTACTTGAAGTTATTCCTGTATCTTGAATACTTTTTTAAGAATAGAGATGGTAACAGTCTTTGCATTTGGAATAATTGAAAAGCATTCAGTTTGGTAGAATAGTATTTGGTCTTTGACTATAAATAGTTGTTTAGTAAGCACAAGGAATGAATTATAGTAGCGTTTAGGGGAGCATAATTACTAAAATTTGGGCTCATTGTTCTGAGTTTGTCTCATAATTAATATAAAATAGGTTAATGCCTATATGGTTGATTATGAGAAGTAATGGCAACTGTATCATGAAAACTATGTACAGTTGAACCTTTGAACAACACAGGTTTGACTGCATGAGTCCACTCATGGGGATTTTTTTCAACCAGCACAGATGGAAAAATAATATTACACAGTATAAAAACCTGTGTATAAGGAGGGCTGTGATAATACCTAATTTTATTTAGGGAGTGACGTTGTGCTGTAGCAGCCGTAGTCAGAACTTGAAGTACTTTATTTTCTGGGAAAGAGAAGTCTACTCTTTGCCTTGATTGAATAAACTCCTAAGGCTTTTTCTGCCAGGCATGGTTGGACTTTTTTCTCCCTGTGCTTGGCCGTCCGTGCTTCAGTCCCTTACCAGGGTTTCTGTTCCGTATGGAAATTTAGCTGTGGTTTTGGTATTCACTGCATGTTGTATCCCCTTCTACCTGCCCTACACTGGTGGTGTTGCTTGCTGGTTGCCTTAGGAATAGCAAGTGCTCTAGGTTAGGTAGAAAGTCTGATTAGAAATAGATGGTTGTGGGAACGGAGCAACCGTATTTTCTCTATAGCTCCTGAGAGATACAGTAAGTGGTGATGATCCCCTTCTCCGTGTGAGCTGTTTAATAAGAGTTTTATTCCCAAACTCATAAAGGAGTTAATGTAGTTTTCTCTTTGTCCCCATCCCTAAGGTAACTGCTTTTGTCTGAAAACCATTTACTCTAGAGCTAGAAATTTTGGGGACAATAAGAAGGTTGGGACTTTCTTTCTAGTATATGCCAAATCCAATATTTTTTTTTCTTTTTAGTCTGAAATGCTTTTCACAACCGCATTGTTTGTTGTATGGATTCACAAAACTAGGACCATTTGCTATCTGTCTTCAGAAGGTTTTTACGTCTGATATTCTTGTTGGTAACTGCTGTTTCTAGGGGTATCGTATCATCCCATTTAAAATAAATGCAAACTGCAGATTATAGAGTGAAACTACACATATATATAATGGGTGGATAGTTTACAGTGTGCTCATTGCTGCTTTGTTATTGTTAGTGTTGAGAGTTCCTGTGCTGTGTGGAATTCAACACTAATCTGCTGTAAGAATGGAGCTGGGTATGTGGAACATTTGCAGGGAAGTTTGTTTCTCCGCTTGTTTTTCCAGGGGTATTCGAGATGACATTGAAGAGGAAGATGACCAAGTGAGTTCCTATGCAGTATTTCTATCTTTTATTTTTATCCACAAAGTCTATACTGAGGACAAGCTAGAGCTTGCCTTCACTCAAAATGGCCATTCCTGACATTCAGCAAGGAATGTCATTTGATTTGCTCCTCTTGTACCTGTGTGACCAATTGGTAATACATAGATTCACATGGCTTTCCCCCATATTGAAGATGGAATTTTTGATCAACTATGACATCCAAAGCAGATACGAGCTTTATTCAGCTTGCTTCTTTTTAAATCCAAAATTAATGTTTATTCTGATAAATCAAGTAGTAGTGTAGTGTGGGACCTATGGATGGCCTCTGGTAACATCTAACCTCTACCTCTTAAGAGTCCTGTTTGTGGTTCTTGTATTTCAAGCTGGAACGTTAATGACTGTCCATTAGTCTTTTTTTCCCCATTGTTCAGTTGCGGAGTGATGAGAATCAGAGTGAGTGGTAGCCCTTTCCAGGTTTGTGACCTTTCTAATTAGTGTTAACTTCCAAACTTGGATTGTTAAAGCCACAGCATGTGTTCTATGGCTCTGGGCAGGGTTGGTAGACACCCCACTCCAGGAAGGCTGTGGAACAGACAGATTTATAAGTCTTCTATTAAACAAGTTGCAACATTTAGTAGTACTAACTGTTTAATTCATTTCTTTTGGTTGTTCTTCTAAATATTGCTATTATTAAAGGAATCATTGCTAGTAAGGGCCTTGCCTTACTTGGTAGGTATTTTAACTGTGCAGTCATCTGGTACACTGTGTGCGCTAATTACAGGAGCAGAAACATTCTCAATTGTACTTGGGTGTGATTATGTTCTTGTGCTTTCCTGCAGGAAGCTTATTTTCGATACATGGCAGAAAACCCAACTGCTGGTATGGTTCAGGAGGAAGAGGAAGACAATCTAGAATATGATAGTGACGGAAATCCAATTGCACCTACCAAAAAAATAATTGATCCTCTTCCCCCCATTGATCATTCAGAGGTATGGTATTTCTTGCTGAATTTTACTCTTGTTTCAAGCTGATACTTTACTTCAGCTTTAACATTTAGATTTTCCCAATACTGGAATACTCTTACATCATGAGCGTATGCATCTTGTCATCTCTACTGGTTGAGCCACAAATTCCATGAGGCTTTATAGCCTATCTTGTTCAAAAGTATAGCCAAATCACTTACATTTGACTTTAGAATTAAAACATTTTTTTTCAAGTAATTATACTTGTTTTCCAGAACCAATACTTACCATCTTTCTCTCTCTTTCTCTCTTTTTCTTTCTCCTTCTTTTTTTCTTTCTTTCTCCCCTTTCCTTCCTTTCCTTCCTTTCTTTCCTTTCTTTCCTTCCTCCCTTCTCTTCCCTTCCCTTTCCTCCTAACTTCCTTCCTTCCTTCTTTCCTTCCTTCCTTCCTTCCCTTCCTCCCTTCCTTCCTTCCTTCCCTTCTTCCCTTCTTCCCTCCCTCCCTCCCTCCATTCTGTTCCATTCCGTTCCCTTCCCTGTCCCCCAGGCTGGAGTACAGTGGCACAATCTCAGCTCACTGCAATGCTGCCTCCTGGGTTCAAGCAATTCTGCCTGCCTCAGCCTCCCGAGTAATTGGGATTACAGGTGCCCACTACCATGCCTGGCTAATTTTTTAAAAATATTTTTGGTAGAGACGGGGTTTCACCATGTTGGCCAGGCTGGTCTTGAACTCCTGACCTCAGGTGATTCCCCTGCCTCGGCCTCCCAAAGTGCTGGGATTATAGGCGTGAGCCACCACACCTGGCCGTGGCATCTTTCTTTCAAACTGGGAATGCTTGGGGCCTGTGTTTACTCTTTGTTGTTGTTGTTGTTGTTGTTGCTATATTGCCCAGACTGGCCCCAAACTCCTGAACTCAAGCAATCCTTTCACTTCAGCCTCCTGAGTAGCTGGGACTATAGGTGCATGCTGCTGCACCTGGCATGCATTTAGTTTTTTGTTTATTTTTTTCCAGACGGAGTCTCGCAGTGTTACCCAGGCTGGAGTGCAGTGGCTCAGTCTTGGCTCACGGCAGTCTCCGCTTCCTGGGTTAATTTTTAGTAGAGATGGGGTTTTACCGTGTTGACCAGGCTGGTCTCAAACTCCTGACCTCAAGTGATCCACCCACCTTGGCCTCCCAAAGTGCTGGGATTACAGATGTGAGCCACTGTGCCCGGCCACATTTGTTTTTTTAATTGCTATAAATTTTTACTGTTGGTCCCAGATCTGGGGCAGATGAGAGGCTATTTCTTCAAAGTGGAACCAGTAATTACAGGATCCTTAAGGAATGAGGACATCAGTATACCCACTTGAAAAAATATCAGTATTTCATCCAGGTTAAATATCAGCCAAGATCTCACATATACTAATGATTCTAGATCTAGAGCAGTGGTTCTCAGTGTGGACCAAGAACCCCTTTCAGGGAGCCTACAGAGTCCAAACACTTTTCATTACACCAAGATTATTTTCCTTTGTTACTGCATCAACATTTGCATTGTTGGTGTAAAAGCAGTGATAAGTAAAACTGCTGATGCCTTAGCATGAATCAAGCCAGTGGCACCAAACTGTTCTAGTAGGCATGTTCTCCGTTCTCAGACCATTGCAGTTAAAAAAAAAAAAAGACCAGTTTCACTCAAGAATGCCCTTATGAAACAGTAAAAATTATTAAAATCATGATCCTAGATCTACATGTCTTTTTATTCTGTGTGATAAAATGGGAAGTACGCATAAAGCATTTCTGTTGCGTACCAAAATATGATAGCCATTTCAAGGAAAAGCACTTAATGTGTTTGAGTTGTAAGGTGAACTAGCCACTTTTTTTCATAGAACACCACTTTCACTGGACAAAATCAATGACACTTCAAGGAAAACAATTGAAAGTGTTTATTACCAATGATAGACATTCACGCTTTCGGCCAGAAGCTCACGCCTAAATTTCAACACTTTGGGAGGCTGAGGTGGGTAGATCGCTTGAGCTCAGGAATTTGAGAGAAGCTGGGCAACTTGGTGAAACTCCATCTAAATTTTGTTTTTTAATAACAAAATTCAGGCTGGGTGCGGTGGTTCACGCCTGTAATCCCAGCACTTGGGAGGCCGAGGTGGGTGGATCATCTGAGTTCAGCAGTTCAAGATCAGCCTGACCACCATGGAGAAACCCTGTCTCTACTAAAAATACAAAATTAGCTGGGTATGGTGGCACATGCCTGTAATCCCAGCTACTCGGGAGGCTGAGGCAGGAGAGTCACTTGAATCCAGGAGGCAGAGGTTGCAGTGAGCTGAGATCATGCCATTGCACTCCATCCTGGGCAATAAAAGCAAAACTCCATCTCAAAAAAAAAAAAAAAAAAGTCAGGCTTTCAAGCAAAACTTAGAATTTGGAAAACTTATATCTACCACAGTAGGCTTGATAGCTTTTCAGTACTTAAAGTTGTGACAAAATTGATGGTGATATTAATAACTGATTTTTAATATAATGAAATGTGTTAACATTTGGATGATCTGTATGTAACCTCGGTGAACCAATATTTTCCAAATGATCTACATATGACATTACAAAGTCAAGCATGGATGAAAGCTCAACTCAAAATACATGATAGACAAATGGATTATAATGTTACAGAGTGTAAAAACTTCAGTAATATGGTTTCTGATTACACAATGAAAATAACTTTTAGGAAATGACCACTTGTCAAGTTTTAGTGTAAAATAAAAAGTATCTGAAAAGGGCTGGATGCAGTGGCTCATGCCTATAATAATTCCAGCACTTTGGGAGGCCAAGGCGGGCAGATCACTTGAGGGCAGGAGTTCGAGACCAGCCTGGCCAACATGGTGAAACCCCATCTTTGGGATTGGTGGCAGGCATCAGTAATCCCAGCTACTCGGGAGGCTGAGGCAGGGGAATCACTTAAATCTTGGAGGAGGAGGTTGCAGTGAGCTGAGGTCGTGCCAGTGCACTCCAGCCTGAGCGACAGAGGAGACTCTATCTCAAAAAAAAAAAAAAAAAAAAAAGTATCTGAAAAGGCTACTAAAATACTCTCCTCCCTTTTCCAACTACGTATTTTTTCTTTTCTTTCTTTGAGATGGAGTCCTGCTCTGTCACCCAGGCTGGAGTGCGGTGACGCGACCTTGGCTCACTGCAACTTCCTCCTCCTCCCAGGTTCAAGGAATTCTCCTGCCTCAGCCTCCCGAGTAGCTGGGACTACAGGCGTGTGCCACTATGCCCGGCTAATTTTTGTATTTTTGGTAGAGATGGGCTTTCACCATGTTGGCCAGGCTGGTCTCGAACTCCTGACCTCAAGTGACCCATCTGCCTCAGTTTCCCAAAGTGCTGGGATAATGGGTATGAGCCACTGCTCCTGGCCTGGAGGCCAGATTTTCTTATAGGCTTAAATAAAACCAAGCTATTGCAACAATTTGAATATTGTATGAGCTATTTAAGTTAGACATTAATAAAGAGATTTGTGAAAATACAAGACAGTGTCACTCTTCTTGCCAATTTTTTTTATGTATCCAGAATTATGATTTTTTTTTTAACTGCCTATAGAATGCTTATATTTTTCTTAAAAAAGAAGTTTAAGAGCCAGGCATGGTGGCGCATGCTTGGAGTCCCAGCTACTGGAGAGGCTGAGGCAGGAGAATCACTGGAGCCCAGGAGTCTAGCCTGGGCAACATAGCAAGACCCTGTCACTGAAAAAAAAATTTTTTTTATAAAAAATAATTTAGCCAAATTGATAGGTGGTGGTGTGCTTATGTTTTGTATACCTAGTACAGTAAGCTATGAAAAGAATAATAGAAGTGACTACTACTCTCTCTGGAATTGGAAATGCTTGGCCATACATTTTTTAAAAGTTACAAACAACTCCATGTTTTTAAACAGAATAGAACTCCCTCTAAAAGCAGAACTATCTCCAAAAGAAATATTAGGAATGTTTTTAAATGCTTAGAGCTAGGTTAAACAGCTTAATTCAAAACATATTTAAATGTTATATGGTGAAATATCTTCTCTGTCCTCTGAGGTCTTTGGCATTATAGAGATTCCTTAGTCTCCTTCAAGCTTGTTCAAATTCGAGGTTTCCTTAAGAGTCTCTTTAGGAAGTAGGTTGGTGTTAGGCCAGCAGTGGCTCATGCCTGTAATCTCAGCTACTTGGGAGGCTGAGGTGGCATAAGAATTGTTTGAACCTGGGAGGCGGAGGCTGCAGTGAGCCAGGATTGCACCACTGCACTACTGGCTGGGTGACAGAGCGAGACTGTGTGTCAACCAAAAAAAGAAGTAGGTTGGTGTTTATATTGAAAATAGGACCAGAAAACAAATTATCTGTACTTTTTAGGATCTAGGTTGAGAATAAATTTTTTTGCTTCTCTAGCTGGAATGGCTTTACTTGTGTATTATTTGGAAAAGATTATTTTGCATTAAAGTCAAACTTACAGAATTGACTCTTGAATTCTAGACTAACTTTGAATAATTGGACCTGCAGATTGACTATCCACCATTTGAAAAAAACTTTTACAATGAGCATGAAGAGATAACCAACCTCACTCCACAGCAGTTAATAGATCTCCGACATAAGCTCAATCTTCGGGTAAGACAATCATTAAGCTCAGTATTCTTATATCAATGTTAATTAGTCCAGATTTAGTATTATTATTGGTTATCTAAACTAATAACCTTGAATTTCTTTTCTAGTGATCTCTGAACTGTCTTTGCCAGAATAATTATTATGTCCCTTCTGTTCACATTTCTTAATTTGATTGTTTTAGTCTTCTAGATGCTGTTTTAGGATAAGATCATTTTCTTCTTTCATATTTCAGTGAATTTTGTATGTTCTGTGCTGGATGGGCTAGTGATGAAGGGTGGGAGTCCCCATCTAAAGGAAGAGGAAACAAAATTAATAGATGTTAACATATGATATTTTAGAATATTTTGAAATTAATATAAACTTGTCTGTCAAATTACATATAGTATGCTTTATTTTAAAAATTAGAATAAATTAATACCTTTTAAAATACGCATGCACTGATTTCAGAATGGTTTAAACTGCCTACCAAAAGTTTTGAGCTGCACATTGGCTACATTGGTTTAAGGTGCTGATAGATGGTAAATGAAACACACAGAAAGAATATGCTATGCTATCTACTCTTAATATAGACAACTTTCTTGCCTGTGTGCACCTTATCAGTTGCTACACGATGTTTAAACTCCTGTTTTCCAGGATGGGTGTGTATTTGGTGTGTGTACACTTGTCTGTTTTCCAAGAGGTACTCACCTCCCCAATGACCCAAGAAAATTTTTAAGTAAAACCTTTAACATTTTTTTCACTTAAAAATTTTTAAGTGAAATCCTGACTGGAAATGTCAGCATCACCAGAGGAGCGTTGAAAGGTTACCACTTTGGGGGACACAATGGAGATTATAAGCCCCATTCTTCACCTGGGTACAGTTGGAACAGGGCTTGACAGTGGCTAGACCATCAGTCACTAAGGGAGACGTTAATTCATCAGGCACAACTGAAAATGGAGGCAGTAGATTATGTCTTTGTAGCCAGCATATGTAGAGTTGTCTTATTTGGAGCCAACTTGGAATTTTCATTTCAAAAGTAAGATACGTTAATTTTTTTCTACCCTCTGGTTAATGCTTATGCAAAATGGCAAAAGAAAGAACAGTAATGACTTCCCAATTCATTGAACAGTTTTTTTTCCATTTTGTTTGTTATGAGAAAATTAATTTTGATTTAATAAATTTTTAATCATTTAAAATTGTATGACAATTATCTTGGGAATATTTGTCATGGAGTTTTTAATATGGGGTTTATATTTGTTACCATTTGAGGTTTTGCCTTTTCATTGTATGATTTTGGCTTACAGACTTGTATTTTCACTTCATACTCCAGCTAAAATGCTAGATCCAGGTAAGTATTGTTGAACTTCAAATGCTGTTAATGTTGAAGTACAAGTCATTCTGGGGAGTTGTCTCTATCTCTAGGTGTCTGGTGCTGCACCTCCTAGACCAGGAAGTAGCTTTGCTCATTTTGGGTTTGACGAACAACTTATGCACCAGATTCGGAAATCTGAATACACACAGCCCACTCCAATACAGTGTCAGGTACGTAAAACATAATGAAAGAAAAATAAAGTAGGGTAATCTTTTGTGACTATATTAGTTTAAAAACAAATCACAGTAGTAAAACAGTGTTTAGTGTAGAACCTTATTGATAAGGATAGAGGTATTTATTACTCTAAGAAGTCACTAAATGGCTGGCAAATATTCTTTTGTATCTGATACCTATCTTGAAAATATGATATGAAGAAAATAATTTATTAGGCCTAAATGTAACCATAAAGGGTTTGTATATGGACAAGTTTAGTGCTGTCAATGACTAGAATTTCTTTGTCCATCACTTGAAAATTCTCATTCATTACTGAAAGTTTTAGCTTCTTTTTCCCATTTACATATGGGACTTATTTATTCTTATGAAGAAAATTCTCATTTTCTGTATATGAATGAGATAGTCTGTACCTCCTCGAGGGGAGAAAATTTTTAAAAATTTTAGCAACCCTTCATTATAAATTGCGATCTTTCTGGTTTTTTTTTTTTTTTTTTGAAGACGGAGTCTCACTCTGTTGTCCAGGCTGGAGTGCAGTGGTGCAATCTTGGCTCACTGCAACCTCTGCCTCCCAGGTTCAAGCAATTTTCCTGCTTCAGCCTCCCGAGTAGGTGAGATTACAGGCGTATGCCACCACACCTGGCTAATTTTTTGTATTTTAGTAGAGATGGGGTTTCACCATGTTGCCCAGGCTGGTCTCGAGCTCCTGAGCTCAAGCAGCCTGCCCACCTCGGCCTCCCGAAGTGCTGGGATTACAGACGTGAGCCACTGCCCAGCCTTGATTTTTCATTTCTATATTTTAAACAAAATGGAGTTGTTTCAGTTCTGTAAGTGGTGGCTGATATCCACATAATGAGAATGATGTCATTTCCTATAAATTAAGAAGTTAATGAGAATGTTGGATATTGATATTTCTATTTCACAACCAGTATGCATAGCACCGGAAATGTTTCGTTCCATTGCATATAAAAATGTCATTAGTAGTCATTTATCCTTCCCCAGGATTTGCTTCAGTACACCTTTAGAATTGAAATTTTAGAGTGGTTATATTTTACTTTTTCTCCAGGGTGTGCCTGTGGCATTGAGTGGTAGAGACATGATTGGTATTGCCAAAACAGGTAGTGGGAAAACTGCAGCCTTCATATGGCCCATGTTGATTCATATAATGGACCAGAAGGAGTTGGAACCAGGTGATGGACCAATTGCAGTGATTGTGTGTCCTACCAGGGAGCTTTGCCAGCAGGTATGTACTTTCTATAGAATGCCTCCTTCCATATGTGGACTAGCAAGGGACCAGCCAGTCAAGTGAGGTAGAACGACCAGGAAACCTTTTTTTTTTAATTGCAGTAAGATACACACAAAATTGACTATCTCTTTGAGACAGAGTCTTGCTCTGTTACCCAGGTTGGAGTGCAGTGGCGTGATCTCCGCTCACTGCAAGCTCCACCTCCTGGGTTCCCGCCATTCTCCTGCCTCAGTCTCCCAGGTAGATAGGACTACAAGTGCCCACCACAATGCCCAGCTAATTTTTTCTATTTTTTAGTAGAGACGGGGTTTAACCGTGTTGTTAGCCAGAACAGTCCCGATCTCCTGACCTCGTGATCCACCCACCTCGGCCTCCCAAAGTGCTGGGATTACAGGCATGAGCCACTGCATCCGGCGAACCATTTATTTATTTATTTATTTATTTTTATTTTTTTGAGACGGAGTCTCGCTCTGTCGCCCAGGCTGGAGTACAGTGACGCGATCTCGGCTCACTGCAAGCTCCGCTTCCCGGGTTCATGCCATTCTCCTGTCTCAGCCTCCCGAGTAGCTGGGACTACAGGTACCCACCACCATGCCCGGCTATTAGTAGAGACGGGGTATAACCATGTTAGCCAGAATAGTCTCAATCTCCTGACCTCCTGATCCACCCGCCTCGGCCTCCCAAAGTGCTGGGATTACAGGCGTGAGCCACCGCGCCCGGCGTCTTAACTGTACATTTGTAATGTACAGTTTGGTGGCATTAAGTATATTCACAGTGTTTTGCTACCAGGAAACTTTGGAAAGTATTATGTGTTAAATATTTCCTATATAACCAAATACATACTTTCCCCTAAAAACTGTTTTTATTTATTTTTATTTATTTGCTTTTTTGAGACAGAGTCTCATTCTTTTGCCCAGGCTGGAATGCAGTGGCATGAACTCAGCTCACTGCAACCTCCACCTCCCAGGTTCAAGCAATTCTCCTGCCTCAGCCGAGAGGTCGGGATCACGGGCACACGCCACCACATCTGGCTAATTTTTTATATTTTTAGTAGAGACGGGGTTTCACCATGTTGACCAGGCTGGTCTCAAACTCCTGACCTCAAGAGATCTGCCTGCCTCGGCCTCCCACAGTGCTGGGATTATAGGTGTGAGCCACTGCGCTCAGCCACAACTATTGTTTTTAAGAGGAAAAGTCTATTGTGATATGGGAATTGTTTGTATTATAAGCTGACAGTTTTTTTGTAGGATGAATTCATTTTGTCTTGGTAGAAAAGCAGTGACAGGATCAGAAAGAGAAGGGGGTAAAATGAATAAAGGAAGATTTTATATAATCTTTTGAGGTGCCTTAATGATATTCTTTTCATTTATACCTTTATGAATAAAATTGTTCCAGGTTTTGATTTTTTATGACATCACATTCTGTTTTTCAGAACTTCGTTTGAGTTGTGACAGAGGTATTTGTTAGTGTCACAGTTTGTTAATATATTATTCACAACTTTGTAGATCCATGCAGAATGTAAGCGGTTTGGAAAAGCATATAATCTTCGATCAGTGGCCGTATATGGAGGAGGGAGTATGTGGGAGCAGGCCAAGGCCCTTCAGGAGGGGGCAGAGATTGTTGTGTGTACCCCAGTAAGTATGCTTTGTGTTTAAATGGCTTCTCAGCCTTCCTCGGTGTGGAAAACATGATTAGTTTTGCAGAGAATTTCCCCTAAAATGTGGTAAAAGCAGGGTTGAAAATATATTGATGAATGGCAGCCTGTGGTTTTAATTTTGATTGGTGGCTACATTAGCAGTCCAGTAAGAGTCTCTGTGACATATAGGCTAGTAGCTACAAATTCCCCTCTGTGTCAAATAGTTTTTCTTGTTTTCTCCTACAAAATGATTGCCAAGTTCATCAAGAATCAGAAAGATACATATGGTCAGAACAGCCTAGAAGAGTGTAAACATTGAAGCCTGTCATTATGCTTTAAATCAGGTTACTTTAGAATGCCTCAAAACATGCTTCTGGCCACTTTCCCACAGAATTTAAATCACAGTGTAAATGAAGAAGCCAACTGAGTTTTCAAAATTTCCGTTCTTTTGAGCTAAGTAGTGCATAAGATACATGGCTGTTGGACCATTATCTATTACAGTCTGAGACTAGAGAATTAGCACTTTTTTGCCAGGAGTGCAAATGCTTAGAAAGTCCCTGTGAATGCCTTTATACTTACTGTTCATTTTGTGGATCTCATAGGGTCGACTGATTGATCATGTGAAAAAGAAAGCTACCAATCTTCAAAGAGTCTCTTACCTTGTGTTTGATGAAGCAGATCGAATGTTTGACATGGGATTTGGTATGCCTTGAATACCAGTTTCTTCTTTCCCCATCCTCGTGATATTAGTTTTTTCCCCATGTCTTTCTAGAATAGTTTTTCAGCATGAGAGAAGCTAAAAATACTCCTGGATGGGGTTAGACTAGAAATATAGCTAAGATGAACATTTTTACGAGTTTTCTCTGGAAAAGTATGTTAGGTTTTATTGGGTTGAGGAAATTTCAAAGTGCCTTTGTATATAAGGGAAATATTTTCTCTGTCTTTATTTTTATTCATATGCCTTTGATCATAGAGGTTAAGGTCTGTGTACTTGGGTAGGTGAATGTCAGATGATTCGAGGCCCTTTGCTTTCCTATCCTCATAGCTGTCTTTACTGATTGGAACACTGCTAGACCTAGCCCAGTTGGATGGAGGGAAAATTTTTCACTTTTATACTGAACGATATGTCTAGGAGCTTCGTTTTTTTTTTGAGACAGAGTTTCACTCTTGTTGCCCAGGCTGGAGTGCAGTGGTGCGATCTCACTACAACCTCCTCCTTCCAGTTTCAAGCGATTCTCCTGCCTCAGCCTCCTGAGTAGCTGGGATTATAGGCACCTACTCCACACCTGGCTAGTTTTTGTTTTTTTTGTTTTTTCCGGTATTTTTAGTAGAGAGAGCTGCGTTGACCAGGTTGCAAACTCCTGACCTTAAGTGATCCGGTGATCCGCCTGCTTCGGCCTCCCAGAGTGCTAGGATTATAGGCATGAGCCACTGCGCCCAGCCTGGGGTTTCTAATTTTCTTAATTCTTACAACTTCTTGTGAATACTTTTACTAAAATGGCTTTTTCCAGGCTTCCCAAACTGTATTTCAGGTTATAATATTAATTTTATTGTTCTGCTTCTTCCAGAGTACCAAGTTCGATCCATAGCAAGTCATGTTCGTCCTGACAGGCAGAGTATGTATGAAGCACCTTCGTTAAACCAAATTTGTACTAAAAAGGACACTTATTTATTTTATAAGCACTCAGAGTTATGGAAGTAAAAATGATCATGTGTGTACTGGTGAGAACCGTAACGAGGGAGGTAATGAGTTTATCTGAGCTGGACAGGATCTTAGCACTAGATATAACTTGTTCCTTTTTATAGATGATAAAAGCAAGCCTCAGAAATTAAATAAGCTGCCCAAAATTATACAGTTTTATCAGCGGGTAGAAGCAATGAACAGTACAGATCTGCTGATTTGAAATCAAGAGTCTTTCTGAACCATGCTGACAACTTGTCTTAACTAAAAATGTAATAAAAATAGAATAAGAGCAAATCTTTCTCTAGTGAATCAATTTTTAAACTAAATTTAAAGCTCAGGTGAGCTTATGTAAAAAAACTGAATAATCTTGAATGCCAAAGAAGCTTAATGGGTATTCATAAAGATATCATACTGTTTCTCTAACAGAATTTATCTTATCTTGTAGCTCTCTTATTTAGTGCAACTTTTCGGAAAAAGATTGAAAAGTTGGCCAGAGACATCCTGATCGACCCTATTCGAGTGGTGCAGGGAGATATTGGAGAGGTAACCCTAAACAGGGCTGGATGGGACCTTAATGTGTTTATTTCTCATATTATGGAACACAGAATTAATTTCTCACTATTGAGATAAAAAAAGATGTTATGTTTATAGATGCAACATGCTTGAGATTTGGTATTTTGCAAGTTGTGGGGATACATGAAAGGGGACTGGCAAAATATTGAGAATCATTGAAGCTAGGTGATGGGTACGAGTTGATTTTGTTCATTTTGCTTTTCTGTTTGTTTTACTGAATGTCTCAAAACTTTATAATTGTTTTAAAAAGGCTTCAAAGAGACAAAAAGATCTGCCTGGAAGCATACTACAGTGTGTTAGGTTGGAACTGACGTTTTAATTATTGTGGGAGGGGCCTACACAGGAGGCAAAGGGTGACCTGAAAGGCCTGGCAAAAATCAGGTTTCATTTCTTACCTGTACATATGCACTATGTGGAAAATTTCTCTGAATTGGGACTTGGAATTCAGTTATGGCTGCTTAAGAATCCTTCAGTTGCTTGCCATGGCTATTGTTAAGGAAAGCTCTAGAAAGTAGTGGGGCATACAAATTAGGTATGTACACCAGGCGGAGAGCAAGGTGATTGAAAAGGAGAGGTGAGTTTTGAGCTGCACTTGACTTGCTGAAGGAAGGCCCAAGGAGAACTGGATTGTTGAAGGTCTTCTCAATGCAGGTGGAAAATACAATGCTAGTCCTTGTTTAGGTGGCCTGTGACTCCAATGTCACAATCATCTGTTTCATTTCTTCCTTCTCAGGCAAATGAAGATGTGACACAGATTGTGGAGATTCTCCATTCTGGACCTAGTAAATGGAACTGGCTTACCCGGCGTCTGGTAGAGTTTACCTCTTCAGGGAGTGTCCTCCTCTTTGTTACTAAAAAAGCCAATGCTGAAGAGCTAGCGAATAACCTTAAACAGGAGGGTCATAATCTTGGGCTGCTCCATGGGGATATGGATCAGAGTGAGAGAAACAAGGTCATTTCAGACTTTAAGAAAAAGGACATCCCAGTCCTGGTGGCCACAGATGTTGCAGGTAGAGTATGAATTTTTCAACAACATTAAGTTCCTAGGCTATAAGGGTACTCTGTCTTACTGTATAAGACGTGTAATATCTGAGCAGGCTGATGGAAAGACTATTGGCCTGACTGGCCATCCCCTCCCAAACCCCCAAGGAAGCAGCAGTTCAGCACAGGGATCACAGTCTGGAGCTCTAGACACCACTTTTCACTTAGTGTCTCTCTCTGATCAAAGAATCCCTGCAGCGGCTGGGCGCGGTGGCTCAAGCCTGTAATGCCAGCATTTTGGGAGGCCGAGACGGGTGGATCACGAGGTCAGGAGATCGAGACCATCCTGGCTAACACGGTGAAACCTCGTCTCTACTAAAAAATAGAAAAAAGTAGCCGGGTGAGGTGACAGGTGCCTGTAGTCCCAGCTACTCAGGAGGCTGAGGCAGGAGAATGGCCTAAACCCGGGAGGTGGAGCTTGCAGTGAGCTGAGATCCGGCCACTATACTCCAGCCTGAGCGACAGAGCAAGAATCCGTCTCAAGAAAAAAAAAAAAAAAGAATCCCTGCAGCTAGAAGTCACTGGGGGAAAAAAGGCAATGAATGCCCTTATTGTATGTCAGAATATAGTAGATATCTTACATTGATCTACTATACACAGCTTAGTTGGGCAACTTCACTCAGGATGAGAACAGTTTTTGGAATATTATTTCTGCTTTGTTCTGTCAAGTTTTAATAACTACCCTTAAACACTGATATTCCCAGAAAGGAGAGAACTTCTCAGCTTCATGACACATTTTAAAAATATATTCCCAGTGCAAGAGAAGAGGGCATGGCAGATTCTTGACGCAAAAGATAAAAGTCCTGGTCGGACGCAGTGGCTCACACCTGTAATCCCAGCACTTTGGGAGGCGGAGGCAGGCAGATCACCTGAGTTCAGGAGACCGAGACCATCCTGGCCAACATGGTGAAACCCCGTCTCTACTAAAAATACAAAAATTAGCTGGGTGTGGTGGCATGTGCCTATAATCCCAGCTGCTTGGGAAGCTGAGGCAGGAGAATCGCTTGAACCAGGGAGTCAGAGGTTGCGGTGAACTGAGATCATGGCACCGCACTCCACTCTGGCAACAGAGTGAGACTCCATCTCAAAAAAATAAAAAACAAAAGTTCCTTACACTAGAAGGCCTAACATCATGGAATCTATGGTGGTGACTTAACATGCCTGTATCTCAGCTCACCAAACCCATGCACTTCGCCTAGATAAAGGAAATGTGGCTTCTTAGAGCACTAGCATTTCTGGTTACTTTGATCTTTTGACTACAGATGAAGAATAAAAGAATGTGGTTGCTTTTTATTTCAGCCCGTGGTCTGGACATTCCTTCAATTAAGACTGTCATTAACTATGATGTGGCACGAGACATTGATACTCACACGCATAGGATTGGCCGCACGGGAAGAGCGGGTGAGAAAGGTGTGGCCTATACCCTGCTCACTCCCAAGGACAGCAATTTTGCTGGTGACCTGGTCCGGAACTTAGAAGGAGCCAATCAACACGTTTCTAAGGAACTCCTAGATCTGGCAATGCAGGTGAGGGACTGGGCACACTTTCAGTTGCTCCTAGTTGTAAGACCAAGACATTTTAGCAGTCCTGGAGCAGATAACATAAAAACTTGACAAGAAAGTTGGGTGGCAGGGAGGATGTGGGGCTTATGAGGTACAGATAGGAATTGTGAGATACTGAAATTCATCTAGTCTTATCTGGTCTTCTCCTTCTTTCAACAACATCTGTTTTGAAAAGCTATTCCTTTGTACTAAAATCTGTCCCTGTAATTTCACCCCATAGCACACTTACGAGTAAATTTAATCTCAAAGATGGTTACTGTTCTTACTGCTCTTCTCCCATAAAACTTTTCTTCTGGGGGGCTAAAAATGTGTGATGTCTTTGAAACAATATGTGTATAGTATAGTGCCCGCCCCCCCCCCCTTTTTTTTTTTTGAGACAGAATCTCGCTCTGTCGCCCAGGCTGGAGTGCGATGGCGCAATCTCAGCTCACTGCAACCTCCGCCTCCCGGGTTCAAGCGATTCTTCTGCCTTAGCCTCCCAAATAGTTGGGATTACAGGCGCCCACCACCATGCCTGGCCAATTTTTGTATTTTTAATAGAGATGGGGTTTTGCCATGTTGGTCAGGCTGGTCTGGAACTCCTGACATCTGGTGATCCTCCCGCCTTGGCCTGGGCCTCCCAAAGTGTTAGGATTACATGTGTGAGCCACCATGCCCGGCTTATATAGTGCCTCTTAACTATTCCTAGCAGTCTGAGATCTTAGACCTTTGACCACACTGATTGCCATCTTCCAGGTGTGCTCCCAGTCTAAAGCTAAGTGAGGCATTCTAACAAATCAAACCTAGAGTCATCTGAATCCATGCTGTCCCCAAATTACAAATGGGTTTGGAACACTTTGAGAGCAGAAACTGTTAAGAGTTTGTCAAATGCCTAGGCCAGCTCACATAACTGGTACAACTCAGCTGCAGTGTGGCAGTGCCCGAGTTTCTGGTCCTAGGAGTAAAGGACCTGAACTGCAAGAGAGAAGAGAATAATGTTTCCTCCCCTGCTCCTGAGCACAGAGAGCCAGTCCTAAATGACCTTTTAAACAGGACAGATTTTGTCTTTGGCATTTTCTTCCATTTCTTTTTGTACCTCAGACTTTCTGTGCTCAGAACTTTGCCCAAGCCTGCTGCCCTACCTCTCAAGCACTTTATTTTGCTGGTAATATTTGATTGTCAGATAAAGCTTTAACCTTCCCAGAGATATTTGCTTTTTTTTTTTTTTTTTTTTCTCCCCGCTTTTTTCTGAGATGGAGTCACACTCTATCACCCAGACTGGAGTGCAGTGGCGCAGTCTCAGCTCACTGCAACCTCTGCCTCTCCGGTTCAAACAGTTCTCCTGCCTCAGCTTCCCGAGCAGCTGGGATTAGAGGCATGTGCCACCATGCCTGGCTAATTTTTGTATTTTTAGTAGGGACGGGGTTTCACCATGTTGGTCAGGCTGGTCTTGACTCCTGGCCTCCAGTGATCCGCCCGCCTTGGCTCCCAAAGTGCTGGGATTCACAGGTGTGAGCCACCACCCTGTATTCTTAAGAGAATATGAGTAAATATGATGAGTAGTATCGTGGCAGTGGTCAAATTCAATGAAAACTTTTAGGCTCGGTGGGTAAATCTTCAGTTGTGTGGCTACCATCCTTTCTGGGAGTCTGCCCCTATAGTCAGTTCTGATAAGCCTCACTTCACATAGCGTTTTTCCTTTGCTTCTGAACACACCATTTCTTTAAGCTCCACATGTTTATGTCCAATAGTATATGGTTTGAGAAATAAAAAATAATCTCATTTTCCTCAAGGAAGTTAGAAGTAGCCAAAGTGACTCTTTGTGTTTGAAGCTTTTCTGAACAACTTCCCTTCCAGGAGAGCCTGAGGGAGGGAGCACTATAGGAAGCCTTAGATAAGGAACTCAGCCGCTTTTCAAATTTGGTGGATTATGCTACCAAGGAGAAACTAATCTGTGGTCCCTGTGAACAGTTCCTCCCTTAGCGTAAATGTGCTGGCTGAAAGTTAAGCAAAGAGTTCCCCCTTCCCACTTAATTTCCTCTTTGTCCTCATCCTCTTCCTCTGGTCTTTTCTCCCTTCCTTGAGTTAACCTTGAATTTTGTTCAATGCAGAATGCCTGGTTTCGGAAATCTCGATTCAAAGGAGGGAAAGGAAAAAAGCTGAACATTGGTGGAGGAGGCCTAGGCTATAGGGAGCGGCCTGGCCTGGGCTCTGAGAACATGGTGAGTCTAGACTACAGTAGTGTCTTTAGGGTTGGTCTCATGTCCTGAATGTCATTAGGAATATTCTCATCTGCCCAGGAAAGCCTCAGTGAGTTTAAAACCCTGTCTAGAAGGGAATTTGTATTTAATCTGATTTGAGTCAATTCAGTGCTCATTCTTATGGTAACTTTCTATTGAAGAAGCATCTTTGTGTACTTGGTTGACTAGGCTTGCTCAGGAAATTATTCTAGATTAGCAGTGATGTCACACTGTGGTCCCTGGACCAACAGCACATGCAAACTCATCCCCCACCCCCGACCTTGTGAATAGAAACTCTGGAGTTGGGGCCCAGCAGTCTGCTTTTACAGCCCTTCAACACTGGCCTAAAGCCTGCTGTTAGGGAAATGTTGCCATAGGGTCACTATAAAGTCTAGCCATATCTTGTCATTAAACTCCGGAATGGATCAGGAATTTCCAAGTTGGGAGCTAGTTTTTCTCACAAGCCAGGTAACAAAAGTACCCTTTTGGTGGCCTTTCTTAACTACCTGTTTTTTGTCAGTTTGATTCCTAAGCCAGGGAAGAAAGCTGCCAGTATACTTTTCTGGAGCATTAGAGTTAAGCTTGGCATCTTTGATAATTACATACTCTGTTCCCACATTATTATAATAATGATTATGCATAATAATAGCTAATATTTATTGAGCACTTTATATGTGCCAGGACCATTCCAAGCAATCTGATATTTTAGCTCAGTTAATCCTCACAACCAAATGGAAGTTAGTACAGATAACAACATTGAGACACCTAAAGTTACACTGACAAGCATTTAAGCTGAAATTCAGACCCTTCATGGTCTTGATTCAGGGCCTTAGCAGTCACACAATATGCTATTCAGAGCCTTTTCATCTTTAACATAATTTTTACTTACTTAATTGGATGTGTGTATGTAAATAATACATGATCAACTTTGGGCATAATCTGATTGCATTTCTGTTTAATAGGGTTAATTCCAAGAAGTAGAATTTCTGGGTTGAAGGCATAAGCATTTTTAAATGATTGTCACTGTCTTTTCTCACAAAGCAGAAGTAGCCTTCTAAAAGTATCCAGTTCCTTCGCAGCTCCCGCTTCAAGGGTTTTCATTATAATGAGGGCTGGTCTATGGCAGTGAGCTTTCCTGCTTATTTTTTCATCCTCATAGTTGTGTTTATTTTTTTTAGGACCGAGGAAATAACAATGTAATGAGCAATTATGAGGCCTACAAGCCTTCCACAGGAGCTATGGGAGATCGACTAACGGCAATGAAAGCAGCTTTCCAGGTCTGAAATAAGCATTTCATTAAAAGCACTTTCAGCAGTAACTCTTGGGCAATGACAAGAGGGGCTTAGTTTTCCTGGTTGTAGCTGGGCTTACAGGCTTGATGCTAGATTTAGGGTCTTCACGCTGCTTGGATTTTGAATATAAACCTAACAGTAGCTTACTTGGACATGCAAATTGATCTAGAGAACCCCTTGTGCTGGTCTACTTGAGTCACACTCAGGGCCTGGGATTGTTGTCCTGCAGCAGGGTGTGTGTTCCCTCCCTTCCCAACAGCCTGCAGTATTGCCCACCTCCCAGGCGCCCACCTCCAACTCACTTCTGAAGCAAAATGTACTGATAGTCACACTAAGGTGAATCAACAGAATGAGTTTAAGGCAGGTTTTGCTGTCAAACTTAAATTTCAGTGTAAAAATTTTTTTTAAGTTTTCAGAACTTTTTGGTTTTGAATGGTAAATAACAGATAAATGTGCTAAATACACAGATGCTTTATTCTAGCCAATCAGGCTATAAAAGTACATTTCAGAACACTGGGGGTCCATCTCTCCACAGAGATCCACAAGTTTTCCTTTATAGCACAAGAAAAAAAGGGACCATACTGTGGGGCCAGCAGGACACTAAAGTCACAGTGCCAAGATAGCATAGTGTTTCTGTAAACCTCATCATTTGCCAAGTTGTATATTCAAGTTTCTTGAATTTGCTATTTTACCTACTCCTGATGTCTCTTTCTCTTTCAGTCACAGTACAAGAGTCACTTTGTTGCAGCCAGTTTAAGTAATCAGAAGGCTGGAAGCTCTGCTGCTGGGGCAAGTGGGTGGACTAGCGCAGGGAGCTTGAATTCTGTTCCAACTAACTCAGCACAACAGGGCCATAACAGTCCTGACAGCCCTGTTGCCAGTGCCACCAAGGGCATTCCAGGCTTTGGCAATACTGGCAACATCAGTGGTGCCCCTGTGACCTACCCATCTGCTGGAGCCCAGGGAGTCAACAACACAGCTTCAGGGAATAACAGCCGAGAAGGGACTGGGGGCGGCAACGGGAAAAGAGAGAGATATGAGAACCGGGGCAGCAGCCGTCACAGTCACGGAGAGACTGGCAATCGGCATAGCGATAGCCCACGTCATGGAGATGGTGGTCGCCATGGAGATGGATACCGCCACCCAGAAAGCAGCAGCCGTCACACTGATGGCCATCGGCATGGAGAGAACAGACATGGAGGAAGCGCAGGCCGGCATGGGGAGAACCGGGGTGCAAATGACGGTCGGAATGGGGAAAGCAGGAAAGAAGCTTGTAATCGTGAGAGCAAGATGGAGCCCAAGATGGAACCCAAAGTGGACAGCAGCAAGATGGACAAGGTGGACAGCAAGACAGATAAGACAGCTGATGGCTTTGCTGTCCCAGAGCCGCCTAAACGCAAGAAAAGTCGATGGGACAGTTAGAGGGGATGTGCTGAAGCGTGAAATCAGTTGTCCTTAATTTTTAGAAAGATTTCAGTAACTAGGTGTCTCAGGGCTGGGTTGGGGTCCAAAGTGTAAGGACCCCCTGCCCTTAGTGGAGAGCTGGAGCTTGGAGACATTACCCCTTCATCAGAAGGAATTTTCGGATGTTTTCTTGGGAAGCTGCTTTGGTCCTTGGAAGTAGAGCTGGGAAGCTTCCTTTGCCTCTAGGTGAGTTGTCATGAGGGTAAGTTGAGGTTATCTTGGGATAAAGGGCCTTCTAGGGCACAAAACTCACTCTAGGTTTATATTATACGTAGCTTATATTTTTTACTAAGGTGTCACCTTATAAACATCTGTAAATCGACTTCTTTTTCTTAGTTGTATGGCCAGGCAGTCCCCTTTTTAGGAGTTGGCTTCTGCAAACTCAATCCATTGAACTAACTGTTGGGGAGCAATTTGGTAGTTGTAGACATTTGCAGGGAAGGGAGATGTCTGATTCTAAATGGGAGTTGATGCTCAGGTCCCCAGCCATGTTTGCGTCCAGCCCTGAGACATGTAGGAAACACCTTCCAGACCCAGGCTCTGAAGATTCCCAGAAGCCACAAGGATTGAAGGGAAAAGGTGATCCTGGTAACTGTTCTAGGATTGCTCCAGGTCTGAGATGGTGTTGCTAAATTTAAAATTAAACAAAAAACCCAACAAGAGCTTTTAAAGTGTCTTCTTCTTCTATTTCATTGTATTTTTTTTAACTTGCCCCAATGATAGAAAAGTCTTTTGCTGAAATGATTTTGATGATTTTTGTTCTATGTTGTTTATAAAAGGAAAAGAAATATACAAACTTTGACTTTTGTGACTTTGTGAAGGTTTCTTTAAGATGTGCATTCCTTTCTGCTTGCTCTCTAGTAAATGTTTTACTACTGGGACCTGTGGATCGTTTGTCATTTCTGTCTCACTATGAGTTGGTACATCTTAGAATAGTGCCGCCCACAGTGTGCGTACTCAGATGTAGGGAAGTGCTTATTAAAACTGTCAGAAAAGACAACTCTTCCATTATCCTGGTTTTATTCAGGAATAGAATGGGGGAAGGCTTAAGGGGCCCACATGTCCAGGTGTAGACTACATCGAGTGTCGCTCCAACACTGAACTTCCCCTTAACAGTTTAAAAAAAGGGTCGTGGGTCTGTCAACACAGTTCAGCAGTGCTTTCATGGGAGACCTTCCTTCAGGCAAGCAGGAGGACATCGTCCTCTCTGCTGAAGACCACCACGGGAGTTCTAGGCACCCCGCCTCACTGTTCTTCAGACAGCTGTGATGTGAGCAGGGGCTGGGCTGAGCCACGCCACACCCTTCCTCCTAGTCCCCGTGCTCTCCTGGTGAGCCTGGCAGCTCTGCTTACTTCCGTTTGTGTTTTTTCTTTTGTTCCTTACGTTGCTGTGCTCTTTGGTCCTTCTTCATCCTTGAGTCCACCACCTTGAAATGACCTCTGACTCCAGCTGGCCGGCGCACTTTGCGGCCCACACCTTTTTTGGCTACAACATAGGTGACATGGTGTTTCTCCTTGCCAAACCCAGCCTTCTTGTAGAGACTACAGGGGGAAGAGAACAGGTTAGAGGCTTGCTTTCTGCTGCACTTTTAGCCCTGTGTACCTTTGTGGTGTCCTCCCATTACCTTCTCAGCTGTGCCACTTTCTCTCGTTCTGAGATGTCCACTGTGTTCACCACGGCTTCTGCCTTCTTCCTGGTCTGCTCCAGCCTCTTCAGCATCTGCAGAAGGAACCTGTCAGGTGACCTCTTCCCCATCCCCGACCCCCCCCAATCTCTGGAGGCCCCATCACTTACCCTCCTTTTCTTTCTAGCCTTAGCCTCAGCCACCTTCTTGATGGGACGGGCATTGATTTCCCGCCAGCGTTTCCGGTAATGCTCCACCTCCTTCTTACCAATAGGCAACTGTCGTATTCGGTGCTGCTTTTCCTCTTGCACAAACCACTCTGGAAGCTCCCCCTCATCCTCATTAAATGTGTACCTGAGTGGAAAGGAACATCTGTCCAATATCCAACATTCCAGGCTTTCTAAAGAAATTACTGGACCGGGCGCAGTGGCTCACGCCTCTAATCCCTGCACTTTGGGAGGCTGAGGCGGGCAGATCACCTGAGGTCAGGAGTTTGAGACCAGCCTGGCCAACATGGCGAAACCCTGTCTCTACTAAAAATACAAAAATTAGCTGGGCATGGTGGTGGGCGCCTGTAATCCCAACTACTCAGGAGGCTGAGGCAGGAGAATCACTTGAACCTGGAAGGCAGAGGCTGCAGTGAGTAAAGATTGCGCCGTTGCACTGCAGCCTGGGTGACAGAGCGAGACTCCATCTCAAAAAAAAGAAAAAACCCATTTACCCACCAGACCCTGGTCACTCTTGATGAGTTTCTGGCCCCTTTACCGGTTGAAGGAATTATCTATGAGATCTCTCTTGGCCTTTTTGGAAGAGGCAATAACAGCACCTAGAGCAAGGCCTTCAGGGTCCAGTATCCGATGTTTTGCTAGAGAGGGAAGGAGAAAGGTCAAAGCTCAATTCCCAATACTGACACGTCCAGTGGTTTTTTCTCATTCCACTGTATACAGAGCTCTCACCTGGGTCCTCGATAGGCACTATCTCAAACCCGTTATCATCTGACTTAGGCCCACGACTTTGCTTCTTACCACGGAGGAGTTCCCGGCTGTGAAGAGGGGAGGACTCAGTGATTCCACCACTCTGTACTAAGATCGCACTTCCACGGAATTTGCAAAAATCCTGCCACGCAGGCTGTACCCCAGTCCAGTTAAATCAGGATCGTCAGTACAGTATTTTTAACCCTCCCCATCTGCAGCCAAGATTGAGAACCCCCAATTTAGAGAAATGGTTCAAGCCACTGCTTCCTTTCCATCCCTTCTCTCAGCTGCAACCACTCACCTCTCTTCATCCTCACTGCTACTACTGCTATCACTGTCTGAGATGCCATCCTCTTCTTCCCCTTCAGGACCAGTGGCAGCTTCTGTCCCCAAAGAAGCCTCTGTTCCCTTAGGGGCTTCATCTCGACACAGGGGAGACATTATCTCAGTCTTCAAACAGGAAGGCAGTGTCTGTGGCAGCTGCTGTGGCTGCTGCTGCTGTCCCTTGCGCCGGCTCTCAAACAATAGCTGGGCCTGACTGATCTCAAGGGCCTCATCTGCATCATCCTCAATCCCAACAAAGCTGCCCTGTGATGGGAGAACATCAGCTGCCCTTCTCCCAAGGGAAGACTCATCTGGCAGTCTTGCCCCCTGCCTCTCCTTACCTTTGAGAACCACAAGTTGGCTTGTTCTTCCTGCAGTATTGCCTTTTCCTCCAGTGGTACCAGCAGTGGATTCTCCTCCTCCTCCTCCTCCTCTTTATCATCTTCTACTTCAGTAAATCGCACACTGTAGACCCAAAGGAAAGTAGGGGGCTCAGAGACCCAGAATGGCTGGTGCCCTTGCTCCCCTACTTAGGCTCTGGCAGTACCCACCCCAACGCTGCCTCAGAGTGGCAGCATTCCCTCTGGCGCGCACACGTGCCCCTTACCGCTTTTGGTCCCTTAGATCCTGATGTCCCCTGACTCCTGCCAGCTCCTCTGGATCCAGGTCACTATCTGCAGATGTGTCATCACCGTCGTCCTCAACATCTGACACATAGATGTCATCCCTCGGCAGATCGGACAGAAATGTGTCTGCTGCACTCATATCCCCTTGTGTTACTTCCTCTAATAACTGAAGTGTAACAGAAACAAAGGTGAACTATTTAAAAGGAAATATACTGTTTTTTTTTCTGTGTCTCTCACCTCAGTCTATGCTCAGCAACACTAGGAAGAACACTGGCAAATCCATTATCCTTTCACAGACGGGAAAGCTCAGATCCAGGGTAGTGAATGGCCTGTTTACAACATCCCGTTCTAGGCTATGTTACTGATCCATCCCACTGAGCTGTCTTGTCTCAGTGGTATCACAAATGGGTCTTATGGGAAGGTACCCTACAGCCCATATAGCACCAAATCTTAACATACTCTACAACACTGGTTTTCCTTTAAAAATTATCCTCAGATGGCATCTCAATCACCTCCTGAGAATACCATCTACGCAGTCTGTCTCCACTGAATAAAAGGGGCCCAGCCAACATACATCCAACAGAACTGTCCCACTTAAACCAATTGTCAGAACCTTTTATTTTCCTCATGCAGAGATACTAGGCTGGGTATGATGGCTCACACCTGTAATCCCAGCACTGTGGGAGGCTGAGGCAGGAGGATTGCTTGATGCCAGGAGTTTGAGGCTGCAGTGAGTCATGATGGCACCACTGCACTCCAGCCTGGGTGACAAAACAAGATCTTGTCTCAAAGGAAAAACCCCAACTACTATTTCTTGAGTGTTTATCACATATGAGGGATTACACCTATCTTTTTTTGTTCCTCACAAAAACTCTAGTAGGTAGGTTCTATTATTGTTTTACAGATGAGGAAACTGAGGCAGCAAGGATAAGTGGGAGGCAGCAAGCATAAGTGGTAGTCAGCTCAGTCACTTCACACAGCTCCAGGTAGTAGAGCTGGGAAGGAAACCTGAGCCTGTGTCTGCTCTAGGGCCACCATGCTCTCCTGCCTCCTGTACAACAAAGATGACTTGATTATGACACTTCCACATATAAACCACAGAAGTTCATTTTGTTTGTGACCCTGATTTTGTCAGGAAAAACATGTTCTTCAGTATTGAGTGGAAGCAGCCTAATGTGAGTGCTCACTTGGTCTCAATGAACTGAAGAATGCTGTTCCCCTCTAAGGGAGACCCTCTCTTCCTCTGTGCTTGTAACTCAAGTAACCTGGCAGCATCCATTATAAGTTCTTTTCTGATGTTCTAGTTCTTCAAGAATAATCTATCACAGTCATCTATCTACCTAACTTCATCCTTTTAGGTTTATGTTTCTTTGTGACTTTAGACTCACCAAGGCACCCTGTGGTGAAGACAGCAACCACAGCCTATCATTCAGCAACTTAAAAAGACATGCAACACCCCCAACCTCCAAACACCCAAACAGATTCTTATGTCTCCTAAGCCTGCACCCCCAATGCCACCTCACCTGGTGACCCCGGATGGTGCGCAAGGAGAACATGCCAGTCTCCCCCTCGTCTGCAATGGAAACCCCAGGCAGATCCATCTTCAGCTCCACACGCTCCCGCTGCTTTCTCTGCTCACGCAGCAGCTTCTTTTTCTTCCTGAGGGTGTGGATTCAGGGAGTAAAACTGGCCCAGCTCCAAAGAGTTTCTATCCATGCCTTGCATTTTCTTCTCCCATCTTCACACAGAGGATCCCTGCATTGGTGGACTCCAAGCTCCACCCCAGCTCCTCTCACCTCTTCAATTCCGCCACCTCCTGGGCCTTCATTTCTGCCAGGGTCTGGTTCAGTTGTTCCTCCTCCTCCTCCTCCTTAGAGGGCTGCTTTGTGATCCCAGCTGTTGAGTCCTCCTCATCACCTTCATCTTCCTCTCCAGAGCTGAGGCTGGCAAAACAGTCCCAGGAGTTGGGTTATTTTCCTGGACTCTTTCCCTGGACACCCCATCCACACCTGCCTGGCTGCGTTCCCTCCTCACCTGATGTCCAGTGCCTTTGCTTGTTCTTTCAGCTTCTTGGCCACATATCGCCGAAGTTTTGTTCTCCAGTTTAGTAGCAACCTGCCCCAGAGATACTATTACTGATCTTGCCATCTCCCTCTTTGTCCCCGCCCCCTTCTGTTTTAGGCTCACTATCCACCTTTTCAGGTTTCAGCTACATAAACCAAAAGGCTCAGGCCCCTACCCCAAACCTTTAGCACAGCAATATCCTCTTCCCAGAGATCTAACATCATGGCCTTTCCCGCCTCCAGAGCTCCTGGCCCCCATGCCCACCCTGCTGCATACCTGAGCTCCTTGCGCCCCAACACTCTGATGTCCTGACAGCACACCCGTATATCTTCAGTGGTAGCTGGATGCTGTGCCAACTCTTCATCATCTACCATGATCTGTTTGGGAGGAAGGAAAGGTGTCGGGAGATTCTCAGGCCATGTTTCCGGGGCTACCTCATGTCCCTCAAGGCTGGAGACTCACTTCGCTGGCCTTAGACAGGAAGTCGACAGGGTTGGCAGCTCGGAGGAAGTCAGTGACTGAGGTACGGTGATAAAGAGTGAGGTCGCCCTCAGCATAGCCTTCAGCCTTAGGGAGAAAAAGAGAGAAGGTTGGGCAGTCCCTTCTGGGTATCTGTAGGACCCACCAGGCCCAACCTCTCCAGAGTTCCAGGACCCAAGGGTGGCCCCATTCTCCAAAACACACCTTTGGCTTCTTCTTAGTCACCAATTCAGTAACAGTCTTAGCCTGAAGTTCAACCTCCTTGAAGGCAAATTTGGGGTCGAAAAATTTACTGTCAACCTTGTCAGGGGCCAGGAATCCTAAAAATGACAGGATATATTAAAAAGTGTGCTTTGGGAGTTGGGAGGCTGGATCAAGAGAAAGGAAATGATGCCCACCTTGGCAGACTACAAAGATCTCTGCAGATTCGTGGCGAGAGGCTTGGGGCTTGGTGGCCTGGACACGGCGGAACAGCTGCTGAAAGATCCATAGCAGAGGCTGATAGTCACGAGAACGGAAAACCTTTGTGATGAAGCAGCCACCCCGGGCCAAAAAGTCACAAGCCAAACGCAGAGCCATCAGTGTCAAATGGGCTGTAGGATAGAGACAATTAGTTGAGGCACTGCAGCCCAGGAGGGCATGCACCCAACTCCACCATCGCCTGATCTCCAAACACCACACTCCGTGTACCTTGTGAGTAGGCATCATGGACCCAGCTAGCCCCCACATTGGGGGCCCCATCATTGAGCACAACATCAACCTTCCAGGTCTTCAGCTCCTTCCTCAGGGCCTAAAAAGAAAAGGAACTATGGAAACACAAACACAGGAATGGCCCTGGTTCAACCATTTGTCCATCCCGTTATTTGTTGAGTGCCCATTATGGGCCAAATGCTCTACCAGGCACAGGAGATAACAATAGTAAACAAAAACAGTATGTCTCTACCTTCATGGAGCTTACAGTCTGACAGTGAGTTCACAGGAAAAAACTTCACTAAAGATCTCTGCCCTTCTCCCAATTCCAAACACCTTTATCCCTGACTCTAAATAAAGGTTGGAGTGGGCACTACGAATACCATGGGTCTTGTACAAATGTCAGGCAAGAATGTGCTCAAAGCATGGTAAATAGAAAAAAAATTGCCTTTAGAGGATTTCAGGGATGTGGATGTTTCCGTATAAAGGGGGAAGGAAGAGAGAGACTCCTATTACCTGCCTACAACGTTCTGTTGTGATGTCCTCCTGGAGAGTCACCACATTGGGGAGAGGCTTGATTGGAACCAGGTCCACTCCTGGAATAAATCAGGTCAGAGTATTCTAAAGTATTGCCTCAAGCAGGGAGGAGAGAAATACAGGACAAAGTACTTTATACACCGACCCCTTAAAATATCAAGGAGAGCTGTCCGTTACTCACCCACAATAAGGCTGGATACAGGCATAAACTTGGCAGCTACCTGCAGCCTATAAAAGGAATAGGAATTTAAAAACCTACAGCCATCCTTGTCCCCCTCTTGGCAACTGACCTCTCATCCCTGGTGTTACGTGCACTGGCCAGAACATATCATAGGCACGTATTCCAAGTCCTTTCCCTGCAGTCAAGAAAGGAAACGGCCTCCAAGGGGACCGGGATTCGGGATTCCTCTCCCGCAATGAAACTGGAAACCATCGCAGCTCAGAACACAGAAAGAGGCCACCAGGAGCAACCTGTGGCAAGTGTTACGAACCATCCCCCTGGCGCAGCACACAGGTCCAGCAAGGCTCGGGCTTTCTGCAGGAACTGAAAGCGGCGATTGAGCTGGATCAGCTTGAAAGCAGATCGGGAACGGTAACCTGGACAAAACAACCAAGTGCGCAGAGGGCTTCACCATCACCAGCAGGATTTCTCCAGCCTCGCAACCCACTACCCCTTCTGCAGGAGAGGTACACAATGGTCAGAAAGAGCAGGCGAACCGGGCAGAGATCGCTCGCTCGCTCGCACGCAGACTGAGCGAATCTGGACTCACCCGTCTCCTTCGCCAAGTGATAAAACTTGTCCCGTCGGCTCTTGCCAACTTTGCCCTTCTTGCCCATGGTGGAATGGGGGAGTATCGCTCAATCTGGGGAAAAAGTAGAAGTTGAGGACGTCTCTTTCCGGATCACCAGATTCCCCTTTCAGTTTCCCACTTCCCGCAGCAATTCCACTCCACTCCCCTCTCCGCACACTCTACCTAGACCCACGGCCGCTTTCTCCACACTCGGAACTGCACATGTATGCAGCAAACGTACTTCCGCTTCCGCTTGCGTCCCCTGCGTCCCTGGCGCGCGGTTTTCCGCCATTTTGAGTGTGGCCATAGATTGTTCTCGGTACTCTGTCCTCGGATTTTGTAAGTTGAAAGTTGAGACTAGGAAGGCATATTACAAGAACTACAAACAGAGTTTCAATGAGGCAACATTGAGGAGTTCTGCTCCTTCCTCTTCCCCCTCCAAAGCCCCTGAACTCTCGTAGCCGCCCCTCCCATCATGGTCCCCTTAGTTAGTGTGGTCTGGCCGCGCACCCCGCCCATTGACCCGGAACTCTTCTCTGCCTGGTCTTCAGGTCACAAGCCTCCGCTTCCGCGCCTGCGCGCAAAGGCGACTCGGATGCCGGCAGTCTCTGCTGAAGAGAGAAGATGGCGCTTGACGGGCCAGAGCAGGTATGGCGGCTGCAGTGGCGGCCCGGCAGGTTACGGGGCTGGGTGCGGAGCGAGCGTGATCTAAGTGGAGAGCGGGCCGGGGCAGGAGGGTCGGGTGGGTCGGAGGTGGCTGGAGTAGTCCAGGCTGGACGCTGCCTGCGACTGGATCTGCTGTGTCAGCGCCGCCCTCGGTGAGTCAGGGCAAGGCTGGGAGAGGAATACGCGGTAGAAGCGGAGTGAGTGAGGGGAGCGATGGGCGCGGGAACGGCCGGCCCACGGGTCGCAGGAGACGGGACGCCAGTCCTTCGGCTCCGTTCCGCTTGCTCCGTCGGCAGTAACGACACCTCGGGCTTGTAGAGCGCTTCACGCAGTGCAAAGCGCCCCCGTGTATATCATATCGCCTCTCGGTCCTCCTAAAAGTCGTACAAGGTAGGCGGCGTTCCCATTTTTTTATTTTAGTCGTGGGAAAATGGAGGGTTCCAAGGGAGGGAGGGATTAGAACCCAGATGCTGAGCCTCCGAAGTCCAAACTTTTTTTTACTACGCAAAGCTACCTGGTGTCAAACCTTATTCAAAGTGCCCTGCAAGTGGCTTTATCCCCTCGGATGTTTAACCTGTCGTTTAAGACTCACTCTGTGTCTTCAGATGGAACTGGAGGAGGGGAAGGCAGGCAGCGGACTCCGCCAATATTATCTGTCCAAGATTGAAGAACTCCAGGTGAGGACGGACTTCAGAGAGAGCTAGGAAGCGGGATGATGCGGGATGGAAACGGACTTCCACAACATCTAATTCCACTGGGAGTGCAGTGGAAGAAGTTGCTGCTTCTCCTTTCTTGTTTGTTTCTTAGCTAGTAGGGTGTGTGTATCAGAAGTAAGCAATCTCTTGTTCTCCTCCAGTCCCACCCCTTTGAGGGTCATAGTGTTCACAGTTTGTTAAACATTTTCAAGAGTCAAATCTTAACAGAAAAGGTACCTCTAGCCAAAGGTCAACCCTTTTGGAAGAAGCCCGAATGAAAAGGATTCTTATGAAAGGGAAACAAGCTCAGGAGATGAAATTTATCACCAAGAGGTTGGGTGAGGGTGAAGTGAGAATGTGAGGAAAGGCATCATTGAGGCATCTGGATAATGCTAATTCCATAGAGACTGAATGAAAGAAATTGGGCAACCTAGAACGCTAGCCTAAAGCGCTAAACCATAGAGAAAGGACCGTTTATGTTGTTAATGAAATGTTTATGTTTACCAGTAAGGCTTCCAGCAGTAAGGTGTGACTCTCAGTAGTAGGTAGGGCTTCCAGTAGTAAGCATTACCAACAACATAAACAGTAGGCTGTTAGTGTTAACAGTGTTATGTTACAGTAGGCTGTTAGTATTTTAACTTTGGACAAGTCCATGGATTTTCAATTTCGTCCTAATCCCCTGCGTTGTTCAAGTGTCATCTGTAATATAAATTGGATGGGGGAAAGCCACAAAGAACAATTCTGAATTCCAAGTGTATTTGCAGGTATTATGTTTAGTTAACCATTTTTGAATGCTTTTTCATGTGTTCTTATTCGTTCACTTCAGTAGTCCTGAAAAGGAGCAGGGCAGCTGATGCTATACCCATGTGCCATTTGGTAACAGATCTAGATTTTTTAAAATAGATTGCCTGAGCTTTACCTTGCTTTTGATTGACAGCAGCTGGGCTAGAACTCAGACTTCTCACCTAACACTCTTTCCACTAGGTGATGTTGCCTTCCTGTGAGAAATTTGGTGTTACATGAGCCAGCTGTAACTTTTCTCCATTAGATTCTGTTATTCCTAGACCAGAATTGGACAAGCAGCCTTCTTTGATGGCTGCCGTAAGCTCCAGAGGGACTCTTGGAGGACAGGGCAGGGTCATTAGAATCATACTGGAGAATCTGAAACAACACACAGGTGCCCTGTGCCCTTCCCTCAGCTCATTCTGACCTGTGAGGTCTTGGCCAAGATCCTACCTCCTCCTGTCTCCTGCCCTTGAGTAATGGAATTTGTCTCTTGTCTGCCACAGCTGATTGTGAATGATAAGAGCCAAAACCTCCGGAGGCTGCAGGCACAGAGGAATGAACTAAATGCTAAAGGTGAGTGGGGAAAGATGGGAAGCCGCATGTGGGCAGTTTGTCTGAGGTCTCTCCTAACCTCCCTGCACAGTGTCTTCACAGCAGTGCTTACTGTTTTCTCCCTGTCATCTAGTAGTTTCACATGCATCTCTTTTTCCCGAGCCCCATTGTAGCCTCCTTAAATACATGAATTTTTATCTTTGGTCTTCCTTTAATAACTTAAGAATGATGCTTAGCTCATGCATGTAGAATTGGGTCCTGGAGACTCCAGGGGAGTAGCTAGGTGACCACTGTGTCTGCTTGCCATCTAGTTCGCCTATTGCGGGAGGAGCTACAGCTGCTGCAGGAACAGGGCTCCTATGTGGGGGAAGTAGTCCGGGCCATGGATAAGAAGAAAGTGTTGGTCAAGGTAAAAGCAGCATGACCCCAGGGACCAACCAGCTCAGTCTGCACTGGATTCCCACCCCTTTGTGTGTAGCCTTGGGAGACAGGGTTCTGTGTTCTGTCAAGGTATTGTGGGATTCTCGAAGGTCTTCCTGGGTAGGGTTAGTGATTTGGTGGCTGTCAAGGAAGATCATGAGCTCTTCTTTCTTTAGGTACATCCTGAAGGCAAATTTGTTGTAGACGTGGACAAAAACATTGACATCAATGACGTGAGTGTAGCAGGTGAGGTGGTGGTGGGGTCAGCTCTTATTTCTTATTGTACCACTTCTGAAACTCACCCCCGTCACCCAGGTGACACCCAATTGCCGGGTGGCTCTAAGGAATGACAGCTACACTCTGCACAAGATCCTGCCCAACAAGGTAGACCCATTAGTGTCACTGATGATGGTAGAGAAAGTACCAGATTCGACTTATGAGATGATTGGTGGACTGGACAAACAGATCAAGGAGATCAAAGAAGTGATCGAGCTGCCTGTTAAGCATCCTGAGCTCTTCGAAGCACTGGGCATTGCTCAGCCCAAGGTGAGGAGCAGGGCTTCTCCAGGAGGGCCAAGTTGTACTTTACTACTCCTGCCCCAGCCAGCCCTACTGCAGGGGTCGGGGAGGCACCAGGATAGGCTGCATCCTTCTTGGGCTGGCCCTCCCCCTGAAGAGTGGCGGGGGAAGTGTTCTAGGGCAGTGAGGTGGGTTTTGGATATAAGCTCCAGAACAGCTCCTTGATGTTCTTTTTTTTTTTTTTTTTTTTGGTATCCCTAACATCTAGCAAGGGATCCAGCACTCAGCACTCGGTAAATGTTCACTGAATGAGATGGGGGTATAGCTTTCTGTCCTGAGTGCTGCTGTTCCCCTGTAGGGAGTGCTGCTGTATGGACCTCCAGGCACTGGGAAGACGCTGTTGGCCCGAGCTGTGGCTCATCATACGGACTGTACCTTTATTCGTGTCTCTGGCTCTGAATTGGTACAGAAATTCATAGGGGAAGGTAACCATGGCCAGTAACGTGAGAAGCAAGAGGTAGGGGGTTAGGGAGCTAATAAGCTCCCTAACACCAGCTCGGCCTCCACACAGGGGCAAGAATGGTGAGGGAGTTGTTTGTCATGGCACGGGAACATGCTCCATCTATCATCTTCATGGACGAAATCGACTCCATCGGCTCCTCGCGGCTGGAGGGGGGTTCTGGGGGGGACAGTGAAGTGCAGCGCACAATGCTGGAGTTGCTCAACCAGCTGGATGGCTTTGAGGCCACCAAGAACATCAAGGTAAGGTGGTAGCAGCCTTGGGATGGGCCCAGGGAAGGCCTGGGTGCCATGCAGGTTGAGGAAGAGCTTAGCTGATCCTCACCCGCTTTCTCTGCTCAGGTTATCATGGCTACTAATAGGATTGATATCCTGGACTCGGCGCTGCTTCGCCCAGGGCGTATTGACAGAAAAATTGAATTCCCACCCCCCAACGAGGAGGTTTGTGATGGGCACTGTGCAAAGTGGCTCTGGCAGTGGGGGTAGGGATGGGGTGTGGGGCTCAGGCCTTTCCTTGCCATCTCCAGGCCCGGCTGGACATTTTGAAGATTCATTCTCGGAAGATGAACCTGACCCGCGGGATCAACCTGAGAAAAATTGCTGAGCTCATGCCAGGAGCATCAGGGGCTGAAGTGAAGGTAATTGGAGTACCCACCAAAAACAGGGCAGAGGCAGGAAGCTCTAGGCTCAAGGGCCACAGATGAGGGGAACAGCAGTGGGGCCTCAACTTCCTTTTCCTGTTCAGGGCGTGTGCACAGAAGCCGGCATGTATGCCCTGCGAGAACGGCGAGTCCATGTCACTCAGGAGGACTTTGAGATGGCAGTAGCCAAGGTATAGGCCTCCATCTTTGTGCCTTTGCTGATGGTGGCTCTGGGGCAGTGGGCTAGGGCATGCTTGCGTTCGTAACTTAACATTCATTTTCTCCCCCACCCCTAGGTCATGCAGAAGGACAGTGAGAAAAACATGTCCATCAAGAAATTATGGAAGTGAGTGGACAGCCTTTGTGTGGATCCCTCCAATAAAGCTCTGTGGGCCAAGTCCTCTAGGACTCCAGTCTGTTAATGAGGGCTGTGCTGTTCAAGGATCAGGTCCAGACACCACCAATAGATGAAAGGATTTATTTGGATCCCAGTGCCAGAAGTGGCACTCGCCAAGCCCTAGGCCCACCCTCCTCACCAAGCTCCAAAGGGCGACACCAGTCCTCCCAGCCTCCCCATTCACCTTACCCTGGCCTCCACATGCGCCCACCCATACCTCAGGCCATGCTAGAGAACTGGAGTGTCCCCTCCCCGGCCCAAGCCGCTAGAGAGGCAGCCCTCTGGCATCCCAGGAGATGATGGCGGCCAGAGCCGCTTGCATAGATTGAGGAAAGAAACAAGGAGGCACCTAACAGGGCTCCCTGAAAACCCCCAACTTACCCCTGTACAAAAAAAGTGGCTCCCACATAGAAAACTTGCTCCCAAAATAGTGCAAATACCCAAAGGAAAGAATAAAACCAGCAGCAAGGCTGGGCTTGTAGGAATGGCAAAGAACTTTGGTTTAGAAAGGCTAGGAAGTCTGAGCTGCATCTCCTCTTCCTAGCCCAGCTCCCCACAGCCAGCTCTGACCCTCACCCAAGAGGGGAGTCTGTAAACATGCAAACCCAGCAGCCTTTGGTTCGGAAATGTCTGTTAAAATGTCAAAGCACAGCCTCCAGCAGTCCTACTTGGGCCTGCCTGCAGGGGGGGCACAGGAGGCTTCTGCTGAACCCAATTAAAGCCAATGCAAAAAGTATAAGGCTTTGGGGACCAAGCAACAAGGAATCCTATCACTACATGTATAAAACTAAAGCTGGGGAGTAGAGAGTGACAGCAGACACTCCTCACCCCAGCCTACGTGTCTGCGGCCCCAGCAAGGACCCAGAGGGTGGTCTCCCTCCAGGCTCCAGGGCTGGAAAGAAAGAGATCCCTGAGCAGTTAGGTCAGGCGAATTCCCAGCACCTGTTCCAGTTCCTGCCTTCGCTGCTGCACCTGGAGAAGGGAGAGACCAAGTAGCTCAGGCCTTTACTACTCAGGGCCAAAGGAGGGAAAACAAGGCAGAGCCTCACCTTGGCAAAGATGTGCCTGCCTACTGCTTCCTGGGCCCAGGGCTGGTGGTAGAAAGCAGCTCGTCTCTCCTCCTCAGGATTTCCAATCACATCAGTGATGATCTGCAAAGAGCCAGAAGGAAAGCCATAGCATAATCCCCAGCCCTGGGCCAACCCACCCTGGGAACTGCTGTGGGTAAAAATCACCCAGAGCTTTACAAAGGAATCCCCTCGGGAAAGAGGACTACACCTTGAGGTCTCGGCGCTGGGAACGGAGCCATTCCTGGATGAAGTCCTGGGGGTCGGTGCTAAAACTGAGCATGAAATCTCTCTGGGTCTTCAGCTGGTTGATGGACTCAATGGTCTCATGAATCTGGAGAGGGTCCATGTGTCAGACTCTGCCCCCAAAGCTTAAATGCAAATGACTGAGCCAGAGTTCCCATCCCATCCCCTAGGTGCTACATGTATGGAAATGCTGGACAGATCCAGCCCACTCCAATCCTGGGCCCCAGAGGAAGCTGTGGAGCCAGAGGGCCCACCTTGACATCAAGGGAAGCGATCTCCTGCTGATTGGTGGTAGAGGCCAGAAAATTGCTCATCTGGGCCTTCAGTGGGTCGTCCACCTCCACATCAATGTCATAACAGGCTGTCTTCTTCTGGTCGTTAGGGTCCACACTGCAGGCAGCACATGGGGAGGGAAGGCACATAGCTGTCTTCATCCTGCCCACCTGGGCCAAAGCTAGGGCCCATTCTCTGCACATACTCAGGGAGCAAGAAACCTGATGCTCTCTTTGGCTTCAGTTCAAGCCAAGGGTGAATCTGCTGTTAAAAGAGCCTTCCTGTCCCCCTCCTTGCATTTACCTAATGACATGGTTGATGACAATGGGGTCCGGATGCTGCAGCAACCCCGCCAGCTTCATGGGAATCTCGGAGAAACGGAGTCGGCCACAACTGAAGATCTGGAGGAAATACCAAAGGCTCAGCGTTGCCTTGTGGGCACAGGGGAGTGGACCATTCCAGGACCAGTGAGGGCAGCAGTCTGGAGGCTGTGGCCAAGAAGTAGCCCAGCAGGCAAGGCAAGGGCTGAGAGAACAGGGGGACTGGCATCTGGCTAACCTGGCGGAAATAACGGTTGCAGTTGATGTATTCCCGTTCGTGCCCATCCTGCAGCTGGTTGTGCTTGATGTAAAGCCACAGGGCCTGCATGATGGCGGCCCTCGTCTGTGTGTGCACTCCCAGCAGCCTTGCCAATCGGGGGTCCAATTTGTACTGAGGAGGCTGGAGTTGGATGGAGGGGAGTCAGGATGGGTTCTTGCAGTAAAACAAAGCGGGAAAATAGGGCAGGGACAGGAAGGTTTATAGGAACCAACTCCCCTCCTGAGGGGTCCTTGTGGCCCCAGAAATGACCCCAGGGCCTCTGTCACCTGATGATCCAGCATGAGCAGGAGGGTGCACTTGACGTTGAGGTCTCCAGGCCGTTTTACCTGGAAGCCATCTGTCTCCTGGGTGGTGGGCATCCGGTGCCACTGGCAGGGAGGGGAACATGGCTTATCACCAAGGGGGTGGGCATGAACACAGGGCCTCCCAAGGGCCCTGAGGCCATTTCCCTGCCAAACCTGCATGTCAGCCTGCCTCTGCCCCAGGCCCACTCTCACCTCCACCAGGTGATTGTCAGGCCCATACAGCTCCTTGTCCAGCTCAATGACGAGGCTCTTAAAGAATGAAGAAAACTTCCTCTTCTGTTTGCTAGGCTGGAAATGGAAAGGGGTGTGAGATGGTGCTGCTGAGCTCTCAAATCTCAAGCTATGCTAAATCCCAAGAACAAGAAGCCCCATTTCAGCCCTGGAGCTCAGGGTACTGAAGATTCCTGGGGCCCTGAAGAATGGAAGCAGGACTCTGGGCAGACTGGAGGCAGGGAAATGGCGCCCTCTTGCAGCCCACGAGGGACTTCCTGGAGACCCTCGACTGCCATCTGCAGGAACATTGTAATAACCACGCAAATCAACCTCCAATGGGCTTGGAGCAGTGCCCCCTCTCTATGGCAGGACTTCTCTGGGAGCGCCCAAGTGTCTGGCCCAGTCTTTTTTTTTTTTTTTGAGACGCAATCTCACTGTGTCACCCAGGCTAAAGTGCAGTGGTGTGATCATAATTCACTGAAGCTCGACCTCCTGGGCTCAAACCATCCTCCTGCGTCAGCCTTACCAGTAGCTGGGACTATAGACGCATGCACCACACCCAGCTAATTTTTAAATTTTTTGTAGAGACGAGGTCTGGCTCTGCTGCTCAGGCTAGTCTCAAACTCTTTGGTCCCAGTCTTAAACCCACACTGGCCTCCTTCCCTCCAGATACCTCCCTCCCCAACTCACATCATCCAGCAGTTTTCCTTCCACTCGGAGTTCCCAGGAAGCCACCTTGTCCCCTGCTGGGGTTCCCCCAGGGGTCCCTGCAGTTCCTGCACTATCGCCTTCCGCCTTGCTGGGACTGAACGTATTGGAAATGTAGATCCGAAGCTTTCGCTTTTGCTAAAGAGAGAAAGACAATCAACTGGAAGTGGACCAAGACGTTGGGACACTGCTACGCCATCTTCTGATATGAACATTCAACAATCAATACTGAGCACCATGGGCCAGTCAGGCACTGGGAATCAGAAGTAAGTAGTAAGTCCCAGTCCCAGCCTTTTTTTTTTTTAGGACATGGTCTCACTCTGTCACCCAGGCTGGAGTGCAGTGGCGTGATCTCAGCTCACTTGCAACCTCTGACTCCTGGGTTCAAGCAATTCTCTTGTCTCAGCCTCCTGAGTAGCTGGGACTACAGGTGCATGCCACCATGCCCAGCTAATTTTTTTGTGTTTTTAGTAAAGATGGTGTTTCAACATGTTGGCAAGGCAAGGCTGGTCTCGAACTCCTGACCTCAGGTGATCTACCCACTTCGGCCCCCTAAAGTGCTGAGATTACAGGCGTGAGCCGCCATACCCGGCTGGAACTCACCATTTTATGGGGAAAGAGATGCATCACCAACAACGCCAGCACAGTGGAACTGGTGCAATGGCAAAGCGGAGGCCTCTGGCTCACATCTTACATGATACCCAAACACCCATCACGGCCCCAAAATATCCTAGTCTCCTGGAAAGCCTTCCCCACTCAGGACGGTTCTAGATTATTATTAAGGAAAATTTCTCGGCTGGGTGCAGTGGCTCTGTCATCTTAGCACTTTGGGAGGCCGAGGCAGTCAGGAGTTCGAGACCAGCCTGGGCACCATGGTGATACTAAAAATACAAAAATTAGCCAGGCATGGTGATGGGCATCTGTAATGCTAGTTACTCGGGAGGCTGAGGCAAGGAGAATTGCTCGAACCTGGGATGTGAAGGTTGCAGTGAGCCGAGATTGCACCACTGCACTCCAGCCTGAGTGAAAGAGCGAGACTCCATCTCAAAAAAAAAAAAAGAAAAAAGAAAATATTCTCTATGGATGGGGAAGAGGAAGGAGAAAGGAACTACCTTTATCCTCTAGTGGTTTTCAAACTTTTGACCACGACCCATAATATTTACATTTTTCAGTTATGACCCAAGGTCTGCATATCTATTTATCGGAAACAAAAATATCATGAAAGAATACCTTAACTACTATGGTAAGTACTACTGTGAAGTATTTTTAGATTTTCTACTGTCATATATTAATTTAAAACATACTGGCCCTAACACATTCAACTGAGTTCGTACTCTACTAGTGGGCTGCATCCTGCATGTGAAAAACCCAGCTCTAGCCCAACTTGCTTGGCCCCTGGAAAACAAGGGGGTGGAGGGCAAGGAAACCTGGGAAGGCTAGAGGTGGTCAAGGTCACACATACTGTCAGAGGCTTTTTAATGGCCTCCTGGATCTCCATCCGCTTGCGAGCAATGGTCTGGTCCAGCTTCCGCTCAAAAGCCAAGAGATCCATGTATGCCTGAGACTCTGGGACAAGCTCCCGGATCTGGAGGAAGGTAGCAGAAGCTCATCAGCTTGCTTCAGCCAAAGCCTGGCTCTTTCCTCCCTTCCTCCTGCAGCCCAGGGTTGAGGGAGACGGATGCCCACCCCGAGGTGGCCACTGGGCAGGCCTCCCAGGCGTCCTCTTAACACTTACTCGCTGAGGTAGAACTTTATCTGCCATCTTCCTCCTCTTTAACCTGGGGAGTTCAGAAACCCACTTAAGAGATCAATGGTCCAAAAAAAGGACACTCACCCCCGCAACGCCCCTCCAGTCTCCAGGACCCTCTCCCCCAGGAGAGCCTGGAATCTTCCTCAGACACCAAAGCTCTTTAGAAGGAGGCCGGGCGCGGTGGCTCAAGCCTGTAATCCCAGCACTTTGGGAGGCCGAGACGGGCGGATCACGAGGTCAGGAGATCGAGACCATCCTGGCTAACATGGTGAAACCCCGTCTCTATTAAGAAATACAAAAAACTAGCCGGGCGAGGTGGCGGGCGTCTGTAGTCCCAGCTACTCAGGAGGCTGAGGCCGGAGAATGGCGTGAACCCGGGAGAGCGGAGCTTAGGCAGTGAGCTGAGAATAAGCCGGCCACTGCACTTACCAGCCCGGCGCTGGGCAGGCATGGGAGGCTGCGCCTGGGGCACAAGCAGGCGTTTTCGGAATGGATCCATCATGGTGGGTGGCATGCCAGGTCGAAGCGGAGCTGCTGCACCAAATGGGGAGCCAGCAGGGGGTCCCACCTGCAAGCCGGCCATGGGCATCCGGTTCCCTGGTGACATGCCAGGTCGCTGGGGGAAGTGAGCCAACGGGGGTGCATAGGTCAGGGGCAGGGCCCTCCGGGGCCCATAGCCTATGCCCTCCATCCCTCTCGTCAGCCAGGTTGGGCCTGAGCAGCACGCCAGAGCGCTGCTGGAGCCCCAGGAACAAAGGGCAGCGGGCGCCTGAGCGAAGAGTGTAAACCATACCTGCCCCGCCCCCCGCAACCGCCCTGGCAGCCATGCCAGCGAATGAGGTCTGCCAGAGCCTGGGCTGGGAGGAGGGTCCTGCCTGCAGAGGGAAGGGCCTGCAGGAGCCCCAGCCAGTCCCTATTCTCTCAGACAGTCCCGCCAAGCCTTGCCCTCCTCTTTCCCCCATCATGAGGGAGAAGCATGGCTGAGAGGCATGGGGGCAGTGTCACTGCCAGGCAGAGGGGTATACTATATCATGAGCAGGCCAATGGTGCAGAGCCCCAATCCCCATCCTCTGTGGCCGAGGGAGAAAGGGGTCTGGTAGGCAGCAGCACCCCAGGTGAGCAGGGCTACAACAGGATGATTTGAAACGCGTACCAGCTGGTGAGGGTGGCCTCGGACAGGGTACCGGGACCCTGTACCCTGTAGTCTGGTACCATATAGCCCCTACCCACAGCCCAGAACTGGACCCTCCTCTCGCCTCCTTACTGCCCAACTACTGCCCCTATGCCAAAAGACCCCAGAAGGGAAGCCATGGCTCCTGGGTGGCCTGTGGGAAAGACAGCAGCTGGCACCTGGACTCTGCCCGTGGTCCAGGCACCACCTGGCAGCCAGGACTGGCTCTGGCTCCGTGTAGCCCTGGCAATCCCAAGCTGAAGAAGGAGGCAAAGATTATCCTGGGTGGCAAGGATCAGAGGCCTAGGCTGAGCAGCAGGAAAGTGGAAGATAGAAATAGCTTCTTTAGATGCCTGCAGAAGGATTTCCCACTTGAAGCCTTGCTCCCCAACATTTCTGTGGAGCCCATCTGGGAGTCACCTCCACCCCCACCCCCCTCCCCATGGCTGCTGCCTGCAAGGCCTGTTTGGCAGCTCTGCCTCGCACACACTGTCCCTGGCAGCTTCACAGGGCTGGCCCCAGGGCCCAGATTATGCAACGAGCACAACCAGCCAACCAAGCCCGGCAGGGTGGAGACTTGTACCAAATCAAAGGACCCTCCCCCACTCCAGCATCATGGAGATGAGATTCTTCCCCAACCTCTTCATCCTGCACTAAACCCATGTTCCCAAAACAGAGGGTCAGATTCTTGACCAGATGCAGAGATGGAAAGAAACATGACCCACAGACGTGAGGATGGGGAGAGGAGGAGCAGGGTGGGAGGGAGGTGTTTGGGAGAATAAAAACCTCAAAGTGGGGGGCTCTGGGGCTTTGGGAGTCCTGCCAAAGTCTCTCTCCATCAGGAAGAGATTAATCAGAGCTGTTGAAAGGCAAAAGACAACCTCTTTCTCTGCCTTAAGGATTGTTCTTTCTCTGGCCTGAGATTATAGAAAAAAACTGAGTGTGACTACAGCTGTAAGCCCGGGCCCAGACATCCCAGACTTTAGTTTTTCCTAGTGCCTGAGACAAAGGGAAGAACTGAAGCACTGGGTCCTGCAGAGTGTGAGCGAGGGCCCTATGGTCCCCAGGAAGCTTCCCGCTGCAGCGTTCACAGAACCTGCAGCACCACCCATCCCTCCTGGGCAGGTGCTCTGGTAACAGGAAGTCCTAAGATAAGGCCGCACAGGCAGGGCCTGGAATAGGCTCCACCTAGACATCTGCTCCAGGCTTCCCGGGCCCAGAGCCCCCAGCTCACTCAGGACCCCAGGGGAAGGCTGCTAACAGTTCAAATTCTAGCTGAGCTTTGCTAAGCTCCATACCTGGGCTTATAGGTGCTAGCAACTCCTCCCCCTTCAAAAAACAAAAAACAAAAACAACTCAGGAGTTAGGAAAAACAAACAAAAAACAGTCCAGAACTCTGAGCCTCCCTAACTCCCTGCTTGCAACAGGATCAGGTAGGCCTGGATCAATCCCCTGAACCCCAGATGAGGAATCCAGGGCTCCAGTGAGCATGCTTTGCCCTGCCCCAAATGTGGCCCTGATGCTCTGGAACCTGGGCCTAAGCGCCTCAGTTGGGGAACATACCACCACTCTCCCATGAGTAAAAAGGATTTTGAGGCAGGGCGCGGTGGCTCACACCTATAATCCCAGCACTTTGGGAGGCCGAGGCAGGTGGATCACAAGCTCAGGAGTTCAAGACCATCCTGGCTAAGATGGTGAAACCCCGTGTCTACTGAAAACACAAAAAAAATTAGCCGGGCATGGTGGCGGGCACCTGTAATCCCAGCTACTCAGGAGGCTGAGGCAGAGAATTGCTTGAACCTGGGAGGCGGAGGTTGCAGTGAGCTGATATCATGCCACTGCACTCCAGCCTGGGCGACAGAGTGTGACTCCGTCTCAAAAAAAAAAAAAAAAAAAAGATTTTGAACTTTTTGAACTCTCTGGAGTGAACCCAGAAATCTGAGGTTTTTGTTATTTTGTTGCCCAGGCTGGAGTGCAGTGGCAGGATCATAGCTCAATGCAGCCTTGAACTCCTGGACTCAGGCAATCCTCCTGCCACAGCATCCCGACTAGCTGGGACCATAGGCGCACACCACCAAGTTTGGCTAAATTTTTTTGGTTTTTTTTTTTTGAGAAATGATGGTCTCACTATGTTGCCTAGGCTGGTCTTGAACTCCTGATCTCAAGTAATCCTTCTGTCTGGGCCTCCCAAAGTGCTAGGATTATAGGTGTGAGCCACCACATCCTGCCCTGGAGGGTTTTTTGTTGTTGTTGTTTTTGTTTTAGGTTCCTCTGTTAACTGTGATCCACAGCCAGAACCACCCTCTGGAGGAAGGGAGGTCATCACTTCCCTTCTTTCAACTATTTGTTCAGCTTGGGCCTCAAATTCTCGCTTTTCCAGCACATCTCATGAGCCCTAACAGACAGGAACCCCTCTATTTCCCAGATCTCAAGTCCCTTCTCCTGGAAGTCATACAACTGGACTTGGAAAGAGAGCAAGTAGGATCCTCTTCAAACTCAGCCAAAGTTAGCTGGCTGGGTTCTCTGTACCATCTACCTCTCCTGCCAGGAGGAGGAAAGCTAGTGGGATGGGAAACCAGACTCAGGGCCATCTCCTACTTCCCCACAGCTAGCAGCCCAGGCCTAACCAGCCAGCCAGCTTGGCCTTGCCACAAGCCCAAGGCCACCCCCCACCAAACATGTGGAATCCATTCTCTTAGGGGCTGTCTCAAGGGCACATTTCCTATGACTTTTTGCATGCCAAGGAAACTGGAGCGGCTTGTCTGTTCCAGGTCCTTCCAAGGCCAAAGGCCCACAGATGGTGCCCAGGCCAGGTCTCAGTGGGCAGGCCCAAGGGCTACAATGACTGATGCAGGGAGCCCTCAGCAACACCCTGGGCCCATGAATCCCCAAGGGGGAGAGTAGGGTGGGAAAGATGAGCCCCAGCTGGAGTCCCTGGGACCAGGTCTGTCTCTGCCCATATCCAGACTCTGTTTTCTCTTGAGAAAGGAGGAAGAATGAGGAGTAAGAAGGAAAAAAAATCCAGTCACTGTCCCTAGTTAAGCCATCTCCTTAGATGTGAGGCCCAGTGGGGCAGGTAGGCTGTGTATACTCCACGAGGATCCCTAAGGACCTCCGCCTGGAGACATGAGTCGAAAACAGAGGAAGCCCACAGCAGACCCTGGGAGAAGCCAGTGTCAAATGCTGGGGCATATGGCTTCGGATGTGGCGGAGTTAGAACCTGAAGGCCAAATAAAAATGCAGAGAGGATGAGAAGGCAGATGGGCACAGTTTCCAAGCCTGCTGGTGCAACCTGAACAGCAGACTAGGGGACCAGCAGGGTCAGGCTGAGGTTCTCACACACTGAGCAGAAGTCGCTGCCTTCCAAGGGCTTTTGAAGCTGAAACCCGAGCAGCTCTCAAAACCCCAAAGGGGTCAGGACAGCACTCTTTGAAGCAACTCTCGCAGACTCCTCGGAACCCAGACCAGCAGGGTTCCACTCTGCACGTCCAGACTAATCAACTACCCGACACGATGACAGGAGGCAGAAAGCCCAGAAGAGAGCCGGCCTGTGACTAGGCTGGGCCTCCCCTCAAGCCTGGCCACCACCGTCTCTGGTCTAAGCTGGAGTCCTCCCCAGCGAAGGCGCCTGGCCCTGCCTCTGGAGTAAAGTCCGCCCGTGCACAAGCTGGAATGAATCCCCTGGCCCTAGCCTCAGCGTCCCGTGCCCGTGGGAAGCCAGGCTCCTTCGTCCTCATTAGCAGCCGGGAGCCATCTCAGACACGCTAGAGCTCGGCCAGTTCCCAACCAGAAAAAACAGGGCAGACTTGGAGTGGGACCAAGGCCGATGCAGGGTAACCCCGGTTTCTCAGCGAGGGCCCTTTCCCAAACTTTCTCATCACTTTCTAGCCCTCCTACCCTAGACTTCTCAACCCACCCGCCCACAATTCACTGGTTCCCCAAACTCCTCCATCTCCCAGTCACTCGGAATCTCTGTGCCGCGGAAGCCCCCAGGCCTCCCAGCTGGTTCCAGCCCTCCGCTGCAGGACTCGCTCCCCCTTCCCCACTCCTCCACCGCCACCCGCCGCAGCCCGAGGGTCCTGGCCCGCCCTCCACCGTCTCCCGGAGTTCCTCATGCATTCCCCAAGGCCCTCACTCGAGGCCCCCTCAGCCCCCGGCCCGGGCGCCCTCGCGGCGCCGCACGCCCCCGTCCGCTCGCGTCCTCCCTACTCACCTGGTACTGCGCCGCGGGGCCCGCGGGGCCCATGGGGCGGAAGGCGGCGGCCCCGGGGCCCCCCACGCCTCCAGCCGGACCCGGTCCCCGGAGCGCCGGTCCGGGCAGCATGCCGGGTCCGGCGGGGGGAGGAGGCGCTCCCAGGGCCGCGGCCACGGCGCCGCCGCCAGGGCTTAGCGGGGGCAGCGGGAACCCGCCCGCGCCTCGGCCCGACATCACTCCGTCCCGTCCCGCGGTACCGCGATCCGGACTCCGGGCTACGCGTCGAGTCCACTCCGCGCTCTGTACTCCGCGATCCGGGACTTGGCGATCTTAATTCCGGGTTCCGGGATTTGTCGATCCGGGCTCCGGGATTTCCTAATCCAAGTTCGCGAGTTCCTCACAGACCCGGTTCGGGACAGATTCCGCTCCTGCGCGGGAGATTCCGGATCCAGGATCTGCTGCGGGCCCGCCTGCCGCCTCCGGCCTCCGGAGGTTTGGCCGCCCGAGTCGAGTTACCCAGAGGCGGCTACGAACTCCCTGCCCCGCCCAACCCAGCCCAGCACTAGGCCCCGCCTCTACCTGGTGCCCAATGCTCGAGTCCCTCCTTGAATCCCGCCCCTCGCGAGACCCGCCCCCAGCAGGCACCGCCCCTAACCGCCGACCTCAGAGTCCCACCCCCCACCTTTGGCCCCGCCCTTCATCGGAGGGGCGGGAGCGGAAGCTGCGCGCGGAAGCGCCGAGTGAGGCGCGGGGTCAGAGGTCTAAGGTCACGTTGAGGCTTCACAGGGAATGAGCAGTTGCTACTACTCTTTCCCGGTGTAGCAGCCTCACCGAAAATAGTTTTGTCAAGTCTCCTTTCTGCATCTTCCACATTAAAGACCCAACTCAGAGTCGGTAGCGGTGGCTCACGCCTGTAATCCCAGCACTTTAGGAGGTTGAGGCGGGTGGACCACCTGAGGTCAGAAGTTCGAGACCAGCCTGGCCAACATGGTGAAAACCCCGTCTCTACTAAAAATACAAAAATTAGCCAAGAGTGGTGGCTGGCGCCTGTAATCCCAGCTACTCGGGAGGCTGAGGCAGGAGAATCGCTTGAACCCGGGAGACAGAGGTTGCAATGAGCCGAGATCTCTCCACTCCACTCCAACCTGGGCGGCAAGAGTGAAACTCCTCAAAAAAAGAAAAAAGACTCAGCTGCTCTCTGGGGCAGAACAGCAGCCAACTCAACTTCCTGTAAAAGCTCATCCTGGTAGCTCGGAACTGCCAAGGGACCTAGGAGGCTCCAGACTTGACCCAGCTGGTGAACGGTCGACTTGGCCAAGGCTGAGTTCTTACAGCACATTTTTAACGTGGCTCTGCCTCACTATAAGGAAGCCTGGTACTTTACTCCCCAGCAAATGCTTCTAGTCAAAAGAAATTTGGCTTATGAGAAACCTCCCCGCAGTTTAAAAAGAGGTCTTTCTCTAGTATTTATAGCACTTAATTTTCAAAAATGCAGTATCTTTTCAGATACACTGTGCTGTATCAAAGTATTCAAAAATGCTTCAGCTGTCCCAGGGAGCCTACCCTCTGATGGTCTGGGTCTCCTCACCGTGATACGGCCCAGTGCTGCTTAAACCCTAATGAGCACATAAAAAACACCCGAGGCTCTTATTAAAAATGCAGATTGTGGCAGGGCCCAGGACTCTACATTTCTAACAAGCTGCCAGCGATGCTGTTGCTTCTCAGACCATACTGTCAAGAAGCCAGGATCTAGACTTTTTTTTTTTCTTTACTATAATTGCTTTATTTTTTCAGCCCCCACCAAGTAATGCTTCCTTTCTTGCATCATAGCACCCCAGATATTTTTTATAGTTTTCCAACGCTTTTTAGAAATCAGTTCTCCTCCTGTCTCTGGCGATAAACCCCACTGCTGCTGCTTTCTTACCTCCTGGACTTCTCAGAGATACCACTCTATTGCCCCAAGAGTTGATAACCTGTCAGTCTGGGGACTGGTCACTGGAATTGTTAAAGTCACTGAATCATGGCCCCTCCCATCCCTGTAAAGTGGGTTAAGAGTTCATGATAAGGCAACTAATATACATTTCAATCCTTTTTAAGTTTCTAGAACAACAGTAATTCTCAAAGTGATAGGGGCAGTGGAGAATCAGAGTCCTCTGGGAAGCTACTCCAAAATATCTCCACCAGCCACCCCTCCAATCCAGTGGCTCTCAGTATTGTATTTGAAAAATAAGCTTCCCACGTAGTTCTGGTGTGACCCATTTTACAGAGTGGGTTGTATCAGAAAACAAGCTTTTTCTAGCCTAGAAAAGGGGCAAGCTAATAAGTGCATTTAAAAGCAGATCAGCTGGGCGGAGTGGCTTACACCTGTAATCCCAGCACTTTGAGGGGGCAAGGTGGGTGGATCACTTGAGGTCAGGAGTTTGAGACCAGTCTGGCCAAGATGGTGAAACTCTGTCTCTACTAAAAATACAAAAATTAGCTGGGCATGGTGGCACACACCTGTAATCCCAGCTACTCAGGAGGCTGAGGCATGAGAATCGCTTGAACCCAAGAGGCAGAGGTTGCAGTGAACTGAGATTATGCCACTGCTCTCCAGCCTGGGTGACAGAGTGAGACACTGTCTCAATAATAATAAAGCAGATGAAACGGTTAAATATAACTCATTTCCTGTTAATCCCTTGTTTAAAACCCTCCCCAGCTCCCCATTGCTCTTAGATTGAATGTCACACTCCCTCCTGTGACATTTAAGGCTCTGCAGGACCTGGCCCCTGCTTACCTCCTTGGGTTCATTTTAAATCACTGCCTTTGGCTCTCCAAGCATTGGCCCAGATGGTCTCCTTGCAGTTTTTCAAACTACCAGTCCCCTTCCCATCTCACAGCCTCTCTGTTCTCTCACACCCTACTTCCCACCAAGTGATTATCATAGTACGTCATTACTTACGTAAGTGTGTGCTGATTTACTGTCTGATGTGGCTCACCCACTAAAATATAAACTCTACGAAGGCAGGATCTTTTTCTCTCTCAGTTTATCTTTTTTTTTTTTGAGACAGAGTCTTGCTCTGTTGCCCAGGCTGGAGTGCAGTGGCGCGATCTTGGCTCACTGTAAGCTCCACCTCCCGGGTTCACGCCATTCTCTTGCCTCAGCCTCCCGAGTAGCTGGGACTACAGGCGCCCACCACTGCGCCCGGCTAATTTTTTTGTATTTTTGGTAGAGACGGGGTTTCACCATGTTAGCCAGGATGGTCTTGATCTCCTGACCTCATGATCTGCCTGCTTCGGCCTCCCAAAGCACTGGGATTACAGGTGTGAGCCACCACACCTGGCCTCAATTTATCTTTTTATTTTAAAATTTTTATTTTTTTAAGACAGGGTTTTGCTAGGTTGCCCAGGCTGGCCTCAAACTCCTGGGCTCAAGAGATAGTTCCTGAATAACTGAGTAGATATACACCACACCTGGCTATTTTTTTAAATTGAGGTAAGATTTATGTAATAAAATTAACTGTTTGAAATTACACAATTCAGTGGTATATTTTACATTCACAATGTTTTGCAACACCTCCTCTACCTAGTTCCAAAACACTTTCATGACCCCAAAAGAAAACTCCATTCTCATTAGAAGTTGCTCCTTATTTCTTCCTCTTTCCAACCTCTGGCACCCACCAATCTGGGTTCTGTCTCTGTACATTTATCTATTCTGGATACTTCATATAAATGGAATCATAATAAGTGGGTGTTGGGCATGGCTTCCTTCACTTAGCATAATGTTTTTGAGGCTCATCCATTTTGTAGCATGTATCAGTACTTCATTTCTTCTTATGGCTGAATAATATTCCACTGTATGTATATAACACAATGTGTTCGTCCGTTTATCTTTTTATTTATTTATTTGTGACAGCATCTCGCTATGTTGCCCAGGCTGGTCTCAAACTCCTTAGCTCAAGTGATCCTCCTGCCTTGGCCTCCCAGAGTGCTAGGATTATAGGCATGAACCACCATGCCTGGCCCTATCCATTTATCTGTTGATGAGCAGTAGGGCTACTTCTACTTCTTGGCTATTCCAAGTAGTGCTGCTATGAATATATATTTGTATTTGAGTACCTGTTTTCAATTATTTGGGGTATATACTGTGTCTCTCTTGATCCCTGTTGTAACTTAACAAATATGTATGAACAAACAGTCTTTGAGTGTAGTGGGAGAGAATGATAAACAATAATATAATATCAGTTAATATCAGATATATCAGTTAATATAAACAGTGAGTTAATTGTGTTACGATAAAATATCCTTAAGGTGTTAGGGAGCAAATAGAGATATCTGAGGCATGGTAGAGATAAAAGGAAGATTTCCTACACAGTAGGCAGAGAATAGGTAACATTTACTGAGCATTTTCTATGTGAATTAGCTCATTTAATCCTCACAACACATATGAGGTAGGCACAATATATGAGGTAGCCACTATTTTTACCACTTTTTTTTTTTAAAGAGATAGGGTCTCACTCTGTTGCCCAGGCTAGAGTGCAGTGGCATGATCATAGCTTGACTAATGGGGCCTCAAACTCCTGGGCTCAAGCAATCCTCCAACCTCAACCTCCTGAGGACCTGGGACTACAGACACCAGTCTCTATGCCTGGCTCTACCTCTTGTTTTAAAAATCAAAGCAGGGGCCGGGCGCGGTGGCTCAAGCCTGTAATCCCAGCACTTTGGGAGGCCGAGGCGGGTGGATCACGAGGTCAGGAGATCAAGACTATCCTGGCTAACATGGTGAAACCCCGTCTCTACTAAAAATACAAAAAACTAGCCGGGCGTGGTGGCGGGCGCCTGTAGTCTCAGCTACTTGGGAGGCTGAGGCGGGAGAATGGCGTGAACCTGGGAGGCGGAGCTTGCAGTGAGCTGAGATCACGCCACTGCACTCCAGCCTGGGAGACACAGCGAGACTCCGTCTCAAAAAAAAAAAAAAAAAAAAAAAAATCAAAGCAGGGAGATCCAATCGCTTGCCCACCCTCACTGTGATGGTGCTAGGATTCAAACCTGTTTCTGATCTGGCTCTAAAATCCACAGTCTAGGGACTAACCATTACTTACCACGGATTTTTGGTAGCTGTGTGTCTGGTCTGTTATTACTTGCAAAGAAACTGTTAAAACTGAAAAGTGAGGCAGGTGACTCATCCAGCACTTTGGGAGGCTGAGGTGGGAGGATTGCTTGAGGAGTTCAAGACCAGCCCGGGCAACATGGTGAGACCCTGTCTCTACAAGAAAATGAAAAAATTTGCAGAGCGTGATGGTAGGTGCCTGTGGTCCCAGCTACTTGGGAGGCTAAGGCAGGAGGATCACTTGAGCCCAGGAATTCGAGGCTGCAGTGAGCTCTGATCATGCCACTGCACTCCAGCTAGGGCTACAGAATGAGACCTTGTGTCTGGAAAACACAAAAACAAAAAACTGAAATGCAAGTGCCATAGAAACTCAGAGAAAAAGAAGTTGATTGATAGGCCCTAATTAATCAGAAGTTTCCTGGAATACTCTGAAGTGGAGGCAACAGTCCCCTGCCTTTGTTCCCTCAGCTTGGAATGTCTTTTTCTTTTCCTCCCTTGATACTTATTCTGCTCAGTGCCCACTTTTCATAGACTTAATTCAACAACTTTTATTGAGCCCTTGTATGGTCCCAGGCTTACAGTTTAGAGGAGGGACTTTCCTATAACTTCAAGGCCCTGTTACAATCTACAGATGCTTGAAGAGACTAAATGAAACTAAAAAGTACTTAACAAACTATTTAATAATAAAGTATTTAATACAACTAGAGCCAATGGGACAATTCCCAGCACAGACTCTAGGAACTGTGGCTCCCTGCCCAGCTGCATGAAAGTGTACCCACCAAGTAGCTTGGGGAAAGGCCCTTGGAGCAAGGTGGCCCAATGCTTGCCCTAGAGCAAGCCAGCAAAGGAACATTCCTCAGTATGGATGTCCCTCAGGGGGTTGGAATTGCATGAGAAGCAATGTGGATAGTCTGGTCATGGTGGGAAATGTTTACCAAGATGGCAGCACTGCTGGAGCTGTATCACAGCCTGTCCCAGCTGGAGCACCCCGGCAGCTAAGTGTCCATCTCACACTTGGATGCGGAGTAGGGAGAGGAAGGGACAGTCAGGGTAGCAGAAGGACTGGATGCCAAGAAATGTAGCAGGTGCTGTACTCAGCATTTGAGAAGCATTTATTGAGCACCTTCTATGTGCTAGTCCCTGACATATGCTGGTAAACAAGATAAATGCATAATAGATCATTTCCCCGCATGACAACTGCTAAGATAAATGTATTCACAAGGTACCATGGGGAAACAAGGAGGCCTTTAATGAGAGAAAGGGATTAATGAAGACTTCTTGGAGGAGGTAACAGGTGAGTTAAGCAAAGAAGACAAAGTAAGAGTCAAAGGCATGAAGCTGTACAGGATGAGGAGAATCAGAATAAGTGTTGCCAGATCACTGAATGTAAGAGAGAGCTCCTCTTCTGTGAGCACATTGTGGTCACAGTTCTCAACACACATACTGTCACAGTCAGCACAGTCTAGCGGTAAAATGCCTGAAGAGTAGAGACTTGCAGTGAGCAGAGATTGCGCCACTGCACTCCAGCAGTGCAGATATCAGCATATAAAAAGTGGGCTTTGGGCTGGGCACAGTGGCTCATGCCTGTAATCCCAAGATGGATCACCTGAGGTCAGGAGTTTGAGACCAACCTGATCAACGCGGTGAAACCCTGTCTCTACTAAAATTACAAAAATTAGCTGGGTGTGGTGGAGCGTGCCTGTAGTCCCAGCTACTCGGGAGGCTGCCCCAGGAGCCCCGCTGCCTAGCTCAAAACATCATGAGAAACCACAATGGTTTCATTTGCTTCTAGTGCTGCTGTGACAAGGAACTGGCAAGGAAAACCCCGGAAATTTGGAAAGGCTCTGTTGGAAGACAAATTTGACAGATGGTGTTTACCACTTTGCTTTGGTTCTTCTATCAGAGTGAATGCCAGATGTTTTCTTCTGGTTTACAAGGTTGTGTGTGACATCTGAACAGCTCCTTTGCCCAGAGATCATGAAATGTTGCGATACACAGCTAAATGGGAGCACATGGGCAAGTGAGTCCTGTGCCAGGTCAGCATAGTGTAATTTGCTGCTGTGTGAATCCAAGGTTTGGTGTTACATTTCTAGTGTTTTCTTTAAGTTGTGTAATACCATCAGTGTCCTACAATAGAAGATTGGCTGGATAATCCACATGAGACAATGTCATGCAGCCATAAAAAAAGGATGCTATAAAAGGCAAAATTATAGACATGGTAGGAAGATTAGTGGTTGCCAGGGATTACAGAATGGGGGTGATTAGGTGAAGTACAGGGCATTTTTAGGGCAGTGAACCTATTCTGTATGATACAGTAACAGTGAATACATGACATTAAGCATTTGTGAAAACCAGTAGAACTGTATAACACAAACAGTAAGCCTTAATGTACATAGACTTTAGCTAACAACAATACATCAATACTGGTTCATTAATTGTAACCAATGTACCACACTAATGGAAGGTGTTAATAATAGGGAAACTGGGAATATAGAACTCTTCGTACTATCTGCTCAAATTTTTCCTGGAAATCTAAAATTGTTCTAAAAAATAAAGTGTAAAAAATGAAAAAAAAAAAAAAAAAAGAAGTAGTGAGCTTCAGAGCTACAACCAGCCCAGGTGACAAACCTGGAATCTCCGGAGCCAAGGGTGGGGGCATGATTCTACCATTTGTTCTCTTGTTCTCTTCCTATGCCAGGAAGAGGGTTATAACACACTCAGAGACCTGGTTGGCATTGTGGTCTCACAGGTCTCTTCTTGGTCACTTCTTAGACTCTTATGGAGGTGACCTCCTGGCTTTTGAATTTGGACCCAGAGCTACTAGTTGAATGAGAAAAAGTCTGGGCATGGTGGCTCACACCTGTAATCCCAGCACTCAGGGAGGCTGCGGCAGGAGGATCGCTTGAGACCAGGAATTTGAGACCAGCCTGGGCAACATAAGGAGACCCTGTCTCTATAAAAAATTTTTGGCCGGGTGCAATGGCTCATGCCTGTAATCCCAGCACTTTGGGAGGCCAAGGTGGGCAGATCACAAGATCAGGAGATCGAGACCATTCTGGCTAACACAGTGAAACCCTGTCTCTACTAAAAATACAAAAAATTAGCCGGGCATGGTGGCACATGCCTGTAGTCCCAGCTACTCGGGAGGCTGAGGCAGGAGAATCGCTTGAACCCAGGAGGCAGAGGTTGCAGTGAGCCAAGATCGTGCCATTGCACTCCAGCCTGGGTGACAGAGTGAGACTCTGTCTCAAAAAAAAAAAGAAAATTTAAATTTAACAAAAAACCAGACCACTACCATAGAGGAATAGTAAGGGAAGGGCCTCCATTAGGATCTCTGACTTATTCTCACTCTTCTTCTGGCCCCTAAATATCCTTGTCTTGGGGTTTCTATATTTAGATACTTTCTCTATACTTGACCTACCTAGACATATTCATCTACTCCCAATCGTTCATTTACTGTCTATTTTCTGATGACCCTAAATCTCCAACTCCAATCCCACCTCTCTCCCGAGCTTGAGATCTGTATTTCCAACTCCCTGGTGGATGTTCCATTAGTCACTTAACCCATCTGTTCAAAATCAATGCCTCACTGTCCTCTCAGTCTGCCTCTCCTCCCCGTACTTATCTTGGGTAAGGGTATGAGGACATGGCAAAGGGCCAGCCCTGACTTGCTGAGACATTCAAACTGGTCTTGCAGGGAAGTGAAAGCCAAGGAAGATGGAAGTGACACAACCAGATGCCCAGGGCACCAACAGCCAAAAGCAAAGAGAGTAGAGAAGGCCTTAAGGATTTTATTTTATTATTATTTTTTGAGACAGAGTCTTGCTCTGTTGCCCAGGCTGGAGTGCAGTGACAGGATCATGGCTCACTACAACCTCAACCTCCTGACTAGCTGGGACTACAGGTACACGCCACCATGTCCAGATAAGTTTTGTGTGTTTTGTAGAGATGGGGTTTCACTCCTTAAGGATTTTAATTCTGCTATCACTTGGAATCACGATTCACTCCCCTGCTACCCCTATGCTTTTTTTTTTTTGAGACAGAATATCGCTCTGTTGCCCAGGCTGAAGTGCATGAAGTGCAGTGGAGCGATCTCGGCTCACTGCAACCTCTGCCTCCCGGGTTCAAATGATTCTCCTGCCTCAGCCTCCTGAGTAGCTGGGATTACAGGTGTGCAACACCATGCCTGGCTAATTTTTGCATTTTTAGTAGAGTCAGAGTTTCAGCACCCTGACCAGGCTGGTTTCAAACTCCTGACTTCTTGATCTGCCCACCTGAGCCTCCCAAAGTGCTGGGATTATAGGGGTTAGCCACCTTGCCCAGCCACTACCCCCACTCTTAGTCATCAATTTTACCTCCCAGATCTCTCTTGGATCCAGTCCACTCACCTGAAGTCAGGTCCTTAACAACTCTTCCCTAACCCACCTGAGTGGCTTCTCTGCTGACTGCATGCCCTCTGCCAGTTTTATCCCAAGACAGCAAATCTGATCACATCTCTCCATTTACCCACATCTGTGTGCACTCCAATACCTTCAGCAGTGGGTTTTCTGGGCACAGTGGCTCACATCTGTAATCCCAGCACTTTGGCAGGCTGAGGCAGGTGGATCACCTGAGGTCAGGAGTTCAAGACCAGCCTGGCCAACATGGCAAAATCCCATCTCTACTAAAAATACAACAATTAGCCGGGTGTGGTGGCTGGCACCTGTAATCCCAGCTACTCAGAAGGCTGAGGCAGGAGAATCGTTTGAACCCAGGAGGCGGAGGTTGAAGTGAGCTGAGATCACCCCACTGCACTCCAGCCTGGGCGACAGGGCTAGACTCCGTCTCAAAAAACAAACAAACAAACAAAAAACAAAACTGTGGGCCTTCGGGTTTTTCGGAAACACAGGAGCTGTCATGGAGAGCTGAGAGTGAGGTGGGAGTGTAGAGTGAGGAGTTTTTCCCCTGCCCATGCCCACCCCTGCCCCTCCACCAAGCAGCTCTACTTTTGTTGTTTTATATATGGAGTGACCATGCAGAATTTCCTTTGAAAAAAGGGTTCCAGAACATTAACATGTTGAAAAGCCGATGGCTTACAGGAGTCTATGCTAAACCTCTTAGCATGGCCTAATTAGTATCTGTCCTCACCTTGCCTCACCGGCCTTCTTTCTCCCAACTGCCCCAAATTGTTTTATTAATAAAATAACAATGCTTATTATCCCATTGATTTTCTTTTGATTCTAATTCTTGTTCTTCTTTTGAGATGTATACATTCACAGAAGCAGCTCATGTATTCCACCATGAAGCCACACTGCACTCACTCTGCCCTGAATGCCAAGTCATGCACACTGTGGTTCCTTCACCCAGGATGTCACTGGGATGGACGTTCCTCAGGGCAAGGGCTTTGTCTTATTTGCTGCTGCGTCCCAACTACCTGGAATCATACCTGGTATAAAATTAAACACAAATACGTATTTATTAAATGAATAATTGCTCTTTTCCAGTTATCTGCCATGCAAGCATCTCTGTTTATCCTTCAAGGCCAATTCAAATGTCACTGCCTCTGGAATTTTCCATGACAGGAATCCCCACCCTCCAACTGCCATCATTAATTTCTTGCTCTCCTTTGTGTTTTCCCTAACACTCAGTCTAGGTTTCTGCAAGAATATTTATCATTCTGTGCTGTGGCTTTTGTTTGGAACTCTGTCTCCATCCACATACCCCTCCAGTGTGAACTCCAAGAGGACAAGGACTGTGCAGAAACAATGCCTGCTCAGGAAATAACTCTGATAAAAGTTAACTACACTCCCCACTCCAGAAACTGTGTTCCAAGTCGGTTCTAATTGGCAGTTGACCCATCAGGACAGGTCAAAACCAGCTTAACCTTAACAGTTAACTTTGGCTACCAAATTCTCGAGCTTTATGCTCTCACTCTCTTGGATTTATTAATTTGTGACTTTCCACCTGGATTCTTTATTTATTCCCTTAGCCCAGACTTTATCCGGTTACCAAATTCTTGAGCTTTATGCTCTCACTCTCTTGGACTTATTAATTTGTGACCTTCCACCTGGATTCTTTGTTTATGCCCTTAGCCCAGACTTTATCCTCACCTTGATAGATGGGGTGGCCAAGATTGATTCATTTCATACTATCTCCGGCTTTTAACCCTTCATCTATCTGTTCTAACTCTGGTTAGAGCTGCACTGCCCCTAACTTACCATTTGGACTCTGACACGAACAAGTGGCCCTGAGTCAGATGCTGACAGTCCCAGGAATAAACAGCAGGTAACAGATAAAGTCTTGAGGGATCAGGAGGCAGCAGATTTGGGGTACCCAGGAACCAAGTAATGCAGTCAAAAAGGGATGCAGGCTGGGTGCCGTGGCTCACACCTGTAATCCCAGCACTTTGGGAGGCTGAGGTGGGCGGATCACTTGAGGTCAGGAGTTCAAGACCAGCCTGGCCAACATGGTGAAACCCTGTCTCTACAAAAAATACAAAAATTAGCTGGGTATGGTGGTGGGCACTTGTAGTCCCAGCTACTCAGGAGGCTGAGGTGGGAGAATTGCTTGAACCCAGGAGGTGAGTGTTGTAGTGAGCTGAGATCACGCTACTGCATTCCAGCCCGAGCAACAGAGCAAGATTCTGTCTCCAAAAAAAAAAAAAAAAAAAAAAAGAGAGAGAGAGAGAGAGAGATGCAGCTTCTCTCTAGCTAGAATTCCTCCCGCTTTTGTCAGGTTCAACCAGCTTCTATAACAGCCCCATAGCCATGACTGCCTGGGGCAGAGCAATTATCCATTTGAAGGAATGACTTCTCCACTTCTCTAGGAAAACAGCCTTCACATAAGGAAATGGGTCAGCTGGAGACATTTCCTTTTGCTAAAATTTAGCCCATTTGCTAAAATTTAGATGTGACAAATGTATAAAATTACCAGAACTTTTTTTTTTTTTTTTCCGGAGACAAGAGTCTTGCTCTGTTGCCCAGGCTGGAGTGAAATGGCGCCATCTCAGCTCACTGCAACCTCCGCCTCCCAGGTTCAAGCAATTCTCCTGCCTCAGCTTCCCAAGTAGCTTGGATTACAGGAACCAGCCACCACGCCCGGCTAATTTTTGTATTTTCAGTAGAGACAGGGTTTTGCCAAGTTGAGCAGGCTGGTCTCAAACTCCTGACCTCAGGTGATCCACCCACCTCAGACTCTCAAAGTGCTGGGATCACAGGTGTGAGCCACCACGCCTGGCCTAAAATTACCAGAACTTTTAAAAATGGCTTTCACACAGTACAGCTATTTCTAATAAAAATAGATGGGATTGGATTAGGCATGGGGATCATGTGCGGGGGTGCGGGGATCATGCCTGTAATCCCAGTACTTTGGTAGGCCGAGGTGGGTGGATGGATCCCCTGAGGCCAGGAGTTCAAGACCAGCCTGGCCAACATGGTGAAACCCTGTCTCTACTAAAAATACAATAATTAGCCAGGTGTCCTGGCGGGCACCTGTAATCCCAGCTACTGGGGAGGCTGAGGCAGGAGAATCACTTGAACCCAGAAGGTGGAGGTAGCAGTGAGCTGATGGGGATACTGTACTCCAGCCTGGGTGACACAGGGACACTCCATCTCAAAAACAAAAACAAAAAAAAGATTAGGAGGACATTACTACAAGTTATGTAATTTTCCAGTAGTCAGAAAGCTGGTAAGGTATTAAAAAGGGATTCATAGGCAGGCTTTTCTGGCTCCAAAGCTTCTGATTCTATCTGACTTTCTCCCTCAAATTATCAGTACGGAAGGAGGGAACAAGGCAGTGATAACGTTACCCTAGACAGCCCTGCCTTAGCCCAATAAGCCACTTGCTCAGAGTATAAAAAGAAAGATGCGGGTTGATGAAAGATTCTTGCAGGGCAAGAAATAGTTCTCGGAAGGCACACTGGATGCTAAAATTGCCAGTAATATTAATAATTCCCCTGCCTGCCACCCCCATGTCCCCAAGAGTGAGGCCTCTCCAAGTCTGTTACCCGATCCATAAAATGTGGGTAACAGCGGCTCCCTGGGGTGTGCCTATATTCGATGGTCGAGGCACATAATTGTTCTCCTGAAATAATAATAATAATAATAATAATAATAACCCAAATCCTCACATTTCACTGCACCAAGAAACTCGGCCCATGGCTCGCAGTCAGGCCAAGGATTGAGGGAGAGCCAGAGGTCCAACAGGAAACCAGATGGGAACAGCTCAATGCGGTGTCAGGGTGAACGCTTGAGAACTGACCTCCAGAGGCTTCCCTCCAGGAAGACGTTTGGCATTGAAGCTGAGGAAGGGGGTCCCTGGCAGAGATGCAACGGAGGGCTATTTCCTCCCTTACCCCATTTTTGCCACTGGACCCACAGCTCCCGGCGCGGGTGAGAGGGGGGCGCAGGCACATCGGGCGGCAAGCAAGAAAGGGACGCTGGGGGCTCAAGTGTGTTATTTGTAAGTGAGGCAGTGGAGGGAAGGTATGGAAACGCGGAAGGGTGAGCAAAAAAGAAAAGAAAAGAAAAAAAAAAAAAAAGGCTGGGCGCGGTGGCTCATGCGGTAATCCCAGTACTTTGTAAGGGCGGATCACCTGAAGTCAGGAGTTCGAGACCAGCCTGGCCAACATGGTAAAACTCCGTCTCTACTAAAAATACAAAATTAGCCGGGCGTAGTGGCGGGCGCCTGTAGTCTACTCAGGAGGCTGAGGCAGGAGTAATCGCTTGAACCCGGGAGGCGGAGGTTGCCGTGGGCTGAGATCGCGCCACTGCACGCCAGCCTGGCGACAGAGCGAGACTTCGTCTCAAAACAAAAAACAAGCCTTTTTGCAAATTATCCATTGTCAAAACTCTGCCAAACACATCTCCCAGCCCGCCAGGGCGCAGCCAGCAGAGGCCCCAAGCTCTGCCAAGCGAGCCAGGATGTCCAAGGCGGGAACGTGGCTTCGCGCGCTACTCTCTGAGGCGCGGGCCGGCTCACGTGTCCAGGCCGCACCACGAAAACAACAGCCACAGGGGAGGACAACCTCTTGTTTTCCTCATACAACAGCGCTTTGCCGCAACGATCCCTTTCCTTTTGTTTCCATATTGCGTTATTCAGAAGTAGTTATGCGGCGTCAAACACGCGCTTTCTGCCCTACAGGATTCAGGCTTCCCCACCCTCATCTTCCCCACGCTCCCCTCCCGTCGTTGTAGCTACCTGCCCGTCCATCTCATCTCAGCCAACCCTGCTGAGCTTTCGCATGGACGTCAGGAGTTCCTAGGCAGATCAGGAAAATCCGCTCTCCGGCCGCACCCTCGCGCGCCCCCGCCTGGCGGTGCAGACCAAACGGTCTGAGAGCTTGACTGGCGCCTGATAGCGGAGCGGGCGAGGCCAAGGAGCGGAGGCCTAGGAGCGGAGGCCGAAGCCGTGAGGAGCTGCCCAGCGAGGGTGAGGGGCGTGCGAGCGATCGGCCGCGACTCGGTGAGGATTTCGGTCATGTTTTCCTTGGCTGTCGCCGGAAGCCCAGAGGAGCCGGGTGGAAGTGCTTTTTGAACGGGTTCTCACGTGTGTTAGGGATCGTCCGCCAGGAAGAGCCTTGGTGACCACGAGGTGTCCTTGCCCCTCTCCCCGCTGGACCCGAGACCCCTTCCCAGCAAGATCTGGCCTGGTGCCCAGTATCCACGCGGGGGGCAGCGGCCCTCACACAAGGATTGGTACCCGTCTATCTAGTGCGTTCGTGCATTCACTTGTTCCTTTATGGTCGTTGAACGCCTATAACGTTCCAGGTGCTTGGGATCCATAAGCAAGTAAAACCAAGGGCCCTGCCTTCCTAGTACTTACAGTCCAGGGGAGATAGAGCCGCTGATTTCAGGCCTCATCGGTCGGGTGTTAGAAGGCGATGGTGCTGCGGAAGGGAAAGTGGTAGGCGTGCAGGGGGCACTGCGGTGGGGGGCGTGGGCAGGGAGGGCTGGGAAGCCCGTGGTCAACTCAGGCCGCATGGCAGAGATACTGAACTGGATAGAGGAGTGTTTAGGGAGGAGGAAAAGAATTCTAGGCAGATGGAGGAGAGAGTGCAAAGGCCCAGTGTGACTTACATTTATAAGAAACAGCGGCTGGGCAGGGTAGCTCACACCTGTAATGCCAGCACTTTGGGAGGCCAAGGTGGGCAGATCACTTGAGGTCAGGAGTTCCCGACCAAGCTGGCCAACATGGTGAAACCCCATCTCTACCAAAAATACAAAAATTAGCCGGGCGAGGTAGTGCGCGCCTGTAATCCCAACTACTTGGGAGGCTGAGGTAGGAGAATCGCTGGAACCCAGGAAGTGGAAGTTGCAGTGAGCGGAGATCGGGCCATTTCACTCCAGTCTGGTCAACAAGAGCGAAACTCCGTCTCAAAAAAAAAAAAAAAAAAGAAAGAAAGAAAGAAAGAAAAGACAAATCAGCAAGAAACCCTTGAATATGAATGGAAGGCAAGAAAGAAAAAGAAAGAAGGAGGAAGGGAAGGAAGGAAGGAGGGAGGGAGGGAAAGGAAGGAGACAGGGAGAGAAGGAGGGAGGGAAAGGAAGGAGGCAGGGAGGGAAGGAGGGAAGGAAAGGAAGAAAGAAGGAAGGAAGGAAAGACAGCAAGAAACCATTGACTATGAATGGAAGGCGAGAATCCCAAACTTGGAGGCAAAGTTTAGTTCACATCCTGCAGCCAGAGCAATCCAACAGCTTGCGTCCCCACCCTCCCCTCACTGCCTACCCCTCTCCTGCAACAGACCTCCCAGTGGCTGGAGTGCAGGACAAAACTTTCAGACAGTTTAACCCTTTTTTTTTTTTTTTTTTTTTTTTTGAGATAGAGTGCAATGGCGCAATCTTGGCTCACTTCTACCTCTACCTCCCAGGTTCAAACAATTCTCCTGCTTCAGCCTCCCGAATAGTTGGGATTACAGATGCCCACCACCATGTCCAGCTAATTTTTGTATTTTTAGTAGAAACAGGGTTTCACCATGTTGTCCAGGCTGGTCTTGAACTCCTGACTTCGGGTGATCCACCCACCTCTGCCTCCTGAAGTGCTGGGATTACAGGTGTGAGTTACTGCGCCCGGCCTCAGTTTAAACCTCTAATTTGGGATATAATCCACAGAATAAGCAAAAGGAATTCTAAAAGAAATTAAAAATAATTTCTCCTTGGGGTTACTGCTTTCTTTCTCCTTAGCAAGATAAATACAGAATCTTGTGTTTCAGAACCTGCTACATGAAAACAAGGATGCAAGATTGGAGCTGTGGGGATAGTGCAGTGAGGGCAGGGCATGAAACAACAAAGAACAAAGTACATGTCTGTCTGTGGGTATGGAAACAAAAACTTGCCCAGGACGGTTTTCTTAAGACTCTTCGTGGGCATAGAGATAGTACTAGTAGCAACTACAAAGAAAAATCGATTAGCTTGGCTTATAGTAATGAGCAATAGGAAGTTTTTTTTTTTTTTTTGTTTTTTGTTTTTTTTACTAAGACTCTAAGAGCAGAGCATAGTCTATGACATAAATAGACAGCAGTGAGGCCAGGCGCAGTGGCTCACGCCCGTCATCCCAGCACTTTGGGAGGCTGAGGCGGGCAGATCATGAGGTCAGGAAATCGAGACAATCCTGGCTAACACAGGGAAACCCCATCTCTCTAAAAATACAAAAAATTAGCCAGGCCAGGTGGCACATGCCTGTAGTCCCAGCTCCTCAGGAGGCTGGGGCAGGAGAATCGCTTGAACCAGGGAGGTGGAGGTTGCAGTGAGCCGAGATTGCACCACTGCACTCCAGTCTGAGCAACAGAGCGAGACTCTGTCTCAAAAAAAAAAAAAAAAATTGACAGCAGTGCTAGGCTATGCAGAAGAAGGTAACATCAGGTCAGGTGCAGTGGCTCACACCTGTAATCCCAGCACTTTGGAATGCCTAGATGGGAGGATTGCTTGAACCCAGGAGTCTGAGGCTGCAGTGAGCTATGATCACACCACTGCACTCCAGCCTGGGTGACTGAGTGAGACCCCATTTCAGAAAAACAAACAAACAAACAAACAAACAAAAAAGGCCAGGTGCGGTGGCTCATGCCTGTAATCTGAGCACTTTGGGAAGCCAAGGCAGATGGACAGATCACGAAGTCAGGAGATCGAAACCACCTTGGCGAACACGGTGAAACCCTGTCTCTACTAAAAATACAAACAAATTAGCCGGGCGTGCTGGCGGGTGCCTGTAGTCTCAGCTACTCAGGAGACTGAGGCAGGAGAATGGCGTGAACCCAGGAGGCGGAGCTTGCAGTGAGCGGAAATCGTGCCACTGCATTCCAGCCTGAGCGACAGAGCGAGACTCCATCTCAAAGAAAAAAAGAAGGTAACATCAGCAAGCTACAGAGAGATGAGTAAAACAGAAGGAGTTCTTGGATTAATCTCTAAGGGGAATTATTTGTGACACTGTGGCCCCATCAAAGCACAAATAATCTGGATTCATGTTATAGACTTAAACATCACAAGATCTATACATTGGAGAGTGTAATTGCTGGATCAGTTCTAACTGGTTCTACCCCGCTGATAGTGGGATATCAAGTTATTTTACAGGCCCAGAGCCAAGAAGTTGCAAGTCATACAGTCAGAGCATGTGCAGAAAGGGAGACTTTGACCTCAGATAACCCTGGAACTAAAGTCTTGCCCTTCGGCAGAACCAAAAGATTGGGATGTGGCTGGAACTTGAGCACGGGAACACTTTTGAAACAAAAGCAACGGGTCCAAGCCCAGGAATGTCTGGGTATAAGACCCTTTACCATATCTTACCATAAATGGTACTGTTTGAAGTCCTTCAGATCAAAATCTGTCCTTCCAGTACTTCCACCTATACCTGTGTCCTCCCTCACACTTAAAATTTGTTCCAGGCTCCAGATTGAAGAGACATTTGAGCCTGTCTTCTCGCTCAGCCACCTTGAAATAGACTTTTATCTCTACAAAAATCTGGTGCTTCAGTGTTTGGCTTTACATTGCACGTGGACAGATAGACCTGGTTTGGTTCAGTAACAAAGAGGAGAGCTTGCTTTATTTATTTATTTATTTATTTATTTATTTATTTATTTATGGCAAGGTCTTGCTCTGTTGCCCAGACTGGAGTACAGTGGTATGGTCACGGCTCACAGAAGCCTCAAACTGGCTCAAGTGATCCTCCCACCTCAGCATCCCAGGTAGCTAGGACTACAGGTGAGCATAATCACACCTGGCTAATTTTTAATTTTTTTTGTAGAGACGGGGTCTTGCTATGTTGCCTAGGTTGGTCTCAAACCCGTGGGCTCAAGCAATCCTCCCACCTTGGTGTCCTAGAATCCTGGGATCATAGGCATGAGTCACTGCTCCCAGCTTGATTTTTCTTATATGGCTTAAAAGCCAGTTCTAAATTACTTTCAGGCTGGGCGTGGTGGCTTATGCCTGTAATCCCAGCACCTTGGGAGGCTTAGGTGTGAGGATCACTGGAGGCCAGGAGTTCAGGATTAGCCTGGGCAACATAGTGAGACCCCTGTCTCTACAAAAACAGTTAATAAAAACATCGTCTGGGTGTGGTGGTATGTGCCTGTAGTCCCTGGTACTCAAGAGACTGAGGTGGGAGGATTGCTTGAGCCCAGGAATTTGAGGCTGCAGTGAGCTGTGATCACACCACTGCACTTCAGCCTGGGCAACAAAGCAAGACCCTGTCTCAATATATAAATAAATAATTTCAAAAAAGGTTTTGAATAATTGTGTCATCACTGGAATAAGATGATAGCATTCCAAAGTGGTTATTTTGAAGGGTAACCTTCACTTGGGAGTACAAATTTTCATACACCTGTTATCCCTGTATTTAAAAAAAAAAAAAAAGCAGAAAAAACTCTCAGACCAGCATAGAAGTGGAGTTAGACCTGTTCCAAACCCACTGTATGAAAATTCAATACAAAATTGGAGGGGCCGGGCGCGGTGGCTCAAGCCTGTAATCCCAGCACTTTGGGAGGCCGAGACGGGCGGATCACAAGGTCAGGAGATCGAGACCATCCTGGCTAACACGGTGAAACCCTGTCTCTACTAAAAAAAATACAAAAAACTAGCCGGGCGAGGTGGCAGGTGCCTGTAGTCCCAGCTACTCGGGAGGCTGAGGCAGGAGAATGGCGTAAACCCGGGAGGCGTAGCTTGCAGTGAGCTGAGATCCAGCCACTGCACTCCAGCCTGGGCGACAGAGCGAGACTCCATCTCAAAAAAAAAAAAAAAAAAATATTGGAGGGTAGTCCTTCATTGTAGTCCACAATATCATAGGCTCTGTGCTAGGTGCTGGAGATACAAGATAAGTACATTACAGCCTCTTATCCTCAAGGAATTTCTAGTATAGTGATGATTACATCACTGAAATAATTCACCAAAGTGAACATTAGTTCACTTTGCAACTTCAGAAATCTTGTTTGGCATAAAGTGAGATAGAGATCATGTATAACAAATAAGGGACTGTGAAGTGTGATAAGGCTAGTCAAGAAGCCTTTCTTAGAAGAAATTAGCTTGAATTAGTTTTTGTTTTATTTTTTTGAGAAGGAGGCTTGCTCTGTCACCCAGGCTGGAGTGCAGTGGCATGATCTCGGCTCACCGCAACCTCTGCCTCCTGGGTTCAAGTGATTCTCCTGCCTCAGCCTCCTGAGTAGCTGGGATTATAGGCACTTGCCACCACGCCCGACTAATTTTGTATTTTTTTAGTAGAGACGGATTTCTCCATGTTGGCCAGGCTGGTCTGGAACTCCTGACCTCAGGTGATCCACCCGCCTCGGACTCTCAAAGTGTTGGGATTATAGGTGTAAGCCATTGTGCCCAGCCTAAACTCAGTTTTTCATGTTTTCATGCCAGCACCCTTCTATTGACTCAGTCTAATATATGGAGGCAAACTAGTAAAAAGATAAGTAGAATACAACTTACACAGGAGTCTCAATAATATTGCCTCATCTTTTTTCATATTTTCCCCCGTGTTTTTGCTATGCACATAAGCCAAACTGAAATAAATAGATATAATATAGGACATTCTTTTTTTTTTTTTTGAGATGGAGTCTCACTCTGTCGCCCAGGCTGGAGTACAGTGACACAACCTCAGCTCACTGCAAGCTCCGCCTCCTGGGTTCATGCCATTCTCCTGCCTCAGCCTCCCGAGTAGCTGGGACTACAGGCTCCCACCAACATACTGGGCTAATTTTTTGTATTTTTAGTAGAGACAGGGTTTCACCGTGTTAGCCAGGATGATCTCGATCTCCTGACCTCATGATCTTCCCGCCTCAGCCTCCCAAAGTGTTGGGCCACCACGCCAAGCCCAAGACATTCTTTTAGTACACCTTCACTGCTGATGTTTTTGCTGTAATTTTTCTAGACTAGTGAGATTTCAGGAAAGGGACTGACTCTTAATATCAAAGAAATAATTTTCCTTATATATGTATTTTTGGTCACTTTCTCCAGCATTGCTGTCTTTTTCTCTCCAGCCTTTGGCCATTCTCATCAGGATGAAAATGCTTCTGTTTGGTGTCTGGGCCCTGCTGGCCTTGATCCTTTGCCCAGGTGAGGCTATTTGGGAAAGCATTTTAAACCAGTATGTGCCAGGACACAGGTAGCTGGTCAGTGAGGAAGGAGGTGGGGAGTCCTAAGTGGGGTGACACTTCAGTGTTCGTTCATCTGGACCCGGGGGAAATATTCCTATCTCTTGGATCACTAGGGTACAGAATCCTTAGGGTCTCTGGCTTGTAACTGGGATAACCCAAGTTAATAGACTATCAGAGAGGACTCTCCCTAGGAAAAATGCCTTCTCTGCTTGGTTCCCTACTGCCCCAGGACTGCCCTGTATTTCTCCTCTTGAGAATGTTTTTACTTCTTTGTTGCCACCGTTTGTGTCATGATGAACTATAATAGGCCCTTGGTAGGACAGGACCCATAGCTCAGGTACAAAAAGTGAGTTCTCCTGATGACAGGAAAGGAACAAGGGCCTTAGCAGGTAACACTGCTACAAGAGCTGTGTATTCCCAGAGGGGACTGGTATTGGGAGGTGAAGTAGATGGTAGACATGGACTAGCTAAAAGGGACCTGTAGAGAAGCCTTCAGGACTTCCTGAAGTCTCTGTGCCCTTTACTTACATCAGGCATCTAAAATCCATCTGAGGCCAGGCGCGGTGGCTTGGCCGGGCACAGTGGCTCCTGCCTGTAATCCCAGCACTTTGGGAGGCTGAGGCTGGCGGATCACCTGAGGTCAGGAGACCAGCCTGGCCAACATGGTGAAACCCCGTCTCTACTAAAAATACAAAATTAGCTGGGCATGGTGGCACGTGCCTGTAATCCCAGCTACTTGGGAGGCTGAGGCAGGAGAATCGCTTGAACATGGGAGGCGGAGGTTGCAGTGAGCTGAGATTGCGCCATTGCACTCCAGCCTGGGCAAAAAGAGTGAAACTCTGTCTCAAAAATAAAATAAAATAAAATAAAAATGTATCTGACATCTCCCACTGCATCAGAGAAGATTTCTAGAACAGACAAAATTTGTAGGCATCCAAAACATCTATTCTCTCAGCACCAAATCAAAACGGAATGGTCTCACTCTGAGAAGAGGCATAAAGAAAAGGCATGGGAAATGAGTGACCCGGGAGTCACCTGCAGACCAATGGGTCTGAGAATTTGGTGTGCATAAGGGTCCCCGGCAGGCTTGTTATTCCCTAGCATATTTTCAGTTCCCACCTTCACAGGTTTGAAACCATGCACTCTGAGATGGAGTTGGAATCTGCAGTTTACAAGCATTCAGGATGATTCTGACGAAGGGAATCCTTAGCCATAATTTGAGGGAGACACTGCTTTGAGGGATAAGTAATGAAGTTCGAATCCTGTGAGGGTCCGCAGCAGCCTATCCTGGGATGCTTTCAAGAATTCTGAAAGTTTAGGAAGATGTTGGTTTCCTGGGCATAATTTTTTTAGCAACTCCATAATTTCCATGGTGATATTAATAGAGAATTCAAGTTTCGAGAAAGAAGATAGGTGGAGGGAATAGTGGAGGAATCAGAGCTAACTTGTTAATTACAGGTTTGTTTGTTTGTTTTTGTTTTTGAGGTGGAGTTTCGCTCTTGTTGCCCAGGCTGGAGTGCAATGGCACAATCTCAGCTCACTGCAACGTCTGCCTCCCGGGTTCAAGCAATTCTCCTGCCTCAGCTTCCCAAGTAGCTGGAATTACAGGCACACATCACCACGCCTGGCTAATTTTGTGTTTTTAATAGAGATGGCGTTTCTCCATGTTGGTCAGGCTGGTCTCGAACTTCTGACCTCAGGTGATCCACCCACCTTGGCCTCCCAAACTGCTGGGATTACAGGTGCGAGCCACCGTGCCCAGCCAATTACAGGTCTTTTGTCCTGTCTGGTCCTCTGAACCTTTTTGTTCAGGGCAGATTTCCTGTTCTCTAACCTAGAACTAGATAGAATAGTTTCTGTATTTTGTTTGGGTCTCGTGGTCCTCACCAGAGTCATTGGCATATGTAGTTCATATTTCAGGGGTGGCAGAAGAGTCGTTTGAGGTTTCTGTTCGGCCAAATCAGGCCCTGGTGGAGTTTGGACAGTCCCTAGTGGTCAACTGCAGCACTACTTGCCCAGACCCAGGACCCAGTGGAATTGAGACCTTCTTAAAGAAAACTCAGGTGGGCAAAGGGCCTCAGTGGAAAGAGTTTCTTCTGGAGGATGTAACAGAGAATTCCATCCTGCAGTGCTTCTTCTCTTGTGCAGGGATTCAAAAGGACACAAGCCTTGGCATCACTGTGTATCGTGAGTAGGGCTAAGGGCTGGGGGCAGGGGGATGGAAAGGAGGAATGGGGAAACATGAACATGTCTTATTTAGGGAAGGATGGGACAAATGTTTCTAATTAGGGGAGATAATTAAGGCCCTTAATAAAGATTTCTGTCATACTGTAAGGATTCTAGATCCAATCACCTTTATTATTATTATTATTTCTGAGACGGAATCTTGCTCTATCGCTCAGGCTGGAGTGCAGTGGTGTGATCCCAGCTTACTGCAGCCTCCACCTCGTGGATTCAAGCAATTCTCCTGCCTCAGCCTCCCCAGTAGCTGGGACTACAGGTACCCACCACCATGCCTGGCTAATTTTTGTATTTTTTTAGTAGAGACGGGCTGGTCCTGAACTCCTGACCTCAAGTGATCTATCTGCCTCAGCCTCCCAAAGTCCTGGGATTACAGGCGTGAGCCACCTCAAGTTCAGCAAGTAGAAGTGAGCCTGGCCCACTTCTACTTCCCTTTGATGTAGGCTTTCTTCTGAGTTTTAAATTAGGAGCAGACCATAGAGAGCATCCAGACATCTGTGCTTGAAAATATCTTCAATACAGGAAGCATATGCTAATAATGTTTATGGTTAAATTACCAAAAAGTATAAGATTAGGCTGGGCACAGTGGCTCGTGCTTTAATCCCAGCACTTTGGGAGGCCAAGGCAAGAGGGTCACTTGAGGCCAGGTGTTTGAGACCAGCTTGGGAAACATAGTGAGACCTCTGTCTCTACAAAAAAAGTTTTCAAAGTTAACCAGGCATAGTGGTATGCACCTGTAGACCCAGCTACTTGGGAGGCTAAGGTGGAAGGATCCTCGGAACCTAAAAGTTCAAGCCTGCAGTGATCTATGATCACACCACTGCACTTCAGCCTGGGCAACAGAGTGGGATCCCATCTCTTAAAAAAAAAAGTATAAAATTAATGCTGAATTGTTTGCTACAAGCTATTGGAATAAACAGAGATTGGAGAGAGAAGGGTCTTTGTGAACTGGGGCAGCCTGAGAAGGCTCCATGGTGGAGGAGGCTCCTGACTGCCCTCCCCCAGGATGGTTAGGGTTTGAATTGAAGGGGACAGGTAAGGAAGACCTTTCAGGTAGGCAAATAACATGGGCAAAGATATGGCCATGAAAGCAAGTATGGTCTCTGTGGGGTCAGAACTTGGTTAACTATAGTTTGGTTTGTTTGTTTTGAGATGGAATCTTGCTCTGTTGCCCTGGCTGGAGTGCAGTAGTGCAACCTTGGCTCACTGCAACCTCTGCCTCCCGGATTCAAGCAATTCTCTGCCTCAGCCTCCTGAGTAGCTGGGATTACAGGCACCTGCCACCATGCCTGGCTAATTTTTGTACTTTTAGTAGAGACAGGGTTTCACCATCTTGGCCAGGCTGGTCTGGAACTCCTGATCTCAAGTGATCCGCTCGTCTTGGCCTCCCAAAGTGCTGGGATTACAGGTGTGAGCCACCGCACCTGGCCTGCTAGAATATAGATTTTGTGTGATGCTAAGGAGCCCCCGGAAGATGCTCTTGCCTCTGAAGCCCCTCTGGTAAAAGATCAGTGCTTTCCAGAATGGCAGCAACAGTCAAAGCAAGGGCCCCTCCCTCAGCAGTCACTCTTCTTGGCTATGGTCTTAGCCACTTTTGATGGGAAGAACAAGAGCCAGAAGACTAACTCGCCCCATCTAGGGCAGGGATGGCAGAAAGCTGACATTCTGACATTGCTGATCAGATGGTTTAAGGTGACAGTCACCTTCTGTGATTTGTATCACTTCATCTTCCTGTCCTATGCCGTTTCTTTCTGGAGAGGAGGATGGCATGCTCATCAAGCCCTGCTTTTTTGTCTTAAAGAGCCACCAGAGCAAGTGATCCTGGAGCTGCAGCCTGCCTGGGTGGCCGTGGATGAAGCCTTCACAGTGAAGTGTCATGTGCCCAGTGTAGCACCCTTGGAGAGCCTCACCCTTGCCCTTCTCCAGGGTAACCAAGAACTGCATAGAAAGAACTTTATGAGCTTGGCTGTGGCCTCCCAAAGAGCTGAGGTCATCATCAGTGTCAGAGCCCAAAGGGAGAATGACAGGTGCAATTTTTCCTGCCGTGCAGAATTGGATTTGAGTTTGCAAGGTGGGAGCCTCTTTCAAGGCAGCTCACCCATCAAAATACTCCGGATCTTTGGTGAGTCAGAACTCAAGTGCAGGAGGAATCCTGGGGCTCATCTTGCCTTGGCCTTTGGGACTAAGTTCTCATGGGGTTTAGGGTGAGGGTGTGAGAGTAACTGAGCTCCACCTTTGCTTGGGCTTTAAGCTCACCCTGGGGAAGAGAGATATTTTAACCCCACTTCCTTCCCACCTTGAAGGGTCCTGCATGACGTATGATTTCTCATGACTTTTCTCCTTTCTCTTCTTGTCCTCATTTTTTTGGCAGAATTCTCTCAGACTCCCCATATCTGGGTCTCTTCCCTTTTGGAGGTTGGGATGGCAGAGACTGTGAGCTGCGAGGTGGCTAGGGTGTTTCCAGCCAAAGAAGTTATATTCCACATGTTCCTGGAAGACCAAGAGCTGAGCTCCTTCCTTTCCTGGGAGGGGGACACAGCATGGGCCAATGCTACCTTTCGGGCCATGGAGGCTGGTGATCAGGAACTGTCTTGCCTTGCATCTCTGGGTCCAATGGAACAGAAAACAAGAAAGCTAGTGCATAGCTACAGTAAGTGACCTGGCTCTTCCTTTTTCATATGGGTTCTCTGCAACTGAAAACACACAGTAATGGGTTAGTGATTTGGCTGTAGATATCCCTGCTGCCCTTTGCTGGGTACTCTCTCAAGTGAACATGAGTCTTCATCTTTCTCTGGTAAATGCAGGCAGATTGGGGACATGTATTGCTACAGTAGTTCTTTCCAGACTTCATCCCCAGTTTCCTTAGGCTATCCTGCTTACAGAGTGATTGTGGATGCCCCGAACTACTTTAGGAACATTTATTTGAGGTGAGGAGGAAAGCTGTAAGATGAAAAGACATCTTGCAGTCCTTGCAGCGAAGCATAACTAAATGTGTGCGTGCATAAGAGAAGCTCTCGGATCCCCAAACCACCTCATTCTTTCCTTCAGCTTTTACAGAAGAAGCAATGGTATCCAAAGTCTTTCCCCTGTTGTCTGCCTTCCCAAGGGCTTTTGCCAGCAGCAAGAGTGCAGAAGTGTCTGCTAGTTTTAAGAAATGTATCTGGTTCTCCTTTTCCTTTCCTTACAGGCTTCCCTCCACCAATCCTGGAGCTGAAAGAATCATACCCATTGGCAGGGACCGACATTAATGTGACCTGCTCAGGGCATGTATTAACATCACCCAGCCCTACTCTTCGGCTTCAGGGAGCCCCAGACCTCCCTGCCCCTGGGGAGCCTGCCTGGCTTCTACTTACTGCCAGGGAGGAAGATGATGGCCGAAATTTCTCCTGCGAGGCCTCTTTGGAGGTGCAGGGTCAGTGGTTGATGAAAACCACTGTGATCCAGCTCCATGTCCTATGTGAGTAGGGGCCTGATCTTTCTTGTCAAAATAAGGATTATTATTTTCCCATTTCTAGAGAGCTTCTTGGCCAGCAGTGCTTCATTATTAGAGTTGCCACGTTTTTCTCATTAAAAAAAAAAATCAAAGGAGAGAATATAAGGAAAGCGCTCCAAGCTTGCCTTGCTCCCGGGAGAGTGAGTGGGGAACCAGATGAGGGGAAATTGGGAACATAAAGGAAAGGGGTTAAAGTGATCAGGCAACGTTAGTTGAGGGCAATGGCTGAGGAGAACAAAGGAAGTGATAGTGGGAGTTTATGCTGAAAAGGGAAATATCCAAAAATTCCATCTACAAATTTCTATTTTGAAGAGTAGAGAAAATAGGCGGGGCGCAGTGGCTCACGCCTGTAATCCCAGCACTTTGGGAGGCCAAGGTGGGTGGATGGCTAGAGGTCAGGAGTTCCAGACCAGCCTGACCAACATGGTGAAACCCCATCTCTATGAAAAATACAAATATTAGCCGGGTGTGGTCGTGGGCACCTGTAATTCCACTACTCAGGAGGCTGAGGCAGGAGAATCGCTTGAAACCTGGGAGGCGGAGGTTGTAGTAAGCTGAGATCACGCTACTGCACTGTAGCCTGGGTGACAAAGCGAGACTTCGTCTCAAAAAAAAAAAAAAAAAAGAGAAAAGTAGAAAAATCCTCATCTCTTGAGTTCACCACTACCTAGCTCCTTACCCACTGAGAAGCAAAGATGGGAAGCAGGGGCACAGGGCCACCACGGACACAGCAGGGTTATCATTTAGTCTGAATTTTTTTTATAGAAACACCCTAGGTTTTGGCTGGGCGTGGTGGCTCACACCTGTAATCCCAACACTTTGGAAGGCCAAGGCTGGTGGATCACGAGGTCAAGAGTTAGAGACCATCCTGGCCAACATGGTGAAACCCCGTCTCTACTAAAAATACAAAAATTAGCTGGGCGTGGGGGCACTGCTTGTAGTCCCAGCTACTCGGGAGACTGAGGCAGGAGAATCGCTTGAACCCAGGAGGTGGAGGTTACAGTGAGCCGAGATCACACCACTGCACACACTCCAGCTTGGCGAGAGAGCCAGACTCCGTCTCAAAACAAACAAACAAACAAAAACACCCTAGGTTTCATCTGGGACTCCATGCCCATGGGGAAGATGGGAAAGAAGAGTTGCCTCAAAGTAGGGAGCTGCTAGTGCTCCCTTGGTAAGGAAAGCTGTTGGATGGAGGGGACCACATTTGGGTGAGGAGAGGGAGCAGGGTGTGAAGGTAGTGAGGGAGTGTGGTGCACTGAACTCAGCTCTTTGGGAAACTCTGGTTTTGCAGACAAGCCACAGCTAGAGGAATCCAGTTGCCCTGGCAAACAGACCTGGCTGGAAGGGATGGAACACACGCTTGCCTGCGTCCCAAAGGGAAACCCAGCTCCAGCCTTGGTGTGTACCTGGAATGGGGTGGTCTTTGACCTTGAAGTGCCACAGAAGGCAACCCAGAACCACACCGGAACCTACTGCTGCACAGCCACTAACCAGCTGGGCTCTGTCAGCAAAGACATTGCTGTCATTGTTCAAAGGTAAACTTTGCTGCCCTGCTGCCAGGCCCAGGAGATGGGAAACTCCTTAGGGGTTTGGAATTCTTATCCAAGGATGAAAATAAGAAAGATTCTACTAGGTTGGAAGAATGAGACTCAGAGTAGGCCTGGTGGGCTGAGTTGGGTGATCCTCACCTTTCAGACCCCTTCCTATCTGTCTTCTCAATGCTTGGACAGGACTAGATGAAGGAATCAGCTCTGCCCTCTTTGTCATTATTACCGTTGCCCTTGGAGTGGGTGTCATCACCATAGCGCTGTATTTGAGCTATCGGCCCTGCAAAGTGGACAGGAGGAAATTGCTCTATAGGCAGAAAGAGGGACAAAAGGAGGAAAGCAGGTTGCTGTTGAGGAAGAGAAAAGGTACAGCTCCCTTATAATTGACAGCTATTTGATTGAATGGGGCTTTATGCTACTATGTTGGTTTCCCAGGGAGGGAAGAAGGGATAGAGGAGAAAGGAAGAAACAGAATGGCAGGCTGCATTTCCCTTTGTGTTCTTCTGTCTGTAAAACAGTGTTTCAGGCCCCCATGTCCCATGTCCTGTTTGTCCAGTAGGTCCACAAACTCACCTTTCTCTCTCTCTCTCTCACTTTTTTTTTTTTCTTTTTTAGGGATGGGTCTGGCTCTTGTTACACCTAGGCTGGAGTGCGTGATCAGGTCTGGCTCACTGCAACTTCAGCCTGCCTGGGTTCAGGCGATTCTCTACCTCAGCCCTCCCAGGAGCTGGGATTACAGGTGCACACCACACCTGTCTGATTTTTTGTATTTTAGTAGAGATGGGGTTCCTGCCATGTTGTACAGGCTGGTCAAACTCCCGACCTCCCAGTGATCCGCCTACCTCGGCCTCCTTGAAGTGCTACAGGATTGCAGGTGTGAGCCACCGTGCTTGTACCTTTCTCTTGCGAGCTCTCACTCTAGTCATTAGGAATCTCAGTCTCAATGTTTGATTTGTAAGGAGGCCTCTTGTGCCTTGCCAGTTGCATCATCAGTCCACTCTTAGATCCAAAAGAAAAAAAAAAAAAAGAATCTGTCCTTTCCTCATTCTTGCCACTGCCCTTTTCTCTTAAACATCATACTAAATTCAGGCACATCTTAGAAATGCAACTCATGTTCCATGGGTTTCTGATTTCTAACTGGGAACTCAATTTGTAGTCCAGGGACAGGATTTTGAAGGGAGTAAGTATCAAACATGGGGCTAGGAGTCAGAGCTCTGTTCCCATCTCCTTTTCCTTGCTCCCCTGACCTGGGCTTCTGGAGTGCCAGCTCCCAGAGACATCACTAAGGATCAGTGGCAAGCTTCAACTCAGTAACCATCTAGTTGTGGGTCTTGGGGGAGTATACAGATGGTAAGAAATTCCACTTTGGGCCAGACAAGCATCCTATCTAGCCCAGTGTTCTGTCTGTGAAGTAGAAGGTAGGGTTCTTCCATGGAATTGGCCTCATAGGTTAAGCACTCCAAACATCTCTGAATTCCTTTTGACAGAGAGATCAACTGTGAGTTCGCATTTGCCAGTTTTCTTTTTTTTACCCATATGGGTGTCTAGGTTCGAGTTCCAATGTTTACTCTCCCTTTTCATCTGTCTGCATATTTTCATCTGTCTGCAAACAATTTCCCTGAAGCTTCAAGAGGAATCCTCTTGTGAAAATGTTCATATGATATTATGATTCAGCTTCCTTCCCTGTCCTTGGGAAAGAGTATATTCACCCTTGGAGAAGGCATGAGGAATCATAAAACCAGATCTTTTCTCCCAAGTCAGTCAAGAAATGTTCACTGAAATGTTGCTGTGGTAAAAATAAAAGTGATTTTATGATATTCAGATGCATTTGCCTTCCCTTCTGTGTCATTGCTGAAAGCTCTTATTATGTCAAATAGTTGCATTTTATAACTTTTCTTTTTTTTTTTTTTTTACATGGAGTCGCACTGTGTTGCCCATGCTGGAGTGCAGTGGCGTGATTTCGGTTCGTGTCAACCTTCAACCTCAGGTCAAGCAATTCTCTGCCTCAGCCTCGCAAGTAACTGCGATTACAAGTGCCTACCACCATGCCCAGCTAACTTTTTGTGTTTTTAGTGGAGACAGGGTTTCACCATCTTGGCCAGGCTGGTCTTGAAGTCCTGACCTTGTGATCCACCCACCTTGGCCTCCTAAAGTGCTGGGATTACAGGTATGAGCCACCGCTCCCGGCTGCATTTTATAACTTTAAGTACAATTTCTAAGGGAATAACACGGTGTTGATAGCATAAACAACCAGCCCAGGTTAGGGTGTGCATTAGCTCAGGGCAGCAGCCTATTTTACCTGTTTCAAAAGTGAAAATCAGGCCGGCGGCGGTGGCTCACATCTGCAATCCCAGCACTTTGGGAGACTGAGGTGGGCGAATCACTTGAGCCCCGGAGTTTGCAAATAGCTGGGGCAACATGGCGAAACCCCATTTCTTAACCCACATCTAGTGGCACGTTCCTGTATTCCCAGCTACTTGAGAGTCTGAGGTGGGAGGATCACTTGAGTGCGGGAGGTGGAGGGTCGCAGCGAGTTGAGATCATGCACTGCACTCCAGCCTGGGCTACAGAGCCAGACCCTGTCCGAAAAACAAATCAAAGGAAACAAAAACGAAAACTAGAGTTCAGATTTCCAGATAGAGAGAGGTGCATAGCTTTCCAAATAGCAGATACTAGCCAGAAAAAACGGTGGCATCAGACAGCAGAGGGAAAACATTTTCCCATTCTTCCCAGACCTCCTCTGAGTCTGGTGTTATAGATTAAGAGTAAAAATAACCCTTTGGTTTCATCACATGCAAGGCTGTGGGGATACAGCGGTGAACAAAACATTGTCCCTGGCTTCCACAAATGTATTAGGAAAGCTATTTAGACAAACAAGTAGGAGATTACATTTGTGCATGAACTCCTATGACTGGGAAGACAGATTGTTATGAGAAAGCATAACTCGGATCAAGGAAGGCTTCCTGGAGGGACATGAAATATCTTGACTTTGCAAAAGAGCATCATCCCCGAACATGACCTTTTCAACCTGGATGTTTCCACTAGGTGGAGCTACTGCTCTCTCATCCGGTGAGTCTAGCTGATGTGCACTTTTGGGGTGAGCATTTGGGGAAGTAAGTTAAGAAGCAGGTTTCAGAGACAGGAGTATAGAGCCGCCCCATCTGGGGATCCCTGGCTAAGGGGCAGCCAGGATCAGCTGCATCAGGGCTGTAGTTATCCTGTATCTGCAAATGCTGCCTCATGGCCTCAGTGCCTTGAAGCAGAGCAGTCCAAAAAGGAAGGGAAAAATGAGCCAGGCGTGGTGGTGTGCACCTGTAATCCCAGCTACTGGGAGGCTGGGAGCCAGGAGAATGGCGGGGCAGGTTGCTTAGTGAGCGAGATGAGGCGTGCGCCCGGCCTGGGCAACCCAGTAGGACTGCCACGTCTTGAAGAAAATTAAAGCAAAAACAAACAAACAAATACAAAACAAAACCAAACAAAACCAAAAAGGGAGGAAGAAGGGGGCCACTTGGACTTTCCCTACAGTTTCCAGCAGGGAGAGCCTGGAGGCTTAGCCGGCTGCTGCCTTTGCTTGTCACTGCCACAGGGTGTCAGTGTTGACAGATGGTCCCACACAGTACCATCAAACCAAGTGGTCTGCGATCCGGGACCCAGCTTGTGGATCCTGAGGAGGGAGGTCCTTCTTCGGGCCTAGTCCAGCTGTGGGTGTCACTGCTTGGGTTTTCCAGGGTTCGGTTTCTTTGAAGGATATTCCCCACTGCCAGGGGTCAGGCGCCCCTTCTCTTTGACTCTCTCTCTCTTTTTTTTTTTTTTGGAGACCGAGTCTCACACCTCTGTCTGGGCTGGGTGCGGTGAATCGGCTCACTGCAAATTCCACCCGGCCAAACGATTTTCTACCTCAGCCTGGGTAGCTGGGATTACCACAGGTGTGCGCCATCCGCGCCTGGCCTTCTAATTTTTGCCACTGGTAGAGATAGGGTTTCATGGTGTTGTGGCCTTGTTTGGTATAAACTCCTGACCCTCAGGTGATACCCACCTCCCAAAGATGCTGGGTTTCAGGCTGAGCCACCAGCACCCGGCTTCACTGATTCTTAAAGCAGGAAGGGTCTCACATCTCTCTTCCAGTATAATAGAGCTTCTGAGGGTAGCTGCCTTCATTGTCTATAGGAGGAGGCGCTAACCCCTAAATGGTTTTGATCATATTGTTTCTGAACATTATAACAATCAGCTTAGGCTTAAGTTACAGCTACCTTGATTATCTCCAGAGGAAGAGTGGCCTTTAATGCTCCAAAAGTTTATCGTCTTTATTATTATTTTTGAGACAGAATCTTGCTCAGCCACCCAGCTGGAGTGCAGTGGCCTGATCGGCTCAGTGCAACTCTGCCTCCTGGGCTGGAATTCTTGTATATTAGCTAGAATAGGTGTGCACACACACCTGGCTAATTTTTATATATTTAGTAGAGATGGGGTGCCACCATGTTGGCCAGGCTGGTCTCGAACTTCTGACCTCCTCCCGGCTCAGCCTCCCAAAGTGCTGAGATTACAGGTGTGAACCACGGTGCCTGGCCATTTATCCTCTCAAGGATGGTCAGGGTGGCATTCTGGTGTCTTTCTCTCTAGACCGAGAAAGCATAAGTTATATCTTTAGTGGGACTTCTTACCATAGGATTAATAATAGTATTTACCTTAGAGTTATGAATTTAGAAAGAAATGGCCCGTGGCCACGCGGCAAAAAGTAACATGGAGACATGTGTTCACATTTGTTGGTTTTTATTAATACACTGATAATTCTGGTGGGAATTAAGCACATCATTATAATCACAGTGACTCGAGATAAATCCATGTGAAAACTTTGAGGGCCCTTAAAGTCATAGACACTGTGCACACAGCTTTGATTTTCTAGTCTTTTTTCTTAGCCCTGCACTTTCCCCAGTTTGGTCCCCTAAGATTTAGAACTACTAGTAGGGTGACCAGTCCTATTAGCTGAGTTTGCATTGAGCTGAGGGATTCTTCAAGGAACGTGGGACTTTTAGTGTTGACAGTGAGAAAGTCTCCTGAAAACCAGGACAAGTTGGTAACCCTAATCCCAGCGGTGCTCATTTTGTGCCTCAGCATCCAGGGCCTTCTGAATTAAAGAAGCAGCCAGGCAAAGTATCAGCTTATCTTGGCCTAGAAGCCCAGACCTGATAATTCAGAAGAAGGAGCGGACAGTTCACGCTCTGTATGTATAAAGGGAAAAAACCCACCATGTATATTTCGACAATGCTCACGGAAGAAATTCAGAAGTGGTCATTTTTAGGTTAGGGTAAATTCAGAAAAATGACAGAGTCAGGAAAACATTATCCCAGAGTCAGGAGCTTGGCAGGCTCTGCCTACTAATTTCTTCCTTTTCCAGTCTTGCTAATCTTATCTTCAGGAGGGTTTCGTAGAAAAATACCATTAAGGGGTCAGAGTAGCGGTGGCTCATGCCTATAATCCTAGCACTTTGGGAGGCCGAGGCGAGTGAATACCTTGAGGCCAGGAGTTTGAGACTAGCCTGGCCAACATGGTGAAACCCTGTCTTTACTAAAAATACAAAACGTAGTCCTGTCTGGGTGGTGCGCTTATAATGCTACTCAGGAGGCTGAGGCGAGATCATTTGAACCCAGGAGGTGGAGGTTGCAGTGAGCTGAGATTGCACCACCACGCTGGCAGCCCTCCCAATATAAAAACAAAATAGACTATTAACATTTTTTGGTTGTGAGAAGATATAAAATTTCCATCTTAACCATTTCGCGTATATATAGTTCAGTCACGTCAAGTACATTCCACATTGTCATTACGATATACACACACCATCCATCTTTTGAGAACCCTTTTCATCTTGCACAGTCTAAACCCTTTGCTCGGTGTTAGCTCCTATTCCCTTCCTCCCATAGCCTCTGGCGTCCGCATCCTACTTTTTGTCTCTATGAATTTGACTGCTCTGAGTACCTCATATGACTGATATCAGACAGTATTTGTCTTTTTGTGACTGGCTCAGAAACACATTTTAGATGACTGGTTGGAATTAGGGCAGGTGGAACCACAACTGGCCCAGGCCTCTCATCTTTTTCTTCTTTTTCCCTGTTCCACAAATACAACAGCTGTGGACACGTGGTCTCATCTCTGCGGTCCCTAACACAGTGGTTCTCAACCTTGTTTACACATTAGAATCACCTGGGAAAGTTTTCAAACTACTCTTGCCTGTACCAGATTCCAGGCTAATTATGTCAGAATCTCGGAGAGTGAGGGCTTACGTATGCATAGTTTACAAAACACCTTAGGCATCTCAAATTTGCAGTGGAAATTGCTGTCCGCAAGTTGATGAGCTGAAAAGTATGGAATAACAGTGGGTAAATCAAAAGAGTTTAAAAGCAGATGGTCTTTAAGGTATTTTTATATTGTAAAATGTGCAAAGTCATGGAGTATCTTTCTAATTCTCAACCAGCAGTGGTTGAGTGGATTCACCTACACCCGAGGGGAGCTGGGCGGACAGTCTCTGGAGTGTTGCTCCCCCTGCAGTTCAGTTATATGTTACAACCACCCCACTTTAGAACCCTCTTAGTCACCCATGCAGGCGCTGGACATTGTCATTCCCCTGTCACGTGCAGTCAACGACAGTACCCCACTAAGATGGCTCCACCTTTAACTAAAAACCATGAAGCCAAGAGATAATGATAATTGTGCTCATTCCATTGACTTCTAAAGACCGTGAGATTTCTAAATAATTTTAAGGCCGAATGAAGGACATTGCAGGAATATTGATTCCAGCTCCGTACAAGAAATAGTTTTCTGCAGTGAGAGTGGTTTAATAGAATGAGGAGCCTTGTGAAAGTGGTTCCCTTTGGTTCTAGTGCTACACACTTGTATTTGGAATATTGACTTTAGTGGATGCCGGAGGATAAGATTCCCAAAGTAGAAGAAACTAGACTGAAGCATGACCCTTCTAACTCCAAAATACCATGAGTTTTGAAAGCCAGATCTAGTAGAAGGCAGTAGATGCAGGAATGACTTCTGGGCAGTAGCTCAAGTTCTGATTATTTCAGCTTTCAACCACTTCCAAAGACTGAGTTATTAACTGTAAAAATAGCCAAAATAAATTTCAGTGGTCTTGTTATCAGAAAATTTATTATAGTACATGATCAGAACTTCTAAAAGAGATTAATTAGAGTTGATTATTTGCGTGCAGAATAATTCCTGACTTCATGAAATCATTTTTGGATACTAGAGTTCCTGTGAGCATTTTAGTATCGATTTATAGGTCACCAGTCACTTAGCCAAAGTGCTTGGGAGAGTAAAATCTTAACCCTAAAGACCTAATCACCACTCTTTAGTGCTTATTTGGAAATAATAAACATCTGATATGTTTATATTTCCTTATTGTCATTAGAAAAACAATATAATTTCACTACAGGTGTTTAGACATGCCATCAGAAAACACAAAACATCCAAAAATTCAATGCAGAAATAACTACAATTTGAGTACTATAATATGTCAAAAATATCGTTGCATTTAATCCTCAAATAATCCTTGTAAAGCAATATTATTATCTCAGCTTGGTCAAGTAATTTATTCAGGAGCAACAAATTACGTACAACCCAAATCTTTCTGATTCTTTCCCTTACACCAAGTTACCCCAATCAACATCACTTAGAACAAACTTGCTCACAAACAGCTTGGAGACCATATGTGTTTGGGTTAATTTTTGCCCTTAATATATTTTCAGTATGTGTTGCCAGTGTTTAAATGTTAGATTTCACATAAAAGCCTGGATGTCCTGGCTGTCTCAAAGAATCAGAAGGTCTGGAAGCCCAGTCCCTGCAGTCCTGATGGTGACAGGCTGGGTGGGTCCTACCTCAGCAGGGGCTTGAGTTCTGTAGATTGTGCTGGTTCCCACCCGTCTGTGTTGCATTCCCCAAAGGAAAGCGAGTGTCATCGGGGATTTATCCCCTCCCATCCAGCCCTCATTGCTTACGTTGTTATCTACCTGACACCTGTTGTCACTGCATTTGCAACCCCAAATAAAATCTCTCTTCCACTTCCCTTGCCCAAATTCAGATTCCAAATACTCTGGTTCTGTATGTCTGAAACTCATTTTTGCATTGTTTTCATTTCCCAAAGTAGTTGGGCTTAAGGAAAATTCATCTTAGAATTCTTCTGCCCAGAAGTAGTTCTATGACATTGTTTCCTCACCTGTTGGGGAGTTTTTGCCTGTGCACTTAATAGCCCGTCTTGTTTTCATTTCTTCCTGCTCCTGGAGGGCCAGGTTTGGTGTTGCTGGTGATGGTGGAGGAGGAAGAAATGACTTCAAGTTATCTCTGGGATGACCAATGAGCTATGACCAGCAAGCTGGGACCACTGACCTGGTGGAGTGGCCTTAGTGAGTAATAGACAGCAGTGATGTGTCAGCTTTCTTCTGGTGCAGAAACAACCAAATCTCTTATATTTCAGTGGCCTGGTTCCCAATAGACCCTGCAGGCCCTACAGGTCATCTTCCCAAGCTGCCCCTTGCTTCACACCACCACCTTCCACTCCATAATATTATAGAAGGACACCTAGTCAGACAAAATGATACAACTTAATTTTATTAGGTCAAGGCTGGTGGGCACTGAAGTGGCACCTTCTGGGGCCAGGAGAGGCACTGGGAAGAGTTGCAGGATGCCACACGGGCACCTAGAAGCCACAGCTGCCCTCCACAGAGCGGCACTGCGCCATGCGCAGGAATGTCTCGACCTTGTCCATGTTCCTCCTGAAGCAGTGGAGCAGCCTGTAGTTCTCAAGCAGTGCATCATTGTTGTGTCAGTTTGTGTCAAACTTGATGTAGGTCGCTTGAAGACCTGCCCAGTCCGGGGGCTGCCATCTTCCAGCCTCTGCAAAATGAAGGAAAAGAAGGAGAGGTCAAGTGCTTGGTCACTGTTCCCTCCCTGTCTCATTCATTCATTTTCCTCCCTTCCCTTCAGGGTGTAGAGAAAGGCCTGGAGGATTCACCAGGGAAATGAAGACTAAGGTGAGTTCTCTTGGGTCAGGGCCTGACTGCTAAAAAGAGGGCAGCAGTGTTTCTCTCTCCCAGCCCTCGAAGCCAGTGGCTTTCCAGGGTTGGGGACCCCTGGAACCACTGTCACCCCCATCAGCGTTTGGATGCCTTCCTCTAGGCTTTTTAGGAGGTCATAGAGGTCGCTGTCCGCGGTGCCACACACCAGCCTGTTGGCAAACACACTCCTGAGGAACTGCACGGGCTCCAGCCAGGACTGGATGAGCAGCAGGGAGATGCGGAGCAGCTCTAGGTTCTGCAGGGGAAGGACCGGCAGTGGCTGTGCTGCCCAGGGCCTCTGACCACAGGTCTCCTGCATCCCTGCCTTGGGGAGAAGGCATCCACTCACGGATTTCTGCTGCTTTTCCTCCATGTTGGAGGGTGTGGGAATAGACTCTGAGGAACAGAGGGAGGTCTGGGGGTTCTGCAGGAATGAATACTTCTGTTCCTTTGGGATATAGGCTTCTTCCTGGGAGAAGGAACCCCCCCACCCCACCAACCAAGAAGGATCGCCGGTTTCTATGCTGGAGACCAGCTCCCATTGTTACTTTTCTGGGAACCTCACTCAGCATATGGTCATCTGCCTGCGTTTTCGCTTCAGAAAAGAATCCTGAGCTCTTAGTCTCCTCCCATTACTTCCCAGCGGGGGTAAGTCACCCCTTCTTGCCACCCATGTCGCGCCCCCATTCCCCAGGAGCTTACAAACTTCTGGTAGGTGTCAAAGGCCAGCTGGTGCAGGCGATGGGCGTGGAGCATAGCGTTGTCAAAAAACCTGGATAAGGGAACGGATTGGACGGCACCGGCCTGTTGAAGCCATGGCAGGCAGAGCAGGGCAAAAGCCAGGATCTGGGAGGTCCGGGAGCCTGGGGAGAGACCGGAGGGCAACGGAGGGAGCCGAAGAGCAAGAGGCTAGCACTCTCCCTGCCCCTGGAATTTTTTTTTTTCTCTCTCCCCATCCCTCCAGGAATCAGGAACATTCTGAGATTGGCCAAAAATCTGGGCTTAGATGGCGATACTCACATTCAGAAGCCCCAAACCTGAGGGTTAGTGCCCCCGTTCCATCTACATGGCGCCACCTCTCCCCTCGGGACACATCGTGTCGAAAGGGATTTTAGGGGCGCTTACCTGCAGCCATTGCAGCTAGGTGAGCTGTCCACAGGACCCTGAGTGGTTCGGGGAGTTGGGCCTTGGGATCCTGGAGCTGGTCTCTTGTGGGCCCTTTTTATACCCTGGCCCCTTATCTCTCGCTGCTTGACCCCACTTGTTTCTCTGTACGTCACTGACGTGCCTGTGCTAATGGATAATTTAGAAGTTCCTCCCACACATGCTGGGATCATGCCCCCTGGCTTGTCATCTTTCTCTTCCCATCGTCACCAGCATTGTGAGGGTTGTGCCCAGAGTGTCAGCCAGAGATACACTCAACCTGTCCTCTCTTTAAGGGTCAGGTGGGTGCCCTCTGGCAGCACGCCATGGTGGAAAACCTGAACGTGGGGAAGGATGTCAGGATAGCCAGTCCTCGAGACCCCTACAGACCCCATCCCACTCTCTATCCTATCCCTTTCCTCCTCCCCACATGTTTCCCCTCCACCCTAGCAGAGAGAATGTACATTTTGGGAAAAGGTGCCAAACATATCCAATAAATTGTGGGGGTTCTGGGCACGATTCAGTCTTGAATTCCACTTTTGCTGATTCCTCCCGGGCCCGCCTGAGGCAGCTGGATGCAGTGCTAATACTGACCACTAGAGGGAACCAACCCCACACTTTGCTCTCCCCTTTCCCTGAGCCTTGGGGTGGGGGTGGGGGTGGGGGCTCCCCCAGGTCCCTGGGGAGGAAGAACCCAGACTCAAGGTATTGCCCCAGCTCCTTGGACCTGCAGCAGAGATACAAGCCAAGAAACAGAAATCCCGGGGACAGACACGGACCACAATCGCTTCCTCCCCTAGCCCTGAAATCATCAGAGAATCTCAAAGTTAGAAGAGCTCTTGAAGGTTTAAGTGTCTTTCCCGGTTTTGGAACTCAGAACACATCAGGCAGAAAGATGCCCTATGCAGCCGTGGAAGCCCTTCCTCTTTTTTCTCCCCCTCCTTTCCAGAGCTGTATAGAGCTTATCCAGTTGCCAAGGGCCTGCCTATGCATTCTCACGTCTGACCTGCCACTTGTCTTGTGTAGTAGGTATTATTATCATCCCGTTTCACAGATCAGGAGACTGAGGCTGAGAGAGACTGATTGCATGAGGTACCTCAGCCAGGGCAGCAGATCTCCACAACCTTGCTCTTCCCACATAGTGTCATTCAAAGTCCTTTCTCCAGGCCGGGCACGGTGGCTCATGCCTGTAATCCCAGCACTTTGGGAGGCTGAGGTGTGTGGATCACTTGAGGTCAGAAGTTCAAGGACAGACTAGCCAACATGGCAATACTCCCTCTCTACTAAAAATACAAAAGTAGCTGGGCATGGTGGCACAAGCCTTTAATCCCAGTTACTCGGGAGGGTGAGGTGGTAGAATCACTTGAACCCAGGCTGGAGTTACGGTAGGCAAGATCGGGCCACTGCACTCCAGCTTTGGGGACAGAAGGAGACTCCCTCTCAAAAAAAAAAAAAAGTCCTTTTTCCAGAGCAGGTAGTGTGGTGCTACTCAGTTACATAGTTATTTTAGTTTCTTTCTTTTCTTTCCTCCCTTCCTTTCTTTCTGCCCTCTGCCCTTCTTCCTTCTTCGCCCTTCCCTTCCCTTCCCTTCCTTCCTTCCTTCCTTCCTTCCTTCCCTTCTTTCTTTCTTTCTTTCTTTCTTTCTTTCTTTCTTTCTTTCTTTCTTTCTTTCTTTCAATGGAGTCTCATTCTGTCATCCAGGCTGCAGTGCAGTGGCATGATCTTGCCTCACTGCAACCTCCACCTCCTGGGTTCAAGTAATTCTCTCACCTCAGCCTCCCTAGTAGCTGGGATCACAGGCGCCCGCCACTATGCCAGGCTAAGTTTTGTACTTTATTAGTAGAGACAGGGTTTCACCATGTAGGCCAGGCTGGTCTCAAACTCTTGACTTTAGGTGATCCACCCTCCCTGGCCTCCCAAAATACTGAGATTACTGGCATGAGCCACCGCTCCCAACCCAGTAATTTCAGCTTCTAAATCCCTCTGAGTGCAGGGATCCTGCCCCCAACACAAGCGGATCTTTGCCTCATTTTGTCTTTCCATAAGGGACAGATTGTTCTTTCTCTATACCCAGGTGAGAATGGCCCAGTGGCATGGGGTGCCTTGTGGAAACCTCACAGCAGGACAAGGTGAAGGCAGAGAAGGTCAGGACTGAGCCTCCTGTCTCCTGGATCCCAGGGTTGGGGTTGTTTCACTGTCATCTGGAGGTCACAAGCATCAGATGCCCCCAGAGATGAGAGCAGGAAAGAACATCCTCACCTGCACTGACATCTTCCACCCCTGAGTTTAAGAGCATCTAGCACTCGATGCTGTAGAAACACAAGCAAGCAAACAAGCAAACGGTTCTAGAAGTGGTTGACTGTGGTGACATTGCTGTCATTGTTTAAGGTAACCTTTGCTGCCCTGCTGCAAGGCCGAGGATGGAAACCCCTCAGGGGTTTGAAATTCTTATCCAAGGATGAAAATAAGAAAGATTCTGCTAGGTTGGGAAGAATGAGACTCAGAAGTGGGCCTGGTGGGCTGGGGTGGGTGATCCTCAACTTTCAGACCTTCCTAACTCTGTCTTCTGTGCTTGGACAGGATTGGATGAAGGAATCAGCTCTGCTGTCATTATTACCGTTGCCCTTGGAGTGGGTGTCATCACCATAGCACTGTATTTGAGCTATCGGCCCTGCAAAGTGGACAGGAGGAAATTGCTCTATAGACAGAGAAGAGGAGGACAAAGAGGAGGAAAGCCAGTTTGCTGTTGAGGAAGAGAAAAGTACAACTCATATAATTGACAGCTATTTGATTGAATGAGACTTCTGCTACTGTGGTTTCCCAGGGAGGGAAGAAGGGATAGAGGAGAAAGGAAGAAACAGAATGGCAGGCTGCACGTTACCCTTTGTGTTCTTCTGTCTGTAAAAACAGAACAATTGTGTCCATGTCCTGTTTGTCAGTAGGTCAAACTCACCTTTCTGTCTCTCTTTCTCTCTCTTTTTAGGATGGAGTCTTGTTTTGTAAGCCCTGGGCGGGTGCAACAGGTAGATCTTGGCTCGCAAGCCTATAAACCTCCAGTCAGGCGATTCTCCTGCCTCCCAGCCTCCCAGGGCTGGGATTACAGGTGCACACCACCACACCTGTCTGATTTTTGTATTTTTTAGTAGGGTGGGGGTTTCACCAAAGCCAGGCTGGTCTCAAACTCCCTGAGCCTCAGAGTGATCCAGCACCTCGGCCTCCCAAAGTGCTGGGATTTGCAGGTGTGAGCCACGTGCCCAGCCACCTTTCTCTTTTGAGCTCACTCTAGTCATTAGGAATCTCAGTCTCAATGTTTGATTTATGAGAAGGCCTCTTGTGCCTTACTTGGTTTATCCTCAGTCCACTCTTAGATCAAAGGAAAAAAAAAAGAATCTGTCTTTCCTCATTCTTGCCTGCCCAGCACTCTCTTAAACATCAGCACTAATTCAGGGCCACATCTTTAAGTGGGCACTCATGGCGTGTGGCTCAACCTGTAATCCAGCACTGGGAGGCCCGAGGCAGGCGGATCCACGAGGTCAGGAGAATCCCGAGACCATCCCTGGCTGACGCAGTGGAAACCCGTCTCTACTAAAAATACAAAAAAAACTAGCAGGCCGAGGTGGCGAGAGCCTATGAGTGCTTCTTTCAGGGAGGCTGAGGCAGGAGAATGGCGGGGAGCTGGGGAGGCGGAGCTTGCAGTGAGCTGAGATCCCGGCCCTGCACTCCAGCCTACAGAGGCTGACAGAGACTCCGTCTCAAAAAAAAAAAAAAAAAAAGAAATGCAACTCATGTTTCCATGAACTGATTTCGCTGGGAATAAATTTGTAGTCCAATGGGACTTTGAAGAGTGAAATTATCAAGGCATGGGAGCTTAGGAGGAGTCAGGGCTCTCATTTCCCATCTCCACTTTTCCACTTGCTCCTGACCTGCAGGCTTCTGGAGTGCCAGCTCCCAGAGACATCACTAAGAGATCAGTGGCAAGCTTCAACCTCAGTAACCATCTGTTGTGGGTCTTGGGGGAGTATACAGATGGTAAGAAGTCCCCTTTGGAGGGCCGGACAAGCACATCCTATCTAGCCCCAGTGTTCTGTCTGTGAAGTGAGGTAGGGTTCTTTGCCATGGGAATTGGCCTCAGAGTTCCTTGCTCTGTTATCCTCTGAATTCCTTTTGACAGAGATCAACTGTGAGTTCTCATTTTGCCAGTTTTCTTTTTTTAGAACATGGCGTCTGGAGTTACAGTTCCAATGTTTGTTACCCTTTTTCATCAATGAGTACTTGTTTCATCTGTGCGCGACCAATTTCCCTGAAGCTTTGAGAATCCTCTTGTGCAAGTATTCATATGATTTTATGATTCAGCTATAACCTGTCAGCTAGGAAAGAGTATATTCACCCTCGGAGAAGGCATGAGGAATCATAAAACCAGATCTTTTCTCCCAAATCAGTCAAGAAATGTTCACTGAAATGTTGCTATGGTAAAAATAAAAGTGATTTTATGATATTCAAATGCATTTCCATTACCTTCTGAAAGTTCTTATTATGTCAAATGGTTACATTTTATAACTTTTTTTTTTTTTTTAAGATGGAGTCTTGCTCTGTTACCCAGGCTGTTGTGCAGTGGCGCGATTTCGGCTCGTTTCAACCTCCACCTCCCTGGTTCAAGCCATTCTCTGCCTCAGCCTCCCAAGTAGCTGGGATTACAGACGCCCACCACCATGTCCAGCTGATTTTTTGTGTTTTTAGTAGAGACAGGGTTTCACCATCTTGGCCAGGCTGGTCTTGAAGTCCTGACCTCGTGATCCACCCACCTTGGTTTCCTAAAGTGCTGGGATTACAGGTGTGAGCCACCGCTCCCGGCTGCATTTTATAACTTTAAGTACAATTTCTAAGGAAAAAACACCGTGTCGATAGCATAAACAACCAGCCCAGGTTAGGGTGTGCATTAGCTCAGGGCAGCAGCCTATTTGACCTGCTTTCAAAACTGAAACTCAGGCCAGGGGCGGTGGCTCAAACCTGTAACCCCAGCTCTTTGGTAGTCTGAGGCGGGCGAATCACTTGAGCCCTGGGGTTTGCGAATAGCCGGGGCAACTTGGCGAAACCTCATTTCTACAAAAAGTACAAAACTTAGCCACGTATAGAGGCACGTTCCTGTAGTCCCAGCTACTTGAGAGTCTGAGGTGGGAGGATCACTTGAGCGTGGGAGGTAGAGGGTTGCAGCGAGTTGAGATCATGCACTGCACTCCAGCCTGGGCAACAGAGCCAGACCCTGTCCCAAAAACAAAACAAAGGAAACAAAAATGCCTGGCTTTGAATTTTTGGGAATGGAGGTGGCAGCACCAGGTGCAGATCACTGGCTGAGAAGCATGGCATCAGGCGGCGGGGAAAACATTTTGTGCCCCAAGACCTCCTCCTGAGTCTGGTGTTACAGTCAGTAAAAATAACCCCCGGTTTCACCACAGCCACAAGGCCGTGGGGTTAGGTGGTGAACAAACATTCAGCCCTGAAACACACAAGTTTATTCAGGAAGCTGAACAAACAAGTAGGAAGTTACATTGTGCATGAACTCCACATGGCTGGGAAACAGATTATTCAGAGCATAACCGGATCAAGGAAGGCTTCCTGGAGGGACATAGAAATATGACTCTGCAAAATAGCATCATCCCCAAGACATGACCTTTTCCAACCTGGATGACTTTCCACTGGGTGGGGCTACTGCTCTCTCATCCCAGGGTGAGTCTAAATTAAATCATAACTTCCCTCAGGTGAGGCATTTGAGGAAGTAAGCAGGATTGGAAGCAGGTTTCAGAGACAGGGTATAGGCTGCACCATCCAGGGGATCCACAGCTGTTTCCGGTGTCTGGGATCCCTGGCTGCATCAGGAGGCGGTTATGCTGTATGTCACAGGCTGCCTCACGCTGACCTCAGATGCCTTGAAGCGTGGAAATCTAAAGGAGGGAAAGAGTGAGTGGTGGTGGTGCCACACCTGTAATCCCAGCTACTGGGAGGCTGAGCAGAAATTAAGCTGAACTGCTTGCAGGGAGGTGAGGAGGTTGCAGTGAGTGGGCAGGATGGCGGCGTTGCACTCCAGCTGGGCGACGGGGGAGACCTCCATCTTGAAGAAAATAAAAACAAAAGCAAACAAACTTTAAAACAAAACAAATGAAACAAAGGCCAAAAGGGAAGAAGGGCCACTTGGACTTTCCCTAGTTCCAGCGGGGAGGAGCCTGGGCTTAGCTTCGGCTGCTGCCTTTGCTGTCCTGCCACACCAGGGTGTGTCAGTGTTGACAGATCGTCCCACACAGTACCATCAGGCCAGAGTGGGTCTGCCAGATCCAGGTTCCCATGCTGGATCTCTGAGGGAGGGATGATATGTACCCCCAGGCACGGTGCTAAATACTCTTGCTTGGAGTTTCCAGGTTCCAGTTCTTAGAGCTCAGTAGTTTGGAAAGAGCTGGCCACTTGGTCTTCAGAGTAGGCTGGGATTTTACTTGGGGCCTTGTAGACTTGAAACTCTGTTTGCTTTCCTTCCTGGAAGGATCCACACCACCAGGGGTCGGTGGCCCCTTCTCACTGTTCTTTTCTTTCTTTCTTTTTTGGGTGTGAGGTCTCTCCTCTACCTCCCAGGCTGGAGTTCAGTGGTGAGTCCACCGGCTCACTGCAGCTTCCACCTCCTGGCTGTTGTTTTAGCATCCTCGGGTGGCTGGGATTACAGGTGTGTGCCACCATGTCCAGCTAATTTTGTGTTATTAGTAGAGACAGGGCTTCATCATGGCTGTAGGCTGATCTCGACTCGGCCTCAGGGTGGGCACCTCTCAGGTGCTGGGTTTCGTTTGAGCCACATGCCCGGCTTCATTGATTCTTAAAAGCAGGGAAGGGTCTCACATACTCTTCAAGTATAGAGCTTCACAAGGGTGGCTGCATGGGCATGCATAGGAGGAGGTCCACCCTAAATGATTTTGATCGCCTTCTTCCTGAACAGTAAAACAGAGTGGCTCACGCTGGTACGTCGCCAGATATCTCCAGGAGTGGCCTTTAATGCGCTCAAAGTTTCAGTGTTTTTGTTATTTTGGGACAGAATGTGCTCAGCCACCCAGCTGCAGTGCAGTGGCACTTGATCAGCTCAGTGCGCTCTGCCTCCCAGGCGGCGGTCGTGCCTCGGTAGCTTCGGGTGCGGGTCACCGCACAATGGGTACATATTTTTGGCTGAGATGGGGTGACACCATGACCAGACTAATCTCAAACTTCACGGCCCCCTCCATACTCATTGCCTCCCAAAGTGCTGAGATTACGAAGCGTGAACCACCGTTACTTTGGCCATTTATCCCTCTCAGGATGGTCAGGGTGGCTTACATTTGGTGTCTTTCTCTAGGTGAAGCGCAGGTTATATCTTTATTAAGGACTTCTTACCATAGGGTTAATAATAATGTTTAGCTTAGAGAATTATAGTCAGAAAGAAATGACATAATACTTGTAGTGAAGTAGCAAGGTACTAGAGACGTGTTCACATTTGTTGGTTTTAATTGTCATACTGGTAAATGGTGGTGATAGTGGCATCATTTGTAATCCTGATGAACTCAAGTAGGTCGAAATCCATGGTAACTAGGGCCATCAAAGTCCTTAGACACCGTGCACAGCTTTCCGATTTTTCTAGTCTTTTTCTTGCTCCCTCCCCTACTCTCCCCCGAATTTGGTCCCCTAAGATTTAGGACTACTAGTAGGGTGACTAGTCCTATAAGCTGAGTTTGCATTGAGCTGAGTTCTTGGAAGGAGCGTGGGGACACAGTGTTGGCCATTTGGAAAGTCTCACGAAGCAGGACAAGAGTTGGTAACCCCTAATCCCAGCAGTGCTCATGTGTGCCTCAGCCTCCAGGGCCTTCTGAATTAAGAAGCAGCCAGGCAAAGTGTCAGCTTGTCTTGGCTGAAACTGGGCATTCAGAGAAAGGGAAAGGGTCAGTTCTGCTCTCAACTGTGTATAGGGACCGAGCCTGCAGTGTGTTTCAACAACACTCATGGAAGAATTTGAGAAGTGGTCATTTTTAGGTTAGGGGTGGAACAAAGTAGGCAGAGTCAAGAGAGAGCATTTTCCAGTTAGGGGATGGGCTCGGCTCGCGCCCTGCCAGACTCCTCAGCCTTGGAGTCTCACTTCAGGTGTTATCTTTGGGAGGTTTTCATCATAAAATGCCAGGCTAAAAAGGATTCGTGGGTGATAATGCTGTCCCTAGCACTTTGGGCCAAACAGGTGCTGGATCCTGATTAGGTTCAGTTAGCCTGCTCAATCCTGTCTTGCAAAGGCCTGAAATGCTTCCTGTGGGTGGTCTGCCCAAGCACCCATGGTCAGCCTCAGGAGCTGAAGGCTGAAGGGCCATTTGAACCAGGAGGTGGAGGTTACGGTGAGCTCAGTTGCGCTCCAACCCTCGGATTTACAAAGGAACTAAAACCAAAATGAGCTTTTAACATACAGTTGCAGAATATCATAAGCATTTCCTTCATCTACCAACCTTTATGGTGTGCAGTTCATCACATGGTGTCACATTTGTCATGCAGCCATTCATACCATGTCTTCAAGGACCCAGCACCGTCTTGCACAATTCTCCCATTGCCCTAACCATTCCAGACTCTATTCTCTCCTCCCCACCAACCCTCTAGCAGCTGCCATCCTTTTTGTCCTCTATGAGTTTGGGCTGCTCCAGTGCCCTCATGTCAGACAAGTGTTCTTTTCAATGGCTGGGTTTCTTGAGAGCATGGGGATAGGCTGGGTTTGGGGTTCAGGCAGGTGGGCACTAGCCATTGGGGTATAAATCTCCTGTTCTCTTTTCCTCATCCCAGGCCAGCCTGTGGACAGGGGCTCCATGGCTCTCTGCGGTCCTATGGTGGTTCTCAGCCTTGTTTGCACATTAGAATCCACCGCCAGGAGAACGCCCAGCTCTCTGCTGAGCCAGTTTGAGGCTAGTGCTCTCTTCGAGATCAGGGACTGAGGGCTTACTTATCACATCGTTCCAGAAAACACCCCTAAGATACTCAGTTGCTGGCTTCAAAGTTAAGTAAATTGAAAGTAGAATAACTGGGTGTCAAGAAAGAAGTTTAAGTGAGTGAATTCTTTGGGTCTTTATCATTGTAAAATGTGCAAGTGTAATCATCCTTTCTGTTCCAACAGTGGACGATTGCATTCCTCCTATGCAGGAGGGGCTGGGTGGGCCCTCTCGGTCAGCTCCCTCAAGTTCAAGTTTTGTAGGGACCCTTACTTTGAGACCCCTCTTGAGTGCCCCAGGGCAGGCACGGACAGAACACATTAGACCTGTCATTTCGGCTTGAGCCAGCACGAGGGATGGATAGCAACACAGGCAAACCAAAGAGATGTGGTCGTGTGTAAGCTCTCTCGAACACCAGGGCGGGTGAGAGTTTTAAATAATTTCAGGGCCGGGCGGGGATGCTGGGGTGTTAGTTCAAAAGCTTTATTAGGAAATGGTTGCTGCAAATGAGGTGGTTTCAATGGGGCAGAGCCCTGTGAAAAAGTGATTCCCTTGGTCCTAGTGCTACACACTCGTAATTGGAATACTGACTATAATGGATGCCGGAGGATAAGATTCCCAAAGTAGAAGAAACTAGACTGACTTATGAGGCCCTTCTAACTCCAAAATGCCATAATTTTAAAGCCAGATAGTAGAAGAACTACGTAAGATGTAGGAATGACTTCTGAACTGAGAAATGAAGCAGCTCCAGAGTTCTTATTATTTCAGCTTTCAGCCACTCCCCAAGGACTGAGTTATTAACTGTAAAATAGCCAAAAATGAACACAAATGGGTCTCATTATCAAGAAAATTCATTATAGTACATAAGAATCAGAACTTCTAAAGAAGATTAATTAGGGGGTTGATTTTTTGCATTGCAGAATAATTCCTGACTTCATGAAATCATTTTTGGATACTAGAGTTCCTGTGAGCATTTTAGTATCGATTTATAGGTCACCAGTCACTTAGCCAAAGTGCTTGGCAGAGTAAACTCTTAACTCTAAAGAACTAACCACCGCTCTTTAGTGCTTCTCAACACTAAACATCTGAAATGTTTATTATTTCCTAATTGTCAAGGAAAACAATATAATTTCACAACAGATATTTAGACACTCCATCAGAAAACACAAAACATCCAAAAATTCAATGCAGAAATAACTACAATTTCTTGAGTACTATAATATATCAAAAATGTCACTGTGTTTAATCCTCTCATAATCCTAGTAAAGCAATATATTATTATCTCAGCTTGGTCAAGTAATTTATTCAGGAGCACTAAATTATGTAAAAACCAAATTTTTCTGATTCTTTCCCTTACACCAAGTTCCCCAATCAGCATCTCTTAGAATAAACTTGCTCACAAACAGCTTGGAGACCATGTGTGTTTGGGTTAATTTTTGCCCTTAATATATGTTCAATATGTGTTGCCAGTGTTTAAATGTTAGATTTCACGTAAAGGTCTGAATGTCCTAGCTGTCTCAAAGAATCAGAAGGTCTGGAAGCCCTGTCCCTGCAGTCCTGATGGTGACAGTCTGGGTGGGTCCTACCTCAGCAGGGGCTTGAGTGCTGCAGATTGTGCTGGTTCTCACCCCTCTGTGTTGCATCCACCAAAGGAAAGCGAGTGTCATCTGGGATTTATCCTATTCCATCCAGCCCTCATTGCTTACATTGTTATCTTCCTGGCACCTTTTGGCACTGCATTTGCAACCCCAAATAAAATCTCTCTTCCACTTCCCTCACCCTAATTCTGATTCCAAATGCTCTGGTTCTGTATGTCTGAAACTCATTTTTGCATTGTTCTCATTTCCCAAGAGTAGTTGGGCTTAAGGAATATTGATCTTAAAGTTGTTCTGCACACAAGTAATTCTATGACATTGTTTCCTCACCTGTTGGGAAGCTTTTGCCTCTGCACTTAATAGCCCATCTTGTTTTCATTTCTTCTCATTCCTGGGGGGCCAGGTTTGGTGTTGATGGTAATGATGGGGCAGGAAGAAATGCCTTCAGGTCATCTCTGGGATGACCATTGAGCTATGACCAGTGAGCTGGGACCACTGACCCGGTGGAATGGCCTTAGTGAGTAACAGACTGCAGTGATGTGTCAGCTTTCTTATGGCACAGGAACAACCAAATCTCTTATATTTCAGTGGCCTGGTTCCCAATAGACCCTGCAGGCCCTACAGGTCGTCTTCCCAAGCTGCCCCTTGCTTCACACCACCACCTTCCACCCCATAATATTATAGAAGGACACCTAGTCAGACAAAATGATACAACTTAATTTTATTAGGACAAGGTTGGTGGGCACTGGAGTGGCACCTTCCGGGGCCAGGACAGGCACTGGGGAGGGGTCACAGGATGCCATGCGGGCACCTAGAAGCCACAGCTGCCCTCCACAGCGCGGCACTGCACCATGTGCAGGAATGTCTCGACCATGTCCATGTCCTTCCTGAAGCAGTGGAGCAGCCCATAGTTCTTGAGCAGTGAGTCATCGTTCTGTGAGTCTGTGTCAAACGTGCTGTAGGTCTGCTTGAAGATCTGCCCAGTCCGGGGGCTGCCATCTTGCAGCCTCTGCAAAGTGAAGGAAGAGAAGGAGAGGCTGAGCGCTTGGTCACTGTTCCCTCCCTCCCTCTCTCATTCATTCATTTTCCTCCCTCCCCTTCAGGGTGTAGAGAAAGACCTGGAGGATTCACCAGGGGAAATGAAGACTAAGGTGAGTTCACTTGGGTCAGGGCCTGACTGCTAAAAAGAGGGCAGCAGTGTTTCTCTCCCCCAGCCCTCGAAGCCAGTGAGGTTCCAGGATTGGGGAACCCTGGCGCCACCCTCACCCGCATCAACGTTTGGATGCCTTCCTCTAGGTTCTTTAGGAGGTCATAGACGTCGCTCTCCGAGGTGCCATACACCAGGTTGTTAGCAAATATACTCCCAAGTAACTGCACGGGCTCCAGCCACGACTGGATGAGCAGCAGGGAGATGCGGAGCAGCTCTAGGTTCTGCAGGGGAAGGACACGCAGTGGCTGTGCTGCCCGGGGGCTCTGACCACAGGCCTCCCCTATCCCCACCTTGGGGAGAAGGCATCCACTCACGGATTTCTGCTGCGTTTCCTCCATGTTGGAGGGTGTGGGAATAGACTCTGAGAAGCAGAAGGAGGCCTCGGGGTTCTCCATGAGCGAATGCTTCTTTTCCTTTGGGATGTAGGTTTTTTCCTAGGAGAAGGACCCCCCCACCAAGAGGGACTGCTGGTCTCTATGCTGGAGACCAGCTCCCATTGTTACTTCTCTGAGAACCTCGCTCAGTGTATGCTCATCTGTCGGCATTTTCGCTTCAGAAAACAACCGTGAGCTCCTTAGTCTCCTCCCATGACTTCCCAGGGGGGAAAGTCACCCCTTCTTGCCACCCCTGACATGCACCCATTCCCCAAGAGCTTACAAACTCCTGGTAGGTGTCAAAGGCCAGTTGGTGCAGGCGATGGGCTTGGATCATAGCGTGGTCAAAAAGCCTGGATAAGGGTACGCTTGGGACCCTACCAGCCTCTTGAAGCCAAGGCAGGCAGAGGAGGGCAAAAACCAGGAGCAGGGATGTCCGGGAGCCTGGGGAGAAACCGGAGGGCAACGGAGGGAGCCAGAGAGCAAGAGGCCAGTGCTCTCCCTGCCCCAGGAGCTGTTTGTTTTTCTCTCTCTATCCCTCCAGGGACCAGGAACATTGTGAGATTGGCCAAATATTTGGGCTTAGATGGCGATACTCACATTCAGAAGCCCCAAACCTGAGGGTTAGTGCCCCCGTCCCATCTACAGGGCTCAGCCTCTTCCTTCGGGACACATTGTGCAGAAATGGATTTTAGGGGCGCTTACCTGCAGCCATTGCAGCTAGGTGGGCTGTCCACAGGACCCTGAGTGGTTCGGGGAGTTGGGCCTTGGGATCCTGGAGCTGGTCTCTTGTGGGCCCTTTTTATACCCTGGCCCCTTATCTCTTGCTGCTTGACCCCACCTATTTCTCTGTACGTTTACGCATGGGGCCACTGACGTGCCTGTGCTAGTGGCTAATTTAGAAACTCCTCCCACACATGCTGGGATCATGCCCCCTGGCTTGTCGTCTTTCCCTTCCCACCGTCACCAACATTGTGAGGGTGGTGCAGAGGGTCAGCCAGCGATACCACCCAACTTGTCCTCTCTTTAAGGGTCATGTGGGTGTCCTCTGGCAGCACGCCATGGTGGCCAATCTGAACGTGGGGAAGGATGTCAGGATAGCCAGTCCTTGAGACCCCTACAGACCCCATCCCACTCTCTATCCTATCCCTTTCCTCCGACCCCCATGTTTCCCCTCCACACAGCAGAGAGAATGTGTGTGTTGGGAAAAGGGCCCAAGCGCAGGCAATAGATTGTGGGGGTTCTGGGCACCATTCAGTCTTCAATTGCACTTTTGCTGATTCCTTCCGGGCCCGTCTGAGGCAGCTGGATGTAGTGCTAACACTGACCACTAGAGGGAACCAACCCCACACTTTGCTCTCCCCTTTCCCTGAGTTTTGGGGGCTCCCCCAGGTCCCTGGGGAGGAAGAACCCAGACTCGAGGTATTGCCCCAGCTCCTTGGACCTGCAGCAGAGATACAAACCAAGAAACAGAAATCCCGGGGACAGACACGGACCACAAGCGCTTCGTCTATGCCCTGAAATCATCAGAGTACCTGAAAGTTGTAAGAACTCTTGAAGGTTTGAATCTCTTCCCCAGCTTTGGAACTCAGAACAGGTCACGCGGAAAGATGCCCTGGATAAAAAAAAAAAAAAAAAAAAAGTCCTTTCTCCAGAGCAGATAGTGTGGTGCTACTCAGTTATTTAGTTATTTTAGTTTCTTTATTTCAGTTTTATTTATTTTATTTTCTTTGAGATGGAGTCTCATTCTGTTGCCCAGTCTGGAGTGCAATGGCATGATCTTGCCTCATTGCAACCTTCACCTCCTGGGTTCAAGTGATTCTCCCTCCTCAGCCTCCCTAGTAGCTGGGATTACAGGCGCCCACCACTATGCCAGGCACTTTGTACTTTTAGTAAAGATGGGGTTTCAGTATGTTGGCCAGGCTGGTGCGAGACTCTTGGGGATTTTAGGTGATCCGTAGCTTCCTGGCCTCCCAGTAATGCTGAGATCACTGGCATGAGCCACAGCTCCCAGCCCAGTAATTTCAGCTTCTAAATCCCACTCTGAGTGCAGGGATCCCTTCCCCCAACACAAAGGGGGCTCTTTGCCTCTTTGTCTTTCCATAAAGGCAGCTTGTTCTTTCTCTCTATTCCCAGGTGAGAATGGCCCAGTGGCAGGGTGCCCTTGTAGAAACCTCCCTGGCAAGGACAGGCGAAGGCAGAGAGGCCAGGACCCGAGCCTCCTGTCTCCTGGTGCCCAGAGTTGGGGGCTATTCCAATGCCATCTGGGAGGTCACAAGCATCAGATGCCCCCAGGTGAAACAGGAAGAACATCCTCACGAACTGAAATCATCCCCGCTTTGAGTTTAAAGAGCATCTAGCACTTGACGCTGTAGAGAAACACAAGCAAGGGAAACAAGAAACGCTTCTAGAAGTGGTTGGCTGTGGTGTGGCAACCAGCATTGAAAACCCAGCCCTGTGGCTAGGATGTGAATGCTGGGGGCCCCTGCAAATCTCCGTCTTTCAGGCAGAAGACAGACCTCCCTTTTTCTGCCGTCATTCCCGAGCATTACCTGACCAGCAGCCCAGACTCATCATCTGCTGGGAGGGCCTGGGCACAATGGGCATTCTCCAGGCAGGGCTGGGAGATCCAGAGGTGTCATCAATGATGCACCGGCTCACAGCTGGGGACAAGGGGAGGGTGGAGGCCTGCCACTTTCCCCATGCTCCTTCCAGCACCCAGCAAGAGGAGGAGCCGAGTGGGAATGGAGGAGGGTCCCTGAGCTCCATAGCTTCTGCCTGCCCTGTCGCCCCTCCAATGTGAATTGGGACAGGCCCGGCACCCATGACAGGGTCTTTTAGCCAGTGTTGAAAGGGACTTAGATGTGGATTTAGGCCATGGAGAAGTCTCCAGTCCCTTAGGAGTCAGCCCTAGCAGGGGCCTAACTAGGGACCACTGCAGCTCCACTGAATAGGCACAGGGTGGTGAGGCTCCCTAGGCGGAGTTGCACCAGGAACACGTGGGGAACTTGGCTCAGGAGTACCCAGTGTCTTCTGTCACCTCTCCCACTATTGACCCCAGGAGTTATGGTGACTCAGAGGACTCAGGGAACCCTGGGAAACAGCTACAAAGGGTTACCATGCTTGGCCTATGAACCCAGAGGGAAGAACTGAGGCCCACAGGTGTGGGCGGAAGTGATGATCCTTTCTGTAGTCTAGACTTCCAGGACGTAGCAATGGAGACCCGTCCATCATTCATTGCTAGTAAAAAATCAATGGCTTTGAATTAGACTTGGGATTTTCTGACAGTTCACAGGGAAGTGGCCCGCTGTTGGGGGCATCACTTGGGGCCAGATCCTGGCTCCTGCAGGCTGAGACTGCAGAACAAGAGCCTCCCGCATGGCCAGTGGGGAGAGCTGGGCTTACATCTCTGCTCAGCCTCAGGCTCAGGATAGGCCAGACACTGTAAGCTCACACCTGTAATCCCCTCACTTTGGGAGGCAGAGGTGGAGTGGATCATGAAGGTCAGGAGTTCAAGACCATCCTGGCCAAGATGGTGAAATCCCGGTTTCTACTAAATAAACAAAAATTGGCAGACGTGGTGGCGAGCCTGCAATCCCAGCTACTCAGGAGGCTAGGGTGAGAATTAGCAGACTTGCAGCATGAGTTGCAGTGAGCTGAGATCAGCACCGCCAGCCTTGGTGACAGAGTGAGACTCTGTATCAAAAACAAAACAAAACAAGACAAAAAGCTCAGGATATTCTCACAATCATCTTGGTTCCTTTAAAGAACCTCCCTTTATAATTTAGGATTAATGAATTTCTCTGTGTGTTTGGAAGCCCTTCCTATGTCCAACCTTGACTAACTCTAGGGTTCTGTTGCCTGCTGTAGATGTCATGAATCTGCTTTCTGTTGATCCTAAGGTGGTGTCTTTCAGGCTTTGAGATCTCCTGTTAGGTTCAAGACTGTGGGGTTGAGGACAATCACATTTTTCGAAGCCATACTCACCGGGTCTTAGGGATCGCCTCCGAGGGACTGGTGGGCGCTCCTTCCACTCCCACTTTGGTGATTTGCGGCACTTCCCACCTGCAGCTCTGTTCTTTCTTCCCTTGAGATCAGAGGCTGGTTGGCCCGTGCTGGGACATACTCTGCCTCCTTTGGCTTCCTAATGTCCTTTTCTGAGTTACGGTACTGGAGTCAATTACTCAGCTCACATTGGATTAAGGTCTTCCAGGGGGAATATTATGTGGGGATTTAAGGGCTCCTCCTGGGAGGTGAGGAGAGATGATCAATACTTCTGCATGTCCACCATGTGCTTGGCACTCTACTGAGCCATAGGGATGTGAGTGAGGATACTGAGGCTCAAAGAGATCAGGTGGCTTGCCTGGAGCTCTCCCACTATCCAAGGCCTATCCAAGGCCCCAGGCTTTCCTTCCATGCAGAGATCTTTAGAAACCTCATCCTGATGAGATGGGTGGCACTACTAGGCATGGACAGAATTGCCTCAGTGTGAAAGCTAGCGGGACGGGGTCAAGTCCCTGCACAGAGGATATTCCACACGTGAAGATGGGGGGTGAACATGAGGAGTCCCAGCAGCAGAATGGGAATAGCCACTATAGGCGTGGGAAAGTGGTAGAAACAACACCAAGCGTGGCTGGGTTTAGTGAACCGAGGCACATCATGCTGCATGTTGTGCACGTTTCAGTGTACATCATGTTTCACTTCCTGTATCTCGTTGGACCCTTAAGCTTGCCACATGATATGGCCGGGGGTTCAGGTACGGGGGGTCAGGGGGTTCAGAGCACAGAGAGGGGGTTCGAGGCGGGAGAAAGGGCCTCAGGCTTGGGGAGGAGGGAGGGGGCACAGGCACTGTGTGTGTTGATGGGGTATTGTTGCATTGGTTGATGATCTGAACAACCAAGAGTACATAGCGATCTACCCACAACAGGGTACTAAGTAATTTCACTTTGGGGATGATTCTCAGGGAGACAATCCATTGATAGAAGTGAAAACATCGAGAGATGTATCCCACAATGATTGTAGGAAGTCTAGGTGCTTTCTGATGGGGTGTCCTCAGCTAGAAATGACCTCTCCTTCCTTTGACCTGTCCTGTGGCTGTTGCAGACATTTTGTTCCTCTTACCAGACTGTAAAGCTCTTTGAGGCTTTGGATTTCTTTTCTTTTTCTTTTCTTTTGTTTTTGAGATGGAGTCTTGCTCTGTGCCCAGGCTGGGGTGCAGTGGCACGATCTCAGCTCACTGCCAGCTCTACCCACCCGGTTCGCCATTCTCCACTTTTCGCCTCCACGGTAGAATTTGGGACTATAGGCTGTCAAAGCCAGCGCCTGCCCAGTTAATATGTTATTTTTAGAGATGGGTTTCACCGTGTGAGCCTGGATGGTCTTGAACTCCTGACCTTGTGATCCGCCAGCGCGGCCTTCTATGCTGGGATTATAGGCGTGAGTCACTGTGCCCAGCCACAAGGGCTGAATTTTCTGCCTTTAGATCTATTTAGATTCTTTCACTCATTCTTCTATTTCGTTTCATTCACTGATTCACAGAAGTAGTTGTTGTCTATAACATTTGAGGGGCCGAGGCAGATGGGCATATCTAGATAAACAAAACACATGATCCTTTCTCTTCTGGAGCTAACAATCTCTACTGGCAGCAGAGATAATAGCAAACAAGTAAATATGTAACAGTAAAATAGAAATTTGGTCGAAACATTCCCATGAGTAAATAGGTAAGATATGGAGGGAGGAATAAGCCAGAGGTGACAGAGACAGAGGCAGCTGGCACCAGCTCTAGGCCAGGAATTCAACAAGCATCTAGTGAGTGGACCCAGCACATGAGAGGACAGTGCCAAGCAAAGAAGTCAAATGTCTACTGGGCTGGGCATGGCCAGGTTGCCCATGCTGTGTTGGACGTCCTCCTGCTGGTATAATTATTTTAAAATAACAGGACAAGGAAGGGCACCCTGGCTCATGCCTGTGATCCCAGCAATTTGGGAGGCCGAGGTGGGTGGATCACCGGAGGTCAGGAGTTGGAGACAAGCCTGGCCAACATGGTGAAACTCTGTCTCTTCCAAAAATACAAACATTAGCTGAGCCTGGTCATGCATGTCTGGAATTCCAACAACTCGGGAGACTGAGGCAGGAGAATTGCCTGAACCCAGCAGGCGGAGGTTGCAGTGAGCCAAGATGGTGTCACTGCACTCCAGCCTGGTTCCCAATAGACCCCGCAGGCCCTACAGGTCATCTTCCCAATCTGCTGCTTGCTCCATATCACCACCCTCCTCCCCATGACATTATAGAAGGACACCTAGTCAGACAAAATGATGCAACTTAATTTTATTAGGACACATCTGGTGGGCACTGGAGTGGCACCTTCCACGGCCAGGAGTGGCAATCGGGAGGGGTCACAGGATGCCACCCAGGCATCTAGAAGCCACAGCTGCCCTCCACAGAGCGGCACTGCACGATGCGCAGGAATGTCTCGACCTTGTCCATGTCCTTCCTGAAGCAATAGAGCAGCCCGTAGTTCTTGAGCAGTGCATCATTGTTGTGTGAGTTTGTGTCAAACTTGCTGTAGGTCTGCTTGAAGATCTGCCCAGTCCGGGAGCTGCCGTCTTCCAGCCTCTGCAAAGTGAAGGAAGAGAAGGAGAGGCTGAGAGCGCTTGATCACTGTTCCCTCCCTCTCTCATTCATTCATTTTCCTCCCTCCCCTTCAGGGTGTAGAGAAAGACCTGGAGGATTCACCAGGAAATATGAAGACTAAAAGGTGAGTTCGCCCCAGGTCGGGGCCTGACTGCTAAAAAGAGGGCAGCAGTGTTTCTCTCCCCCAGCCCTTGAAGCCAGTGGGGTTCCAGGATTAGGGACCCCTGGCAGCACCCTCACCCCCATCAGTGTTTGGATGCCTTCCTCTAGGTCCTTTAGGAGGTCATAGACGTCGCTGTCAGTGCCATACACTAGGCTGTTGGCAAACACACTCCTGAGGAACTGCACGGGCTCCAGCCCGCGACTGGATGAGCAGCAGGAGATCGCGAGGAGCAGTTCTAGGTGCAGGGAAGGACCACGCGGTAGCTGTGCTGCCAAGGCCTCTGATCACAGAGCCTCCCCATCCCGTCTTGGGGAGAAGGCATCCACTCCGCAGTTTCTGCTCGTTTCCTCCCTGTTGGAGGGTGTGGGAATAGACTCTGAGAAGCAGAGGGAGGTCTGGGGTTCTGCAGAATGAATACTTCTGTTCCTTTGGGATATAGGCTTCTTCCCTAGGAGGACCACCCACCAAGATCTCTCAGCTGGAGACCAGCTCCCATTGTGCACTGGGAACCTCACTCAGCGTATGCTCATCTGCCCCCACCTTTTTAAAACTGAAAACAACCTGAGCTCCTTAGTCTCCTCCCCTTACTTTCCAGCGAGGGAAGTCACCCCTTCCTGCCACCTGTGATGTGCTCCCATTCCCCAAGAGCTTACAAACTCCTGGTAGGTGTCAAAGGCCAGCTGGTGCAGGCGATGGGCGCTGAGCATAGCGTTGTCAAAAAGCCTGGATAAGGGAATGGTTGGGAAGGCACTGCCCTCTTGAAGCCAGGGCAGGCAGAGCAGGGCAAAAGCCAGGAGCAGGGATGTCCGGGGAGCCACAAGGGGAGAAACCCGAGAGGCAACAAGCCCAGACCCAGAGAGCAAGAGGCCAGTGCTCTCCCTGCCCCAGGAGTTGTTTGTTTTTCTCTGTCCATCCCTCCAGGGAGCAGGAGCATTCTGAGATTGACCAAATATCTGGGCTTAGATGGCGATACTCACATTCAGAAGCCCCAAACCTGAGGGTTAGTGCCCCTGTCCCATCTACAGGGTGCCACCTCTCCCCTCGGGACACATCATGCGGAAAGGAAGGTTTTTAGAGGCTTACCTGCAGCCATTGCAGCTGGAGTGGGCTGTCACAGGACCCTGAGTGGTTCGGGGAGTTGGGCCTTGGGATCCTGGAGCTGGTCTCTTGTGGGCCCTTTTTATACCCTGGCCCCTTATCTCTCGCTGCTTGCCCCCACCTGTTTCTCTGTACATTTATGCATGGGGCTACTGACGTGCCTGTGCTAATGGATAATTTAGAAGCTCCTCCCACACATGCTGGGATCATGCCCCCTGGCTTGTCATGTTTCCCTTTCCACCGTCACCAGCATTGTGAGGGTTGTGCACAGAGTGTCAGCCAGCGATACCACCCAACCTGTCCTTTCCTTAAGGAGCAGGTGGGTGTCCTCTGGCAGCACGCCATGGTGGCCAACCTGAACGCGGGGAAGGATGTCATGATAGCCAGTCCTTGAGACCCCTACCGACCCCATCCCACTCTCTATCCTATCCCTTTCCTCCTCCCCACATGTTTCCCCTCCACCCAGCAGAGAGAATGTGTGTGCTGCGAAAAGGGGCCAAGCACAGGCAATAGATTGTGGGGGTTCTGGGAACGATTCAGTCCCGAATTCCACTTTTGCTGACTCCTCCTGGGCCCGCCTGAGGCAGCTGGATGCAGTGTTAACAGTGACCACTAGAGGGAACCAACTCCCCACTTTGCTCTCCCCTTTCCCTGAGCCTTGGCGGGTGGGGGGCGGGTGGGGGGTGGGGGGGGGGCGCTCCCCCAGGTCTCTGGGGACAAAGAACCCAGACTCAGGGTATTGCCCCAGCTCCTTGAACCTGCAGCAGAGATACAAGCCAAGAAGCAGAAATTCCGGGGACAGACACGGACCACAAGCGCTTCCTCCCCCAGCCCTGAAACCATCAGAGAATCTCAAAGTTAGAAGAGCTCTTGAAGGTTTGAGTGTCTTCCCTAGCTTTGGAACTCCGAACACATCACGCCGAAAGATGCCCTATCAGGCTGGACGCGGTGGCTCAGGCCTGTAATCCCAGCACTTTGGGGGGCCGAGGCGGGTGTATCACGAGGTCAGGAGTTCAAGACCATCCTGGCTAATATGGTGAAACCCCGTCTCTACTAAAAATACAAAAAAATTAGCTGGGTGTGGTGGCGGGCACCTGTAGTCCCAGTTACTCAGGAGGCTGAGGCAGGAGAATGGCCTGAACCCAGGAGGTGGAGCTTGCAGTGAGCTGAGATCGGCCACTGCACTCCAGCCTGGGCAACAGAGCAGAACTCCATCTCAGAAAAAAAGAAAAATTTTTTTTTTCTCTAGAGCAGGTAGTATGATGCTACTCAGTTATTTAGTTATTTTAGCTTCTCCCATGTTCCTCCAATGTCAATTGAGGCAGGGAGCACCCCATGATAGGGTCCTTTTGCTAGTGCTGGGGACTTAGATGTGGACTTTAGGCCATGGAAGAAGTCTCCAGCCTCCCTTAGGAATGAAGATAGCAGGAGCCTGAACTGGGGACTAATCCAGAGCTCTGTAGATGGACACGGGGGTGGCGAGGCTCCCCAGACAGGTTACAGCCAGGAACACGTGGGAGCAGCCAGGGCACGGGAGTGTCTCCTCTCACCTCTCCACTTCTGTTGACCTCAGAGTTACCGTGACTCAGAGGACTCTAGGGACCCCTGGGGAAACACCTTTACAAAGGGTTACCATGGCAGCCATGGACCAGAGGGAAGAACTGAGGCCCACAGGTGTGGGTAGAAGTCAGTGATCCTTTTTTCTAGTCTAGATCTTCTGAGGACCTTGAGCAATGGAAACCTTGTCCATCATTCATTGCTAGTAAAAAATCAACTTTGAATTAGACTTGGGATTTTCCTGACAGTACTGGGAAATGGCCCACTGTTGGGGCATCACTTGGGGCCAGATCCCTGGCTCCTGCAGGCTGAGAGACTACCCAACAAGAGCCTCCGCATGGCCAGTGGGGAGAGACTGGGCTTCGCATCTCTGGTTTCAGCCTCTAAAGGCTCAGGATAGGCTGGGCGTGGTGGCTCACGCCTGTAATCCCAAGAGTTTGGGAGGCCGAGACAGGTGGATCACCTGAGGTCAGGAGTTTGAGACCAGCGTGGTCAACATGGTGAAACCCCGTCTGTACTGAAAATAGAAAAATTAGCCATGCCTGGTGGCATGCCCCTGTGATTCTAGCTACTGGGGAGGCTTAGGCATAAGAATTGCTTGAACCCAGGAGGCAGAGGTTGCTGTGAGCCGAGATTGAGCCACTGCACTCCAGCCTGGGCGACAGAGCGAGACTCCGTATCAAAAAAAAAAAATCTCAGGATAGATCTCAGAATCATCTTGGTTCTTTTAAAGAACCTCCCTTTATAATTTAGGATTAATGAATTTCTCTGTGTGTTTGGAAGCCCTTCCTATGTCCAACCTTGACTAACTCTAGGGTTCTGTTTGCCTACTGTGGAATGTCGCAGATCTGCTGTTGATCCTAAAGTGGTGTCTTTCAGGCTTTGAGACCTCTCCTGTTTGGTTCAAGACTGTGGGGGTTGAGGACAATCACATTTTTGAAGCCATACTCACCGGGTCTTAGGAATCGCCTCCGAGGGACTGGTGGGCGCTCCTTCCACTCCCACTTTGGTGATTTGCGGCGCACACTTCCCACCTGCAGCTCTGTTCTTTCTTCCTTGAGATCAGAGGCTGGTTATCGTACTGGGACATACTCTACCTCCTTTTGGCTTCTAATGTCCTTTCTCTGAGTTTGGTACCGAGTCAATTACTCAGCTCATTGGATTAAGGTCTTCAGGGAATATTATGTGGGGATTCCCAAGGGCTCTCCTAGGGGAGGTGAGGAAGATGATCAATACTTCTGCGTGTCCACCATGTGCTTGGGACTCTACTGAGCCATAGGGATGTGAGTGAGGATACTGAGGCTCAAAGAGATCAGGTGGCTTACCTGGAGCTCTCCCAGTTCCTAAGTGATGCCTATCCAAGGCCCCTGGGCTTTCCTTCCATGGCAAGATCTTTAGAAACCTCATCTAGTAAAGATGGTGGCACTACTAGGCATGGACAGAACTTGACTCAGTGCAAAGCTAGCAGGACAGGGGTCAAGTCCCTGCACAGAGGATGTTCCATGAAGATGGGGGGAATTGAACACAAGGAATTCAGCAGCAGAATGAGGTGTCCATAGGCATTAAGGAAAGTGGTAGAAAACAACCACCCAGCGTAGCTCGGTTTAGTGAACCGAGGCACATCATGCTGCATATTTGTATTGCACGTTTCAGTGTACATCATGTTTCACTTCCTGTATCTCGTTGGACCCTTAGAAGCTTGCCACATGATATGGCCGGGGGGTTCAGGCACTGGCCGGGGGGTTCAGGCACAGAGGGAGGGTTCAGGCACGGAGAAAGGGCCTCGGAAGGCTTGGGGAGGAGAGGGCAGGCACTGTTGTGTGTTGATGGGGTATTGTTTGCACTGGTTGATGATCTCTGAACAACCAAGAAGTACATAACGATCTACCTAACCGGACGTGCTAAGTAATTTCACTTTGGGGATGATTCTCCAGGGAGACAATCCATTGATAGAGAAGTGAAAACATCGAGATGTGTCTAGTAGTTGTAGGAAGTCTGGGGTGCTTTCCTGATGGGGTGTCCTCAGCTAGAAATAGCCTCTCCTTCCTTTGACCTGTCCTGTGGCTATTTGCAGACATTTTGTTCCTCTTACCAGACTGTAAGCTCTTTGAGGCTGTATTTCGATTTCTTTCTTTGTTTTGAGGCCAGGTGCTCTGTGTCACCCAGGCTGGAGTGCAATGGCACGATCTCGGCTCACTACAAGCTCTGCCCCCATGGGTTCATGTCATTCTCCTGCCTCAGCCTCCCAAGTAGTAGTACAGGTGCCTGCCACCATGTCCAGCTAATTTTTTGTATTTTTAGCAGAGATGGGGTTTCACTGTGTTAGCCAGGATGGTCTCGATCTCTTGATCTCATGATCCACCCGCCTCGGCCTCCCAAAGTGCTGGGATTATAGGCGTGAGTCACCGCGCCCGGCCTGAGGCTGGATTTCTGTCTTTTGTCCATTCATTCATTCACTCATTCTATTCGTGCATTTACCAATTCCACAAGTAGCTGTTGCCTATAACATGTGCCAGAGATTGTACCAGGCAGATGGGCATATCTAGATAAATAAAAGACATGATGGCCGGGCGCGGTGGCTCAAGCCTGTAATCCCAGCACTTTGGGAGGCTGAGACGGGCGGATCACAAGGTCAGGAGATCGAGACCATCCTGGCTAACACGGTGAAACCCCGTCTCTATTAAAAATACAAAAAAACTAGCCGGGTGAGGTGGCGGGCGCCTGTAGTCCCAGCTACTCGGGAGGCTGAGGCAGGAGAATGGCATAAACCTGGGAGACAGAGCTTGCAGTGAGCTGAGATCCGGCCACTGTACTCCAGCCTGGGTGACAGAGCAAGACTCCGTCTCAAAAAAAAATAAATAAAAAATAAAAAAATAAAATAAAATAAAAGACATGATTCTTTCTCTTCTGGTGCTAACAATCTACTTGGGACAGAGATAATATTTTACCATTATGTAATGTATATATATAAAGGTAAAAAAATACATTATGTAATATATATATAAAATTGTTATATATATATATTTTTTCTTTGAAGAAATTTTACTCTTATTGCCCAGGCTGGAGTGCAATGGCACAATCTCGGTTCATTGCAACCTCCACTTCCTGGGTTCAAGTGATTTTCCTGCCTCAGCCTCCCAAGTAGCTGGGATTACAGGTATGTTCCACCATGCCTGACTAGTTTTGTATTTGTAATAGCGATGGGGTTTCGCCATTTCTATTTACCTCATGGGAATGTTTCCAATTTGAAATTTCTATTTTACCATTATATTACCAACATACATATATACCTGGCCGGGCGCAGTGGTTCATGCCTGTAATCCCAGCACTTTCGGAGGCCAAGGCGGGTGGATCACCTGAGGTCAGGAGTTCGAGGCCAGCCTGACTAACATGGCAAAACCCCGTCTCTACTAAAAATACAAAACTAGTCAGGCATGGTGGAGCATGCCTGTAATCCCAGCTACTTGAGAGGCTGAGGCAGGAAAATTGCTTGAACCCAGGAGGTGGAGGTTGCAGTGAGCCAAGATCGTGCCATTGCACTCCAGCCTGTGCAACAAGAATGAAACTCTGTCGCAAAAAAAAAAAAAAAAAAAAAGAACATAATAATAATAATAATAAAGAAAATAACACGGACAGGAACTTTATTGTATGACAATACATACATGAACAAAATCAAATGCAAAAGGTGAAAAGCAGAGCGTCCAAGTTCCCAGGAATGTTCTATACGGACTCACAACTTACATGAACTTCTGTCTTCCCCTCTTGCCACCTGGGGAAAGTGGTATTAGGTCCGGAGGTGGAATGCCTTTTTTAAAAAATTGAAAATTATATTAGGATCAGTCTAAGTGTGTTTTAACAAAGTACACTCTGATTTAAGTCAGGAGATAATGCTCATTATTTTTCTCTTCCGTAGTCACCTGTTTCCAAGTAAACGCTTTTGGGTGGGAGAGGCGGGTGTCCCAAGTGGAGGGTTTGTGGTTGTTTGCAGCCGAGTCAATGGCAGGACCGGAAGATGACATACCAGGAGCAGCTTGTGGACCTGAGACACACCCAGGAATGTTGCAGATGTGGGCTCTGAACCCACTTCTTGAGGTGAACCAAAGAGAGCAGACAGGGATCCCAAATACCATGTTCTGAGATGGCTTTTTGTTGTTGTTGTTGTTGTTGAGACAGAGTCTCACTCTGTTGCCTAGTCTGGAATGTAGTGTCATGATCTTGGATCTCGGCTCACTGCAACCTCCCCTTCCTAGGTTCAAGTGATTCTCCTGCTTCAGCCTCCCCAGTAGCTGGGATTACAGGCATGCACTACCACGCCTGGTTGATTTTTGTTTTTTGTTTGTTTGCTTTTTTTTTTTGAGATGGAGTTTCTCTCTTGTTGCCCAGGCTGGAGTGCAATGGCGTGATCTCGGCTCACCGCAATATCTGGCAGGTTCAAGAGATTCTCCTGCCTCAGCCTCCCAAGTAGCTAGGATTACAGGTATTCGTCACCATGCCTGGCTAATTTTGTGTTTTTAGTACAGATGGGGTTTCTTTATGTTGGTCAGGCTGGTCTTGAACTCCCAACTTCTGGTGATCTGCCTGCCTCAGCCTCCCAAAATGCTGGGATTACAGGCGTGAGCCACCACACTGGGCCTAATTTTTGTGTTTTTAGTAGAGACAGGGTTTCACTACGTTGGCTAGGCTGGTCTTGAACTCCTGACATCATGTGATCCACCTGCCTCGGCCTCCCACGGTGCTAGGATTACAGGCGTGAGCCACCGCACCCCGCCCTGAGATGGCTTTAGAGGCCCCTCAGAGAAGCCTCAGCCAGGCCAGACACCTACTAAGGGATGAACACTCACTGTTCTTGTCACCCAAACAGCACCCAAATAGCCACAGTTTTTTGCGTTTTGTTTTGTTTTTCTCTTGCCTCTGATTCTGCTGGAAAAACACCCAAAACCTCGGGTCAGATCACGCCAACCCTAGCAGCACCTGCAGCAAGAGGGCAGGAAGTCAAGCTAGAATGGAGGAGGAACCAGCCTGTGCTTCAACCAGGGTCCCCGGGGAGCTGGCTGGATTCCCCCAGTAGGCAGTGGGGCATGTGCCCACCAGGGGCCTCGGAGCTGTGTTCTGGGGAGGGGGCAGGCAGAGGGGGCAGCTGCAGAGCTGGGGTCCTGGAGGGATGGCACAGTGGCTTCTTCTTGAGGGTGCTCAGAGGTCTCCTACTAGGCTCTGGCAAGAAGGAGTGGGGCCTTTGGGGCCTCGAACCTTGTGAATCGCAGGAAAATCAAATCCCCCTTCAATACACAAACATTTGAAGATAGCCAAAGTTGTGACCGGATTCCCTCCTTTTCCTCCTCCTTTGGTTCAGGGTCTTATTGCTGCAACGACCTTCAAGAGAGGCGGCCGTGATGTAGTGGGGAGACAGCTGGACTTGGAGCCAGAAGGTCTATGTGTGATTTTGGCCAGTTATGGTAATTTCCCTGGGCCTTGATTTCCTTGTTTGTAAAAATCAGATAGTGCGATCCTCTTGCAGGTACATCAGGCAGAGTGTAAACGAAGATGGAGGTGTTCAATCCAGTTTTCTTGCATTTAAGAGGGGCTCCATACGTATGTGTTGGGCCCAATAAAAGCTTTTGGTTCATATTCTGTGTTCTGATTGTGGTGGTTGTGATACAAATCTGTACATTTGCTAAAATTCTGTACACCCAAAGGAAACAAACTCAATTTTTTTTTTTTTTTTCCTTGAGATGGAGTTTTGCTTTTGTCACCCAGGCTGGAGTGCAATGGCACAATCTCGGCTCACTGCAACCTCTGCCTCCCAAGTTCGAGTGATTCTCCTGCCTCAGCCTCCCAAATAGCTGGGATTACAGAAGCTCACCACCACGCCCGCCTAATTTTTGTACTTTTAGTAGAGACGGGGTTTCACCATGTTGGCCAGGCTGGTCTCGAACTCCTGACTTCAGGTGAGCTCCTGACTTCAGGTGATCCACCCGCCTCGGCCCCCCAAGTGCTGGGATTACAAGCATGAGCCACTGTGCCTGTAAGCCCTCAATTTTATTGTGATAATTTTTTACAAAACGTCTGGTCCAAATTCTTTCTCTCGGATGGGCTTTAGGATTCCCATTTAGCGGATAAAGCAACCTGAAATGTTTCTTGTCTCCACCATCAGTGCCCAGCTATGTTTTCATTGCCTATGTCAGTTCTGGGGGTCCACAAGACAGACATGATGTCCCCCAGAGTGTAAGCCCTTAAAACAGAAAAACAGACCAGGGAGGGCTCCTACATTATAACCCATGAAGTCAAGCCCTTTGCGGGTGTCTGGTGGAGGGGCCAATGTCTATGCTCAAATGATTCTCTGTTAACAAGAACTTCGGACCGGGTGCAGTGGCTCACGCCTGTAATCCCAGCACTTTGGGCGGCCGAGGCGGATGGATCACTTGAGGTCAGGAGTTTTAGACCAGCCTGGCCAACATGGTGAAATCCCGTCTCTACTAAAAATATAAAAATTAGCCGAGCGTGGTGGTGTACACCTGTAATCCCAGCTACTTGGGAGGCTGAGACAAGAGAATTGCTTGAACTCAGGAGACGGAGGTTGCAGTGAGCCGAGATGGCACCACTGCACTCCAGCCTAGGCAACAGAGTGAGACTCCGTCTACAAATAAATAAATAAGTAAGTCAGCAATAAATAAATAAATACATACATACATAAAACAAGAACTTCAAAGTCTAAGGGAAACTGAGTTGTTCAAAGGTGTTAAAAAGTCTTTAGGTAAAGCCAAAGCCTCCCCTACCCAGGGCAGCCTCAAGCAGGTGGAGACCCTGCTTGGGGGAGAAGTGAAGCCTCCTCCCACCATCTACCCGGCTGCCTAGGTCCCTGGTGGAGGTAGGAGGACGGAATTAGTGCCACTATGCAAAGCAGCAGGAAAGGAAGGGCTCCGGCTCAGTAGAGGCTGATGCCAAAACAACCCGGTTCCCTTCAGCAGCCCAGAGACTAGGAAAACGCAGGGGCCGCCTGGCTTGGCCCAGCCTGGTGCAGGGTGGTGGAGAGATTTACCTGAAACCGCAGGTGTGGGGGCCTTACCCACCTGCCCCACCTGGAATTCCAGAGGGAATTTGGTGAAAATAGGCACTTTTCTCACTAGTTCCCATGTGCTGGTCTTGATTCCCCAGTTAAACTGGCAGCTGCCACAGCATAGGGGCTCCCTTGCCGGAATTCAGAGCAGGAATAGCAGAGAGGCCTCGAAGGATTCCCTCCAGGGTCAACAGGAAGTGGAGCACAGCCTGACTTGGGAGGGAGGCTTTGCACACTCACACTTTGATTGCACTTGGCCTCCCAGCTGGGAGCTGTTCCCAGTACCTCCCACAGCTGGTGGGCTGGAGGGCCCTAGGGACCATTGTTGAGGACCCTGGGGCCATAGCAGACCTCCGATGCTGTGAAAGTCTGAAGGGGTCTCCTGGCAAAGAACCCCAAAGCTCCACTATACAAAGCTCTACTCTTCAGGATCTCACTCTTGATGGCTTTGCATCAAGCTTTCCTAGGCTTCCTGGGAGGTGGGGGTGGGGTTATTGTAGAGGCAGGGAAACCTCTACCCTCAGGGAGCTTCCAGTTTGACTGGAGAACCAAGGCCAGTGTGAGTAGTACAAGGCAGTAGCTAAGTCGCTGCTGCTAGGCTGGTCTGAACAGGGCTTGGACGGAGACCCGGGTGCTTTGGGAGGGCTTCCTGTAGGTGAAGGCAGAGCGGGACTCAATTGTTGCTTTTTGGCTGAATGGAGTGTGGGATGAGGGCGTCCCTGCTGAGGGGAAGGACAGGCCCAGTCACTGGCCAGCTGCTCTGGGTCCAGCTAGGGCCTGGCATGCAGCCCTGTTCCAGGGGGAAGAAAGGGGGGTTGTGACCACAGGCTCCAACTGGGTCTTCAGAGAGAAGGGGTGGCAGTCACCTTTCCCACACCCTCGAGGGCTCACAGGTGCCACATTCAAACAACAGAAGTACCCACATAAATGTTCCTATCCACCCCAGACCCATAAGACGCCGCAAGCCTGTGTGTGGTTTCTCAGGACACACTGTTTATTCCACGGGGGAAGGCACTGGAGGCCAGGGCCTCCCTGGGGTGGGAGCAGTTGCGGGAGAGGAATGATGTTCCCGTGGCTCTTCTGGGGCCCCGCTGGGTCCACGGCCCTTCCCAGGCTCTGCTGGGAGGCCTTTGCCTCCGAGTCCATTTGCGGGTTCTGGACCAGTCTCTGCCTCCCCAATCCCGTGCGTGGGGATGGATCCCCTCACAGCACCCCCAGAAGGCTGGGTCCCATCCATCCCCAGAGAACTCCCTCCAAGTTGCTGCCCTGTTGTCCTTCTACTCCAGGCCCTTTGGCAAGAGCTGGGGACCAGGGGCTGGAGATGAGCGGCAGCTCTGGTGGGCCAGCTTCAGAGGCCGGCTGGGGGTCCAGGAAAGGGGTTGGGCCATGAGCCAGGCAGCTCCGAAGCAGTCACTGAGGCTGGGGAGCCTGCACCCAGGCCGTGGGGAGGTCCTGGCTCTCACTCCTGACCTGGGTGCTCACCCACAGACCACTTCACTTCCCCTGTCCGCAGCGTCACTATGTCCTCGTAGGTGGCCGTCTGGTCAATGTCCAGGCCCTGGAGACATTAAGTGGAGCTCAGGCCAGGGCCACACCCCAACCACACCAGCAGATAGTGGCCACTGACCCCGAGGACTCAGAGCTGCTGGGCCTGCCCTGCTCCTTACCTCGTAGGTGTGATCTTCCTCCATGCCGGCCTTGCTGTCATCCTGGGGGCAGAGAGGGATGGTGATCAGAGTGTTAGCTTCCCCCAGCCCTATCCCCTGCTGGGCCAGGCTGGGGAGGGCCAGGGAGAAGGGTAAGGGGTCAGGAGTGAGGTGCATTCTGCAAGAACAGCTGAATGAAGGAAGGAAGGAAGGAAGGAATGATTGAATAGGTGAGCCAGTGGGCCGGCTCTGGGGACAGACTGGGCCAAGATGGCCACAACGAGAGCTGGGGAGATGGAGACCCTGCCTATGCCTGGCCTATGCAGTGGCCTCCTCTGCGGTCCCCCAAGGCTTCCCCCGCCCCCGATCACCTTGTCCAGCAGCAGGAAGATGGGCACGATGATGAAGAGGATGATCAGCAGCGTTTGGATCATGATGATGCCATCCTTCAGTGTGTTCCTCTGCTTCAGCTGTGCCAAAGTGCTGAACCCTGCGGGGACCAGGGGTGGGGTTGTGAGTCTGGACCACAGTCCACCTTTTAGGCCTGCAAGGGCAGCTCCTTCAGGTCCCAGTGGCTCTCCTGAGTGCTCTAGGGCTATGGCCATCTCCACAAGAGGCAGGCCAGGCTGGGGTGGGGGTGGACAGCTACAGGAGCGTCCCAGCCACCTGGCACACACCCATGACTCGCAGCTCCGTGCCGCAGCCCCGGTAGACCTCCAAGGTCTTGCTGCACTCCTGCTGACAGAAGTAGATGCCGTTGTCCTCAAACCGGATGTCTTGGATGATGAGGGTGGTGACAGAGCTGTTTTGGGTCTGATGCATGTGGCCCTGTTCCAGGTTCACCTGTTGGGGCTCCTTGTCCGTCTCCCGCTTCCGGAGCCAGCTCACGATGCTGAAGGTGCTGTTGGTCACGTAGCAGTGCATTTTCACCGTGAAGCCCCGTTTCCTGGCTATGAAACGTGGGCTCTGCCAGATCCGAGAACAAGCACTACCTGTGGGTGCCAAGGCCAGGCTCAGCATTCCGCTTGGCATCTTCCTGACTGCCAGCTCCAGCAGCAGGCCCCCGCCCTGGCTGGCACAGACTCCCTGGGCTTAGTCTTTGCTTTTCAGGGTGTGGGACAGGCAGGAGGCCGAGGTTGGAGTTAGGAAGCAGGGCCACGTGAGAAGCCGCGGCCAAGCTCTCAGACTCCGGCCCTTCCCGACTGCCCCACCTTCCCTTCGATTTTCCTTTAGAAGAGCTCTGGGACCTTGCCATTCCTTCCCATGCCCATTACAACAGCCTGACCCAGGCCACACCCCCAGGACCTGGAGGCCCACAGGCCTGGCCCCTCCCTTCACTGTGCTGCTCTGCACTGGCCTGAAATCCTCAGTCTCCCCCATTCCTCTGGGGATAAAGGCCAAATTCCTAGCCTGTCAACTGAGACCTTCCTCAGTCAACCCCCTCCCTGGCTGACTTCCCTCCATCATCCTCCTCTTCCCTCCTGCAGGGACTGGGACCACTTCTTGTTCCAGAACCCTCTTTCCAGCTTCGACTGCCTTGCTCTTAGCGAGCACTCCCTGGGAATCCCTGAGCCCCTCACATAGTGACCCTGCTCTGGAGGGCTCACCCGAGGCTCAGCCAGATCCCCAGCTAGACAGGCCCCGGGCCTGAGTCCTAGAGGAATCTGCAGGCTCCTCTGTTGTGACCCAGAGTTTAGCCCAGCCCTTCAGTGGCCAAGGCTGGAGAGCATGTGTCTGATGAAGATGACAGTGGGCTGGGGGTGGGGCTCAGAGGAGATCCTAAGGAGGCCTGGGGATGGGAATCCTGGATGGGGAGATCAGGCAAGGGTGGGAAGCGGGGCCACCTCCAGGACAGGGACCATAGTTGGACACAGGACATAGTCGGACACAACTTGCCCTCAGAAGCGGCAGGTGAGGCTACTGACCTTTGGAATTCGGGTACAGGTCCTCTGGTTTGGCTGCTGGCACTGGCTCAGCTGCTGGGTGGGAGGAAGTGGGCGGGGCCAGGTCAGGGCCTCCTCTGGCCTGGGCTGCCCCACCCCTGCGCACCCTCTATGTTCCCGGAGCTACTTCCTCCTTCCATGACAGCAGCTTCAAGACCCCTCGGTCCTTCCTGCCCCGTGGACTTGGGAGACAGGCATGGGGTGGGGGTACTGGAAGCCCCACCCCCAGCCCCCTTTCTGCCTTTGACCCTCAGGGTGGCTTTGAGCAGGCATCTGAATGAGACAGGAAGGACAGGGAAATCTCAGCATTTTGAGAGGCCAAGACAGGAGGATCACTTGAGGCTAGGAGTTTGAGACCAGCCTGGGCAACATAGGGACACCCTGTCTCTATTTTTTTTTTTTTTTAAAGAGAGACAGGAAGAAAGTCACAGCCCGGAGGCACTTTCATCTCCCAGAGAAGGGGACCACATTTGGATCTCGCATCTTCCAGGGTTGGGTTGGGACAGTCTCTCCCCTCCAGATCCCCAGGCAGTGCCCTCACCCTGTCTTCCTCCTGAGCCTAGTGCTTCCACCGTCCTGGCTGCTAACTCTGGTTTGCTCCTCATGCCCAGCTCAGCCTGACGCCCTCCAGGCAGGAGAGGGACTGGGGCCACAGACTCCTGAGCCCATCACCACGTGCAGCTGACACCCACAGACCCAGGCTCCAGGGCCATGAGAGGGAGATAGGCGGTGAAAGGAGAGAGACAGAGGAGGAGGGTGGAGCAAGCAGGAGGCTGAACCGCAGGGCCCAGACAGCTGGAGACGAGACCAAACCCCACAGGCCTCGTCCTGGGTGTTGTACCTGAGAGCAGCAGCAGCAACGCCACCAGCCAGTGGCTGGACACAGGAGACAACGCCAGCCCGGCCATGGTCACTGCTCCGTCCCCGACCCCAAACCCGTGACAACGTCCGAGGCTCCTTGGAGGAAAACGTGTAACTGCACCGGCTGTAGCCTGTCCCCTCCCCACCTCTTCCTCACCAGGCCCCTTCCTGCCATGCAAATTGGGACCCGGGGGAGGCACCAACTCTCCGGGGACCCTGGGGGAGGGCGGGCTCTTGTCAGCTGGGCCGCTAAGGTTTGGCGGTCGCCCAACTTGGACAGCACAGCTGGGGTTCTCTGCGGATGCCTCTGGGGGCCTCTCAGTCTTCTGGGGGCAGCCTGTGCTCCCCTCTGTCTGTGCTTGCCCCACCAGTGGTCATTCTCTGGGCCAGCCAGCCTCCCCTCTGCTGTCCGCCAGCTCCCCGAAGGGCTGAGCCCGGCAAGTCTTTATTCCCGGGCCCTGAGCGAAATAGGCACCTGTCCTATGAATGAACCTGAGCTTAGCTCCTCTGCCCTGATCTATCCCTCACCCAGCGGAAAGAGGAGCACTGAGGAAGGACAGGGCAGCCACAGACCCAGGTCAGGCACCTGGAGGGGCCCAGAGCAGAGCCTCTTGGCTGGAGTGCAGGCAGCCATGTTGGAAGTTGACCCTGTGGAGGATGGGAGCTACAGAGGTTCTGGAGCAAGAGCAGGCTAACTGTGGCAGCCACTGGGAGAAGATTCAGTCCAGGCCTTGGCAAGAGGCCTCCCTTCCTCATGCTGCAAAAGAGTCTGTAGGGGCTGCCAAAGAGGGTGGATGTAGGTGGAGACAGCTTTGCGAAAATCCACCAAGCAGCCATTGGGGGCTTCTTCAGGGAGTTCTTAACTGTGGGACTCTGAGTTCGTTGAATTATTGTCACAGGTCCAGGGGGTCTTGGGCAGGGAACGGGAACTGGTGTTGGGGAGCCCTCACGTCCTCCAGCTGTATCCTGCCTGTCTGCAGGGTGTGGATGGAGCTACAGTGCTCAGGAACTGATAGAAGCTCACCTTTGGGTCCCTGCCCCTGGGTCCAATGCAGCCCCTTCAGAGATGCCCTTGTGCAGGGCACAACCTGCACAACTGGACACAGCATGCTTGCAGACCTCAGCCCTGCAGCTGAGCCCTCTTTGATTTTCATGTTTCCTGGCAGCTTCTTTTTTGTCTCTCATCCTCGACCCCCAGGAGAAGAAGAGATGCTAAATTGTTGGTGCCCTCTGTCCACATCTCACTCTCCTCATGACCCTCCATTTTGCAGTTTGTGCTGGGGCAAGTCTGGATTTAGCGAGAAGCAGACCCACCTCCCATGCCGTGGTTGGAAGGCAGAGGGTCTGGGTGGTCCCTCTTTAGATCTTGGCCTAGGCCTCGGACCTGATAAGGTGGGGGCCACTCTCGAGGGGTGCAGGCCAGGACCTGAGCCACGGAAATCAGGGGCAGGAGGGTTAAGGTTTCATCCGAGGAACAGCCCGTTCCGGGCAGTCCCAGATGTTCTTGCTTGTTTCCAGATGTTCCAAATGAAAAAACATTTCTCTGAAAAGGTGTCAGATGTTCACTTCATGGAACAAACAGCTCAGAAATATAAACATCACCTGAGGTCAGCTTGGGGACCATGGGCCCCCATGCCAGTGAGAGTGGTTGGAGAGAGACTGACCCGGGGGAGTGAGGCAAAATCTGGGAGTCTCTTGGTTTAGGAAATACACTTCTGAGCCCCTGATGACAGATGACAGAGTCCTTCGTTAACTTTGGGGCTAGTGTCTCCCCAAAGTCGGGTATAACTGGGAAAGGCTTGGGGCACATGTGTTTGTGGGGTGTGTATGTGTATGCTCACACAAGTGTGTTGCCTGGGTCCTGTGGTGTGGGGCCTACTCAGGAACTGGTCCTAGGGCCCAGGGGACTGTAGGGGGCACAGAGGTTGGTGGGGGGCAGTTGGCATCCATCCTCAGGTGACAGGTGCACTAAAATCTCAGAAATCACCACTAAATAACTTATCCAGGTAACCAAAAAAACTACCTGTACCCCAAAAACGATTGAAATAAAAAATTTTAAAAAACAAGTGAGAAGCAGCTCCGGCTCCAGGGAGGGCAGACGCACACGCATCCCGTGGACGGGGATGCAGATGTGGCCTTTGGGCTTCATTCCCATTCATGCCGGGCAGGGATCTGTTTTCAGGAGGGGCGGAGGCAGCGGGGGCCCCACCACCTGCAGGGTTATTTGTCACATTTTGAGCCGTGCTGTTCCCTCACTGGTGACAACAGTCCTGAGCCCCATCTTGGGCTCATGATACCCTTTTCTTCCCAGAACAGGAGGCCTCGCAAGCCTACCCCCGCCTCTGCCCTCGGCTGCCCTGGGCTTCACATTCTGACATCTGACGACACCTCCCTTTCCAGGAAGGCAACATCAAAATAAGGAATGGGGGCCGGGGTCGGGGGAAGGGACAAGGGGCTCAGGGGGTGGGGAAGCAAGAAGGCAGCGATCCCCAGCCACCCTAGGATGCTGGGAGGGGGAAGAACCTCAGAGAAAGAAGAGCTCAGACCCCTGCCTCCTTCTCCAACCCAGGTGTCCTGGGTCTGCTGGGCTGCTGTGACTGGGAAGAGACCTGCTAAGAAGGACGTGGGTTTGAGTCCTGATCCAGCAGTGTGGCAGTCAGGAAACCTCCTCAGGTTACCAGTGGTTCTCAACTAGGAGTGGCTCTGCCTGCCCCCGCGGAGGGAGCATCTGCACATGCCTCAGGACAATCGTGCTGGTCTCAATGACCGGTGGGTGCCCAGGGGTGGGAGGGGCATTGGCTGGCAAAGCAGAGGTCCCTGCCCCACATGCCAACAGCACCCATGAGGCAACACCCATTCTTAACCTCTCAGTAGCCAAGGTTCCTCATTTTCGTAAAATAGAAATAAGCCCAATAGTGCTTTTTTTTTGCTGTTGTTTTCTGGGGTTTTTCTGAGACAAGATCTTGCTCTGTTGCCCAGGCCGGAGTGCAGTGGTGCAATCTCCATTCATGGCATCCTCCGCCTCCTGGGCTCAAGTGATCCACCCACCTCAGCCTCCCGAGTAGCTGGGACTACAGATCATGCCACCACACCTGGCTAATCTTTGTATTTTTTGTACAGACAGGTTTTATCATGTTGCCCAGGCTGGTCTCGAACTCCTGAGCTCAAGCAATCCACCTGCCTCAGCCTCCCAAAGTGCTGGGATTATAAGCGTGAGCCACTGCACCCGGCCCCAACAGTGCATTCTTCGAAAGGCAACTGTGCACATTGAAGGCCATCCTGCATCTGAGGTACTCGGTGAATGTGGCTGACAGCATGCCCTGAGGAGGGCGAGGAGTGGCATGGATGCCTGGCAAGGCGGGTAGCTGTGCACTGTTGTCCCATGTTGTCTCTGTTTCTCACCCAACATGAGGCCTTTTTTCTTCCACCATTCAAGGCTCAAGGGATGTGTGGGCTTGAGCACCCTGCGCTCTGCAAATCTTTCTGTCCCTGATGCCAGAGAGGGCTCCAGGTGAGGTCTGGAAGAACTTAAAGTGAAAAGAATATCTCCAGTTTCATTTCTAATAGAGCTTATTTGGATCTTCTCTCTTTTCTTGGTTAATCTTGCTAATGGTCTATCAATTTTATCTTTCCAAAGAACCAGTTTTGGTTTTTTTTTTTTTTGAGACGGAGTCTTGCTCTGTTGCCCAGACTGGAGTGCAGTGGCATGATCTCAGCTCACTGTAACCTCCGCCTCCCGGGTTCAAGTAATTCTTCTGCCTCAGCCTCCCAAGTAGCTGGGACTACAGGCGTGCGCCACTGCACCCAGCTAATTTTTGTATTTTTAGTAGAGACAGGATTGCACCATGTTGGCCAGGATGGTCTTGAACTCCTGACCTCATGATCTGCCCGCCTTGGCCTCTCAAAAGTGCTGGGATTACAGGCATGAGCCACTGCGCCCGACCCAACTTTTTGTTTTAATTGATCTTTTGTGTTGTTTGTTTCAATTTCATTTGGTTCTGCTCTGATTTTTGTCATTTCTTCTCTTCTGCTGGGTTTGGGTTTAATTTGTTCTTGTTTCTCTGGTACCTTGAGGCATGACCTTATGTTGTCTATTTGTGCCCTTTCAGAGTTTTTGATGTAGGCATTTAATGCTATGAACTTTCCTCTTACCACCGCTTTTGCCGTATCACAGAGGTTTTGAGAAGTTGTGTCATTATTATCATTCATTTCAAAGAATTTTTAAATTTCCGTCTTGATTTCATTGGTAACCCCCAAATCATTCAAGAACAGATGAATTTCCATATATTTGTATAATTTTGAGTGGATTTCTAGTTTTATTCCACTGTGGTTGGAGAAGATACTTGACACGATTTTGATTTTCTAAAAGATACACGCACACGCATGCTTTTAGTGCACAATTAACAATTGCGAAGATGTGGAACCAACCTGAGTGCCCATCAGCTTGTGAGTGGATAAAGAAAATGTGGTATATATACACCTCTTTATGGAGTATGACTTAGCCGTAAAAAGGAGCGAAATAACATCTTTTTGCAACAACCTGGATGGAGCTGTAGGCCATTATTCTAAGTAAAGTAACTCAGGAATGGAAAACCAGATATTGTATGTTCTCACTTGTAAGTGGGAGCTAAGCTATGAAGATGCAAAGGCACAAGAATGATATAATGGACTTTGGGAACTCAGTGGGGAACACTGAGGGAGGGGTGTGAGATAAAAGACTACATATTGGGTATAGTGTACACTGCTCAGATGACAGGTGCACTAAAATCTCAGAAATCACCACTAATTATCCAGATAACCAAAAAAACTACCTGTTCCCCCAAAACTATTGACATAAAAAAATTTAAAAAAACAAGTGAGAAGAAGCTCCCACTCCAGGGAGGGAAGACAGCACCCTGAGGGCACTTAGACAACCCCGTAGAGACTCTGCAAGGTGGAAAGTGCCGTAGAGACAATGGAAGGACACAGTCGGGCAGCCTGAGGGCCCCTCCTCATCCCCTACACCAGTGCTATATTACCTCAGGACCCAGGAAGAGAGGGTACAGAAATCCTGAAAAGAATTAAGTGCTTACTTATCTGGAAGAATACAGCCCTGGGAGTCAGAAGTTGTTACAGAAAATAAAATTACAGGCTGGGTGCAGTGGCTCATGCCTGTAATCCCAGCACCTTGGGAGACCGAGGCAGGAGGATCACTTGAGGCTAGGAGGTTGAGACAAGCCTGGGCAACATAGCAAGACCCCATGTCTGTAAAAAAACATCCAGATGTGGTGGCATGTGCCTGTAGTCCCAGGCTCAGTCAGGAGGCTGAGGTGGGAGGATTGCTTGAGCCCTGGAGTTCAAAGCTGCAGTGAGCCATGATTGCACCACTGCACTCCAGTTTGGGTGACAGAGTGAGACCCTATCTCAAAAAAAAAAGAAAGAAAGAAAAAGAAAATTACATACCAGATTATATTTCACTCTCTGGGGGCTGTGGGCTAAACGTGCTGCATAAGAATATTCTTAGTCACAGGTCCATGTGACCCTGGGCTATCTGGGGTCAGAAGTCAGTCCTGGGGTCAGTGCCTCTGGGGAGAGGGAGAGGCTGTGCTGTGTGCCCCACAGGCACCTTGAGGCCTCTCAGAGGGGCAAAGAAGTGACGGGGCCTCCAGAGAGGAGGAGCTGGGGACACAGAGTCCCAATGTGGATCACCCGGAAGAGAGGGAGTGTGGTGCTGCCTGTTGTGGGAGCCGGGTCTTGACCCCTGATCCTATCTGGTCTTTTGGATTCCAGCTAAGCGGCTTTTGTAAGGAGGCAGGAGAGAGCTGGACTGGGCCAGAGCAGAAAGCTGGGGCCTCCTTATCCTGCCTGGCCCCCTGAGAAGCTCCGTGTCTTCCACGTTTGGCTCCAATCCCCGCGGACCCTTTCTGCTTCTCACTACTCTCAGCCCCCACCCACATCCACACACTGACACGCAGAAGGGAGAAACCACACACCAGAGGCACCAGGGAGGGTTTATTGTAAGAACTGTACAAAGGAGCCCACCTGCTGGCCTGGTGTGGGACCTGTTCCCCACTGGACCGGGCAGGAATGGGCGTCTGTGTGTAGGGGACGGGCCACAGGCAGGGAGAGGCCGGACCCGGCTCATCTACTCTTCCTCTGCAACCTGCACACAGTCCGAGGAGAATATCCAATCAAAGAGATTTCTGAGGCTCCAGGGGTTGTGCCAGCCCAGGGTCCAGGAGGGCAAGGCAGAGGGGCAGGGTGCCGGGCAGGGGAGGCCGTCCCCATTAGACGAAACTTCTGAAGGAAGAGATGGAAGGAGTGGAGGCCTCCTTCCATAGGAGAGACATAGGCGGGAGGCATGGAGCAGGGCTGAGGCCATGGGTGTGACGATGAGAAACAGGAAGGGAAGGAGAGGAGCTCACCGGGAGTGAGAGAGAGGGCTGTTCAGGCAGGACCGGGAGCAGGTGAGAGAGCATGGTGGACAATAAAGACAACTCTGGCCCGTAGGCATGGCATGTAGATGTGCACACACACACACACACACACGTGTGCACACACACACAAGCACACATACATGTCTTGTTTTGAAGGTTTTGCTGCTTCCTGAATTTTAATCAAACTTTTCATGAGAAACAAGAAGAAAAAGAAGAGGCACTTAGGCTAACAGAATGCCCTGAGTACACACCTTACCATACGCATTCACAGTCATCCACAGGTCCACTCTCCCAGACACGGGAACACTCCCAGGGACAGGCCTGCACATTACGACACACCAGCCATACTCCATGGACCTTGAAACACTCCAGGGCACACTGACACACATATATACAAAGACACCCAGACACACGTGCATAATGCAGGCACCAGTACACAGTGGTTCACACACACATGTACAGTCACGCACTTGAACACACACACAGCTATACACACAGGCCTACAAGCATACAAGCAGACACACAGCCACAGGTACATACACAGTGAATAAATCCAGTGACGCCTGAGCAGGTCTCTCACCCCTCCTCCTCTGGACACAGCCTCCGTTCTCCAGGAGCCAGCAGAGGCCTGGCCCTGCCATGCCCAGAACCACAGTGCAGAAGAAGTGCTTTTTCAGGCCACAGGAGGTTGGAAGGTTGAGCCTGAGCCAGTCGGGCCTTTCCTGCTGCACGCCCCAGGGTCAAAATATCTAACCTGAGCTAAACTGTACATTCTTAGGATCACTTTGAGGAGAGAGGTGGGAAAAATGAGGAGAGAGAATGAGACAGGCCTGGCGAGATGAGAAGGGAGATCTCTGAGGCTGGATGAGGCTCCTGGAGCCCTGGTGGTGCTCACGGAGGAGTGAGGCAGGGAGAGAGGGAAGGGGCAAGAATCTTCTTACTGAGCAGCAGGTCCCCGACCCCCGCTCAGGTCTGGATGCTCAGGCCATGTGCAGCGATCCAGCTGGCAGGACCCAGCCTGTCTCACCCGTGCTTCCTAGAAAAGGACAATTCCCAAGTGGCATCCTTCCTTCTGTTCTTCCCCTAGGGGCCAGCCAGGGGAGCTATGGACCTGGATATGGCCTGGGAAAAGGTTTCAGGAGTCACCATCCCAGCCCAAAGCAGCAGGATCCAGTGGCCAATCAGGTTTTGAGGCTTGAGGAGCTATTTCTGAACCAGTCACATTTCCCTTGTCCAGGGAATTCCTGAGCTGGCCTGGTGGGCGAAGTTGCGCCCCAGAGTCAGAGCGGGCGGGCTGGCAGTGCCCTGGGGTTAGGTGTCTGCACTCCCTGAGGTTAAGACATCTTTGTCTGGGCTGGGGCTGAGGGGTCTGAGCCACTTCCTGGGGAGAGGCCAGTGACCCTTAAGACTCTGGTGATGGGGCAGCAACTGATGGCTCCACCGCAGGCCAGCTCCTCCCCAAGTGAGGGGCAGCGAGCGATTCCAACGTTCTGATCTCCCCCAGGCCAAAAGGAGGGGCGACAGGGCCCAGGAGGAGGTCAGAGCAACTTGAAGGTTAAATCATGGAGGCAGGGGCCTCAGGCCCAGCATGGAGCCCCTGAGTGCAATGCCCATTTCCCATGGTCTAGAGACACAGGCGCTCGGGTCTGGAGATGCAGGCGCTTGGGCCTGGGTGTCAGCCCCAGTGTGGCCAAATCCTGTCCCCCATCAGGGAGCCAGACGCAGTCCCAGAACCAAAGCCCTCCTCCCTCACTCTGTGTGCAGGCACCACGGGGGAGCTCTGGGGACTGTGCCGAGACTCAGAGGGCCACCTCGATGCTGCCTGCTAGACAAGAGACTCCTTGACGCCTGGGCGCACTATATGCCCCGGGGGAGAGGTGGGAGGCTGGGCAGTGTCTGAGGGGCTGATGGGCATCAGCCCCATAGTGGGTATGGCATCCCCTGCCTCGCCCTTCTCCTCTGGGCTCTGCGAGCTGCTGTTCCCGTTCTCGTGGCCATACATCTTGCTCATGGTGTTGGCAAGCAGCCCCTCCTTCTCAGGGGCGTTGTCCCCGCTGCCGTCGTGGCTGTGGCGGTACATGTAGGATGCCTGCTTCACGGAGCGCTGTAGCAGGTGCCGGCGGTAGGCCCTCTGGATCTTGATGGCGCACACCTCCTCGTGCTTCCTCTTGAGGGTGGTGGTGATGGGCTCGTAGGACACCTTGGAGGGGTTGGCTGCCATGAACTTCTCCTCCATGGTCTGCTTGAGGGCGTCCATTTCCCCAGAGTCACCTAGGACCTCTTTGGTCAGGGCAAAGAGGATGTCCAGGCAGTGGATCTTGTCCCCCGGCACCATGGGCAGGTCCAGCGTGATGAGCTTGATCTTGTTGGGCTTGGCAATCCTCAGCGGTTCCTGCAGGGTGTCCACGAAGTCCGAGAGGCGGCTGTAGGCAATGAACTGGGTGGCATCCGGGTCGAACTTCTCCCATGTCTCGTAGAACATCTCAAAGTCATCCTCACCAAGGGGCTCGCTGCTCTCCTCTGTGGCCACGTTGAAGTTCTCCAGGATGATGGCAATGTACATGTTGACCACGATGAGGAAGGAGATGATGATGTAGCTGCAGAAGAAGCAGATGCCGATGGAGGGGTTGCCGCAGTCACCCTTGACACTGGTGCCCGGGTTCTCCAGGTTGGGGTCACAGTCTGGGGGCCCGCTGTTGAGGATGGGGTTGAGGAGCCCATCCCAGCCAGCCGACGTGGTGATCTCAAACAGGCAGATGATACTGTTGCCGAAGGTCTCGAAGTTGAACATATCATCGATGCCCGACTCCTTCTTGACATAGGCAAAGTTGGACATGCCAAAGATGGAGTAGATGAACATGACCAGGAAGAGGAGGAGGCCGATGTTGAAGAGGGCAGGCAGCGACATCATGAGGGCGAACAGCAGCGTCCGGATGCCCTTGGCCCCACGGATCAGTCGCAGGACACGCCCGATCCGCGCCAGGCGGATCACACGGAACAGTGTGGGTGACACGAAGTACTTCTGGATCAGGTCGGAGAGTGCAAGGCCTGCGGGGAGGAGCTAGTGAGGACGCTGCCAATGGGGAGGGGAACCCGCACAGAGTGTGGGGAGCATGCGGGGCTCAGGGGGCCCATCCTGGTGTACTCTGCTCAAGTCTCAGAACACAGCCCAGATGACTGACAGGTGAGGCTGGGCTCTCCCACGGGTCTTGGGGCCAGGAGCTGCAGCTTTGTCTTGATGGAACTGGAGGTGGGATACCCTGAAGTGGGGGAGGGTAAGGTCCATTCCCAAGTCTGTTTGCAAATGCCACTGGTGTGTGTGTGTGTGTGTCTGTGTGTGTGTGTGAAAGAGACAGAGACAGAGAGAGAGAGAGAGAGAGGGAGAGAGAACAGCTGTGTGACTCTGGGTATGCCACTTCACTTTTTTGTGCCTCAATTTCCTTACCTGTAAAATGGGAACAACAGTTCCTGATCAAGACATTGTTATGAACCACAGGTGAGATAATGCCTATCAAGCGCACAGCACAGTTGATAATAAATGGCAGCTAGTTTCTATCATAAATACTCGCATGACCGTGCACTTCTCAGTGCACACAGACATGGAACCATCTTTTACACTTTCGCTCAGTACGTAGGCACCGGAATGTACGTCTTCTGGTCAGTCCTGTGTCCGGAGGTGCATCCATGCATGCATGGGTGATGATCTGCCTGTGCACACACCCGTGTACCTTTGAGCACTGAGAGTGAATGGCAGGCACGCACAGGCGTGTGTCTGGGTGAGCGTGTGAGGGTGCAGGGGCAGGTGTGTGCGCATGAGGATAGATCTTCCCGAGTGCCTCAGCTCAGTGCTGCCCTGCCGGCCCAGCCTGCCCCACTCACCCACAATGGACAGGATGACGACCACGAAGTCGAAGATGTTCCAGCCGACGGTGAAGTAGTACTGGCGCAGGGCGAGCATCTTGAGCACGCACTCCCCTGTGAAGATGATGATGAAGATCATGTTGATGTTGTACAGGATGTCCACCTTGAGCTGGCTCTGGTCGTCTGTCTCCACCATCATGGTGACCATGTTGAGGCAGATGAGGATCATGATGGTGATGTCGAAGGCCTGCTTCGTCACGAGGTCATACACCATGCCCTGGATCTTGTTCTGCAGCATGGGTGGGAGTGGACGTGGGGGAGTCGGGGTGGCCAGGCCCAGACAGGACATGGACAGGCAGGAGACACAGGATGGCACCACAGCATGACAGAGATGACAGAGACAGAGAGAGAGAGAGAGAGAGAGAGAGAGAGAGAGAGAGAGAGACAGAGAGAGAGGAGGTATTGGGAGTTGTGGTAGAGTCAGCCAGGGGAGGAAGGGTGACCTATCCGATCATGATAGGTCTGGGACCAGGTCATTTTACGGGGTTAATGGTCCCTCCTCCTCCCCTGGGGACCCCCTTGAAGGTCCTCCAGATGCTCCTCCCCTTTCTCCCAAAGTCATTGCTCCTGGGGAGGGTGTCTGGACATCCTCCTCCTTCCCCTTGTGGGAGCCCTTGCCCCAGGGGCCACTGGGGTCCCAGGTGGGAGGCAGATGGGCACTGAGGAGCTTCACAGGGTCAGGTGAGGGTAAAGCAGCCACTGGAGTTTCACGGACAGCCTCTGTGCATATGGTGTCTCTGTGGCACTACAAAGAGGCATCTCTCCCTGCAGGTAGACCACGTCCCCTGCCCCCGGGGTGGGCCTAACCTCACCCAGGGACACAGCCTGGTGGGTGGAGGGCAGGAAAACTTTTATCCCCATCAGTCCCCTAGTAAGGAGCCTGGCACCACACACAGGACAGGGGGCCCAGAGGGGAGGTACCTGGGGCCGGGGAATTGGTTTCTGAGGCTTCTTGGAGCCAAGCTTCTTCATGGCGTTATAGTATTTCTTCTGTTCCTCCGTCATAAAGATGTCTTTCCCTCCAAAGTATAGTGGGATATGGCTTGTCAGATTGGGGTGGGGTCCCCCTTCCTGCCTCCAGGACCCCCCACCTCAGGCACCACCTATAAGGCAGCCCCCGCCCCTGTAGATCGGCCTGGAGGAAGGCAGAGGGTCAGAGATGGAGGGACAAGGGGAGAATGGGGGACCGAGGAGAAGGGAGGGAAGGGGAGTGGGGATCAATGCTGTCTTGCAGTCTGTTTCTGGCTACTTTTCATCAGTATCTTGCTGAGCCCTACAGTAACCTACAGGGCAGGTTGTAGCAGCCTCTTTTTTTCTTTCTTTTTTTTTTTGAGATGGAGTCTAGCTCTATCGTCCAGACTGGAGTGCCAGTGGTGCAATCTCGGCTCACTGCAACTCCACCTCCTGGGTTTCAGTGATTCTCCTGCCTCAACCTCCTGAGTAGATGGGATTACAGGTGCCTGCCACCATGCCCAGCTAATTTCTTCTTCTTCTTTTTTTTTTTTTTTTTTTGTATTTTTAGTAGAGACGGGGTTTCACCACGTTAGCCAGGCTGGTCTTGAACTCCTAACCTTGTGATCTGCCCACCTCGGCCTCCCAAAGGGCTGGGATTACAAGCGTGAGCCACTGCACCTGGCCCAGCAGTCTCATTTTACAGATAAGGAAGCCAAGGTTCACGGAGGCCAAGTCACTTGTTCAAGACGGCCTGGTGGGACTGGGACACAAGCTACCTTCCTGAACCAGCAACCTGGTAGGTGCTCAGGCAGCATTTGTGGGTTTGCACAGTAGAGAGTGGACAAGGGAGGGAGGAGGAAGGTCCTGCACGGGGAGGGCCCGGGGGGCTGGGCTGATACTCATCTTCTTCTTCTGCTGGTTGAAGTTGTCAATGATGACACCAATGAAGAGGTTGAGGGTGAAGAAGGAGCCGAAGATGATGAAGATGACAAAGTAGAGGTACATGTAGAGGTTCACCTCGTACTGCGGCTGCTCCTCCTTCTGTGGAAGCCACAGGGTGGGACGGCGTGGGTGTGCACGCTGGCTTCTCCCTGCCCCCCACAGCCCTGAGGGCAGGACCCATCCACCCCCAGGACTGCCGGGTCTCGGGGACAGAATGTGCTGCCGTGTCTCCCTCCTGTCTGAGTCCTCTTCCCTGGCTCACTCACCAGCCACATCTCAGCGACCCCGACTTACCTCCCGGGAGTCCACGGCTGCATACATGATGTCCATCCAACCCTTGAAGGTGGCCTGAGAGAGTGTGGTTGGGGAGTGAGCCGGGGGGCTGCTCCCTGCTTTCATCATCCATGAGTTTCCCTCCCCCGCCCAACCTGGTCCTCCCCTGCCAGAGGCCACCTGCCAGAGCCCCACTGGGCAAGCATCAAATAAAGACCAGAGGGGTCTAGACACTGCCTGGGGGCCCCCCAGCATTGGAAGCAGGGTGGGCGGTCCCCTAACAAGGAATGACATTGGAGTTGGGTACAATGAGAGGGACCCGGGTGGGGGGCACCTCCATCCAGGTTCCCGGCAGGGGTGGTGGGTCACACTCACCACCTGCAGGAGGGAGAGATAGCCCAGGCCCACGTTGTCGTAGTTGACCTTGACGTTGAGCCAGCGGACCTGGCCCGTGTGCATGAGGCTCTCGCACTCAGACTTGTTGTTGACCTCGGAGATGTCGAACCTCTCAGAGGTGGTGGTGTTGATGCAGTAGTAGAACTTGCCAGCAAACAGGTTGACACCCATGATGCTGAAGATCAGCCAGAAGATGAGGCAGACGAGCAGCACGTTCATGATGGAGGGGATGGCGCCCAGGAGGGCGTTCACCACCACCTGGAGGCCAGGGGGTCCATTGCCAGTGCCTCTCCCAGCCTCTGAGAGAGGGCTCCCAATCTCCATGCCACCCAGGGGACCAGGCAGAGCTGGGCATTGTCAATTAGGGAGGGCTTCCTAGAGGAGGGCTGACCTGCTGGGCTGTGTGTGTGTGCAGGTTGGGGGTGGTGAGGGGGAGGGGGAGGGAGCTGCATGCCTGGTGGTCAAGAGGGTTCTCTGCTTGGCTGGAGCCATCAGCCCGGAGTAGGGGTGCTGGGTTTCTCTGGAAGCAGCCTGGTCATGGGTCACCAGGCAGGAGACAAACACTCTTTGCTCAGCCCCCATAGGAAACTCAGCTCACGTGACCCAGCCCCTGCTCATGGGTTTTCAGCTCCAGAGCCCCAGACACAGGCACAGAAAAGAGGGCACCAGGGCCTTTGAAGCAGCAGGAACTCTGGGACAGAAGCCCCGTCCCCACCAGCCTAGTCACGCAGCCCACCCGACCACTGCAGACTGGGCTGGATCTGAGACCCCTCTCTTTTTACGGAGGAGCTATTTCATGACCTCCAGAGTGGGTGGCACAAGCCCGGTGTGCCCAGGGGAGCTCTATTCCTGGTTGGGGCACCGACCAGCTGCGTGGCCACAGGCAGCTTGTTTCCCCTCAACGGGAGGGCTCTCTGGCTCTGGGGGTCAGAGGGCCCAGCATACGGCTGGCCTCTTGCAGGGACAGGAAGGGGACGCTTGGGTGGGCTCGCCATGGCTTCCGGATTTGCAGAAATTTGTCCCGCTGGAGCAGGTCTTGCTCCCGGCAGACCTCTCTTCCTGGAGAAGTCCCATTTTTCTTGCCCAAGCCCTGTGTTTACCTGTCACTTCCGCTCTCCAGGGCCTGAGTGGATCTTCCCCAAACTGACCCCAAGCTCAAGGGCATGGCCCCAACCGTGACGCCAAGCTCATCAGTGGGGGGTGAGGGGGAGGCTCAGAGCCAGGGTGCAGGCACCTTGTTTCAAAGCCCTGGATGGCTCAGTCTGAGGCTGGGGAGGGCCACCCATAAACCCATTCATAAACCACCCATAAACACCACATAAACCTGCCTTCCTTCCTCCTCTTCCCTGGCCGTGGGGCCCTCCTGGGTGCTTCTGCAGTCTCTGCTCCCCCCAGCTAGTGGCAGAGGTAAGCTAAGGGCGGGTTGGATCAGGGGCTGAGGGCGGGAATGGGGCAGGCAGAAGATGGGCTGCGGGGAGGACAGCTAGGCGAAGTGGGGGCCAGACCTGGCCTCAGGCAGGACCGTTGGTCCAAGCTCTCTACCTCCCTCTGGCGGTGGTTGGAGTATAGACAGGCACTCTCCACCCTGCACTGAAGGTGGCCGGTCCCCCATCCCCAGCCCACCCCAGAGGCCCCTTCAGCACCCACCCTCATGCCCTCGAATCGGGACAGTGCCCTCAGGGGACGCAGGGCCCGCAGTGTCCGCAGGGATTTGATGGGTCCCAGCTCCGAGTAGCCCAGCCAGTTGGCCACCAAGCTGATGATGGAGACCTGCAGGGGAGGGGTGGGGGGTCACTGTGTGCAAGGCCCCAGCCTCCCCTCAAGCCCAGGCCACAGGGGTCTTCCTGGACTCAGCTCCTGGCTGTCTCCCTCAGATCCCCTCCCTAGTGGGTGGTTCTGTCTGGTGGGAAGAGCAGCTCTGGCACCTGTCCCAGTACCTGTAGGAGCCTGGCGACACTTCAGTGATGTCATCAACTAACTGGGGATGACTGAATAGGAGGGATGGTACCTGACTCCTTCGAGAGGCCTGTGAGCGCATCTAAGAGGCTAAGAAAATCCTCCATTCCTGGTTGGGTGTGGCAGCTCACGCCTGTAATCCCAGCACTTTGGGAGGCCAAGGTGGGAGGACTGCTTGAGCCCAGGAGTTCAAGACTGGCCTGGGCAACATAGCAAGACCTCATCTTAAAAATAAATACATAAAATGTATGAAGTAAGAAACTCCTCCACTCCTATTGGCAGGGATAGTAAGTAGTCCTCCTGCCTGCTGTCCTCCCACAAGGCCTCCTTCCCCTAGAAGAAGGGAAGGCCTCCCAGTCCCTAACCCCTCCCTGGGCAGCTGTGTCTGAGAAGGGCAGTGCTGATGGAGGGTCTGACTCTGGGGGTGGCCTCGGGCAGGTCCTGCCCTTCAGGGCCTGGGCTTCCTGAGGTCCCCGCCACATTGACAGCCTCTGGATGTAGCTACGGGGCCGGCGTGGGGGGACTCACATCCACGATGAGGAAGTCGAGCCAGCACCAGGCGTTGGTGAAGTACACCTTAAAGCCGTAGGCCACCCATTTGAGCAGCATCTCCATGATGAAGATGTAGGTGAAGACCTTGTCAGCATATTCGAGGATGGTGCGGATGACTCGCCGCTGCTCGATGTAGATGTCCTCGAAGGCCTGGGGGCACCAGCACCACGAGGGTGGCTGGGGTCCAGCAGGCTGGGGCGGCAGCCAGGTCCCCTGCCCTGCTCGATGCTGCTGGTTCCCAGGGGTCTGCCGTGGGGGCCCAGCCCAGGGGACAGACTGTCCGCATCTCCTAGACTCCCACCACCCATCGTGGGGATAAGCGCATTTCCTAGTGGGGAGAATCCCTCAGCCCTCCTTCCCCAAGCCCAACAACAGCAAATTGCAATCATCTGCTGGGCAGGTCCACAGTGACACATCTTCGGTCCTGCGCCCCTCGTTCCCAGGGTTCTCCCGCCTCCTCGTCAGCAGAGATTGCACAAAAGTCAGCGCCCAAGTAACAACGGAGGACCTCTGCCGTGTTAAGAAAGTCAGCACATCCTGTAACCTATCCTGGAAGCACAGCGAGTTCCTTTAGGATTCTCAGGGTTTGGGACTGACCAGGGTATGGTCCTTTCTGTGTGTGGAGATCGGGAGCTCCTGGAGGACCTGCTGCGGGCCTGGCCCCTGCCTCTGCCCCGTGCTCCCAGGTGGTGCCTACCAGAGCCCCGCTGCTGAGCAGGATCATGAAGACAATGAAGGTCTCGAACCAATTGTGCTCGACGATCTTGAAGCAGGCCCTGCGCAGAGTCCACCACTTCTTCCCGCGGCCCTGAGAGATGTCCACGTAGAGGCAGGGCCAGCGCTGCACACAGGCTGATGGGGGACGGGGACAGGCACCACATCATGGGCCTGAGGTTGCCTTGGGGTGCACAGTCAGCACCCTCCCACGGCGTCCCAGGATGCCTCTCTCCAGCTCCCAGACGCGGGGCCCCCACCTCCTCCCTCACCCAGCTCCATCTGGCTGACATGGGGGGCTCAGGGCCTCCCTCCACAGCCGGATCCAGCATGTGACAACGGCTTGCAGAGGAAAGGCCTCCTGGCCCCCAGCCCCGGTGCTGGCGCTCTCAGCTGCCCCACTCCCCACCTCGCCCAGGCAGTCTCCACCCTGCACAGCCCAGCAAGCTCTATGGACAACGACATTTCTCCAGTGCTGTGTCCTGAAGGCCTTGCTCCCTGAAGATGGAGGGGAGGATCTCAGGAGCTGACACCCGCACTCTTGCACGTTCGCTCCAAGCTAGGTCTGCACCAAGGGCTCTGCACAGATCTTGCGCCACAGCTCTGGGCACGTACTGCCACCACCCCTAGACACGTGAGGCACGGGGATGACCAGGCAGCCCCAGGTTCATGTGCTTTTGGCCCTGGTGTAGCCTGCCCCTTGCAAGGGCTGCAGGCCTGGGGGAGACACCCAGACGAGGTGGGGGGTGCCCTCACCCTCGGTGAAGCACTCCTCAGGCTGCTCCCCCTCGGGGTTCTCCTCTGCCTGCTCCTCAGGGTCCTCCTCAGGGGGCTTGTAGTCAGCTGTGCTGCAGACGGAGGAGTTCCCATCATAGAGGGGCTGCGGCGGCTTCTGCAGAGGTCACAGGGTCACGTGACATCTGGGTCCCTGAGAGACCCCCTCATTCTCCCACCAGATGGGGCAGGATGGAAGACAAGAAGGGAAGGGAAGAAGAGAGGGAGGAGCAAACTTATTCATTCATTCATTCATTCATCCAGCCCTGGATGGTCGAGGAACCATGGGGACATAGGTGGCCCTGGTCATGCCCGATGGCACTTACATAAGGAGTGGAGCGGGGCTGATGCCTGGAAAGGAATGGTGAGGGCATGAGGACGCATGTGAAGGACTCAGATGAGGGAGGAGGCGGGGACCCTGGCCCGAGTGGGGGGTCTGGGAGGCGTGGGGGGCCTGAAGGTAGCTCTGAGGGGGCAGGGGTATGAAAAGGGGTCAGGATGGAGCCAGGCTGTCACAGCCCTCAGAGCATGGGCGTGTGGTGCCCCTAGCGTCTGAGCTTTCCCACCCCCAGGGTCTGTTTGGCTGAGGAATCCAGAAAGGGTGGAAAATGTTCCCCAGCCAAAGCCTCCATCCCATGCCAAGGGAACTTGATCAGTGTTGGGAGCGGGAGTGGGGGAGGCGGGTGCTCCAGCCGGGCCAGGCCTCCTCCCACCTCCTCCTGCTGGGCCAGGCCAGCTTCCCTGCCCCAGCCTCCACCCCGCAGGGGACCCCTTCAAGGCTGAGGGTGGGGCCTCCGAAGAGAAGGAAGAAGAGGGCAACTTGGGGGGCAGCTCTGTATCCAGAGTGGTGACCAGAAAACCGCCATGGTGGTGGCGGGGGGGTCCTTGTTTTCAGTTGACAAAAAGGGAGACTGAGGCACAGAGTGTTAGGTCAGCCAGGGCATTCACTGAGTTGCTTGCCCCGAATGTGCACCCAACTCCCTAAATCCCCCTTGGAGCTGTGCTCGCCCTCCTTGAACAAGTCCCCAGGCCCTGGCCCTGGGGAGCCTGGGACTTTGGTGCTCTCCAGCTCCCCTGCCACCTGAGTGCCTCATACCGAGGTCTGTGCCACAGTTGCCTGGGTATTTATAGCTCATAGGCACTCGGCCCCTGGTAAGCCAGCGTGCCACATATTTGGGGGGAATAAGGAGTCAAAAACTTTCAGGGCAAAGTTCATTAGGCTCAGGCTGATGGTGCAGGGGTGGGCAGGGGTGCCCGTCCTAGCGCCTGTACGAGTCCTTTCCCTGCCAGAGCTGGACAGTGGGGAAGGGGGCTCAAGACCCAGGTAGGGTCCCATCCTCAGCCCCAGCTGCTGGGGGTGGCCACCACTGCGTTCCTTTCCCTTCCTCGCCCTTGCAGTGTGGGGGGTGGGGAGGGGCATCTGAGAACAGCAGCATGCCCCCAGCGTGGTTGAGGGGTCAGGGTTCCTGCCCGAGGCTTCTGCCCTCCTTGTCCCCAACTCTTGTTGGCCCTGGCTCCTCTCCTGAGTCCGCTGCCTGGATCTGGCACTTTGGCCCACACTGGGAAGTTGGGAGCAGACCCAGGTGGGGTCTAAACAGAAATAGAGGGTAAGCGTGAGGACTGGGCAAGGGGCCTCAAGCCCAGAGGATAACATGTAAGAGAGGCCTCTCAGGTCCTGGTCCTGGAGCTGCAGTGCCCAGGTAAGAGCAGCATGTCCAAGGGCACCACCTGCTGGTGAGAGGGACCCAGGTGTTGTTCTGGTCCAGGCATGAACCGAGAGAATCAGGGTTTCCGGACAGACAGGGCTGATCATCAAACCACATCAATAACCATAGTGACAGCCGCCACTCACAGGGCACTGACTGCATGCTTTACATACAGCGTCTCACATAATGCTCACAACAATGCCATAGGGCACCACCCCCATTTTACAGCTGGAGAAACGGAGGCTCAGAGAGGACTTAGGACTTGCTCCAGGTCACAGGAGAATTTGAAGCTGGGTCTGTCTGAGCCCCGGCCCTGGCTCACCTTGCTATCCTCAGGCTCCGAGAAAGTGTCTGTTTCCTCCTCGGTGGGCATCTCCAGGTCAGACTCCTCAGAGGCGATGGGCACCTGTATGGTCAGGTAGGGGTTGTTGATGAAGTTAAGGTGGTCCAGCTCGATGCTGGATGGTGGGTCATCAGCCAGGCTCATGTGGTTCAGGATGTGACTGTCCTTCTTCAGGTCCTCCTCGGGCGGCTCCTTCTTCTCATCCACGGGGGCAGTCTCCCCGGCCTCTCCAGCCTCCCCGGCCCCGACAGTCTCCCCGAGGCTGAGCATGATGTCCTTGGGGCTCAGGATCTTGCCATGCAGCAGCCCCAGGAGGAAGGCCTTGGCAAAGCTGATGCCCAACTTGATGCGCCCGATGGCAATCTGCAGGTTGTTCATCTCACCGTCCTCATCCGAGGCTGCCAGACTGTCGGCGCTGAAGGAGCTCAGCAGCAGAGCCAGGAACAGGTTCAGGACCTGGGGCATGGAGTCAAGGGGAGCCTCACATCAGTCCCCGGGACCCAGAGGGTGCCACCTTCAGCCAGCACAGGGGTCCTCGGTCTACAGATCCAAACGACCACATGTTGGGCATTTAAAATGCCACCTAAGAGGTGCTCACAACTGCCCGTGGAGGTGATGCTTATCATCCCTTCTGCAGTTGGGGAAACTGAGTCTTGGGCTTCTGAGAGGACTCTGCTGCCCAGGGCAGAGGCAGGGTTTAGGGAGGCCTGCTGGGGCACAGGGACTCTCTCCATGACTGTTCTTTTTTTTTTTTTTTGAGATGGAGGAGTCTCCCTCTGTTGCCTCCAGACTCCAGGCTGGAGTGCTGTGGCGTTACCTCGGCTCACTGCAACCTCCGCCTCCCAAGTTCAAGTGCCACCATGCCTGGCTAATCTTTGTATTTTTTGTAGAGATGGGGTTTCAACATGTTGCCCAGGCTGGTCTCAAATTCCTGACCTCAGGGGATCCGCCTGCCTCAGCCTCCCAATGTGCTGGGATTAGAGGCGTCACCACCATGCCTGGCCCATGACTGTCCTTTACCTCCACTTCTGGAGGATGCAGAACAAAGAACTGGGCTCAAGTCGCCGAGCTTCCAGGACTTACTGGGAACCTTTATCTTTTGTGCCTTCTTCTCCTCCTCTGTTAAGTGGGACTATAGACCCCGCGCTCCTGGTGTGCAGAAACCTGGCCCCTGCTACTCTGGAAGGGACATGTGACCTACTATTTACCCTCTTTTCTCCTCTTGGGGTTTCCGACTCCATCTATTGTGGTTCTTGTCCCACATCCCTAAGGAAAGAGACTTAGGAGACTACTGCTCTTCCCCCCCAGCACCCCCACCCACTTTATTTTCCAATGGATGGACATTTCCTGAGCCCCTGTCACTGCATGAATGGCCTCAGGGAGCTCACAGCCCAGCAGAGACAGAGAGCGGATCAGACACATGCAATACTGTAGGTTTGGGTGGCAGCAGAGACTGGAGTGCACAGCTTTTGGAACCATATTGCAGGGCTCTGAACCCCAGTTTATTAGGTGTGTGCTCTGAGGCAAATTGCTTCACTGTGCTGTGCCTCAGTTTCCTCATCTGTAAAAAGGAGATTATGCCAGTGTTCCTTCCATTGTTGTGAGGATTAAAAGATCAATACAAGCCCCGGCACGGTGGCTCACGCCTATAATCCCAGCACTTTGGGAGGCTGGGGCGGGCGGATCATGAGGTCAGGGGATCGAGACCATCCTGGCTAACATGGTGAAACCCCGTCTCTACTAAAAATACAAACAATTAGCTGGGTGTGGTGGCATGCGCCTGTAGTCCTAGCTACTTGGGAGGCTGAGTGAGGTAGGAGAATCGCTTGAACCCAGGAGGCGGAGGTTGCAGTGAGCCGAGATCACGCCATTGCACTCCAGCCTGGGCGACAGAGTGAGACTCCGTCTCAAAACAAAACAAAACAAAACAAAAAACAAAACAAAAAAAACAAGCAAGAAAACCCATCAATACAGGTAGAGCACACAGTAGGCACTCAACACATGTTGGCTGTTATTATGTTTGAAATAATAGAAAGCTATACAAGGTGCTCCAGCCTGGCCAACATGGTGAAACCATGTACTAAAAATACAAAAATTAGCTGGGTGTGGTGGCACACACCTATAATCCCAGCTACTTGGGAGGCTGAGACAGGAGAATCACTTGAACCTGGGAGGCAGAGGTTGCAGTGAGCCCAGATTGCACCACTGCACTCCAGCCTGGGTGACAGAGCGAGACCCTGCCTCGGGGAAAAAAGAAAAAAAAAAAGAAAAGAAAAGCAAGCAAGCTATACAAGGTGTAGGGAAGAGTGTGGTGAACTCTGAGGCCAGCTCAGCATTTTATAGATGAGTAAACTGAGTCCCAGAGAGGTGGCATGGCTTGCCCTAGGACACAGAGCATAGCCAGGACTAGAACCAAGCTTCTAGTCATTGTATAACTTTAGAAGGCATCATTCACTTAGACTACAAGGTGAATGGCAGCCATGAAGGTCTTTAATGTGGTCACCCTTCCTTCTACCAGTCTGCCTGGCCCTGGGCAGTGGGAGGAAGGGGAATCCTGTCTGGGGTGAGGGTCCTGGCTCCTGTCAGCCAGAAGCATAGCCAGGTTCTTCCTTGGGAGGCCTGGGGGAGTGAGAGGGCGCGGGGAGTTGGGGAGCCTGCACTTGCGGATCCGCCACCCTTGGCCGACTCCTCGGCGGGTCTCACTCCAGGCTCTCACCAGCTTCCTCCAAGGTCTTCTCGTCATTGTCTTCACTACATTCCGTTGATTATATTCTGTTAATCATATTAATATACTCTCTTTAAAAAATATCTGAAAACCCTCTTTGAGAGAACGTGCTGGGGGAATTTCCACGGCTCCGTTCCTCCCTGCCATGTCCCCTAGAGACTTTTCTGCCTTTGCCCCCCACCAAAACGCAGTCTTTCTTCTCCCTCTCTCGGGGGGAGGGATCCAGTTGCCAGAAACACATCTGAGATGGGAATTAGCTGCTCTCTGGATCAGCAGGGTTTGCACACGGCTCCTGCCCAAGACAGAAATAGCCGCCTCAGGCAGGGGGGAAGGGAGGAGGGGAGGGGGCCGACATCAATTTCCCTGGGGGTTCTGTGCTTTGGGTTACTGGTGACCTAGTCACTTCCTCTTCTTCTTCACAGTTACCCACAGGAAGTGACCAAGTGCCATGGGCACAGGGGGTGCGGGTCCTCACACTCTCTGGCAGGGTGCCCTGGTGGCCTCTGGCAGACACCTGCTTCTCTGAAGCCTAGGGAGGTGGTGGGAGGGGACAGTGCCCAAGGAGCTGACAGTGCCACCTCCCTGGGCCGCTCCACTCCCTCTGAGCAAACTGAGAGGGCTACAAAGCTGGGTTGGGAAAGGATGTCAGTGGTGTGTGTGTGTGTGTGTGTGTGTGTGTGTGTGTGCATGTCTGTGTGATGGGGGTGACAGGTACACAGAGGCAGGGTCTACACTGGTTCCAGACTCTGCAGCCAGACTGCGGCCTCCTGTCCCACACACGGAACAGATTCACCTCCCTGAGCCTGTTTCCTCATCTATAAAACAGATGAACCAGCGCAGCCCTCACAGGTGGGTGTGAGGATGAGGTGAAATGAATACACGTGAAGCACCCAGAATGCTAGGTAAATGCTAAATAAATGTCAGCTGTCACCATGCTTCAGCTGGTGCTGACGTTATCATTATTACGATACTGTTATTGTTGACGTTATTGTTACTGGAGTTATACGGACCCAGTTCCAGTACCAGCTCTGTTTCTCACTAGTTGTGAGGTTCTGGGCAGTGCCTCCTCGAGGGCGTGGAAATAACATTTCCTGTCTCATGGGGTGGCTGAGAGAATTAGGCACAATGCCGGTAAATCCCTTTGGCAGGGACTGACACACAGTAGGCCCCTACTGCCAATACAGGAGCATCATCCTGGTGGCAGGAACCTAAACCAGCACTGCCCTGCTCCATGCATGTAACACCTGCACCCCCAACCACGTGGCCAGGCACTTTGGTAAGCACTTGTAAGCGCATGCATCACGTAATCCTTGCAACCACCCAGTGAAAGAGTCATCCCCATTATCATCCCCATTTTCCAGATAGGAAAACTAAGGCCCAAAGGGTTAAATAACGGGCTCAAGGTTTCCCAGTCAGTGAGTGGCAAAGTGGGGGCTTAAAACGTTTTTGAGTTTCCGCACATAGAAACAGCAACCCCCTGAAGACTCGGTCACCCCCAAGTCCTTAGACTTACATCCACAAACTCCTGCTCAGGATCTGCTGTCCCCATCCCCAATCTTGCCCCGAAGTTGGGCCCAGGCACCTTCCCTCTCTCTCCCCACTCCCTAAGACCCTCCTTTCAGGGACAGGAGGCCTGGGTTCTCTTCTGTAGCTGCAGCATGGTCTTATTCTGCAGCCAAGGTGACACCCCCTTCCCCCTCTCAGTGCTGCCCCCAGCCGGAGATCAGCAATATCCGAGAAGTGCTGTCCCTGCAGCTCAGGGATTCCATAGGTCTTTGGGGAACATGGGGACAGGCGTCTTCCCAGTCCCTGTTGCCCAGGGAAGCACCAGCCACTGCAGGGGGCAGCTGGGCACAGTATTGTAGGGCTCTGGCAGGAGTGACCTCCACTACCACCCCAAGAATGGGAGGAGTCAGGGTCACCTGCAGGGTCCCTAGCCACAGAAATGCTGGCCAGCTGGACCATGGCCCTACACCCTGGCTGTCACCTCCCGGCCCCTTCCTCTGCACCAGCCCCGCATGCCAAGTCCTGAGCCACAGCAAGCGGCAGAAGAGACGCAGTTTATGCCATCTGCATTTTCCCAATATCTTCACCTGTTTCTTTTATGTTTTCTAGAGATGGGGTCTTGCTCTGCCTCTCAGGCTGGAGTACAGTGGTGGGATCATAGCTCACTACAGTTTTGAAGTCCAGGGCTCAAACCATCTTCCTGCCTCAGCCTCCCAAGTAGCTGGGTTTGGTGTGTGCCACCATGCCTAGCTAATTTTTTTCATTTTTCCATTTTTTGCAGAGATGAGGTGTCTTGCTATGTTGCCCAGGCTGGTCTTGAACTCCTGGCCTCGGCCTTCTAAAGTGCTGGGGCTATGGACATGAGCCACCACATCCAGCCTGATTCTCTTTTTTGGAGCCTGGACCGTAGGCCCTGGAGCAGAGGAGGTCAAGAGGGTGGGAGGAGGCCAGGAGGCCCAGGTTCCCCCACAACACTGTGCCTTTGTACACACTATGGCATCATCTTTGCAGTGACCCTATGAAGTCCCTGTTGTTTTTCTTCTATCTGACAGAGAACCCAGCCTGACTAGAAAGCAGCAATTAGCTCAAGGTCACACAGATGATGGCAAAGGAGCTGGGACTGGAATGTGGATCTGTCTGACTCATTATCATGTTGCTTTACTCAAAACACTAGGTTCCAACAGTGCTACTCACAGCATGGTCCCAGAACCAGCATCAGCATCCACTGATCAGCATCACCTCAGAGCTTGTCAGAAATACAGATCCCCAGGCCTAGGCCCAGAGCCGCTGAATCAGACACTCTGTGGGTGGGGCCAGGGATCTATGTTTTAAGTAACTCCTAGGTGATTCTTACACAGGTTAAAATTTGAGAACTACTGGGTTAAACCACATAAAATTGCCATTTTGGAGAGGATGTGTTGGGGAGATAGAAAACAGTGAAACATCAGGCACATCTTGTATGCTTCCCGGGCGAGGGCAGGGGCCACCCAGCCAGCCTCACTCACCACGAGGTTGCCGATGACCATGACCATGAGGAAGACGGTGAGGCACATGGCTTGGCCAGCCACCTCCATGCAGTCCCACATGGTCTCGATCCACTCCCCGCACAGGATGCGGAAGACGATGAGGAAGGAGTGGAAGAAATCATACATGTGCCAGCGAGGCAGGCTGCAGTCCAAGGCGATCTTGCACACGCAATCCTTGTAGCTCTTGCCAAACAGCTGCATGCCCACCACAGCGAAGATGAACACGATGATGGCCAGCACCAGCGTCAGGTTGCCCAGCGCCCCCACAGAGTTGCCAATGATCTTGATGAGCATGTTCAGCGTCGGCCATGACTTGGCCAGCTTGAAGACCCGCAGCTGCCGGGCAGGGGAGGGCAAGGGTGAATGAAGCCCAGGGACCACCACCCAAGGCAGCCCCAGCCTTAGGAGAAAGAACAGTGTCGAGTAGCTTGAATCTCCAGCCCCCTGCACGATCTGAGTCCTCAGTTTGCCCTTCTGTTAAATGGGAACACTCATTTTACCACCTCAGGCCCTTCATGCGTTAAAAAGAAAACAAGTTCGGGCGGGGCTCGGTGGCTCACGCCTGTAATCCCAGCACTTTGGGAAGCCGAGGCGGGCGGATCACTTGAGCTCAGGAGTTGGAAACCAGCTTGACCAACATGGTGAAATCCTGTTTCTACTAAAAATACAAAAAATTAGCTGGGTGTGGTGGTGGGTGCCTGTAATCCCAGTTACTCAGGAGGCTGAGGCAGGAGAATCGCTTCAGCCTGGGAGGCAGAGGTTGCAGTGAGAGAAGATTGTGCCACTGCACTCCAGCCTGGGCTACAGAGCGAGAATCCATTTCAAAAAAAAAAAGAAAAGAAAAGAAAAGAAAAAAACAAGTCCTTATCTGTTAAAGATACAGACTATGGCCGGGAGCAGTGGCTCACACCTGTAATCCCAGCACTTTGGGAGGCCGAAGAAGGTGCATCACTTGAGCCTAGGAGTTGGAGACCAGCCTGGGCAACATGGCGAAACTCTGTCCTACAAAAAATACAAAAAATTAGCTAGGCGTGGTGGTCTGAGCCACCATGTGGTGGTCCCAGCTATGCAGGAGGCTGAGGTGGGAGAATCACCTGAGCCTGGGGAGGTCAAGGCTGCAGTGAGCAGTGATTGTGCCACTGCACTCCAGCCTGGGTGACAGAGAGGCCTTGTCTTAAAAAAAACACAGACCAAAGTATTTACAAGTGAAATTATATGTTGGGATTTGCTTTCACAATAAAAATTGGGGAACAGATGCAACAGGAATTATAGAATGCTGACAGTTGTTGAAGCTGGGTACATAGGTACATGGAGGTTCATTATACTTTCTCTACACTTTTGTGCATGCATGAAAAGGTCACTTGATAAAGGTTTTTTTTTTTTTTGAGACAGAGTCTCAATCTGTCACCTAGGCTGGAGTGCTGTGGCATGATCTCGGCTCACTGCAACCTCTGCCTCCCGGGTTCAAGCAATTCTCCTGCCTCAGCCTCCTAAGTGGCTGGAATTACAGGCACTCGCCACCATGCCCAGCTAATTTTTGTGTTTTTAGTAGAGATGGAGTTTCACCATGTTGGCCAGGCTGGTCTTGAACTCCTGACCTCAGGTGATCCACCCGCCTTGGCTTCCCAAAGTGTTGGGATTAGGCGTGAGCCACCATGTCCAACCGATACAGTTTTAAAAAGAATAATAGTGCTCCTTATGGGGTGGTGGAAAGACAAATTCAGAGGTTCCAATCCTACACCTCCACTTTCAGGTCTGTAGTATGGGGCTGGAGTTTCTGCTCCACTGCTGCTTAAGGTCATTAAGGAATCAAACACAGTGTTGGGGAGCATCTTGCCCATTTGTCGTCCCGGGAAAATTGCAAAGGGAATTGGGAAGGGTGGGGCAGGACTGGAGGAGGAGGTGGCTTTTCCCTTTGTCAGGCTCCTCTGGGGCTGGCAATGTGACAGAGGTCACTTTGGTCCCCCCAGCAGCCCTACGAAAGAAGACAGGGCTCTTCTTTTCCCTGTTTTACAGGTAAGAAAGCTTCTGATAGGTAACAGGTGTGCACAAGGCAGAGGGGACCTCGTTTTCAGCCCTCTGGCTTCCTGGGGCTTCTTCTCCCATCCCTGTGCCCACCCTCCTTAGTCTCCTCAGCCCAGCCCCATCCCAGCCCCTGGCCCCAGGGCTTTCGAGTACCAGACGGAAGGAGCGGAGCACAGACAGTCCCTGTACGTTGGCCAGGCCTAGCTCTACCAGGCTGAGGGTGACGATGATGCTGTCGAAGATATTCCAGCCCTGCTGGAAATACTCATAGGGGTCCATTGCGATCAGCTTCAGAACCATCTCTGCTGTGAAGATGCCTGTGAAGACCTAGGGAGTGGGATGAGGCCCTGTCACAGAGCCTCGGGGAGCCCAGGGCCCTGGGAGTCTCCCACCCAACTCCCACCTTCTGGCAGAGGCTGCGGGGGCTGAGGGGAAGGGGTCCAGAGCCCTGAGAGGAGCAGGAGTGGCACGCATGGCCCATGTGTGTATAAGTGAGTGATGGAGGCAAAGATCAAGCCATAGGGCTGAGGTGGGTACAACTCTGAAACCCGTTCCCATCCATTTCTGGCCTCGTGACAGTGGGCAAGGCAATTCACTACTTGGAGTCCCAACCTTGTCATAATATTCAACATTTGCAGGGCGCTCTGTGGTTCACTTTGTGACCTCATTGGCATCCTGATCTCTACAACATTGGGAGGGATTCTCACACACATTCCATGCATGAGCAGTTGAGGCTCAGCTAGCTGGGCAGCTAGCTGGCATCACAGCACCCACATGGGAACGAGCCACATCTCAAGCCTCAGGTGCTCAGTTCAGCATCCTGCCTCTATGCCTACAGCCTATCCACAGGGACCAGTCCCAGGATCCTGAAAATCTTGGCAGACTCAAAGGTCTAGGGCAGGGACCAAAAGGAGCAAAATCAATGAGACGACGACCAGAGCTGCCCCTGCTAACCCTGGATATGGGGTCTGAGGATTGCACAGTCCCTGAAAGCTCCCTGGGCACGGCTCCCCTCCTGCCGGGCACCAGCTGCCCTGGGTCCACAGCCTGCCCAGGCACATGCTGAGCCCCTCCCAGAGGCTGTTCCTGGCCACAGCAGGTGCCAAGACAGCAGCATAGTGTGGGCAGGGGCTGGGCACGCAGGCGGACCCGATCCATCACGCACATCCCAGCAGCTGTGCCATGAGTCCAGAGCATGCCCTTGCCCCTCCAGCCTGGCCTGGCCACAGCTGCCTCGGCACCTCTATGGGACAGAGGTGCCTGCCTTGAAGGCTGGGGAGCCCAGGGTTTGATGCTTGTGCCACCCACCCAGCCCCGGTTCTGTCCCAGACCCCAAATCTTACTCTCCCTGGCTTCCCTTAACCTTCAGGGTTGGGGAGCATCTCGCCCATTTGCCGTCCCAGAAAAATTGCAAAGAGAATTGGGAAGGGTGGGGCAGGGCTAGAGGAGGAGGCGGCTTTTCCCTTTGTCAGGCTCCTCTGGGGCTGGCAATGAGGTGATAATGCTCCTAATGGGCTTGGATAAGCGGGTGGATCAGCGGTGTCAACAATAGTGGAGCAGGAAAGGGCTGGAGAGAGGAGAAGCCTGGCCCCACGCTGGAGAAATAGGTGAGGGCTGGGGGAGTAGGCCCTGGAGCCCACTGGTCCCATTGCCAGATCCCTTGCCTCCTTTCAGGCCCATGACAACTTCCGGAAGTGGACAGACTTGTCAGCTAGCCCCTTCAACCCTATCTCCACACTCCCATTTCCTTACCCCTGCTTCCAGGGCATGGTCTGGATCCCAGATCCCCAATAATCCAACCTTAAGAAGCCCAGCGCCTCGCCCCCATCTCCCTGCCCCCAAATGTCCTGAAACCCCAGTTCTGTGTGCCACAGATCACCCCAAGTACCCCCCCACATCAACTAATGCCCCCCATATGCTGGGAAAATCATCCCAGCTGTTCGTATGTGTCCTCCACCATGCCCCATATTTCCACACAGCCAGAAAGCTCCACTGGGCCCCACCCCCTCCCATCCTGCCTATGAATGATTCCTCTCCCCCGCCCCTCCCTACCAGGTTGCCCACAGTGAGCACGTGGTCAAAGTGCTCCGTCATGGGGTAATGTTCCATGGCCATGAAGAGGGTGTTGAGCACGATGCAGATGGTGATGCCCAGGTCCACGAACGGGTCCATGACGATCAGGTGGATGATGTTCTTGAACTTCATCCACGGGGCGCAGCAGTCCCATATGAGCACTTTGTGGGCGCACTTGTACCACCATGGTGGGCACTTCTGGTGGGCCTCTTCCAGTTCTGGGAGAGGGGTGGTAGCAGGTACCTAGTGAGGATTCTCCCCTCGCGTGCCCCGGTTCCACCTACCAAGCCCCGCCCCTTAGCGCTCCACATCTCAACCCTCTAGCAAGGCCTATTCCAAGTTCCACCGCCTCTTGTGTCACCCCTACTGTCACCTCCCTGTAACCTCCGCCCCACATGGCTTCACCCCAAAGCCCCTCCCTCTGAGCTCCAAGCTCCTCAGTGAGCACCCTCCAGACCCCGCCCTCTAACCCCCGCCTACAGCCCCACCCCTGGAACCCCCGCGTCCTCAGAGCCCAGCCCCCTACTTCAAGCTCCACCATCACTCACTGCATCACCCTCCGGACACACCTCTCTAAACTCCGCCCACGGCTCCGCCCCCATATCCCCGCCTCCTCAAAGCCCCACCCCCGACTCAAAGTTCCTCCGCCTCACACAGCGCATCCTCTTGTCTGGCCCCTCTAAACCCCGCCCACATTAGCCACTCCTGAGGAAGCCCCACCTCCTCCCGAAGCCCCGCCCCATAGTACAGTAACTCACAAGCCCACCTGCTCAGCAAACCTTTCCCCAAGCCCCGCCTTTCAATGCCCTGCCTCAAGCCCCGCCCTCTTGGCTCACCCCACAAAGTCCCACCCCTCAGGGAGGGGGACAGGACGCCCACCCGCTGCCAGAGGCCCAGGGCTGTGAGCCTGGCCTGTGAGATGCCCTAATCTGTCTGGATCTGAGTTCTCAGGGGCAGGTGGGAGGCCACTGCAGGGGCTTGGGTTCCAGCCCCACGAGCTGCTGGCTGGTGCCACTCTGTGCAGACAGATCCCTTGGGGATGCACTGTCGGTAATACCGGCCCCTCCAAAGTGTCCCCAGCTGGTCCATCCTTTCCCACCAGAGTGGCCTTCAAGAAACATCCCCTGTTCTTGCCACCCCAAAGCCATGAGTGCTTTGTAAGGACCGTGGGACGAAGCTGCTCCTCCTCCTCCTGGCGTTGGCAGGCTGTCTGGCTGTGTGGAAATCTGGGGCACGGTGGGGACACATGCGGAGTGTCCTTGGCCCAGGCATGATCTCACTTACTCATCACGGCAGGTAAATATAATCAGTGCCTCCAGGTAAATATAATCAGTGCCTCCCATTTCAAAGACAGAAGAAAAGGGACTGGAGTGGGTGGCAGCCCCATGGAGACCCTGGATTCATACCGGGGAGGGTGGCTGAATCTCCCCCCCACACCCAGCAATTAGCACACTGAGTCTCTCTCAAAGCCTCCCCAGTCTGCACCTCCACCCCTACCCTGTGCTTCTGCAGGTGCCCAAACAATATCTAAGGCCCAAAACTTCTCACAGTGGTCCCGGGAACGGCAGGGTGGAGAGGCCTCCTCCCCCAGCATTCCCTGGGCACCCTCTGGCAGGGCATATGGGCACCTGGATACCTGTCATACAAGGTCAGGTGACATGGTGACCTCTAGAGATCTGCAAAATCTTGCAGGCCCCCAACTCCCTGGCGCAAGGCAAGCCGACCTGAGGAGGGAACCAGATCTCTCTGCGTCAGAATTCCTTTATTCTATTGTCCCTCTTTCCTGTGCTTCCTCCTTCCCTCCTGCCTCCTCACTTCCCTCCCTCTCATCCATCCATCCACCCACCCATCCATCCGTCCATCCATCCATCCATCCATCCATCCATCCATCCATCCATCCAACCATCCATCCATCCATCCATCCATCCATCCATCCATCCATCCATCCGTCTGTCTGTCCGTCCATCTATCCATCCATCTGTTGTGTTGTGTCTATTCACCCTCTCTCATCACAACATCCTTATTCTTCCGAGATTCGGCAAGTGACACAGGGACTGGGGAGTCTATCACTCTTCTTGGGCAGAATTTGACTTTCGGCCTTTAACTTTTACCCAGAGAACACTTGAGGAGCAGGATGTCCAATTTCCGGAACATTGGGCCTTCTGGTTAGTATTATTAGCCTGTGCTTCCCATTGGGCAGCCCCCAAGGCCCTCCCGGAAGTCCCCAGTTCCCACAGCAGCCTGGCCTTGCAGCTAGAACTGGGCCAGGTTAAGACAGGACTATATTTATCACAGCCGTTTCTTCTATGCCAATATTAAGTTACTGTCCTGAAGCTGGTCCAGGCAGGCCCCACCCTGACCTCAGGGGCCTGAATGGGTAGAGGGGGCACAGGGCACTCACTTTCCATGGCATCCCTGTCCTCCTGAATCCAGTCCAGCCAGGCTCCACCCTACCTAAGTGGGCAGGGGGGCACAAGGCACTCACCTTCCATGGCATCAGAGATGCCGCTGTCTCCGCTGCCGCTCTGCCTTGGGGCTCCCTTCTGCCCTGGCGATGCGTCCAGGCTGCCATTGCAGTCTTTGCCATGGGCTGGGTCCCCATCTGCCTCCCTACCTTCCAGAGCTTGGGTGGCCTTGGCCTGTAGACCAGCAAGAGTGACGGGCAGGAAGTCCAGCTCTGAGCCAGAGGGATGGACTAATTGACCCTCAGAGCTTCTTCCAGAGTCCTTCAGGGTGGCAGCCCCTCTTCCTGGCCTATGTCAAACTTAGTGCAGGTGGGGGAGGGACCAACCTCCGTGGTGGTGGGGGTGACAGGGTAGGAACCAAAGTGACTGAGGACCCTCTGCCCTGAAGACCCTTGACTCTGATGCTCCTACTAACCCTCCACTTGTTGACAGAATGAGAAAATGGTCAGCCACTCCCTGGGGCTTCCTCGGGACCTACCCCTCCCTCAGTATGGACTCTTCCACTACCCAGAAAGCAACACAAAACCAGAAATATTTGAGCTGGAAGAATATTTCAAGTTTAGCTACTCCAGATTCCTTGTTATAGACAGGGAAACTGAGGCACAGAGCAGAGAAATGCTTTTTCTACTGCTTGGATCCCCCCACCTCCCTGCCACCAGCAAAACTCCCAGCCCAGGGCCTTCTGCTTCTTCTGCCTCAAAACCCCTACCCCCGTGCCCTCCCTCACCCTCAGCCCCCCAGGGAGAAGCCAGTGGCAGCCCCGGCTGAGGGAAGGTAGAGCCCTGGGTCCTCGATCTCCCTTCCCTGAGTCCAGACCTTCTCCAGCTCCTCCTGGTGCTTTTTGAACTTCTCGAGCATCTGCTGAAACTCCTCCTCTTTCTCCTTATCCTCGGCCAGGGTGGCCTCATTCTGCTCGGCATATGCCATGGCTACCACGGCCAGGATCAGATTGATGAGGTAGAAAGAGCCCAGGAAGATGATGACCACGAAGAAGATCATGTAGGTCTTGCCAGCTGCTCGAAGGGTCTGGGAGCAGAGGGAGAGGGAGTGGAGGGGTCCTATGACATCCACCTCCTTTGACCCACTGCCCCTTTCCATACATCCATTGCCCAGATGGGTAAGCAGAGCCCCTCCCTCACAGAGCCTGGGGAATTGATGGCTGTCATTGGCATGCTGAGCCATGTTCTGGGGAACTTCGAAATATCTACTTGGGACTCAAGGGTTTTTGGTCTTCTGGCTTGGAGGAGGACAAAAGCCAGGCATCCTGATATCAGACAGCCAGGACAGAAAATTGGTGAACATGGGTTTGGGGTCAGCTTAAATTCTAGCTTTGCCACAGTGCCTGGCACCTAGTAAGAACTCAACAAATAATAGCTATTATTATTATTGTTTAATCAATTTTCTTTTTTTAGACATAGTCTCGCTCTGTTGCCCAGGCTGGAGTGCAGTGGTGCGATCTCGGCTCACTGCAACCTCCACCTCCCAGGTTGAAGTGATTCTCCTTCCTCAGTCTCCCGCATAGCTGGAATTACAAGTGTTTGCCACCAAACCTGGCTAATTTTGCATTTTTTGTAGAGATGAGTTTTGCCATGTTGGCCAGGCTGGTCTCAAACTTCTGACCTCAAGTGATCTGCCTGCCTCAGCCTCCCAGTGTGCTAGGATTACAGGCATGAGCCACTGCACCCGGCCAGTAGCTGTTATTATTTTTGTTATTGTTATCAACACCATCAATGTTAGAAACATTATCAGGCATCAGAAGGCACTGTCCTTCCAGACTTAGCCTACCTTCCCCGCAAACAGCAGAAGCCAAATAAAATATGGGCAGCACTGAATTTCTTTCTTTCTTTTTTTTGAGACAGAGTTTCACTCTGTCACCCAGGCTGGAGTGCAGTGGCATGGTCTCAGCTCACTGCCACCTCCACCTCCTGGGTTCAAGCAATTCTCCCTGCTCAGCCTCCTGAGGAGCTGGGACCATAGGTGCGTGCCACCATACTCAGCTCATTTTTGTATTTTTAGTAGAGACGGGGGTTTCACTATGTTGGCCAGGCTGGTCTCGAACTCCTGACCTTGTGATCCACCTCTGCCTCCCCAAATGCTGGGATTCAGGCGTGAGCCCCCGCGCCTGGCAGGCAGCACTGAATTTCTAAGCTGCCCTACTGATTCTTGTGAGGCCTAAGGGTTCCTGGGTTTGTGCCTGTGCTAGGCCCAGACCCCGTCTCTGAAAACCAAGGTGTGGAAAGAATTAAAGCCATGGCTTGGCTCGGGGCAGGTGTCCAGTTTCAGAGAGCGCAAGCTCCTATAAGGGCACTGTGGGAGTCCATGAGGAGATGGCCCAGTTGAGGGGTTGGCCATCCTGCGGTAGGCCCCATCAGGCCCTGAAGAGGCTGCAGGGATGGTGGGGGAGTGGCTGTAGGGTTGGGAGGCAGGGTTGGGGCAGTTGTACCAGCTGGAAGAGGTTCTCCCAATAGTCCTGTGTCATGAGGCGGAAGAGAGCCAGGAAGGCCCAGCTGAAGGTGTCGTAGCTGGTGTAGCCATAGTTGGGGTTCCGCCCGGTCTTGATGCACTCATAACCCTCGGGGCAGTGCCTAGGGATAGGACAGGGGGCTAGGTTTAGGGTGGGAGGAGCACTCCAGCTGGGGACAGATGGGGGCCCCAAGGGAAAGAAAATCTGTCAGTTCTGCCTGTGTCCCCCAAACAGAAAAGAATTCCATCCATACCCATAGGTTTCCCTGCACTCCCATCCACCCCAGGTCCTTGTCTCAATCAGCTCCCACCTTCCAAGACCCCTGGAGCGCATTTTCTGCATCCCTTAGCATCACTCACCCAGCATCACTGCTGTTCCCACAGAGTAGGGCATCGATGGAGCCCTCCAGGAAGTAGAAGTTCCCTTTGGGAGTCAGAGGCCACAGAGGAGGCAAGTCACCCACATGGACACAGTGTGAGCACCTGAGCCCATTGCACACCTGTGGACAGGTCTGCGTGTACCACATAAACCAAATGGATGTTCCCTGGCTGCCTCTTCCCCATCCTTTAAGGACAGCTCCAAGTTCCAAGGTCTCTGGGTAGGGACTTGGCAGGGAGCTCAGCTGCAAGCACTGTCAGCCCAGTGCCCAGTGTGGGCGAAAAGTTAGGACGCAGCAGCAGCACAGACAGGGAACGTGTACGTGTGTGCATGGGGCTACTGTGTACCTTTGCAGGGCACCTGAGTGAAGGGTGTGTGGGGGCTGGAATCCAGGTGCCAGGGTGAGAAGGGATATCTTTTCCTAATTTGCAAGAAGGCACTATGTAGACTAACAGTGGCTGTGTGAGAAAGTGTGTGTTTCTGGCATGTGTGCCTGTGAAGATGCATATGTGAATAGGATGTGGGTGTGTGGGTGGGTGACGGTGACCCTGCCAGGGTGTGAGCATGTGGTGTGATGAAGGAGGACAGGGGGTGCACAGGTTAGGGAGTAGGAACTATAGACTTGCTTTGTATAGTGAGAGTTTCAGGATTTTTCTTTTTCTTTTCTTTCTTTTTTTTTTTTTTTTGAGACCGAGTTTCACTCTTGTTGCCCAGGCTGGAGTGCAATGGCGTGATCTCGGTTCACTGCAACCTCCGTCTGCCAGGTTCCAAGCTATTCTCCTGCCTCAGCCTCCCGAGTAGCTGGGATTACAGGCACTATGCCCAGCTAATTTTTGTATTTTTGGTAGAGATGGAGTTTCACCACGTTGGTCAGGCTGATCTGGAACTCCTGACCTCAGGTGATCTGCCTGCCTCGCCCTCCCAAAGTGCTGGGATTACAGGCATGAGCCACCATGCCTGGCACTTTAGGGTTTTTAAAACAGTTTGCCATTTGTTGTTGCACTAACCCTTTGAGGAAGGGATTGTTATCTTGATTTTATAGGTGAGGATTCAGAGGGCTAGGGAGATCAAGTGACTAGTCAGAGGTGACACAGGCTGCGAAGTGCTGGATTTAAGCTCAGGTCCTCGCCAGCCTATTTGTCTCGTAAGAAGTGAAGGCAAGGTGGGGTGCAGTGGCTCACGTCTGTAATCCCAGCATTTTGGGAGGCTGAGGTGGGAGGATCACACGAGGTCAGGAGTTCGAGACCAGCCTAGCCAACATGATATAACCCTATCTTTACTAAAAATTAAAAAATTAGCTGGGCTGGTGGCACATGCCTGTAATCCTAGCTACTTGGGAGGCTGAGGCAGGAGAATCGCTTGAAGCCAGGAGGTGGAGGTTGCAGTGAGCTGAGATGGCGCCATTGCACTCCAGCCTGGGTGACGGAGTGAGACTCTGTCTCAAAAAAAAAAAAAAGAAAATGTGGGAACAGAGGGTACCCTAGGGACTGGGACAGGATCCCCTTTGCCTGTCCACCTTCCATTCTTACCTTCATCATTGATGTAGGCGTCCCAGTCAAAGGTATCGTTGGTGGCCCAGCTTGCATGGCTGTTCCACGTGTCATTGGCATACCATGAGTCATTGCCATACCACATCTCATTGCCATACCATGTGTCATTGCCGTACCACGTGTCATTACTGTACCACGTGGTGTTGGTGTCGTTGAACGGCGGGGGCCAGCGCACACACTTCTGCCTCAGGTTTCCCATGAAGAGCTGCAGTCCCACCAGCGCAAAGACGCTCAGGCAGAAGACAGTGAGGATCATCACATCTGACAGCTTTTTCACCGACTGGATCAGGGCCCCCACAATCGTCTTTAGCCCTGACCGCAGAGAGGGCAAGGATAATGGCAGGGGGCAGTGCAGGGTGATAACAGAGCCCCCCAGCCTCCACCACCAAGCTTTTTCCCACTCCATCTTCAAGGCTTGACTTACTGAGCACCACTACTTCCCCGAAGCCTTCTGAAATTAACCCCACCCTTCTCTGATCACATCCTCAATCTGGAGCCTTCAAATGGCCACAGATGCTCAGCCACTAGGAGAAGGAACTATAAAGACCTAATGGGCTGTTGCCTGACCTATAGAGCAAACAAAGGCATAGAGTGGAGCTTAATACATGTCACTAGGTTAACGCTCTCAAAGTGTGTTCAACAGAACACTAATCTCCCATGCTGTGCCCTTAAAAAGCAGGGGGTTGATAATGTTTGGGAAAAGCTGCGCTCTAGATTCTGCTCTTGGAGAGTCATTATGTAGATGATCCTATCAAAGGTTCTGAAAAGTCCTGCAGAAATAAACAAAACCTTTATTTGTGTTTATTTATTTATTTAGAGACAGAGTCTCGTTCTGTTACCCAGGCTGGAATGCAGTGGCACGATCTTGGCTCACTGCAATCTCTGCCTCCTGGGTTCAAGTGATTCTCCTGCCTCAGCCTCCCAAGTAGCTGGGATTACAGGTGTGTGCCACCACACCCAGTTCGTTTTTTGGATTTTTTGTATTTTTAGTAAGGATGAGGTTTCACTATGTTGGACAGGCTGGTCTCGAAGTCCTAGCCTCAAGTAATCAGCCTGCCTCAGCCTCCCAAAGTGCTGGGATTACAGGCATGAGCCACCTCGCCCGGCCTATTAAACAAAAACTTTAATCTCACGTATCCTTAACATATTTGACCATAGAACCCTTTTCCTTAAAATGCCTAGTAATATCCGAGGAACAGCAGAACCTCTAGACTGACCTTGAAACATCATTATATTCTTTAGACAGACAAAGGCATAAACAATGCTGAAAGAATCCCAGCGCAGATTCCCATCACCTATGGAAGAGCCATAACTTCTTCCTTGGGCCTAATCATAGTGCCTCTTGCGTTAATATGACTTCATTTCCTTTTCTTATCCTGATATGGAAAACAAATGCTTGGCAGTCTCCTTATAAAAGCTCTCCTGCGCCCCGAGGATGCCGGCAGCTGGCACAGAGGAAAGGCAACGCCGTCTTGCTCAGTGGCCAATGTACAGTGTGGAATTTTGGAAATGCTTCCTCTCCTGGGTCTGACACCTTCCTCGGCTGCAGTCAGAGGGCCTTAGACTAGAAGAGAGCTCAGGTGCTTTCTTTCTTTTCTTTTTCTTTTTTCCTTCCTTCCCTTCCTTCCCTTCCTTCCTTCCTTCCTTCCTTCCTTCCTTCCTTCCTTCCTTCCTTCCTTCCTTCCTTCCTTCCTTCTTCCTTCCTTCCTTCCTTCCTTTTTTTGATATAGAGTCTTGCTCTGTTGCCCAGGCTGGAGTGCAGTGGTGTGATCTCGGGTCACTGCAACCTCCGCCTCTTTGGTTCAAGCAATTCTCCTGCCTCAACCTCCCAGGTAACTGGGATTACAGGCACGTGCCACGATGCCCAGCTTATTTTTGTATTTTTAGTAGAGACGGGGTTTCACCATGTTGGCCAGGCTGGTCTCGAAGTCCTGACCTCAAGTGATTCACCCGTCTCGGCCTCCCAAAGTGCTGGGATTACAGGCGTGGCCCACCACACCTGGCCTCAGGTACTTTCTCACATTAGGATTTAACAGTTTCCCCTCTTCTGAGAGCCTGATCTCTATCCTTTTTCTTTTTCTCCTTTACTGGGAGAGAATCTCCAGTTTCTCCACATGCTCTTGTGCGGGTCTGAATGATCGGATTCTATTGATTACATGCTTCCTGATGCATTACTTTGGAATTGCCCTGGCCTTATTGCTCAGCAGGTGCCTGCTGTGTTCCTAATTGAGCCCTCAGGGCTCTGACTTTTCCTCGTGGAGTCCTTTTGTGTCTCTCTCTGCTCTGCTTGGTCTGCTTATTTTATTGAGCACACGCATATATATCACAAACCACGGGTCAGGGGCTGTGAGGGCCTTACGGATATTAAGGCATTTAATCCTTACAACAATCTAAAGAGTGGTACTATTAGTCTCCATATTCTACAGATAAGGAAACTGAGACATGGACAGGGTGAGGCACTTGCCCAAAGTTAAAGTTAGGAAGTAGTAGAGGTGAGAATTGAAACCAGGCAGTCAGGCTCCAGAATCTGTGCTTTTTTTTTTTTTTTTTTTTTTTTTGAGACAGAGTCTTGTTCTTTTTCCCAGGCTGGAGTGCAGTGGCAAGACTACAGCTCATGGCAGCCTCAATCTCCTGGGCTCAAACTATCCTCCCGCCTCAGCCTCCCAAGTAGCTGGGACTATAGGAGAGCATAACCAGGCCTAGCTAATTTCTTTCTTCTTTTTTTTTTGAGATGGAATCTCACTCTGTTGCCCAGGCTGTAGTGCAGTGGCATGATTTTGGCTCACTGCCACCTCTGTCCCCTAGGTTCAAGTGATCCTCCTGCCTCAGCCTCCTGAGTAGATGGGACTACAGGTGCACACCACCATGCCAGGCTAATTTTTGTATTTTTAGTAGAGACAGGGTTTTGCTTTGTTGGCCAGGCTGGTCTCAAACTCCTGACCTTAGTTGATCCACCCGCCTCAGCCTCCCAAAGTACTGGGATTACAGGCATGAGCCACCGTACCCAGCTGAGTCTGTGCTCTTAACAACCTTGCCATGCTGCCTCTCAAATGCCTATCCTTCCAAGTAGAACTCCTTCTGCCCTCTGGTCACATGGGCCCCTCTGTATCCTGGCTTTGCTGTGAGTTCTACAAAAACACCAGCCTGGGAGTGTTGTGACACTGAGTCAGGTTCCAGGCCTGCACATGGTACGGGGGTCTCTCGGCTCAGGCAGAGGGTCCCTGCACCTCCCCAGTACCTGGGATGACCGTGATGGTTTTGAGAGCCCGCAGCACCCGGAAGGTCCTCAAGGCTGAGATGTTGCCCAAGTCCACAAACTCTGTCAGGTACCTGGGTAGGGGGTGGAAGGGTGTGGGGACTGTCAGAGGCTGGGGTGGGTGGTAGGACAAAAATCAGGGCTTCTCCAGGCCTGGAATGAGGATTCCCAAGAAATTGGGTGTACCACAGGGTCTGAGGGGCAGGGAAGACACCCCAAATCTCCTCTGGGAGCCCAAGAGTTGGGAAGGACAGTGCAGGAGCTCTGGGGGAGTGGGGATGGCAAAGACAGCCTGGCTCGCCCAGCGGGTAAGGGCCCATGGGCCTGTGGGTCAGGGCTGCCTCATGTGATTATCAGGAGTCCATCAGGAAAGCTCTGAGCCAGACCCTGAGAATGGCAGTTTCTAGAATTGTGCAGCTCCCTATCTGCACAACTGACCAATGTCCCCTGTAGCCCTCAGCCCAAGGCAGCTGCCCTCTTTGAGGCCTGGCCCCGTCCCCTCACCCACTCCAGCCTCAGGATGTCCTGGGGCCCCTGCTCACGCCATCATGATGACGCTGAAGTCCAGCCAGTTCCAGGGGTCCCGGAGGAATGTGAAGTCGTCGACACAGAAGCCTCGGGCCAGTATCTTGATGAGAGACTCAAAGGTGTAGATCCCCGTGAAGGTGTACCTGCGGGGGAGAGGGCCGGCCAGGGCAGACATGTCACCCGGGCAGGGGTGAGTGTGGCAACGACAGACCCCTAGAAGGGAGGGACACAGAAATAAAATATGCCACTCAGGTGGCTAAGGACACTAGCGAGTGATAGTGTGGCCACCCCGGGGGCTCAAGGTGTGGATGAGGGTCACAGTGACAGTGTGTCTCCCTGAAAGACAAGAGCAGCGTCACACAGAGGTGTAGACACCTGAAACGGGCTGTGTCCCAGGGCTGGGGAGCTCAGGGAGCAGGGAGACTTACTCCACATTCTTGGACCAGGGAGGCGGGTCACTCATGGTCATGAAGACGCAGTTGGTCAAGATGGTGATCATGATGAACATGCTGAACAGCGTGGGGCAGGGTCAAGGAAAGTGAGGAAGCAGCTAGGATGGGAGGTGACAGAGGGTCTCCTGGGCCAGAGCACCCCATCTTGCCCATCCCAAACCCCTTCCGCCTCTCCCGTCTCAGGCAGGATATGCGTGGATGAGCACCTTGATGGCCCCGCGCCTGACCAGGCTGAAGGGGCTCAGCAGGTAGAGAGCGGGTGTGGCGGAGAAGCGGAAGATGGCCTTGCCCTTGTTGAGTACGATGAAGGTCTAAGGTGGGGAGAGAGGCTGTGAGGCCCGGGGACAGACAGATGGACAGCAGACAGACAGAGGGGGGGCCCTCCCAGCCCAGACCTTCTTGTCACTGTAGTAGGGATCCAGGTCCTCCAGGGGGATGCCGATGACCTCCGGTGGGGGGTCCCCATAGATCATAGGTAGGTTCTTGCCAGCCTCCAAGTCACTTCGTGGCTTCCGTTCGGGCTCCTCGATCTCCATCTGCTTGTTCCGCTGCAGCCGGGCTTCCTGCTCCACCGCCCGCTGTTCTATGGCTGCCAGGGACTCCCGGGTGAAGGGGCGCAAGCAATCAGGGCCCAGAGGCACCAGGGTGCACAGAGATGGTCTGGCCATCCTCGCATCCTGGGCTCAGAGACCAGGAGGGTGGTGGGTGGCCAGGGGAGCTGCAGTGCGCAGCCCCGGAGTGCTGGGCGGCCGCCCCTCCCTGGGCCGGCCGTCCACTCCTCACCTCCTGCTTGCCCAGTGGCTGAGCCGGGGAGGTGGGCGTGCAGGCTCTGTCGGGACTGGGAGATGTACCTGCAAGGCCCAGGTGCTGCTGCTGCACGGGTGCTGGGCACAGAGCATCACCCCTGGCCCCACACCACGCTTTCCCCAGCAGTGGCAGGGGCCGCCCCCAGGACCGACGGCAAACCAACCAGATTCTTTGTGGCCTTGGGACTTGGGACCAACACCCTCGTGTCTTCGACTGCCTCCTGGGCTCAAGCTCCAGGAACTGTGTGGCTTCAGCCTAATGGGACAGAGAGAGAATCACAGCTGACTGTGCTCAGTTGACCTCTGGATGGGCCAAGATGAGGGGCCTGGTTGGGGAATTAGCCCAGAGTGGGACTGGCACAGGAACTTCATCCTGAGGGCCAACGTGGATCCTGATATTGGCCACCTGGAGATGTAGGTGGAGACCATGAAGGTGGCAGCCAGGCTCTGTGCAAAAAGGTTGCTGTGATTGATTAGTGATGTCTGCCAGGGGCACAAGGAGGAAGAATGTGGTGCCTCTGCCTGTATTTGCCATCCCTGGCCTGGAGGGAAGGGTAAAGGAAGATGGGGGTGGGTGTGGATTCCTCTTTCCTGACCTTTGGAGTACTTGGTGTTGGGCTGGGAGAGGGAAGAAGGAAGGGCCTTGGGCCCGGTAGAGGTCTCCCAGCAGTTCCCTCCCACCACCCTGGGGGACCTAGCCTACTGGGCAGGCAGGGGGAACTGGGAGAGGAACATTGAGTCTGGAGCGCTGCGGATGCTAACATGGAAGAGAAGGAGATACAGGGAAGGTCACAGGGACAAGGAGATAGACAACTCCAATGGTGGGGGCAGGGCTAGAGCTCCTGGGGACTGCTTTTGGCTGGTGGATGCACATACTGGATGGGGGGAAGGGGCACCCACCAGGAGCCTTTGATGCCTGTGAGCATTGTGTGGACTGGGCCCCACCTGGCCCCTCTCCCCTTCTGCCCAGCCCTCCAGAGCCTGTTCCCTGTAGAAGGGAAGGAGGATCACTTATTGCAAATGGCCCTGGGGGAATGATCACATCAGCAGGCAGTTGCAGAGAGACCCCTGCAGCCCAGCCGCACACAGCCACCGCGAGACCCACATGGACAGACCTGGAGCCACCCCTGCACCACAGAGACCTGGACACACCCCTAGAGACTCCCAAAGCCACACCTGAGGGTGGCCCTCTCCCAGTGGACCTTGACCCCTGCAGCAGCGCCCCCGTCCTGGTCAGCACAGGCACTTCTCAGGCTTGATCAACAGGTGGGGAGGGCGGCCAGGGAGAGGCCAGAGTCATTGGGCAGAGCTGGCCACGCCCCCATGCCTGGCTTCCCAGCTGCTCCCTACAGCACCCAGGGAGTCGTGTTTCCACGGGGATGACTCTGCTTATTCCTGCCAACCCTGCCCTCAGCTGCTCATTGGCCCCCATCGTGAGCATGGGCGTGTACGTGCACACACACTTGCACACACAGGCACACGCACGCACACCCGGCCTGGAGCCACCCCTCATGCAGACCTTCCCAGTTGCATCTCACAGCTCTGTCGTATACCTTGCCACCTTCCTCCCCATCACCCACCCCACATACACCCCTACATGCTGCTTGTCACTACGCAGAAGGTACCAACCAGCCAGATGGCTTTGAAGAGACCCCTGGGCTGCTGTGCACCCACCCAGTCCACAGTCCCTGCTGCGACGATCCTCCTGTCCTGATACTGCTCACTCTCTTCATTACAGGAGCCCAAGTAGGGCCACAAAAGCCCACAGACACATAGTCTGGCTCCCAACCCCAGCACTCGAGGAAATGACTCTCACCTGAGTCACCAGAGCTCCCCAGGGGACAGATCCAGTGTTTTCTTCCCCACCGGCCCTCCTGAGCTTCCCACACTGCTCACCACCTTTCTTCTTGGGAGCAGGACATCACCTGCGCATCTGGCCACTCTCCCCTGCTCTGCTCTGGGACCTGCCCCTTCCCTGCCCCTGGAAGATGCTTCTTCTCTGATGCCTGTTCTGCAGCCTGTTTTTTTTTTTTTTTTGCACAGCGCCCTTCAAAATGTTCACTTCCTCCTAATTTCCTCTTCTCCTATGCCTCCATTACCCCTGAGGTCTGGCTGTTTTGTAATGTGAGGGAAAGAATGTCCTCACTGGTTCCACTTGTTAAAGCTGGCTTTGGTTGGTGGTTGCCCGAAGCATCTTAGTGGTAGATCTGGCCAGTTCCACACCCTACTGAGGCTCTCTCTCCAGTGTCACTGCCCTTTCCACCCTCCACCCCTCACCTGCTCTGTTCAAATAACCTCCCTGAGTAGTGACATGCTCCTGTAGTCCCAGCTACAGAGGCAGGAGGATCCCTTAAGCTCAGGAGTTCAAGGCTGCAGTGAGCCACGATGGCGCCACTGGTCCTCTAGCCTGGGTGACAGAGTGAGACCCTGTCTCAAAAACCAACTGAAAAAACCCCTCCCACCGGGTTCTCCCCTAGACTACCATAAATATTTGTAAAATCACAAATTTCACCCCTGCTTAAATATTTAATGGCTTTCCACTGCTTAAGAGTAAGTCCTAAGCCCTACCCAGGGCTCCCAAGGCCCTCCATGATCAGATCCCTACCTCATCACCTACCCTTCCCCCATCCTCTGGCCATGCTACCTCCATTTTCACAAATGGGCCAAGCTATTTCCCACCCTCCTGCCCTAACCCCCATGCCTTTGCTTGTGGTTTGCTCTCCTCCCAGAGCACCCATCTTCTTTGTCTCCCTGGAGAGCTTCCATTCATCTTTCTAGACTCAACCCACACAAAAACCATCTCCTCCAGGAAGGCCTCCCTGGGTACCCTGGCCGGGTGGAACTCTCCCCTTGTTTGTGTCACCAGCTCAATAAAAGTTTATCAAATGAATAAGTGAGTGAATTACAGAGGCACTCCACCTTAGCTCTTTTCTCCTTTAAACATACCCTGAACCTAAATCATAACCAGAAACCATATCTCCTCTGAAATCACCACTTCAAGCTCTCCCCTTGTCCCTGCCACCTCAGCTCCTGGCTCAGGGGCCCAGTTGCTATAATCTTTGGGCATCTTCAATTCTTTGACCCTGCACTTTCTCCCTCTCCATCAGACTGCTTCTGACTTCACGTCCCTCCTCATGTAGCCTCACTTAGAAGATCACCATTCTGGTCCCTCCTCCACAACTCCCAGGGTGTGATCTCTCTCCTTCTATCACACTGTCCTGGGGAACCCCTAAACTGCATGTCCCCAGCTCTGTTTTTCCAAAGTCAGCCCTGAGCTGGAGAAATGTGGCTGGGGAAATGGTATGACCAGGTTGAGCTCATCTTAAATTCATGGTCACATACTCTGGGTTTGTCCTCAATCCTGCCAGCCCTGTAGTGTGGATTTTTCTGGTAGGCTCACTTTTCCACTTTTTGAAAAGAACTATTTCATGCCTTCTCCTCTTTCCTCAGACCTCCACATTCCTCCCCATGTGCCTCCCAGCTGATGGTCTTCCCTGGGGAAGGAAGAACCACCACACACTGTCAAATCCACAGAACCGTCTCCCCATCCCACCCCGTCTTCCTCCATCTTGTTAGAATAATAATAATAAGCAAGAATCAGACTTTCCTGGGGCTCAGGACCCCAGCCCCTCTTGCTTCTCAGAGATCTTTCCAGGTGTCCTCTCTCTACGGCCCATCCACTTCTCCCCATCTGTGAACAGACTCTAGTTTCCCCACTTTAAAAACAATGGCAGTAGTGACAAAACTCCCCTTCTGGCCCCACACCTCCCTGCATCTATTGCCCTATTTTCCTGTTCCTCTTCAGAGTAAAACTTCTTAGAAAGTGTCTACACCAGCTGTCTTGACTTCCTTACCTTTCATTCTCTCTCCAATCCATTCCAACCTGGCTTCCCTTTCCCTCAACTGAAACTACTTTTGTCAAGTCACTAACACCCTCCCTGCTGCCAAGTTCAGTGAACACGCTTCTGTCCTCAGCTCCATACAGCCCAGTTGGCCACAGCCCCTTTCTGGAAGCACTTGATTCTCGCAGCCTCCATGGAAGCTGCTCACTGTTTACCTTCCACATCCCTGGCTGCTCTGTATCACTTTCCTCTGCTTGTCCTGATTTCTCTCCCCAGTCTCTAAGGTTTTTCAGGGTTCAAGCTGGTTCGGGGTGGCATCATTCCTATGACTATAAATAATGTCGTGGGGCCAGGCACAGTGTCTCACGCCTATAATCCCAGTGCTTTGGGAGGCCAAGGTGGGAGGATCGTTTGAGCCTAGGAATTGGAGACCAGTCTGGGCCACAAAGTGAGACCCTGTCTCCACGAAAAATAAAATAATTAACTGGGTGTGATGGTGTGTGCCTATAGTCCCAGCTATTCAGGAGGCTGAGGCAGGAGGATCACTTGAACCCAAGGAAGTGGAGTCTGCAGTGAGCTGTGATTGCGCTACTGCACTCCAGCCTGGGCAACAGAGCAAGACCCTGTCTCTAAAAATCAATAAATACAATAAAATAATAAATCAGTTATAAAATAATAAGTTCATGAATAAAATAACAGTCATGTCATGGGAATGTGATAGACGTCTCTCTTGAAGTCCAGGCTGGTATATTCAACTGCCCCTGGACGGCTCCACTGGGATGGCTCACACCCTCCCAACTGCAATCAGACATTTGCATTTTCCACTGTTCCACCCAGGAAATGGCATCACTGCTATTGGCTGCTCAAATCAAAAATTAGGGTGTCTCCCTGAATTCTCCTTTTCCTTCACCTTCCACACCAGCCTGTCCAAAGTTCTATTAATATCATCTCCAACATACACCTATACTTGACATTTTTCCATCTCCCTGGGTCCATACCACAATAGTCTCTTACAATAGCCTGTTTCCTGCTATCTGCTTTTGCACACACGCCCTCCGAATCAGGCCCCTACAATAGCCATGAATCTTTTAAAAACAAAAACTAGTCATGCTGTTTCTCCTTTTAAAATTCTCCAGGCTGGGCGCAGTGGTTCACACCTGTAATCCCAGCACTTTGGGAGGCCGAGGCAGGTGGATCACCTGAGGTCAGGAGTTCAAGATGAGCCTGACCAACATGGTGAAACCGCATGTCTACTTAAAATGCAAAAATTAGCCAGACGTGGTGGTGGGCAACTGTAATCCCAGGTACTCAGGAGGCTAAGGCAGGAGAATCGTTTGAGCCTGGGAGAGGGAGGTTGCAATGAGCTGAGATCATGCCACTGCATTCCAGCCTCGGCGACAGAGTGAGACTCTGTCTCAAAAAAATAAAATAAAATAAAATATACATAATAAAATAAAATTCTCCAGTAATTTCTTGTTACACTTAGAGTAAACCTAACCTTACCATAGTGGCCTCCTTGGCCTGGTGATCGAACCTCTCACCTTTGTCTCCTGATCTGCCCCTCCAGTCTCACTGGCCTCCTTCCAGCTCCTTGACCACTGCGCTGGCTCCTGCTCTTGGCCTCCACCCAGCTCCTGCTCCCCCTAGGTCCCTCTTCCCTCTCCCCTTTCACATGGATTTTCCTTCTCATCCCTCTGTGCTAAGCTCAAACGTCCCCTCTTCCAAGGGGCCTTCCTTCTCCTTCACTCCCCGTGACAGACCCCTGCATTTTTCTTGACATCATATATCATAATTTGTAATCACTTGCTTATTTGCCTCATGTATTTGTCTGTCACCCTCACTAGGCTGAAACGCCAAGAGAACAGTGACTGTGTCTGCCCAGTCCCAACACTGTGCACACAGTAGGCACTTAATAAGTGTCTGTTGAATGAATGAGCAAATGGGGCCTTGGATACAGACCTTTCCAGGGATACAATGGATTCTGATATGTTTCGTTGATTCAGTCATTCATCTACCCATTTATTCATTCTGTTTGTGGGCTGGAAGCTGAGCTGGGCATGAGTAGGACAGAAAGCTGCCACAGCTGACAGTCCTGGGGGAGGTAGACGTGGCACATGGCGGCTGAGACACAAGGAGATGGCGAGGCCTGCCCTCAAGAGGGGAGTTGACTGTGTTTTGCGAGTTTGAGTGGATTACTTCCAAGTAGGGGAAGGAAAGATGTGGCTTTTCGGTTGGGCCTCGAAGGATGAGTGAGTCAGGAACACAGGGAAGTGGAGGGGAAGGACATCGCAAGGGGCGAGAATAACCAGAGCAAAGACAGGCAGGACGCAGGGAACTCCCTCATGTGTAGCACAGAAGCTGTTAAGGGGCTTGGGGGCAGGGAAGATGGCAGCTGGGCCAGGGCTTGCTGCAGGCCTGAGGGTCTGGACTTTAACCTGCAGCCTCAGGGAGCCCCTCACAGGGTAGGTGGGCTGGGGTGGCGCCATCATTGGCAGCATGTGTGGTCCTCTGGTCCACACTTTCCGTGTGTCTAGAATAGAGAGCATGAGTTGTGTTGTTTCAACGGGCAGCAGTGGAGGAATGGAAGGATGTCTGGGATGTACAAACGGTGACTTCCTAGTAGGGACAAAGCACCAACAAAGCCCCAGGAGATAAGTCAGGCGATGGGCTGGCCATCTCCATGTGTCTCCCTAGGCCACAGGCAGAAGTAATGGGGCCAAGATGACAGCTCCTGCTGTCCTTCCACTCGCCTCCACCCCCGAGTTATCCCCTGAGATGTGGCAGCTGAGGGTCTGGGGGAGCTCCAGGCAACCTCCTCCCAGTGAATTTAAGAATGTTGGAGTCTGTGGGCCATGGTGGCTCACGTCTGTAATCCCAGCTCTTTGGGAAGGCGAGGGAGGAGGACTGCTTGAGTTCAGGAGTTCAAGACCAGCCTCGGCAACATAGCGAGACCCTGTCTCTACTAAAAAATGAAACAAATCAGCCGGGGTTGGTAGTGTGCGCCTGTGGTCTCAGCTACTTGGGAGATGGAGCGGGAGGATCACTTGAGCCGCAGTGAGCTATGACTGTGTCACTGCATGCCAGCCTGGATGACAGAGTGAGACCCTGTTTCAAAAAAAGAAAAAAAAGAATGTTGGAGTCACAAGGACTTGAGAGCAACAAGTCCGACTCCCTCATTTTGCAGATGGAGAAACTAAGGCCCAGAGAGGACCAGAACCCACCCAGAGCTCACATATTTATTCATTCAACAAACATTTTCTGAACACCTGCTACAGCGTGCTGGGCTGTGGTCTGGGTGCCAGGGCAGACCGCGGCAGTGGCAAAGTCCCTGTCCTCACTGAGCTTGCATTCCAGAGGGAGGGGGCAGGCGGTAAATAGGGAAGCAAATAAGATAATTTTAGCGAGTGATAAATGAGAAGCTGAGCCAAGACTCAAACCCAGCTCCTCAGGAGCCAGGGCTGGAGTCTGTTTCACAAGCGAAAAGTCCCATGGAACCTCCGTTGAAATGGAAGTTTGGGCGGAAGTGGTGGGCAAATTCAGGCCATCCTGGGGGCCTGGAAGTGGTGAGCTGACAGGGATGCGGGGGGAGGGGTTGGGAGTCTGAGAGCCAGGCTCGGGCCAGCTGTCTTCGGGCAGGGAGCCGAGGCTGAGGACGCTGGAGGGCGAGGCAGCTCTTCTCTGGAGTGGGTCCAGCCCTGCATTGTCTCTCTCTGTGGTGCAGCCAGATCGGAACACCCAATTCCAGATATAGTCTGATCACAGAGGCCTTTTCTCCCTGGCCTGGAGACCCTTTATTCATTCTGCGATGGCATCACTTCTTCCACAGCCCAAACAAAGCTGGGGTTTGCAGTCACTCCTAGGTCTTTTCCTCATGAGCTGGGGTCCAATTAGGTCTTCCCCTTCTTATGCACTGTGCAACGGATTTTTCTCTTTTAAACCCACGTGCACCTCACAAAATAGTAGTATCTTGAATCCAACAATGTATGAAAAGAATTATACACCACGATCAAGTGGAATTTATCTCAGGTATGCGAGGCAGGTTCAACATTTGAAAATCAGACGGGACGCGGTGGTTTATGCCTGTAATCCAGCACTTTGGGAGACCAAGGTGGGCAGATTGCTTGAGCACAGTTCGAGAACAACCTGGACAACATGGTGAAACCTCATCTCTACAAAAAGTACAAAAAGTTAGCTGGGTGTGTGTGGTGGTGGCCACCTACAGTTGCAGCTAACCAGGAAGCTGAGGTGGGAGGATCACCTGAGCTCTGGAGGTCAAGGCTGCAGTGAGCCGTGATCACACCACTGCACTCCAGCCTGAGTGACAGAGTGAGACCTTGTTGCAAAAAAAAAAAAAAAAAAAAAAATCAGTTAACATAATCCATCACATCAACAGGCTAAAGAAGAAAGATCACATAATCATATCAATAGATGCAGCAAAAGCATTTGACAAAATGCAGCTCCCATTCATGATGAAGTCTCAGCAAACTAGAAGTAGAGGGAAACTTCCTGAAGTTAACAGAGTGTTTACCAGGAAACCTACAACTAAAATTGCTTTGTTTTTTGTTTGTTTGTTTGTTTTTTGACAGAGCTTCATTCTTGTTGCCCAGGGTGGAGTGCAATGGAGTAATCTCGGCTGCAACCTCCGCCTCCTGGGTTCAAGCAATTCTCCTGCCTCAGCCTCTTAAGTATCTGGGATTACAGGTGTGCACCACCATGCCTGGGTAATTTTGTATTTTTTTTAGTAGAGACTGGGTTTCACCATGTTGGTCAGGCTAGTCTCGACCTCCTGACCTCAGGTGATCCACCCACCTTGGCCTCCCAAAGTGCTGGGATTACAGGCATGAGCCATCGTGCCTGGCCTAACATTGCTCTCAATGGTGAGAAACTCACAGCTTTCCCACTTAGATCACGATCAAGGTAAGGCTGTCCCCTCTCACCACAACTTTCCAGCATCAGACTGAAAGTCCCAGCTAATGCAATAGGACAAGAAAATGAAATAAAAGGTATTCTGACTGGGAAGGAAGAAATAAAACTATCTTTGTTCACAAATGATGTGATTGTCTAAGTACAAAATCAGAATCAACACGAAAATTTGTAGAACTAATCATGATAACAGCAGGGTTGCAGGATACAAGGTTAATATAAATCCAGATGCAGGATTTTACATCTTCCTCTACTTAAGTTCCCTTTGCTCATTGTACCTCTTCACCTCCAGTCCTCTGAAGGTCAGCTGGATCTTGATTTTTCTTCAGTTCAAGGCCATCCCTCACAGCTGAGTGTCTCTGATCCTGTCCCAAATTATTGGCCAGGCAAAGCTCAGGACAGATCTCCCTCCCTATCCCCATTATATCCTTCTAGAACCTTCCCTCGTGGGACAACTACGCTTTTGGTGAGGGTTCTTCAAACATCCAGAAATCCACCCAGCTGAAGTGCATCAGCCTGAAATCCCCAAAGTGGTCTCAGCCATGCCCCTGCCAGCCTGGAATATAAAAGCCACTGTAAGGTACTAATATGGTTGGACTCTGTATCCCTACCCAAATCTCATGTTGTAGCTCCCATAATTCCCACATGTTAGGAGGGACGCAGTGAGAGATAATTGAATCACGGGGGTGGATCTTTCCTGTGCTGTTCTCATGATACTGAATAAGTCTCATGAAAATTTGATGGTTTTAAAAATGGAAAGTTTCCCTGCACAAGGTCTCTCTCTCTCCCTTCACCTGCTGCCATCCATGTAAGATGCGACTTGCTCCTCCCTGCCTTCTGCCATGATTATGAGGCTTCCCCAGGCATGAGGAGCTGTAAGCCCAATAAACCTCTTTCTTTTGTAAAGTGCCCAGTCTGGGCACTGTCTTTATCAGCAGCGTGAAAACAGACTAATACAGGTACTCTCTTGGAAGATTGAGAATGAATGTGATCTGCCCCTCACTGCCTTCCCTGTTAACTCCAGAGTACATCCTTCCAGATGCAGAGGTGGCAGGTTGCTTGCTGGCCTTGCTCAGGCACCAGCCATCTCCCCTCTTGCCAACCAAGCATGCTCTTCATCTCTGGCAAAGCTGCTAGCTACCCACAAGGATCTAGCTGTTTTGTTTCTCTACGGATTGGGAGCAAAATGATCAAGTACCATCTGCGGCCAGTGGCGACCCCTCACCCCCAAGCTTCACCTGCAGTGGGGACTCAGACTTGGAACTTCCTGGGAGTCTAAAACAGACCAGACTTCTTTGTCCTGGCCAAAGACAGCACCGGGCATCCGGGTGGCCCACTTCCCAAATTCCTATGTTCCTGCTATGGCCCAGCTCCAGGAGTGAAAAATCCATCCCTGTGTCCCCCAGGTTGTAAGTCTCAAGTCACAACTTTTTCTCAGCTGGGGCAGGTTGGGGGTGGGGATGGGAAGGGGGTAGCTGTATTGTTTCTCTGCCAGCACTTAGGTCCTGGAGAGGAGGAAGAGTGGCCTGTGCCTTGGCAGGCAGGGGCCTAGAGGAAGTCACCCCAGGTGGCCCTCCCCTCCTGGCCTGACACTCTGCAGAGGAAATCTGCTCTGAGAGACTTTGGAGGGAGGCCTGGAGCCAGTAGCCTCGGGCGGAAACCTCCAGACACTCAGGGACCCAGAGAGTTCCGGAAACCAATTGGGGTGATGTTGGGGTGGGCTCCTGGGTGAGAGATGGGCAAAGCTGATTGCATTTTCCATGGGGGCTCACTAGGTCAGAACAAGCCTTTCTGTTTTAAGCTCCTGATTCAACCAGCCTGATAACTTGTTCTACCCAAAGGGTAAGAGTAACAGTGGTGGCCATGTTTATTTCACACCTACTGTATGCCACGGTTGGTTTCCTATTCAGGATGTATGGGCAGGCCCTCCTTTCATGATCAGCCCCATTCCCTGACAATTTCCAAAGGCTCTCCAAGAACACTGGTTAGTTTTGTTTTTGCTTTTTTTTTTTTTTTTTTTTTTGAGACAAAGTCTCACTTTGTCACCCAGGCTGGAGTGCAGTGGCACGATCTCAGCTCATTGCAACCTCTGCCCCCCGGGTTCAAGCAATTCTGTCTGTCTCAGCCTCCCAAGTAGCTGGGATTACAGGTGCCCACCACCATGCCTGGCTAATTTTCGTTGGCCAGGCTGGTCTTGAACTCCTGGACTCAAGTGATTCACCTACCTCAGCCTCTCAAAGTGCTGGGTTTACAGGCATGCGCTACCGCACCCAGCCAACTGGTTTGTTTTTCCCCAACTTTCTTCCTCCTCTCCCAAACCTGACCCTTTTCCTCTACCCAGAGTGCTTCTAACAGGTTCAGGTCTGATGAAATAAAAGCCCACAAACATGCTGTTTGGGTTTCAGGCACTGTGATCGCTTCCCACTAACTTCTCCTGGTTCATCTGTCGGCCCCAGAAGCTTTTCTCCCTAAACACAAGGTTCCAGAGTGGGTTTCTCCTCCCAAGTCTGAGCCTTAAGTTAAAAGAATTTGTAAGATGTGGAATTCTGAGTTTCAGTCAGCTTGGGAAAGATTTTCCTTAGTGTGGGAGGGGCTGGTTTCTCTGGCCCCCAAATCTCCATGCAGTCACCTGTTGTGCTGACATGCACAGGTCCACGAGGTGGAGGCTTAAGAAATATTTCTAGATGAAAAGTTATCACGGACATGTTCATTTGGAGCTTATCACGTGCCAGGCACTGTCCTAGGGACTTCGCTTTCGTCATCCTAGCTAACCAGCAGTGGAGTCAGGACTCAAATGCAGCTCTCTCTCATGCCAAGCCCCTGCGCCTGCTACTACAGACTCGGCCTCCTTCCAGCCCTTTGGGGAACTGGGCTAGGCATAGCTGCCCTCCCTCAGCACGGGGCCCACCCAGGTTGAGGTCCCACTCAGTTTGCTCCCTGGGCCAGCCTGACCCTCAACCATCTATCCCCTTCAAAGGGCAGGCCAGATCCTTGGGCCAAGCCCCTGAGAGGCGTGGGCTGGGGTTGGCATCTGGTAGGTCCTGGTAGGGTCATGCTCAGGATTCCTGAGGCTTTGTGCTGGGAGCTGTGTGTGGGAGGGGTCAGTGGGGGAAGAGAAACACGGGTCAATTTGCACCAATTGACCCTCATACATCCCCTGACCCCCATATGGCCTACTTGGATGCAGGCACATGCCCTTGCCAGTGTACACACACACACACACACACACACACACACACACACACACACACTCATTGCCTCTGTGAGTCATTTCCCAGCTGCTCAAAAGGGTGGGGAGGCTAATTTGTTCCACTCAGGCTCAGGGCTTCCTGCCCTCTGTTGGCTTGGATCTTTCTTTTAAAATATTTTCTAGAGATAGGGTCTCACTATATTGCCCAGGATGGGCTCAAACTCCTGAGGTCAGTTGATCCTCCTGCCTCAGCCTCTCAGGTAGCTGGGACTACAGGTGTGTACCATCATGCCTGGCATCAGATCTTTTTAAGGAGCCCCTGAGCATGACGGCCTCCCAAACTGGTATGTGCACATCCTCTACACACACATCTAAGCCCACTTCCCCTGCCCTTGGACACATCGTCCCTGAGCATAGAGCTACCTCCCTTCCCCTGCCTGCTCCTCGAAGCAGTGGGTCCACGGAGAGGCCACCAAGAGGCCTGCTCACACCGAATCCTGGGCCTGGAGAACTCCAGGCAACCTGGCTCCCCATTCCCTCCATCCGTCCCCAGCCATCTGGGGAGGGTGGCCTTTGAGTCCTCCCGACTTGAGACAGGGGAGCTGGGGGCACAGTCACCAGCACTAGAGAAGAAGCTTTTCAGCAACAGCCTGAAACCTGGAGGAAGGAAAGGCTGACACCCGGCTCCCCTGCTCCCACGACTGCAAGCACGACCCCTTCAGGAGCTGCGCCCTGCCGCTCGCTCTGGGAAAGTCCTCCACCCCAGAAAGTACTCCCAGGATGTTTCCTCCCCAGCTACTCTTTGGAGAGCCTTCTCCAAAGCTAGACTGATTGCGAACTTGCCAACCTCAAAAAAAGCTAAGCATTGACGGCAGAGCTTACTGAAAGGTGGGCTGGAAGGACCCTGCTCTGTTGCTCTGGCATCATGGCCATCATGGCCACATCTGCAAACCACAGGCCCTCATGGAAGGGGCTCTGCAGTCCACTTTATAGAAGGACCCTCACCCAGCTGGGCGCAGTGGCTCAAGCCTGTAATCCCAGCACTTTGGGAGGCCAAGGCAGGTGGATCACTGGAGGTCGGGAGTTAGAGACCAGCCTGGTCAACATGGTGAAACCTCATCTCTACTAAAAATACAAAAAAAAAAAAAAAAAAAAAAGTAACCGGGCGTGGTGGCAGACGCCTGTAATCCCAGCTACTTGGGAGGCTGAGACAGGACAGTCACTTGAGTCTGGGAGGTGGAGGTTCCAGTGAACCGAGGTTGCACCACTGCACTCCAGCCTGGGTGACAGAGTGAGACTCCATTTAAAAAAAAAAAAAAAAAAAGGCCCGTCACCCAAGGGAGACCAGATAGGGAAAAAAACGTCCACCCCTGACCCCCAGCTCTGAAGGGTGCCCAGAACTGAACAAAGCCATCCTTCTTGTAACTCCTTCCCTCCTTCTCTTTTCCCTGGGACGAGACATTTTATGTCAGGGTCACAGACTGGCAATAGCCACAATAATACTGGTGAACACATATGTAGAGCCGGTTACATGCCAAGCACTGTTCCAGGCACCTCACATGTCCACGAGCATATTAAATTCTCACCCTGACCCTGTTATCACCCCCATTTGACAGATGAGGACACTGAGGGACAGGGGAGATAAGTAACTCACCAGATGGTATTTATACAGTAAACTGGGATTGAAAGGAACTCGGGCTCTTAATCAGGAGGTGGACTGTGACCTTCAAGCACCTATGGGCTAGGTGGGGGTGCCTGGTTTCACAGTCCAGTTCAAAAACAGGATAGGGGCCAGCAACTATTAGAGTTTCACTCTTTCCTTTTATGCAAGGGCTCTTGGCAGAGGGCCCTGCCAGGGCACTGTGTCTTCCCCACCACTCCTACTGTCCCTAGGCTCCTTGAGCCCCCCTCTCTTCTCCAGCAGCCCATCCCCCCAACAAGGGCTGTTGACTGAAAACTGCAGGGAATAAAAATAGCTGTTGCTGATGAGGCAGAATGGGGGCCAGCACGCATGAAAGACGGGGGCAGGGGTGCTGCAGGGAACCTGGGATCCCCCAGCCCCAACGAGCACCTTCCAATGGAGCCACGGGGGACCTGGCCTGTTCCTGCCACAGCAGGGCTAGGGACCCCTGCCGAAGTCACCAGAACTGCTGGAAGCCCCACACCTGCCCCAGCCGTAGGGCTGCCCATGAGACCCACTGCCCTCTGCCCCCACCCTGCCTTGCACCAGTCAGCTTCCTCCCCAGGGAGCGGGGGCCTTGGCCTCTGTGGGCACAGCCCTGGCCACTCTCGCGAGCTGTGCGCCCCAGGGAAGTGACAGGAGTCAAGGGCCTGACCGTTTGTATAACCTGTTCCATGGTCCTTGACACCCTCTTCCAGCGTCCCCTCCCTTCTCCCAAGCTGCTCTCTGGGGCCTCAGGGCCAGATTTTCCGTTTGGCGAGAGCCTTTCTACCCTTCCCTGCAGGTTCCAATCCTTCCTGCCCCTCTGGTTATGCCTCCTCCAGGAGCCTTCTCAGAACCCCGCCCCTGCCCTGAAGATGCACTGTCCCCACCCCCACCATCATCAGATCTGTCCTCCTTTCTGATGGCCAGAGTTGTCCCCAAAAGGCAGACGCCTTGTCACACCCACCCCAACACCTGACAAAGAGTTCCGTGCCTTCAGCACCAAACTCGGGGCTTCCCTGGACCTGGCCTGGGGTCATAGCAGAGACCCTGGTGACAAAAGCCAGCAGAGCAGGTCTCGACCAACACTCAGGCCAGTCTTGAGCTGAGGAGAAGCTCCCTGAGGCTGAGCTCGCACCCCATGCAGGTTTCCAACCAGAAATGACGAGCAGGGCCAGGCTGGGATGGGAGCCACCTACGAAGGACCCTCCGTTGCCTTCCCCAAGCCCCCTAAAATCCCAGCACAATTCCTTGAGAGATACCAGGAATGGAGAGGGGGAAGGCTGCTGAGGAGCCTGCGGGCAGGGCACGTGTGGCCAGGGGGCTGGGCAGGCCCTTACCCTGCTCACCTTTTCTTGGTCGCCCTGCCTGACACAAGTTCCAAGGTCCTTGGGTCTATTTACATGGTCCCACACAGGTGATGTGGCTCCAAATGCTAGCACAGTGACCATAGCTGTCCATACCACCACCACACAGAGTGAGGCCACTGGCCACAGGGAGGGGACTTGGGGATGGCCCGGAAGAATCTGGAGGGTCCTGGTAGAATAAGCCCTCCCTGCCTCCAAACTATGTCCCCCCAACTCCACTCAGGCCACTCTGCCTTCTCCACCAGCCACAGCCCACCCCAGCAGGGAGGAAGGGACGGGGCTGTGTTCTGTGCCAGCCCCAATCCCCGGACCCCACTCTCCAGCCCTGTGTCTCCTCCTAAGAGCCCCCCAGACCCCTTCTGGCCCCCCAGAGTCCCCTTTTTGCTGTGGTCACATATTCTTCCCCTCAAGCTGGGCTTTATGGATCCGGTCCCCATGTCCCCCTCGCCTTCCCGGCAGGTCTCAGCGCTCTCGACTTCTCTAGGAAAAGAGCCCAGCCGCGCCGGGTGGGCTGGGGGAGGGGCAGGGACGTGGGCAGAGCCTGGGATATGTACTCTGCTGGCATCTCGCAGATTCCTGTTCTCAGCAGAGCAAAGGAGCCGCCGGCACCCCCCACCCCAGCCTCCTGCCGCACTCCTCCCCCTACAGCCCTGCCTCTGAGCCATGCAAACAGGCCAAGCAAAGTCACTGTTTCAGCTCCTTGCTCTCCTCTCCTGAAGAAACTGCAGCCCCGTTCTGTGTCCCTTGGGTCACCCATGCCCCTCCAGAGCCAAGCCTTAGCTCGTGGGCTGTTTGTGACCAGAACAAGGAACCTTGCTGAGGGCAGTGACAGTTTGCCAGCCAGGGGCAGAAGGAACAGATGACGGGACAGAGAGAGGCAAGTCTGGGGCCAGAGAGAGGGCCCAGGCACCAGAAGTTTCGGCAGGGGCTGTGGGACAGAGCGGGGCTCAGGCCGCAGAGCCCCGTGTGGGCAGGCGGTCAGCAGTACCCAGAACAAAGTGGTGACTTCCTCAGAGCCACGCTGGGGTTCGGGCCAGAGAGGTCTCCCCCTGGGGGTGGCCTGCCTCTTGGGGTACCCAGCCCGGAGCGGGTGTGGGGGCGCAGTACTCACTATTGGACGGGAGCAGAGCGGTTGCTGACAAGCCCAGAGCGCCGTGCCCACCTCAGGCTGGGGCTGGAACTCTGGGGGACTTGGCTGGGGGGCCGGGCCGGCGAGGACAGCTGCTGCCGCTGATGTCACAGGGTCATGAGTGAAACCTGAGGACTGGGCCAATCTTCAGGTGGGAGCCTCGGTCACACTTCCCTCGCCGGGTGTGCTCTGGACTCAGCCTGCTTGGCTCCGGCCTCACCGCTTGGGCTCCAGCCTCACTGCTCTAGGAGTGACAGACTCCCGGGCACACGCACCTATTCACACGGACACACACACACTCACTCACTGGGACACATGTATGAGCCTACATAAGTGGTTCCTCTCCCAACCTGGACAGTTTACACAGGCTCACCTCACACTCGAATCTCCACACTTATTCCCAGAAGCACTCCTGAGGTACACACTGGCTCACACTCAGTCACTCGAGTGCACACTCACAGACACACCCACACAAAAGCTGTGCTCCCACAGGCTCAGTCATGTGCAAATCACCCTTCATACGTTCACGCAGATGCTTCCTCTGCTGTTATACCCGTTCACACACACGCCTCCAGCTCACACGCACAAACACACTTGCACCCACGCAGCAGTCTTGTGCATACACACATGGCTTCTAGTTGTGCCCACAGGCACACTTGTGTCCCGAGCAACTCAAATGCCATATCGCACAGACACAAGACTCTTACTGAGTGGCTGCCTGGGTGTACACACACGACAGCACAAGCACACATACACGCACCCACAACTACAGCCACAGCCACACCCACTCCCACACCCACTCCTACAGCCACACACACCCACACCCACTCCCCTCCACACACACCCACAGTCATGCCCCTGTGTTTATGGATTTCACGCATGTGACATGCTCCCATTCACGTGAAGAAGTACCACTAGCATGGTCACCAGATGTGCGACAAGCATATGCCCATCTGTACACCCACAGCCATACCCTCACATCACACACCGGACACACACAAGTGCATGAACACCCCCGCCCCTAGCTGTTTAGCTGGACCACACAGACGTCTCCAGGTCCCTTCTCCACCCCCACGCCCACCCCCCTGGCTGGACATCTGTCCCTGGCTGAGGGAGGGCTGTGCTGGGGGCCAGGTTGATGGACCCCACCTCATCCCTCCACTCTGGGGCTCTGGTGACCCCTGGTGGAGCCGCTGTGAAGTGCCCCCTGGCTGCCAGCTGGAGAAACCCCTGGGGAATCCTGTCGCCCAACCCTCATTCTACCAAATCCGTCAGCCTTGGCAATCCTGTGCCACCATCTTTCCCAGCAGCTCAGAGGTCCAGCGGCTTCCCTGGGCCCCGAGTGAGCTGAGCCCAGGTCAGAGCAGCCTTTGACGGAAGCATAGGGAGGCCTGGGGAGGGGCTGCCCTCCCCTGTCCCCACAGCAGCTCTGCCCAGACCCTGTGGACACAGCCTCAGTCCTTGCTGAGCCCCTCCTGGGGGCCAGGCCTGCCCGTGGTTCAGGAAGTTCCTGCCAGGCCCAATGTGCATCTCTGCCCAGCCCTGCTCTGGCTGTGGCCTGTGGTCCCCACGGAGTCGCCTCACACCCCCAGGGCTGTTTTCTAAACCTAGGTGTGGCACTGGTGTTCTCTATGCAGAGAATTCTGACTTGTGATGGTTCCATTTAGGATTTTTTATTTCTTTCTCTCTCTCTTTCTTTCTTTCCTTCTTTCCTTCTTTCTTTCTTCCTTTTTTTTTTTTTTTTTTTTTTTTCACTCTTTTTGCCCAGGCTGGAGTGCCATGGTGTGATCTTGGCTCACTGCAACTACTGCCTCCCAGGTTCAAGTGATTCTCCTGCCTCAGCCTCCCAAGTAGCTGGGATTACAGGTGCCCACCACCACACCCGTCTAATTTTGTATTTTTAGTAGAGATGGAGTTTCTCCATGTTGGCCAGGGTGGTCTCAAACTTCTGACCTCAGGTGATCTGCCCACCTTGGCCTCCCAAAGTGCTGGGATTACAGGCATGAGCCTCTGCGCCTGGCCCATTTAGGATTTTTTCGGCTTCACGATGGGTTTATTGGGACAGAGCCCATGGTAAGTGGAGGGGCACCTGCATTCGGTTCTTTCTCCAGCTCTGCTCACTGGAGAGACATGCACAAACACACTTGCACCTGCACAGCGGGCTTGTGCACACACGTGGCTTCTATATGCACCCAGAGGCACACTTGTGCCACCAGCAACACAAACGCCGCATTGCACAGACACAAGACTCTTCCTGAGTGCCCATCTGTGTGTACATACACCACAGCACGAGCCCATATAATCACAACTACAGCCACACCCACACTCACCCCCACTCACTGGAGTTTCATTGCTGATGTAATCCAAGTGCCTGCCCAGCCCCCCCCTTCTTCGCCAGGGTCTGCTTCTTCTAGCGTTCAGAGGAAAAGCAAACATTTTTTCCCATTTCTTTCCCATGCTGTCTCCCTGAAGCTGCTCCTCGGGGGTCCTCTCATTACACCCAGCCCTGCTGTGGCTTCGGGTCACTTTGCTGCTGGTCACCATCTGGGACTGCTGGTCACCACCCCGATGATCACCGGGTCACTGCTCCCTGTCTGTGGGCATGGGAGAAGAGGGGGTGGGAGCTGCTGTCATTCCCATTTATGGCTCTACTCCTTGGTTTCTGCCTCGCCACTGCCCAAAACTACAGGGCAAGACCTTTTTTAAAGAGCAATTAGAGTAATTGAAGGGGATTACCACATATGAGCAGGCAGGGCTGCTACATTCCGTTGCGTGGGTTGCGTACTACACAATTCTGGGCACCAAGCACATTTGAAGGCACTGTAGATTAGCATAACTTAAGATGATAAGGTTCTGAAAGATGGCAGCAAAACGCCTAGGGGAAGGGGCTAATTTTTCTAATTTGCACAAAGTGTCTTTGGACTAGGGATGGGAATGATTGAACAAGAAAAGCTGTATGTTAAATACGGCTTTTTCTTCACAACCTAAGGGGAACGAATGTTTCCCTCTCTTGGCTCCTTCCTTTGGGGAGCGGCTTCCTCCCCTACTCCATCCAAATATGTGATTCTGCGGAGTTGCTGCTTAAAGGATGACCCCCTCCCCTAACACAGGGAGGGGCATGTTACCCACCTCTGGCCAATCCTTTGGGCCATAGTGGCTCATCCAAAACCTGAGGACACGACTCAAGCTGAACCAATCACAGTCCTTCCCTGGGAGTTACGTGTACTGAGATTAAAGGAAAGACACTCTCTCTGGTCTTGGGAGTTTCTAAATGTGTCTGAAGGAGCCGTAGTGTGTCTCCCACCTGTGAAGGAAGCTTGTCTGTAGGAGGAGGGAACAGGAACATCAAACAGAGAAGCAGAGATGTAGGAGGGGAAGGAAGGAGGAAAGAAGGAAGGAAGGAAGGGGAAGGGAGGTAGGGAAGGAAGGAAAGAAGGAAGGAGGGAGAGAAGGAAGGAAGGAAGGAGGGAGGAAAGGAAGGAAAGAAGGAAAGAGAGAGGGAATGAGGGAGGAAGGAAGGAGGGAAGGAGGGAGGGAGGGAAGGAGGGAAGGAAGGAAGAAGGGAAGGGAAAGAGGGAAGGAAGGAGGGAGGGAAAGAAAAGGGGAGGGAGGGAGAGGAAGGGAGGGAAGGAAAGAAGGGAGGAGGGAAGGAAGGTGGGAGGAGGGAAGGAGGGAGGGAGGGAAGAAAGGAAAGAAGGAATGAGGGAGGGAGGGAAGGAGGGAAGGAAGGAGGGAGGGAGTGAGGGAGGGAGGGAAGGAAGGAGGAGACAGGGCCCTGAAGACACTGAGTCTCTGAAACAGTTAAACTATAGACCAACTCCATTACTGTCCTGTCACATGAGCCAAAAAAGCCCACCCTTTTCCCTTAACCTAGTTTAAATTTTCAGTTACCCACAAACAAAATAATTCTGCGAAACAGAACCACATCTCAGAACCTGACCCACAGGAATTGGCCTGGTCACACCCCACTCCACCCCTACCCCCACCCCCGGCCTGCTCACTCAGCTTCCTCCCTGAGTGGTTGGGTTGGGGTGATTTCCCGGGAGCTGCATCAGGTTGCTCCCCCATGGGTGGTGGCACCCTGACTCCAGGGGGCCGGGAGGGGAGGCTCTGGAACTCCACCCCTCAGTGCAGTTCCAATGGAGTGGGACGTCGAAGCCAGGTCCCCAACACAGGGCATCCCACCTGTGCAATGTGCTCACTTATAAGTCCTCAGAGTACCTGCAGGTGTCTGCTGGACAAAAGCACACCTGCGTATCTCACCAGAATAAGCATAATTTGCAGAAACAGTGCAGCCAGACCTGCTAGGCAGAAAATTGAGGTTTCTCCACTGTTGAATTTTCGAGATTCCCTCTCTCCCGCATATCTACTCAATAATATAATTCTGCAGAGCAATACTTAGCTCCTTTCCTTCAATTTTCTTATTGCAGTTCCTTCCAATTTGTGTCTCTTTAGGAACTGCACCCGAGGAAAGGGATGATTTGCTGGGGTCACTCTCTGAACAATGCTTCCTCAACTGTACCAAAAATAGCTTTGAAATTTCCACTTGAATTCTTAGAAAGGGTTCTTTTCTCTCCATTTCCATCTGAGGGAAAGTGGAGGTAGCTTATTTTCACAATTCTGTGGTTTCTAATAATGGCACAATTTTATTTTGAGTGAACTGTCTTAATTCACTTAACCATCCCCCTATTATTAGACATTGGGTAATGTTCAATTTTTTCTTTTTCTTTTTCTTTTCTTTTCTTTTTTTTTTTTTTTTTTTGAGACAGAGTCTCACTATGTCACCCGGTGCAATGGCGTCATCTCAGCTCAGTGCAACCTTCACCGCCCGGGTTCAAGCAATTCTCCTGCCTTAACCTCCCTAGTAGCTGTGATTACAAGTGCCTGCCACCATGCCTGGCTAATTTTTGTATTTTTAGTAGAGATGGGGTTTCATAATGTTGGCTAGGCTGGTCTTGAACTCCTGACCTCAAATGACCCACCTGCCTTGGCCTCCCAAAGTGCTGGAATTACAGGCGTGAGCCACCATGTCCTGCCAAATGTTCAATTTTTAACCTTTAAAAATAACACTATGATGAATGTGTTTGAGTATAAATCTTTTCCTATGTTTAGCTTATTCCCAGAAATAGATTTACCAAGGCAATGGGGAGGACTTATAGTACATATTGTCTTGGGTCACTGAAAAAAAAAAATCCAAAGAGGCCAACAAGAGTTCCTATTGAGAAGAAAATAAAAAGGAAATAGGTGGAGTGTTCAGCGTCTCAAAGAAAATAATAGTAGGCAAGGCAAATAGCAGGAAAGTAAGTCACCTCCTATTCTGCTGCGCTGATGGGAGACCTTCTATGAGCAAAATAGATCAGGCAGATAAGTGTGTGGCTTTCCTTTCTTCATGGCAAATGCTTCCGTTTCTTTTGACAAAGAAATCGAACTCAATACCACAAACCAGAGAGTTTTGATCTCAGCCTTGTTTTTCAAAATACAAGTGGTCAACATGCACTTTTACTTCTGAGGCACTAGAATGATTACCTCCTCCTGACTGTTTTCTACGGCCACCTCTAGTCTGCTGCAGGCTTCCTTAGAGGGACAAGGGTGACAGCTTCTTTGCTAGGTCCCTGCCTCCAGCCTTGCCTCAGTTGAACCTATTGACCATTGTACACCCAAACTCATTTTCTTCAATGTCTATTTTAGTATTTCACATCTCTGAAAGCAAATGTATCATAGAGCTACTTAAGTCCCTTTTCCAGGAGTTTTCAGTAGCCTGGGGGCAGATGTGGAGTGAGTAGGAGGCTGATGTCTTTGCTGGGATCCCCCAAAAGCAGACCCTGACACAAGGCTTGGGGAGCAGTAGTTTCTTTGGAAGGAGATCCCAGTGAGCACTACGAGAGAGTGGAGAAGGGACAGGGAGAGGAGAAAAGGCAGTAAAGTGTGCGTTTCTGAGCGGGTCACTGTGGGCCACCCAGGCACAAGACCACGGGCATCACTGAGAGGCTGTGTGGGAGACACCACCTAAAAGTTGCCGCACTGAGGCCAGGAGGCTGCGAGTTTAGCTATCAACTCGCATCCATTATTGCTTGTGGGCTGCTCCTGGGCCACCGTCTGGCCTGTCTCACCTGTGGCCACATGTCCTCAGGTGGAGGGGCTGTAGGTGAGTGCAGGAACCCTCTGCAGAAGACTCTGGGGGAGGCTAGGGGTACAGGCCAGCTCTGACAGCTGCTCCATAGTTGGATCTGTGTGTGTGTGTGTGTGTGTGTGTTCACACACACACGCATATATACATATACACGTATATGCATATGAATTTTTTTTTTTTTAGATGGAGTCTCTGTAGCCCAGGCCAAAGTGCAGTGGCATGATCTCAGCTCACTGCAACCTCCACCTCCCAGGTTCAAGCGATTCTCGTGCCTCAGCCTCCTGGGTATCTGGGATTGCAGGCACCTGCCACCACGCCTGGCTAATATTTGTACTTTTAGTAGAGACAGGGTTTCAACATGTTGGCCAGGCTGGTCTCAAACTCCTGACCTCAAGTGATCTGCCTGCCTTGGCCTCCCAAACTGCTGGGATTACAGGCGTGAGCCACCGTGCCCGGCCTTATGCATATGATTTTTAAAACAAAAATAAGATCTTACTATGCTTACTGATATTTTTGACTCAACTCTCTTGGACAACTTTCCACATCAACAGAAATATTCTATTCCCACATTATCCATGGTTGAACAATATTCTATTGGGAGGATGCATCCCCATGACACATTTGTTTGTTTTTTTTGTTTTAGAAACTGGGTCTCACCCTGTTGCCCAGGCTGGAGTGCAGAGACGTGATCATAGCTCACAGCATCCTTGAATCCCTGGGCTCGAGCGATCCTTCTGCCTCAGCCTCCTGAGTAGCTGGGACTATAGGCACAAGCCACTGCACCTGACCCCCTATTAGACATTTGTTATTTCTAAATGTGGTTGACATAAACAAAGGTAGACAAGAAGAATCTTCCTGAAACAGGACTGGCCACATCACTCAGTATCTCCCTCTTGCTTGAAACCCACCAATATCTCTCCATTACCCACAGGGCCAAGCCTAAATTCCAAACCTTGGCATTCAAGTCTGACCTGTCCCTGGACCTCTGCTCTCTGCCCAGCTCCTCTTCCACAGTCAGACAGTTTGACCCACGGCGTCATCTCAGGTCCTGTCCGTTCATACACCTGGGTCTTGGCTTGGGTTCTGTCCCCAGCCTGATGGCACCCGTCTTCCCATTCTGCTTGGCCCCATCAAGGACTGCCTTCCTTGGAACTCCATCCCTCAGTGGTCAAGTCCTCTCTTTTTCATTATCCCTGGGGCGTAGTCTTACCTTTCTGCTCTCTTTTCATGGATACATTTTCACTTCCCAACAATGCTGGGACCAATGACCATACTGCTTATGCCTCCAGGGTTCAGATGGCACATTGCACATGCAGACACTTCCTTGGTCAAGGTTTGCTGACGATGAGCAAAATGGTTGGTTCTCTTTCTACCTGGAATGAGAGTGGAGATGGAGAGAGGCACCTCTGTGTTCTACTCACTGGGGGGCTGTGACCCCAGTGCCTGGATTTCAGCTTGTTGATGGCTACTGAAGCCATAAGACCCATGGGGACAGTAAAGCAATGCTCACAGGCCCACTGCCCTAGAGACAGTGACTATGGAGCAAAGGAAGAGGCGGGAATGGTCTTTCTGGTTCTTACTCCAGGACTGGCAGGAAGGGGAGCTGACATGGAGAGTGGGGGAAGGGATACTCAGGGTGCTAAGCCCAGCTTCCTGTCTGGATTTTCCTTGACTGCTGCCGGGGGCCTATCTTAGGATGGTCACAGCTGCAGAAATAGATCTCCCCCTTCACCTGTTCTTAAGCAAGGAAGACCTTGCTAACTTCCTGTCAGAAGAATGCGTGCTTTGGTAACTTTTCCAGTATGGGAGGCAGTACTGGGGACGCAGGTGCTGAAGTCATCACGAAGCCCCTCTCTCTGTTAGAGTGACAGGGAACAGACCCTCTGCCTTCCTCACTCGCCTGCCCTGGCCCCCAGCCTGCTCCTACAAAAGTCTCTGTTTCTCCTGAACTTTTCAGATGAGTCAATCGGGCTCTGGGACCCCGAAACCAAGCCTCCCTAACCACTCGCTTATTCACTCAACAAACACACCCCTCTTGCCCGCACTAACCCAGGCGCAGTTCTAGGGACAAGCAAGGGGCGGGGAGGGGAGCCCGGAGCAGCGCGGCGGGAGGTGGACATGCCGGGGAGGAGACCGGCCTCCTGGTGGCAGGGGAGGGCTCCTGGGGACCCCAAGTCCGCGGAGGAGGAGAGAGGAGGGAGCAGGGAGAGGGAGGACCCAGGAGCACGGGCGGGCTCCGCGCATGCGTGGGAGGAGACCTTGGCGTCCTCGGCGTCGCCAAGGCAACCCGCGCCAGCCATGGCCTCTGGGGCGGGCGGGAGCTGGGGTCGCTCCCCACCGCAGAGCGCAGTTCCGACGGTGAGGGCTGAGCCCGGGAGCAGATCCTGCCTTAACTTGGGGGACGGCAGAGTGGGTGGGGTCCTTGGAGGGGCTAGACCCTGGAGCGGGGGAGCGGGTGTGGGGAGGTGAGGAGAGACAACCCCAAACCGAGAGGAAGAGGCGTGGCAGGGAGCAGGGAGGCCGCGGGGCAGGGAGGGGAGAACCCGGCCTCTGCGGGGTTAGGGAGTCCACTGGCCGGGAGGGGTTGGGGCTCGCGACGTGTCCCCATCAATTCCCCCCACCCCACGTGACTGACTCCGCGCACACCCCCAGCCCTGGGTCACTGTCCTGCAGCCCCTCTGGTGGGCCGTACCACCTGCGCCCCCGCAGCCAGGCCGCGTGAAGGAAGGTGAGACTCCCGGGTCGCCCCACCCCATTACCACCATCACCACCACTCACCCCCTTCTGCCTCGCACATCGTCTGGGAGTCCCCGCAGCACAATCTGCCCACCCATTCTTCCCCCTCCCCTGAGGACAGGGGTGTCAGGGGGAGGGGGACCCGGAGTCCCGGCGTGGGCTTGCTGAACCCCGCTTCCTAGACCTGCTGGAACTAATGATGCTGCAGAACGCGCAGATGCACCAGCTGCTGCTAAGTCGCCTGGTGGCTGGAGCGCTGCAGCCCAGGCCGGCCTCGCTCTGCCCTCAGGTGTGTGTGGGTGGGGTCGCTCACCTGTGGGTTCAGGGATGTGGATCCACCTGGGATTCCTGTTGGCGGGAGGGGGGGTGGTGCAGGAATAACTGGGAGAGAGGAGCAGGAAGCCAGCCTGTCTCTCTGGCTGGGGCTATTTGGCATCTGTTATGTATCAGGCCCTGTTTCAGCCTCCATGAAAGGTGGGTGGTGGGGGGAAGAGACACCCCCAAAGTCCAGACCACCCAGGTCTTCTTTTCAAGGATGTTTCCCTGCAGTGCCTTCCTCACTGGACTTCAGGCTCCAGGAAGGCAGGCACCCTGGTAACCCTGCCCCATGCATCATGAGCGTCTGGCCTGGTGCCTGACACTGTGTAGGGGCTCAGCTGATATTTGTTGAACAAGTGAATGAATAAATGAATGGTTAGGGATACAAGGCCAGGTTGGCTGTGATGGCACATGGAGAGGTACAAAGCACAAGTGCACACAGGGTTGGGGGATGGGGACAGGCTCCTTGGAGGTGCAGGGGACCTTAGAACCAGCCCTTGAAAGCCAGGTAGGATTTTGACCCTTGGAGGAGGCAAAGGTTGTGTCCCTCATCCAGGCTGGCAGGGGCAGAGTCAGGAGACAGAATGGGGGAAACCATGTGCGGCAGTGTGTGTGTGCAAATGTGTGTATGTGCGCATGTGTGTGCAAGCGGGTGTCTGTGTGCATGCATATGTGTGTGCGAGTGTGTCCGTGTGTGTGCAATCGTGTGTGCATGTGCAAGTGGGTGTGTGTGCAAGCGTGTATGTGCATGCATGTGCGTATAGCTCTAAGGCTGAGCCTTAGCCAATAGTGGGCATCCTGAGGTCAGGAGAAGCAGGGACTGGGTGGAGAGAGAATGCTGGTCAACCCGGAGGAGTCAGAGAGGGGTTCAAGGAATCCAGATAGAGGGAGACCCTAAGGAGCTACTGCCACCCTTCACCCCTGGGTCCCCAGTGATGGCACATAGGTGGGTCCAGGGGCTGGGGGTGAGGCTGGGGACAGCTCAGTGGACTCTTGGACCCAGCTCTGGGTTCACACCTGGAATCAGCTGGGTGGCCAAGTTGCTCAACCTCCTTGAGCTACAGGAGTAAATGTTTCCACAATGCCTTGTCCGTATGTAGTAAATGCTCAATAAACACAAGCCATCCTTTTCTTTTTTTTTTTTTTTGTTTTTTTTGAGATGGAGTCTCACTCTGTCACCTAGGCTGAGTGCAGTGGCACGAACTTGGCTCACTGCAACTTCCACCTCCTGGGTTCAAGTGATTCTCCTTCTTCAGCCTCCCGAGTAGCTGGGACCACAGGCGCCCGCCACCACACCCGGCTACTTTTTTGTGTTTTTAGTAGAGACGGGGTTTCATCGTGTTAGCCAGTATGGTCTTAATCTCCTGACCTTGTTATCTGCCCACCTTGGCCTCCCAAAGTGCTGGGATTACAGGTGCAAGCCACCGCGCCTGGCCTACACAAGCCATTCTTACAAAGCCTATCTGGAGGAAATAACTTAGGGGAACGGAGGAGTAGGGATGGGGAGAGCCTGATCGTGGATTCTCATTTCCCCTCCCTGTTTTGCACAATCCCCAGATCTACCTGGAGGTTCCACAGGAAGAGCCTGAGGAGGAAGAGGAGGAGATGGACGTGCAGGAGATAGGGCCTTTGGTGCTTCACCATCACTACTTGCCCTATTTGATGCCCTCCCCGGGTACCCGGCTGCCCTGGCGGGCCCCCTTCTTCCCCGCTCCCGCCTGTCAGCCCCACTTGCGGGATGTACCCAGGATTCAGCACTGTCCTCCTGCCTCCAGGGAAAGGGAGGCGTAAGTGAGGCTGGGTGCTGCCAGGGTTCTGCTCTGGGGCTGGGCTGGAAGAGCTGTGCAGGGATGGGTGGTTGGTGGAGATAACTTGTGGGTGAAACCCCAGAGGCCACCTCTGGGCCTCTGATAGGGGTCTTTTTCTCTCCCCCATCTCAGGAGAGCTGTGCCTCCACCCCCACCCCCCAGTGCCACAGAGACTGTGGGCACCAATGTACCCCCGGCTTCAGGTAGGGCTGGGGTGGTCGGCAGCAGGGCCCAGGCCTGGGAGTGAATGAGGAGGCCAGGAGCGCCCTGTGCACTCTGGTGGGGTTTGGGGGTTTCCTACCATCACTGCTGCAGGCAACTGGCCTGTCCCCCTCCCTTTTCCTCTTTGGAGTCCACTGAGGCAGGAGGGAGTCAAGATGAGGTTCTTGCTTCCCCAGACTACTGTGATGCCGAGAGCCTCCTATGAGGACAGACGCTGGCCCTGGGACCTGCACCAGCTTTGTGCTCTGGATACAGCCCCGGAGCCCCCTCCCGCACCTCTCTTGTCGGCTCCTCTGTGCCCATGGCTGGCGGTCCTTCTCACTCCCTCAACCTCAGCCAGGCCCTCTTCTCCTGGGGAAATCAGTCCCTGCCCCACCCCAATGAGTCCCTGGACAGGTCGGATCTATGCTGTGGTGTAAGTTCTCCTTAGAGCACCACCCAGGCCCTTGAAGCCACGTCAGCCCGCCTCTGCCCCACTGCTTCCTGCCTGGAGCAGGGGGAGGCCTGGGAACAGAGCCTCCACCCTCTCTCCCTCACCCCTCTCTCTGGGATGATGAGGTTTCCTTCCAGCCTAATAATGGAGCAAGAGGGGAGTGGGGGCTTCCTTCTGCTTTCCACAGCTTTGAAGGCCGCTTTGAGGTGGCTGCAGGGGCCCAGAGTGGTGGGGGAGAGGCCTTGCTGGGCAGCGCCCCCGAGCAGAGTCAGTTCCCTGGGACCCCCACTCGTCGTCCCAGGAAGCAGCTCTGTTGGCCGAAAGGAGAGGTCAGAGCTTTGTCCTGCTGTGACCAGGAGTGGCCTGAGGTCTCCTGGGGCCAGGTGGGAACACTGTGTCCTCTGCCCCCTGGGCCAGGGTGTGTTCCCCCACCCTCCCTCAGTAGGAGTGAGCTACTCAGGCCAGATGGGGGCCTGGCGCCTGGGCTGGGAGGCCCCTGTGAAGGAGAGGGTGGGAAGGGAGGCATCTGGGGAGAGGGGTCCCCCATGGTGGCTCCCCTCCGTGGCCGTTCTTATCCCAGGAGGAGACACTGTGGGCACAGCACTAAGTCCAGGTGTTTGTATTCAGGCTAGAAAAGGCAATGTCCCGAGTCCCTGCTGCCTGTCACAGTCCTTCGGCCAGCACTGGACCTCAACCCTGAGGAGTCACACTGAGTTCCAGTGACCACCATGGCGGCGGCCATGCCACTTATGCGTGCTATGGCCGGAAGGCCTGGGGTAGCCTCCTCCAAGCCGCTCGCACCCCGTAGGTGCCCATCCGCCGCTGGCGCCAGTGCTGGCTGAAGATGAAGCAGAGCAGGACAGATGTCACGAACAGGAACAGCAACACTGACACCACTGTGACGATGATGACCATCTGGCTGTCCGGCACGGGCTCTGGGCAGGAAGGGGGCAAGGGTCTTAGACATCCTGTGATCCCAGTTACCAGGGACCAAAAAGAAGTGGAAGTCTACCCCCGACCCAGCCCCTCCAGCCCCCGCCGCCCACTCATCCATCCTGCAGTCACCCCAGGCTGTAGATGTGTGGTGAATGGTGTCTAAATTAAAATTATCTGGAAAAAAGGTGGCCCAGGCTCAGGCTACCAGCTGAATTCCTGTGAGGCTGTGAGGGCAGATGTCCCTTGTCAGCAGCCCTGGGACCAGTGTGTAGCTGCTGGACACCATGGCCTGGAGGGTGGCATGGTCCCAGCCAAACCCCTTCTTGGGCAGAGCTGAATGAACTTCATGCCAAGCTCCCTGAGGACAGGGAATGTGCCGGCCGTCCAGAGTCACTGAGCAGCAGAGCTCCGGGTACCTCAGGGGAGGCGATCAGGCCAAGCTTCTCATTGTGGAGGGGAGCCAAGGCCAGGGAGAGCAGTCAAGGTCATGGGACTTGATGGTGGCCGAGGAACTAGTTGACCTCTCCCAACCTCTGGACCAGTTGAGGTTCAAGCTGGGGACGTGGAAAGAACTTCAGGGAAGAGGGAGAGTAAAAGGGAAGCCTCAGGGTGAAGGGTGGGCTCCTGGGTGTTTGCTTCCCAAGTGGGGCTTGAGATTTTTCTTCCCCCAAGGGGCTGAAAGTGGCTTCTCACTCCCAACTCCATCCGTGGACCCCCCTCACCATAGATCTCCAGCATCTTCGGGGCTGAGTGTGTGCAGAAGACTTCGCCACCGCGAGACATCAAGTCCAGCACAGCCAGGCAGGAGAAGTTGTGGTGGCCGTCCTCTCTGTGAGCCATGCTGCTGAATGTGGCTGTGGCCTCCTGCAGGGCAGGGGCTGCCTTCCCGAAGGTCTGACTGTGCAGAGTCTCACTGCCACGGAGCAGGCTGAGGGTGAGGCTGTCCAGGGGCTCCACGGCGGGCACCCTGCACTCGATGGTGAAGGACTTGCCCACGGCCACCCAAGTGGGCTGCAGTGTGAGGAAGACCTGCCTTGGAGGCTCTGCAGGGGACAAAGGAGGGAGGTCTGGTCAGGATGGGGGTACAGCCCCAGCAGCCTCCCCCTGGCCAGGGCCATCTCCTGTCACCATGGTGTTCCATGGTCGGGGAGGAGGTGGCCTGGCCAGCTCCAGTGCAGAGAGGAAGAGGGCGGCGGTTGAGGATGGAGGCTGGATTGCATGGTAGTTTTACAGACATGTTGATTTCCGGTGACCAGGCATCTACAAGGACAAGGTTCAGAAATTGTACGGCCAACTGGAAAGATATAAAAGTTTGGGTCTGTCTCCTCTCCTTCAGAAATGAAATACAAATTTCAAAAATTAAACAGTCGGGTGATCACATTGAGAGAGACTTAGGTGGGTGTGCTCACTGGAACTGGGCACTCGGGGAACTGAGCTGTGAAGTTCCTCACTTAGGAGGCGGGGGCCAGAGCCAGACCTGCCCAGGTTCTCCAGGGTCAGGGCCATGGCCAGCACGATTCCTCACGTGTGCAACCACCTGAGAGGGTGCCCTGGATTCTCTTTTGAACTAGAATACTTCACCTCCACTCACCCCACCTCCCACCCCGGGAAAATATGTTGGATTTAAGACGTTTTTCTGTTCATTGATCCACTGAAGCTGGTGATGGAATGGACCCAGGTGATACCCTTAGCACCAAGATGTCCTGTCCTGGCCCATCTGGAAGGTTTCCATGGCTCATGTGCAGGTGGAGTGTGATGGCCACACATTTGCCATGGGCCCTGAGGGGAAGATAAAAGCCCTGGGCAACACCTCAACCTTCTTGTCATGAGGTGGACGGGCCCAGCTCCCCGGGTGGTGACCCCACTACTTGGTATAGGACATGGGGTGCGCTGGTGACTCAGCTATGTTGGGAATGACTTCTGGACATGGCTAACCCTTGGTTAGATTGTCCTCCCCTAAGCAAGACTCAAAACGTGGGTTGTCTGTGTCTGAGATGCCAGCAGGCCTGGTCCTGCCCCTTGTTACCCCAGGAGCTTAGGGAGGCAGGGCCCACGATGACAGTGTCCAGGAGCCGGCACAGAGGGGCTCTGTGTGCATTCAGTAGACATAGGCTCTGCCCCAGGGGAGAGCAGGGCCCCGCCGCACAGCCACTCACGGTACACGCTGACGTTGGAACTCATTGACTTCTGCTTCCCAGAGCAGGTGAAGTGGCACCAGAGGACCGTGTCATGGGAGATGTTTGAGATCAAGTAATGCTTCCACTGAGTCTGTTCGAGCAGCAGAATCTTATTTAGAGAAGTCTCCAGACCACCCACTTCAGGCTGGTTACAGGTGGTGCTGCAGTTGACCTCGAAGGACTCCTTGGGCTTTACTATCAGCTTCTCTAACCTCATATGTACCTCGAATGTCTTCTCATCAGATCCTGCAAGACCAGAAACACTGGGCAGTGGTGTCACCCGCCGCCCCCCGCCCTCCAGTGGAGCTGTCCATTGAGGCAGTCTGGCTCCTGGGTCAGGGGCTGAAGAGGAAAGGTCACTGGGGGCCCTGCTGCTACTTTCCCCTTGTCAGGTGTCATGGCCCCGGCTAGACCAGCAGGCCACCCCCCAGCTGACTCCCCGCCTCTGGCTGTCCTTCCTCCGGCCCCCCAGCTGACTCCCCGCCTCTGGCTGTCCTTCCTCCAGCCCCCCAGCTGATACCCCGCCTCTTGCTCTCCTTCCTCCAGCCCCCCAGCTGACTCCCTGCCTCTGGCTCTCCTTCCTCCAGCCCATCTGCCCATCAGCTCCAGAGTAGTCTTCCTCAGGCTGTGCTCCATCTCCATGCAGCGGGATCCCACTCACTCTTTAAGGTCAGCTCGAATGTCCCCTCCCCCACGAAGCCCTCCCACAAAGGGCCCTCTGTGGCCCTCCCTCCTCTCCTTTCTTCCACGAACACTTTCTGAACACCTGCTATGTCCAAAGCAGCAGGCTCTGGGGATACAGCAGTGATGAAAGTAGACCAAACACTGCCCTGGCGGAGCTCCAGTAAACAGTGACAGGCAGAGCACCCAGCCGGTCACATGGCAGGAAGGCGCCGAGAAAGGAAAACGCGAGAAAGTGGGGGTGAGGCCATTTTAAGGGTGAGGCCACTTTAGATATTGTGCTCCATGAAGGCCTCACCCAGACAGTGACTCCTGGGCAAAGGCATGCAGGGGCATGCCACGCCCTGCAGATACTCAGGGGCAGTGATCAAGGGGAAGGGGGCCAGCAGTACAAAGGCTAGGGCAGGAGGATTGTTGAGCCCAGGAGTTGGAGGCTGCAGTAAGCTATGATCACTCCCTGCACTCCAGCCTGGGCAACAGAGCAGGAACCTGTCTATAATAAAAATAAAAAAATTTAAAAAGTCTCAGCAGGCTGGGCATGGTGGCTCATGCCTGTAATCCCAGCACTTTGGGAGACCAAGGCGGGTGGATCACTTGAGTCCAGGAGTTCGAGACCAGCCCCCACTGTCTCTACAAAAAATACAAAAATTAGCTGGGCATGGTGGCTATCACCTGTGATCCCTGCTACTCAGGAGGCTGACGTGGAAGGATCACATGAGCCCAGGGAGGTGCAGTGGGCCATGATCATGCTACTGTACTCCAGCCTGGGTGATAGAGCGAGACCCTGTCTTAAAACAAAACAAAACAAAAAAACCCAACAACTTTAGTAACTTTTGGGCCTTCTCTTCCACCTGAAGCCACAGGGAACGGGGCACCCCCACCCTCTCGGCTGGCATGTGCCAAATCAGGAACCCCAGAAACTCGGCTTACCTGAACAGCAGACCAGGGCAAAGAGGGCCACGGTCAGGGTCCCGAAACCAAAAGAGGACATCTCCAGCAGTGTCCACGGGCTTGCAGGGACCAGCGAAGGGCTGCCTGGAGGGAGACGGAGGGCGCAGGTCAGAGCGCAGGTCTGACCACGGCCCAGAATCCCCAGCCTCCTGCAAACTGATGACTGCATTTCCTCTCATTATCTGAGAGATCTTTGGGAAGCCACGTGCACCAGCTGGTTCTAGGACCCCAGGACTCCAAGAATCCAGGCAGAGGAAGCTGGGAAGCCGCTGATAAGCAGGGCATAACCCAGTCCTCCCTGCTGGCTCCCTGTGCAAGGGGCAGGGCAGGCAATGGGTGCACGCATGTGTGTGTGTGTGAGATGTGTGCACAGGGGAGTCAGGCCTACAAGCCCCAGATCTGGGGAACCCCAAATCCCATGGGATGCATTGTTGGAGTCACGCCTATGAGGCAACCATCCAAAGGCAGGACCTGTCCAGGAAATGCAGTCACCATAGCAAAAGGGGACAGTGACTTGGGCTTTTCTAAGGAAGCCTGGACGGGAATTTGAGCTTCTCCTGCTAAATGCCTGGCGCAAGTCTGCATAAACCTTAATATCCCACTCAGTTTTCTCTCTTCTTTTTTTTTCTTTCTTTTTTTTTTTGAGATGGAGTCTCACTCTTGTCCCCCAGGCTGTAGTGCCGTGGCACGATTTTTGGTTTACTGCAAACTGCGCCTCCCAGATTCAAGCAATTCTCCTGCCTCAGCCTCTAGAGTAGCTGACATTACAGGAGCGCATCACCACGCCCAGCTAATTTTGTATTTTTAGTAGAGATCGGGTTTCATCATGTTGGCCAGGTTGGTCTTGAACTCCTGACCTCAGGTGATCCGCCTGCCTCGACCTCCCAAAGTGCTAGGATTCCAGGCATGAGCCACCACGCCTGGCCCCCACTCAGTTTTCAACCTAGACTTGATCTTGACTCAGCTGATTCAGGGCCAACTTGAGGCCCAGAGCCTCAGGAAATGCATCCCATAGTAGTCTGCAGCAGCCCAGGCACAGACGGAGAATGAGGTCCAGTCTGGGGGCAGCCACACCCCCAAACCATGGCCTCCATTTCCTGGCCTACCTGATGTCCTCCCCTTTCCCTCTCTCCAGGAGGGAGCCTTGGGCTGGGAGGATTGGGGCCTGAGGTGTTTCAGTTTAATCCTAGGGAGGAATCCCCAGAAGCAGTGAGCAGGTATAAGGGAGGGATTTCAATGGAAGAGAGGACCTTCCTGGGGGATCGCCACACAGTCTCATCCCCCAGTTCTGCCTAAGATCTCTTTTGCAACCAGGCAGGGAAAGAACAAGTCTTCTTGCTTTCTCAGGGGAACCCCCGATGGGGCCTTTCCAAAGGGGTGCCCCAGAATCATCAGGGCTTCAGCCAAGCTCCAGTCCGGGGTGGGAGGGCAGGGTGAGGTCCTGGCCTTCCCTCACCGCTGAGGTCAAAGGCAGTTACTACTGTGCACAACCATCAAGCACTGCCATTGTTAGCCTGGACCCAGGGACGTCCCTGGACGCAGACGCGGTCGCTGGACTTGGGAATGATGCAGGGAGGAAGGGGCGGGGCCTGGGGCCAGCAAAGAAAAGGAGAACAGGGTGGAGCTTCACCCCCAGCCTGGAGGAATCTGATTTCATGTGAGGCCAGCAAAGTCCTGAGAGCAGGAAACACTCCTGAAACCCAAACCAGGGGCTGAGGAGGTGGTTCCAGGGACTGGGACAAAAGGGTGGGGATGGGGACATTGCTGTAGTGGAGACTCTGTGTCCTCCACTGAGTCAGAATAATAATAATAACAATAACAACAGCAATAATCATAATAGTAAACATTTACTTACTACTTACCAGCAATAATAATAATAATAGTAAACATTCAGTCGTGCACTGTCACAAGTATTCTATAAATATTAACCAATTAATCCCCTAACTCTGTGAGGCAGGTACTGTTACTGTCCCCATCTTACAGATGGGAAAACTGAGGCACGGCAAGGTTAGGTGACTTGTTCAAGGTCACATACCTAGAAAAAATGAAGTCACTATGAATGATAGCCTGCCATGGTGACTGTTGAAACCCGCCCTAGCAGGCGCAAGAAGAGGATTGTTAGGAGCCAGGTTCCCAGGAGACCCTCAAGAGGGAAAAGCAACACAGCAGAAGGCCAGAGGAAGGTTCTGGGGCCTTCCTCGCTGTGAGGGACTGGGGGAAGGTGGGGTGATCCACACCTGAAGTGCTCCAAACAGCTTCTGGAAGGGACAGTGCTTGGGAATCCCGCTGGCACACACAGCAGGGCAAGCCTGATTCTCTCTTCAAGCAAGGCCTCTGCAGTCCAACATCCTCCCCGAAAGCACAGGTCCCAGTTTCCAGCCCCCATCTCCTCCTGTGATGTCTCCCATCCTTCCTGGGCAGGCCTTGCTTGGCTGGGACACACGGGGCATGTGACCATCTATTTGTTAGAAATATTTACTGCTTTCTAACCGTTAACACATCAACCTCCCTGCCTCCTCACTGGCCCATCAGCCATGAGGGCAGAAGCTGAATCTCATGTACTGCTACATCCACCCAGTGTAGGACACTGCCTGGCACATAGTAGGTGCTTCATCACTGTTGAATTGGTAGATGGATGCATGCATGCATGGATTAGTGAATGAATGAGAGAGTTTGTCCTAAACAAGCTTGGGCAAAGGCTGTTTTTATTTTTAGGTCCTAAGCATTTATTGTTTTTGTTTGCCCAGCTTCTTCCTCCTGCTACTGCTAAAGTCTCTGCTCCCCAAGGCCATAAGGCTGACCTTATAATGTAAATAAGGCCAATCATGGTACCTTACTCCTCGAGGATGGGCACTTTGAGTTAGGCCTGAGCAGAGGTTTTCTTTTTTTGAGACAGAGTCTCGCTCTGTTGCCCAGGCTGGAGTGCAGTGGCGTGATCTTGGCTCACTGCAAGCTCTGCCTCCTGAGTTCAAGGGATTCTCCTGCCTCAGCCTCCTGAATAACTGGTATTACAGGTGCCCACCACCACGCCCAGCTAATTTTTGTATTTTTAGTAGAGACAGGGTTTCACTGTGCTGGCCAGGCTGGTCTTGAACTCCTGACCTCGTGATCTGCCCGCCTCTGAGCAGAGATTTTCCTGGGACTTTCTGAACCAGAGCCGGTAGGAACACACCCTTCCCTTTCTAGTCCTAACACTAGACGCACGTGAGCCAGCAAGTGTGCGTGCTCATGCCCCACAACTGAAGAAGTTGAAAGGAAGGAAAGTCAACTCAGTGTAGGAGGTGCCCTTAACCCAAGATGGAAGGTGATCTAGAGTTGTTACGGGGAAAGTGCTGGTTGTGGGGGTAAGGGGTGGACTCTGATGGGTGGTGGGCTGGGTTAGGTGCCAGGCGATGACTCTGTGTTCACTCAGGACTCGTGTTGCAGAAGTGAAAGAGCTTTCCAGGCTGAACACAGTGGAAAGTTCTGACCCTTCAAATCTGACCATGGGAGTCAGGACTGGACATGGGTCCTTGTGTACAGAGAGTTACTGTGAGGCTTGCCCTACAAAATGTCCAGGACAGAACAGGAAAAGAGCTTGCAGCACACTCAACATTAATCATTACGTCAGCATGCTCTCTGACCTGCTTCCTCATAGTTGCTCAGTGCCTATTGCCCCAGAATTATGCAGACTCTGTCACAGGATTAGAGTTCCCTTAACTGCTCTAAAGGTAACAGCTTGAACATTATAAAATGTTAACTTTTCTCTTTGAGATATTCTTTCAGTGCCTGCATACCAGTGAAAGCACTCATGCCAGCTGGTCCGAAGGACCCCACTGGTGCCAGCCAGTCTGAGGGACCCAACTGATGCCAGCTGGCCTGAAGGACCCCACGAGGAGCTGACTCACAAAAGAATGCAGTTTCCATATTCCGATGATTTTATCCCCTTACCTTGACCAGTCATTGACCCCAGTTTACCGGCCTCTTGCCCTCCACAATCTCCTCTAAAATCCCAGCCCAGAACTCTTTGGGGAGATGGATTTGATGGTCTTCCCAATCTCCTCACCTGGCACCCTGGGATCATTAACCTTTTTCTCTGCAGCAAACCCTGCTGTGTCAGTGTAATTGGCCTGTTGCTGCACAGCAGTGGCCATACACACCTGTTGGTCCTGTAACACAGGAATAAGAGGAAACTAACCATGATGTAGAAGAGAGAAGAAACTGGGGGTCCTTCCTGGAAAATTGTTTTCACCATGAAATGTCTCCTGTTTTGCTCTCTGGATCCCTAAGTTTCTCAAGGAAGGGGGCTATAAAACGGGAGGAGTTAAGATAGTTCTGGAAAACATGAGAGAATTTTTGAGGGGAGGGGAAATTACAGTCTCAGTTTAGAAAGTGCAGTGGCACGATCTTGGCTCACCACAACCTCCGCCTCCCAGGTTCAAGCGATTCTCCTGACTCAGTCTCCCGAGTAGCTAGGACTACAGGTGCCCGCCACGATGCCCAGAGAGCCACAAAGCTCTCCCACAGAGCTTTGGAAGGATTAAACTGTGACTGGGTCCTAATCCAATGACTTGCCTCTCTTGTTTGAAATTAAAAAAAAAAAAAAAAAACTATTAATGTAGAATTGTGTACCCAGCAAAACCATCTTTCAAGAACCAAAGTTAACAAAAACAGATAAACAAAAGGATTATTTATCCCCCCAAATACCTAAATGAACATTTAAAAATGTGCTTCAACAAGAAGAAAAAATGATTACAGAACAGTTTGCTATGCAAAGAAGGGCAAGAAAATAAAATGGCAAATGAGTACACAACTCCAAACAAATATTGTTTACAATAATGGTAATATTAATAATTATAATGTTTATTTTGAGAAGTTTTTAGAAGTTCAAAACTAAAATACTGGGTAAGAATGTATAAGGAAGGATTGGAGTTAAAGCATTCTAAGATTCTAACTTGGAATGTTTAGGAGGAGGACACATTTTAAGTTATATAAGGAATGGGAGAAAATATATGCAAATCATACATGCAATAAGGGGCTAATATCCAAAATATATAAGAAACTCAACTCAATAGCAAGAAAAAAACCCCACAATTTTAAAATGGGCACAGACCAGCCCAATGTCTCTTGGACTTTATATAATGCCATATAATGTTGTCAGAATAAAGAGAAAAGTGAAAAAAATAAACAAAAATGGGCAAAGGACCTGAGTAGACATTTCTCAAAAGAAGACATACAAATGGGCCGGGCACAGTGGCTTGCACCCATAATCCCAGCACTTTGAGAGTCCAAGGCAGGCAGATCACGTTGAGAGTCCAAGGCAGGCGGATCACGAAGTCAGGAGATGGAGATCATCCTGGCTAACACGGTGAAACCTCGTCTCTACTAAAAATACAAAAAGTTAGCCGGGTGTAGTTTCGGGCACCTGTAGTCCCAGCTACTCGGGAGATGGAGGCAGGAGAATCGCTTGAACCTGGGAGGCGGAGGTTGCGGTGAACCGATCGCGCCACTGCACTTCAGCCTGGGTGACAGAGCGAGACTCCGTCTCAAAAAAAGAAGACATACAAATGGCCAAGAGGTATATTAAGAAGTGCCCACCATCACTAATTATCAAGGAAATGCAAATTAAACCCACAATGAGATATCACTTCACACCTGTTAGAATGGCTATTTTCAAAAAGACAAGAGATAAGTGTTGATGACAGCTGGGCATGATGGCTCCTGTTTGTAATCCTAATACTTTGGGAGGCTGAGGCAGGAGGATCCCTTGAACCCAGGAGTTTGAGACCAGCCTGGGCAACATAGGGAGACCCTGTCTTGAAAAAATATATACTTTTTAAAAAGAGAAACGTGTTCATGAGAATGTAGAGAAAAAGGAATGCTTACATGCAGTTAGGAAGAATGTGAATTAGTGCAGCTATTATGGAAAATAGAATGGAGGCTCCTCAAAAAATTGAAAGTACAACTACAGAGGATCTAGCAATCCCACTACTGGCCATATATCCAAATGAAATGAAACCAGCATGTCAAAGAGATATCTGCACTCCCATGTTCACTGCAGCATTATTCACAATAGACAAGATATAGAATCAAACTAAGTGCCCAACAGTGGATGAAGGGATAAAGAAAATCTGATACATATACACAGTGGAATACTATTCAGCCTTAAAAAGAAGGAAATCCTGTCATTTTTGACAACATGAACAAACCTGGAGGACAGTATGGTAAGTGAAATAAGACAGGCATAGAAAGACAAATACTGGCCGGGTATAGTGGCTCACACTTGTAATCCCAGCACTTTGGGAGGTTGAGGCAGGAGGATTGATTGAGCCCAGGAGTTCAAAACCAGCCTGGGCAACATAGTGAGACCCTGTGTCTATTATTTTAAAAATTTTTGACTGGGCAAGGTGGCTCATGCCTGTAATCCTAGCACTTTGGCAGGCCAAGGCGGGTGGATCACTTGAGGTTAGGAGTTCGAAATCAGGCTGGACAACATGGTGAAACCCCATCTCTACTAAATATGTAAAAATTAGCAGGGCCTAGTGGTGCATGTCTGTAATCCCAGCTGATCAGGAAGCAGAGGCAGGAGAATCGCTTGAACCCAAGAGGCGGAGGTTGCTGTGAGCTGAGATTGTGCCACTGCACTCCAGCTTGGGCGACAGAGCAAAATTCTGTATCAAAAGAAAAAGAAGTATAAAAATTAAAAAAGAAAAAAAAGAAAGACAAATACTTTATGATCTTACTTACAGGTTGAATTAAAAAATCAAACTCCTAGAATCAGAAAGTAGAATGACAGCTACTAGGGAGTGAGAGAAGGGGAGGGATTGTGAGAGATATTGGTCAAATAGTTAAAAATTTCAGTTAGACTGGAGGAAAAAGTTTAAGAGATCCATTATACAACATGGTGACTATAATAACATTGTATTGTGAAGTTGAAAATTGTTTCCTTTCCTTTTCTTTTTTTCTTTTACTCTTTATTTATTTATTTTTTTTGAGACGGACTCTTGCTCTATTGCCCAGGCTAGAGTGCAATGGCACAATCTCGGCTCACTGCAACCTCTGCCTCCCAGGTTCAAGCGATTCTCCAGCCTCTGCCTCCCAAGTAGCTGGGATTACAGGCGTGCACCACCGCATATGGCTAATTTTTTTTTTTTTTGTATTTTTAGTAGAGATGGGGCGTCACCATTTTGGCCAGGCTGGTCTCGAACTCCTGACCTCGGGTGATCCACCCACCTCAGCCTCCCAAAGTGCTGGGATTACGGGCGTGAGCCACCGCGCCTGGCCAAAAATTGTTAAGAGAGTAGATTTTTAAGTGTTCTCACCACACAGTGGTAACTATGTGAAAGAATTCATATGTTAATTAGCTCGACTTAGCCATTTCACAATGTATGCATATGTCACAACACCATGTATATATAGATATATACCATCACCCTCCGTATCCATGGGTTTCACATCTATGAATTTAACCAGCCCAAAATAAAAAATATTGGCCGGGCGCAGTGGCTCACGGCTGTAATTCCAGCACTTTGGGAGGCTGAGGCGGGCAGATCACCTGAGGTCAGGAGTTCAAGACCAGCCTGGCCAGCATGGTGAAACCCCATCTCTACTAAAAATATAAAAATTAGCCAGGTGTGGTGGCACATGCCTGTAGTTCCAGCTACTTGAGGCAGGTGAATCACTTGAACCAGGGAGGCAGAGGTTGTGGTGAGCCGAGATCACACCATTGCACTCCAGCCTGGGTGACAGAGCAAGGCTCTGCCAAAAAAAAAAAGCATTAAAAAGTTTACACAACATTTTACAAAAAGCAAAACTTGGGTTTGCTGCACACCAAGTACTGTTGAATCCACATGAATGAAGTGATGTGTAACACTGTTTTAGGTGTTCTAAATAATCTAGAGATAGTTTAAAGTATACAGGAGGATGTGTGTAGGTTATATGCAAACTCTATGCAGTTTTATATTAGGGACTTGAGCATCCTCAAATTTTGGCATCTGTTGGGAGGGTTCTGAAATCGATCCCTTCATGTATACTGAATAGTGACTCTATAATTTTTGTCAAATATTAAAAGAGCATGTAAAATTTCAAGGAAAACCAGTACAGATAAAGTATATAAATTCTAAACCACTGGAGAGGCTTAAAAATGTATAAAAACAATCCAAACAACCCTTAAAAAAAATTAAGAAGAAAGCTGAGTGTGGCGGCTTGTGCCGATAATCCCAGTACTTCGGGAGGCTGGGGCGAGTGGATTACCTGAGGTCAAGTGTTCGAGGCCAGTGTGGCCAACATGGTGAAACCACTCTCCACTAAAAATATAAAAATTTGTTGGACATGGTGGTATGTGCCTGTGGTCTCAGCTACTCAGGAGGCTGAGGCATAAGAATTGCCTGAACATGGGAGGCGGAGATTGCAGTGAGTTGAGATCGCACCACTGCACTCCAGCCTGGGCAACAGAGTCTCACTCTGTCTCAAGAAATAAAAAAATACAAACACAAATACAAAAATTAGCCAGGTGTGGTGATGTGTGTCTGTAGTCTCTGCTACTTGGGAGGCTGAGGTGGGAGGATTGCTTGAACCCAGGAGGTGGAGGTTGCAGTGAGCCAAGATCGTGCCACTGCACTCCAACCTGGGTGATAAGGTGAGTTCCTATCTCAAAAAAGAAAAAAATAACGCTAAAACACAAAGCTCAGCTCTATGTTGTTTGTTGTTTACAAGAGACATACCTCATGCATAAGGATATGGAATTGGTTGAAAGTCAAAGGATGAAAAGGATATACTAGGCAAACATCAAAAGAAAGCTTGGGAAGCTATGTTTATATCAGACAAAGATGAATTTAAAGACAAAAACATATATTAGGGATAGAGGTGGTACTGACAAAGGTCAGTGCTTTGGTGGTGAAACTCAGAGCCTGTAATCTGTACTTTGGGAGGCCGGGGCAAGGGTGGATCACGAGGTCAGGAGATCAGAGACCATCCTATGGCTGACAGAGGTGAGAGCCAAATCTCTAAAAATACAAAAACTAGGCAGGCCGAGGTGTGCGCCCTGTAGTCCCAGCTACTCGGGAGGCTGAGGCAGGAGGGAATGAAGTAAAGCCCAGGAGGTGGAGCTTGCAGTGAGCTGAGATCCGGCCACTGCACTCCAGCCTGGGCAACAGAAACAGACTCCGTCTCAAAAAAAAAAAAAAAAAAAAAGGGTCAATTCACCAGGCTACAATAGTTCTAAATTTCTAAGCACCTAGCTAGAAAGAACTATAAAGAGGTAAAACCACAATCACAACAGGAAATTTTAACATATGTCTCTTCTGGATACAGTGAAAAAAAAAATCAGTGTTATATGCAGTAATGAACTGCATCTATAAAGTAGAGAATACAAATTCTTCAGGAAGATGAGTTTTAAAACCCTTATATATTTGACAGTTTAAAAACATACTCTAAATAATGCATTAGTCAAAGAAGAAATCATAATGACACATTTATAAATTCCTAAAATTGAATGATAATGAAAATACCATGTTAAAATTTCTGCGAGGCTGCAAAAGTTGTGCTTGGAGGGAAATCTAGAGCCTTGAATGCTTGTATTACAAAATAACTCTGGGCCAGATGCAGTGACTCATGCCTGTAATCCCAGCACTTTGGGAGGCCAAGGCAGGAGGATTGCCCCCGCCCAGGAATTTGAGACAGGCCTGGGCAACATGGTAAGATCACATCAAGAAAGAAAGAAAGAGAGCAAGAGAGAAAGCGAGAGAGAGAGAGAGAGAGAGAGAGAGAGAGAGAGGAAGAAAGGAAGGAAAGAAAGAAAAGTCTGATGGCCAGGCGTGGTGACTCATGCCTATAATCCCAGCACTCTGGGAGGCCAAGGCAGGTGGATCACCTGAGCTCAGGGGCTTGAGACCAGCCTGGGCAACATAGTGAGATATTATCTCTCTATTAAAATAAAAAATGTTTTTTAAAAAACCTTTCCCTACAAAACTCAATAGGATAGGCAAGTCTCCAGTGAAATCGATATATAAAGAAAAAGAAGGCACATGTAAACATAATTAGAAATGTAAATGGAAACATAAACATGAGAAGAAAAAAAACTATACAAATGTATGGAAACAGAAAGTGAAACAGTAGTGGCCAGGGGCTGTGGAAGAGAGGAAATGAGAATCCTTTAAATGGGTTTAGTTTTGGTTTTGCCAGATGGAAAAAGTTCTGAAGATGGACTGCAAAACAGTGAGAACGTACTTAACATTAATTGCTGATGTGTACACTTAAAAATGGTTATTTGGTACATTTTATGTTATGTGTATTTTACCACAATGAAAAATAAAGAAGACTATAAAGACGTTAGGCTACAACATAGGAATCAAAGTAGATCAAGTCTCAGAAAAATATAACTTACCAAACTTATTTAAGAAGAAATAAAAAGCCTAAATGCTTCTAACAACTATTTTTTTTTTGAGACGGAGTCTCGCTCTGTCACCCAGGCTGGAGTACAGTGGCCGGATCTCAGCTCACTGCAAGCTCTGTCTCCCAGGTTTATGCCATTCTCCTGCCTCAGCCTCCCGAGTAGCTGGGACTACAGGCGCCCGCCACCTCGCCCGGCTAGTTTTTTGTATTTTTAGTAGAGACGGGGTTTCACCGTGTTAGCCAGGATGGTCTAGATCTCCTGACCTCGTGATCCGCCCGTCTCGGCCTCCCAAAGTGCTGGGATTACAGGCTTGAGCCACCGCGCCCGGCCACTTCTAACAACTATTAAAGAAATTGAATCAGGGCAGGGTGTGGTGGCTCACGGGTAATCCCAGCATTTTGGAAGGCTGAGGTGGGAAGACGCCTTGAGCCCAAGAGTTTGAGACCATCCTGGGCAACACGACAAAACCCATCTCTACAAAAAACACAAAAATTAGCCTGGCGTGGTGGCACACATCTGTAGTCACAACTACTTGGGAGGTGGAGTTAGGACGATAGCTTGAGCCTGGGAGGTTGAGGCTGCAGTAAACTGAGATTACGCCACTGTATTCTAGCCTAGGTAACAAAGTGAGATCGTGTCTCCAAGAAAAAAATAAAATAAAACAAAAAAACTTGAATCAGCAATTTAAAGATCTTCCCATGAAGAAAATACCAGGTCTAGATGGTTTTTGCAGAAGTTCAAGTAAGGGTAACTCTTTTAAAAAAATTATTATTATTTATTTAGTTTTTTAGAAATGGAGTTTTGCTATATTGCCCAGGCTAGTCTCAAACTCTTGGGCTCGAGAGATCTTCCTGCCTTAGTCTCTCCAGTAACTGTGACTATAGGCACACAGCACTGTGCCTGATTAGTAATTCTAATTTTATAAAAACTCTTTCTGAGAATGGAAAAAATGAAAACATTAACCCTTTCCATGAGGCCAGTGTAACCTTAATATCTAAACAAGACAAGTGCAAGAAGAGAAAGTAACATTAGAGGCCCGTTTCACTCATGACTATAAATGCAACGGTTACAAGAAAAATACTGGTAAATCAAATCTGGCAGTGTAAAAAAAAAAGACATCATGTTCTAGTTGGGTTTGTCTCAGGTATGCAAAGATGGTTTAAAAACAGACGAAATGTCTATAAACATTATTTATTATGTTGGTAATAGTAGACTTTGGTGCTCTGTGTCATACCACTTCTGCCCTCTGCTGATTTCAGCTGTCCCTACAGTGGATAATTTTGTGCAAGCCTAGATTCCCTTTAAGCTGCCAGTGCCCCTCCACCTACTCCCAAACTTATACCAAGCTTCTTTTTGCTTTTTGCCTCAGGGTCTTCTTCGATGCTTTAGGAACAATTTACTTGCCAGCTAGTGATTCCCAGGAGTGTGGGAGAGTTAAGGTCCCTAGAATGTGATCCTCACCCCATGGGGGAACAGGAGCCAGTGGATATACTTTCCAGCCTCCTTCTTGCCAGTGGGCAACTCTTGGAGACATCCTGTAGTTTTATCAGAGGTCTCAGCAGGATAAGCTTCCGTCGCCTACAGCTGCAACATCAGTCACCCTCCTTTAAATGGGCTTTTCCTTCCTTCCTATCTGTTTTCCCTGCTCCTTCACTTCCTGCTTCCTGGAATCACCTCTCAAATAACCTATCTGAATCTAAGTCCTTGCTCCAGCCTGTGCTTTGGAACAAAGGATTTTGCTTTAGAGCAAAAGGAGCCCAAACTAAAACTTACATTAACAGATTTAAAAAGAAAAAATATGATAATATCAACAGATTTAAAAAATTGACAACATTCAACACCATTTTATGATACAAGCTCTTAGCAAATTAGAAGGAAATGTTCTTAACCTGATAAAGAAAACTTACACAAACTTACATATTGTTTTTAATGAGTAAATCTTAGGAGAATTTCCTTTAAAATCAGGAAGAGACAAAGATGCCTATGATTTCTGCCTCTATTTAATATTGTACCAAAGGTCTTATACATTGCAGTAAAAGGAAAGGAAGGAGAAAAGGAAGAAAGGAAGGAAGGGAAGGCAACCAAAACCATCAATATTTGTATACGGTATGACTCCCTAGGTAGAAAATCCAAAAGAATCATCAGGCAAATGATTCAAAGTAATTAGAGATTTTAGCAAGGCAACTAGCTAAAAGATCAATATTCAAAAATTGGTTGTTCTTGTGTATATCAGTAACATACAAAAACATAATTTAAAAAATACATCATTTACAACAGTCAAAAAAGTAGAGCAACAAAACTAACAAAACCTAGAACTACAAGACCTATAGTAAGAAAATTACAATACTTTATTGAAAAATATGAAAGACAATCTAAATAGACAGAGAGATAACACATGTTCATGGGTAGGAATTCAATATTATAAAGATGTGAATTATTCTGTAACTGATCTACAGGGTCAGTGCAATTCCAATTAACCCCAATAAGGTTGCTCATGGAAACTGAATGCTGATTTTAAGGTTTATATGGAAGAACAAAAGAACCAAGACACTCCTAAAGGAAATGAATAAGGAGAGGGATTTGCTCTGCTAGATATTAGGACTTTCTGTAAAATATTGTGTTAGTGTAGGTATAGGCAAATTAACTGATGAAACAGAATAAAGAGCCCAGAAATACACCTATGCTTGTTTGAAACTTTGATGCAAAGATAACATAGAATATCACTGGGTAAAAGAAGGGTCTATTAAATGATGCTGGATCAATTGATTAACCATATGGAGAAAAAAGGGACGAAATGTAACCCTATCTCACACCAAATATAGAAATCAATTCCATTTAGATTAAGGATTTATATGTGAAAGAAAATCTTCATAAGAAAATATAGGAGAGTATATCCATATCCTTGGGGCAAGACCTCAAAATTGTCAATAATAAAATCAACAATTGGTAACTTTGACTAGGACACAAATAAATAGGCCAGGCATGGTAGCTCACGCCTGTGACCCCAGCACTTTGGGAGGCCGAGGTGGGTGAAGCATGAGGTCAGGAGATTGAGACTATCCTGGCTAACACTGTGAAACCCCGTCACTACTAAAAATACAAAAAAATTAGCCTGGCGTGGTGGCGGGTGCCTGTAGTCCCTGCTACTCGGGAGTCTGAGGCAGGAGAATGGTGTGAACCCAGGAGATGGAGCTTGCAGTGAGCCGTGATGGCGCCACTGGACTTCAGCCTGGGTGACAGAGCAAGACTCTGTCTCAAAAAAAAAAAAAAAAAAAAAAAAAAAGACACAAAGAAACATTTCAAAGAAAAGGAGGCATGTCTAAAGAAGTGAAAAGATTCTTCAGCTCAAGAGTAGCCAGGGAAATTAAAATTAAAATTACAATGGGATAGATATTATTTTATATGCATTAGATTGGCAAAAGTTAAAAAATCTGACAAGACCAATTGTTGGAGAGGCCACAGGTTAATAGGCACCCTTCTAATTGCTGACGAGAGCGTATACTGGTGCTCTCGGAGATAATTAGGCATTATCTTATAAACTCAACATTCTTATACCCTGTAACTCACAATTCCATTCTTAGATGTATGCCCTAGAAACACTGTCACACTAAGAACCAGACATGTCCTTGTGTTTACTTCTTTATTTTTATTTTTATTTTTATTTTTTTGAGACGGGGTTTCATCCTATCGCCCAGGCTGAAGTGCAGTGGCGTGATCTTGGCTTACTGCAACTTCCACCTCCTGGATTCAAGTTATTCTCCTGCCTCAGCCTCCCGAATGGCTGAAACTAGAGGCGCATGCCACCACATCCAGCTAATTTTTGTATTTTTAGTAGAGATGGGGTTTCACCGTGTTGGCTAGGATGGTCTCTATCTCTATCTCTTGACTTTGTGATACTCCCGCCTTGGCCTCCCAAAGTGCTGGGATTACAGGCGTGAGCCACACGTGCCTGGCCTTACTTCTTACTATCTGTGTGACCTTGAGCAGATCACTTAATCTTTCTGTGCCTCAATTTTCTCATCTGCAGAATGGAATCAATAATAGTACCTTCCTCATAGGGTTTTTGTGCAGATTAAACAAATAAAATAAGTAAATATTTTAAAGCATTTAGAACAGTGCCTAGCACACAGTAATGCTATATAACTATTTCATCAAATTAAAATAAATAGGGTAGCCGGGCACAGCAGTTCAAGACTATAGTCCCAACTAATCAGGAGGCCGAGGTGGGAAGATCACTGGATCCCAGGAGTTCGATGCGGTAGTGTGCTATGATCATGCCTGTGAATAGCCACTGCACTCCAGCCTGGACAATATAGTGTGACCCCATCTCAGTAAATAAATACATAGATATGCATATGTAATAAAGCACCTAAAAATAATCAAGAGAACAATAAACACAAAATTCCAGAGGGTGGATAGCTGTGGGTGGGAGGCAAGTAGCATAAAAGTGGACAAGTGGTGGCCTGGCGCAGTGTTCGACACCTGTAATCCCAGCATTTTGGGAGGCCGAGGCGGGTGGATCACGAGGTCAAGAGATCGAGACTATCCTGGCCAACATGGTGATACCTTGTCGCTACTAAAAATACAAAAATTAGCTGGGCATGGTGGCATGCGCCCCTATAGTCCCAGCTACTTGGGAGGCCGAGACAGGAGAATCGCTTGAACCCAGCAGGTGAAGGTTGCGGTGAGCTAAGATTGCGCCATTGCACTGCAGCCTGGGCAACAAGAATGAAAACTCTGTCTCAAAAAATAAAAAATTAAAAAAAAAAAGGCAGATAAGTGGTGTTTGCAGTCTGGTGATATTCTATCCTTGTGCTGAGTGAGTGGCAGCTTCGGGGGTGTTTGGTATATTACTGAGCAGTATGATGATATGTATGTTACATATGCTTTTTATGTGTTACCTAGTAAATTTTACAAAAAATAATAAAAGGGAAAAAGGACCTTTCTACATGCCTAGAAAGAAGAGGCTTCATGGGAATGTGAGCCATGGGTTAGGAAAGACCCCCTCAAACCGAGGCAGGTAGGATGTGAGCAACTGAGATTCATTATGAACCCACTGCGCCTGCCGTGGAGAACAGGGACTGTCCCTTCCCCTCTGCTTCAGCTCAGATGGTTCAGATCATAGCCCACGAGGGCCCCTAAATAAGGAGGCAGCCCCACATTTCTACATCGGCCAACAATATGGCAGAGCAGAGGAAGGAGAGAGCGGAGACAAATCAGGAAAGGAGCGCCAGGGCAAGTGCGTGAGCTCGGAGACCCGGCAGGGCAGGAGCTTCACGGAGGACGGCATGTCGAGCCACAGGAGCGCTGGGGATTCTCCAGCCCCTGTACTTACCAGGGAGAAACTGATGCCCAGAGAGGGGAACGCACTAAAACTCAGACCTCGACAGTGCCAAAATTCTTCCCATGCCACCAAGCTTCACTGGAGGGAAAGTGAGAAGCTCGACCTTACCCCTGTGGGCTCCAACAAGGGTGGCTCTGGGATCCCGGGCAGGAAATTGGTGACAAGGTGACAAGATGCACGTGTCACAGCTGCCCAGTTCACAACTTGTTATTCAGTTTTCTCCCTCCCCCCGACCAGAAGTGACGTGCTTCCTGTGCCCAGGTTCCCGCCCTAAACTAGCCTCATTTAGCTCCACTTCCACACTGCCTTTTTGTTTTTAATTGTGGTAAAACGTACACAACAGAATTTACCGTTTTAATTTTTTTTTTTTTGACTGAGTCTCAGTCACCCAGGCTGGAATACAGTGGTGTGATCTCGACTCACTGCAACCTCCGCCTCCTGAGTTCACGTGGTTCTTGTGCCTCAGCCCGCGGAGTAGCTGGGACCACAGGCACCCGCCACCATGACCGGCTAATTTTTGTATTTTTAGTAGAGACGGGGTTTCACCATGTTGGCCAGGCTGGTGTTGAACTCCTGACCTCAAGTGATCTGCCTGCCTCGGCCTCCCAAAGTTCTGGGATTACGGGCAAGAGCCACCACGCCCAGCCAATATTTTGTTGTTGTTGTTTTTAAGACAGTGTCTTGCTTTTGTTCCCCAGGCTGGAATGCAGTGGCACAATCACAGTTCATGGCAGCCTCCGACCCCTGAGCTCAAGTGACCCTCCCTCCTCAATCTCCCAAGTGACTGGGACTACAAGTGTGCAGCCACCAGGCTTGGCTAATTTCTGTAGTTTTTGTAGAGACAGAGTCTTTCTTATGTTGCCCAGCCTGGTCTCAAACTCTTGAACTCAAGTGATCCTCCCACCTCAGCCTCCCAAATGATGGGAATGAGCCAGCGTGCTAGGCCCATTTTAATTATTTTTAAGTGTACAGTTAGGGGTGCTAAGTACATTCACATTGTTCTGCAACCATCACCACCATCCATCTCTGGAGCGCTCTCTATTTCTTTTCTTTCTTTTGTTTTCGAGATAGAGTTTTGCTCTGTTGCCCAGGCTGGAGTGCAGTGGTGTGATCTTGGCTCACTGTAACCTCTGCCTCCCAGGTTCAAGCTATTCTCCTGCCTGAGCATTTTTTGTTTGTTTGTTTGTTTTTTTGTTTCTGTAGAGACAGAGCCTCGCTCTGTCACCCAGGCTGGAGTGTTGGAGTGCTGCAGTGCAGTGTTATGATCTCGGCTCACTGCAACCTCTGCCTCCTGAGTTCAAGCAATTCTCCTGCCTCAGCCTCCTGAGTAGCTGGGACTACAGGTGCACACCACCACGCCCAGCTAATTTCTTTTGTATTTTAGCAGGGACGGGGTTTCACCATGTTGCCTAGGCTGGTCTCAAACTCTTGAGCTCAGGCAATTCGCCCACCTCGGCCTCCCAGAGTGCTAGAATTACAGTCATGAGTCACTGTGCCCGGCCTTGCCTCAGCCTCTTGAGTCGCTGGGATTACAGGCACACGCTGCCTGGCTACTTTTTGTATTTTTAGTGGAGACGAGGTTTTATCATATTTTATTATGTTGGCCAGGCTGGTCTCGAACTCCTGACCTCAAAGGATCCGCCCGCCTAGGCCTCCCAAAGTGCTAGGATTACAGGCATGAACCACCATGCTTGGCCAGAACTGCCTTCCTTTTGAAGGCTGAGTAATATCCTATTGGGCATGTGTGCCGCATTCTGTTCATCCATTCGTAGACTGATGGACACCTGTGTTGCTTCCACCTTTGGCTATTGTGAATAGTGCTGCTATCAACAGGGTTGTACAAATACCTGCTCAACACTCTGCTTTCAATTCTCTAGGGTGTGTACCCAGAAGTGGAAATGCTGGATCACAATGGTAAAATATACACAACAAAATTTACCATCTTAACCTTTTTTCTTTTTTTTAGTGGTAATTCTGGCTGGGGTGGGTGGCTCACACCTGTAAATCTAGCACTTTGGGAGGCTGAGATGGGAGAACTGCTTGAGCCTAGGACTTCAAGACCAGCCTGGGTGACAAAGTGAGACCCCATTTCTACAAAAATAAATAAATTTTTAAAAAGGTAATCTTGTTTAATTTTTGAGGATTCGCCATCTTATCTTCCTTACTCCTCCCTTTAATGTGCAGTTTCTGTACTCACTGGGGCCTTCTGTGAATGAGGCAGTTCCAGGGCCAGCTGCCTTCTGGTCCCCCAAGTGAGGCAGGCGAAGACCACAGAGCTGAGCCTTCCCTGGCTGTGACATGCCACTCCACAAAAGCCTCTTATTAGCGACTACGAGCCATCACTTCCTCAAATCTTATCAGACCTGCCACCTTGCCTAGCAATATTACAATTACTCTAGAAGAGTGACTTTGTACAAACAAGCAGAAAGTATGAACGCTGGTGGTCTATGCAACTTTTAACAATCCAGGTGCTAGATCCATCCAGAACTTGCAGATTACCCTGTGTACCCACTTTGAGAGCTGCACACACAGTCCTGCTGTTCTGCTGTGTAGCCAGAGTTGAGACCCCTTTACATACTTACTCAGGCATCATTTGGGCCAAACTCCACTCTGTAAACCTCCTCCCTCAACTTTGTGGCTTCTGAGTAGATCGCTTTCCATTTCCATTTATTTCTTTTTCTTCTTTGCTTGGTTTCTGGCACATTCCTCTTTGAACTGCCAAGATCATGCTAGGTAAATGTTTATTGAATGTAAGCTAGCAGCTTAGTTTTATGAGACACATATTTTATAGCAAGGGTTTTCAAACTTGAACGTGTGTCAGGATCACTGGGGGGCTTGCTGCAACAGCCCACCGGGCCCCATCCCTAGAGTACCTGAGTAGTAGGTCTGGAGGGAGGCCTGAGATTTTTTTTGCATTTCTAAGAAGTTCCCAGGTGATGCTGCTGCTGCTGGCACCGGCATCACCTGGGAACTTCTTAGAAATGAGGACCACACTGTTTTAGCAGAATAAGAAAGTGTTTTCAATTTACATAGCAACCAGCTCATCAAAACCACAAGTACAAACTAGAGGTATCACCAGACTATAGACTGACTAACAGAGACGATGAGCTCAGTCTGGCAGAGTGGAATGATAAGGCTGTGTGACCTTGAGCAAGTTGTGTAACCTCTCTGATCTTCAGTTTGCTTATCTGCAAAATGGGGTAATAATAATAGCCAACGTTTGTGACATGCTTACTACATATGCCACACGCTGTTCATCACATTTCATCCTCATAACAAGCCTATGAGTCGATACTGTTTTTATCCCTCTTGCAGATGAAGAAACTGAGACATGGTAGAGTAGCTGGCGGGCAGTAGCTGGCACACACCCAGCAAGAGGCTGCGCCGAGATTCAAATCCGGGCAGCTGGGACTCAACATCTGAGCTTTCATACTGGAGAGACCCTCTCGCCTCCTTCAGATCCCCCCCTCCGAGGGCTTCTGGGAGGAAAGTGTGATGATTTGTAAAACACTGGCTGATGGCCTGGTACACGGAAGCACTCAACAAAGTTTGTGGTTATTGTGAGTTGGTGCCTGGGCGTGCACCTATCTGTGTCCTTGTAGGCTGTGTCCAAGGACACCCCAGCACGTGTGTTGACTATTGCACAGATCCACAGAATATCAGACCCCAAAATCATGCCCGTTGGACAGGAGGGGCTGTCCATATTATGTAATGTGTTAATTCTTGGGTCCTTGGATGGGACAAAGTTGTGAATATGCATCACTTAGAAAACTCATCAGCGAGTGAGGAATGGAGTTGTTTACAAAACCAAGTCCTTGCCGTCTTCCCGGACCTCAGCCTCATCTCATCAGCGCCCCCTGCGGAGTGGGGCCGAGGCGGCAGACACGCTGAACGCTCAGGCTCTGGAGGAGCAGGGGGCTGCACCGCGCGCCACCTAGTGGCCAAAGTGAGCAGCTCCCCTAAAAGACACGACGCACAGCAATCTGCGCTTTCCTTGGGATTCTGCAATCAATCACATGTAGATTTGCAATGGGCTAGGATCCCCTGAGAGACTGTTTATAAGGAGGGCGGTCTATGTAGATGCACTAATTTGAGGGAGGGAGAGCGTGGGAGGGTCTCTGGGGAGGAGAGATGTCTTCTCTCTGGAAACCCTGGACGTGAAGGCACCTGCCAGCTGCCATTTTTCTTGCTCTAAGCTTTTCTCCAAACGCGAGAATAAAACTGAGATGCTTTACTAGGAACTCAGGTGGGAAAATAAACGGTTTCCTTAGGAAAGATGCCAGAGCAGCGAGCAGAGGCAAAATCCAAGAGAGAGATGAGGTTTTTTTTGTTTTTTTGTTTTTTGTTGTTGTTTTTGTTTTTAATCAATTTGGGCCGGGCGCAGTGGCTCACGCCTGTAATCCCAGCACTTTGAGAGGCCGAGGCAGGCAGATCACAAGGTCTGGAGTTCGAGATCAGCCTGGCCAATATGGTGAAACCCTGTCTCTACTAAAAATGCAAAAATTAGCCGGGCATGGTGGCACAGGCCTGTAGTCCCAGTTACTCGGGAGGCTGAGGCAGAAGAATCACTTGAACCCAGGAGGCAGAGGATGCAGTGAGCCGAGATCGCCCCGTTGCACTCCAGCCTGGGCCACAGAGCAGAACTCCATCTAATAAATAAATAAATATTTTCCTACTCTGCCACGTCGAGAGTCCGGCATGGTTCACCCGTGGGAGGGGAGGAGCAAGTGTTCTAAGCAGTAACTGTGGTTTTAAAATGTTTTTCTTTTCACCATCATCCTTCTTTATCCCTCAGTTTCTTCCCTCTGCAGCCCCGGAGGAAGGAGGTGGGCCGTTCTTGCATTGCTGTAAAGGAATACCTCAGACTGGGTAATTTATAAAGAAAGACGTTTCTTTGGCTCACAGTTCTGCAGGCTGTACAGGAGGCATAGCAGCATCTGCTTCTGGGAAGGCCTCGGGAAGCTCCCGATCATGGCAGAAGGCAAAGGGGGAGCAGATGCATCACACCGCGAAAGCAGGTGCAAGAGGAGCAGGAGGTGCCACACACTTTTTTTTTCTTTTTCTTTTCTTTTCTTTCTTTTTTTTTTTTTTTTTTTTTTTTTGAGACAGAGTCTGGTTCGGTAGCCCAGACTGGTGCGCAGTGGCGTGATCTTGGCTCAGTGTAACCTCTGCTGCCCGGGTTTAAGCGATTCTCGCTCCTCATCCTCCCGAGTAGCTGGGAGGCCTCCACAATCGCCCATCACTGCGTCCAAGGGAGAAGGTGCTCGGGGAGCGTGTTCTGCTCCTCAAGACTGTGGCTCAGAAGCAACGCATGTCGCTTCCACTCCCATTGGCCAGAATTAGTCACACGGCCCCAACCTAACTGCAGTGGTGGCTGGGAGTGTTGTCTTCCTGAGTACCCAGAAAAACGAAAATGCAAAAAGATTTGGTGAGAATATAGCATTATCTTTGACATAACAAACATCCTTCCTTTGTTGATTTTTTAAAAATCAAAGGCAATAATTGGAGATAGAAGTGTTATATCTCCTCTTGGAGAATATGTTGTTGTCATGTTAAAGGCCTCTGAAAAGTCTTGCAGTAAATATGAAACTTTTTTAAATCCAGCATTTCCTAGATTTGGTGATTGAGCCCTTTTAAATAATTAAATAGCTCTTGGAACTAATATTTGGAGGCATAAACTTTGGGAAATTGCCCTAAATGAGTCAACTGGTGAGTCCAAATCTTCGGGAGGAAAATGATGAGCAAAGAGATGAGTAATTTGTTCTACAATAGTAGGGGATGCTCAGGTGCAGTGGCTAAGGCCTGTAATCCCAGCACTTTGGGAGGCCGAGGTGGGCAGATCACCTGTTAGGAGTTCAAGACCAGCCTGGCCAACGTAGTGAAACCCTGTCTCTACTAAAAATACAATAATTAGCCAGGGGTTGTGGCGGGTGCTTGGAATCCCAGCTACGAGGGAGGATGAGGCAGGGGAATCACTTGAACCCAGGAGGTGGAGGTTGAAGTGAGCAGAGATCATGCCACTGCACTCCAGCCTGGGCGACAGAGGGAGACTCTGTCTCAAAAAAAAAAAAGTAAGGAATGAATTAGAGACCTGGGCCTGAGAGAGGGAGAGGATAACACAGGAGGAAATTTTCCTGAGATGGGAAAGGCCTGGGAAGCGATGACAGGCCCAGAGCAGAGGGTGATTCAGCCCAGGCCACAAGCTTGAGGGCCCTGGAGCAGATGCAGCTCTAAACCAGGAGAGTCGGTGCAGCCAATGTCAAGAGCTGGGAGGCTCTTTTGGTGCCAACTTGTAGGCCTGTGTAGCTAGAGGAATCTTAGGGATCATCCAAACTGCTTTCTTCATGTTGTAGACAAGAAGGGTAGGGGCTTAGAAAAATGTACTTTTTTATTCTTAAAGCAATTCATATTCATGAAAGACAATCTGAACTAGGCACAAAGAAGATTAAAAAAAAAAAAAACCCACCAGATTCTGGTCAGGTGCAATGGTTCCTGCCTGTAATTCCAGCACTTTGGGAGGCTGACACAGGTAGACTGCTTGAGCACAGAAGTTTAAGACCAGCCTGGTCAACAGAATGAGACCTCATCTCTGAAAAAGAATTCAAAATTAGCTGGGCATGGTGGCACATGCCTGTAGTCCCAGATGCTCAGGAGGCGGAGGTGGGAGGATCACCTTGAACCCAGGAGGTTGAGGCTGTAGGAAGCTGTGATCCCATCACTGCACTCCAGCCTAGGGGGGCAACAGAGCAAGACCTTGTCTCAAAAAATATATAAATACAAATAAATATAAATAAAAACGTATTCCACCTTGTAAAGGTAAGTGATTTTAGGCTGGAGGAGACAACTGCCACCAGGTGGCACCAAACCTAGCGGGCCTGGGCTGATGGGGAACCCCAGCTGTGCAGGCTCTCCAAGGCCTCTCATTAACCTCAAAATAAGGCAGCTCCGCAAGTCATACAGTTGTTTTTCTGGACCCCACTTACTGATTATGAAAAGATTTTACCATTTATTTCATCAGTCTTGCTAATTGTGCTGTACAAATCTTCCACATCTTAAATTTTTGGGGGTCTATTTGATAAGGGACAAAGATGGTTAAAATATCCATCGTTGAAAATTTTTCCTTGTAGTTCAGTTTCCGCCTTATATATTTTGAAGCTATGTTGTTAGATGTGTAAGGGTTCATGCCTGGTATGTTCTATTCAGTTTTTTTTTTAAATAAAACTGAAATATCTTTTTCTGTCCCATTCAATCCTTTTCTTTTTGAATTCTGTCTACAGCCATAGCACTCTGAACATGCCTGATCTTGTCTGAGTTCTATCGAATCTGATTGGTATTGCTAAACCAGCATTTTGTTAACATTTGCTTGACATATCTTTTTCTATGTATTTATTTTTTAAAATATTTTTTGAGACAGGGTCTCACTCTGTTGCCCAGGCTGGAATGCAGTAGTACCATCATGGTTCACAGCAGCCTGGGCCTCCCCAGCCTCATGTAATCCTTTCACCTTAACCACCACACCGGTTAATTTTTGTATTTTTTTTGTAGAGACGAGGTCTCCCTATGTTGCCCAGGCTGGTCTTGAACTCCTGGGCTCAAGCAATCCATCCGCCTTGGCCTCCCAAAGTGCTGGGATTACAGGTGTGAACCATTGTGTCCGGTCCACACTGCCTTAATTATAATATTATAGCATTTGGAAGGATAATGCCCTAATATTATTCTTTTCCAGAGCTCTCCTAGTCATTGGTTATTGTTCTTTATGCAGTTCTACAAGAAACCTATTTAGATTTTTATTGAAGTCATGTATGACATCTTTACAGCGTTGAGTTTTCCCATCTCTCTTTCTGTGTTTTGTGTGTGTGTGTTTTCGTTGTTTCTTTCTTTCTTTCTTTCTTTTTTTTTTTTTTTTTTTTGAGACAGGGTCTCACTCTGTCACCCAGGCTGGAGTGCAGTGGCATGATCACGGCTCACCACAGCCTTGACCTCCCGAACTCAGGTGATCCTCCCACCTCAGCCTCCAGAGTAGTTGGGACTATAGGCACCTGCCACCAAACCTGGCTAATTTTTTTATTTTTTGTAGAGACAAGGTTTTGCCATGTTGCCCTGGCTGGTCTCAAACTCCTGGGCTCAAACGATCCACCTGCCTCAGCCTCCCAAAGTGCTAGGATTACAGGCATGATCCACTGGACCCAGCCTATTGGCCCATCATTTGTAATATCCAAAGACTGAAAACAACCTAAACCTCTATCACTAAAGGATGGATGAGTAAATTATTATATATTCATACAAAGGGATACCAGACAATGAAAAAATTTTAGCACCTATGTGCTGATATGGAAGGATCTTCAAGAATATTGTTAAGGTATACAATAAAAAGATATATACGGCCGGGCATGGTGGCTCACACCTGTAATACCAGCACTTTGGGAGGCAAGGCAGGAAGATCACCAGGCCAGGCGTTTGAGACCAGACTGACCAACATGGTGAAATCCCGTCTCTACTAAAAATACAAAAAATTAGCCAGGCGTGGTGGCATGCACCTGTAATCCAAGCTACTTAGGAGGTTTAGGCAGGAGAATCGCTTGAATCCTAGGAGGCGGGGGTTGCAGTGAGCTGAGATGGAGCCACCGTACTCCAGTCTGGGCGACAGAGCAAGACTCTGTCTCAAAAAAAAAGAAGTATGTACAAGAATGTTCATAGTTACCTTATTCATAATAGCTAAAATCTTATTCATAATAGCTAAAACCGATAATTCAAATGTCCACCAACAGGTAAAGTATGGCGTATTCATACAATGAAATGCTACACAACAAAGAACAAATAACTAATATACCCAACGACATGGATGATCTCAAACAATATTGAGTCAAAGAAGTCAGACACAAAGAGAACATATTGCCTGCTTCCATTTCTATGAAGAGTAAGAGATGGATCTAATCTATGGTGATGGAAGCCAGAGGGGTGGTTACCCCCTGGGGAATGGAGAGTGTGTTTGGACTGAACGGGGCAAAAGAGGACCTTCTGGGGAGGTGGAAATGCTCAATGTCTAGATCTGGGAGGTGGTTATACTGGTTCTTATAATGTATGTAAAAATCACCAAGTTGCACATTTAAGATCTATGCATTTTACTATATGTAAATTATATCTTGGCCGGGCGCGGTGGCTCAAGCCTGTAATCCCAGCACTTTGGGAGGCCGAGACGGGTGGATCACGAGGTCAGGAGATCGAGACCATCCTGGCGAACACGGTGAAACCCCGTCTCTACTAAAAAATACAAAAAACTAGCCGGGCGAGGTGGCGGGCGCCTGTGGTCCCAGCTACTCGGGAGGCTGAGGCAGGAGAATGGCGTAAGCCCGGCAGGCGGAGCTTGCAGTGAGCCGAGATCGCGCCACTGCACTCCAGCCTGGGCGACAGAGCGAGACTCCGTCTCAAAAAAAAAAAAAAATTATATCTTAATTTTTCTTTCCTTTTTTTTGGAGACAGGGTCTGTCTTTGTTGCCCAGGCTGTAGTGCAGTGGTGCAATCTCAGCTCACCTAGGCTCAAGTGACCCTCCCACTGCAGCGTCCTGAGGAGCTGGGACTGCAGGTGTGCGTACCATGCCTGGCTAATTTCTGTATTATTATTATTATTATTATCGGTAGAGGTGGGGTTTTTTTCATGTTGTCCAGACTGGTCTTGAACTCCTGGGCTCAAGTAATCCTCCCAGCTCAGCCTCCTAACCTTTCATTTATTTTTAAGAGACAGGGTTTCACTATGTTGCCCATGCTGGCCTTGAACTTCTGGGCTCAAGTGACACTCCTGCCTCATCCTCTCAAGTACCTGGGACTACAGGTGTGTGCCACCGTACCCAGCTTTATACCTTAACTTTTAAAATGGTATATTGCTAAAGAGAAAAAAAAAAGCAAGATTCAGACTGGTGTGCATAGTATGTGCATAAAAAATGGGAGGAAAGAATATGAAGTCATGTTTGCTTAAACAACGACTGTAAGGATACTCTAGAATCCAAAGGAGACAGTCTACTTTAGTGGTGGATTTACCAGAAGCGGTCAGGGAGGGGAGAGGGAGGCATTTCACCTTTTTATCATTTTGGACCTTTTTTTTTTTTTTTGAGATGGAGTCTTGCTCTGTCGCCCAGGCTGGAGTGCAGTGTCGCGATCTCACCTCGCTGCAAGCTCCGCCTCATGGGTTCACACCATTCTCCTGCCTCAGCCTCCCGAGTAGCTGGGACTGCAGGCGCCCGCCATCACGCCCAGCTAATTTTTTGTATTTTTAGTAGAGATGTGGTTTCACCGTGTTGGCCAGGATGGTCTCGATCTCCTGACTTCATGATCCCCCAGCCTCAGCCTCCCAAAGTGCTGGGATTACAGGCGTGAGCCACCACGCCCGGCCCCATTTTGGACTTTTGAATCCCAAGCATAAATTACTCATTTAAACACTTTTAGAAGTTTAAATTTAAAAAGAGTCCAGCCTGAGAATTGCTGCACTTTGACAGGTAAGTTTATGCCATTGACTTCTGTCATTTGAAGTTTTCCTTTAGCCTACATTTGTACTTTTCTTGTTTACCAGGTTTTTCCTCTTTCACATAGTGGGTTGAATTTTGTTGTTCCATTCCTCACCTGGCCCCAGTAATTTGAAAGGTTCTGTCTGTTCTGCAGTCAGTCACCCCCCACTGAACCCGCCTACTTAAGCTCATTGTTTCACCATGTCTACAGTTGACCATTATCTATAACCTCCCACCAAGCAGGTCAAGAGCCTTTGCAGACATCTGCCAAACCTCAGCACCCCTCTCCCTACATATTTGGGAATTTTAGACTCAAATTTGGGAGAGGGAAGGTTTCAAAGAGAAATTAATGAAAATACTTAATTTTAAATAATTTTACTAGGCGCGGGGGCTCACGCCTCCAATCTCAGACTTTCAGGAGACAAGGTGGGAGGATCACTTGAGCCCAGGAGTTTTAGACCCTATCTCCACAAACAATAAAAGTGAAAAAATTAGCCAGGTGGGTTGCATACGTCTGTAATCCCAACTACTTGGGAGGCTGAGGCAGGAGGATCACTTGAGCCCAGGAGTTCGAGGCTGCAGTGAGCTATGATTGGGTCACTGTACTCTAGCCTGGATGACACAGTGAGATCCTCTCTAAAATAAACAAACTTCTATACTTACCATCATGGGTCTTAGTATCCCACTACCTTCTCCTGAATTCCTTTTTGTTACTATGTATCTGCCAGTAATTCCTTTGTTGTGGGTTTGTGGGTGGTAATCTTTTTAAATTCTTTTATACTGTATTTGAAAATGTTGGCCAGGCAAGGTGGCTTAGGCCTCTAATTCCAGCACTTTGGGAGGCCAAGATGGGAGGATCGCTTGTGCTCCAGAGCTTAGGACCAGCCTGGGCAACGTAAGTGAGACCCCCATCTCTACAAAAAAATTTTTTTAATTAGCCGGGCATGGTGGCACTCACCTATAGTCCCAGCTGCTCAGGAGGCTGAAGCAGGAGGATTGCTTAAGCCCAGAGTCTTGGAAAGAGTCCGCTTCCTGGCCCTTTCCAGTTCCATGGCCTTTTCTTCCATCAACATACATCCCTCCAACCCCTGACCCTGTCACCGTCTTCTCCTCCACTGTCACATCACCTCTCATGGCCCCGTCTCGGTCTCCAGCCCCATCGTTAGGAAGCATCAGGTCCAGCAGGGACATGGGACTGGAGTGCCAGGCCTCTCCTGGCCACTGTTGGTCAGTGACAGGCTCCCCCAGCCCGCCCTCACCCAATCACTTTCTCTTTAACATGGAAGCAGGCCTCCCTGTCATCCTCCGCATCTTGGCTCAGCATTCCAGCTTCTGCTTATCCTCTAGAAACTTCACTGGGCCGTAGTCCTGGTGGTGATTACTCTTTCCAGCTCTGTGTCACCTGGAAGCAACTCCAAGACCACCTCTGTGACTTTAACCAGTAGGGGAGCTGGGCTGGGAAGAGAAAAAGCAGTTTCAAGAGGCATAGGGATGAGAGGAAAGGGAAGAACACAACAGTCGCCACTTACGGGACTGACCAGCCAAACCTCTCAGAGGCCAAGTCTACTCAATTACTGTCTGGCCAGTCCTGCCCCTCAACCCCCACTGTGGGGGCTAAAGCTACTCTAGCTTGGATGCTGATCCCACATGTTGACCTCGATTAACCCTAGTTCTGGGAGTACTTCTAAGATTTCTACTTTCACGTACTTACCCTTAGGTCAAAAAAGGTTGATGTTATTGCAAACGCACACTTACCCTAAATCCTGGTCCTTAGGCAAATCCCCAGTGGTATGTAAGCCCCGAGTCTAGAGGGTAGCAGTGCAGGGATCCACCCCTCATCTGATGGCTGCCTGAGACATGGCTTCTATCTCTATGTCCCTATTAAATGTTTCTGAGAAAACTGGATTTGTCAACCTCTTTCTTCAGCCTTTCAGCTCCCTCAGCCTTCAAGGGTAGGTCTCCCAGGGCTGCCATGTTCTCATCAGCCCTGACCCTTGGCCCACAGCAACTGGCCTGGAGATAGGTGGGCTCATGATTTGATTTTTGGCCTTGGCACAGGGTCTGGTCAGTCTCTTGCTAAAGTGAAAGGTCTTAAATGTTTTCAATCGCGAAGGAAACACTGGTCTGCGGAGAGAGGAATAAGGTCATCGGGGATTTCCCCAAGGCACAGGACGCTCCAGCACAGGTTCCTGGCCCGCTGTGGAAAGGCAGACAGGTGAGGTAGCTGTCACGAGGATCTGGGAGTGACGCATGGAAGTGACTACTGGAACAGATACCCAGGTAGTATGAATAAGGACACTGACGGAATACAGATGTGTGCACACCTATCCAGCTATATTTTATGAAATGGATCAAACATCTGGAAAAGAACATTTTTGCAGTCCAGTACGGACTTGGCATACAAAGCTGCAGACCCCACCTCCATGCCCCATCTTTGACAATTGTCCCCAGGCCCCAGAAGTACACCCAGGTCGGGCCTGCCCTCCTCCTAGGCCTGGACCATTTCAAGACTCAGTCCCAGCCCTGGTGAGAATCCAAGAGCTGTCTCTGCTGCTGCATGAAGTGAGACAAAGCAGCCAACTGAGGCAGGAGAATAGGGTCTGGAGGCAGGAAACCTAAGGGTGTTGCACACTAACTTCCTAGAACTAAATTGAAAGGAAAACCCTAACTTTCCAAGCCTAAGTAACAAAAGGACCAGAGGCTACTCCCTTTGATCTTTTCTGTCCACAACCAATCAACTGATTGCAGACTAAGTCTTCATTTGCACAGAAGTATAACTTTGTAAATTCATCCCTAATTGGTTGCTTTTGGCAACCAATCAGCTGTTTGCACAGGGGTGTGACCTTAGTAACTTCACTTAAGCCTCTGGTTGGCTGCTGTCTGCAACCCACTGATTGCAGGTTACCACTTCATTTACCTGAGGTGAGCATGAAGTGGCCAATGGGAAACTTCTAAGGGGGTATTTGGACCCAAGAAGATTCTGTATCCGGGCCCTGGAGCCGCTGCTCAGGTCCGCTCCCACACTGTGGAGTGTACTTTTGCTTTCAATAAATCCCTTTCGTTTTTTTGTTGCTTCATTCTTTCTGTGCTTCTCTGGGCATTTTGTCCAATTATCTGTTCAAAACGCCAAGAACCTGGGCAACTTGCAGTCACAACCCTCTACCAGTGACACAATGACACCTCGCCGCCCTTCATTCGCCCTTGGAGTTGGCTGTGTCCGAGACTGCATCTCAGAGGAGGTGTGTGTCCAGAGGTCTCAGGGTTGCTCCTGGTGCCCTGTGAGGCATGAAGGGAGCAGGATGGGGTAGTGGCAGGTGGAGCTTGTGGAGAGCAGGAGCCAGGCTGGATGCAGCCTCTGATAAGCTGTCCTGGGGTGGGTGGGCCCTTGGGATCCTCCTTTGTAAGCTGCCCCCAGCCTGGCACTGCAAGAGCAAGTAGAGCCTCACCTGTCCATAGAGAGGGCGCAGGGGAAGGAGCAGGTATGTTGGGAGGATCGCAAAGTCCAAGCAGACGTCAGCTGAGCTCATTCCACATGCTGCTAACCTGCTCTTTGGGGCACTCCCCGCCCTTGTTGGCCTCAATGGCATTTCTCCCCTCCTGGGTTTCCTGGTCCAGTATCCTACCTACTGTACCCATGCCCCAAACTCTGCTCTGAAGCCCAATTCTTACCACGTGGCGTGTCTGTCCCAGCTGGCCACCTTCCTGGAATTCAGCCCAAATCAATACTTTTGGGAACTTCCTGCAAGGTTTCAAAGAAGCTTTTCTGATACACAGCCACCATGGAGGGTGTCCCAGTCCCTGGACCCTGCTGTGGACATGAGGACACCCATCCCCCACCAGCCGAGCCAGCTGCAAAGGACTCATAGTCCAGCCCCGGCCACCCAAGAGGACAGTGAGCACAGCCTGCCTGAGAATGGTATTTGAATCTTTAAGAAAATGAGACTGACTCCAAAATCTAAAACTACCTTTATTGTGGTTGGCTCAACATAAGATGCCGCCATCAATCAGCAGAATTATAAAACTGTACAGGAGGTACAAAAATAGGCTGTTTAACTTAGATAATGACCCTCATGTGTCTTCAAGCTTTAAAAATACACATAAAACTTGTACAATCTGGCAGTTTATAAAATATAAAGCTAAAAAGAGGATTTTGCGTTCCACAAAGAAGACTGTATCACACAATTAACACATACCAATTAAACAATTAACCATCCACACAGAAGACGCAATGGCACAGAATTCTTAAAAATCACCTAAAAATTAACATTTTACCCCGACCAAATTAATCACCCTTTAATGACACTACTGTAAAGCATCCGTCCCATGGAAGGATACAGTATCACTTTTCCAGTTTTAAAATGGTCAGGGGTAAACAAATCTGATGTGCTTTAAGCAAGTACAATTGTAACTGGATACATTTCAGAGTAAAAATTAAATAAATATAAATAGGTTAAATAAATAGGTCATTGCAAAAAGAACACTACACAAGGTTTGCATCTGAGAATGCAGAGTAGGTGACTGGTAATGCTTTCTAGGTAAGTGGGGACTCCCCGTCACAGCTTTAGGGACACTGAAAAGGTATACTGTATCCACCAAACACATACACAGTACACAGGGGAGGTGGGGGCTTTGGCCAAAGTGTTGGTTAAGGCTGCTCCAGTGGGAGGCTCATTGCAGTCACGTTCTTTGTGGTTTTCCAATGTCTACAGAAAGGATTTAAGCGCTGGTACAAAAAGAACCAGGGTTACTCATGGGAAATCACTGTTTCATAAAGATAACAAAGTAGAGGAGGGGAGTAGACCATTGGGTTTAAAAGATGATGTCCAACCTGGGAGGGTGGAATTTCGGCTCACCTAGAGAGGATGCCTGATGACTTCCTGCCAGGAGAAGCCAAAGCCAGGACACAGTCAAACAAAATGACTTCAGGATGGTGAGGGAAGGAACAAGGAAAAGAAACGCTGGGAAATTCAAAGAAAGGCAATCTCAGACACTAAAAGAGCAGAGAGAGAAAGCGAAACAGGGAACTTAAAGAGGCTCCTTCCAGGACGCTGGACTTCTCTTCCAACACAGAAGGCTGCAAAAGTGGAACTGGCCCCGCTTCCCAGAGGATCACAAGGCCGAGGATCCAATGGGCACACTACGAGGATCCAAGGAAAGGATAGAGAAAGAAACGGCTCTGGGAAAGCCAAACCTGGCCAAAGTCCAACTGCCTGAAAAGAAAGCAGCCAAGATGAGAAAGTTGTACAATCCAAAGGTCCCCCCATCTGCATGAGCGGTTTGATCAGCAACCAATTAATCTCTCTCACTGCAGCGAGAAAGAATTGCCAAAGATAACTGAATCACATGCACACAAAACCTTACCAAAGGCTCAGGGCCAACTCTGATAAGGCCCTTTCTTCTAGAGTTGGTGGGAAGAAACTGCTGGATCTCTCACCTGCAGATCTTCCAGAACATCTATCTGTAACTGATCAGAGTGATGTCTCCTTGGAAGGGCCTCTGACCAACACTGCACCGAGAACACAGCGGGAGGCAGAACACCCGCGCACCCAGGATTTCACACTTCAGCTGCTAGATTGCTTCGCGGCTAATTAGGGAATACCAATGCTCCCCAAGTGAAAATGCTTTGGTGCCTCATGACTTGTGGACACTTCAAAAACTGAAATTAGGCCGGGCACGGTGGCTCGTGCCTGTAATCCCAGCACTTTGGGAGGCCGAGGCAGGCGGATCACAAGGTTAGGAGATCGAGACTATCCTGGGTAACACGGTGAAACCCTGTCTCTACTAAAAAAAATACAAAAAATTAGCTGGGCATGGTGGCACGCACTGGTAATCACAGCTACTCGGGAGGCTGAGGCAGGAGAATCACTTGAACCCAGGAGGCGGAGGTTGCAGTGAGCAGAGATCGTGCCACTGAACTCCAGCCTGGGCGACAGAGCAAGAATCTGTCTCAAACAAACAAAAAAACTGAAATTAAAAAGACTCGAGAAACAACAAGAGAAATTCTGGCACATGTGCCCAACAGAGGTTCAATACAAGGTTCAAGACAAGATTTAAATAAGTCATAGTGTCCTTTGGATTCCTAACAGATGTGACCAAGTTCCATCTTAAAGATGAAGATAGCGTACAGTATTTCTAAAAAGTTCAACAGCCTTCCGGGATTGGAGAAGTCCCATAACCTGAACTACAGATCAAACAGCTAAGATGCAACACGATACGCGATGGTGCAGAGCTGTTCTGGCCTGAAAAGAACTTTCCACTCGCTGAGCACAGTGGGAAACCAGAATTCTCGAGACTAGAACTGGATACACCAGATGATGCCCAAGGTGTTTTCATGACAAGTACCCACACGACATCTCTTCAAACAAACCCCCCAGAGGATGGACGGGAACCTGGGCTCCTAAAGGTGACTAAGAGGAGAGACCAGAGGTGATTGGACCAGATCCCTGTGATTCTGGGACAGAAGAGATGAAACCGCAAACACGTGCCCTTCCCCACACACTTCGGTTTCTTTGTGGCAGCAACACTTTTTTATTGTTGTCTCTCATCACAAGTTTCAGGAAAGCAGTTTTGCCTGTCTTGTTCATCGCTGTATCTCCAGCACCCTATATCCTGCCTAGCTCAATACAGTAAGTGCTCAAATAAAATACACTGAATAAATGATTTTGAGAAATCTGGGTGGTTAGAAACTAGTATAAGCAGAAAAGGCATTTGAAACAGTTGTCTCTAGGCAAGTAGGGCTAAAGCAGGGAGATGACACAAAATTGGGCCGCTAGAAATCACCTGGGTACTCCCAAAGAGAAAATCTGTGCTGAGAACAAGGTGGGGGGCAGTCCCTGTGGCAGTCCTGCTAAACCACTCGTGGCAGCTTCTCCACCTTCTGATCCTCTCTTGGGTTACTGCCAAAGCCCACAGGTAAAGTGCCTTGCAGCCGTGTGGGGAGCAGTCTCAGACCACTTGGCACACAGCAACGAGCAGCAGGAAACGCAGTCTGGCCACGTTTCTGAAAAGTGCACAGCCTTGCTTAGAAGACGCCAAGGACACCGACCAAGGGCCAAGGTTCCAAGGCCTAAGTGAGGTAATCAATGAGATTTAAGGATGTAGGATCATGTTAATAGTAGGCACAAAAGTCACTTTAGCTATGATGAAAGGAGGGGAACTGAATTCTATAAAGGCAGAGTAAGAGCTTTAGATGAGTAATCATGATACAAATACACAAACAGAAAACATCTTACAACATGAAGAAACAGTGATTTCTCTGTGAGTGAGTAAAATTCAACAATCCCATTCTTAATACTGAATGGAGTCTCTGAGTTCACCAGGCCTGAGCCGCAATGATCCCCCAACTGGCTGGAGAAAGTACACGGACAACATCTCCTTACACGGTAGGCTGATTGCATTTTAACCTCTAAGGCTCTTGGGAGAGAAAAGACAAAAGTTTTGATGGAAACTAAAGCTAAAAATTATGTTAAGTTTAGAAAAAAACAGTATGGCACAAACATAATCTAGAGACTGTTCAATACATTTACATAGTGTTGCTATAATGTTTTACTCTTCAGCATTAGAGAATGTTCTATACATGAACACTCTTTCTTGAGGGGATGGTGATTTTTGGTACCACAAAAATATAGAAGATGTATTCTATCTATTTCTTCTTCACAAGTAAGCTTCAAGTTTAGCTTACTCATGCTGACACAGCATTCTACAGTATAATTAAAATATAGTTATTAAAATTTGCCAAGAAAAACAAAACAGCTGGCCCATGAAGCACACAGTGACCCTGGCCTTGGCCCCACCCTGGCCCTGACTCACCACGAGCCTCTTGTTCCACCAGCCTTGGGGACGAAGGAGGCTGACTGACTACTTGCTGGCCCAGGGCTTTCTCCTGATGACCAGGAGGGTCCCATTCGGCAGCCTCCCTCTGGTCCTGAAGGCTAGCCCCTGTCTGGGTCTTAGCTGCTCTCCTTGAAGGCCAGGGAATCTTTACCTCTTGCCCTAAGCACTCCTGAGCACCACCTCCAGATGGCCCAGGGCACATCCACCAAAGGCCACTGTTCTGGCCACTGGCACTGAGCCACGACTGCCTCCAGAACACAGCAGCCTCTTCATTTCTGAGACCTGCAGACACGACCCCACCTGCTGGCATGCATAGCTGACCGGTCCCTAATGCCATGCCTCATGCTCACAGCTCCTGCTGCCTCTGTAGAAACACTAGTTAACAGTGACCTGGGCTACTCTGGGCACATCTGTGATCAATGAGGCATCTCATACCGCAGGACGACACCCTCTGAACTCCATCCTCCTTGTCAGCATCCCCCACCACTCAAGTCCGGTCTCCAGCGAAGGCTGCACTTGGTGCGTCTCAGCCTAGCTGCCCCAGCACGCAAGCAAAATGCAGGATTCCCTCCTCCCCCTTCCTGAAAGGCCCACAGACTTGACATTAAGCAGGAATTTAAAAAAAAGTCTGAAGCAAGTTTATCCAGTAGACGGTTGGGGGTGCTACTCGCGCTGTCTTTGAGGCTCTCCTTTGCAGACATCCTGACTGTAAGGCTTTTAGGGCCAGCATCTTCCCAGCTCCCTGTAGGTCACGAGGGGCCACTTCTCCCACTTCCTGGGGTCAGCACTGTCCTCTGTGGGCTGCAGAGCAGGCGGCTCAAGGCACTTGGTTTGGGAAGCCTGGTCTCCCTGCAAAGCCGGGAGGTGGCAGGCCCTAATTGTGGTGACCAGGCCCTCAGTTACACCTGGGGCCACCAGAACAGAGGGGCCGCCCTTGCTCAGAGGGCGTCTGGAGTCACTGGGGGCTGGGGCTCTGGGGGCCTGTGGAAGTAGTAGGGCTGGAAGAGTCTCTCGTGGCTGCACAGCTCCATGGCCCGGTAGGTGTGTGCGAGGAGGTGGGGGAAGCGAGACGTGAAGTAGCACACGAAGTCGTCAGGGAGGGACCCCAGCGTCTCCCGCACCTCCGCAGGCAGTTCCCGGTAGTGGTGCTTCTGCAAAGAGAGTTGGAAAGCTTGGGAGGTTAGAAAGGGGTTAGAAAGCTTGGGAAGTGTTGGCAAAACACCCTTTCATCATGCAAGGAAGAGAAAGAATATGAGTGTGGGTTGGTTTTTGGTAAAGAAAAGGAAAAAAGGCTTATGTATCCAATAATCCAGCCCCATCATCTCCCTTGCTTCCCTCACTCAGGAGGAGGCCTCGAAGCGAGCAAGGCCCAGCCGGTCCAGCGGGGGCTCAAGCCTTCTGTGACAGTCAGGACCTGGAGACACTCCTGGTCACCTCAGGAGGAGTAAAGTCGCCTGAGACTGGAGTGTCTGTCCCAGCGGGGTCCCCGCATTCGAGGCATGTTTATACATGTTCACATACAGTGGCTGCATCAGACAGGGAGAAGGCCCCACAAAAGTCAGTAACCAGAGACCATGAGGGACACGGGCCGCAGAGCACTGCTTCCCAGAGCTTCATCTGCACCTGCGTCCCTGAAGGGAAAACCAGCATAAAAGAAGCAATAGCCTGCAGTTTGTCAAGTCCAGCTGAAGCTGCCTAGCTCCTGAGAGATGAGAATGCCAGCACGGATAGAAGATTTATCAAGAATGGATGAAAGGAGGAAGGTGTCCGTGTCAGCGTGAGTAGCATCCCCAACCGTCTACTGGATAAACTTCCTCCCCAGTATTTACACACCGCTTACCTTATTTCTCATGGCTCGGAGGAGATCTCTGACAGAACCACCTTTATAGGTCCTGAATTTACGCAGGTCTAGAAAAACATTGAGGCACGCAATGGGTAATCAAATTTAAAACTAATACATTCTAAAAACAATTCCCGGGTTCTGGGGATTACGGAGTTGTACTGAAAGGTGAGGTCACTCCACACCCAGTCACAGGAGCAGATCCTCCCATCCAACCCAAGGGCGGTGTCCCCCTGAACCCCACCTGGTGATCGCACCCAGATCGGAAATGACCACCTAGAGCATGACACCATCACTCACCTGTCACTCTAGGGAACAAAAACGAAACACACATCAGTGTAACCAAACCACAGAGGACACACCCAAGAAAGTCTCAAACCCGACAGGTGGGATCTGGGGCCTGAACAGCCTGGAGCGTCCATTTCCACGTTTACTTCTTGGAAAGGCGGCAGCGGCTTTTGCAACATGCCCTCTCACACGCCGCAGTGTGCTCACCTGTCTGGAGGGGAACGGTGATGTTCTCCCGCCAGTCCATCTTCACCACGGCTCTCCCGCCTCTCTCTAACTGCTTCACAATCGGGCCATCCAGGGATTCCTTTTCTATTCTGTCGCTCACGTCCTGTGAGAGAAACAAGGGCAGCAGATGATGGACAGTGCCGGAGATACTGAGAGCTGTGCGATTGGGATTCTGAGTAACAGACGGTCACTGGCACATGAGCCATGAAGGGATGACGGCCCCTAGGCCCAGACTGCAGCCTGCCCCAGAGCTGGGCAGCAGGCACCCTGCCCTCTGCCTCCCTCATCTGTGTCTTTCCCTGTGAGGTGCCCTGTCTGTTCCTCATGAAGGACGGGTCCACAGAGAGCTTCTCCATGACAGAGAAGCTTCACAGAGTACACCTGTATATAGACCATGAACGCATACCCTGAATTTCACATGTGCACACACGTGCCATGTGTATGAAGCCACAAGTGCAATCTATATCCAACAAACCAAAACCAAAAAGAAAAGGAAAGCTCAGATTTGATGTGCATCCTGTGCTTTGTCTACTCACTGAAACATGGTATGCTCAAGCCCATAACTGGTGGAGGGTCGCCACTCCTCCCTCCAACAGTAGAAAAGACCAGTGAAGCCGGGCCTTCTTCTCAAAGAGGAAACTTGGTGGCAAGAGTATGGGCTCCAGGGGCTTCTGTTGGGATTCAAACCTTGCTCTGCATTTGGCTTTGGAAATAAGGAGAGGGTCAGGAAGCACCCAAGTACAGGCCTCTTGAAGTCCCATCAGTAAGACAGGTCGACAGCTGAGGACACAGGGAGTGGTGAGCCCTGCCTACATCAATGTTAAGTAGCCTTAGGAGACCGTTTTCTCAGAGCAGCCTTTTCTATGATGAAGATGAAGCCAGACTGGCTGAATTCCTACTTTACAATTGTCAGAGAAAAGCTGTGGAGAGGTCAGATCGTCAGCTTGGGTGCACTGGGAACACACGTGTCTGAGCTGCAAAGCTGTTACAGCTAAATGACCTGGGTGGAAGCCAGGTGTGTTTGACAGACATATACCTGGAGATACTAAGCATTTAAATCCTGTCCCATGGTGGGTGAAGGTCCCTTTGCATGGGTTTTATTCGTGTTCTGTATTTTGTGATCGAAATGACCTGGCCGGTTTTCACGAGTCCCTGGAAGACACATGGACTTGAGAATTTTCACATCATGTCCATGGACACAGTGACCAATCCTTAGGCTATAACATGGAACACAGCATTGAACTCTCCCCAGCCCGATCCATCTGAATGGTTTCTGAGCCCCCACCTTGGGCCAGGAGGCAGGGACATAGTAGTGAATGCAGCAGTCAAGCACTCCTGCCCTCGAGGAGCTTACATTCTGGGGGCTTCCCTCTGGCCAAGGCCCCGGTCCGACCCCCGGAGAGCATGACGGTCACTTCTGAGTATGGTGCTCACTAAAATGTACTCTGCCTGCACCCAAGGGGAAAAGTACTGCCCCACAAGCCTGCTCTTCAGAGCCACGCACTGGGCAGGCGGTGATCGGTGAGTTATGTTCAATTCATACATGGAAGACTCTGAAAAACACATCACCTCTTCAAAAGTCACCTGACATTGTCACAAAGCTTTTAAATAGTCAAATTGCCAAAGGAGTTCTAACTTTGCAGAACCTATTTTAAGCAAAATGAGATCTGGGCAAAGACTGTGTAAAAGATGATAGAACCAAATACAATATAAGAAAGCATTTAAATTTATGACACTTGGGCTGGGCGTGGTGGTTCATGCCTGTAATCCCAGCACTTTGGGAGGCTGAAGTGGGCAGATCACCTGAGGTCCGGAGTTCGAGACCAGACTGGCCAAGATGGTGAAACCCCATATCTACTAAAAATACAAAAAATGTTAGCCAGGCCTGGTGGTGCATATCTGTAATCCCAGCTACTCAGGTAGCTGAGGCAGGAGAATCACTTGAACCTGGGAGGCAGAGGTTGCAGTGACCCAAGATTGCACCACTGTACTCCAGCCTGGGTAACGGAGTGAGACGCTGTCTCAAAAAATAAATAAATAAATAAATAAACTTAAGACACTTGAATGAAATTACATGATGCCTGAGATTTGCTTTGAAATAACCTGGGGAGGGGAGAGGGTGAAGGTTAATACTTGTTGAACCTGAGGGATGAATAAAGGAGTGCTCGTTATAGCGTTTAAACATTTATGTATTATATGTTTGGAAATTCCATAATCTAAAGCTTAACAATTATGGCACATCCATATGAAAGAATACTATGGTCATTGGAATTTTAGAACTTTAACATGAAAGATACAATTGAAAAAAAAAAGCAGGTTCTGAAACTGTATATATGGTTAGATCCCAAGTATACTTTTATATATGAAGAAAACATTAAAACATCAGCCATGATTATCTCTCAGTTTTAGGGTAATAGGCAATTTGTTTTATTCTTTGTCCTTTTCTATATTTTCAAAATCTGAAAAACATTAAATGAAGACTCTGGATAAAGAGAACAAACGTCTCTACCTGGAAGAACTGGAGCTGCTTCTCTAGGCTCCAGAAGAACGGGTGTTTCAGCACGTGCTTCGCTGAGGGGCGTTTCTGAGGATCCATCGCAATCATCTTCTCTATCAATTCACGTGCAATGACGTCTTCTATAAAGGAGGAAAATCAGCAACTCACGATTACCAGTCCAAAGTCACAGGGAAATACCAAAACTTTAAAAAGCTGCATACCCTCTCATTTATGATTCTATTTAGAGGAATTTATTCCAATCAAATAATTAGGAACAGACACAAAACCTCAGCCAATGAGGTGAGTCCTCACTGCATGGTTTGTGAAGGAAGTGACTGTGAACATCCAACATCAGAGGCCCGAGTGGATATGTTACTGTGCCTCTCTACGCTGGGCGATGAGCTGTTAAAATGCGGCTGTGGCTAAATATGGATTGATGTGGACAGACATTCAAGGTGACGTTGAAAAACGTGCATGTTGCAAAACAGGATGCAGGATTTAACCTTATCTTTATAAAATATGCATACACGTCTAGTATAAATGACTAGAATAACATATATGCAAAGGTATTAACAGCTATCATTTATCCCTGTATAATGGGACTACATGGGCCTTTATGCTAATCTGTGTTTTCTACAATAAGGAAAATCAACCATAAACAAAACAATAATTTAGTTTTAATTTTTTCAAAAGGCAGCATTGGAGTGTCATGGGCCAATTACCAGCCAGGAAAACCTGAAGTCTGAAAGAAAGACTTGTTACACCCACACCAGGAGACCAGCAGGGTGAGGATAAAGCTTGTCTGTCCCCAGCCCAGCATGGACCGCACCTGCTGACCACTGGCCCTCACAAGAGAGAAGACAATTTGTCTTCCCAAATGCCAGTGCAGGAAGGGACCACAGATTATTTAACCCTCATGTCACCAGGTAGAAAAAGAAGGTCTCCAAAGGGGGCTTTGTCTAGGTCACACAAGTAGTTGGTGACCTGGAGGAATCTTGGAGCATCTCAGCTTTAGAAGGTGGTGCCCCAGGGATAACCCTGTCAACCCTCTACCAGATTTGGCACAAGTCTGTAGGTTCCTGAGGCCTCTGGGGTGAGCAGCTGGGGCGCCAAGGCCTCTGTAAGTGCAGAGGTGGCACCAGCCCAGCTCCGCAGGGCCACCTGAGGCAGCTGAGGAGCTGCTCCCAACCCTGACCCCTGGACTGCTCACCATGCTTCTCTGGGTGCAAGCACTCGAGGCTGCAGGCACCCAGGAGGATGTTGGCCTGCCGCTGCAGGGACTTGCCAAAAGGGTGGCTGCCCTCAGAGATCACGTAGTAAAAGACGCAGCCTGCAGAAAAGATGTCCACCGTGTAGGTCTGAAAAGAGACATAAGGCGTGAGAGGTGTGGAAGCAGAGTTTTCATCCTCACTCACAGCCAGGGAGGGAGGAGCACTGCTGCTGCTTCCGCCACCTGGAAGGTGTTCTGGGAGAATCAGCTGATATACATGAACTGCGCAGAGCAGTGAGGGGTAACCTGCAGCACTGCACGGGTGTCAGAGGTCACAGTGGAGAAGCTGGGCTTGGAGCCACCTAGAAGCCCCTGGTTCCCTCTCATGTGAGATGCGGACACTGACAGCATGCTCCTCATGGGGTTGTTGTCAAGAGAGATGCATTAGTATGCAAAAATGGTTGCTTGCGACAGTGCTTGGCCCATCAAAAGCTCTCCTGGCTGTTACATATTCCTTACCCCCAACATGAAAGTGCTCACAGGCAGGGTCTCTGCGTCATTGCTTTCCTGCTGTACCCCCAGGGCCCAGAATGGTGCCTGCACACAGTAGGTAGCAAAATTGCTAATAAGTGAATAAAACAGCTTATGATTCAAAAACAGCCCCAGAAACAAACTATCTGACAAGTTACCAAGGAGGTCATTTTTGATGTTAATCCGAGAGAGCCTCTCACTTATGCCATGAAACCATTCTGTGTCTACAGATGAGCTTCCTTTGAGGGAAATGTACGTTTGTGGTTTTTAGCTCATGCTACCTGGGGTGTAACACCAGGGTGGTTCCTGAGCACAGCTCAGGTCCCTGTTACTAGGCCCCGCCTCTGAGATTCTCCACCAGGTGAAGTGAGGGTCTAGTGAGAGGAACCAGGGGTTCATCGCCTTCCATGCTGGAGGAGACACATCTTGAACAACACAGCACTCTCAGCCTCACAACAACATTGTGAGGTGAGCAGAGCAAATACTTTCATCCCCAGATAAGAATGTGGATAGAAAGGTTGCATGACAAGCTCAGGGTCACTGCTGGATGTGACAAACCAGGATGGCATTCAGGTCTTCCAATCTCCAAACCTACCATGCTTTATTCCACCTCACCAGATTTTCCCTTAGGAAGGCGCTGGATTCAGGACAGGAGGAACATGGCCACCACAGCTGGAGCTCGCCCCTGATTCCCAGAGCTCTCCGGGTCTCCCATGCCCCCTACACTCTGTGCCACCTGCTGTCCCAGCATAGTCAACACTAAGGTGAAGAGGCATCTTTCCAACCTCCGTGGCCCCAATTATGTTCTTTCCCAAACTTATTATTGCCACTTGTCCTTGTAATTTGAATATTCCATAAGCTGTCAAACATGAATGCCACGAATTTTGAGGTAAGCTGAATCTTTAGAAAGACTCCACAAAGGAAAGGGAATGGTTACAAGAGCTGTTGCGGCATTCGGTGTGGTGGACTCAACTGTAAGGGACTGGGTCATGAAGCGTTAAAAACCAGGCTTCTGCTCTCAAATCGCTTAGGAAGTGTTTGAAGTGTCCAAGCCTCCATGCAGAAGTGGTACAGGAATGTGCTTAATGCAAGGTGGAAAATGAGGACTCCAGTCAGTCAGACCCAAATCTGAAAAGACCTTAGCCTACAGTACAAGATTTCTATGACTTAAGGGCTTATATTACTTGCTTTAAGTTAAAATTAAGTGTTACGGCGTGTGTATGTGTTTTTATGATTCTTCACTGTAACTGACTTCTTTGATGAACTGACCAGCTGCTGGTCCCCAGTGAGCTGGGTAAGAGAGGACCATATCTAATCCACTCAAGATGGCTGACCCATCCAGGTCTCCATCGGGCAGTGTCCAAGGTGAGCCTCAGCGACCTGTGCTAGAATAAGGTGCTCAAATGTGAGTGCACTCCTAGCAAATGGATGCAGAAGCCAGCTTGAAGGGGTTCCAGGTTGACCAAATTTGGAACAATTTGTGTATCAAAAGAAGTAAATAACAAAAAAAAGGATGAAAATGGATTATAACATTAGTTTCAAAATCCTTGAACCCATAGTGATCAAGAAAAAAAAAAAGAGAGAGAGAGAGAAGAAAGTGAAAAGAAAGCTCTGCTTTACAGAAAAATGTCAGCTAATAACGTAGAAGAATTTCTACTGAACTGAGTACTTCAGGCAAGGGTGATCAACACATGCTAAACCACTGTGTGAGTGACTGTCAGTAAACAGGATATCACATTGTGCTGAAGGATCACCCCAAATACTAACAACAGAGGAGGAAATGAACCCTTATGATAGAGAGATCAGCTGTAGCATCACTAAGAGGAGGTGATAACAATCTTACAGATACAATCTTACAGATACAATCTGCCATCACATGCTTTCTGATGCAGAGACCTGTGATCTATTCATGCCAAAAACATTTAACTTGAACCTAATCAAGCCTCTACACCTAACTTCTGGTTTCCAGGAAATACGAGGAATACAGAGAAATGTTCAACGTTGACATGAGGAAACAAGTAAACAAATCAGAATGGGGCATTTTATAACCCACTGCCTGGACTCTTCAAAATGGAACTTCAACATGGAACAAAATATAGGTGGAAAGATGTGTAAATTCCAAGAGACAGAATCAAATGTAATGCAAGACACTTGATTCCATCCTGGTATACAAAACCCAGTAGGTGTCGAACCCAGTAGGTAGCTAAATACGCAGCTCTATAAAAGACATTTGGGGACTAATTGGGGAAATTTGAATATGGATTGAATATGAGATGATGGATAGAAACAGTATTAATTGTTGAGGTGGGATCATGGTATTGTGGTTGGAAACACAATGTATTCCTTAGGAGACACGTGCTGAGGTCTTCAGGGGTGAAGGGTCAGGATGCCTGCTACTTATATTCAAATGGTTCAGTAATAGGCAAAGATAAAGCAAATGTGGCAAAAGTTTTAACAAACGTTGAATCTAGGTGGAGGTATACAGGTATTCATGTTAACATTCTTTCAGCCAGACGCTGTGGCTCATGTCTGTAATCCCAGCACTTTGGGAGGCTAAACCTGAGCCCAGGAGTTTAAGACCAGCCTGGGGAAAATAGCGAGATTCCACCTGTAAAAAATTTTTTTCTTTCAATTTTCTCTATGTCTAAAAATTATCAAAATAAGTTGAGAAAACAAAAAAATTTAAAAATAATGAAAACTTGAAGTTTGCTCACGCTGTGCAAGTCCTGACTTCCCAGTTTACCAAAATTAAAAAGGGGTTAAAAAGTGATTGATTTAGCTGGGTGTGGTGGCAGGTACCAGTAATCCCAGCTACTCAGGAGGCTGAGGCAGGAGAATCGCTCGAACCTGGGAGGTGGAGGTTGCAGTGAGCTGAGATCACGCCACTACACTCCAGCCTGGGTGACAGAGTAAGACTCTGTCTCAAAACAAAAACAAACAAAAACAAACAAAAAACCAACCAACCAACAAAACAAACAAACAAAAAAACAAGTAATTGGAAGAATAGGGGAAAAAAATAGATAATTGCCCACATTTGCCCCTTTAATCATCTGAACATGAGATGACATAGAAAGTTCACACAGAAGCTCTTGGTGAAAGGAATGCCATTCTCCAGCTACACGGGCATCAGCCCCCAAACCTGGAGTTTAAAGGTTCTACTCCTGAAGATACAATGGGCTGGTTCTGTAGTTTTCAAAGGGCCATAGCCTATTACTCACAGGGTTCTCCTTACAGTCTTCGCTCAGCATCTCTGGAGCGATCCAGCCTTCTGTGCCAGGCACCCCAGATCGGCGGCTGAAGCTGTGCCTGCCCGCTGCCAGCTTCTTGCACAGGCCAAAGTCAGAGATCATGGCCTTGATCTTGCCATGTGCATTGGGCATGGATATGAGAATGTTGTGGGGCTTTAGGTCTCTGTGAACTAATAGAGAACTCCAGATTAGTCCAATGCTTACCAGGAGCAACCCCAGGCCTCCTCCTCCAATGGGGAGTATGTCCTCGTTAGACTCCCAGGATGCCTGCCGCCACCTGGCTCTGGTATTCAACTATGTAGGATTCCTCCTCAAATTCTTACACCACTCGTCTTTGCTACTGGTGATGTAGCCAAGAGATTGAACAGAAGCAAGGCCCACCCAAGCTACTGGTTAGCCCCACCTGGGTCACTGATTACCCCTACCCGGGCTGTTGGCCTGGTAAAGCGCGGCCTCTCACCGATGTTGAGGGAGTGAAGGTGGGCCAGGCCCGAGGTGGTCTGCTGCAGCAAGGTGATGGGCTCCAGGCCGAGATGCGCAAAGTCCTTCTGCTCCACATACTGCAAAAGACATGACAACGAGGTCACGGCACACAGTCCTCAGGACTTGGCCCCTCAGCTCGTTTTCTTTGATACCATTTTAAGAAAGAAACGGGAAGTTTTACTGACAACATTCTGTCTAAATCTATATTTTCCAACAAGGAGCAAAGCTCCAATCTACTAATTTACAATAAGAAAGATAAGAAGGCAAGAAACTCAAGTTCATTGCCTCATATAGGTAAACCTACAAAGGAATCCAAATGATACTGATAGAGTTTCAAGGTGAGCCTGGAAACTGAACAAAAGGAGTTTGCTGGATGATCTTAAAGCCTGGAGTTACCAGCCGGCATCCTTCAAGCCCACACCAGCCGTGACTGAAGATGGGAAGAACAACTGTCCAGGTTTCCTGGAGGCAAAGAGGGAGAGACATGCCAACTGCAAGCAGACTGCCCAGGCATGCGGGGGGACCACCCTGTTACAACTAGAGGGATGAAAATGCTCCATATTTTGACTGTGTATGTGGTTAAATGGGTATAGACATTTGTCAAAATTCATCAAGCTGTACATTTAAAATGAATACAATTCACTGTAACTTTTTTTTTTTTTTTTTTTTCTTTTTTCTGATGGGTTCTCACTCTGTTGTCCAGGCTGGAGTACAGTGGCACAATCACTGCTTACTGCAGCCTCGATCTCCTAGGCTCAAGCAATCTTCCCACCTCAGCCTTCCAAGTAGCTGGGGCTATAGGAGCACAGCACTAGGCCTGGCTAATTTTTGGTTTCTTTGTAGAGATGGGGTTTCACCATGTTGTCCAGGCTGGTCTCAAACTCCTGAACTCAAGTGATCTGCTCACCTCGGCCTCCCAAAGTGCTATGACTTTAATAAAGTTAACAAAATAATAAAAAAAAATCAATCCACCTCTTGCAGGGTGGCTGCACACAGCTCGATGGCAATGTACTGGAATTGCCGGTCCTTCTCCGTGCAGAAGTAGCGGATCACGTTCGGGTGCTCATCTGATTCTCGCAACAGCTGGACCTCACGGTCTGCGAAGCTAAAACACTCGGGGAGGATCCTCTTCACGGCCACATCACGGTTGTCAAACATGCCCCTGCGGGATGAGGAGCAGGAGTCGTGTCTGGTAAGCACGAGTCAGGCTGTGTAAATGAGGTGAGAACCTGGGTCCACAGCATTCAACTACTGCCTCCCAGCCTAGAGGGTCCCGACTGACTGCCTGGTGGCCCCGGAATCATTGCTTCTCTCAGTGTGCAAGCTCCCTGGAGGCGGGACTCCAAGTGCCTAGGTCACTGCTTTGACCCTGTTGTGCTCTGAGCCTGGCACCAGGCTCGCAACCTGACAGGCAACAACTTAGACACCAGGCGGTGAGGGCAGGGGGCTGGCTAATCCACTCACCGGTACACAATTGTGCCCTCAGCTCCATGGCCCAGGACGTCCTTGGGACAGAAGGAAATTTTCCCAACTATCACCATGCTGGTTTCCTCATCTGGGACAAAACAGGAAAAAGAGAGATTGTTTCAAACAGATTATCACCTAAAGAACCTTGAGGTTAACGTGGTGGCAAGCTTCCTGACCTCAGATTAAGAGATGCGATTTAAGAGGCACTGCACCCCAGACTGCTGCTCAGGAAGAGCCTGCCGGGCTCGCTGCCCATGTACACCCAGGGCTGCCTCTTCCCCCTGCCCCTGCATTCTGTTTCTGCCTTTACCTTACTGTGTGATTGCATATCTTAAAACCTTCTGGAAGGCAGGCATTCTCCATAGCGTTTCATATACTTATACGTATTTATTGTGATATAGTTAGAATGGTTTAATGGTTAACAACAACCCGAAAGTCCACTGTAAAGATCCGCACTGAAACACTCAGGAGGCGGTGGTGGACACGTAAAAATGAGGAGACGGCCCGGGACAGAGGGCTCTGAGGTCCCTGCACCAGCTCTGTGCCAATTCCCTCAGAATTGGGGCTCTGACAACTGGCTTGAGCCAACTTCCACAGAGGAAAGCAGATCAACTGTGACACTTTCACACTTGGCCACCGGCTGGCCCTGGGAATTCTCTCCAGCCCAGTGGGCAGCTCACCTCTGGTCAGCCGCGACACCCAGCCCTTGTGGAGAGACAGGGGGATGGCCAGGGTGGTCCCCAGAAGGCCCTCTGAGGGGGAGATGCCAAGGGATGGGGCAGAAGCCTTCCCGCAGAGACCCCCAGAGTGCCAGTTAGAGGAGAACACAATGCATCCCTGAGAATGGCACTTTACAATCTTACGGAGACTCCTTGGACTTCTCAGGAGGTGCTCGAACAAAACACAAAATAGCATCAAGATGGCAATTGGCTTTACCTCCGTCGTCTTGCTCCAGGGAGGGGCTGCTGCCAGCCTTGGAGGCAGAGCTGCCGGAGCAGAGCGAGTGGTTGGAGGCCCTGGGGGATGTGTTGGGGCTGCTGGTGCCCGAGCTCTCTGAGTATGGGCCAGATGTGTCCAGAAGCTCGCCGTCCTGAGCCGTGTCTCCAGGTGGGTGGAAGGGCAGCTGCTGCTGCTGCTGCTGCAGGAGCTGAATCTTCTCCAGTTCCTTCTGGAACTGCTGGTGCTGGAGCTGCTGCTGCTGATGCATGCTCTGGGAAGAGAAACCCATATCCAGACAAGGGCAGCTGTTCCCACAGGGAAACAAACAGCTGGGAAGGGACAGGTCCCAGTGGTGGAGGGAGCATGTGTACTTTATGTGACCCCACAGGGCACAAAGAGACCAGTGAGAAGGCACCTGGAGGCAGAATTGCTTTGACGACTGGAGGTCTTTCTGCCGACTCATACAGCCCACTCCCCAACCCTAGGAGGGGCTGGATGGCCACCAGGGGAAGGACTGTGTCCTAGGCTGAGGGCTGTGCCAGTTTCATTCGGTTCTAAAATTCTGTGATTTTTATGAAAGTCTGAGAGTTGTTGCAAAGGTGAAACCAAACAGGAAGCACAGGTAGCATGGCTGAGCCAGTGGTGGGTGGGGGCAAGCCCCAGGTTTGCCATCTACCATGTCTGTGTGTTGGCTAGAGGCTAGCGCACAGATGCTCAGTAGTCCAGAGGGGCAGGTGAGGAAGCTGTGCTCCCCTGCACACACACTGCCAGGAGGTGGCAGTGGGGCTGACACATGGGGAGCCTGGCTAAGGTCCTGCTTCCCCCTTTCATCCCACTGCCTTCCCCGTGGCCACATGCCTCTCAAATACCTGAGGATTCATTCTGTAATTATCTGAAGTAGTAGTGATCTGTGATTATCCCTACCCATGTCCAGGAGGTGGACTGAAGGGACTTCTGTGAGCCACCAACCCACCAAGGAGTCATCTCTCCTTCCCTCCACCACGGGATGGAGTCCTGGAAATGCTGCCGACTAGCTGGGTACCCGTAAGGAAAGTTACTTAGCTCCTCAGGATTTACTTGCTTCCTTTGTGGACAAAAGAAAATCATTATTGACCTATGAGGTCAATAATAATGACCTCATAGGACTGAGTGAGGTAAAAAGTGAAACCATCAGGTGCAGACGTGCCAATGGGGAGTGCCGTAAAGGGTCTGTCATTCCCATTCCTGGGCGGGTCATTAGCTTCCTGAGCTCTCAGGTAACAGCATCTCGATGCTCTGAGCAACCTGCTGAAGGACCACTCCCCTCAGATATTTCATCCCAGCCACAGCCTGCTCTGCTACGGAGCCTGCTCGTTTCCAACTAGGAAGTAACAGAATGGCCATGCTGCCTTTTTCACACAAGCTGATCTCACGGGCAGCTTCTTTTTTCTTTGATTGGTTCTTCTCCCCAGCAGACGTTCTAATGGCAGTTTTTAAGAGAGGAAAGGTCTTCATCTATTATCCTTATTCTTTAAAAATACAGATAACTACTCAAAATCATCTTTGAGCAAGGCTTATACATCAGCTCGTACTTGAAAAACACTAAGATTTAGGTACCGAATTGTCCTTTTCTGGGAGGCTAGTGTCTCTTTAATTATGTTTTTGAAGATAAACACTGACTTTTTAATGGGGAACGAAATGTGCTGGTTGTTTTTGTCTCGATCTCACTGACGTGAGGTGACAGGCAGAGAAGCCCCAGAAACAGGTGGAGGGCAAAGGGGAAGTGCTGAGCTTTACCAGGGGGTAGGTGATGATGAAGGCCACCCAGCCAATCAGCAGGAAGGTGCTCAGTATGATGGTGGCCACGTCCTTGAGCATGGAGTCCACGGGGGCCTCGGGCCGGGCGGGGGCATGAGCGGGCTTCTCCTCCACATCCCGAGACACGGTGGTAGGTGCGTTTTCTGAAGTCTGGTCAACCAGGTTGATAACCTTGCATGGGAGAGAGTTGCGACATCACTGCAAAATTTGTAGCCAGATACAGATGAGGCCAGCAATCAAGAGAGGCAATCACTGTTTACAAGGATATGACTGTACTGCAGGGTGTTGTATTTGTTTTAAGCTCACCAAAGATCATGTAGGCAGATAATTGTTGCCTCCTTCAAAGCAATTGCTTTGAGAGACCATGCATCTTTGCAGTGAGGTTATCATTATTCAAAAATAGTTTTTGGAGCAATACTTTTGGCAGGTGTCTTCAGACCCTACATATTTTTTTTTTTGAAAATCCTCAAAAAGGCAAACACTTCCTCCTTTGATGGTAGGTTCAGTATCCGGGAAAACTCTGAAGTCATCTGTAGCAAAGTCTGGTGAAAAATTGGTATTTGATTTAATAATACCATTTCTCATTAAAAGGAAATTCGCACGTATACGGAGATGCATGGCTAGAAAGTAATAAAGCAGTTTTGTGTTGCCTGTAAACCGTCAGTGTAATCCCAAAAATATAATTTATTCCAGTAGTCCACTATTTCTTCAAAGTTTTTAAGAAGCATCAGAAGCGTTTGTTAAAGAAAATTTAGAAGCCCAAAATTAAATCAGATAAAAATGGAGCTTCCCTAGAGTTCCTCAGAATCTCCAAGACTTCATGGAACATGCATTTAGAAAAATGCATTGATTCATTCTCAAATATCTAGTATTCCAGGTATGCAGTTATCATCTGCCCAACAAAACTAACACAGCCTCCATGGCACGTGCTGAATTTCCCACATGCTAAATTTCCCACACACTCACACCATTTCACCCCTCCCCCCAGATGGCTGCCTAGAATGTTCTTCTCTCCCCTTCCAGGTGTACCCCTCTTGTTCGCGTCTCTCCCACAGTGCCTCCCACATTTTGGGGGGTTTGTGGCCTGCAGAGTGTATAGAAGGCATCTGGGCATGTGGCCAGGGACATCTGTATGTCTCATCACCATACAGATGCACCTCAGAGTATTTTAATACTTACTTTTTCAAAGACTGTTATCCAAGACTAGATGGTTAAATGTAAAGATCTGACCTGTGGCTACCTCTGGGTGTAAAATTAAGGACACTGTCTTATTTTCTTCTGTATGTGTTTATTTTCTAAGTGTTCAATAATGAATATGCAGGACTTTAATAAGATTATAGGACAATGCTGTTTGAGATTGCTGTTTTAGGAATCAACATATTTCTCCAACTGGGCTACCTCCATAGATGATGGTAAACAGATACTGGGCCCTGGAATCTTGAAAGTCCACAATTTCCTTTGTCTCTGGATAAAATCTAAATCTCTCAACCGAATTTGTTGTGCTTTTGGTCTCTGCATTAGTCAGCCATTCTCTTCTTCTTCTGACCCTGCTCATGTAGCCCAGGTGTGTCTCTGGTCCTGGGCCCTCCATGGCAGGGCTGCCGAAGCCGCCAAGCCTGAATAGCTCGCTAAGCATCAGACGTCCCCTCTTCCCCTTCCCTGGCCATGTTGAGTTCCCTCCTGCACAGCCACCCTTCCACCTCCTCCACCGGCTCTGTGCCCCAGAACACTGACCTATATGGACCAAAGCAATGGCCTCCCCAACCCCCTGTCGTTTCTGACTGGGTAAAGCTAACAGGGGGCGCCAGCAGATGAGAGAGAGGAAGGAGAACGAGGTTGACTTCTATGGGGCTGCTGAATTCCTCAACTGATGCTTTCAGCTCCAGGTCTGCAGTCCTTTCTACTCCCTCTCCTCTGGCTTTAGGCCAAGGTGTGCTAAGAGAGCCCCTGGAACACTGCGCAAATAGTCTCAGGCCACTCTCTGTCTGCTTCATAAAACTTCAGGTCTCATCACTTCTTCAACATTTTTTTTTTTTTAAGCAGTAGGGTCTTGCTATGTTGCCCAGGCTGCTCTCAAACTCCTGTGCTCAAGCGATCCTCCTGCCTTGGCCTCCCAAAGCACTGGGATTACAGATGTGAGCCACCCAACCCAGCCTTCAACAGGGCTTGCTCCTCCTCCACAGGGCTTGTTCCAGGCCCTGTAACATGGTTCCTTTTTACCCGTGTGAGCCCATTTCCTACTACTCCCTGCTTAGTAGCCTCGGGTCTGGCCTGGGAGCTGGACACACCAGCATTCTTCCCACTCCAGGCCTTTGCCCTTGCTGTACCATCCCTCCTGTGCCCCCTTGCTCCCTCCACTCGGCCAAATCCTACCCATTCATCCAGGTCCAGGCCCAGCTTGGTCCTGCTACCTTTCCTGCACCTTCCTTCACGAGTTGCTTCCTATTCCTCTCCACTAGCCCTTAACTATTTATGTTGTTTGCTTTGGATTCTGGCGCATTACTCTTCCCTTCCAGACAAGGCTGCATGCTCAGAAGGCAAAGTCAAAGTCTAATGCCTCACCCTCCCAACACCTAACACCAACAACCCCGACTCACTTCCTCAAAGCTCTTTTTCTCTGAATCAGCAGGAATCACATTTTCCCGATGTTTGGGCAGATTGTTGGGAAATCTCTCCAGCATCTTGGTAGACGCAGACAGTGGGGTTTCATGGTGGCCTATGAGAGGAAACAAAACCTTGAGTGAGAACAGTTTCCCGAGCTGTGGTGGCACTCAACGCTAAACTTAGGCAACAGGTGCTACCCACTGAGGGGCCCACAGTGCAAACTCTCAGCAAGACTGCGAGTTAGAGAAAATGAGTGGCAGTTACCAGAAAATTCCATCAAAGCAGGACCTTTACTACTTGATGGCAGAATACAGTATTCCGTGTCTCCTAGTGAGGAGCAAAGAAGTGTCCTTGTCATGACAGGGATCAGGACATTTGGGATGCACCAGACACAAGGCTCATGGGGCTGCATGGGTCCAATCCACAGGTGAAGTATTATGAGGCTTCATTAAAAGTTCAAGGAGTTCTCCTTTCAATGCTTTCCCCTATAACGTCACTCTTCTATGGCTGCTGAATTCCCATCTTGGTATTTAAATTGCTCAGGTGGAGTTCTACTCCTACTATTATGTAAATGTGAGCTTCCATCCGGGAAAGTGGTACATTACTTGCAAGAGAGCAGTAGGACACACCTGCTAGATGGATGGGGCCATAGCTCGCTCCACATTCATTCGTTGTTCACTACACAACTATTGCATGGCTACTGAGTGAGCATTCATTACGCATTTATTGAGCATCTATTGTGTGCAATTACTGTAAGAGATACAAAGCTGACTAGAATAAGGAACTGGGATTTGATAGGGCTTGATAATCCATTCATCTCTAAAAATGAGTCTACATACTGCCCCAAAGAGCCAGGTCACTTTTTCAGATTAGGCTGCCGGCAGCCTGGCTGACTTTCCTCTCTGTTCTCTCGCTGTGAGCAGATCTCACTCTGACTCACATCTCTTTCACCTTATGATCTTTCCATTGTTCCCCTAAACCTATCAAAGATTTCATGACATACATGCCAGGATGACAACAAACAGGAACTAGTCTAAGCAATGTACATTTCTTGATCTGGAAAATTCCTCTTTGATTCCCCATCTTTAGGTCAGTTCTCTATCTACAACATAATATCGTTCTTTAAGGGAAACCTACTTTTGTTTTGAGCCACCACTACTTTCTCTTGTGTACCAAGGAGCTCTGAGACATGCTTTGCTTGGGAGCAGGATTTCTCCATGTGTGGTCTGCCCATCTCAGACCTCTGAATCAGACTTGCTGGTAGGGCCCAGGAATCTGAATGTGAGTGTGTGCGGGTAACTCTGAGGCTCACTAACAAGAGACCTATGGTCTAAGAAAAGTGAGGTGTTCTTCCACATGCCACGCTGTGCAGCAGTGTTCTGCCCTTCCCACAATACCCACTCAGTGCTCAGAGTCCTATCTGTCTGGTAGGACACCTGCCAAGAGACTGCTATGGAAGGCATTAGCCTGAATCCCCCTAGTCCTCCTGTCAACCTTCTTGTAAACAGGCTTCTCCCGGAGCTGGACCTTCACTAATATCACACTGCACATGCTGGATCAACCACTGTACAACTTTACTCATGAGACCGCTAAACATTTTGTACAAATACTACCTGGTCTTCTTGACGTATTCATCTATCATTATCTCTTAGGTCCAGACTCTAGAGCAAAAAGCATATAGCTAGGCCCTGCCCCAGACCTACTGAATCAGGCTCTCTCGGGCTTATATATGCCTAGTTAACTAAGCTCTGATGCCGAAAGCACCCAAGGTCAGGGCCATGGCTCTGGGGCAAACCATAGACCATGCCTCTCAAGCTAATTGGATCCTTGTATTTTCAAGATTAATGACAACCTGGAATATCTTTAATGTTTTCCACAAAGAGAAAATGAAAGGACACATTTGGACACAGAAGGGTCCTCGTCAACAGGAGACACTGCCATAGTCTCAGTGCCATATTTTAAGATGATGAGCTTTGGAGCTCCTCCAAAGAGGCTTTTGAATTGTGGGATCCTTATACTTAATAGATTCCTTATACTTTGCTGTTTTCGCAGTTTTCTTACTTGGACAACCTTTCCATTTTAAAGGGATCTCATTTTACAAGTTAACCATGAAGACTCTCTGCCCCCATATTTTCTGTATTCTCATATATACACATTTCCTTATTCTCATATATACACATCTTCTTAATCACTGGTGGGCAGTCTGTGAGCCCCTTAACTGGCCCGTAATGCTGAGCAGCCTTGTAATTGCAATGGCCTCTGCTCATTAGCTATTTTTTTCTCACCATGGGCCTATTCATACATGCTCCTCCAATTACTTCTGTTAGTAAAAACATATTATTATTTTGTCATCTCCTTTACCTGTTATTTGGTAAAAATAAAATAAAAATGGCTACAAGGAATCAGGATAAAAAAAGAAATGGACCTTGACAATCTATAAAGAAAGGGATCAAGGCTCAAGGATATCTGGTTCCCCCCGTAACACCTGGTTACACACATCCCCACCTACACCTCACTGCCTGGCAGATTCTACTGTTTCCTGGTCCCCACATGCTCCTGGCTGCCCCACATCTCTTTTCCAGAGCCCCAGCCCTGACCTCTTTCTCCCCTAGTACCTGTCAGCAGCAAGCACGAGAGGAAGAGCACAGAGAGAAGAAACTGCATCGGCCTCTCGGTGCTCCAGCACCCGACTGACCTCCTGCCCTGCTCTGCCCCTACTGGGGCTAGAAGGTGGCAGAACAGTGGGGGGTGGGGCACAGGAAGGGCAGGCGCATTTCAAGAAAACTCCCTCCTGCTCTAATGACTTGGCACACTCGCCAGGAACACAGCTCTTCTCATCTCTGCCTTCGTTTGTCACACTTGCTGCCTTTGGGTGTCATGTCAACTTCTTACCTCTCTTGGGACAGGGCCTCTAGTTCAACCCCTGGCCATTACTGATGGCAGCAAAAACAAGAGAGAGAGGAAAAAAGGGACCTTCCCACACACCTGGGACAATACTGCCCTAGAACCATGACCAGCCCGACTCTGCTGCTCTCAACCCATCCTGGGAATTCATCCCTCCTGGGTCTTCAGCCCTTGCCTCTCAAACCCCTCACCCTCATGCCCACACGGACCCCAAGTTAATTCTTCCATAGAAACAGTCTCAGTTTTCTTAACTATAAAATGGAAATGACAAGGGTACCTACCTCACACAGGGTGGCTGTGAGGAATGAGGAAATGCATTCTGAAGGGCTTAATGTCGGATAATCACACAAGGTTTACATGATTTAGTACCTGAGTTTTGGAACATTAAACAGTTTTCAAAAACTGACTCAGAAACACAGTTAACTTGTTGATTTTCCTTGGGGGTAAAAATGTCCCAAGGTCTCAGGGGCCAGCCGGGAAAGGCTCTGAGCACAAGGCCTTCCCAGCTGAGTACAGTGTAACTACCAGGGCCGGTGGTTGACCACCAGGAGGCAGCATGCTGTCACCTCTGGCTACTGTGGGAGACCCGCTCTTACCTATCAGAAGCCAGTAATTCCTCAAGTAGTTGAGCTTGTTCTTGCTTTTGAGTCCGGGGTCAAACTTGAGCTCTGTGCTGGGCGTGATCACACACTCCCCCTTGTCCCCAATGGTGACGCCATCAGTCTGGGGCCCTTCCAGCAAAGGAAGTGTGCTGCCGCGGGGCTGTGGAGAGGGTGCAGTGAGGGTCAGGAGCCCTGAAGGGAGAGCACGTCCCGTGGCACACCATCCCAGCCACTGTCCTGAAAGGTGAGCGATTTCTAGTGCAGGGCCAGTCCAGGACAGAGCCCAAAGGACAAGGACACAAAGGCCCAACTCTGGGCAAAGAAGCTCCTCTCTCAGGATGTGACAAGCTGCACTGATGTCTTTATGGATGACTTTTCAGATTCTTATGTCTGGGTACTAGGGAACAAGAAGTGTGTGTGTAGAACTCCAAGACGCTGTTACAAGAAGCAGACATAAGTGAAGGAGAACGAATGGATATCTGTTAGTCACAACTGATGCAACCAACGGGGTGGAATAAAGTCCACCCACACACCCGGTGCTGGCTCAGGTGCTGCTGGAACTACGACAGAGGCAGGCGCTGTCTGCTCACAGGAGCAGTCGCCCAACTCACTGGGAAGACAAGAGAGCCAACCACACAGTCCAAGCATTGTAGGGATCAAGACAAACAGCTAGGATTATGATGCCTCGCACTTTCAGAGACAGAATGTTCGAGGCACGCTGGTGAGGCCCAAGGAGGCTTGGAGAGATTGCAACAGCAGGCAAAGGGTTTGAGTAGGGAAAAGGAAGAAGAAAGGGCACTTGAAACGTGAGGTGAGGAGCAGCCTGAACAAATGCCCTGGGGAAAGATGAACAGGAAGCTTGTAGAAGTCAGGGAGAAAGTGCACTTGCTTGGGTCATGTAACTCACACAGAGAAACTAACAGGTTGGCAGAATGGCATCGTGGGGCTGGATTAAGGAGAGCCATGAACACCAGCCTGGGGAGTTTAGATTTGACCACAAAAGCAAAAGGAAATAATCAGGGATTCCTCAGCTTTAAGAAGCTGTTTCTGTCATGTATCTTTCTTTCAAAGTAGAATGTGGCATGTGCGGAAACTGTTTTTGAGAATTTAAGATTTGTATTTTGCATTCTTAACCCGCAGTATGCTTGTGCATAGCAAAGTCATTCTTTGCTAAAATGGAACAGCAGCAGTTAGGCAGCTGTGAGCCCTCCATAGTGGACTTACCACGACAGCAACTCCCTCGTGTACCATTGAGGGAGAGGCATAGAGGCTGGTAGAGTATTTCCCAACATACAGAGTGGGCCTAGGAGAAAAACAGATACATGCATTCCAGAGTCATTTAATTTCCAGATCCCACAGAAAGGAGGAATCATAACCCCAAATACCACCCACAGGGATGACCACATTAACCCCCCAGACATGGAGGAAAGCAGTAGGGGTGTGAAGGTGGGGCACTGCCCTGGGAACAGGGCCACAGGACTTTAGTCCCAGCTGTCACTCACTGCAGAAACATGGACAAGCCACTTAATGGCAAGCCTCAGCAAAATTGCAGGGCTGGACTAGACGATGCCCATGATGCCTGCAGAAAGGACTACGTCCAATGGCCATCCAGGAGACTGAATACTCACCACCACCACCGAGGCCCCTCAGACGACCCTGTACAACACACTTTCACTCCAGCGACCACCAAAACTACCCCCATTCTGCCCCGTGCTTTCTAAGGATCCTGGAGGTCCTACAGAACTCCTGAGAAATGGTGCTCTACTCTGGATGCTGAGAGCAAAAGGGATGCATAAGAAATTCCAGACTCGGTGAGACTTCTGGTTCCTCAGCTGTATAGTCTGTCCCCATGTGGGACATCAGGGAGATGGAAAATGAGGAGAGCTACACCCCCTGGCCCTTCTGCTTACCGTCAAGAGCCCACCTGATCGGTCATCCACTACATTATCTAAACCTCTCTCAACGAATATCTTACATTTGAATGGTGTTTTACAATCTAAATACTCTCTGGCACATTATCGTATTTGATCTTCCACACAACTCTATGAAGAAACTGAGGCTTTTCTGAGGTGAGTTTAAGTGACTCAGTGATAGGCTAATAACAGGGGGATGGAGAACAGAAGCCTGCTGAGTCTTGGACACACACTGTTAACTATTTTTTTCTGATTTTTAAAATGAATATAACCTAAAAATTTAGAAAATATAGAAAGTTAAAAAAAAAAATCTCTTGCATCCCTACCACCTAAGATAGATCCAAAGTATACTTACACTGGCAGTCTCTTTCCTATCCCCACCTGTATTTGTGTGTGTGTGGCGGCAGGGGGAGGGTCTTGCCCCGTTGCCCAGGTAGGCCTCAAACTCCTGTGCTCAAACAATCCTCCCACCTCAGCCTCCCAAGTAGCTGGAATTACAGGTGTATGCCATGGTGCCCGGCACCTCCCACTCATGATTTTTATGTAATATTTAAGAATTCTGAAGCTTTAATGGGTGCCCCTCAGTTCTTCTATTCTGAGGTTTCCGAACGAAGCAGACGTGGCTCTGGATATTCCTCATGGCTTCAGAGACTGTCCTGTCTTTGGCCTCCCATGCAGGGCCTGCTACATTGCAACAGCACCAGAACACAAAGGCCACGGCCGCCCTCTCCTTCCCCGAGCTCCCAACTCACGTCAGCTTGCTCTTGGCCTCTGTCTCCTTGGGGAACGGGTACTTCCACTTGGTGATGCGCCCCACCTCCCCAGACATGAAGGTCAGATAGCGCAGGGTCTCCACGGCGACATTGATGTGCATCACCTTCCTCAGACCCTCCCGCTGCCAGACATAAAAGGCCACCACAGGGGAGGCGTAGTTTTGGATCCACAGGACATCCCCAGATTCACTGTCCACGGTCACCACCAGCCCATCACCATTGGACACAAAGTGGGACATCTCTGTACAGATCAAATAAACAAAGCATGCTGAGTCTCACCCCATCTTGAAACCACATCCTCTACTCTTGTGGCAGGCTGTAGTCACTCAGTTAGAGGAAACAAGACTTCTGGAATATTCTCAGATCTCCTCTGAGCAATTTCACTTGTTTCCAATGAACTCACTTAGTCTCTATAATATCAAGACACTGGGAGCTGGCTGGCTTACAAACACAGGATAGGATCACTCTCCCAAAGGCAATTTATTTGGTGATGTGCTTTACCATTCTATTCAATAAGTGACAGTAAACATTGAGGAGAAAGGAGCCAATGGAGATGCCTATTAATCTGGCATTTCATAGCAGTCACTTGAAACCCATCGATCAAACTGAAAGTCAGGGACAGCTGTGGTGGCTCATGTCTGTAAGCCCAAGACTTTGGGAGGCTGAGGTGGGAAGATCACTTGAGCCCAGGAGTTCAAGACAAGCCTGGGCAACATAGTTAGACCCACATCTCTACAAAAAAAAAAAAAAAAAAAAAAAAAATAGCCAGCGGAGGTAGGGGAGTGGTGGTGCGTGCCTGTGGTCCCAGCTACTTAGGAGGCTGAGGTGGGAAGATCGCTTGAGCCTAGGAGTTTGAGGCTACAGTGAGCCATGACTGCACCCCTGCACACATCCTGGGCAACAGAGGGAGACCTTGCCTCAAGAAAACCCCCCCAAAAACAAAAAAACACCCTGAAAGACATACCTGAACCACTGACACTGTCCCATGAGATTCACAAAGGAGTCCTCAGAGAAAAACGAAAATATTCTAGGTCCTTGACCAGGAAAGGCAGAGTCCAACTTTGACACCAATGTTAAGGTGACAGAATTGGTTTTTAGTTTTCATTTGAGCGAGGTGAATGTTAACTGCAGAAATAACTAGGGATGAGTCACATTTGCAGAGAGGCCTTCTTGACAGGGTTGCTAATATCCTATGCTGATTTTACTTCTACTTTCCATGGGCTTGCAGTAAATTCCTTCTGTGACATAGAAAGACTCAACAAGGGGTGTCCTCCTTCCTCTCTGGCTAAGCTTGTCACCATTTTACTTCGGTTTGCCTTCAGACTTCACCAAGGTCCCTGCACATTGACTGTGGGAAGTATTTACGATAAGCCCATGAAAAGTCCATGGAAAGAAAGAACCTGGTGACAAACAGTATCTTAAAAGAAAATCCTACTTTCTGGAGCAACTGTTTCCACATAGGTCAAAAGTACTGGCTCAAGCTTGTGAAATCCAGCAGAGAGCACTTACTGTAGTCCATGTCGTCCTCGGGCAGCGAGGCTGCGTAGTCAAAGTAGGTGGCATTCCACCGGAGCTCTCGCGTTTTGGTGTCGTACATGGTGATGGTGTATTCTAAAGAACACAGACCAGCCAGCCCATTACCACAGAGGGGCCACAGTACATACTGAGGTATGGTCCTTATCTAATTACAAACAATTCCTCCCTAAACTGTAGGCCAAAAAGTCCAGACTATCCATTTTGATACAGAAAGGCAATGTGAGGAGAACTGAAGTCCCAGACACACGAGTGAGCCTGGCCGACAGCATGTGGAAGCAGAGACGAGCCACCCCTGCTATGCCCTTGGACTCATGGCTCACAGAATCGTGAGCAATAGAATGGTTGTTATTGTTAGCCATTAAGGTTTGGGGAGCCTTATTACATAGCAATGGATTGCTGATAGTTAAAAACTGGCACCTTGAAGCAGGATGGCACCATAACAAACACCTAAAGCATGTTGCATTGACTTTGGGACCAGCTGGTAGGTGGAGGCTGGGAGGCTGACAAAAAGGTTGGTGGAGACTTGCTAGTGCAGAGGGGGCACTGCTATTCAAAGTGGAAAAGGGGTGACCCAGCTTGTGGAGGGTGCCATGATGAGTATGACTATTACTTGCAGTAACTTGGAAGACAGAAAAAATATCTAATCAACTCAGGGATCCAACTAAGGAGATTTCCAGACAGAAAGCAGAGAATGTTGGTTTCTCTTAGTTGTCTATGATATACTGTGAGACAAATGAGCTGAGGAAGAAATTATTCAGCAGAATACAGAGGAAATATAAAGGGTCCAGGACTGAATACTGCTGGAAAAGATTCTCATTATAAAAAATAACTTTAGGGAAAAGATCAAATCCAGGGTACTGCCAGCAACAAAAAATGGGTTCAGGGTAAAGATCAATAAAATCAAAGGTTAAGCTGTAAGATCCTTCTTTGAGACTTCCAAAAGAGTTTAAGGTGGCTCCTCATACACCCTCTGCATCAAAGGAGTTCTAAACTCACATTCCAAAGTCTAGAGACTTGTGGGTATGGTTTTTATCTAATGGAATAGACTATAATTTGACACATGGGAAGCTCACATAGTTTTTAAAGGAGTGGTATTAGCATAAACTAAAAGGATCAGAGACAGTCAAATTGAAAAAAAGGGTTTCTAGATCCCATTTCAATGGACAAGGAACAGACTGAGAAAGATACAAAACTGGCCATTTGTTACGGAAAAGAAAGGACTTCTCAGAGGGCAGAACCAAGAGCCACTGAGAGCACTATATTAGGGAACTAATCCCAGAGGGCAAAACTGGGCCCTAATGAAGGAATATTCCCTACCCCTGGAGGAGGGGAACCTGAAAACATGCGCCTGGCTAGATTTCAGAATTACTAAGGTCCAATGTGTGATATGTGTTTCTCTTTCCTGCCCTTTTTTGAGTGAACATGTTTATTGCAGCTATCTTGTCTCCATCTCACCACTGTATGTTGGGTGGGGGATGGGAAGGGGAGAAAGACCCTGTCTCTTTAATTCACAGGTCTCCAATCAAGAGGAGCTACACCTGAAGAACATCATCCACCTCCAGACCTGATGCAGATCACGAGACATGAGATTTTGGGACTGATGCTGGGATTGGATTTTGGGGGTCTTTGGAGGGAGTGGGAGGGTTGTAAACTACTACAGCCTGAGGGAGGACTGCGGTAGAACATCTCTAAAGGTCACTACCACCAATTCTTCCCATTCCTGTAATATGCATGTTACTCTTGCCATCAAGAGGCCGAGTCTGTATCTCTACCCTTGATTCTCAGTTGGCCTTGAGACTTGCTTTAACGAACAGACTGCAGTGGAAGGAAGGTTCTAGAACTTTTGAGCCCAGACCTTAGGAGGCACTGTAATACCCATTTTTACTCAAGAGGGAGCCCGGCTGCCATGTCAAGAGTCCAGGCTATCTATATGGAGAAAGGTCACATGGAAGTGAACCGAAATCTCAGATACATGAGTGAGGCCAACCAAGCATGTGGAGTAAAGATGATGGGTCCTTGCTGAGTCCTTCCTGAATTCCCTACAGAATCATTAACAATAAAATGCTTGTTTTAAGGCACTAAGTTGGGGTGGTTTGCCATGCAGCAATAGACAATGGAGGCAATGGATTTACACACCTATGCACACACATTCCACCTCATGCATATCCCAGCTCCTTTGAACACCACAGTTTCACCTGAGAATGACACAAGTTTTATATCTGGATGAAGCTGGGGCCACTGTAAGAATTTACTTGATGGAAAAGGTAAACACATAAATCCTAAGCAGTCACTACAGTTAGAAGCTGGAATACCTGATTTTTACAGTCTAAGACCTTCCACCCATTCCCAGGAGAGCCCAGCCAGCTTCTGCAGGGTCCAAGATTAGTCTCACTGAGTTTTAGAAATGCAGTGCTTCCCCCAACACTTTCAGGAAGGTTCTCTTTTTTTCAAATCCTTGGCTGTCTGAAAGTTTAGACCTAAATGTAGTGCTCAATTGTAATGAATTCATCCTAGGTTTTTGGTATAATTTTTTCCTTCTAAATGTTTTTTGTTTCTCCTTTTAGCTTTAAGTATCGTTCAACAAGTTTCATGGCATCCCTGACATGTGTGAGGTGCTGCACATATGATAATGAGTAAGGCAGGTCTCTGCAGTAATGGGGCTCACCCATTCATACACTCAAACATTGAGCCCCTGTTACACATCAGGCAATATGCCTGGTGTAGAGAGACAGCAGGTGAGCAAAACAAAGTCGTACCCTCAGGGAACTGATATTCTAGTGAGGGAGGCAGGAAGTAGGCACATAGAATTTATAAATATGCAGTGCCAAGAGTTAAGAAGAAAGAGGCTGAAAAAGGAGGAAACAGAAAATGGTACGGTAAAGAGGGTGCAAGCCATGCCTGTAAAGGGACAATGACAAGGGGTGAGATGGCTGTCACAACAGGCTTGTTAACTGCTACGTGTGCCCCTAGAACGGGACAGCCAGGTGTTCCTGAGCAGGGTGGAGGCCGAGAGGCTGGAGAAGAGGCTTCACAGAGAAGGTGACTTTTGAGCAGAGTTGTGCAAGAAAAGAGGATATTTGCCAGATAGGCAAAAACAGGCATACCTGGTGGAGAGGGCCACACCACTACAAGCCTTTAAAAATGGCACTGCCATTCTGGGAGCTGCAGGCAGTTCATCCTAATTGGGAAACTTTTTTTTGGGGGGGGGTGGGGGGACGGAGTCTTACTCTTGTTGCCCAGACTGGAGTGCAGTGGCTTGATCTTGGCTCACTGCAACCTCCGCCTCCCAGGTTCAGGTGATTCTCCTGCCTCAGCCTCCTGAGTAGCTGGGATTACAGGCACCCGCCACCACACCCGGCTAATTTTGTATTTTTTTTAGTAGAGACAGCATTTTGCCATGTTGGCCAGGCTGGTCTCGAACTCTTGACCTCAGGTGATCCACCTGCCTCAGCCTCCCAAAATACTGGGATCACAGGCGTGAGCCACCGCGCCCGGCTAGGAAACTTTGAAATGAGTGAAATGAGGCGAGAGAGGTGGCAGTCACATCACAGGGGTTGTTCTGGGCAGTGGTGCAGTTTGGACTGTATCCCTTGAGCAGTGGGGGACACTGAAGGGTCTTATAAAGGAAAATGACATGATCAGACCTGTGTTTGGAAAAAGGAAGCTCTGGCCACCTTCTAGGGAAAGAGGCTGGGGAGCTTCTTCTGATCCCTTCTGGAAACAGGCAGGTTGTAGAAGACAAAGGTTCATTTCTTACCTGTTCGCCCAAGATACAGAAGAGAGGTTGATGGGCAGAGACTATCTGCAAAGGCTGATGACAAGGTCTGCTGCTTCTCCCCAGTCAGGAGGTCAATAACATACCAGATGTCCTGCTTTTTACCTGAAAGGACACAAAAACACATCATCGTTTACACCATATGGAAAAAAGTATTACTGCCAAACTAGCAGCCAAGATGCTCTGTATTGAGAGACATAGACCTGAAATTCTTAGGATGTCATTTCTAAGGTGATGATGTAAATGGTAATGCAGAGACAATAAAACTTCTAGGCCCATAGGTCTTATAATAATTTAATAACCTAATCATGGTATACAAATTCCTCCAAACCTAATAACATAATTATAGTTTCAAAAAGTTCCCCAAACTTTCAAGTTAGATTTTATTGCTTTGATGAGTGGCTTTAAATATGAAAAGTCTTGCCTGTGAAGGGTAACCCTTTTCCCATGGACTGGGATCTACAGAAATACAGAAATGTGCCCAGGGGTTTATCTCCCTAATAACCATCATTCACATTTCTCAACATCCCTACTAACTAGCCCCCACTGAGAAGGATCTACAGTTACTGTTTATGACTATAATTAACTAGTACCTGGGACTGGTCAGTGGAGTTGGTTGCAATCTGATGCTAAGGAGGTCAAAGTTGTCTCGGCCCCTGGTCCCAGCCAGTAAGTTATTCCCTGGCCTCGGACCATACCCCTAATCTTGGTCAGCTGATTATGACAGGCAGACAGCACGGTAAACAACACTATTAAGAAAATCCAAAGCATATGTATCAATGGTATACACCCAACAGCATCCTAGCAATGGAGAGTCAGTAGCACCGGCCTCCAATGTGAAGGTCAACACAGTCACTGTGATGTGTATATTTCTGTTTTGTAAAGCATGATCTCTGGTGGTCATTCGTATCTTCCTAACTTATTGGAAAAGTCTCCTATTTTGGAGACTCTTAGAAGCAGAATATTGAGATGCTGAGGAAGGTCACAGAGGCTTTGAATTTTTTTTTTTTTTTTTGAGACCAGGATCTTGCTCTGTCACCCAAGTACAGGGTACAGAGGTGTGGTCATGGCTCACTGCAGCCTCGAACTCCTGGACTCAAGTGATCCTTTTGCCTCAGCCTCCTCATAGTTGAGACTACAGGCATGTGCCACTATGCCTGGCTCTTTTTTTTTTTTTTCTGAGATGGAGTCTCACTCTGTCGCCCAGGCTGGAGTGCAGTGGCGCGATCTCGGCTCACTGCAACCTCTGTCTCCCAGGTTCAAATGATTCTCCTGCCTCAACCTCTCAAGTAGCTGGGACTACAGGCACGTGCTACCACACCCAGCTAATTTTCTGTATTTTTAGTAGAGACAGGGTTTCAACGTGTTAGCCAGGATGGTTTCGATCTCCTGACTTCATGATTCTCCTGACTCGGGCTGGGATTACAGGTGTGAGCCACCACGCCCGGCCACCTGGCTAATTTTTATTTATTTTTTATTTTTTTGAGATGGAGTCTTGCTCTGTCACCCAGGTTGGAGTGCAGTGGCACGATCTTGGCTCACTGTAACTCTGCCTCCAGGGTTCAAGCGATTCTTCTGCCTCAGTCTCCCAAGTAGCTGGGACTACATGCGCCCGCCACCACATGAGGCTTAGTTTTTGTATTTTTAGTAGAGACTGGGTCTCACCATGTTGGCCAGGATGGTCTCGATCTCCTGACCTTGTGATCTGCCCACTTCAGCCTCCCAAAGTGCTGGGATGACAGGTGTGAGCCACCAGGCTCCTGGGCTATACCTGGCTAATTTTAAAAAAATGTTTCTTCTGTAAAGACAGGGTCTCACTATGTTGACCAGGCTGGTTTCAAACTCCTGGCCTCAAGCAAACCTCCTGCCTCAGCCTCTCAAAGTACTGGGATTACAGTTGTAAGCCACTGTGCCCGGCCTAGAATTTGCTAAAGCTATACTTCTAAAGTTCTAACAGATGTTGCATACATGCCTGCTCCACATGTGTGCAACTTACCCGTGGATCACAACTCTGTTCTCAATGACAAAATCATAGTATGAATGTGATCTGAAGGTAGAGGGGAACAGAGCTAAGACCACGAACCTTTTCCATCTGGCATGACATAACTGGTTACTTCAAGGACCACTAGAGTTTACATAACTCAGCTATTACTTTAATGGATAGACTGGGCAACTACCATGCTCTTAAATATGTTTAATGAACTCGCTTAAGAGGGCACAGCACAAAGATGATGAGAAGACAATACCCTAAGCAGACTATAAGTGAATCGCTGGCAAAAGCTGAAAGACCAGATAGGACACAGTGACATGGATGGTCAGAAGATTGTCAGATGTTCCCAGGGCATGGCCCACAGAGAGAAAAATCTGTGCTGATTGTTTCCTCCATATTCCTAGGCTGGGAGTCCCTCATTCTGAAGGTGTGGAAGGAAGCAAGCGTCCCAGTGTCCTGAGCAAAACCTTAAAAGTCTGGCCTGCACTTGAGACCCAGAAATACACATAAAGCTTCTGGAGGCATGAATAGGCAATAAGCACTTTCAGTTCCTCAAAAAGAAAGCTGCTGTATAAATACGGGCTATTATTACTACTATGATTTCAAGATAAATACAGCTCTCCTTTGTGTTGCAAATGCTTTTTTATTGACATTTTGGCAGCAACACGGTAAAAGAAAAGCAGGTGATCTGATGCTTTGAAAGCTGTGACCCCATAGGTATGAAGGCAGTTTATCTAGGCAAGCTATTAAGTGCTGTTTTATCAAATATTCCGATAGCAGGAAATACTAAGAAAGCCCTATAATTAACAGGCAGAGCCTGGCTTTCCTTTCTTGGCTTAGACGATTGTATTCACTTTAAATTTCATCCATTTGCCACTGGGTATGTTGCAATCTTGGAATCTCAGGACTAAGTCAACACAGCAACTAAAAGCTTGTTAAATGAGTAACCATATTAATGATGTCAATTCTTCTCCCAAGTTGGGGGAACCTTTTCTTAATTGGTCAGCTGATCCTGGGGAGAACAGCACCTGAAGCACAACCCAGGAAAGAAAGGGTTGGCAAGGCGGTGCCTGCGCCCTCTCTCTCCACATGCCACTTTCCCAGATTCTGGGACTTACATCAAAGAGACACAAGTTTCAGGGTTGGAGACAGGAACTCTTACCCATGTAGAGGATTCCATCTGAACTTCGGCACGGGGATGCCTGCACCAATTCTGGGATGGTAAAAGGAAGTTTCTTCAAAAAAAAAAAAAAAAGGGAAAAAAGTTAACCAAGTCTTGTGCAATTATTATAATTTTACCAGGCAGTCTGTTTCTATTACCTAATTCTGCTAAAAAGAGAGAAGCACTTTGCAGATGGGAGTTTTCCTAACTGAATACCAAGGAGAAGGGGGCACCCTATGCTTCCACATCTACTTTGTTTTCATTTTTATTTTTTTGAGACAGGGTCTCACTCTGTTGACCAGGCTGGAGTGCAGTGGTGCCATCTTGGCTCACAGCAACCTCTGCCTCCTGAGTTCAAGTGATTCTCCCACCTCAGCCTCCCAAGTAGCTGGGATTACAGGCATGTTGCCACTACACCCAGCTAATTTTCCACATCTATTTTGACAAGCTCCTAGGTCCCTGAGCTCCATAAACATCCACTCCTTCACTTGACACCATGTGCCGATGCCCCTCAAGGTCTCCTGTCCAGGGTGCTTCCCAGGGGTGACACAAACCTTTTCTGAAAATATTTACACAAATATGGAAAGTTATATATTCTTTGAAATTCTAAGAGTGGGAGAAAGAATTGTCCTGGCTTGGAATACAGAGCTACAGCTGGCTAGACTGAGTAGAATGACAGTCCTTTGTAGAGCCCCCAGGGGAGGGAGCCACGACATTGATGCTGAAGGGATGCAACCTTGGTGCCAAGCTCAAGCTTCGAGGGAAAGGAGAAGTTGCCATTACAGGGGCAACACAAGAGTCTGAGGTGGAAAAGAGTTCTGATGTTTTCTTCAGTAAAAAATTCACTATTGAAAAACAAGAAAAATGGAGACTTTTGGTTTTAAAGAGGAAGTTAAGATAGGTGCCAGGAAAAGAAACTCGAAGGAATCCAAATGTTTCAACTGCATTTCATCATAAAACTGATTCTTCTGAGTCTACAGCTGTCATCTGACGAGCTCTTTTGGTTAGTGCTCGTTTCAGTATACTTTATTTTTAGAACATTCTGTGTTCCTGAAATTGTTCTATAGATACCTGCTTTTATAGAAATGCCTCTACTGCATGGTCACCTTTTTCTCCAAGAAAGAAAAGATTTCTCTCTAGCTTTAATAAGCAGAGCTTTGCATACTAAATAACTTGGATTTTCCCATCATCCCAACATTCAAACCAAGCCTCAGAGGAGGAAAAATGCTTCAGAGAGGCTGCAATGACTGGGTTTTGCCACATGTTTCTGAGAATCAGAAAGGCACTGCAGATCGTCCAGTCTCCTGGAGTCCTGTGGTCTCTGCTTCAAGGCCCAAGCTTGGGAAACACTGTTTGTGGAGCTGCTAAACCACAACCCAGGAAGGAGCACAAGGGAGCGATGAAGGGCATCCTCTTTAAGAACCAACTCCAACACGAGAAGACTCGGCCCTGGACATATTCCTTCACTTCTCCAGGCTCAGTTTCCACACCTCTAAAATGGGGATATCACCCACAGGGCTGCTGAGAGATTCAAATGAGATAACTTATACAACTCACTCAGCCCAGTTTCTGGAAAACAAATTGCTTAAGAAATGAGGACTACAGAGCTGTGGAGAGAAACCGATGGAGAGCAGTGTTGAAGGTGAAATACACCCAGCTCTACACAAGCTTGCCCTCCTCCCCTCTGTTTTGGTCACAGGCATTCACAAAATAATTTTAAAATACCCAAGTTAAAGCCCACAATCCACTTACAGCCTAGACAAGTGGTTCTCATCCTCGGTTGCACATGAGAATTAATTGGAAGCTTTCAAAACTTCCTACTGATGCATATTATGCAAACAGAAAAGCACTCATCATCACACAGCTCAGTCAATGTTCACAAAGTGAACATACCCACAGAACCAGCATCCAGGTGAAGAAACAGAAGCCCCCCCCACCCTCTTGCCCCCCTTCCTAGCCATAACTCTCCAGGGTAACTATTATCCTAACTTCAAAACAGCAGAGACTCGTTTTTCCTGTTTTTGGCTTTATATAAGTGAACGGCAGTGTGTGGCCTTTTTGGTCTGTCTTGTTTTGTTCAACATGGCGCTTGCGAGTCATCTGTGGTGTGTGTTGTCAGACTGTTGTTGGTCCTCATCACTGGGCATGCCTCTTCTAGAGTTGATTTTTCCACTCCACCGTGGATGTTATTTGGCCACTCTGCTTATTATAAATGGTGCTGCTGTACATTTGGGCACGTGTCCATTGGTGAACAAACGTGCATTTCTCTTTTGTTTTTTGAGACAGAGTCTCGCTCTGTTGCCCAGGCTGGAGGGCAGTGGCACGATCTCAACTCACTGCAAGCTCCACCTCCTGGGTTCACGCCATTCTCCTGCCTCAGCCTTCCGAGTAGCTGGGACTACAGGCGTCTGCCACCTCGTCCGGCTAATTTTTTGTATTTTTAGTAGAGACGGGGTTTCACCGTGGTCTCAATCCCTGGCCACGTGATCCGCCCGCCTTGGCCTCCCAAAATGCTGGGATTACAGGTGTGAGCCACCGCGCCCAACCACAAACGTGCATTTCTATTGGGTCTGTAACCTAGGAAGGCATTTCTGGGTCCTAAGGACTTTAGGACTTACTGCCAAACAGTTTGCCAAACCACTTGTGCCACACTGCACTTCCACCAGCAGTAGGTGAGAGTCCTGGTTGCTCCATATCATCACCACATTTTCTTTTTCTACTTCCCTTGTTTTGGCCATTCTGGTGAGTATCAGTATGGCACTGTGACTTTAATTTGCATTTACTAATGACTAATAAAATGGAACATCTTTTCATATGTTTATGACCATTTGGATATTCTCTTCTGTCATTCTTCCACTGGGCTGTCTTTTTTAATGTACCATAGGATTTCTTCATGTATTCTGAATATGAACTTTTGTTGGATGTGCATACTACAAATACTTTGTGACCCCTTAAGAAGGAAAAGTTCTTAATTTTAATATAGTCAATATATTGATTTTTTTGCTAAATTTATAGTGTTCTTTAATATCCTATTTAAGAAATCTCTACTCACTCTGAGATCATGAAGATGGTTCCATTACTTTTTTTCTTAAAGCTTTATTATTTTGCATTTCACATTTAGATGTGTGATCTATCTGGAACTGATTTTATATGTGTTGTGGGGGGTAGGAGTCAAGACTTTCATTCCTATATGGATATCCCAATTGACCTACACCATTTATTGCAAAAACACTGTAAGCTGGGTGGTGGTGGCTCACGCCTGTAATCCCAGCACTTTGGGAGGCCGAGGTGGGCGGATCACGAGGTCAGGAGATCGAGACCATCCTGGCTAACACAGTGAAACCCTGTCTCTACTAAAAATACAAAAATTAGCCGGGTGTGATGGCGGGTGCCTGTAGTCCCAGCTACTCGGGAGGCTGAGGCAGGAGAATGGTGTGAATCCGGGAGGCGGCGCTTCCAGTGAGCCCAGATCGTGCCACTGCACTCCACCCTGGGCGACAGAGTGAGAGACTGTCTCAAAAAAAAAAAAAAAAAAAAAAAGTCCTGATGACTTAGATCAATTAAATCAGGACCTTCTAGGATTGGGCTCTATGTTCTAGGTCCCAATGCTGTTTTTTCGAATTCCAGGTTATTACAATGTATAACTAAGGCTGAAAACCACTGGTTTAGATTCTCAAATGGAGATGAGGATGGAATAACACATGACTCCCCTAAGGAGCAATTGGAAGGTGGGGCAGGTGGAGACAGCATTTCCCTATATCCCTCCCTCCTAAGGTGAGGGTCACCAGTTAGAGCAAACCCTGTTCCTAACACTATATCCTCCAGTGTATGGGCTGGGCCATGAGAACCTGCTGGTCTGCATCCGTGTTTCTGAACTCTGGCACCACATTTAAAAGCTCATTTAGGAAGCTCTCTGAAAAGACTGATGCCCAGGCTCCCCTCTAGATCACCTGAATCAGAATCCCCAGGGGTTGTTTTTAAAAGCTCTGGGCGGGAGACACAGTAAGACACTGTGCAGACACACTTAAGGACTGCTGGTCTAGAACCCCTGGAGTACAAAAAGAAGCTAAATATACTCACCGTCAGGCCTTCATTATTCTTGCTTCCAAGCGTATACAGGCTGCCATCATTAGGATCTGGGAGAAAGGCAGGCCTAGAGATTAAATAATAAATATCAAAGATAAATTACAGTCCAGGGCATGGAACAACATATCAAAGCCACGCGAACCCATGATGGAGTAATAGAGAGTGGGGGGTGGTTGTGTGTGGGTGTATAAGTGAGTATATAAGACAATTCCATCCACTATTCTCTCTCAATTCAACCACAGATAAATAAAATACCCCTATGGTGGTAAACACTATCCTCGACTGGAGAAAAGCGGCCTGAAAGGAGAAATCATACAAAACCACAGAAGACAAATCATCATTTGGTCAAAGCACTCTGGATGAAGGCAAAATATGTGAAAAGGACCCAGCAAGTCCACTTTTCAATTTCTACATCAATTGTATATAGAACTTCAGCCATTAATATTTAATAGCATAGCATGGTACATAAACAGGTAGAACAAATCTGCTTTTAGTTTTCAAGAGATATTTTTTGTTTAACTGGAGGCAATAAAAGCAGACACTAATGGCTTGACATCAGAGAGAACCCGCCAAGGGGACAGATCAAGGTCTCTCCGTCAGTAGCTTCCCTCGAAGCAGATGTGAAGTGGTCTTTTGTCAAGTTAATCTGCTAAAGACTGAACTGTAACTACAGTCCCTCAGAAACTCTTGGCTGAATTGTTCCTTTACTTAGGTTGCGCCATCATTTAAGGCTCTTACAGGCGCTATCCAGCTTTTACTCCAACACACGCTCTGCAGTAGCAGGTCACATTCACCTTTTTTCTCCATGATATGACACAGCAAAGAGGAAGAGGTCCAGTCCCCCTGAGGACTTTGGAAGTTTAAGCTCAAAGCTCAACTTGAGTTTCATCTCAAATAAGCCTTTTTAAAACCACTACCCTTCTCCCCCAGGAAACTGACGACCTCCTCCTCAATACAGGCTTTCATCATAGCACCTGTAAGACTTTATATGTCACTCACTGCTATTCCTCAAACTTACACATATATGCACTCCCAGCAATTGGCCTCATAAACACTGATTGAATGAAGACTGAATTTAAGGGAAGTACTGAGCAAATTGGAAAACTTACTCTTCCACATGCGTTGGGACCTGCAGGACTGGATCTGTGCAAAAGAACAACAAAGGCATCATCAGAAACATCCCAAAATGTCAAGATTCCCAGAGGCTTCCCAGGACCAGGTCAAGCTGTACCGGTAATAACTTTCTCCCCCATGTTAACCTACGTGGTCTAGTGTACGTGAAGGTTATATGCACGTTTGCATCATCATGCATATCTTTTAGAAAACATATCCACAGTGATGCAAATGTAAGCTCTGGATAGTCACCGAGGCTGGATAGAGAACTGAGACCAGAACATAACTGCTTTCAAGAAACCTGCATATAACTTGGGGGATGGATGCAGAAGGAAGAACCAGCCACCACCCACAGTGGACAAGGGGTCAGAGCATCACTATCTGACACCTCAAGGACTTCTAAAACCTAAATCATTACCTTGTCCGATGCCTGAAGTAGCTCTACATATTCCCATTAGGAAAAGTAAAACTGGTTTAAGAACTGACATCGATTGGATAGCAAATGGATACACCTCTTTGGAGCGGCAATCCTAGAGCCTCCAAGTGTTCATTCCCTTTGGCCCACCCATTGCATTTCTATAAAATCTAATTTAAAGATAATATAAAGTATAGAAAATGGCTTTTTGTACAAAGATGTGTATGTAGCAGCATTACAAATGACCTACCCAATAATATGGTTAAATTACAGAATGTCCCCTGGGCAAAAAATTAAGGCTTCTAAGAGGGCTAATAAAGTTTTAAGACATAAACAAACCTACGCTAGTATGTTCAGGAGAAGAGATAACATTGTACATACAGTATTAATGCAACTATGGGGAAAGGCTTCAATGTACCTAACTAGATGGAAAGATCAAAAATGCTAATTGTAAATTACCCTTTTTGGGAATGCAACTCCCCCCAACCTTTTCTATAGCTTAAAATTTCTGCAAGAGCAGGCATTACTTTTTAAATTGAGAACGTGTTTTTTTCTCTAAGTCAATTTTACATTTGCAGCAATTAATGGCAGAATTCTTCCCTCCCTAGATTTTCCTTGGCACAAAGCAAGAGGAAGCTCCTGATTCCAGGGGCAGATGGTGGTGGCAGTGAGAGAGCATGAACACTGGCACAGCAGCACTGTGTAGTGAGAGATCTATACGTCCGCAGGCAGGAGATTCACAGCGATGAGGTATTTCCAGCAACCAAAACCCCACAGCCTTGCTATTCACAACTTAAGCTCTGGGGGCAAGAACAGCAAGTATTCTTATATGATTTTGTATGCAGAATTCCAGACTCTGGAGGCTCTGCTTATGGTGACAGACAGCTGTCCAATCCATCCAATTATTGGATGAAGGAAAATCTTTTAAGCCTTATCGCATGTTGACTTTGCTTAAAAGCCCAGCTCCTATACAAAGGCATATGGTGTTCACAATAACAGGTACACACACCATATGTGGTCTGTGGGCAGCAAACAAAACAATTCACTACACCAAAAACACTTTAGGAAACAGGAAGAACTTTCAGTCAGTAAGCATATGTTTATCTTCCCATTAATCACCTCTCGGTACACTCTCACAAACAGACTGATGCAAGAGACAGGAAATAAAGGCACACCACACTCATCCTACTCAAACGAGCTAGTCAAGGTGCAATAACCCAGTTACCTTAACACGGGCCTGAAGCCACGCAAGTCAAGAGCAAGAATATCATATTCCGAAGAAAACATGGCAGTAAATGGCATCTTTTTTGTTTGTTTCAGCCACTTAAAGGTATCACAGATAAACGCAGATTAAGAGGACGCAGCCAAATTCCAGCAATTCACCAGAAACAAGACATGGAGACCAATATGATTTAAATTCCTGTTCATAACCTGATCTTTGCTGTACAGTGTTTGCTCAGTCTCACAGACCTGTCTTCAGATGCAGATTTTCCAGGTTTTCTATAGCTCAGCCACTGGTCACCTGACACTGAGGCCTCAGGTCCCAAGATGTGCTCTGTACCAGGAAGGTTCCAGTTAAGATTCAGGACGTTGGCAGGAGACAGGGGAAGATTCCTGGGACAACTACATTGGTGTTTAAGAACTGTGATCTTTTTTTTCTAGGCTTAGGAGAAGATAAACTCCAGTAGGAGGACCTTATGGTTGTCTTAGTATTTCCCATCCACTCAGTAAAATAAGTACCTGGAATAAGCCTCTTCAAAGCTGCAGGCCAGGTAAAGACGCAATTATTACGACAGTTCTGACAGAGACAGACACACTGCTGCTTGGCTTCTGAAATGTAACAATGACCTAATTCTGTAAATGTTTTTCTTTAAGAATCATCTGAATTCAAGATTTGCTTTAAAATACTACAGAAAATAATTACATGGGGGTGGGGAGGACAGATAAAACAAAAAGTGGCAGGCTGTTGATAACAGTTAAAGATGAGAAATGGGAACCCTGGAGTGTTATTTTACTACTCTCTGTACATATGCTTAAAGTTTTTCATATTAAAAAAGGTTAAAGAGAAAAATCTTTGGAAAGTCAGCAAAAATAAAAACAAAGAGCATTATCTGAAAATGTGCAATGAAAGAACAACATGAAAAAGTGGTTTTGATTTAATAATGAGAACTGGTATCAGGCAAGATTCTTGCTTTAAAAAAAAAAGTTTTCAGCCATGTGAAAAGAAACACTGTCCTGCCTGTAGGGATGTAAACAAATACTGCTGTAAAATAAGCCACTATCTATATGGGGCCTGATAAGAATAAAAGCCAATGTCACCAAGTTGTTTTACTTTAAAAAAAAAAAAAGTTGGGGGGAGTCACTTCACAAGTATAAAAAGTGGCTGTTATGTAAGGTAAAGGTAAGGTTATCTGGTAAAGGTACAGATATGGGAAAATGTAGCTGAAATAAAGGTTTGGTCTCCCAGGATTAACACTGGAAAGAAACAAACCTGCTCACTGATCCCCTGGGAGCAGTCACTGGCCTCAACTCCATTCCCCGGCCCCCATTGTGTGTCCAGCTGAGGCCTGGAATGGCACAAGCTTTACACCTGCAGGAACTGACATCCTGGGTGAGGTCAGGAGATGCTCATTGCTAGGCTATTGTGCTAATCTAAATCACCTCTTTAAGCTCAAATGACAAAACAGACGTCCACATCTTTCCTTTGTCCAAGTTCATAAGGGTAAAGTTTTAAACATTTCTGTCCCCAAAAGCAGTGAATTTTTGTCCCCACTCCCTCCTCCACACAGGGAGGAACACTGCCAGCTTCTCCCTTCAGCCTTTCTTCTCACTCAGAGAGCACATGCCTCTCTTTAACTTCCACCCTAACCACAGTGGGGTTCTAGGCTCCCCTCTCCTGGGTCCTCTCTCCCGGGTCCTCTCTCTGGATCAACTGGACACATCCACTACTTCCCACCAACACCTCAGCCTCTGCTTGCCCAAGTCACACCCTCTGTCTTTTGACCCAGGCTGGCTTCTACTCCTGACTACCGTATTTTATTGACAGTACCATCATTCTCCTAGAAGACAGCCATGATTCAGATGACACTGTTGACATCTATTTCTCCCTAACACATGCTATCGGTTGCCAAACTCTGTGGTCTATTTCGATGCCAATCATAGTTCTGTGTCCTGTTTCCATTCCCTTCAACACCATTGGAACCCTTTGTCTTCCCTCCTCTCCTTATCTGTGTGGTCTTTGGAATCAGACAAACGAAGGTGTAAATCCTGGCTCTGCCAATCACTAGCTGAGTGACCTTGGCAAAGTTACTTAAGCTCGCAGAGCCTCAATTTCCTCATCAGTAAGGAAAAAAAAATAGAGATAAAATCATCCTCATGGGGCATCTCTATGTGGATTAAATGTTTGTCAAGACTGTAAGTCAATGCCTTGACACTGAGAAGAGTGATCCTTTGAAAGGCATAAATCAGATTAAGCTTCTCTGTCACTCAAAATCCTTTGGTGGTTCCCCATCTCACTCAGTGAAGGTCAGTGTTTACACAGCAGCTCATAAATCCCAAGCAGTCCCTCCCTTTCAACCTGTCACCCTCTAATAATCTCCCACTATTTCCCACACACTCCATTCCAGCCATGCCGGCCTGCAAGTATTCAACAAGCACTGCCAGGCCTGCCCCTGCCTCGGGACCTTTGCACTGGCTGTTCCTCTGCTTAGGTCTTTGATCAACTGTTGGCATCTCGGAGAGGTCTCCTATGATCACCTCCTACTGCCCAGGATTTCCTACCCTTCTTCCCTGCTTAATTTTTCTCCATGTCACCACCTCTGTAGTTCTGTATATTTTATTGCTTACTTAATGCCTGACTCTGGCCACTGAGGGTTGGGATTTATTTTTTTGTTATCTGCATCTTCCCAGGGATCCAAAACAATACCTGACACACAGGTGGTAACCAATGTATTTGTTGAATGGAGCAATTAGGTGTCATTTCCTGTCTTAGTCTGTTTGTGTTCCTATAAAGGAATACCTGAGGCTGGGTAATTTATAAAGAAAAGAGGTTTATTTGGCTCACGGTTCTGCAGGCTGTGCAAGAAGCATGGCACTAGCATCTGCCTCTGATGAAGGCTTCTGGCTGCTTCCACTAGTGGCAGAAGGCAAAGGGGAGCTGGCATGCACAGAGATCGCAGGGCAAGAGAAGCAGCAAGAGAGAGGGGAGAAGGTGCCAGGCTCTTTTTAACAAGCAGCTCTCACAGGAACTAACAGGGTGAGGACTCACTCACTACAGTGAGGACAGCGCCAAGCCATTCACGAGGGATCCACCCCCAAGACCCAAACACTTCCCATTAGGCTCCACCTCCATCACTGGGAATCAAATTTCAACATGAGGTTTGGAGGGTCAAATATTCAAACTAGAGCAGTTTCTTTCCTACTTCCACTCTTGCCCAGCCTGGAAATCCATTGTTGATCACTTTTAATAATCCAGCAGATAAGCTCTACTCACCCTGAACCCAGGATCTGCATAGCAGTCCCTGTTCCTCCACCCAGGCTTCTGAGCACTTCTGAGCAGGCTGTAGAAAATACTGCGATCATTTGTGGAGATACCATCATACACCGTATCTCCATGGTGTGGCCAGCTAGGCCCCTGCCACTAGGAGATCCTGGCTGACTTCTGTTCTCACCCCTGTAGCTGGTATTTCAAACTAATCCTTGCCTCAAGGTCCCTGTCTCTCCACAAATGATTCTGCCTTCTGTGTTATAGGGGAAATTAAGGGAAACTGAGTGAGCTCGCTGAAACTTTCTACCCTTTGCATTCTACATTTGCTCAGCTCCACCCTTCCTTTCACATCTCTATAAAGGGACAATGCTTTTGTCTTCTCACTCATAGGTATTTCACACTCATACTAGATCCTGTCTCCAAGGATCTTCAACTCCTCCTTTGCCTGTAAATACAAAAACCCCTTGGCTCTGCCCACTCTTCTGTACACTCTCCTTTTCCTCCAAAATGCATCCATTTTAAGTTTACAGTTCAATGAATCTTGAAAAACACACACACCCATGTAACTATCTTTACCATCAAGATACAGAACATTCCCATCACCCTAAAACATTTTTTCATGTCCCTTTGGATTCAACACTCCCGAATCCTGCTCCAGATAAGCACCAGTTCATTTTGTTTGTTCTAAAATTTCACAAATGACCACGTCATAGATACTCATTTGTGCCTGGCCTCTTTATTTCACATAATATCTTAGATATCCATCCATATTGTTGTGTGTATCATAGTTCGCTCTTTTTTATTGCTGAATAGTATTCTACTGTAAGAATTTACCACAATCTGTTTACCTATTTACCTGCTGAGGGACATTTGAGTTGCTTCTATTTTTTTGGCTGGTGTGAATAAAGCTGCTGTGAACATTTGTGTATGAGTCTTTATTTGGACCTATTTTCATTTCTTTTCTTTTTCTTTCTTTCTTTTTTTTTTTTCTTTTGAGACGGAGTCTAGCTCTGTCGCCTAGGCTGGAGTGCAGTGGCACAATCTCAGCTCACCGCAACCTCCACCTCCTGGGTTCAAGTGATTCTCCTGCTTCAGCCTCCTGAGTAGCTGGGACTACAGCGTGCACCACCACACCCAGCTAATTTTTGTATTTTTAGTAGAGACGGGGTTTCACCTATTGGTCAGGCTCGTCTTGAATTCGTGACCTCATGATTCACCCGCCCTGGCCTCCCAGAGTGCTGGGATTACAGGTGTGAGCCACCGTGCCCCGCCCAATTTTCATTTCTTAAAACACTTAAGGAGGAGGACTGGCTGTATCATATTGTTTACATTTGGCAAGAAACTGACAAACAGTTTGCAAAAGTGGTAGTACTGTTTTATATTTCTACCAGCAATGTATTAGAGATTCCTATGGAATTTTTAGAATGTTGATTCCTAGGTTCCTCCCCCAGGAAGCTGACTTTGTAGATAGAGACAGGGAATTTGCCTCTATAACCCAAGTTGGGTGACTGAGCCATGCAGGGAAACTACACTGCTCCGAATCCTCTGTTCCACTTTCCTGCCTTCTTACCTTCCTCCACTCACTGCCCTCTGGCCCCTACTCTCAGAATAAGATCAGAACTACTACTGTCAAGTCCCCGTGACCAAAACCAACACTTGCAAATCCTCCACATGGCATCTGACGATGTTCTCCCTTGGACTCCTGACCCAGTCCCACTTGCAACTGCTATGGCTGTCTCAACCCAAGGCCATATCCCCAGGACCTGCTCCTCGGTTCACATTCCCCAGATTGGCTGGTGGGTTCCACTTCCACCCAGTCGCACAATCTAGAAACTCAGTTAGAAAGTCCCCAAACCAGTCCCTTTTAAGTGCACCTCTAGCAGTGATTGCAAATGTCCTGGGTTGGCCCTTTTGAAAAGTATTTAAGGGAGAGGGACGGGGATTACCACGTGCTGATCATTACTGAAGCTGGGCGCTGGGTACATGGTTTCATGATACTACTCTCCTTAATTTGGGGTATGTATAAAGTTTTTATAAAATGAAAAGTTAAAAGAAAAAAAGAAGTTAAAAACAGAAGCTATTTAAGGCAAACATCTGCAATAGGTTGGAGAGAATGGCCTGTTCCTCCTGCTCTCACCTGTGGCATAATTCTGGAAAGCCTGCTCTTCCAGTTGCACGGGGCACAGAGACTGAAGGGAAACCCATGTTAAGAGCATGAAGGACCCCATCAGGACCATCCCAGGCTTCCCTAAACGCAGGGTTGGCAGAATTCGTGAGGGAATGGGGAAAACATGGGGTGGTAAGTCAGCTGAACAGAAAAATATCTTTGATGAAATCAACCAAAATTTAAATAATTGTTTCAAACCAGACTTCAAGATTGATGGCCTCTCTCTGGAGGTAGCTCTGGGCACACTTCCTTCCATGTAGGAAGAAATAAGATCCCTTTGATTACAGAAGCCACAAGAACAGGTTGCTCACTTGACTGGAGCTCAAGGAGCCTTGTAAGATCCTTCTCTTCTCTCTCCCAGATGAGCACGGATATTTCTGGAACATACTGCTTTTGCTTTTCCGGTAGAATCTAGATGACCTCTGGCTTTATCGCCCTCTTCCACCTTGTTCTTTCTGACCCCATCTGACCACCTTTCTGACCCCCATAACGCCGCATTGGAAATCAGCTCTCTCTCCTGTACAGCTAAGATATCACCACACAGTTAGGAAGTCCCCAAACCAGTCCCTTCTAAGTGTACCCGTAGCAGTGATTTTAAGTGTTCTGGGTTGGCCCTTTGAAAGGTATTTAAGGACCCAAAGAGCAGAGATGAAGTCTCAACTGCTTTGTAGTCTGTGTAATCCTCTACACGCACACACCCCCATTACCCCCCACCCCAGGAGGAAGAGGACTGACAATCCTGCTACTAGTAACTTTCTGTTGAGATGAGCCAAACACATCTCAGAAACAATTGTCAGACATCTGCTTCAGCTCGGTTCTCTGTTAAGTGCCATGCAGGATAAAGAAGGGAGCTTACGGTTTGAGTTACAAAGCTAATATACAAGAACCATACATAACGAACTGCTAGAACATGGGGCATGCACCACAGGCTTTCCTAGGTGGGGACCAGAATACTCGAGCAGAAAACTCTCATAAAGGCAGCTGGCCCCGAGCACAGGGATGACAAGAAAACATGAGTGAAAAACTGTCACTGTGTTCACGGGACAGAGGATGCAGGCTCAGCAAATGTGACATGTCCCTCCTGAGGAACAACACAAATGAGGCTGGACTGTAGGCAGTGACACCATGGGGAAGAAAGCCTTGAAAACTTTGTGATGTGGAATAGTCCAACTGGAAGCCTCTGAGAAAAAGAAGAATGTGGGCCGGGCGCGTGGCTCACGCCCGTAATCCCAGAACTTTGGGAGGCTGAGGCAGGCGGATCATGAGGTCAGGAGATCGAAACCATCCTGGCTAACACGGTGAAACCTCGTCTCTACTAAAAATACAAAAAATTAGCTGGGCGTGGTGGCAGGCGCCTGTAATCCCAGCTACTCAGGAGGCTGAGGCAGGAGAATGGCGTGAACCCGGGAGGCAGAGCTTGCAGTGAGCCGAGATTGCACCACTGCACTCCTGCCTGGGTGACAGAGTGAGACTCAGTCTCAAAAAAAAAAAAAAAAAAAGAAAAAGAAAAAAGAGAAAAGTGACACAGGGTGAGCATCCCAAATCCGAAAATCCAAAATCTGAAATGTTCCAAAATCTGAAGCCTGAGCGCCAACGTGATGCACAAAGGAAATGCTCATTGGAACATTTTGGATTTCAGATTTTCAGATTTGAGATGTTCAACTGGTAATTATAATGCAAATATTCCAAACCTGAAAAAATCCAAAATCAGAAACACTTCAGGTCCCAAGCATTTCAGGTAAGGGATACTCAACCTATACAAGCCTCTGAAGGCTAGTTAGATAGGCGGGCATCAAGGCACAAAATGAAGGAAAAAGGGGAGAAGGAATCACAAAGGTGCTACAACAGACAGACACGAGTCGGGGAGGAGGGACGAGTGAAGAGGGGAGTCAGAAACAGACGGGAGGGATAAGAGTGTCAGCAAAACGGAGCCCTGTCTAGATAAATGCAGTGGGAGAAAGGAATGAGTTAAAGGTGACATGGAGATTTCAACCCTGGCTGACAGGTAACAGTGAAACTAGAAAGGCGTAGTCTGAATGAGGTAAACAACAGCTATTTTCTCAAGAATGTGTTTCAGGTTCTAACACTGTTTCCTTATTTAAAAAAAAAAAAAATTACTGGCAGAAACAAAGTCATTCACCCTTCCTTAACTCAAACCTTCAGTCTCCCAAATATGTTTCATACATTCGAGTGGCCCAATTAGGGAGTATTTCTCCCCAATGGCAGCTCATTCCTTCCCTCCAGAGAAAAAGCACTTCATTAACCTAAGCCATAAACTCCCATTAAAGCTGTTAGGTCCAAATTGTAAGACAGAAAGTCTCAGACATTCTTTACAGTTCAGCTGTCATGAGGAAAGTATTTTTTTTTTACGACATCTAATCAAAAGCTACCCAAATTCTCATCTCAGCAGAACTGGAAAAGGATGTAACAAGTTTTCTTTGGAGGTAACCTCCATAAGTCATTAAATGTCACATTTGACAAAGATGATCACGTAGAAATGACCAAGTAATTCAGAAAACTGCCCATACTAAAGGCAGCTGAATTCTACTGCGTTCTCATTCATCTCCACCTTGGCAGAAGTAACTCAGGCCAAAAAACACACTGAACGTTATAATCAATCATGAAGGCACTGAAGACAATTCAACAGTACAGCCCGTGTCCAAGTGCCTCTCAGGATGTCATAACTTCACAGAATTCATTCCTGAGTGATGGGGTGCCATCGAACCAGATGCTCAAAAGTGAACAAAGGGACAGGTAACTAAGTTACAGACAAAATAAGGCACTTTATCCATGTACTTCAACAATCACAACTATATTCCAACACACACCAACCAATGCTGCAAAGATGACTCATCAGAGCTGAGATCCACACTACTACGTGTGTAGCAGCCGCTAAGAGGAGCCATCTGAAATGAGAAATGCATTACTTTGAAGCAAGTCCCAAAAATAAGGGAGGAAAGTGAGTGGGGCTGCAGGAGAACAAGGCTAGTTACAAGCCAGTCCCTGTTGAAGCTGAGTGATGAGTACATGGGGGTTCTTTATATAATACTTCTACATTTGGGTATGTTTTAAACTTTCTATGTTTAAAAGTAAAATACAAAAAAAGAAAGAACCAACACATTATCAAGATGCTCAAAAGCAAAAACAGGTTTCTCTCACAGTCCCTCTCATAAAACTTAATTTTCAATCCTTCACAAGAATGGAGAGGAAACAAACACTTTTCTTATATTTAAGCAGTGAGGTAGAAAGGTAGATGATGCATATTGTAAGCCTAGAAAAGTCCTTGAGAGAAAACAGATTAGATCTGTTAACAAAACATCATCACTTTCCACAATTTCCCTTTCTTATGTTTCCATTGCACTTCTGAGGACGGATCTCCAACTCTTCCAGAGTCACACACACACTGCCTAAAGCGCAGGACAGAAAAACCAACCACCAAAAGCCATGCAAAACTCAAGATTAGAAACCACAACCGGAAACTGTCATGACTATGATACAAGCAACAAATGATTCATCCTGAGAAGGCAGTCAAGTCCCATCTGTTTCTCAGGACTCCCAAAAGACGTCCAGGCAGAAGAGTTCTGGGACCCAAGATAGCATCAAGTGCCTCGGACATTTACTGAGCATCCTGGCTGCCCAAAGCCCCAGCAAGGAGGTAGAAATCCACTAGGAAGCAAAAGAGAACAAAAATTTACAACACAAGCCAGAAGTGCCACAACAGAGGGTGCAGAAAAGCACCTCCAGAACCCAGACAAAAAAGTGGCTCACCCTGCTTGAGAAGCCAGGGAGGCAATCTGGGAAGGGGTCTTCACAGATGAACAGGAGCTTGTCTAACATTGCAGGCTGCTGGGGGAAAGGGAGCATGAGCAAAGGCCAGAGGTCTCCAAGGCCTGGTAAGGAGTTACATGGCTGCAAGAAGGGCACTTGCTGGGCAAGGGAGGGAGCCCAGGGAGTTGGGGCAGGGGGCGGTGAGAGACCATGAACGGCCTCACACATGCACTAAGGAGCTTAGACTTGACCCTGTGGAGCAGCACTTCTCAAACTAGCAGGGGTGAAGGGCCAGCTGTTGAAATGGTCAACCCATCATGGATGATGCTCATGCTCCCTATTTGTCCTTTCCTCATCATTCACAGGTAACACACCACACACACTGGCACAGGCGCAATGCCACCACTATAGACAACACCAAGAGCATTTCAGCAGGCAGGGTACAGCTAGGTCCAATTGGTCTTTTTGGAGGGTACATCTGAGGGCAGTATGATGAGTGAACGAGAGGGCTAAGGTGGGGAAGGGGCATGGATGGTGGTCAGGAAGCTGTTGCATTCACCTAGGAAATGAATGCCAAGAGCCTGGCTAAGGCACCAGCAATGGGGCCAGATAGGAGGAGTCAGGTTTGCAGGGTCCTTCCCAGTTTACATGACAGGGCTTGGTGACCACTGGGCATCAAGGGGGAAGTAGCACAGCATCATTCTATTTTATCTAGTTTCTAGACTGCTTGGTCGTGATTCTGTCGGCACAGGGAGGAACTGTGGCAAGAGGCACAGGTTTAGAAAGAGACACTCATGTGAGAATCAAATTGTCTTCAAATTTCAAATAACTTTGTTCTGACTCTTCCCTCCAAAGAAATCTCCAGTATTATGTCCTGTTTTGTTCACCTGCTGTATACTCAGAACCTAGAGTAGTATCTGGATAGCTTTATCATTTATCTAAATGTCCACTCAAGGGACATCTCAGGAGTCTGGGCCCAGCTGGCTAGGAGAGGAGTCATACTGCATATTTAGCAGATTTTTATGATTATTAAAGAATGGTTCTAATTTGACCCAGCCCTTCATGCCTACTATTATTGGAAAGGAGACAGAAGATAACGGAGCATGGTTACTAAAGAATAACCTGTAATTTGATGGGGATTTGAGTGTTAAAAATCAGCATTAACTAGTATTTCAAGGTGAGCTCAAGAAGCCCTACACCAGCCCTGGAAATACTAAAGAAAGTCCTCTCAACTCCATCAGGCCAAAGCAAGCTAATCTAAAACAAAACGTGATGGCAACATTCTCAGTTTGCATTTGGTCTAAAAGTACACAGATGAAATGTATTCAACTATATTCACTGGTGAGGTTTTAGAGAAAGACACACTACAGTTACAAAATCACTGCTTAGAAGGATGGCCCCTAAAGCAAAACGTCACAACCCAAATGAGTTCCAGAAAATAAAACGCATTTTCTCTGTTAGGTATAATTTGCCACTATGGTGTAAGAAATCTCCATTTCTGGGAACCACAACACATTTGACTGAGGAACAAAAGCACCTGCCAAACCAACACAGAAAGAAAAAAAAAAAAAATGTCCAGTTTGTTGGCTCCTGAAAAAAGTAAACAGCCGAATGAAGTCGCAGGCCTCTATCCTGAAGAACCCCAGCGTAGTAAGTTAAAGGTACGTGTTTGCATCAGCAAGTTTATTCCATTCAACTCTGAATCCCTCCTTGAGACTCAGACCCAGGCTAGTATCCTCTCTTGTGTGGACTAGTGCAATGCACCCCTGCCTGGTCTCCCAGCTTCTTCCTGGCCCCATCTGTTCAGTTTCAACACAGTACTTGTTGATCTTGTAAAGTGGAGGCCATGTGCCTTACTCGGCTCAGACTACTGTAACAAAATATCATAGACTAGGGGGCTTGAAAAACAGACATTTATTTCTTATGGTTCTGGAAGCTGGAAGCCTGAGATTGGTTTGTGGCGAGGGCTCTCTTCTTGGCTTGCAGACAGCCACATTCTCACCATGTCCTCACATGGTGGAGAGAGAATGAACAAGCTCTGGTCTCTCCCTTCTCATAAGGACACTCATCCATCCTAAGGGCCCCACCTTCATGATTATCTCCCAAAGGCCCCATCTCCAAGTACCATCACACCGAGGGCTAGGGCTTCAGCTTATGAATGGCAGTGGAAGGATGACAAAAATATTCAGTCCAGAACAACAGGGCATGTCACTCCTTGCCTCAGGTTCCTCCAATGACTGAGAAAAAGCCAATGTCCTCATACCAGCCGCTAGGCCCTACACCAGTGGTATCCATAGGGAGGGCACAGGTCCCTAGGGAACGCTTGGGAAATCGACAAAGGTATTTTCTGGTGGTCACAGAGACTAGGGGACTTTACAGGCACTAAGTGTGGGGGACCAGGGATGCTAGTGGTCCTGCACAACCAAGGATTGCCCTGCATCTGCACGCCACTCTAATGTCCTGCCAGACATTCTCACGGGTCAAAACCCTTTACTAATTATCTGAGCCTACAGTCTGTTTTACACATAAGCACAAATGTACTTTTTCATAATATACTGAATTTTCTCCGAATGTAACTACTGTGTAAGGCAGGTAAGGCTATACTTCCTTTGTTTGAAACACTACCAAGAACAGTTCACCATCTTGGAAATCCAGTTGCCATGGCTATGGTGGTAAACTGTCCTGCCCTTGTCTCCATCTGCATCAACAGGCACAGCATTTGCTCATGGGGGGAGTGTCAGTGTGTGCCTGAGCAATTACATGTTACATCTATGTGATTAAAAATTACTTTCCTATTATTTGTTTTAGATTACCTGTTCGGTAATATGTTTATTTCTTTTTGAAACTGTGTATATGTAGTTTACTGACTATACATTTTGTTTTAGTAAGCATCTTTATAGTAAATATTAAGTAAAGGAAGTGCTGGGTCCCTCCTGCCCTGTATGGCTGGCCCATCTCTCTCTGAGTTGATCTCCTTCTGCTACATCAACTCTGTGCTCCTCCTCTACCACGCCAGGGATACTCCTACCCTTTTTTTTAAGGACACTCTGCCTTTGACCCACTATGCCTGCTGTCTACAAGACTCCCTTGCCTCCTTGAGCTCTTGTTCAAATGACACCTCCTCAGTGGTGCCCTCCCTGTTTAAAACTGCAGACTCCCACCCCAACCTGGTACTGCCCATTCCATGTCCCCACTTCATTTTTTCTCCAAATCTCTCATCACTACTAAGTAACTGATTTCCTGTTTTCCCACTAGAATGAAAGCTCTATGATAAAAGGTTTTTGCGTGTTTTGCTCACTTGCTGTATCCTCAGGACTTAAGAGTAGCATCTGGATACCTTTATCATTTATCTATATTTAACAATTTAGAAAGATGTTGAAATCTTTAGTTATAACCACAAGATTAAAATTAAACTGAAAACTCAGGGTATCTACACATTACTATCTTTAATCTTTGTATAGAAATATAAGTTAAGGCCGCTGGTATCCAGGGCTGAACTAAAACAAGCCAGTTTATTCTTAGAAAAACAGACTTAGATCATCATGAATACTACTGGAAATTATTAGGCTGGGCACGGTGGCTCACATCTGTAATCCCAGCACTTTGGGAGGCAGATCACTTGAGGCCAGGAGTTTGAGTCCACCCTGACCAACATGGTGAAACTCTGTCTCTACTGAAAATACAAAAATTAGCCAAGCATAGTGGCGCATGCCTGTAATCCCAGCTAGTCAGGAGGTGGAGGCACGAGAATCACTCAACCTGAGAGGCAAAGCTTACAGTGAGCCAAGATCACACCACTGCACTCCAGCCTGGGCAACAGAGGGAAACTCTGTCTCAAAAAAAAAAAAGAAAATAAATTATTAGACTTTAATTGGATTTCTCTAATTCTTCCTTTAAGTGTCTTGTAACTCCTCCTCCCTAATCAGTCACTGGATTCTACTGATTCTATTTCTGGCTTGCCTCTCACCCTTCCCATCCCTCCCCGCTTTCCAGGTCTGCTTCCTGTCTCTAGTCATCCCACACACAGCTGCTGGATTCATCGCAAAGCGAGCACCTGTTGAGTCACTCACCTGTTCAATCACATTAACAGCTCCCAATTTCCTGTTCAGTCAGATACAAATGCCTAAGTGCTCCCGTAAGGCTCAAGGTCCCCTTGTAACCCTCCCTCCCTCTACCTGGAGACGTTGCTAAGCTCCTGCTAAACGGGGCCAGCTTCTGCACCCTAGACCTGCTGCCTCCTTTGCTCTTCTCCAGGCCTCACTCCCGACTGAACTCAATTCATCCACCAGGGCTTACCTCCGACACCCCACTTCATAGAGCCTCCTGTCCTCCAAATGGATGTGGGCTCACAGCACATTACTGGTCCCTCTCATGAGTGGTTACAGGACTCGGCTGTGTTGTAGTCCTGTGTTCTTGTATTTTCACCAAGGGTTTGGACCATGGGGTTCTTGAGGACAAGGTCTGTCTTTTTCATTTTGATGTCCTATAAAACAGGGGTCCCCAACCCCCGGGCCGTGGACCCATACTGGTCTGCGGACGGGTCCGTGACCTGTTAGGAACCGGGCCACACAGCAAGAGGTGAGCAGTGGGTGAGCAAGCAAAGCTTCATCTGTATTTACGGCTGCTCCTCATCACTGGCATTACTGCCTAAGCTCCACCTCCCTGTCAGATCATTGGTGGCGTTAGATTTTCATAGGAGTGTGAACCCTATTGTGTACTACGCATGCAAGCAATCTGTGTGGCATGTTTCTTATGAGAATCTAATGCCTGATGATCTGTCACTGTTTCCCATCATGCCCAGATGGGACCGTCTAGTTGCAGGAAAACAAGCTCAGGGCTCCTACTGATTCTACATTATGGTGAGTTGTATAATTATTTCGTTCTACATTACAATGCAGTAATAACAACAGAAATAAAGTGCGCAATAAATGTAATGCACTTGAGTCATCCCCAAACATTCCCTGCCCCCGCTCCCCCAGTCCATGGAAAAACTGTCTTCCACGAAACTGGTCCTTGGTGTGAAAAAGGTTGGGGACTGCTGCAATACAGTATCTCTCACATTCCAGGTTCTCTAAATACACATTCAATTGAGTTAAAAAGAGTCAAATTCAGGCGGGCGCGGTGGCTCACGCCTGTAATCCCAGCACTTTGGGAGGCTGAGGCGGGCGGATCACAAGGTCAGGAGATCGAGACCATGCTGGCTAACGCGGTGAAACCCCTTCTCTACTAAAAATACAAAAAAATTAGCCGGGCCTGGTGGCGGGCGCCTGTAGTCCCCGCTACTCCGGAGGCTGAGGCAGGAGAACGGCGTGAACCCGGGAGGCGGAACTTGCAGTGAGCCGAGATCGTGCCACTGCACTCCAGGCTGGGCAACAGCACAAGACTCCAACTCAAAAAAAAAAAAAAAAAGAGTCAAATTCTTTCAGCTCTAAGTTAGAGGAGAAAACAGGTTAACTCTTATGTTTGACTAAGCAACAGGACACAGTTTTGTTGGATATAGATGACGTTACTTGCAGAAACGAAGACTTGGAAAAAAACAACTTCAAGCATTATGTGCAGGGCAAAACAAAGCAGAATGAAGTGGCTCAGGGTGAAGATGCTCTGCCTGGGAACAATAACACTGAAAAACATGCCCTAACATTCCATAGCCAAAGTGTTTCTCTCAATTCTTGTGTGATTTGCTGATTTTCATCTTTGGACAAAATAGGAAATCCTGAAGTTTCAAGGACTCTGTTTCATTTAAAAAACATTAAAAGGCTTAAATGTGATGGAGATACAGTACAGATAACGTTCTTGGAAGCTGTCATAAAACACTCTACAGTCCTCCCGTGGTCACACGCTCCTGAGAGAGCTCGTCTTTGGGCTGCTTTAAGTCCCTGCTGATCCAAGCAGGGCCCATGCAGGTGGGGCAGGATGGCCTGTGGTAACCCAGCTGCCATCATCTATGGACGGTAACGAGGTTTGTTGCTGAATTCACAAGACAATGTGTGACCTTCTGACATATGCCAATATTTTTCCATCTAGCATACTGTTTTGGAACACTTTATTAAGGAAGGAAAAACATTGGCTGTGCTCATGAAAGTAATGAGTCACAGAGTAGTGACGAAAGAGAATGATGCTGTTCAAACCTGAACCTCAGGCCAAATGAGATTTATTACTAGACAGATTAAATAATATAGGTGACTCTGAAAGTCCCAAATCCTGGGATTTGCATGGCTTTATCTGGAAAAATTACTTTGGAAATCAAATACAATTTCCCAGCTATAGGGCTTGACTCTGCTAGTTACCATCAGTAAGATCAGATCATAACATGGACGCATGGTATGTTAAGTAAGAAACAAGCTCAGTCTTTATTCCCTTCACCATAACAACCCAATAAAATGGTTAACTTGGATGAATGTCAAATCTTACAGCCCTCTATTATTTCAGCCTCTATAAAAACAAATGAGTAATTTGAGGTGTTGAGAAGATACCTTCTTGTAATTATGATTACAAGATTCTAATCATGAGAACAAATTTAGTGCAGCATGTCTTCATAAAGACCAACCAGCCAGAGCTATTAATAGAAAAGCCTAGAGCCATTTTAACATGAAGTCTAAACAGAAGCAAAAAAGAAAAGAAGACAAAACGTGCTTCTTTAACTGATGCACTTAGTGGATAACCATAGCAAAGCTATGAACATCCTTTGGGCAGAACACCTTTTCCTCTCTTGATCCCATTCTTCTTTATTTCTTATTTATTTTATTAGATAATGAGTAATGTTTTCTCTTTCTCCGAATATGTTTCTGTGGAACCAGCTAAGCAAATGTCCATGGCGCCCAAGGACCAAATCCAAATTACCTTCTTTTAAAGTCCATTTGATTGAGCCTGTCCTCTTGCTGACAGCATGTAAACTTCCATCCAGCGTTGACACAAACAACAAGGTTTCAGGAAGTGTCACCGTGCTGGTACTTCCAAAAATCTGCAAGGAGATGTAGAAGAATCTTTATGTTGATATGATTCTTCACCTTGGGCATGTACAATCACAGAACCCCCACCCCCAAGGTTATCCTGCTAAAACCCTCCATTTTACAGATGAAGAAATGGAAGGTGGAGAGCCTAAATTCCCACTCACTCAGGACTAGAACCCAGGTCACCTCATTCTAAGCAGTGATCCTGCCTGCAGACAGGCAGGCTCATGACCTCACATGACAAGGACAGGAATTCTGAAATAATCCATGGGCAGCCTCCGCTGAAATAAAGGGGCAAAGTATGCTCAGCTTTCTGACTTCCTTCTCTTGGGTCTATTCTATTCTCTAAAACCTGATCATCTCATAAGACGTTATAATAAAAAAGAATGCCAACACCCATGCATACACACACTATGAAATTTTAAAAAGCAAAGAATTAGGGGAAAATGCTTAAAGCAAAATAGGAAAAACAGCTTTCATTATACAAAGAATTTATAAAATAAAACACCAAGATTCCAATAAAGACATGTTATAAAAGTAAACAAATAAAAAGCATAACCCCAAAGTGGTCCTCACTTAGAATAAAAATAAAATTTAAATTAAAATGTAACTTTTTTCTCAGCAAACTTAAAACAAAACAAAAAACATTTGAAAGGAAATAGCCAAAGGCTGTGAAATTTCTCATCCATCGCTAGTAGCACTGAAAATTACTAGGATCATCTTTCTGGAAAATATAAAAGTGCTCATAGTTTTTGATTCTGTAATTCCACTTCTATACTCTAAAGAAATAACTCCAGAGACTGAAAAAGTTCTGCGCACAATGATACTTATGACATCCCATTTATAAACACAAAAACTGGAAAGAACCAAATTTCCAATAATATCTAAACGGCTAAGATAAATGAAGACATATGCTCAGTGAAATAATTATCACTAAAATAACACTTGGAAAAATCTACAATATAGAAAAATGCTGATATACATTATCAAGTAAATATAGAATCCAAGATTTGATATCCACTGTGGTTACAATTATACTGGACAGTTTTTTTTTGGCCTGCCTGTCCTCTGGCTTTGCTAGGAATTATAGCCTCATTCCACAGGGTTTCCATGGGAGCAGGTGTGTGCACACATGTACACACATGGACACATTTGCAGGTGACAGCTGGTAAAGTTTCCTGGATAAGATTTCCCTTTTGAGGTAGGGGTCCCTTCAGCAACCCCACCCTTGTAATGAGCTTTTCTCTCCCTTTGTCACTATACTATCCTGCAAATTAGCTTTTCCCCCAGGGTCTTCAATTGAAAAAAACACAGGCCAATGCAACTTGCCTATACTGCAACAGTTTGAATTCTGGCACAAATGCTATTTTTGAAACACAGAAGTATGGAGCATTAAATGTAAAAGGATTGGGGTTATTTGTGCATGGGAGCCTGTTCCCAGAAGGCCCGGCTACTCTCAGTAAGAGCCAGGATGCCTAATTAATCCTTCAAAGGGACGGCCCCACAGGCTCTCTCCGGGGCAGCCTGAGGTGGCAGGACAAATACTCCGGGGTCCCGTATCCCTTTTCCATGGTGGAGACCCACCAGCGGAGGGAGTGAAACGGCTGCCAGAACTTTGCACAAGCTACCTCTTCGCTTTGCCCAGGGCCAGGGCCCACTCCCTGGAATGGGAGACAGGACAGCCAGCAAGCTGTGTTGCCAACTACCAAGTCTACTTTGTGCAAAGTCTCAAGTCTGAGGAAGAAGAGTGCTTTTAATTCTACCTTTGGAACTAGGAAATTAATCTCAGAGTATGAATCGGCTAGGAAAACGGAAGCCTCAAGGGTGGTATCTGCCCTAGCCGGGGATGCAAAGGTCACTGTTTGGGAGTGGTTAGAATTATTTCAGCCCAGAGGGTCCAGATGGTGACAAGCCACCTGAACCAAAGGTACCTGGGCCTGGAGAACTGTGGCCCTATGACAAGGTCACCGGGTGTTCATGAGTAAACTGGCTAAGTGAATTGGGGCTGTCTGCCACTGAGGAGGGGGAATGGGTGTGCAGCTTGGTGTGGGATGGCTGGATTATGTTAGGTGTGCCAGTCTGGAGGATGAATAAGTGAGAGGGCAAATTATGCATACCTGGGGCCAAGAAGTAGAAATCCCTGCTGAGCCCTCCTCCGGCCAAGAAGTAGAAATCCCTGCTGAGCCCTCGTCCACCCCTCAAAGTTCCCACAGGAATAACCACTCTGTACAACAGGTCTTGTTGGGGCCACACAAAAAATGAGTTAAACTCTGGGTGGCTAAAATGGAAATAAGGCTGGGCATGGTGTCTCACCCCTGTAATCCCAACATTTTGGGAGGTCAAGGCAGGCAGATCACCTGAGACCAGGAGTTCGAGACTAGCCTGGCCAGCATGGTGAAAACCCATCTCTACTAAACACATAAAAATTAGCCAGGCGTGGCGGCATGTGCCTGTAGTCCCAGCTATTCAGAAGGCTGAGGTAGGAGAATTGCTTGAACCTGGGAGGTGGAGTTTGCAGGGAGATTACACTGAGCCTAGGCTGCGCCACTGCACTCTAACCTGGGTGACAGAGTGAGATCCCGTCTCAAAGAATAAATAAATAAATAAATAAATAAATAAATAAGAATAAAGTGGGAATAAGACTTGAGAGAGCTCTGTGAATGTGTTTTCTGCCACATGGAAAAAGCTGAATGAGAAAGACACATAAACAGAAAGCAGCCTGAGAAGAAACATGGTTGAAAAGACTGGGAGAGTCCACCCTGGTTTCCACAGCTCCTCAGGCCTTGCTAAGTTCTTGCCCTTGTGCTCAGAGACACTCCAGTCCTTACAATAAATTCCCCTCTTTGCTCAAGCCTGTTGGAATTAGGTTTCTGTCACTTGCAACCCAAAGAGTCCCCACCACACACCCAATGACGAAATATGCAGATAGAAAAAGGGAAAAAAAGGGCCAGGCCTGTAATCCCAGCACTGTGGGAGGCCAAGGCAGGCAGATCACTTGAGGTCAGAGGTTCGAGACTAGCCTGGCCAACATGGTGAAACTTTGTCTCTACTAAAAATACAAAAATTAGCCAGGCGTGGTGGCGGGTGCCAATAATCCTAGTTACCCGAGAGGCTGAGGCAGAAGAATCACTTGAACCCAGGAGGTGGAGGTTGCAGTGAGCCTAGATCACGCCACTGTACTCCAGCCTGGGGGATACAGTGAGGCTCTGTCTCCAAAAAAAAAAAAAAAGAGAGAGAGAGAGAAAGGGAAAACAACACTGCAAAATTATAGCAATATTTCTTCTCTCATTTTTTAAACTTCCAATAATATGATTTGCTAATCTGTAGTGAATTTTTCACAAAGTAGAAAGAAGATGGACAAGCTAGCAGGTAGCAGAGAAGCTTGAATTTAAAGCAGCTTCGGCAAGCGCCTTAGTTCCATGTGAAGCACTTTCCACCTCAGGACAGTAGGCAACTCAACCACCTTTGATCATTAATCTCCACCAAACAAGGGATCAGAGTTTAGAAACACAAGGGTCTCCCAATAAGATTGTATGCATCCAAGAATAAGAAGAGTTTGCTGTTATTAAAGCCAACAGTACAACCATAATGAACTAAATGCCCCAAGTATATTAATACTTATCACAGTATTAATATTTAAAAGGGTTAATATTTACTAAAAGATATCAGTGCTCCTTTGCTACTAGTGGGAGCACTAGTGGAAACAAAAGCCACCTGCCTTGTCTGAGCATCTTGGAAGCCACTGGAAGAGCAACTGTCTGCGGTTGGTTCACGGATCAAAATAAAACACTAATCACGGCCAGGAGTGGTAGTTCATGCCTGTAATCTCAGCACTTTGGGAGGCCAAGGCGGGCAGATCACCTGAGGTCAGGAGTTTGAGACCAGCCTGGTCAACATGGTGAAACCCTGTCTGTACTAAAAAAAATACTAAAACATTAGCCAGGCCTGGTGGCAGATGCCTGTAATCCCAGCTACTTGGGAGGCTGAGGCAGGAGAATTGCCTGAACCTGGGAGGCGGAGGTTGCAGTGAGCTAAGATCACGCCATTGCACTCCAGTCTGGGTGACAGAGCAAGACTCTGTCTCAAAAACAAAAACAACAACACTAATCACATGACTAATTTAGTCTTGGAAAAATCTCAAAAATACAAGGTTTAGAAAGAAGCTGAATTTGGTAACTGAGAATTCCGTCAATCACAATGTCTACAGAAATGTCACAAACTATTACAACTGGCAGGTTGCTCTCTTCTTAAGGCTCTCAATGGTACCAAATCAAAACTCCTGGGAGCCACTTGGAACAGTGTTATTCTCTCATAAGGCAACTAAAAATTACAAATTTTCTGGCTTTTTGCCCTCTGGCATTTTTAAAAGCATAAACATGCCTGAGTTCAAATGTAGTTGCTATAGCTAACATGAATTAAACATGTTTCCAGATGCCTTGTGTGATACTGAGCACAGCTAAGAACTATGTGTACCTAAACAATGAAAAACGCTGCTTCACAAAGATGAACTTGCGCCTTGTTTTTGCCCAGCCATTTCAGTCCTCAGTGCTCACTTTTCTCTACAAGCAACATACCCTATGGCACACGCACTGGTTTCCAGAAAGCCTGAAAATGGAAAGAAAATGTCGAGTCTGCAGATCTGTGTCAAGTTAACAACTATTTGGAATTTGATTCAGTTTTAAAACTAGTAGTTGGGAGGTTAAAAAAAAAAAAGTGGAATATATACTCCTGGCTTTGATGGTGACTTGTAGAAAGTAACCAATAGTAACTGTGGAGGGTGGGAAGGGTAATGGCAGGCATCTAGTCTATCCTAAAACTAAACATCCATTAGCTAATTGGTCCTCACAGACATCAGACTCTGTCAAGCATGTGTCACTTAGCAGGCTTCAGTGGTATAAGGGTCCTCACTGCAGCCGTACTCAGCTAAGAGTGTAACAAGAGTCTCCCTCCCATGAAAGCCAACACAAGACCAGCACTAGATCCTGATGTTCAATGTTCTGATTATAAAGCAATGTTATGGCTGGACGTGGTGACTCACGCCTGTAATCCCAGCACTTGGAGAGGCCGAGCTGGGCGGATCACTTGAGGTCAGGAGTTTGAGACCAGCCTGGCCAACATGGTGAAACCCTGTCTCTACTAAAAATACAAAAATTAGCTGGGCGTGGTGGCGGATGCCTGTAATCCCAGCTACTCGGGAGGCTGAGGCAGGAGAATCGCTTGAACCCAGGAGGCTGCAGTGAGACAAGATCACGCCACTGCACTCCAGGCTGGGTGACAGAGTTAGACTCATCTCCAAAAAAAAAAGCAATGTTACACAAAATCCAGCAGCTTCCCCATTCATAAAATCCACCACTCACTCTGCATTTACTACAAGATGTAGAAGTGGCTATCAACTGCTTATGCAGAGATGATTGAAAGGCACATCACCAACAATTTAATCATTCCCTAGTATTGTGAATTCAGCTGTTAATGCTCTTGCATTAATTAACTACTTACATATATTTCAGGTAAGAAAAAAATATTTTCTTAAATGCCTTCTGAAATAACTTCATTTAGAAAAAGTCTTCAGTAAAGAGAATTATGGACACGGGGCACATAGGTGTTCAAACAGCACAAAAACAAATGAAATGGCCTCTAACAAAAAACCCGCCAGTTTCTAAACCAGCATTTGGGACTGACTGGTCAGGCAGGGAGGCAAGCTCATCAGTGGCTGGAGAACAACCAGCAAAAACCCCACAGCTTCCTGGACATGGTGGCTCATACCTGTAATTCCAATACTTTGGGAGGCCCAGGCAGGAGGATTGCTTGAGCCCAGGAGTTTCAGGCCAGTCTGTGCAATATAGGGAGACCCCATCTTGACCAAAAAAAAAAAAAAATTAATTTGCTAGGTGTGGTGGTTTGTGTATGCAGTTCCAGCTACTCAGGAGGCCAAGGAGGGAAGACTGCTTGAGCCTAGGAGGCAAAGGTTGCAGTAAGCCAAGACAGTGCTACTGCACTCTAACCTGAGCAACAGAGCCAGACCCTGTCTCAAAACAAACAAACAAACAAACAAACAAAAAACACCAGGGCTTGATTTCAGCAGCCTTATCACCGAAGTTTTGGCTTGTTTCCACTTACCACTGCACTGTCGCCCCCTGCAATGATAAGTACAGCACGGAAGACCCTGCAAGCTCCTCTGAGGTTCAGAACATATGAAAGCCGAATGTTCCTTATCAGGGGTTTCAGAAATGCTGCTTTTGCCAAAGAAACGCAGCTTGTCAATTTCAGACATACATTTCAAGAACTGATTCCCAGGTTAACTGACAACCTGATAACAAGGGTCAGGGCTAGGCGTGGTGGCTCATGCCTGTAATCCCAGCACTTTGGGAGGCCCAGGCAGGTGGATCACCTGAGGTCAGGAGTTCAAGACCAGCCTGGCCAACATAGTGAAACCCTATCTCTACTAAAAATAAAAAATTAGCTAGGCGTGGTGGTGCACATCTGTAATCCCAGCCACTCAGGAGACCGAGTCAGGAGAATCGCTTGAATCCAGGAGGCAGAGGTTGCAGTGAGCCAAGATCACGCCACTGCACTCCAGCCTGGGTGACAGAGAGAGACTCTGTCTCAAAAAAAAAAAAGGAGTCAGAAATAAGATCATTAAAATGGCATAGACTTTTCACCTCTAAGTCAGTGGGAGGATACAGTGTCATGCACACATGTTCCATACCCACAGTTTTCCAGTGATCTACACTTAACGAGGTTTAAAATCTCTGTTTCATTTACAAAACTGGAACATCTTACCCCTGCAAAAAAAAAAAGAAAAAAGGCGTGTACACACAAACACACACACACAGACACAGAAAACTTACGATTGTGAACTAGAGAATCACACACTTCTCAGATGGCATGTAAATGGATCAAGTCCAACCCAACTGTACATCCCTGTCTCTTTTTTCTTCTTTTTTCTGAGACAAGATCTTGCTTTGTCACCCAGGTAGGAGCACAGCTGAGCGATCAGAGCTCACTGCAGCCTTGACCTCCTAGACTCAAGCAATCCTCTCCCCTCAGTCTTCCAAGTAGCTGGAATTACAGGTGTGTGACACCAGCCTGGCCAATTTTTAAATGTTTTGTAGAGATGAGAGCCTCACTACGTTGACCAGGCTAGTCCTGAACTCCTGACCTCATGCAATCCTCCCACCTCAGCCTTCTGAGTTGCTGAGATTACAGGCATAAGCTTAAAATAAAATAAAATAAATAGTTATCTGGCTGACTTACCTGATAATTAAAAAAAAAAAAGACTTAAAAATCTTTTCTATAAATCTTCTCCCCATCCCACCTCCACTCCAACAGACCACAGAGTTTATACAATAATCTGGCTAATAACAAAAAAAAACTTTTTTAGGAATATCACACCAATCTCTAGAACAGAGGCTGGTTTTTTTCTGTGTGGTGTTTTTGTTTGTTTTGCTAATAGTCCTCTCTGTTCATTGGATTACTGTGATATTGCATAATCCCAACATTAGTTGTACTTATTTAAGGTTAAGAAAGCTGCCGGGCACAGTGGCTCACACCTGTAATCCCAGTACTTTGGGAGGCTGAGGTGGGCGTATCACCTGAGGTCAGGAGTTCAAGACCAGTCTGGCCAATGTGATGAAACCCTGTCTCTACTAAAAATACAAAAATTAGTTGGGCATGGTGGCAGGTGCCTGTAATCCCAGCTACTTGGGAGGCTGAGGCAGGAGAATCGCTTGAACTCGGGAGGTGAAGGTTGCAGTGAGCTGAGATTGCGCCACTGCACTCTAGTCCAGCCTGGGCGGCAAGAGCAAAACTCCATCTCAAAAAAAAAAAGGAAGAAAGAAAGAAAACCATTCCTCCAAACTAAAAATACTTACATAATTTGAGCAAGGACAATAGAATATCATACAATACCATGTGTTCCTCAGTTCTTGGAACCTGCAACCTGCCAACAACAGCCAGGCTGCCTTTTGCAGTGCAGGGTTCCTTGCCAGGACTCAAATCTACTGGATGGTTGGCACAGAGGTAAAACAATAAATTGGCGTAAGTGTTCCTTTTAGTTGGCTAATGAATACACACTACAGTATTAAAGGTAAGACTTGAAACGGGTATGCAAGTGAGAGAAGGATTATATAACAAAGATTTCAAAGAAATTTTGTTTTACTGCCCAGTTAGGACATATGAAATCTTGAGAACAATTAAAAGTACATGTCGCTAAATGTAGAATAATGATTTCAAGTGGATTAGAATGTGCTAAGGAATTAGAGCTTATAATTATTAACCTTGGCAATCATGCTTGGAGGTGGGAAGGGCATGCTACACAGGGGAATGTGCCTATGCCAAAGTACCTATCAAAAAAGGCAAGATAAGGTTGCCTGTACACACATGTGGATGTGGTGAGGGGTGCTGTCTAGATGGATAAGAAAGTAGGGGCTAATAATGAGTAATGACAAATAGACTGGATTATTCTGCTGGCTATAACCGGCTGAAAGCCACAAGATGGATCAGCTGACTTTAAGAAATACCAATGAGACACTTTCTGGCATGCCATAACAGGACAGCAGTCCTACAGGGTTTCTTACACACACACACAAGCTCTCTCTCTCTCTCTCTCACTCAACCTGTGCAGTAACACCAATATAGCAGGAAGAAGTACCTCAAAATGGTATTCTACAACACAGACCCTTGAAAAGGAACTAAAGGATATTCAAAACAAGGACATCTGTGTCTACAATTCTTCTACTTGCAGCAATATTATCTATCTCAGACTATAAACTCAAAGCCTGGCCATTTGTGATTCTCTGCTTTATAAAGGCAGTCAGCAGAGTACCGCTTTCTAATACTATTTTATCACATGGTAGGAGACTGTCCTATCATGGCCAAAAAGACAAAAAGAAAATTCACCAAAGCAGTAGAACGCTGAAATCAGTGCCCAGTAGGTGCAAAGGCCCATAACACAAAGCTCTCTCAGTGATTAAAGCAAGCCCTCAGAGTAAAAGTCTCACAATGATCAGGAGGGGCTCAACTCTCAGCTCACAAAGGACTGACTCTCTTTGAAATTATGTTAAGTAAAGACCTAATTACGACAGATTAAAAAAAAATTGTTTTGTTTTGTTTGTTTGAGACAGGGTCTTGCTCTGTCACCCAGGCTGGAATGCAGCAGCACAAAGCACAGCTCACTGCAGCCTTGACCTCCTGGGCTCAAGCCATTCTCCCTCCTCAGCCTCCTAAGTAGCTGGGACTACAGGCATGCACCACCATACCTGGCGTTTTATTTCATTTTTTTGTATGTTGCCCAGGCTGGTGTTGAACTCCTGGGCTCAAGCAATCTTCCCGCCTCACCTCCCAAAGTGCTGGGATTATAGACTTGAGCGGCCAGCCTACACAAAAGATTTTTATTCAAATCAAACCCTGTTCCCTGACCCTCATCTCATTTACACATACAGCAGCAAAGTACTTATACCCAAATATGAAGATTTCTATACAGCCACCTGAACAGTGAGTAACAGAAATTTCACTACTTTTAGTCTCCTGTCTATGGAAGGACATTCAGAACAGAATTAAAACATCAGCCATAGACACAAACAAAAGTCTTACTGTTTTAAAGATTTCAGTCCACTACTAAGTCATTCCAAATTCTGTTATACTTCGTTTACCTGCGTGTAGGTCAGCAATAATCCATCAACCATACAGTTCCTTCTAACCAGTGTATCGGCTGTTATGTTTCCTGATATTAAGTCAATAAAGGCAACCATGACATTTGCTTTGGATGGGAGTCAAGTGTCTAGCTGGGATGCAGTAAAGGCCAAGGCCTAACTGAACGGCACTGTGTGGTTTCCAAACTAAGCAGCTGAGAGAGTTAAACTTTCAGTGTTTGTGGCAAGTCTGGCATATGGTGTAATTAACCACCACCCAAGACAGTTAGGACTCTTCTTCAGTTTAGGCTACTATCCTCCTTTAATAGATCTGATAAAAAAAAAAAAAAATTACCTCATAAATCCACGGTAGTCCTGAATGCAAAGGTATGCTAATTTCACAATAGATGAATATAGTTCCCCCCACACTGGTTTTGGGGCCCTGGGCTGAGTGTCTGAGTTCAACCATTTGCAGTTCTATTTATGTTCATGGTCGCTCTGCCATCCACTTATATTGCCATCATTGGAAGAAGAAATATATCTGGGCATGAAAGGTGCTACATGAAATCATTTTCCCTGCCATGGTCAGGAAAACAAGCCCTTTTTCTCAGGGTGGTATCAAATCCCTAAGGTCCCTGAGGATCCCTGGGGAGCTAAGCCAAATCCCACATTTTACAGACATGAAAACTGAAACCCCAGGTTACATGATCATTTAGTGGCTGAGCTTTAGAATGCAGGTGTCGCTACTCTATTTTGTTGTCTTTGCTAAAGGGAAACAGCAACAACCAAGAAACATATTGGGCTAATTTACTTTAGTGGAGAAACATCCTAAACAAACTAAACTAATACAGGCCCAACAGATTATAAATTTGTATGTGCACCATCAGCCTTACAAAACGTCAAATTTTATCCATTTGAGTATGTCTACTCATGTGTAGTTAAACCTATTATTAAGAAGTCCCGGCCGGGCACAGTGGCTCACGCCTGTAATCCCAGCACTTTGGGAGGCAGACACGGGTGGATCACCTGAGATCAGGACCAGCCTGGTCAACATGGTGAAACCCCGTGTCTACTAAAATACAAAAAATTAGCTGGGCGTTGTAGCAGGCACCTGTAATCTCAATTATTTGGGAGGCTGAGGCCGAATAATTGCTTGAACCCGGGAGGCAGAGGTTGCAGTGAATCGAGATTGCGTCATTGCATTCCAGCCTGGGTGACAAGAGGGAAACTCCATCTCAAAAACAAAAAAAAAATAAAAAAAAAAGAAGTCCTCATGGAGAAACTCCAAGGGGGAAAAAAAAAAAGAATTTAATTACATACCAAGTTTTTCAGTCCTGGTAATAGCAACTAATCTGAAACTATCAATTTTGCTCTTCACATTTAGGAATTTCTTGCAGGGGACAGTAGAGGAGTAGATAGGATAGTCAAGTAGAAAGTGGAAAAATACTCTAGTTAAATTAAAATTACCTACAAACAACTGTATTTATGACATAATTGCTACCCACACTGGCCAGATGTTGCCAAACTTTAGGCTAGAAGTACTATGAAATACGCCCCGAGTTGAGATATCTGGCTTGACTGACTTCTGCCAGCCAGGATTCCCACTGTTTGAAGTTGATTTGAGGATCACACACTTCTCTACTGGCCCAGGCCACCATACCACCTTCCTCTCTCCAATTAGCTGGATAATCCTTTAAGTCCATGCGGCTCCACACAACGCAGATCAACCAGTAGGGACTGTTTACTGCTTCTGGGATGTGTAATTTTTGAGATGAAAAGGACCGAAGAGATTACCTTACCCAACCCTCTCATTTCACAGGAAAGGAAATCAAGGCTCAGAGAGGTGAAGTGACTTGCCCAGGGCACCACAGACAGTTAACCGTAGACACTGGACTGGAACCAAGGCCTCCGCCTCCCCGTCTAGTCCTTTTGCCCACTATGCCACACTGTAATTTCACTGCTTTAAATCATGGTTCACTGAGAGCCAACGCCTAAATTACTTCAGGCCTGAAGCTCCCCCTTTGAATCCTGCTAGGGTAGATGAAGATCGGCACTCCACTTTGATATGAGGGTTGGATTTTTTGGATGAGACCAAAATGTAATTTTTAGAGTCTCTATAGAAACCCAATATACCAGCTGGCACTGCAAATTATACAGGGAGGGGTCCTTAAAAAATGTTCAGCATGAAAATTCCCGAGATCCCACTGTACATCTAAGTGGGTGGGAATAACACACAAAAAAGTCAAAGGTCACAGTCTTAATCACCATAAAAAAAATTCCTACAATACACATTTACCCAAACCAGTCTTTTAAAAAAAGTTTGTTAATTTTTATTTTTCACATTGACATATAATTATATATACTTATGGTGTACAACATGATGTTCTGATATATGTATACGTTGTGGAATGGCTACATCAAGCTAATTAACATATCCATTACCTCACATACTTATCATGTTTTTGTGGTGAGAACATTTAAAATCTACTCTCTTAGCAATTTTCAAGTATATAATATGTTGTTATTAACTATAGTCACTATGTTATATAATAGATCTCCTGAACAGCCTAGTTCTAATGGTTTTAAAAAATGTCCTTTGATGAAGACGATGATAATGTGGCCACTGCCAACTCCTGTGATGAAGCCAACATTCTTTTAATGTCAGTGCCAAAGAAACGCGCATTACTGATCAGCACAGCACAACTCCTTTGAACTGTAAGGCCCATTTTAATGACCAACCATAAACTGATGGGCCTCACACAGTAAGCTATGACTGCTTCACTTGGTAGAAATAAGATGCTCACACAAAAGAAAGCATATTCTGATAATTGACTTTTTCTTGTCAATATTATATCAGATTTCTGTAATTTCAGCATAGGTTTTCTATTTTCTAGGCTTCTCTGACAGGCGATCTTTATGCATCCTCACACGTTTAAATAGAGATTGGAAAGCACAAGAAACTGCTGGGAAGACTGTGTTGGCACAACCAAACCTTCCAAGTTGAGGCTTGAAAACAGGACGCAGAAACAGGCGCAAAGCATGAGGAACCGGCTAAGAGCGAACAACGCTGCTTTCTGCTGCTTATCAAGTGGTCGGCAGGAAACAGAAGCAGGAAAAAATTACCAACGAGGAGACAGCAAACCTATGGGCTCAAAGAGGAGGACTTTCCAGACATTAAAGGAAGAACTCCCTCGTGAAAAGGGAAAAATGGCTGTCCCAGGCAGGAATGGGCAAGGGACCATACTACAAAATATTTTTTAAAAGTTTGTTTTTATTTTTTACATTGACATATAAAATTTATATATACTTATGGTATACAACATGATGTTCTGATATATGTATACATTGTGGAATGGCTAATGGTCCTATCAATGTCCTATACATGTATACATTATGGAATGTACAATGGTCCTATAAAGGACATTCTCTGCTGTCATTCTCAGTTTTCCCAGGAATCTCTCTTTCTGAAGTCATCACCCTGGTCAGCGTTCTGCCTAGACTGGAAGTCATCCAATCTTTTTTTTTTTTTTTGAGACATTCTTGTTGCCCAAGCTGGAGTACAATGGCGCGATCTCGGCTCACAGCAACTTCCACTTCCCGGGTTCAAGCGATTCTCCTGCCTCAGCCTCCCAAGCAGCCGGGATTATAGGCACGCGCCACCATGTCCAGCTAATTTTTTTGTATTTTTAGTAGAAACAGGGTTTCACCATGTTAGCCAGGCTGGTCTCAAACTGCTGACCTCAGGTGATCTGTCCACCTCAGCCTCCCAAAGTGCTGGGATTACAGGCATGAGCCACCGTGCCGGGCCACGTCATCCAATCTTATTGACAACTTCTCTAGGTCCCAGAAGTGGACATGGGCATCTGGACTGTGGGACAAGGTGGCGAAGTTTCCACATTTGTTTTTTCTTTTAAAAACTGAGGAATAACAACATCCCTCTAAACACTAAGAAAGCAAAATAAATATTGAGAATTTCAAAAGAGTTATACAAATATTAAGGGAGATTATTTAATACAGAAAAAATTTGTGGCAGCCACAGAAATCATCAGGAAGTAAACAAAACTCAAAAACCTGACTATCCACTCTGTCTCAAACCTCCACTGCTTCTCATCTCTTACCCTCATGGGCAGACAGCAATAATGTAACAACTGGTGCTAGGAGACAATCAGGAATAATTAACGAAGAGTTAAAATATGTTTGGTTTGTGATGTTCAAGAAGGAAGCAGTGCCCAGGCACAGTAGCTCACGCCTATATATAATCCCAGCACTTTGGGAGGCCAAAGTGGGCAGATCACTTGAGGTCAGGAGTTCAAGACCAGCCTGGCCAACATGGTGAAACCCTATCTCTACTAAATACTCAAAAATTAGCTGGGCACGGTGGCACATCCTTGTAATCCCAGCTCCTTGAGAGGGTGAGGCAGGAGAATTACTTGAACCCGGGAGATGGACGGTGTCGTGGGTTGAGATCGCACCACTGGACTCCAGTTTGGGTGACAGAGCGAGACTCTGTCTCAAAAAAAAAAAAAAAAAAAAAAGAAGAAGAAGAAGGAAGTAGAGTGTAACTGCTGAGAAGACTGTCAGTAAACATTACTACATTTTAAGTTATGGGATTGTATTTCAATCATTTGGAAACTCACCTATGATGCTGCTACTAAACGATTCAATAGATACTTGTTAAGCTCAGTGTAGTTCCTGAGCAGCATAATGTGGTTGTTAAAAGGGTAGATTCTGGAGCCAGACCACCTAAGGCAATCACTTACCTCTCTGGGCCTTGAGTTTCTCACCCATAAAATAGGGATAATGCTAACTAACTTTAAAAAGTTGTTGGGAAAAGCTTCTGGATAGCTGAACACATGGAGGTTCCTGATGGGTGGGGCATACCCCAAGGGCATGAGTTGTCCATGCCCCTTCCTGCACGCCTTGCCCTATGAGTCTCTTCATCTGTATCCTTGATAATAAACCGGTAAATGCAAAAGTCACCAACTCTAGTCTAATTGGATTGGGCTACACGCAGACTCTGAGGCCTGGTGTGAAGCTCACACTGTCTGCTCTGGTAGACAAGAGATCATGAGTGCTGGAGAGCACAAACTTGGGTGTGCTCTGGAGGTGGAGGCTTAATCTAGCTGAAAGAAACCTCTGGGAATGGATATCAGAAGATCTGGCCTTAATATATTTCCACTGTGACTAGCAGGCTTTTCTCCCAAGAAGGTGATCCAAAGGATGATCTAAACTAAAGTTGTATTTTAAATATTTAAACAGTTATTGGTTAGTTGGTTCCCTGGCTATGTAGCTACCAGTGCAGCATCATGCAGTGACCTATATGTTTAAGCTGTTAAATGTGCTACCCCCGCCAATAATGAGATAGACTTTCACGAAAACTGTGCAGTTGTGTGGATGTTTGTTTTCATGTTCCCTTAACCACTGCATATTGCCATTGAATGAGATGGATCAGTGGATATTTTAGGATGAGGTTAAAAACATTTTATTAAATTCAACCGTCATTCGAATTACTTTTGCTATCCTGGAACATTACAAATTATGAAATAAAACAAGTATACATAATTAGTGGCTCTAAGTAGTTGCAGAGTTAAACATTTCCAGCTACAGCCAAATCTCCCTGGTATCTAACACTTTATTTTTCCAGAGCATTTTGCCCTTTATGTAAATCTTTTGCTTTTTTTTTTTTTTTTTTTTATTGAGACAGAGTCTTGCTCTGTCGCCCAGGCTGGAATGCAGTGGCGTGACCCCGGCTCACTGCAACCTCTGCCTCCCAGGTTCCAGCAATTCTCCTGCCTCAGCCTCTGGAGTAGCTGGGATTATAGGCACGAGCCACCATGCTGAGCTAACTGGTTTTTTTTTTTTTTTTTTTTGAGACAGAGTCTCATTCTGTCATCCAGGCTGGAGTGCAGTGGTGCGATCTTGGCCCACTGCAACCTCTGCCTCCTGGGTTCAAGCAATTCTCTGCCTCAGCCTCCCGAGTAGCTGGGATTACAGGCGCCCACCACCCCACCCGGGTAATTTTTTTATTTTTAGTACAGATGGGGTTTCACCATCTTGGCCAGGCTGGTCTTGAACTCCTGACCTCGTGATCCGCCTGTCTCGGCCTCCCAAAGTGCTGGGATTACAGCCATGAACCACCGCGCCCGGCGACCTTTACCTAAATCTATGCCACAAAGTCCTCTGTGTCCCTAGAATAATTCCACGAGCTTTTAATAAGAAGGTAAATGCTTAAAAAGAAAAAAGAAAAACTATTGCAAGGAGAGTTGAGTCAACGTAAGTAAAGCTCTTAGAATGGGCCTAATATACAGTCAGCATCATGTAAGTGTCAGTTATTATTATTCATTAAGAACTGTATGAGACACTAGGATCTAATCACAACAAAAGAGATCTGATTCCTGCCTTCATGGAGCTTACAGTCCAATAGGAGACCCCAGGAATCGATAATGACACAAACATTAAATGACGAATTGTAGTAAGTGCCATGAAAGGGACATACTGGAAACTGCAACAGCATAACAGAAGAAGAGGATCTGGTCTTGTGATGGTGGGGGAAGCACAGTGTTAAAGGAGATTTTCCTGAAGAAGTGATGTTTGAGTTAAGATCTATAGGAACGGAAGAAGGAAAGAAGAATTTCCTGGGCAAAGGGAATAGCCTATGCAAAATTCTGAGACTGCAGAGAATTTGTTGTGTTTGAGGACCCAGTGGACCAGTGTAGCTGGACAGAGAAAGTAGAGGGGATATGGGACACAGTGGGGTTAGGGGAGAAGTCCCAGCATGCACTCATACGGAGTGGGCCTCAAGGGTCAGAATCTTTTTTCACGTCTTATTTGTTATCTGTGCAGCTGAAGGAAAGAACAGGAAGGTTGCTGTTCACGTCGTTGTAAAGCCAACCTGGAAGGAAAAAACCCGTTCCCCCTAAGGTGAGATGTGTAATACACCAACCACAATCTGTTCACACTCTCAGTGAGTCTCCTCCAGTGTTTTCATTTATACTAACATTAGACTGATGTTGCCTAGTTGGTTTACAGCTGAATATTAGCAGAACACATCAGAACTTCGTAGGAGAGTATAGTAAATATGGCTGTTTCTGTGATGAAATGTGGCCATCGGGACAAACCCCGATGCAGGTTTTCTTGCTTCCTGAGACTCCTTATTTGAGGCGGAGCCATTTCTCTGGCTAGCCATCACGCATGGAATCAGAAAGCTCCCTCTGAAGGGCTGAGTTAAACCTGTACCTTCCTGTCTTTTTAATCTTCCAGGCTCCCCATCTCCACAGTACCTGCAGTCAGTGCCAGGACTCTTTTCATTATAAGAGGCAGAAATCTCGGGGGTACTAAACTTACAGGACAAGGTAAATAATTGGCTCATGGTCTCACATTACTCAAGTAGGCTGGCAAGGACTTCAGGATTTGCCAATCTCTTCCAGGCACTCCCTGCCTCATACTTCTTCCTGTTGGCTGACTCTTCTATTTCAACTCCTATGTGCTAGTTCACTTACTCCAACCCCGCCGCTAGGCTGGACTCTTATCCTGCATATATACAGAAAGAAGGGTCCTGTTACACACAAGGCAATGCCACCACAAGGTCTATAAAACTCCTGCCTTCAAGGGGTTTGCCGTCTAGCAGGAGAGCCGTGTAATGCAGGAAAAAAGACGGCAAGTTCCATGGCCGAGCTTCCCGAAAGCTGACTTGGCATATCCCCAGGTCCTGCACACAGCAGTTCCAAGAGTCTGGGCCCACTCTACTCTGCTCGGCTGTCTTCTTACTCCTTGCCCTAACCTGTGTCCATATAGCTCCAAAACCTGTTATTTTATCCTCTCAAAACTCTTTGGTTTAAAAAAAAAAAAAAAAGTTCCTCAGGTATCCTCATGAGTCTGGAACATACAGATGCTTTTGGGGTGAATGAAGCTGACAGAAGATGAGGTGGGCACACAGATGCATGTTCTGGTTTGAGCTCTGGGCAAGTCATTAGATTTCTCTAGGCATGAGTTTCCAATTTTAGAAAGTAAGAAGCCTGAGGTGTGGATGGTGGCTGCAGCTCTGAAGCATGACGATCCATGACTTACCAGACCCTCATCTCTCCTCAGGCTTTGCTGCAGCTTCTTCTAGCCCCAACCAATCAAAACATGCCCAAAATCCACATAAAAATTTGAGAGTTTAGAAGTCTTGATGCCTTTGAACATAGTCATTTCCAATCCTGGTCTTGCAACATCTAAGTGTCTCCACTTACCTCAAAATATTGCAACATTAGAAATTAGTAATAATCTGAGTCATTTTAAGGTTCAGGATAGGGAGAAGAAATACCATGAAAATCAACTAATATTACGTGGGACCAGGTGGCTGACTCCTAGGCACATATACCTACTGTAGACTCTAAAACCAACCATCTCCTAAACTGAAAGGGCAATGCCTTTTCTTCTCCCAACCACAAATCAGATAAGTGATTGAACTTTTACCAGGCACCGAAAGCCCCAGAGATTTCCAAGCACTGAACCATCAAGATCAAGATAACTTAGGGTCAGTTTTACAAGCAACTGTGGCTTGGTTCCCAGTTAGCTAAGCACCAAAACTACAGATAAACTTGTTCTTAATCTCCACATATAAAGGAAACCGTTTTCTTCTTTGCAAAACCAGCTCATGGCAAGCGGAAAACGAACCCTAACAGAATTCTAGAATAAGGTCACTGGATTGCTCATAATGAGGCAGTACCTTTAAAGGTCACAGATTCCCCAAATTTGTTCTTACAACTTTCTTACAGCATTTGAATTTACCTGGAGATGTTACAAATACTTCTACAATGGCAAAAACAATGTAATCTTATTTAATGTAAAAAAATATATATACACACACATACCCATTTGTGTATCTGGGAGCACAGCCATCACAAAAATCAAAGAATGGCTGGTTCTGACCCCTCTGAGTTGTCGGGGCTTTCTGAGATTTCTCTGAAAGGACTTAATGTCTTATCATGTCATCCTTAAAAATCAACAATGTGGCCAGGCACGGTGGCTCACACCTGTAATCCCAGCACTTTGGGAGGCTGAGGAGGGTAGATCACAAGGTCAGGAATTCAAGACCATCCTGGCTAACATGGTGAAATCCCGTCTCTACTAAAAATACAAAAAAAATTAGCCAGGCGAGGTGGCGGGTGCCTGTAGTCCCAGCTACTCACCAGGCTGAGGCAGGAGAATGGTGTGAACCCGGGAGGCGGAGCTTGCAGTGAGCCGAGATCGCACCACCACACTCCAGCATGGGCAACAGAGCGAGACTCCATCTCAAAAAAAATAAATAAAAAATAAAAATTAACAACAACAACAATGTGGCCAGGCGCAGTGGCTCACGCCTGTAATCCCAGCACTTTGGGAGGCCAAAGGAGACAGATCACTCGACGCCAGGAGTTTGAGACCCGCCTGGGCAACATGGCGAACCCTATCTCTACTAAAAATACAAAAATTAGCTGGGCGTGTTGGCAAATGGCTGTAATCCCAGCTACTCGGGAGGCTGAAGCACGAAAATCGCTTGAACCCGGGAGGCGGAGGTTGCAGTGAGCCAAAATCATGCCACTGCACTCCAGTGTGGGCGACATAGCAAGACTCTATCTCAAAAAAAAAAAAAAAAAGAAAACAAAAGAAAAAAGAAAAAGAAAGTAAAGTCAACAATGTTCACACTCAGTCCCTCATATTTGCTCAGGATTTTCAGACATACCTAAGGACTATCAACACCAGTCCTCCAGAAGATTAGACAAGAAACAAATGAGAGTACCAACCTGTACATTACTCCAACACTAAGTGAGGTGGTGCTATTTGGAGTGCAGGAAGGGATCTAGTCTAGGAGAGTACAGTGGTCAGGGAAGGCCCTAGGCCCTATACAAGACAGGTGAGCAATAGCCAATGAAACCACACCACAGCGTGTGGCAACTTAGGAGGCCTCCATTTCCCGTGCTCTGCTCTGTTTTTCCCCTACAACGCCTGCAGAACTTTATCACCTTGCCACATTCTATATAATGCATTTACCATGCTATTGTCTATCCCAACCAACTAGGTAGAAGTTCCTTTAGGGCAAGGGTCTTTGTTTTGTTCATGTGTCCCAAGCATCTCGAACAGTGCTTGGCATAAAATATGTACTCAAGGCCGGGCGCGGTGGCTCAAGCCTGTAATCCCAGCACTTTGGGAGGCCGAGACGGGCGGATCACGAGGTCAGGAGATCGAGACCATCCTGGCTAACATGGTGAAACATCGTCTCTACTAAAGAATACAAAAAACTAGCCGGGCGAGGTGGCGGGCGCCTGTAGTCCCAGCTACTCAGGAGGCTGAGGCAGGAGAATGGCGTAAACCCGGGAGGCGGAGCTTGCAGTGAGCTGAGATCCGGCCACTGCACTCCAGCCTGGGTGACAGAGCCAGACTCCGTCTCAAAAAAAAAAAAAAAAAATATGTACTCAAAAAGTTGATAAATAAACGAACAGATGAACAGGTGAAATTCACTACATTCAAGAGCTAGGAAGCTGGGAGGCTCAGAACAAAGCAGCCCTCCAATCTTCTACCTCCCCAGGTGAGAGTATGAGGCTGCACCAGAAAAAGAGGCAGCTGGGGGACTAGTCGCTTTCACCTAAATGGTGATCCTAATTTGGGAAGACATTTGGAAACAGGCCCACCAAAGAGATTTTCTGGTTCCATTGCTTTGTTTTACAGATGAGGAAGCAGAGGGGGAAATAACTCATTTGCCCAAAGTTGCACAGCTAGCTAGTACAGAACCTCCGGACTTTCCCTTATTGAAAGAATACATACAATGTCATCACATGGAGCAGAAACACATATAGAAACAAGATACTGACCCTGTGATTACATTTAAAAACAGTAAAATGATAAACTCTGCCTATCTGCTCAAGGAGTGCAGAACTGGTCTGCCACTTGGGATTTCCTTTAAGCATTAAGTTAAATTAGGAAACAACCCTGGTGCTGGAGTCCACATAGTGCTTTCAGGCCAGGTGCCAAGCCCCATTCCGAGGTTGTATTCAAAGAGCGGGCTCCCAATTCTACTGACATTTGTCAACCTGGTTCCAGCAGAGCTCTGGATTTGGTCCAGCCCACTCAATGTGATGCTTGGAAGCAAGTGTCGTCCTGTTTCTAAACCAGCTAATAAGGATCCTCTGAGAAACAACTGAGATGGGTCCATGGGCTGAGACAACTGACTGGTCCTCTCCTGTGTTCTACAGTTGGGCTTGTCAACTCGGCACGTGCTATAAAAACCCTTCCAGGGAACTCTGCCTGACTCAGGCAATGAGGCTAATAGCCAGTTCTCACACGAAAAGGGGAAGGGAGTGTCACAGCCTGCACCCTCCCACCATTTGCTTCCAAAACATACGTTCCCACCCTGATAGGAAACTTCCTGTTTGCTCATAAGCTTCTTTTTGTGCTTTAACTAACTCACTCCTTCTACAAATCCCTTCTCCTCACTCCCACTGGCTACTTCACTTTTGTTACAGAAGGTTCTTTTAAAACCATGAAGATGATTTTACCCATCAGGGTACTGTGAAGGAACCTGGAAAACAGTATTGTTTTGATTTCTTAAGCCTTGTAATATATGGAAAAGGCAATAAACAAATATATAAATAAGGCCGGGCGCGGTGGCTCAAGCCTGTAATCCCAGCACTTTGGGAGGCCGAGGCGGGTGGATCACGAGGTCAGGAGATCGAGACCATCCTGGCTAACATGGTGAAACCCCGTCTCTACTAAAAATACAAAAAACTAGCCGGGCGTGGTGGCGGGCACCTGTAGTCCCAGCTACTCGGAGGCTGAGGCAGGAGAATGGCGTGAACCTGGGAGGCGGAGCTTGCAGTGAGCCGAGATCGCGCCACTGCACTCCAGCCTGGGTGACACAGCGCGAGACTCCGTCTCAAAAAAAAAAAAAAAAAAAAAAACAAATATATAAATAAACAAGCATAAGTCGGGTAACTTTAAATAAACATTTAAACATCTTACAATTCAGTAACTAAATATGTTTTAATATAAGGCCCATTAGTTAAAGCTGATAAAAGCAATTTCAACCGTTTGTACGCAAAGAAAAAAATCCATTAGTCTTAAATTACCTGCTCTTTAAAAGTTGAATGATATAGTACAGTAAAGAAAATGTAATATTAGGTTCCTTTTTTTCTAGGCTTTTTTTTTTTTTTTTTTGAAACAGAGTTTCACTCTTGTTGCCCAGGCTAGAGTGCAGTGGTGGGATCTTGGCTCACTGCAACCTCTGCCTCCTGGGTTCAAGTGATTCTCCTGCCTCAGCTTCCCAAGTAGTTGGGACTATGGGCACACACCACCATGCCTGGCTAATTTTTGTATTTTTTTTAGTAGAGACGGGGTTTCACCATGTTGGACAGGCTGATCTCTAACTCCTGACCTCAGATGATTGCCTGCCTCAGCCTCCCAAAGTGCATGGATTACATGCATGAGCCACCGTGCCGGCACTTTTCTTCTAGTTCTAACACTAACTAGTGGACTCTATCAATCCTAACCTCTCTGTAAATGAGCCGAATGCTGTCTCTAGTCTGGTCCCGTGCTCTGTGACATGACTGGGAATTTCGGGATGCATTTGTTCCTTCCAGGATTAAGCTACAAAAATTACTTGAAGGCCTCATCCTGGCTGCACATCGGAATCACTTGGGCCTTAAAACATTTTTTGTTGGTTTGTTTGGTAGAGATGGGGTCTCTCATTGTTGCCCAGTCTGGTCTCAAACTCCTGACTTCAAGTGATCCTCCTGTCTTGGCCTCCCAAAGTGCTGGGATTACAGGTGTGAGCCACTGCACCTGGCCTTAAACTTTTTTTTTTTTAAAAAAAGAAAAGATGCTGGCCCCAACTCCCAGAGATTCCAATTTCATTCACCTAGGACGGGGCCTCAGCACAGGGTTTTTAAAAAGCTCCCCAGGTGACGGAGTCATGGCTGGGAAGCACTGCCTCAAGTAACACATTCCTAGCCACAACTGTGGCTCCCGGTACAGATGATTCTCACTCCTAGTGGCCTCTCAGGAGTCATGGGCCATTTGCTTTAAGAGAAGAGAGATCTGATTTACCTTGGTCAAAAAACTCCTCTGACTCAACTGGAGATCAATGACGATGTCAGGTTCTAGGGGTGACAGCACTGTTTGTTCAGAGAATGTACAGAAAAATTCGGTTTCCATGACAGACACTCCTGCAGTCCAGACAAACAATTATTCCCTGATCTGACATAGAGGGGGGAAATGATCCACTGGAGAATGGGATGGTTTTGAATTATAATTATAAATTAGTCTACTAACAAAGGAAGTCATGTTTAATACATGAGAGGACAACTCTGGGCCAAGGTTCATTTTTTTAACAGTGAAACATCATGCTGAGTGAAAAATGAAACTGACATGGAATAATCACAAACCATTTACCTCATGGGGTTTGGCAATGGAAAAATTAATCTCACTACTGATAAGAAGAGCCCACCAAAAGAACACTACACACCATGGGTCATGTCCACCCAAGCAAATATCCTGAAAGCTCCTCTAATTCTGTAGAAAGACACACAACTGGTGCAATCCCATTCAAGAATATAAAATACAGCTGAAGCAACACCTCCCACCCCCATCCATACCCACTTGATTGATGATAATACAGTCCCTTGTTTTATTGGTCTTAATCAGTCTCAAAAAGGAATTCAATAAATATCTGCTGAGTGCCCACTACAGTGGTTATAACCAGCATGCCATGTTAAATGCCACAGAGGATACAACCATCAGCAAGCCAGGGTCCCTGCCTTCTAGGATGAACCAGCAAGGGAAGTGAGACACACTCCCAGGGTCACCTTCCTGGCCCCCTTGCTCCTTCCTTCCCTCATGAGTCTCTTCTGAGAGCTACCTAAGCTAACTTGAATCCCTCCATTGTGGTTTAAGAGCCACAGTCACGGCCACTGTCTCTCTCCTGTTATCACAGACCTGCTCCCTGGTGCCAGAACTGCTTGGCAGGTGGGGCCTCTGCAAAGGCAAACACCCAGAACCAGCATGGTAATGCAAAAGTTTCAGGATTTCTTAGTGAAGGCTGTGACTGAGCCAGACAAGAGAGGCTTTGGTTAAAACCCTCTAAGGAAAGAACTTTCAGTTTTGTTCTTTCAGACATATGACTAGGCGAGATGTTACTGAAAACATGCACCTGCTTGGATATTATTAGACTCCAAGCAAAGAAATGAGCTTAAACTGTGAATTAGGCTTAGCAGGCTTTTTTTTTTTTTTTTTTTTTTTTTGAGATGGAGTCTTGCTGTGTCGCCCAGGCTGGAGTGCAACGGCAGGATCTTGGCTCACTGCAACCTCCACCTCCCAGGTTCAAGCAATTCTTCTGCCTCAGCCTCACAAGTAGCTGGGATTACAGGTGCCCGCCACAATGCCCGGCTAATTTTTGTATTTTTGTAGAGATGGGGTTTCACCATGTTGGCCAGGCTGGTCTTGAACTCCTGACCTTGTGATCTGCCTGCCTCAGCTTCCAAAAGTGCTGGGATTACAGGCGCGAGCCACCATGCCCGATCTAGCAGGCTTTTAATCCCTACTCTTTCCATGATTGCTGGATTTGACTCTACAGTTGAAAATGGTCAATTTTCCTTACGGAGACTCTCAGGTGAAGGCAGCCCATCTCAAAACGGCATCTTCGCACAACTGCAACAGAAGGCCATGATTCTTGACGGAGGAAAAAGAGCATTATCTGGGTATTTTCCTGAAGCTTACAAGAAAGCCTACTGGCCTAGACCTTCTCTAGATCCTTCTCTCATGGCCACGTAGCTTGGTCAGCTCCTCAGGGTATGACTGAGGGCAGCCAGACTGGTTTGTCCCAACATACACACCAGAACATAAGCACTGCAGGGGCCGCTCTTCAAAGGGAGGTAGGAGGATCTAGTTTAAGGTTTGGTTCTGCCACTCACACATGACCTTGGACAGGTCACCAGCCCTTGCTGGTTGGCTTTTCCCATCTGTCTGTTCTGGAAGACACAGAGGAGGGTAGTAATTTTTTTCAGCTTGGGAGAGGAGGGTAATGCCTGAGAGAGGGTGCCCCAAACACCACCCTCCTAGGTTCTGATGTGCTCATACTGTTACTGAGGGATGTGCATCATATTTCTTATGTGCAGCTGGAGGGGGAAAAAATTGAGACTCATTGGACTACATTGCCGAGAGCCCATCAAGCAGTCTAATGCACTCTGATTCCAGTTTTCTTGGGAGGCTACACATCTATTTATACATGCTTCTAGGGCTCAAAATATTTCTGGAATTCTTTGGAAATTCCCTTCAAAGAATATACTTTTGAATCCCCTAAATGGTAAAAATCCTGCTCACTTTAGGATGGATTTCATTTTAATAAATAGTTGAAAATCAAATCCAAGTGTCCTCAATAAATCGTGTGATCAAACTGGTTAATAACTATTTTGATCAAAAGTGCAGTGTGAATCATGTAAAAGTCCTATTAAGCAAAGACTGGAAGGAACTGGAGAATGTTTTAACTTGTATAAGGATAACTGGCTTAAGAGTAAATATTTGTTTTTAAAGGTTCCTTTTTGTTTTAAAGTTGAATTATTAAATGGGTTAGACAAGTTATTAAATTTAACTGGAAATTCTTTTTTAAAGACTGATTTCCATAACCTGCAAACTCATGCCAAAGGGTGATTATTTTGAAAGGGACATATTGTTTTGGAAGAATAAATTCAGGTACATTTGTAGGAAAAGCAAAACAAAACAAAAAATAAACCACCAGATATTACATTTTATTTTTTTATTTTTTTTTCCAGGTAGATAATCTCAGCAAGTTATTACTTTATTATCAAGTGGCACTTTAATATTCCTAGAAGAACAGCCACATGTTTTAAGAACTGCCGCCTCCAAAAGGGACAATCAATGTATCAATAACTGATTTACGAACAGTCTTGAGGAAATCAATAACTGATTTACGAACAGTCTTGAGGAAAAATTTTAAATGGCCTCACAACTGACCATACAAAAAATCTTATCTGCAGGAGGCGGGCAAAACCAGAGAATTATCCCCAGGTAGTTCAGGGTGCTCACGGGAGCCACATCTGCTAGAAAGCTGATCTGAAACCACTGCAAACCAAAGGACCCCACAAGTGAGTTATTTAACAAATCCAAATAAAACATTTTCTCAACAGCTTTTAGGTACAAAAGGTGTCATCCAGAGAACTGCCCTGGTTTATTTACATCTTTAAAATATAAACAAAATGTAAACATTCTGTTTTTATCCAACTTAAAGTCCACACTCCTAAAAGAAAGTGGCCACTGATAAAAGAAAATGGCATATTTTAAACTGCCTGTCATAAAACAATTTAAGGTTAGTTTTGTGGTTTTTAAAACATTCAATATTGCTTAGGGGCTGGGGGAGAGGGCTATAAAATACTACATACAATCAGCAAATTTCAATTCTAGGAATTTCCTTGAATTCAAGGAAATAACTAAGTAGTTAAAACTCATTCAAGCGTTTAGCAATGAGAAAGTTCATTACATTGTTACAATTTTTATAATGAAAATGAAAACATCTGTGTAGTGAAAAAAAAATTTAAAATAAAATAAAAACAGCCACAATATCTAAATGATTGAGTGGTCAACTTATGGTACATCCATTCCATTCAGAGAAACACTATGCAGTCAATTAAGAATAATGTTGCAGAATTAAGTGTATTGACATAGATCTATATGTCCAGTGTGGGGAAGAAAAGTATTACCTGTAAATATGTGCACAGAAAAAGCATCTGAAAGAACATATGTCAAGATATTAGTAGGTTAGTCATTAGAGAAATGCAAATCAAAGTTATAATGAGTTACCACTTCACATCCACCAGGATGGCTAAAATTAAAAAGACAGGTAATAACGAGCATCGGTTAGGGAATAAGAGATGTTGTAACCCTCCTACATTGCAGGTGGGAATATGAAACAGTGCAGCTGCCTTGGAAAACAGGCAGTTCCTTGAAAGGTTAAACAAAAAGTTACCATATGACCCAGCAATCTCATTCCTAGATACATGCCCATGAAGAGTGAAAATAAATGCCCACTCAAAAATTTGTACATGAATGTTCATGGCAGAATTATTAATGGTCCCAAAGCAGAAACAATCTAAATGTCCCTCAATGGATGGATGATATGGTTTGGCTCTGTTTCCCCACCCAAATCTCATTTTGTAGCTCCCATTATTCCCATGTGCTGTTGGAGGCAGCCAGTGGGAGATAACTGAATCATGGGGGTGGGTCTTTCCCGTGCTGTTCTTGTGATAGTGAATAAGTCTCGCGAGATCTGATGGTATTAAAAATGGGAGGCTCGGCCGGGCGCGGTGGCTCAAGCCTGTAATCCCAGCACTTTGGGAGGCCGAGACGGGCGGATCACGAGGTCAGGAGATCGAGACCATCCTAGTTAACACAGTGAAACCCCGTCTCTACTAAAAAAATACAAAAAACTAGCCGGGCGAGGTGACGGGCGCCTGTAGTCCCAGCTACTTGGGAGGCTGAGGCAGGAGAATGGCGTAAACCCGGGAGGCGGAGCTTGCAGTGAGCTGAGATCCGGCCACTGTACTCCAGCCCGGGCGACAGAGCGAGGCTCCGTCTCAAAAACTAAAAATTAAAAAAATAAAAAAATAAAAATGGGAGGCTCCCTGCACAAGCTCTCTCTTTGCCTGCTGCCATCAATGTCAGTAAGATGTGACTTGCTCCTCCTTACCTTCTTTCATGATTGTGAGGCCTCCCCAGCCACGTGGGACTGTAAGTCCATTAAACCTATTTCTTTTGTCAATTGCCCAGTCTCGGGTATGTCTTTATCAGCAGCATGAAAATGGACTAATACAATGGATAAATAAAATGTGGTATATTCATATAATGGAATATTATTCAGCAATAAAAAGGAACAAAGTACTGACACATGCTACTATACAACATGGATGAACCTTGAGAACATGATGGTAAGTTAAAGAGGCCAGTTACAAAAGACCACATAATGTATGATTCCATTTATATCTTATATAAAGATGTCCAGAATAGGCAAATTTATAGACAGAAAGTAGATTTGTGGTTGCCAAGGACTAGGAGGTTTGCAGGGAAATGGTGTGTAACAGCTAATAGGTATGAAATTTATTTCTGGGATGATGAAAATGTTCTAAAATGGACTGTGGTGATGACTGCAGAATTCTGGGAATATACTAAAACCCACTGAATTGTACACTTTAAATGAGTGAATTGTGATGATAGGTGAATTATATCTCAATAAAATTGTTAAAAATCTACATAGACGTAATATTTGGAAAATAAGATAATAGAAGGCTTGTTTTTTATTTTTTAATTTAGGCTTATCTATCCTTTCTAAGTTTTCTACAATGAATATGATTACTTTGAGACAATGCCTAAAAAAAAAAAAAAAAAACTTCCCCTGTTATCATACAGAAAGCACCAAACTCAAAATAATTGAAAAAATGAAAATACCCCTTTCCTTATGATCCCTATGGCCACAGCAAGATGACTGGCAGGCAAAGCTCGGCTTATTACTGCATCAACCCTGATCAGTTACAACCCCAGTCCCCAACCCATGGCTGAGCACAGAAGCTCAAGGTTTTTTTTTTTCTTTTTGAGACAGAGTCTTGCTCTGTTGCCCAGGCTGCAGTGCAATGGTGCGATCTCAGCTCACTGCAACCTCTACCTCCCAGGTTCAAGCAATTCTCCTGCCTCGGCCTCCTGAGTAGCTGGGATTACAGGTGCATGCCACCGTGCCCAGATAATTTTTGTATTTTTAGTAGAGATGGAGTTTTGCCATGTTGGCCAGGCTGGTCTCCAACGCCTGACCTCAAATGATTCGCCAGCCTTGGCCTCCTAAAGTGCCGGGATTACAGGTGCAAGCCACCATGCCCAGCTGAGAAGCTCAATGTTTTCCACATGGATGATGGTTTACTGAGGTGCTACTAAAATCATAAATGTGATGGTGTACTCAGAACATTTCCTATCGGGTTAGAGAAGACGTTCTGTGGGGAAAAAGTGAACAAAAATAGATCACATCATATTTGTATACTGTTGTATTTGCTGTATGTTTGTACATGAGCAAAGATCATAAGATAGTGATATAGAGACTGTCTAAAACCAGCTGTGTTGCTCTAAGGCAGGGAAGTTTGAAACCAAACATGGGATATAGGTAAAGATAGACAGAAAAAAAAAAAAACCTGCTTCTGGGAAATATTTCCAACCAGTATGTTTATTATTCACAAACTGTGATTCACCAGTCCTATTTTTTAAGCCAGCATCACACTCTAATCATATTCCTAGGTTACAAGCCCAGAGTTTGTGCATAATAAAAACTGAATCCATTAAGATGGTACATTAGGCTTTTCTCCCCTATGTCATCTCTTTAGGGAGAACATTTGATGATAAAACCTACATATTACTTTGGATCCCGAAACCAAAGAGGTTTCCTATGAAAATGAAACAGTTATCCAAGGATTCTTTCACCTGAAAAATGGAGTCCAAATCTGGGGCAGGCAAATAATGAAACCCTCAGACCCATGCAAGTGACACTATTCCATCCAGACACGAAGAAATTTTTATGTGGTTCACTGGATTTATGCTCGGAAACATGGTCTATTGTTGAACTCTCTCTCGAATAGCTCTCAGATACATTTTTCTCCCGTGCTCTGAGAAGCTACATTACTGCAGAAGGCTGAGTAGGCAGGCAAGTTAATGAAACAATACACATGTGCACAACTACAGTTTAATTTCATGATCAGCAGCCCTGATAACAAACTCAGTGAAACATTCTACTTGTGGCCTCAATATAAACACTTGATATCGCCTATTAGGATAATGAATGCAGGTGATCACTGTCAGAATAAATGATAAGCAAAGACATTGCTAGTTAAGACTCATCTATCAGATTACAGTGTTTCTGTACACATATGATCCTCAGTTCTCGGTGACTTTTTAAAAACCTCCCTCTAAAACCAAAATATTGGCTAAATGAAAGAAATTTGATATATTATAGCTTTTTATAAAAAGGTACTTTGCCTCACATTGTACTGATCTCTTTGATAACTGAGAGATGTGGCACCTAAACACCATAAAATGAGGACTGCTGACAGTGATGATGTAACACTAACCAACTCTAGGAGCAGATATAGGTCTAGGAAGAAAGGAGAAACTGACTGACTAAATAAGCACATTCTGGATTAACAAAAGACAGCCTCAAGTGCTTAATAATGCCAATGTGATTGCGTTTTGGATCTGGTAGCCTAAAGTCTCAACTCATAATGAGTCAATGTCTGGCTCAAATAGACACACACTGAAAGAAAATCACAGTATTGCCTCCAATGCAACAGTTACTCCATCAATCAAAAAGAAACATCAAAAACTATTTCTTGCAGAGGCATAGTATAACATTCGAAAAATGATGACGTACAGTAAAAAGCATCTTTGGAGGGTAAAGAGAATTTACATTTATTATCTATTAAGCACGTGTGAAGGTGGTGCCTTCTTTACATGTTAGCTGTCCCAATTTCACCTATCAGGAAGGAGTCTCTAAGAAGTAAAATCACGGCCGGGCACGGTGGCTCACGCCTGTAATCCCAGCACTTTGGAAGGCCAAGGTGGGTGTATCACTTGAGGTCAGGAGTTCGAGACCAGCCTGGCCAACAGGGTGAAACCGCGTCTCTACTAAAAATACAAAAATTAGCTGGGTGCAGTGGCAGGCACCTGTAATCTCAGCTACTTGGGAGGCTGAGGCAGGAGAATCACTTGAACCCAGGAGGCAGAGGTTGCAGTGAGCCGAGACCACACCATTGCACTCCAGCCTGGGCAACAAGAGCGAAGAAACTCTATTATCAAAAAAGAAAGAAAAAGAAGACGTAGCAGTAAAAGAATATGCCTAGGGCACAGCTAGCAAGTGACCAGTTAGAACTCAGGTTTGTCTGATTTTATACCCACTGCATTCTGCACATCACTGTTGCCTGGTTTAACTGTAAACTTTGCTATGAGTTTCATTCACAATTTTAAAATAATAATTCTTACTATGTTTGGGGATGAAAACTCTCGGGAGAAAATTCTAGGAGTGAAATTCTGACCTTTTTTTTTTTTTTTTTTTTGAGACAGTCTTGCTCTGTCTCCCAGGCTGGAGCACAGTGGCTCGATCTCTGCAACCTCCATCTCCCGGGTGTGGGTGCTTCTCCTACCTTAGCCTCCCCAGTAGTTGGGATTACTGGCCTCTGCTACCCACGCATTAGCCTGGCTAATTTTCATTTTACTTATTTATTTATTTATTTTGTATTTTTAGTAGAGACAAGGTTTCACCATGCTGGCCAGGCTGGTCTCGAACTCCTGACCTCAAGTGATCCACCCACCTCAGCCTTCCAAAGTGCTGGAATTACAGGCGTGAGCCAACGCACCCGGCCTGAACTTTCACCTAAATAGTAGTTATACTAAACTATAACCTTTTCATAAGGGTCTAGAATATTTTATCATGAACTCTGAGAAGTTTGGATTTCTAAATACAAATTGGAAATATTTACACGAACTGAAACTATAGTTCCAACTAAAGCTAAATCATTATTTTTGGCTCCTTAGCCTAAGTTATTCAATAACCAAACACTAGAATCCAGTGAAAAAGTAGCAAAAGGAAAGATGTGGCAAAGGAAACCATATACACTTATCCCTTGACGATATGAAATGATCGAATTCCATGTCTAACATTTGGTCATTCTACTTACACCCTCATTTGTGAACAGATGCCAGGCAGTAGTTACCAATCCAAAGTGAGATGCTCAAGTTCAAAACCTGACCTTAGTTGTAGAAGTGGGGTTTTTATTTTAAAGAAAAACTTAACTTCCACAAGTTCTATTATAAAGAAAGTGTCTACAAATTTTCCTTTATTTAAAAAAAGCAAAAACAAAAACCCCAATTTGAAAAAGGTGACCTTATTTATTTACTTCGTCTGTTTCCAAATTCTTGTTACTCCAAGAGTACAGACAGTTATTTACCTAAAATGCAAAACCTCCAAAGAGTTCACGCGGTGGCTGGCACGCAGGCACACACATGTCAGTGTTCTACTGGAACACTTGGTACATGATATCCCTATTAAAGAGTACACAGTACGTTTAAAGAGGTCATTAAACAGAACACGGACACATTTGCCACGCTCACATCCTGAACAATACATTTTGTGAAAAACGCGCTAATTTAGGTTCTTCCAACCAGAAAAAAAAAAAGCCAAGTCTCCCACAAAATGTCTCCAAATCCACAGCTGAGTGAAGGTCATAAATAGTTAAATGAATGTAAACCAGGCCCTATCATTCGTCTCCTCCAGAAAAAGATGAAAAGACATTTCTGATGACCCCAGGTGCTCTCCCACGAGGAGACAGTCTTTCATTTGAGCTTCTGAAGCGGCCTCACCTCGAACCCATGCGGGATCTTCCAAGAGTGCACTTCCCACAGCTCCACTTGCTCAAGGAAGTCTCGGTGCACAGAAGGAAGCCTGGAGCCTCCCAGTACCAAGAAACCGGCAGGGCAAGTGGCAGAAGCCAGCTCTCGGGTGAGAGTCCTTACTCCCTGTTGCATTCGTTCCCCAAAGTTTTCGAATTTTTAAAAAGTTCAAACACAGATTCGAAGCGCAGGACAGACCCTTCCCCTGGATCCCAGCGCCCTTTCGGCTCCTCCCGCGGCTCCCGCCAGGCAGCGCCGGCGCCCACCCGCGAGGAGGAGGGTCCCGCAGGTGGGCGGCCTCCCCAGGCCGGGGCCCTCTGGGACCCCCAGGTGCCGTCCAGGGCGCCACGAAGTTGCGCCCGAGCCTGCGGGGTCCGGGGAGCCGCTGCCCGTGACAGCCGCGCTGGCTTGGGAGGCTCTTCGGGCGGCCGACACCTCGGTGGGGCCGCGACTCCAGTCAGGGAAGCTCTCCCGGCCCGGCGCCGCCTCCTACGCCCGGCCCGAGCCTCCCTCCGCGGGGCGCACGGGGCCTCTGGCCGCCGCCGCGCTCCCAGCTCGGACTCCAGCCCTGACGGCCGGCGCGACGCTGCCCCGGCCCCGACTCGGCCGTAGCGAGCTGTCCTCCACCCCACACTCCCCGGTCACTCACCCCGAGGCCGGGCAGCAGCAGCGTCAGCAGCAGCAGCAGCCGCCGGGCCGGCATGGCGAGGACTCGGCCCTGACTCCGGGGGCGGTACGGACAGAGGACGGGGCGGGGGCGCCGCGACGACAGCGAGGCGGCGACCTAGCCTCAGCGGACGCAGAGCTGACTAGGCGACGGCGGCACCCCCATTCCCGGCCCTATAAGCGCCGGGTGCCTCGGCTTCTTCCGGTCGGGGCGGGGTTGGGGGCGGGGACGGGGCGGGGCCAACCCAGGGGCCTGATCGGGGCGGAGATGGGGGCGGGGATGAGGGCGGGCCGAGGGCGTGTCCCGGGAGGGGATGTGGGAGGGGCTGGCTCGGGGCGGGGCCGAAGGCGGTGCTGGCATCTGGCTGGCTTCGCTCCTGAGGAGGCGGCGGCGGCTATGAAGGAACAGGCCTCGGCATCCAGCGTCTGGGGGCGCTGGGTGATCGAGGCGCGAAGCTTGTCTGTGGCTGGGAAAGACCGGCGTTGCCCCACCAGGTGGTCCCATTAACCCTGCCAAGGGACCTGCCGCGTCAGACTTCATCGGGGAAAAGGGCGGGACACGGGCGGTCCCGGGTGCCTAGAAGCCCCCTTTTCGTCTTTCCGCCGTGGTGGACTCATCGGCGAGGTTTACTGAGGCGACCTCTGGAGCGAAGGTTTCAGCAGCTACCGGAGGCTTCCAGCAAACACGGCGCAGCTGCCCCGCGGGGCAGTCGCAGTGTTCACAGACCTAGGGTTCTCCAGCTGTGCCTCGTCTCCTCCAGGGCCTCTTTCTTCCTTTTCCTTGCCCTCAGGAATTCCCCTCAAGTCACATCCAACAGCCATCAGTTCCGTTTGGAATGAACCACGGCCAAGTCACTCACCAAAAATTATGAGGAGGAAACCAATTCGGCCACTTGTGTCACGTGCGTTGATGTGACACGTGTGGATGTGAAGTTTGAGATGGCCTGCGTCACAACTCGTTGGAGGGAGTGGGTGGGTTGAGGCCTCCTGCAAGGTCTGTGTGAGGGTGTGGACTACTAATTAGAGTTAAAGAGCTCGGCAGCTTTTTGGTCACTGGCACTGGCCTCCACTGAGAGGGACATGGGGAGGGAGGACACGTCTTTTGCAAGGAAAGAGAGTAAACTGAGATTTGGAGCCCAAGGAAAGTTATCTAACTTATCCTAGGGGAAAAAGAAAACAGGGCTATGACATTCTCTAATTTCTCCTGACTTGCTCATATGAGAGCCTAAGATTTTTCGAATTTAAAGGAAAAGAATAAGCAATTCTAGACCAAACAACACAGTAGTAGTGGGGGACTGGCCAAATGTCCAGTCTGTGTGCATTGTGGTCAGTCTTATCCAACTAAAACAGACCAAAATGATAATAAGTCCAAATCCTGCAAATAGAGCTCCCCATTCCTAACCCCCTAGGCCTGGATTACAATGAAGGGACTAATCCTCACCGCATGCTGGAGACTCCAACGCATCTCTGTAAGAGTGGGAAGAATCTTGGCAACTGTGAAAACAGTAGAAACATTTTGAAAAGTGTTACCTGCATGTCTAAGTTCAAACAGAGGTTTGGGATTGGCAGAGAGATGTATTGAGAGACCCAGCACTCCTGAGCAGTGTAGCTGGGTGTCCAGAGAGGCCTACAGCCCTGAAACTGGGAGGAGCTCTCTATTTCTTGACCTTTTATCTTTTCTTTTTAGAGATGAGGTCTCACTATGTTGCCCAGGCTGCTCTCAAACTCCTCCCCAGGAGATCCTCCCCAGTAGCTGGGACTACAGGTGTGCCCCATGACACCTGGCTTGGGAGGACCTCTTTAATGATTACCTGTCCAGTTTGCCAGCTGACAACAGCATCTGTTAGACCCTGTATACTTAAAAGAGAAGCGTGACTGAAAAATGTCACTTTCACATCCCCCCGCCGGTGCTTTTTCTCAGAGTAAGTCTACGAGGGAAAAATTCGCTGTACTGGAACTCTGGCAGCCCTTTTACAATTCAAAATGTCACTGTGACCCTGTAACATCAGCAGATGAAACACAAAGAGGAATGCTGACCTCAATTTCACTCATAAATCAGTTTTAAAGATCTTAGAAAGAAAAAAAAAAATCTGTTCCAAGAAGCCTGGCCAGGTAGGTATTATTTATCTTACACTCAGTTGGACTAAATCCCCAGGGCTTAATTGCACTGTTACATGTTCTCTGAATTTCTTTTTTCTTTTTTTTTCCTTTTTTCTTTTTTTTTTTGAGATGGAATTTCACTCTTTTGCCCAGGCTGGAGTGCAGTGGCATGATCTTGGCTCACTGCAACCTCTGCCCTTTCGATTTCAAGCGATTCTCCTGCCTGAGACTCCCAAGTAGCTGGATTACAGGCGCCCACCACCACGCCCGGCTAATTTTTGTATTTTTAGTAGAGACAGGGTTTCACCATGTTGGCCAGCCTGGTCTCGAACTCCTGACCTCATGATCTGCCTGCCCCTGCCTCCTAAAGTGCTGGGATTACAGGCGTGAGCCACCGCACCCAGCCCCATTCTCTGAATTTCTTATGCATCGTCCACATACTTCATGCACTTCTCCACTTGATTGGCAATCCAGACTGATAAGCACTGGTTTTATTTATGGTGGCATTGCCCATAATCTTGCTCCACAGTCAAGTACTTCTTTAGGCAGCTTTTTGCTTATGATAAAGTAAAAGCTGGCAGCACTGATAAACACAAACGGAAATGGAATATTTTGTAGGGTGCCTTTGAAGTAGACCTGCCCATATAAAAGACCTGAAAATGGGCAGTAAATGACCTTTTTGCAAGTCACATTAAATAACATCCACTGAATAAAGCAAAGGTCATGGTCTTAGTGTAAAGATAAGCCCCCTTTTCCATCAGTGTAAAAAACATATATACATCAGATTCAACAAAGAACTGCAGGCCGGGCGCGGTGGCTCAAGCCTGTAATCCCAGCACTTTGGGAGGCCGAGATGGGCGGATCACGAGGTCAGGAGATCGAGACCATCCTGGCTAACACGGTGAAACCCCGTCTCTACTAAGAAATACAAAAAATAGCCGGGCGAGGTGGCAGCGCCTGTAGTCCCAGCTACTCGGGAGGCTGAGGCCGGAGAATGGCGTGAACCCGGGAGGTGGAGCTTGCAGTGAGCTGAGATCCAAGCCACTGCACTCAGCCTAGGCGACAGCGAGACTCCGTCTCAAAAAAAAAAACAAAAACAAAGAACTGCAGCAGGACCTGACTATGGGGAGGTGGGAGAAAATCTTATTTTCACTTCACTTCTCTTTAAACCACTGGTTCCCAAACTTGGAGAGCAAACAAAAACCAAAACAAAACAAACAAGCCCCACACACAAACAAACAAAATAGTAGATTTGGGGCCAAGGGCATGGTGGTTCATGCCTGTAATCCCAGCACTTTGGAAGGCCGAGGCAGGAGGATTGCTTGAGAGCAAGACCAGCCTGGGGAACATAGTGAGACACTGTTTCTGTAAAGAAAAAAAAAAACAAAAAATTAGTCAGGCATGGTGGTTCACACCTGTAGTTCCAGTGACTTGGGAAGCTGAGGCGGGAGGATGGCTTGAGCCCGGGAGGTCAAGGCTGCAGTGAGCTTTGATCGTGCCATGGCACTCCAGCCTGGGCGACAGAGCAAGACCCTGTCTCCAAAAAATAGAAATAAAAAGCTGGGCGTGGTGGCTCACACCTGTAATCTCAGCACTTTGGGAGGACAAGGTGGGTGGATCACGAGGTCAGGAGATCAAGACCAGCCTGAGCAACATGGTGAAACCCCATCTCAACTAAAAATACAAAAATTAGCCAGGCGTGGCGGTGTGTGCCTGTAGTCCCAGCTGCTCGGGAGGCTGAGGCAGAAAAATCGCTTGAACCCGGGAGGCAGAGGTGAGCCGAGACTGCACCACTGCACTGCAGCCTGGGCGACAGAGTGAGACTGCATCTCAAAAAAAAAAAAAAAAGAAATAAAAAACCTATTTCCAATAATTTCTTGTACCCCTTTCCCTGACTGATTCACAGTGTCCAGGGGCAGAGCTCAGATACCTGTGCGTTTTACAGTTTCCACTGTGCACTGAAGGCAGTCAAGATTCAGGGCTCCAGTTCAATCTTGATGTCCAGCCTTGATCCCGGCAGCCATGAATCCCTTTTAGTTTAGCAAATGTCGCCCTCTAGTGGAATAAATTATGACCCAAAAAGGAGTTTGTGCCTGTCTCATTTGTGTTTAAAACCCTTTAAAATCTCATTTTAAAATGCTTGTGAGGTTGATTTGCAGATAGCTAGTGAGAGGATAGATACCTTTGAAGGAGGAGACTTGAAAGAAAAATCTAGTAAAACCAGAAAGAAAGGTCATGGTTGAAAACTCCAGTAACATTTCAAAGGAACGGTATCTTTATCAGAATAAATCAAGTCAGATTTTTTTTTTTTTTTTTAAGTGATATCGCTGCTGTTGCTTCTAGAACTGAACTTACAACGTGTGTGGAGTAGTTATGGGATAAATACTAATACAACAATAAAGGGGCCAGGCGCTGTGACTTACACCTATAATCCCAGCACTTTGGAAGGCTGAGGTGGCAGATATCTTGAGCCTAAGAGTTTGAAACCAGTCTGGGCAACATAGTGACACCTTGTGCGGTGGTGCACACCTGTAGTCCCAGCTACTCTGGAAGCTGAGGTGAGAGGATCACTTGAGTCTGAGACGTGGAGGCTGCAGTGAGCTGTGATCACACCACTGCACTCCAGCCTGGGCAGCAGAGCAAGACCCTGTCTCAAAATGAACAAACAAACAAACAAAAACAAACAAACAACAATGAATCAAGAGTCTCTGATAGCAAGCTAAATTCTTATCTCCGTCCTTCCCTCAAGTTTAAGGGACATTTTAAAAGTTGTTCTCACTGTGAGCACTTTGGTTTTTAGGTAAATAGGACTTTGGCTCTTCCTGTTCTAGGATGACTGGATTTGAAAAGATTGTGACACTCATTCTAAGAACTTCCCTTTACCACAGAATCTCACTCACTACACACTTTCTTAGGTTGCAAAACTGATTTTTTTTTTTCCACATTATACCATAAGGAGTAAAAAGTGATTATTTCTTTTTTTTTTTTTTATTGGCTGTTTGCTGTTTGGAAATATGCAACTACGTGCTTTATGGTATTATCTTGTCTTATCTTTACTCTAAGACCATGACCTTTGCCTGATGTAGTGGACGTTATTTAATTTTAAGAGACAAGGCCCCTCCCCCGCTACCTGGCACCCGTCACTCACCACTGCACTCCCAGGTTCTACCCTGTGGGGTAGCTTAGGCTAATCCTGACTGGTTATTTGTTCACTTGTCTCTGGGTGTTATATTTCACACCCACTTGTGCCAAGTCTATACGCGGCCACAGAAACTTTCCAGTGTCCCCAGTTTACAGTACATTAATATTCTCAAAGGGCCGAGGCAGCACCAAGATGGAAATGGCCATCTCTCACAGTACCTCCACTTCCTCACTGGCCAGGCCGTCCTAATCCCCTGAGGTCTGGCTTAATTCCACAGAACTCTCTGGAAACTTCTCTCAAGCACCTTGTAAACATTCTTCCTCTTTTAAAATCCCATTGGACCTAATTCCTGGGTTTGTTCCCCCCCCCCACCCCCCTCACTGGGCTTCTTTTCAATTCAGGTATATTAAGGGTTCTTTCCTCTGGAACTTTTCCTCCTTGGATATTACCATCTTCTGGCTTTCCTCCTGTGTCTCTGCTTTTTTTTCCCTCCTTCCAGATTCTGTGTTTTGTTTTTTTTGGCGGGGGGAGGGCCGGGGGTGGGGACAGGGTTTGAGTCAGGGTCTGGGTCTATTGCCCAGGCTAGAGTGCAGTGGCGTGATCTAGGCTCACTGCCACCTCTACCTCCCAGGCTAAAACCCCCAGGGGCATACCATCCTCTCATCTCAGCCTCCAAAGTAGCTGGGACCACAGACACGCACCACCACACCCAGCTAATTTTTGTATTTTTTGCACAGGCCGGGGGAGTGGGTCTCACTTTGTTGCCCAGGCTGGTCTCAAACTCATGAGCTCAAGCAATCAGCCTGCCTCAGCCTCCCAGGGTGCTGGGATTTGGCCCGGTGCGGTGGCTCACGCCTGTAATTCCAACACTTTGGGAGGCCAACGTGGGTGGATCACGAGGTCAGGAGTTTGAGACCAGCCTGGACAATATGGTGAAACCTTGTCTCTACTAAAAATACAAAAATTAGCTAGTCGTGGTGGCAGTGCCTGTAGTCCCAGCTACTTGGGAGGCTGAGGCAGGAGAATCACTTGAACCCCGGAGGCAGAGATTGGAGTGAGCCAAGATCCTGTCACTGCACTCCAGCCTGGGTGACAGAGTGAGACTGTGTCTCAAAAAGAAAAAAAAAAGTGCTGGGATTACAGGCATGAAGCCCTGTGGCCAGCTAGTACGTTGCCTGAGGCTTAATATGCAGACCTTATCTATTCTCTCTTTCCTTTCTCACTAGGAGGACTCATTTAACATATTTTATATATCAAATTTTAGAGCAGAAAGGGACTTTAGCCATAATGTAGTCAGCTTCATTTTGCAGATGACTTCATCTTTGACCTCTGCATGGATAACTACCATTCATTCATTCAACAAAAATCACTGAAGGCTTCCAAGTACTAAGGATTAGCGCCGTAAAGGAATATTAGAGAATTTGCAGGTTGATACAGGACATGCACAGAAATAACCAAGGTACAAGACTGACCATGAAGGCCGGGCATAGTGGCACACGCTTGTGATCCCAGCACTTTGGTAGACCAACGCAGGCAGATCACCTGAGGTCAGGAGTCTGAGATCAGCCTGGCCAACATGGTGAAACCCTGTCTCTGTTAAAAATACAAAAATTATCCAGGCATGGTGGCAGACGCCTTTAGTCCCAGCTACTTGGGAGACTGAGGCAGGAGAATCACTTGAAACCCAGGAGGCGGAGGTTGCAGTGAGCCAAGATTGCGCCATTGCACTCTAGCCTGGGCGACAAGAGCAAAACTTCATCTAAAAAATAATAATAATAATAAAGATTAACTGTGAAAAGCACAAGAGGGAAGGAATAAACTTAGAGAAACAGAACTTCGGCCGGGCGCGGTGGCTCAAGCCTGTAATCCCAGCACTTTGGGAGGCCGAGACGGGCGGATCACGAGGTCAGGAGATCGAGACCATCCTGGCTGACACGGTGAAACCCCGTCTCTACTAAAAAATACAAAAAACTAGCCGGGCGAGGTGGCGGGCGCCTGTAGTCCCAGCTACTGGGGAGGCTGAGGCAGGAGAATGGCGTGAACCCGGGAGGCGGAGCTTGCAGGGAGCTGAGATCCGGCCACTGCACTCCAGCCTGGGCGGCAAAGCGAGACTCCGTCTAAAAAAAAAAAAAAAAAGAGAAACAGAACTTCGGTCATTGAGAGAGATCAGGAAGGAAGGTGGTGAATGGATAGAGCAGGGAGGGCTTCATGGAAGAAGTGATGTCTGGAATGTGCCATCTGTCAGATCCGACTGGAGAGGACATTCTAGGGGGACAAAAGGCCTGGAGAAAGGAAAGCGCTGAGTAACTTCATGAAGGCCCTTTCCACAGTAATCGGTTCAGGGTAAGCCCATGACATGAAAAACCTTCAGGGGGAATGCATGTGAGGGAGCAGGGAGCCCAGGAGCTGCTGGGTCTTCCCTTAGGATGATGCTGTTAGCACGGTGGCTGAGTGGGGCCACGGTGCAAGTGTTGCCTGGAGTCTGGCTCCTTGGTTTTTTTGTTTGTTTGTTTTCTTAGATGGAGTCTTGCTCTGTCACCATGGCTGGAGTGGAATGACACAATCTCATCTCGCTGCAACCTCTGCCTCCTGGGTTCAAGTGATTCTCGTGCCTTAACCTCCCAAGTAGCTGGGACTACAGGTGTATGCCACCATGCCCAGCTAATTTGTGTGTTTAGTAGAGATGGGATTCCACCATGTTGGTCAGGCTGGTCTCAAACTCCTGACCTCAAGTGATCTGCCCACTTCAGTCTCCCAAAATGCTGGGATTACAGGTGTGAGTCACTGCACCTGGCTGTGGTTCCTCTGGGTTTTCAAGTTGTTTGAGCTGGTTAGTTACTTTATGTTTTTTATTAAAATAAAAAGCATTCTGAAATTAGATATATAATTTACATATATATGTAAAATTACGTAATTTTACATATTATTTACTAACAGCACTAGAGAGAACTTAGAAAATTTTAAAAGGTGGCTTGATTACAAATTACTACAGAAGATGAAACAAAATGAAACAAAACATAGTCAGCATAGTAAATTACAAAAAAAAAATGAGGGAACCTTCCCAATTAAAAAGCAAATACTTCCCCAAAAGAAATGAAAATACACACCCATACAAAAACCTGTGCACAAATGTTCATGGCAGCATGGTTCATAATAGTCAAAAAGTGGAACCAACCCAAGTGTCCATCAACCGAAATGGAACAACAAAATATGGCATTATCTATTTAGTGGAATATTTGACAACTGAAAATCGATGGAGTATTGATACATGCTCTAATAGGGATGAACCTTGAGGACATTATGCTTAGTGAAAGAAGCCAGTCACAAAAGACCACATGTTGTACCATTCTGTGTATATAAATGTCCAAATCTAGAAAGACAGAAAGTAGACGAGTGGTTGCTTAGGGTAGGGGAAGCAGATGGGGAGGACTGGAGAGTGATGATAAAGAAGTGTGGATTTCTTTTTGGGTTAATGAAAATATTTTGAAGTCGATTGCAGTGATGGCTGCATAACTCCGTTAATACACCAAAGCCATTGAATTTGTACTTTCTTTATTTTCTTTGAGACGAAGTTTCACTTTGTTGCCCAGGCTACAGTGCAGTGGTGCTCTCTATGAACACAATGATCATGGCTCATTACAGCCTCACCCTCCTGGGCTCAAGCAATTCTCCTGCTTCAGCCTTCCGAGTAGCTGGGACTACAGGTGCCCCGCCACCGTGCCTGGCTAATTTTTTCTATTATTATTTGTAGAGATGAGTCTCGCTATGTTGCCCCAGTTGGTTTCCAACTCCTGGGCTCAAGCGATCCTCCCACCTTGGCCTCTCAAAGTGCTGGGATTACAGCCATGAGCCACGGTGCCCAGTCTGAATTTTTAACCTGAATGAGTTCATTGTACGGTACGTAAATTATTCTTCAATAAAGCTATTATAAAAATGTAAATGGTCTATACAGGCCAAGTAAAAGGCTGAAAATGACCAAGCTGAAAAAAATCAAGACCATGATATGATGACTACAAAAATTAAGCTTCAGATACAAAGGCATAGGTCGGCTAAAAGTGAAAAGATGGAGAAAAATAAGATAGACCTTGTGAAATGATAAGAAAGTTGGAAAGGTTATACTGACATTGGCCAAACTGACTTTAATACAAAGAATGTTACCAGAGATAAAAAGCGGCATTTCACAATGATAAAAGAGTCTATTCATGAACAAAACATAGCGATCCTAAGCGTGTAAACACCTAAAAACAGTTTGAAAATACATGAAGCAAAAATTGAAGCAACTGCTGGGTGAAAAAAATAAACCCACAATTAGATTAGATTTCAACACTCATTTACTGATAGGATAAGTAGGCAAACACTAAATTATAAGACAAGATTTTCAGCCTCTGTGTTACTGACATTTTTGGCCAAATAATTTAAGTTTTATTTATTTATTTATTTATTTATTTGAGATGGAGTCTCACTCTGTCGCCCAGGCTGGTGTGCAGTGGCGCGATCTCGGCTCACTGCGACCTCTGCCTCCTGGGTTCAAGTGATTTTTCTGCCTCAGCCTCCTGAGTAGCTGGGACTATAGGTGCGCCACCATGCCCAGCTAATTTTTGTATTTTTAGTAGAGACGGGGTTTCACCATGTTGACCAGGCTGTTCTTGAACTCCTGACCTCAGGGGATCCGCCTACCTCAGCCTCCCAAAGTGCTGGGATTACAGGCATGAGCCACCGTGCCTGACAAGTTTTTAATTTTATTTGTACTTGTCCCAGCTCAGTCTTTGTTGTGGGGGGCTGTCTTGTGCATTGTGGAATGTTTAGCAACAGGCCAGTTGTGGTGCCTCACGCCTGTAATCCTAGCACTTTGCGAGGCCAAGGAGAGGGAATCGCTTGAGTCCAGGAGTTTGAGACCAGCCTAGGCAACATGGTGAAACCTCGTCTCTACAAAAATAAAGAAACAAACAAACAAACAAACGCATATATGAATGTTTAGCAGTATCCCTGGTCTTTATCTGTATGAGTTACCTAGGGCTGCCATATCAAAGTACTGCAAACTGGGTGGATCAAAACAACAGAAATTTATTCTTTCACAGTTTTTGGGCTAGAAGTCTGAGATAAAAGTGTTGGCAGGGCCACGCTGTCTCCGAATCCTCTGGAGAACGGTCCTTCTATGCGTCTTCCAGGTTCTGGGAGCCCCAGGTATCCTTGGCTTGTGCAGACTAACTCCAATCTCTACCTCTGTCCTCAAATGACTGTTTTCTCCTCAGGTGTCTCTGTGTCCAAATTTCCCGCTTCTTATAAGAACACCAATCAAATTGGATTAGGGCCCATCCTATGAACTCACCTTGATTATATCTATGAAGACCCTGTTTCCAAATAAGGTCACTTTCACAGGTGATGGGGGTTAGGGTTACAACTTTTTTTTTTTTTTTTTTTTTGACACACAGTTTCACTCTGTCACCCAGGCTTGAGTGCAGTGGCACGATCATGGCTCACTGCAGCCTCCATCTCCTGGGTTCAAGCCATCCTCCTGCCTCAGCCTCCTGAGTAGCTGGGACTAGAGGCGCAAATCACTGTGGCTGGCTAACTTTTTAAATTTTTTTGTAGAGATCGGGGTCTTGCTTGTTGCTCAGGCTGGTCTTGAAATCCTAGCTTCAAGCAATTCTCCTGCCTTGGCTTCCCAAAGTGCTGAGATTACAAGCATGAGCCACCATGCCTGGCCAGCTTCAGCATTTCCTTTTGGAGGACACAACCCATAACACCACCTAATAGGTGTCAGTGGCATCCCTCCTAGTTGTGAAAATCAAAAGTGTCTCCAGATATTGCCAAATGTCCCCTGGATGGCAAAATCGCCACGCTCCATTGAGATTCGAATAACACTATTAACTACCTTGATCTCCTTTACACTTACAAAACATTATACCCAACAACAAAATAATACACATTCTGGAAACACTTATTCTATTTTATGGAATGAAGTGTTGCCCAATTAAAAAAAAAAAGAAAAGAAAAGCAAAAGAGGGTGGCGCAGTGGCTCCCACCTGTAATCCCAGCACTTTGGAAGGCAGAGGTGGAAGGATTGCCTGAGACTGGGAGTTCAAGACCAGCGTGACCAGCATAATGAGACTCTATCTCTAAAATAAAATTTAAAAACTTAGCCAGGCATGGTAGTGCACGCCTGTAGTCCCAGCTACTCAGGAGGCTGAGGCCCAGGGATCTCTCGAGTCCAGGAGGTCGAGGCTGCAGTGAGCCATGATTGCACCACTGCACTCCACTCCAGCCTGGGTGACAGAGTGAGACCCTGTCTCAAAAATAAAATAAAAATAAATAAATAAATCTTTAAAAATATAGGCCAGGTGCAGTGGCTCACGCCTGTAATCCCAGCACTTGGGGAGTCCGAGGTGGGTGGATCACTTGAGGTCAGGAGTTCAAGACCAGCTTGGCCAACATGGTAAAATCCTGTCTTTACTGAAAATAAAAAAAAAAAAAAATTAGCTGGGAGTGGTGGTGCATGCCTGTAATAATCTCAGCTACTTAGGAGGCTGAGGCTTGAGAATTGCTTGAACCCAGGAGGCAGAGGTTGCAGTGAGCTGAGATTGCTTCATTGCACTCCAGCCTGGGCAATGGAGTAAGACTCTGTCTTAAATAAATAAATATATTTGAAATGAAAATTTCTTTTCAAGTCAAGATAGACCATATGCTGGGCAATAAAATAAGTCTCAATATGATAGCCAGCCTCTGAGATGGCTCCCCCAAATCCCTAACTCCTGGTAGTCATGCCCTGGTGTAGTCCTTGCCCACATGGTACCAGAGTTGGTCTAAGTGACCAACAGAATGTGGGAAGTGATGATGCCCCTTCCAAGATGGATTATAAAAGACATCACAGATCGTGTTCCCCCATCCTCCCCATCTTGCAGGAGCACTTACCCTGAGGGACACCGGCCAACTGCCATGTCACAAGTGGTGTGAAGGCGAGGCCCGCAGGGTGAGGGATGGGGGCCTCTTACCAACAGCATCTGAATGAAGCTGGAATGCTCCAGACAAGCCTACAGACCTGGGTGACATCCTCATTACAGCCTCATAAGAGACCCTAAGCCAGAATCACAGCACTAAGGTGCTCCCCAATTTCTGACTCACAGAAGCCGTGAGATAATAAATGCCTGTTGTTTTAAACCACACCAGGCTCCAGGGTAATTAATGTTATGCAGTAATAAAGAAGTTAATACACAAAATAATTAAAAGGACTGAAATTGTACAGAGCATATTCTCTGACCACAACAGAATTAAACTAGATATTAGTAAAACATTCTATTAATATTAGTAAAACATTAGAAACTAGAAAATTCTAATATCTACTGATACTAGTAAAACATTAGAACTACAAAATTCTATTTTCAATTTCTGTTTATTTTTTGAGACCGAGTCTCGCTCTGTTGACCAGGCTGGAGTGCAGTGGTGTGATCTCAGCTCACTGCAACCTCTACCTCCCGGGTTCAAGCAATTCTCTGCTTCAGCCTCCTGAGTAGTGGAATTACAGGCACCCGCCACCACACTCAGCTAATGTTTGTATTTTTAGTAGAGATGGGTTTCACTATCTTGGCCAGGCAGGTCTTGAACTCCTAACCTCCTGATTCACTTGCCTAGGCCTCTCAAAAGTGCTGAGATTACAGGCGTGAGCCACCAAGCCCAGGCTATTTTTGTTTGTTTGTTTGTTTGAGACAGAGTCTCGCTTTGTCACCCAGGCTGGAGTGCAGTGGCACGATCTGGGCTCACTGCAACCTCTGCTTCCTGGGTTCAAGCGATTCTTCTGTCTCAGCCTCCCGAGTAGCTGGGATTACAGGTGTCTGTCACCATGCTCTGCTAATTTTTTGTATTTCTAGTAGAGATGGGGTTTCACCATATTGGCCAGGCTCGTCTCGAACTCCTGACCTTGTGGTCCACCCACCTCAGCCTCCCAAAGTGCTGGGATGACAGGCATGAGCCACCACGCCCGGTTGCTATTTGGAAATTAAACATAATTCTTCTAAATAATCCATGGGCCTTTTCTGCCTCAACTGCTTCCAGGGCACCTGAGAAAAAGCTTGTGATGAGGTGGGGCAAAAAATAGAAGCCAGTTCTCAAGTTCACCCTTGGTTGTACCCACCCTATTAGAAGATGGAATCAATTTACAAAAATTTACAAAATAACAAAATTTTATTAAAATAATTTTAGTAAAATTAGATTTAAATTAATATAAATTGCATTTCTATATACCAGCAATGAACTCTTAGAAATTGAAATTTAAAAATAGTATATCTCATCTCAGAAGCTTGACTAAAAAAAAAGAATAAAAATAGTGTCATTCATAATAGCATTATAAATGAAATCCTGAGGGATAAATTTCACAAAATATATGCAAGATTGTACAATGAAAACTATGACATTGCTGAGGGAAATGAATAAGACTTAAAATAAATGCAGTGCAGAAATAGACTGTATTCATGGGATGAAAGACTGAGTGTTACTAAGACGTCAATTATTCCCAAATTGACCTACAGATTCAATACAATTTCAGGCAAAATTCCAACAGGTCTTTTGTAGAAATTGACAAGCGGATTCTAAACTGTTTCTGGAAATACAAACAACCTAAAATAGCCAAAATAATTTTGAGAAAGGACAAAGTTAGAGATCTTGTATATCTGATTTTAAGACGTACTATAAAGCAACAGTAATTAAGGGTATAGTATTGGCATAAGGATAGATAGATAACAGTGCAAAAGAAGATACTCTTTAGAAACAAACCAACTCATATATGGGAAATTTTTTTTTTTTTGACAAACATGACAAGGTAATTTAAGTGAAAGGATATTCTCTTCAACAAATGGTGCTGGAACAAGTGAATATCCATACACAAACAAATGAACCTAACTCTTGTCTCACACTGGACACAAAAATTAACTTGAAAAAGATAATAGACCTGAATGTGAGAGCAAACACTATAAAACTTCTAGAAGAGTGGGCGCAGTGGCACACGCCTGTAATCCCAGCACTTTGGGAGGCCGAGGTGGGCGTAACATGAGGTCGAGAGATTGAGACCATCCTGGCTAACATGGTGAAACCCTGTCTCTACCAAAAATACAAAAATTAGCCGGGCATGGTGGCATGCACCTGTAATCCCGGCTACTTGGGAGGCTGAGGCAGGAGAATCACTTGAACCCAGGAGTTGGAGGTTGTAGTGAGCTGAGATCGCGCCACTGCACTCCAGTCTGGTGACAGAGCGAGACTTTGTCTCAAAAATTAAATTAAATTAAATTAAATTAAATTAAATTAAATTAAATTAAACTTCTAGAAGCAACCATATAAAAGAAAAATCTATATTAGGCCAAGATTTCTTAGATATGAAACCAGAAGCACTACCTATAAAAAAATTGATAAATTAGATTTTCATCAAAATTAAAAACGTCTCCTCTTTGAAAGACACTATCAAGAAAACAAAAAAGCAGTCTGGGCACGGTGGCTCACGCCTGTAATCCCCACTTTGGGAGGCCGAGGCGGGTGGATCACTTGAGATCAGGAGTTCAAGACCAGCCTGGCCAACATGGTGAAACGCCGTCTCTACTAAAAATACAAAAATTAGTCAGGCGTGGTGGTCCGTGCCTGTAGTCCCAGCTACTAGGGAGGCCAAGGCAGGAGAATCGCTTGAACCCAGGTGGCAGAGGTTGCAGTGAGCTGAGATACTGCCACTACACTCCAGCCTGGGCGACAGAGCCAGACTGTCTCAAAAAAAGAAAAAAGAAAAGAAAAGAAAAGAAAAGAAAAGAAAAGAAAAGAAAAGAAAGCAGGCCGGGCGCGGTGGCTTATGCCTGTAATCCCAGCACTTTGGGAAGCTGAGGTGGGAGAATTATGAGGTCAGGAGTTCGAGACCAGCCTGGCTAATATAGTGAAACGCTGTTTCTACTAAAAATACAAAAATTAGCTGGACGTGATTGTGCACACCTGTAATTCCAGCTACTCGGGAGGCTGAGGCAGGAGAATCGCTTGAAGTTGGGAGGCGGAAGTTGCAGTGAGCCAAGATTGTGCCACTGCACTCCAGCCTGGGCGACAGAGTGAGACTGTCTCAAAAAACAAAACAAGACAAAACAAAAAAAGTAATGGAGCAAAGCTTCTGTTGCTCCACATCCTCACTGGCATTTGGTATTTGAGGCATAATCTTAACACATCACAATCAAAGCCAACAGCCAACTTCCAAGCAAGTACATAATACACAAAATAGAGCTGTGGACCAAGTAATTACAACACAACTAAGGTTGAATTAATAAATAAATATTTTATACCATATTTGTACCTGATAGTGAAAACATCTTCATTTCAACAATCTGTGGAACACTTATAAAAACTGATATTTTAGATCACAAAGAAAACTTTCATACACTGCCCAACGCAGAAACTGTACCATAATGTAATAAATGTTGAATAACAAAAGTTAAAACAGCAACAAAAATAAATAATCTAGAGGGTACTAAACACTTGTCAAAGTCATTATTGCTTTGGATTAAAGAGGATTTTTTTTGAGACGGAGTCTTGCTCTGTTGCTCAGGTTAGAGTGCAATGGCGCGATCTCAGCTCACTGCAACCTCCGCCTCCCAGGTTCAAGCGATTCTCCTGCCTCAGCCTCCCGAGTAGCTGGGATTACAGTCGCCCACCACCTCGTCCGGCTAATTTTTGTATTTTTAGTGGAGACGGGGTTTTGCCATGTTGGCCAGGCTGTTCTTGAACTCCTGACCCCAGGTGATCCATCCGCCTTGGTCTCCCAGAGTGCTGGCATTACAGGCGTGAGTCAACTCCCCGCCAAAGAGGAATTGTTTGAATTTAAAGTCTATATAGAAAATAAGGAAAATAAGAGCCCATTCAACTACAAACTCATAAGGTGAAATGGTTTCACTATCACACACACACACACAAAACAATAAATGTTCCGTATCAAGAGGAAAAAAAGGAAAAGAATTTCCAAGGAAAACAGGGAGGCAATAAAGATAACCAGCGACTGTGACTGCTGGTGTACTGTGTCCCCACCCAGTTAAGCAAACTCTCATTCAGCCACCCGTATTTCCAGTGAATGGGCTCAATCAACTCTGCGAAACTTTCCCAAAGTTTCTGTCCTTTCTGTCCTTTGGGCTTCTACAGTAGGCTGTTCATAGCTCTATTTTAGTATTTATTAACGTTTTGCAGTCCCAGAAAGTTTTCCACATCACCCTGCCCTTTGAAAACCTTTGTTTACCACTGAGAACGTGCCAGGCAATTGGAATTAATTCACCTAATCCTTACAACTTTTTTCCCCCCCCGCGGTGTGTGTGCGGGGGCGGGGGGAGGGTAGCCGGGTATTCCTAATTTCCAGAAATTGAAGCTCAGAAAGGTTAATTGAGCAAGGTCACAGAGCGAACGCATCACAAAGTCAGGATGTGGTGCATTTCGGTCCACTTTCAATACAAGCTCTTTCTACCACAACAGGTTACTTTGCACTCGGGGACAGTTTTCAACTTTACATTGTCAACTCCTATCCTAGCTCCTGGCACAGAACATGTCATTCAAGTTAGGCATCACTTGTCCCCTGCTCTTGCAGAGAAATGCGCTCATTAGCAAGTGGCGATCGAGACGCTGAAACGCAAAGGATTTGAGACTGAGCGGCTCCCATCTCTATGGTTGGTATGTGATCCATCTATCCTCTGGAGGATTCAGCAAGGACTACCAATCACCAGACAACTTTACTGCACGTGCTCGCAAGTTGAACTTGCTATTGGTTAGTGGCAGTAAAGCCCGCCCACCAGCTCTGGTCGGCTCCTTTAAGAGAAAGCCATCGCCGTTCTTCAGCCTTTCACCGCCTACAGATTCCGGGAGGTGAGGTGGTTTGCCAGGCGGGCCGTGTGGCTGGGTGGGCACCAGGCCTTGGGGCCCGGGAGCAGGGAGGCGGGGGAGGCCGGCCTGCTGTGATGACATTCCAATTAAAGCACGTGTTAGACTGCTGACGCGGGTGATGCGAACTGGAGTCTGAGCCGGCCCGAGCGAAACAGGGAGGGGGCCGGCGGGCGGGCGAGCGCACACCGGCTCATCCATCACTCTCCTTTTCTTGTAGTTCCCAGCCGAGGACGTCGGGTCTTACCGTCCTTGCTGTTTTGCCACCCCATTCCTCTCAATAAAGTGGTTTGAACCCAACCCTGGTGTCGGTGTGTGTTGTTCGCGGCGCGCTGTCTTTGAGCCCCCGCCGAGCCTCCTCGTGGCGCCGGGGGTCAATCTGCAGCGCTAGAGCATGTGCTTGCGCATAACTGGGGCCGCTGGGCCCCCCGCGGGCGGCCCTTTTAACCGCGAGCGACAATTAGTAACCTGACTGTCCGGCTGCTAGGCTGGGCAATTTTCCAGGGATTTTGCCACGACAGGCCTCAACCCGTAATACCAAGGCTGGAATGGCGTGTGAGGGGGACGGTGGCTGACGGGGATACGCGGACTGCTGCGTAGTGAGTGCCCCTCTGTGCTCCCATGCGTTCCCCAGCCCTCCCCGAGTGCATCGCGCGCGTTGTGCCTTTGCCATGAGTTCGACATAAGTCCCAAGCTGTCGTGTCTGCCATCAGACGCGCAGATTTAGTTGAAGGCAGCTTGGAATGGCGTCTGCAGGGCTGCTGTGTACTTGACAAACGGATTCAGTGTGGAACTGCATGAGTTAACTCCTGACTAAAAGGGTAATCGACCTGTTTACAACCACCCACCATGCAGGAGTATGTGTGACAAGCATGGGACTAAAGCTTCGGGTAGGTTAATCTGTCACTCCTAAACAGTTAAAAATTATAGGGCGGTTGTGAAGATGAATTAGATTTTATATATAGTTGGGGACAACATAGACACCTAGTTACAGTCCAGATTCTATGGCTGGTAAAAGATCTTACACAAGGGCTCCAGTGAAATGTGCATCAGTTCTGAGTACGAGGCAGCAGTGGTGGGCAAGGATGCACGTATGCGCTCACTACATGGGCATTCGATGAATGAACGTGTCCCGAATGAAGATAACTAGACGATGAAGGGTATAAACTGCAGCCCAGAAGCACCACTGCCCTACCCCCTCAGTTATGAACTTTCACTGGATTCTTTAAATGTGGGCTGAAGATAATGGCACATAATTTGAAGGGATGTGGTGAGGATGGCTTTGCAGCCTTAGGACTGGGCAGTGATCCAAACCAGTTAAGTGAAAGCTGCCATTGCCAGGTGAGGGCCCCGGTGCTTGGTACTCACTTGTGCCCCTATCTGAACAGGATTCAGTAGAAATGACTTAGATGCTTATCTAGTATTTGACATGAGATATTTATTTTGTGAAACAATGCAAGCGATTTTAAATCCCCACATACTATTTGATTAAGTGCAACATGGTACAGTCATGTGTAATCTCTTTACACGATAGTGCATCTAGTCCTTAGCCTTTAGTTATTGCACAACAATTATAAAGACCAGTGACCAGGACACGCAGACTGTGACAGGCAGATTGGCCTACACAATGAAAAATCAACAGTACACCAACTGGAATGGTCAAACAATTTAAGTCAAATGTTTTAATGGTGCAATTAAAATAATCAAGGATTCAAACATGTTTTCAATATATTAATTTCTTTAAAGTCATGTTCAGGCAAGGTGCTGTTTAAAAAACCAGTATTAGCTTTGTCCACAGATGTAAGTTATCAAAAGTTACCCTAGGTAATTTTGACGTTGAATGCAACTTTAAACAATAAAAAATGGTGTTAGGTTTACTTCTTGAAGCAAATTATACAATAAGAGAGCCCCAACCTTGTAAACTAAGCATTCTGACACAAATGCACAAAATTAAGTTGGCAACATTAATTTTGAGATGTAGTGTGATGCTGAGCAAACTTTTGGTCTTGACTCTTGAAATAATTTAAGAGAGCAGTTCTCCGTTTTGGCCTTCAGGAAGGGAAATCTGCCTGTGGAACTCTCCCCATCAGATTAACAAACTTTCGATTCCCATATAAAAACCTGGAGGACACAGGAAACACCAGATGGAAAAGTGGTTCTGGCTTTCTGGCCCTACCTATCTGTATGAGAGGAACCATCCTGTCATTCTGTGCAGTGTTTGATGTTTTCACATACGCTCCTGTCTCAGGAAAACATTCAAGATTAGCTAGCAGCCAGGTGGTTGTACCTCATTGGTAAAAGGCTTGGGATGGTTTGATCTCATGGCTTTGCCAGATGTTCACATAAGTTCCACTGTCCTTACCCAAGCTGATAGCGTGTTATTGTGTGTGTATATTCTATGGCTACTTGCTTCCCAAATGCACAATTTAATGTGAAAAAAAGTAAGTTGCTCTGCCCATCTCTTGTGTCACCGAAATGAAAAGGCTCACAGAATTCCTCTCCCCACCCTCCAGACACGTTGCACACTGACATTCTCTGGAAGTGTGGAAGGCTGCATACAAAGTGTAGAAGTGAAAAAGTCCCACTGTGCACCGGCTGCCTGAAGAAAAGCTTTGGAGGAGTAGAGGAGGCAAGTTGTTCAGCTTTGCTCTTACTGTGCTCATTTGCTGCCACAAAACTGGGTAGACTTAAAAGCCATAGTGTGGGTCACCTGTAACTTCTGGATCCACCATGATTCTTCCATGGTCTCCTTTGCCAAATCAAAGCTTTGCAGCAGGCAATCCAGACAATTGTCACTGGATGCGGGGAGTGACACCTCACAGTGGAATGGGCACTGGCAGGCAGAGGGCAGAAGCAGTCCTTTAAGAAAGAGTAGCTGTGGCACAGAGGCCAGTGCTACAGTACAGATGGCGGCCAAGAACCCCACACGTCCAGCTGGATGTCACAATACGGGGAACATCTGACATCACCCATCATGGCTGATCAGCAGCCTCCACAGGTGGGTCTTTCAGGAGGCAGGAAGTGGAGCGAGGGTCCATGGCTGAGTGCATTATAGTGATATAAACATCATCCATGTTTGGCATAACAAAAACTTTCTGTAGGAAGATATTAAAGAACAGCTATGTGGAAGAATGCCTTGCCAGGCTGTCACCCTCCTTTGTTCTGATAATTTTAGGCCTTAGACAAATTTTTTAAAATACATATAAAAACTTTCTACGCATTCCAAACTAATTCTTCCACCATACATACTTTAGAAAGAGTTGAGGAATCATACCAGTGCGTGGATACGAGAATCATCTAATATATCAGCTTGGAGGCAGACGTGGCCTTTGATTTGGTGTACATTTAATAAGACTGCCCATATGCACTGATATATATCCAACAATTTAAAAGAATTGGCTTAAGCTGTTCACAGCAGTTCCCAGCTACTATGTCTAGAACACATATTCCATGTGGATTATCCTTTTATTAATAAATCCTAGCAATAAAATGTAAGCTAATGGCCAGGCGCAATGGCTCACGCCTGCAATCCCAGTACTTTGGGAGGCCAAGGCAGGCGGATCACCTGAGGTCCAGAGTTCAAGACCAGCCTGGCCAACATGGTGAAACCCTGTCTCAACTAAAAATACAAAAAAATTAGGCCGGGCGTGGTGGCTCATGCCTGTAATCCCAGCACTTTGGGAGGCTGAGGTGGGCAGATCACAGGTTAGGAGATGGAGACCACCATCCTGGCTAACACAGTGAAACCCCATCTTTACTAAAAATACAAAAATTAGCTGGGTGTGGTGCGGACGCCTGTGACCGGCCTACTCGGGAGGCTGAGGCAGGAGAATGGTGTGAATCCAGTGGGGCAGAGTTTGCAGTGAGCTGAGATGGCGCCACTGCACTCCAGCCTGGGTGACTGGCAGACTCTGTGTCAAAAGAAAAGAAAAGCGGTAGCGGTGGCTCAAGCCTGTAATCCCAGCACTTTGGGAGGCCGAGGCGAGGCAGGATCACAAAGATCAGGAAATCGAGACCAGCCTGGCTAATATGGTGAAACCCATTATCTACTAAAAATACAAAAACTAGCGAGGGTGGTGGCCGGGCGCCTGTAGTCCCAGCCTTCTCGGGGAGGCTGAGGCAGGAGAATGGGGCGGCGTGGAGCCGGGGCCCGAGGCTTGCAGTGAGTGAGATCGGCCGCTGCACTCCAGCCTAGGCGACAGGCGGACTTTCTGTCTCAAAAAAAAAAAGAAAAAGGGGAAAAATATAAGGCGATGTTCTTTTCCCTACTTCAGTTCAAAGTGCTTTTCTATTTGGTGATGACATTAAGCTTTTTCAGAAATTGGTTTATCAGTTATGTTTTAATCTCCTGGTTTTTTTTTTTTAAATAAAGTTTAGAATAATGGCTAAACGCTATATGCTTATAAAGAGGTATACTTAAAAGGTAATTTCGGAACAAAGTAAGCAAGATTTGTAATCCAGCAAAAAGTGATATTACCTTTGGTGGCCAAATGCAGAAAAACAAGCTGAGAGAGTAAGCTCTGGCTTAAACTCCCAGACTACACTAGAAGCTACCCAGGGGAGGGAGAGGCCTGATTCATCTTTGGACTCCCAGGGCAGGTGGTACCTGGCACACAGAAGGGTTTCCAGGAAAGTTTGTTGAACTGATCAAACTGAGCAAGGTGAATAGCACACAAGAACAGGGGGGCAGCCTCCCTGCCCACAGGTGGGGTGCTAAGAGTTGGGCAAGGCCAGGCCTTGCATAAGAGAAAACAAAGCTTGAGAGTCCCAGCAGGCTTGCTGGGAAAAGACATCATCATTTTGCTCTGACTCACATCTTTTGGGTTTCCTCTGAAGATGACTTAGTAATGTTCTGTGGGTAAGTTTCAGGGCTTTGACACTGTACCTAAAACTTTATTCCCATATTTGATCAAATGTAATACTCTTCCGGGATGAAGGTCATCATCAGATTTTCAAGAGAGGATCCTGACCCAGCTGAAGTTCAGAACCTCGGTTCTACCCAGAGCTTCTATACTTGGTGTGAAATACTAGATAACACCAGAGGTTTACCTGAAACTCTTGTTCCAGTTTCTTCTCTATCCAGTCTGTCACATGAACTAAAGTCACTTCTCTCTCTCCAAGTTTTGGCCGAGCTTTCAGCTCCACATGTGGTGGCTTTCGGAAACCATACCTTTTTGAAGATAAGTAATAACCACATTTAGAAGCAAAGCAAGGAATGAGGCACTGACAGCACACATTCCTCATTTACATGGGGCTTTATCACTACTTAAAATGTTATTTTCTTCTGAAAATGCCCTCTAAAAATATTCCACACACAAAATATGAATTGTGAACCCCCTGTGTTCCCTAGATGGTGTTAGGGCTGTGGTGGATTTAGAACAGTTCTGACAAATGGAAAGCCAGGAAGCACACTGGAAAAACCCATGACCTGGGCACTGGTTTTTGTTTTTTTCTAAAATGGCAATAACCTTTTTTCTTTCAATTTTTACAAAAGTAGTATATGTACATTACAAAAACAAAACATACATTCAAGCAGATAAAGCAGAGAGTGAAAGATACACTGCCTCTCTCTGAATGTCACCCCCAAGAGAGGACCACGGACAGAAGTGGGGTCAACTCCCCCACATTCTCCTGTGCATATGTCGATCGGTAAGGTTCTAAACCTATTTTTTCACCCTACACCCCAACAATATGCTCTTTATGACTTCCTGAGGGAGCAGACTGGCAATCAGAACTGTTGGCAAAGTATCCAGACAAGACCATGTGTGCTATCAACTAAAACCTTACATCTGTCATGGACCAGTGCTTTTGGAAATACAGTAAAAATGTCAGGTTGCCATAAATATATTTCTAAACACTCTCAATATCTATACTTACCTTTATAGATCAATAACACATAGGTCAGCATTTGAGCATGCCTTGGGTAGCGCTATCCTAGAGCCCTTTCATTTTATCTCCCCCTGAGCAGAGGCATTTAAAACTGATAAATCTAAAGAACTGGCAGGGAGGAGAAGAAATGTATCAACTTTTACTATTACATTTTTTTTTTTAAGGTTTGAAAGACCATACAATATATTAACAGCGGTTATTTCTGGATGGTGAGATTATGGACATTTATTTATTTATTTATTTGTCACCTTTTCCCAATCTCTCTCTCTCTTTTTTTTTTTTACAATGAAAATATTACTTTAAAAAAAAAGTATGAAAAGGCATTTTAAAGTTTTATTGGGAAATACCAGCATTATCGTTAAATGGTTAGTCAATTCAAAAACCCTCGTCTGATCATTCCTAGAAATCCTTCTGAATACCAATGATATGTACTAGCACGTTGGTTTCATTCAATGATAGAACAGAGCTATATTTTTGTTATAAGTGTAGTTTATGGTACAATGAGATCTCTTAATGCAATCACTGTTTACACTTATGCCCATTTTTTAGGATTTAGCATGTCAATTTTAAATTGAGACTTACAGACAGTGATGCTGAACTCATCAGTAATTTATTTCAGTGACTCTCAACCCTGGCTTCATCACCCCCCACCCCTGAAATCCCGGGGAATGGGCCAGGCATATCTATATTTTTAGCACTTCCCCAGGTGATTTTAACATGCAGCTGGTGCTGATAATCAAGTCCTCAGACACCAGAGGCACATGCTCCTGACTCCTCAGCATCGAGGCCTAACTCAGGAAGTCTCCCTAACTTCCCAGACTCTGTTGGACGTGTGATCCCCATCTTTAAAGTAGGGATAATAATGGCATCGACCTCAACAGGATGCTATGAGGACTAATCAGGTAATGCAATTACAACCAGGGCCAGGCAGAGAATAAAGGCGCTATCTACAAATGACAGCTGTTATTACTGGCAGAACAGTTGGCTTTCCAGAGGAGGAAGACCAAGAATAGAAACAGCTTATCTCATAAACTTCATGTATTAACTTTTCCTACCATGTGAAGATGAATTCTTGAACGTGAATTCACCACTCACAGAAGAAAGTACCATCAGATTTGCAACTAATATTAAGGTCCCATGAAAAATGTTTGGAAGTGCTTCTGCCCGGGAGATGTGGTACTTTCCATAACCTCAAGGTTAAGCAGTCTGGGACTTTTGTGGCCATGCAATAAGAGGAATCACTTGTTGTCCCTGAGGGCCCTCTACGCACCATACTCGGTCAGTCGGGGGTGGTGGAATGTTGACCGCCAAGGTTCCTCTACATTCTTGTACTTCAACAGTGAGCAGCAGGGGTGTGTTGGAGACTTCTTCGATCTTCTTTTTAATAAACTCTGTTTCTGTTGCTTTTTGGAAATATTTTGACTTGGTAATTTTATCAACAAACCTCATAATCTTACTTGTTCGATGACCTCCAACGTACCTTCAAATGTGGAACACAAAGGGCGGTTAGCATGAACTTCACTCTTTCACAGACAAAATCCTGTGGCTCTTTGTTCCCCTTACTTGATGTTTTGGATAGGGTGATTCTGTGTTGGGGTTGGGGGCATCCTGTGCGTTGCAGGGTGTTCAGCAGCATCCCTGGTCTCTACCTAGCAGATGCCAGTAGCACTTCCCCTAGTTATGACAATAAAAAATGTCGCCAGACATCGGCAAATGTCCTCTGGGGGGGCCAAATCACCCCCAGTTGAGAACTACTACTTTAGAGAAGGTGTAAATGTCTGAAACAGCCCAAATGTTGACAATGGAGAGCTGGACAAAGTCCTCATGCAGAGGTTTCTCACCTGTCCTCTTTTACACTACTCCAATACCAGACAGAAATCCAATGACATATCAATCTCATAATCTCCATGCAGCAAGTAACAAATCATGCTGCATCAATAGGAAACAAATCGGTAATTAACAGACTGTCTTTAGGTGGTATCACATGGCTACCCTGAGTGACAATTACTTTTCAAAGGGCTTGGAACTTCTTAAAGAAAAATGCAACCTGGGCAACACAGTGAGACCCCCATCTCTACAAAAAAAAAACCAGAAAATTAGCCAGGAGTGCTGGTGTGCACCTGTAGTCCCAGTTCCTCGGGAGGCTAAAGTGGGAGGATCACTTGAGCCAAGAAGGTTGAGGCTGCAGTAAGCTATGATCGTGCCACTGCACTCCAGGCCTGGGTGACAAAGTGAGACGCCATCTCAAGAAAACAAAATGCTACACCAAGCTGACGTGCTCACAGGCCAAGAAAATAAGCTGTGGTATCAGGTTACATGTACCATGAGACTGCCCTCAGAAGAAAGGATATTTGCTTTTTAAAATCCCCCACAGTTCCAGAATATGAGGAATAGTATGTGTTCAGGGAAAAGCAATCATTCTTAAGTAGGTCAAGCAGCTCGACTAAATAATACACACAAACGTTGGCACCAACTCCTCAAACATCTGAATTCTCATCCCCTGTAGGATTTCAAAAGTGAATAGGTTGGTTTTTCCTTATAAAAGTTTCTGAATTATTTGGTTCCTTATAATCTTAGTTTCTTCAAGTCACTTTACGTAATTAAAAGATCCTTGTGGATAGGCTGTTTAAGCACTTTGATCATTTCACAGCCCAAATAACAGGCAGAGTGTCCCCCTCCAAATGAAGTTCATGATCCAAAAGATCAGCTTAGTTATCAGCGCTTTCAAAATTCGCCAAAGAAAATCATCTGAACGTTTCTGCTTTGCAGGAACTTGCAGCTCAACAGAAGCAAATGCACTCCAGCTGAAGCTGAGGGGAGGGAGGCTCTCCGCTGGCTCCAGGGGGAGGGGGCGTGTGCTTCCCTCCTTCTAAAGGCTCAGGGCGATGCTTTTCATCATCAGCACGCCCCTCAACTTCTCTATTATTTAATCAAACAGCACCAGAAAGCCATTTTAGTAAGGAAAGCTTTTCACGTGGGTGCCTGGAATTTAAACAGACCACTGACCCGGGATATTACAAAACCATCTACTCAACATGAAAGCGGAAGGAAGATCACAGAGGAAGGAAGGGAAACAAGGCTCACTCCTAACTTGCTGTCCTGATCCCTGGAGACTCAGAGGCACAGAAGCACTGATCCACTCACCCTTCAGTCCCTGGGAGGAGCTGTTTGTCTCCCCCGCTGGGCTCTGGGGCATCGTCTTCCTCGGAGGAGCCAGCGCTGGAGGATTCCTCATCGCTGTCTGCCAGACAGAATGCCCGGGGCCTGCAACTGGACAGAGAGAGAGTCACCACCACTGCCTGCCCTCACCCAAGCTCTGCTTAGAAAGAGAATACACACACCCATGCACACACACTCAACCACAACAGGGTTGGGATGTAACTTACTATACCTCGTCATTCTCTCCAACCCACCCAAAACAGAAGAGGTCCAATCCAAGAATCCTTGGATCAGCGCAGATGCTCAGGACACTCTTCAATGCCAAGGCCTCTGACAGGACCACAGAGGACTTGGGCCCAGAAGAGGTTGCTTTTGAGCATGCGTCAGAGGACAGGTGGTGGGAGTGTGATGCACACATAAAATGCAGTGATTTCAATCAGCAGTGCAGCGGGAGCCACGTGGGAGGATGAACAGAAAGAGCAGATGGTTGCAAGGGTGAGGTGACAGCTTATACTGGTGACATGGCCACTTCTCACTGATGATGGGATGTTGAGGCAAGTCCCTTGGCTCTGGCTTAGTTCAGCAACTCTGATGCTTTCTGGCTTAGTTCCCCTCCAAGTTAGTTTTGACTCATGCGTCCTTTCCAGTGAAATTACATATTTCACTCCACACCTGCCCTATCTCCTGAAAGTCACAGAAAAAGCCAACAACCACACACACACACACAAGTCTCAGGAGGCTCTAGGAAGCAACTGACATGAGAACCCAGGAAATTTTCTGGAAAATTACACAACTAAAGACCATTCCTTTGACTGAAGTAAGGGAAAGCCTCATGGGAGAGCTGTGTCCCTCACTCAACTCTCCAGGGCGGATGCTCAGTTCCAGAGGTGTGGGGTTGCTGGATTACCCGCAGAGGTGAGGGGTCCAGTTCCTCTCAGAGGGGACCTGGGGGCTTCTGGGCTGAGCCTTGGGCCTACAGAAAGCAGGTTCCTCCCTGGACTGTGGCTCTGCTTCAGAAAGTACTGGCAGGGCTGTGTCTGAGTCCAGAGACTTAAATGGGACAAAATGAACTAGGGACAGAGTAGTCTCTGAACACTATTACACAGCCAAATGGTCACCAAGCAGAGGCTGCTCATTGGATTTTTGACGACACAATTACATGGACAAGGGAAGGCAGTGGGGCTCAGGGCCTATCTCCCTGCAGCTGCAGTCCTTTGGTTTTCCTGACGCTGTCCTTGGGCCACCAGAGGCCCACTGGGACAGTTATCTCCTAACCAACAGGAGCCAAAGGCACCCAAGGGCACAGCACACATGCCAGTGTGGAACTGAAGGCCCAGCAATGGCCCCAGCACTATGCACTGGGAGGGCAGGACTGAAACCTCCACCCTGGAAACAGGAGCCGGCTGTAAGAGGACCCGGACTGTGTCCTCCCTGGCAGGACACACAGCTCCTCGTCAACAGCACTCTGAAACATTAGAGCCAGCGCTCCAGCCAACAGGCTGAACTTCCACATTAAAGGGAAACTCCCTCTGCAGAAACAAAAGCCTCTTGTCCCTGACCACGGGACAGCACCTAACTGGCTCTTCCTCCTTCCACCAAAGGCCTGGCTGGTCCAGGAAATGCTTATGTGTATCCGCTGGTTGCAGAGTCATATCAGAGTGTGCTGTGGTTAGGCAGCCCTCACAGGAATCTTATATTTAAAATGTATATAGCAAAATGTGATTCCCATGAAAGCCTAAACTGGGTCTTGGGTGGGGAAAGCCAGAGATGTAAATCCCCAAAGATCACACACCCCTCTCAGAAGAGCATCGGAGTTCTCCATCAGCAGGATGGCAGTGCCTGAGGCTCTCTGATCTCGTGCTGCCAGGCGTGGAATCTGTCCCCACAGCACAAGGAGCCTGCTCCTCACGCACAAAGCACAAAAGGCTGCCTGCAAGCTCTGGGACCCCAGTGAGATCTGCTGAGCCACCGCTCCTTGTGTCCCCACCGGGGCATATCATCTGGCAGCTCCAACCCTGGGCAGAAGATGCCAGAGGCTGAGCGCTGTGGCAAACTCTCAGGTTACCAAGCTAATCCTCTGCAGGTCACAGAACAGGACAAATTTTGTGGCTTGAAGTGAACACTTTAGGTAACGCTGTACACTTCAAGCAGATCAGATGATGTGAAATCTGATTTTGACCGAGTGGTACCTCTGCTCTCCACACTGGGGGCGGTATTATGTGGCATCCAATACTTAGGTATTGTAAGTGTAGCCCAGTGTTTGCCTGATATTCACTTTTATAACTGAACATGCATTTTATGATCTCAGCATGAACTTCAGAGAGAGATATACCACACTTCCTTGTAGAAGATGTGCTGGAATGTAATCAGCCTACTTGTTTTAAACACACCTCAGAATTCCAGATGAGTGTGATATCCTTTCAAAGAGACACCTTAAAAGGCTTATTCCAGTTATGTTCCTTCTGCCAAAAATCTTTTGGAAACGTCAGATATATAAGAAAAAGTGAATTATTTTATCACTGATACTCTTAGACCAAATATTTTATTTCTTGGTCTCATAACCACCATCACCTCTGAGGACTTCTAGCAATTTCTCAAAGGTCCAAACCATCTACAAAGCAGGACAATTTGCTGTTACTCAGGTTAGCTAAAAGAATGTCACGGACTCTGGAGGCAATTGTAAAAAGCAGCCCCCAAAATGCTTTCAATGAAGGATGCATAATTAAATTAAGAAGGCCTGTGAGATGTTTGCTTTGAGGGGGACCACACTCAAGAATGTACTAATTTTCTTTTGAGAAAATCAGTTCCATACACCTGCCACAGGCACACATGTGCATACACACCCACAAACTAGACAGTCACAGTGTAAACTGCAAGCACTCAGTGCCTAGAACACCAGGGGCCTGGGGGCAGAAGGGTGGTTTGGGGTAGATGTGGACTAGTGACCCAAAAGGGGTCAGATGGGGCCAACTTCTGACTTGGGGACTTGTACAAAGGGCCCAGACTGCAGTGGTGGAGCAGTAAGAGGCCAAGTGCCTTATAGGAAACACTTCATTCCCATGCCACTTTTCATTTAAAGGCCACCCAAGAGGCAGAGCGCTCCCTTTACTAACTCATTCTGGCCCTCTGCAGGGCAGTTCCTAAAGTAGATGCTGCTCAGCTCACTATCTCAATGCCATCTGAATGCCGTACTGCCCAAAAGTTATGTTACCTGCAGTGTGCGACAAAAGGACTATTTGGGAAATGAAAAGACTAAAGGAAAAATGCCCATGAAAATACAGCAGACATACATTTCAAAGGGAAGAGACTTTGCTAGGGCAAAGCTACACAGGTTTCAATCTCAGTCTCACCCTCAGGGTGCTAACTAAAGGTGAACAAACTTCCTACCAGTAAGGAGGACATCTCACAGGTTGAGCAGCATCTCCTCAGAGACTCCGCAAGAGCACAATCATTTGCACACTTGAACAGGGACTGAAAAAAGCAGTGAGACGAAGCCGAGGCCCTGCCAGGCAGGACACCAGGAAGCAGACCCTGATGTGGAGTGAGGCCCTGGACAGGCGGCCACAGGCTGAAGGGAGGGCCTGGAGGAAAGGGCTGCTGCTGGCCAATTCTTCAGACGTTCTGCACTTTGGAGGTTTAATATTAAGGAAGATGTCAGTTCCAAAGATCACGCGCTTCAAACACCTACTACATATGCTGACTCCTGTCCCTTCTCTGCTACTAAGCCCCATGGTGATTCCATAAACCTCACGACTGAGGAAGTGAAGTGAATTCTGGAATCACTTCTGGGATTAGGTTCTTAACCACGGATGGGCTTTCAGAGGTTCACAATGCTCCTAGAAACTGTGAGCCAAATGGTGTATGTGGAAGCATTTTCAGAAAGAAGCACCCAGTGCTCTCAGGTTCCCGAAGGGATTCTTTCTGAAAAAAAGGGGTAAGGGTCCATTTTTCCACCCTTTTCTCCCAAATGAAGTGCTTTTGGATTGTACTCCTCCTTACTTTTAAAACCAAATGACAGCCAATTACACATCAACATATAATTTAACACCCTCACAGGAAGAAGCAAAACATTTTATAACAGACTCTCAAAGAAAAAAAAAAAGTACTTTAGAAATATAAGTGAAATATAATACCATCACATTCCTAAAGCAGAGGATTTTTTTTTCACTCAGTCTAGAGAAGCACAGCTTTCCAGAAACACGTCCATCCTCTGATCGGCCAGAGTTTATGAACTTGAAACTAGGCCATGAGGGCTGCAGGAATAGCAGTGAATGTGGACGCCTATGTGGCACGCACATCAGGGACCGGCCTGGTTGCCACCCCTCGTGCCCAAGACCCCCTTTGCAATGGAGTCCCTGCACCTCTGTGCCTACATGGGGCTGTTTCTAGAAAGGGCTCCTTGCACAAACACATCTGCCCGAGGCTGCTCCGCCACACTCCCTTTTTATTAGAACTCATTTTCAAGACTGCTTCTGCCTCAGGTGCTTCATGTTCTAGGCAGCCGGTACTGCAACTCTGTCCACAGTCATGAGCTGGGTTTACTGTGCTCGGCTATGCGTGGGGGTGGGGTGGGGACAGCAGGACCAGGAATTGAGTCTGACTAGATCAGGACTCCAGCAATTCAAATTGGGGAAGTCTGTAAGACTTTCCCTGTCAGGAAAGCCTCTTAACTACTCCTGGTCTGGGTTCTCTCAGGCTCACGAACTGTGCCTTTATGTCCAAGAACGTGATGAAAAGACAGGTTTCCTCATGGTTTCACATGGGATCAAACAAGACTCAGAAGTTACAGGGTATGAAATGCTATGTGGAGAGTTGATAAATACCACACTCACCAGAAAATATAAATCCACAGATTGCCGAATCCAAACATATTTTAACAAATAGAAAAATGAAAGGAAAATAGCACAGACACAGGTTAGACTGCATATAGCTGGTAAAATTCTCCAATTATTAAAAATAGAAACATTTCATTAAGTAACTTGCATAAATCAGAATAATCTAAGTAAAAGAATATTCTCAAATGTATAACCCAGCTCTCTAATCTGCTATTACCACAAGCATGAATATAAGCATTAGGTCAGTACCAGAACCAAGCAAAAGTCTAAGAGCCAGTATCTTATATTTAGACCCCGAGGAGGTAGCTCCTTGTGACATTTTCGTGTCATCATACTGTTGATTCTATGCAAAGGGCTAAAGATGTGAGAAGCAGCCTCTAGTCAACATTTTTAATATGGTAAAAACAACAATATAATTTAAATTTATAGTCAGAGCAGTCATTTTTAAGGAGAGTAGGATGTAAAAGTTCCAGCTTATCTAGTCTACGCATTTAAGAAGGAAAAAAAAATTGAGCTTCATGAATTACCTCACAATTTTGGAATATTTACTAAATCAGACAAACCCTAGGCAGTAGATATGCTATCTACAAAGAAAGGGATTTACTAGGCAAGTCAACTTTGTATTATTTAGGGAAAATGCTTCTCAAAACACTTTAGGAGCACCCTCTGTGCTACAAAATCAATCATCTAATTATAAGTAATTCTGACTTTGTGATTAAAGCAGGTAGATTCAGCCTGCTCCACATATTGCTGTTTATGACCGGAAGGATCTTAATGATTCCATTCGAGGATCATTTTATTGCTCGGATGAGTCTGCCCTGCTTGTCTGAGTCAGTGATGCTTTCTGGGTAACCAATTCCATGTGTACCACCACCAGCACTGAGGTCAAAGGCACTGTCACAGCTGAGCTGGGTTGGGAAGTCACAGGCCGCTGGGGATGAGACTAGGAAACCATTCCCTGTAACGCTGTGGTCCAGGAGCACTTACACAGAAGCTCACTCAACATCCAGGGGCCCCTACACATCAAACCTGCTTCTCAAAGGCTGGAGGGAGAGGCTGGTGTCCCAGGATTGATTTAGTAAATTCATATATAGCCCCTTACCCTTCTTTGCCAATTTCTCCAACCTTCAGGGCTTCAACAAGAGGCTCTTTACCTAGTTTGGTCAAATTCATTTTGGTCTCGAGAGTCATCAGAAAGGACCCATTGTAGGACATTTCCAAATCAATCCAGAGTCCTGGAGAAATGGTGAAAAAACAGAAGGTTTTTTTCCCCCAAAAAAACACATGACTATAAATGACAGTATAAAAACTTACATTTAAAAATATCTAAGTAGGCACCATATTGAAAGTCCATGTATCGTCTGTCTACTAATCTAGGTAAGAAGAGGACTGAGCGTGCACTATGTCATCGACACACATGAGAAAAGGTCATGGAATAGATCGAGCCCCTGGTAAACAGCCAGCATCTCAGGACCCATTAACACAGTCCTGGGGAATTCAGTGCACAAGTCAGCACTGGAAGGGTCCCATGCTCTGGCTTCTAAAATCTCCTTGTATTTAGTAAGAAGATATATGCCCAGCAGAAGAAAATGGCTTGACCTAGGGCAAAGCCAGGACAAGGCATGCTGATGCCCAGCCAGTTATGAGGCAGAAGGGAAGTGCTAAGACTTCACTGTAAGCTGGGTTGTTCTTTAAAGACACATATAAGAACCACTCTTTCTTAAAATTCTCCAGTATTGGGAGTGGGACATAGAAATTGGCTCAGATTTAACAGGAAGAGTGACAAATGGGAACCAAAGAATTAACTTTCAATTCCCAGGATTATCCAGATACAACTGGGTAATTACTTTGTACCTTAAGCTAAAAATCAGCTCCTTAGGAAAGATATTACGCCAATGAGATCATATCTAAAAGGTTTGTAGCTTCATGGAATTTTACTGGGATGGCCGCTGACCAACGGTTTAAAATGCAAACAGGGTTTATCTCATGACCCTCTTCTACTTGAGGATTCTATGATTTGTCAAGTATTTTTCTGTGATTTTTCAGACTCAGGGCTCCAGAAGACCTCACGGACTTTCTATCAAAATGTGATCCTTTAAGTGGGTGTTTAAATGTTAATAAACTTTTATAGATCCTCACATGACAAATGACAACATCTAAAAGGAAATTAATCTAAAACCACTGTTCACATACAGTGTTGTTTTCAAGCTATTACAGTAAACAGCCCATCCCCTACACAGCCACCACCTCAGATAAAAGCACTGCTTAGCCCCAACCAGCACTAACAGCGTCATTCCTCACTAAAGGCAGGATGATTTCCATTCTGTGTTCAACAAATTCTTTTTACCATAATTGAAGGTAATTATTTTCCATGAATGACCTGGTTTAATTAAGTGATATGGAGATCAACTGTGATTATCTTCTTTGTAGCAACACTCACAAAACTGCTGTATTTCTTGTTTACATTAAGCAGTTAAAAAGAATTAATTAGCTTGCTCTTCAAAGGTACTATTACTGGAAATAAAGGGTATATCTGCTTTAATAAAGGAATTTAGTTTTTAAGCACTTCAGGAGAAAGGGGATTACAGCAAAAGGCTAATATTAATAGATTTAAACTCAATGTAAAAAAACAAGAAGATATTTATTGTTGTATAGTATTTCCAGCTTTGAGAATTAATAGATTCAAACTACCTAGTTACTATATACATCCAAACATAATAGTTTCTTTTGAAAATTCTAGTCAAGTTTCCAATAAATATTAATAGTATGCATTGCCTTTGCAAACTGACATATTAAAGGCACCAGAATTATACTTCTTACAAAATGGAAAGTTTTGCTAGTCTGTTTTTTAAATGAAGAGATATGGATTTAGGCTTGGTAAACTGCTGGCTCACGCCCCAGTCACGGGGACATTCCACCCAATGATGTGTGGTCCAGTGTCCCTGCCAGGAGCTGGGGGGCTGGAGGAAGGCCCAGGGAAGAGCAAGGAGCCCAGTCACATAGATTGGGGCTTACGTTTCACTGGAAGTTTCTTCACTTCTGTGGCATCAGTCCCCTCGTCTGCACCAAGGAGACCTATACTGCCTCTTCCAGGGAGGGCTGTGTACACCCTGGCACCTGGCACAGTCTGACCAGGCAGCCTCCCTTTTTCTGCCTTCACCAGCCCACCCTTACTTCTTGCTCCAGTCTCCCTTGCTGCTGTTGCCAGGGAAGAGACTGTACTGGGAAGCCACGGAGCCTGATATTTGAGGATGAGACTTGGGCATCTGACTGAGCCTCTGCCTGGGGGAGTGGTCTGTTTTAAACACTGAATATGCCTCATGAGACCCACCCACAGGGCCCTGCTCAGCCCTGGCACTCATAAAAATATGAAGGAGTCAAGAATGCTTTAAGAACTTTTTTCTTCCCCGAGATGGGGTCTCACTCTCCACCCAGGCTGGGTGAGTGCCACCTGGTAAGATCTTGGCTCACTGCAACCTCCGCCTCCCAGGCTCAAGTGATCCTCCCACCACAGCCTCCCGAGTAGCTGGGACCACAGGGATGCGCCACCATGCCCAGCTAATATATATATATATATTTCATTTTTGGTAGAGATGGGGTTTTGCCACGTTGCCCAGGATGATTTCAAACTCCTGAGCTCAAGTGATCCGCCTGCCTTGGCCTCCCAAAGTGCTGGGATTACTTTGGGAGGTGTGAGCCACCGCACCTGGCCTGGGAATGGTTTAAGAACTTTTAAAAGCAGACATGAATGGTAAATAAATATTCCAACAAATGACTCCAATATGAGGTGCTTGCATTCCGATGAGGGTAAGAAGACTACTTTAGCATTAAGTGTAAGAAAAATTTGCTTTTGTAACAATGACTCAGCAGGCAGAACTTGACCTGAAAACCTGGAGACGCGGGCAACTCCCAAAACTTGGAGCAAAGACCAGCTGGTTATGTGGCGGGTGAGTCAGGAGGCCCCTGCCTTGCAAGACTGCAAGATGAAATTAACAGTTACTAGAAAGGTCGTCTCCCCCTGGGGACTAACGTGGCAACAATGAGCACACGGGGACACACTCGACCCCATGAGCAGCATCTTCCCCTGTAACCCAGCTAAATGCTACTTAATCTAGAGGAATGCAGTTACACGGCCCTTTCTTTTGTACTCTTGACAAATGGTAAGACTTAGCTATAGGCATTTCACTGAAAATACTTTCTATAACCATGTGCCCTGGCTGGTGCTCAAGAACAAAACCAGAAATTGAGGAGCGGGACAATTTTTGATGCCTTTAAACAGGAGTAAGGCAGGCAGTCCTGAGAGGTTCTCTGGGAAAGGGGGCGGGAGGCACGCATACGAAAGGTCTCTTCCACATCATGTTGAGAGGTTATCCAGTGGTAACCAGTGGCACCCAATTATTAACGGGCCCCTATAAAACTGGCACTTCAGGCTGGGTACAGTGGCTTGCGCCTGTAATCCCAGCACTTTGGGAGGCTGAGGCAGGCGGATCACTTGAGGCCAGGAGTTCAAGACCAGCCTGGCCATCATGGTGAAACCTTGTCTCTACTAAAACTACACAAATTAGCTAGGCATGGTGGTGCGCACCTGTAGTCCCAGCTGCTAGGGACGCTGAGGCACGAGAATGGCTTGAGCCTGGGAGGTGGAGGTGCAGTGAGCCACAATCGCTGTACTGCACTCTAGCCTCTGTCTCATAAGAAGAAAAACAAAACAAAACAAAAACCCTGGCACTTCATGCAACAACACGAGTGACAATGAAATAAGACTTAGTATGTGTACAAGGACCTGGAAGGGGCTCAGATGCTGTTTTTCCACTCTTCAGTTTCATGGGGGCAGGATCAATTACCACCACCACCACTATGCAGAGACACTGTGGCAAAAATTACAGCTTATTCCACCAAAAAGCGTGTATGCATTCTTAATGTACGATATCAGCCAAAAGCACTGAGATGAACCCCTGCCCTCAGGAAGTGTATGTCTGAAGGAAAATCAAAGTGGCCTAGGCCAGCTGGTGCAGCTCAGACCATGATGCCAGATGATATCATAAAATGCCTTTGCATTTGTCCCCACAGACAAGGAGTGGCCACAACTACAAGATGCTCTTCTGCCTTCGGCCTGGTTTTCTAGTTAACAGACCCCATGGCCTCAGGCCTCCTATGGCCAGGTGAATCTAATAATCTCACACAGCGGTTCACTGTTTTATTACTATTTAGGCATCTGTCTCACTGGAGTAGGCTTGACAGGGCACCTGCTGCTTGGGAGTAGTTAAGGGAACCAAAACCCTGCACACCTGAGCTTGGTCCTCACATTATTTTCTCCTCCATTTCCTTCTACCTGTAACTATTAATAGCTGATTTCACTATGAAAGTCAATATTTGGCATCCAAAGAACAAAACTTCTTAAAATGGAACATTTGATAACATATTATCAAGAACAGATGTTGGAGTTATTCAGCTCTGGGAAAAACACACCAGTTACTGTTGTGCTCCTGGCAAAGAGACCAGTGCCATATCGCTCATTCAGATACTACAGAAAATTAGCAGTTCCTTGTGTGTGGATGTGTCTTTGATGACAGACATCATTTTTAGCTTTATCTACCTGTAACTGTCCTCTGAAATAGAGCTCCACCCCTTCAAGGTTGACAAGCTGCAAATCAGGGTCCCCTGTCCCCCACCCAACCCATGTTCCACAAGAGGTATGATTTCCCCTTCCCACACTAAGCCCTTTCCACACTAAGTGTTTTTCGTCCCGCAGCACGATCTGGTCGGAGCCACTCCTATCAGCCTCGTGCACTAGAGTATGGCCCTGCCTTGGTGCTCAGGCCCAGGCAGCCCCAGTGGCTGTAGCTGCCCTCTAATGTCGCTCTTGAAGCAGGTGTGGCAGGAGGAGTGGGCAAGTCATGACTGGCTCTGGCTCCAGTTTTCTGTTATTACTCAGGTGGCAAAGTAGCATCAGTCCCAACACTGGATGTGAAGGCACCAGGCACGTAGGTAGTGGATCCCAGTAGGATCCAGTCTGGAACACTGGACGTGAAGGCACCAGGCACAGAGGTTAAGGTCTGCAACATCAGTCCAGATGACTAAGGGCAACTCTGGAGACAGACAAGGTTTCTATTTCTGTGGGACATGGTAATATTTCCATAGAATCTATGTATTCAGTCTAAATTTGGGCTGTTATTTGGGTATCCTGAAACAAGGCAAAACCCAATAGGGTCCTCTGTCTATGTGGACACTCAGTGGCTATTTTCAGTTTTAGATTCATGCTGCAAACATCCCGAAGACGAAATGAATTCATCTAAGCCTGAGGGGTTATGGTCTGCATCCTTGGCTCATTCTGACCCTGCTGACACACCTGTGGACACCTGTTCTGAAACCGCTGGTCTCAGGCACAGAAGATAAAAACCTACTGACAGAAGCAGCCCCCACCCAGCCTCTTCAGGATGATTTTATTAATACTAACAAAGTGGCCGGAGGGCAGCAGCTAATGCTGATGCTTACTATGTGCCACGTGCTCCGAGTGCTTTACATGTAACACTGCATCTCTACCACTCCCAAACGAGGCGGGCAGCACTGCCACCAGCACTTGAAAGATGGGGAAACTGAGGTATAGAGTGGTTAGTGGCTTCCCCACAGTTGTACCGCTGAATGGTGTATGAGCAGGACCCAAAACACAGGTGACCTGGCTGTACAGCCAGTGCTCATGGGCAGCCTTTGACCGGGCCTAGACTCCATGGAACAGGCTGGAAGTGTGAGGCTGCTGCTGAACTGGGCAAGTCACCCCTCTCTGGGCTTTGGCTCATACAAACATGGCAGGGGGGAGTAAGGCAAAGCTGACTGCCCTTTCAAGTCTGCCCAATTCTTCAAGGGTTTTGAAAAAGAGCCATGTTTTCTAAATGTTTAGCCATAAGAAAAAAGATTTGGAGAGCATACACCAAACATGTACTAAAAAGGTAACCCTGGTTCTCTCTGAATGGCGGGATGACGGGTAATATTTTCCTTTTGACCTTTCCTGAATATTTCCAATTTTCCCACAATGAGTATTTGTTGAATGAATGAACAAACATTACCCTAATGGAGTTAATAAAATAACTGGAAAGAGTTTGGCTGAGTGGCAGGCCCTGGAGGCGGCAGCCCAGGGTAGGGATGAAGGCTGGGTAGAGGAGGCCAGTCTGGTAGGGGAAGGGTAACATACACAGGTTTCTGGACTTTGCTGTGTGGCCTAAAGGAAAGAAAGGAAATCCATATATATCCCGCAGGTAGAGGGGCTAGTTCCAGGGTGTGTGTGGAGTGAGGAGGCGTCAGAGCTGAGGTAGGAGGAGCACAGTCAGTTTCTAAGGGACAGAGCTTGTCTATCATCCAGCCATCTGCCTTTGGTGGGAAGTGAGGCTGCTCTGGGAAAGGTGGTCATTTAACCTCATTCACTTCACTTGAGACAGGTTGTGTGTGTTGGAACAGGGACAAGCCAACATGGCCATCATGTGCTATTTCATTCAGAAGAACCACAGACTTTACTTCTCACAGCAGCAAGGCCATGAAAGCTAAGAATGCTGTTTTTTTGTGTGTTTTGTTTTGTTTTGTTTTTCCTGTTTATCCTAGTAGGATCTGCCAGCTTTGATCTGTAGGATGGTCAACTGGACACTATGGCCACCTCCATGCTAAACGCCCTAACAGCAGCATCCAGGCAGCCATGATAATAACAATTCTTAGTTGGCATTCATAGAGCTCCTCCTTGCTCCAGATGCTGTTCTAGTGCCTTTTTTGTATTGACTCATTTAATCCTCACGACAAGCTTATGGAGTAGGTGCTTTAAGAATCCCTATTTGAACCGGACGCAGTGGCTCATGCCTGTAATCTCAGCACTTTGAGAGGCTGAGGTGGGTGGATCAGCTGAGGTCAGGAGTTCAAGACCAGCCTGGCCAACCTGGAGAAACCCCCTCTCTACTAAAAAATATAAAAATTAGCCAGTAATGGTGGTAGGTGCCTGTAATCCCCACTACTTGGGAGGCTGAGACAGAAGAATCGCTTGAACCCAGGAGATGGAGGTTGCAGTGAGTTGAGATCGTGCCATGGCACTCCAGCCTGGACGACAAGAGTGAAACTCCATCTCAAAAAAAAAAAAAAAAGAATCCCTATTTGACAGATGAGGAAGTGAAGAGGTTCAGGGGCTTGCTTGAGGCCATGGCGCTGTGGACCAGGCAGTCAGGGGTCCAGAGCTGGTGCTCAAAACCAGTGCTACCTCTTGCCTCAAGAAGAGCATCCCTAGGACGGGATAATCCAACCAGCTGGGTCCAAAATATCCCTTCTGAGCATGTGCCTCCAACAAACAAGCACAAGTCAGGAAATATTTTTAAAAAGAACGTGAGGGGATCCCATAGGAGGTGGTGCTCCTTAGAGCTGTGAAGGCGTCCTTCACCTGGGTCGCATTTCCCTGGAAGGTGAGCTCTGCTTTTCAGAGTCAGTTTGCTTGTCACCCAGATTCAAATTTCACTAAAAGGAAAGATTCCCCCTTAGAGCACTGGAATCCAAAATGCTTATTTCTTTTTCTTTTTTTTTTTTTTTTTTTTTTTGAGACAGAGTCTTGCTCTATCGCCCAGGCTGGAGTGCAGTGGCGTGAACTCGGCTCACTGCAAGCTCCACCTCCTGGGTTCAGGCCATTCTCCTGCCTCAGCCTCCCGAGGAGCTGGGACTACAGGCGCCTGCCACCATGCCCGGCTAATTTTTTGTATTTTTAGTAGAGACGGGGTTTCACTGTGTTAATCAGGATGGTCTTGATCTCCTGACCTCGTGATCCGCCCGCCTCGGCCTCCCAAAGTGCTGGGATTACAGGCGTGAGCCACAACGCCCGGCCAAAATGCTTATTTCTTTCATGGTCATTTCTGTTTTATCATCATACACGTATCATTTGTGGACTTTGAAAACCCTACTGGCTTTATGTCTTTATTGTTTCTTTAATACCATTTTCCCCCTTGTTACACAAGCAGGCAAATCTCTAAAAACATACCCTGAAAGGAGTTAAATAGCCTCAAATGGATTAAAAACTGGCAAAGCTTTGACCTATATAGTGAAATGTCTCACCATAGCTCCTGCTCTAGAAGAACAGTTAAGAAGCTGGACACTTAGGTGTTTGGTGAATTTTACTCAAAGCCTGACCAAGCTGCCCTGAGGGGCTGCAGAGTTCAAAGCCACAGGGGCCTGGTTGTGGCCCTGCTCCCCTCTCCTTGGAAATTTCTATAAATTCAGCAAAGGATAGTCCTGAGATAAGAGGCTGCTAACACATTAGAAAAAAGAGCATGCACACTTATTATTCACTTTCTTTAAGCCTCTCATGAGGTTTGTGTTAGCTGATCATCCACCAGCTTGTTATACATTTCTAAAGAGGCAAAGAGCAAAACGGAATAGAGAGGCCACCTGAGTTAGAGGAAGAAACGTAGCAGTTGTACACTGATGGAGTGAAGATGCTAGCTAGCTATGCAGTGAACACATACATGATTTTTTTTTTTGAGACAGTCTCGCTCTGGTGCCCAGGCCTCAGACTCCCGAGTAGCTGGGATTACAGACCAGGATGACACTAGGGCCCAAGGTTACATCTTCATCTTATTTCTAAAGCTCTGTTATTTTCTTTCTTTCTTTTTTTAAAGACAGAGTCTTGCTCTGTTACCCAGGCTGGAGTGCAGTGGCACAATCTCGGCTCATTGCAACCTCTGCCTCCTGGGTTCAAGCTATTCTTGTGCCTCAGCCTCCTAAGTTGCTGGGATTACAGGCATGTACCACCATGCCCGGCTGACTTTTGTATTTTTAGTAGAGACGGGGTTTCACCATGTTGTCCAGGCTGGTCTCGAACTCCTGGCCTCAAGTGATCCACCTGCCTCGGTCTTTCAAAGTGCTAGGATTGCAGGCATGAGCCATCGCGCTCAGCCAATGCATCTTTTACAATTTTGCATGGGGTTAAAAACACTCTAGTTAAGCCATTTGCCAAGAATTGAAATGTTTTCTACTTTTACTTTCAGTGAACCCAAACCTAGACACACCCAGATTCATCAAGGTGTAGACATAATTGAGGCGTTACAGGTGAGCTCAACATGCAAGAATTAGATGGACTTCTCTGGATGTGCAAATACTACCCTGGTCTATCTTTCTGAAATTGACATAATGCTAAAAACCTGGATGGGTTGTCAGCTGAAATACTGCTGGAGAGATACGCTAGAGCTGCTAACTATAGTGCTAGAAAAATCTCTTCATATTTACATCAAATACAACAGCAGAAAAACTGATTTCACTAAACACAATTCAAGAACCATCTGATACAGCCAGAGAGAAAAGTAGCTTCCATACTCTACAAATTTTATAAAACATTTACTTCAAAACAACTATCACTCTCTTGAAAAGCTATAATTATTTTTTCTCCTACCTTGTTCCTAAGCCATTTTAGGAAAAATGTAAATATGGTTGAAGTGGAAAGAGGCTTACTTGCCAAGGGAGGCTACAGTAAAAACGTCAGTGAGAATTCTCTCTGCATGCTAATGGGCTATTCTGGCCTACCTGGCTCATTCCTTTTTTACCAAACTCCTGTGTACTAAATTTTCCCTGTCAAGATCCTTTTAAAACCATATTTATGGTTTATGTGACATAAGAGATACAAATCTTCACATCATCATCATCATCATTTTACGCAAACTGTCTACAATCTGATCAGCTCTTTAACCCCCCACTCACAAAAGCAGACATAAATAATGTGTTAGTGACATGTTTAAAAACTCAAATCTGAGACCTTTCCTCCAGCAGGGAGCCCTACTCTCAAAATATTGCCTTTGAATATACTGTATGTCTTCATTTCTCAAACATGTACTGAGCACCTACTAGAAGTAACAAAGAACGTAAAGACAGAAGACAAGAAACTCAAAAAATCTGGAACCTACAAGTCAGGGGAGGTAAGGATGTGAACACAAGTGAGGAGAGGCAGCTCCTGGCAAGGGGCTGGGGCTGGGGCAGCTGCGCCTGTGAGGACCATGAGAGGTGAGCGGAAGTGAAATCCAGCCACTGCCTCATGCCCTGGCAAGGGCTGCAACCCCCACAAAAGCACAGGCCCCATCAGCTGGCATGTGGGCATCATTGGGCTGGAGGAGACCCTATAATAACCAAGAGACTAGAAGACTTAGGACGGGAGCTTGGATCTATTCCAAATCTTTTTTTTTTTTTTTTTTTTTTTGAGAGAGTCTCACTTTAGTCACCCAGGCTGGAGTCCAGTGGCACGATCTCGGCTCACTGCAACCTCCATCTCCTGGGTTCAAGCGATTCTCCGGCCTCAGCCTCCTGGGTAGCTGGGATTACAGGCACCTGCCACCACGCCCGGCTAATTTTTGTTCTTTTTTAGTAGAAATGGTGTTTCACCATGTTGGCCAGGCTGGCCTCGAATTCCTGACCTCAGGTGATCATCCTGCCTTGGCCTCCCAAAATGCTGGGATTACAGGCATGAGCCATCATGCCCGGCCCCAAATCAGTTTTAAGGCCATGATTGGTAAGAACAAAAAGACACTCAACATGAAACAGATGATTTAAAAAGTCCTCAACACCCTCCAAACACAAAGCCATCATGGTACTGAATCTGCAGCAAAGGATATATTTTAACACTCATAGAATGCTCAGTTCGGAGTTACCTTGGTGATCAACGTAAGGCTTGAAGGCCTGGAGGATTTTTGGCACAGCCACGCCCATGTCAAGTTCCGTCAGAGTGAGTTCATTCATAAAGTAGGGGAGCTAGAGGAAACAAGCAAACAATGAGTGAGACCCATAAGCAACCTATAAAACATGCTGTTAGAAGTCAACATGCTTCCGGAGAGGATGGTGGCCAAGGTTTTGGGACATACCATTTATGTGACAAAAACATAATGTGCACACATCATGTACTAGGCTTCATAGTCCAGACAGAGCCATGAAGAAGTCAGGCCAGGGCCTGGCTCTCACGGGTTTACAATAGAAAGGCAGAAACAGGTAAATATGTAGACAGTATACTTCCAGAGAGTGATCAGTGCTGCAAAGAACATCAAGCAGGTAATGGGCAGAGGGAACATGGGGGTGGCTGTTTTGGCTGAGGAGGTCAGGGACAGCTTCCCTGAGGAGTGGCATTTGAGCAGAGACCACCTATGGAGAAGAAGCCAGTCATGCTCATTAACAATACCCTACATTTGCTGACGTAAGGGAAAACAGACCTCTCTCAGATTCTCGGTGGGGAGTAAGAAACTGCTACCACAAGGCCAGGTACAGTGGCTCATGTCTGTAATCCCAGCACTTTGAGAGGCCAAGGTGGGCAGATCAGTTGAGGTCAGGAATTCAAGACCAGCCTGGCCAACATGGTGAAACCCTGTCTCTACCAAAAAATACAAAAATCAGCCAGGCGTGGTGACATGCACTTGTAGTCCCAGCTAGTCAGAGAGGCTCAGGTGGGAGGATCACTTGAACCTGGGGGCGGAGGTTGCACCACTGCACTCTAGCCTGGACAACAGAGCGAGACTGTGTCCAAAAAAAAAAAGAAAAGAAATTGCTACATTTCCGATAGGCAAACTTACACCTGTATGAAAATCCTTGAAAAACAGCACATCCTGGCCGAGCGTGGTGGCTCATGCCTGTAATCCCAGCACTTTGGGAAGCCGAGGCAGGCGGATCATGAGGTCAAGAGATTGAGACCATCCTGGCTAACACGGTGAAACCCCATCTCTACTAAAAATACAAAAAATTAGCCGGGTGTGGTGGCACGCACCTGCAGTCCCAGCTACTCAGGAGGCCAAGGCAGGAGAATTGCTTGAACCCGAGAGGCGGAGGTTGCAGTGAGCTGAGATCGTGCCACTGTACTCCAGCCTGGGTGACAGAGCGAGACTCTGTCTCAAAAAAAAAAAAAAAAGAAAAATAGCACGTCCTTTGACCTCATGCTGGACATTTTCTGTTTGCCCTGCCAGATCTACACACTACCCCCAGTGGTTGGTCGGTGTGAACTGTGCCAACGGTCTCCCTTACCCTCCAGCTTCTGGTTGGGCATGGCCATGGGATACACCAACGGGCAGTGGATGGGGAGGCACACGGAGAAGAGTGTTGTTGGGCATTTGTCCCCCCGATCTACCGAAGGCCACAGTCCTGTAACACAGGCAGCCTCTCCACACAGCTGCCCTACCCAAGTTCTGGAAACTGCTCCTTGTCTTTGCCACTCCAGGGAGAGTAACAGCTCCCACTTCTGCTAGCTCTGGAGTGTAGCACTCTCCCTATGGGTTTTTCTCCATCTGCCCACACCTTTATAAATATTTCCTTCAGCAAACTCGCCCCAGAGTTACTTATCTGAGTGTGCCATCTGCTTCCTGCTGGGACCCTGACTAATACGCCCAAATCTATCCGTAGGAATTTATTCTACAGGAAATAACGTAAGAATACTGGCATCATGCTTAAAAATTCCTACTTCATCTCAAGCTTATAGAATTAATTCATCTATATTTTCTCTGCTTGCATTTGTGGATGTATATGTATTTCTTAAAAATATTTATTCTATTCATAATTTTAGTGTAAGATGTAAATTAGGGATCTAGCTTAATTTTTCCCCCAAATGGTTGGTCAGCAATCTCAACCTATTTATTCAGCAACGAACACTTGCCCTACTAATCTGTTCCGCCACCTTGAAGTACTAAATTCCCACTGCACTGGAGTCTGTACCGAATTTCCACCAGTATCAAACTGCTTGACTACTTTAGCTTTCTAATACACTTCAGCTTTACAATATACTTTTAAATCTGGCAAGTCCCTCTCCTTTTTTTTTCTCCCAGAATTCTCTTAGTTATTTTCATAAGTATTTTTCCAGTTGAATGTTACAATAGTTTTATAAAATTTAGAATAAAATTAAGAGGTTTTTAAAAATTAAATGTAAACTAAATATTCCACATAAAATGAGGTAGCATCTCGTCAGGCATGGATTTAATACCTAACTTGGCTGGACCTCTTCAGCTGTTTCTCTGCAGAGAAACATAAACTTTCAGGATTCACCAATCAGAGAATGTAATCTCTGATAGAATGTAATCTCTGATAGAATGTAATCTCTGATAGAATGTAATCTCTGATAGAATGTCATCTCTGATAGAATGTCATCTCTGATAGAATGTAATCTCTGATAGAATGTAATCTCTGATAGAATGTCATCTGTGATTTTTTGTTGGGGGAAAGGGTTACGTTAAAGAGGTTATAATGTCTATGATGAACAAAATGTGAGTAGAGACAGTGTTCAAAGGCGTAGTTTTGAATTGGTGTTTGCTATATTTGGAAAACCTTTTTCCAAAGCATTAATGTTGTAAGTGGTGTTGGCCTATCAACCTACAAAATGCTACTTGGCCAAGAATGTAACCAAAGTCTTGCACACTTGCCCTGTCCTTTTTGTCCACTGTTGTCATTCAAATGCCGTGCTTCAGGGAGCATGCCAAGTTAGAGAGACTTCCAAGGGAGAGCCAGGGAATACTGTTACCTCCAACAGTGTTTCTTTTCTTTTTTTTTGAAACAGGATTTTGCTCTGTCACTTGGGCTGGAGTGCAGTGGTGCAATCATGGCTCACTGTAGCCACAACCTCTTGGGGTGAAGCAATCCTCCCACCTCAGCCTTCTGAGTAGCTGGGACTATAGGCACATGCCACTATCACGCCTGGATAATTTTTTTATTTTTTGTAGAGATAGGGTCTCGCTATGTTGCCTAGTCTAGTCTCAAACTACTGGGCTCAAGATTTCCTCCACTTTGGCCTCCTGAAGTGCTGGATTACAGGCATGAGCTACCATGCCTGGACATCCAACGGTGTTTCTATGGGAATGTCAGTCTGACACTGAGCCACAGGAGTGAGGGCAAGGCCAGCAAAGAGTTCTCCATGTCAGGCCTTCCAGGGAACCAGGGGATCGGGGAGATCTGTGTCACAGGGGAAAGCTCACGCTCCTCTAGACACCACTTCCCTATCCCCATTTTGGCTCTTGACTGGCTATTAACCAATACCCACTCACTACTAGGCTTAAGGCTTAGTTCCTCCCAGGGGTACTTGGATATTTGGTGGCAATCAGTTCTTTTGGTAGGGGTGGTGACAGCTTCAGAATTTGGTAATATCCTTCTGCTTTCCTGTTTCTTCTGTTACCAGGGGCTCCTCTGGTCTGCAGGCACTTCACAGTGAAGCAGATCAGGAGGGGGTGGAGGGCATGGATGGAACTCACTGCCCACCTCTAGCCTCTGGCACTGCTGCATCTAGGCCACACTTCTCCACTCTAACCTTTTAGTACTTCTGACCTCAAAAAACAAAAGGAAGTTTAAGTCTGTGAACTACAAACGCCTCCATGATAATCAACAGGAGAAAATGAAAACAGTCTTTCCCTCAACTTTCTCCAGGATGAGGGGGGCACCTTCACAAACAGGGCAGAGGCTCTGTGGACTTCCAGCTCAAGAGAGAAGGGTGGGACCTCTCAAACCAGTTTGGTTTTGTTGTTGCTGCTGTTGTTTTCACAGATGGGAGTCTTGCTCTGTCACCCAGGCTGGAGTTTGGTGGTGCGATCATAGCTCAGAACTCCTGGGTTCAAGTCATCCTCTCGCCTCAGCAACCCAAGTTTCTGGGACTATAGGTGTGCACCAGCACTCCTGGCTCAGGTTGGTTTTGGAATGCTTGTAGCAGGGGAGCAGCATCCCATCTGGAGTTCAAGTATGTCCTCCTTTCTTTTTGCACACTGCCAGGAACTGCAGCCCTCCTGCTCAGGGAAGGGCCCCTCTTGCTTAGGGAAGGGCTCGAGATAGACTCTGGGAAAAGAGCAGGGCCAGCCCTACCCATATGCCTTCACCTGGAACTCAAGCCCTCCATCATTTCCAAAAACACGGAGAGGCTGAGTGAGCTCTAGATTGGCTACTGACACTGCATCTCCCAACACAGAGGGTTACTGCTACCTGTTGTCTCCTGCTATGGAACTGGCTAGCAGAAGCACGTTCAACCCTCAAACTACCTCAGGAACACAAACAGGCTGACACTTGTCAACAGAGCCCTCCCCCAAAATCTGCCTTGAAATCCACCCTTCTGGCTCAGAGGGCAGCCCCTCCTTCCTCTTTCTCAGGAGCTGGGGAAGAAGGGACACTGGCCCACAGACAGCAGCCAGAGTTTGACGAGGCAGGAAAAGCTCTGTTCTTTACTCAAAAGAACGACAGAAATCAACCTGAAGCTCCTCTATGCCCATATTTTCCTTCTAATCTAGTTTATCATAGTTCACTGTTTCTTAGTCTAGCGTCCTTGAACTTTCTGAGATAATGGGCAAAATTTTGTGTCAACGTGTTTTTCTAGTGAAAGGATCTCATAGGTTTCTGCTTCTCAAAAATATCTCTGATCCATACAACTTCAGAGCTACTGACTTAAGCTACTGACAGTGTTTGGTGAGGATTTGGGATCCAAAGTGACTCTTCCTTGGCTGGGTCTTCATTGGGTCAAAAACTTAATTTAAAAGAACCTCAAGATCCTCAATAAGGTCTCCTGGTTGGCAAATGAGTCATTTAATGACAGCCATACTTACACAGTTCAAACTCACTTCCAACTGGGCCTGGATTAGCACCAGAGTGTTTCTTCAGCAAAGAGAGCCCAAAATAAAGTACCATCTGGCCAAAAAGTAAAGGTCAAACACAGACACACTTAAAGTGCAGTGCTAACTTTCCCAGCTTGAGAGGGAGCACAGCCTGGGAAAGAGGGCTTAAGTAGTCTGGTATTTTCCTCAGTTTACTAAGAGGCCTTAAGTAGTCTCATGTTTTCTTCAGTGAGTATACTAAGAGGCCTTAAGTAATCTGTATTTTCCTCAGAGGATATACCATGTGGCCTAGACTGCTGTGGGGCTGGGTGGGCTCTGGATGTACAATTTAAGTTCTTTTCCAACATAAAAATAACAATTATATAAGACAAATTGGTTACAAGAGCTCACATTTTCCCAAACCAAATTCTGGATTATCACCTAGAGTGGATAACAATGAGGGCACCACAAGAAAATGAGTAAACATTAATGTTCACTAAGCCCCCAGTTAATCATAAGGTCAGTCTGTGGTCAAGGTCAGATGTGCTGTTTGAGAACTTACTACCCTCATATGTTATATGCTTGAACCAAGTTATTTTTCACTTAGGACATAAGGGCACAAAACTTCCAGAAATGAAGAAGTATAGAGGATTAGGAGCCTCTTGTGTGGAAAGTGATACCTTTATTTTGCTGAGTTTCATTTGGATCTTCTTAGACACCAGATCAGACCAGTATTTCTCTCCTAAGAAGTCCCAAAATATTCTTCCAAGCAAGGCATTCACCCAGGCTTCCTGTTCTTCCTCCTCAGAGGGTGGAGCCTCTGGCAACTGGCAAAAGAAAAGGGACCAAAATTAGCTAGAAAGCAACTGCAGAATAAGACAGGTGCTTATTTTTATAAAGTCACTGAAGGTCCCTCCTTATAGAAACAGGAGATCACAGGAGTCATTCTCCTTCCCTATAAATTACAAGTCGCACATTATATTGGTGACTAGAAAAGGGGAGAAATGAAAGCTGCCATCACGGCTAAAACCTTCTCTTTGTCTGTTTTCTTTTTCTACCAGTCTTCCTGTACACCAGTTAATATTTCATACAATTAGCTTAGCCAAACTGCTCTGCCTCCAAATCAGCTTGGTATCAACATTATGCATCAGTGATACATCTGATAAAATGCCTGCCCATCTTTCTTCAAGCTAAGGCTTGGATGTGTAATTGTCAAGCTGGTGCTCATCCAGGCAGACACCACAGTTTCCCAACGGTCAGGACTCAAGTTCAGCCTGAACCCTGTGAGGTCAAAATACTCCCGGGATGCTTAAAAATACTGATGCCTGGATCCTACCCCCAGAGTCACTGATTTCAGTGAGCATCAGGAGTTTCAGACACTCCCTTCGTAATGTAATCAACAGGCAAGACAAAGAATCACAGATCTGGATTAGAGAGAGCTGCTCTCAGGGCTTCCATGAAACATCTACAGCTGTTCTCACCAATCTAGGCCCAGTGAAATACCCCGATCCTTACTTCCATTTGATACGATCCATCTGAAGCATCTGCTGTGGCCCATGTGTGAGGTGGGGGAGAGAGCGAATCTGAGTCTCTGATTTCCTTGGCTAATCATTAGACTACGCACTCTGGCCTGGAGGGGGTCAGGGATGGAAATAAAGAAGGGGTAAAGAGCAGCACCCACAGACCGTGTTGTAAGGTTTATGCGGTTGGTGCAGGCACGGGCTGAGAACTCAGTCATGTAGCAGCTGTCCACTGACCACATGCCAGCCCTATGGGCACACTCCTGTCTCAGGTCCACTCATGTCTCACAATACCCTGGAAAGACAGGAACTTTACTTCCATTTTAGAAATGAGTGCAGCGCCTGACACAGAGTCCTGTTCTCCCGTCCTCTATCTGCTCTGTCCTGTGTGTGGCGGTGGGGGTGGGGGAAGGGTAGCTGGCCCCCTGATATAGCTGACATTTTCCTGTGCTGAGGTCTCCAATTAGACTGTAGCCTTGCAGAAACAATGAGCTTTGGAAAGCAAATATTAAGATTTAGAAATGCAGAATCTGTGAATTATTCCCCCTTTCCCCTCCCTCTATGGCGTCTATAAGTGCATCTGTTCTGCCCTCACGGGCTGGCTGCAGCTATAACACACACTAGACACTCTCATCACCTCCACGCTTTGTGCTTGTGTATTCATGCCAGTGCTATCCATTCTGGGCAGCTGTGTGCCTGGGTCAGTGGTATGGTGCACATGTTGTTGCTTGGTGTGCGTGGATTTGAATCTGCAGATCTGATTGTGAGTACTCCCAAGGCCTACAGCACACAGCTCCACGCAATCATTTGAAGCTTGGTGCTCACCAGTCACTGAGCTGTGCCTGAGCCAGCACACTGCTCATCCCAGCTCTCTGCTAGTCTTGCTAAGAGGTGAGGCCAGCTGGACTTCCTGGGTCCAGTGGGGACTTGGAGGAATTTTCTTACAAGAGGGTTGTAAAAACGCACCAATCAGCACTCTGTAGCTAGCAAGAGGATTGTAAAATGCATCAATGAGCGCTCTGTAAAAACGCACCAATCAGTGCTCTGTAAAATGCACCAATCAGCACTCTGGTGTAAAACGCACCAATCAGCAGGATCCTAAAAGTAGCCAATCGCAGGGAGGATTGAAAAAAGGGCATTCTGATAGGACAAAAACGGAACATAGGTGGGGACAAAAAGGGAATAAAAGCTGGCCACCCCAGCCAGCAGCCATGGCAACCCGCTTGTGCCCCCTTCCACGCTGTGGAAGCTTTGTCCTTTTATTCTTCACAATAAACCTTGCTACTGCTCACTCTTTGGGTCTGTGCCACCTTTAAGAGCTGCAACACTTACCACTAAGGTCCATGGCTTCATTCTTCAAGTCAGCGAGACCACAAACCCACTGGCAGGAAACAGCTCCGGACACACTTCCACAGCCTGTGCCCTCTCTTTCTGGGGGGCCTAGGGTTCGCTTACATTTTTCAATCACATGTCACTGCAGGACTTTATATTCTACAGGAGTCCTTCAAATTTGAGTTTTCAAAGGTCTCCCTTATGAACGTTGGTGAGTCTCATTTAAAAAAAAAAAAAGGTTTAAAAAAGAAGGCATGCTGGTCAGCCCATTTCAGAAGACATGGATCTGCCTCACTCTTCTTAATGGACACGGATTCTATCTGGGCTTTTCTAGTACTGTGACGTTTTCTGTCTTTAACCAAGACATTTTCCATCACTACGTCCTGGATGGAAGGGCAAGAGTCTGCAGCGGTGAATGCTTGGCCATGCCACAACTTGTACATGTTTTTTTGAATCCCTTTTCTCTCTGACTGAACAGTCCCTTCCCAGCCCCCAGGGTAACTCGTTCAGCTTTTCTGAGGTTACTGTCTTTGAATCCCATCCGATTATTTATACAGACTTCTGCATAAACACTCATCCAAGGGCAATGCCCACCTGGCCCCTCAGACAGTACTAAGTTGCTGCCCACGTAAGACACCATATGTCTTACTTTAGATGTGTAGGTTACACAAGAGAATAAGTTACCTTTTCCCTTCCCTAGAGGGAGCATCTACCCTTTATTAGCCTTTCTTTACAACCCTAGTTACTCACAGGGAAACAGTTTTAGCACAAAATAGCAAGAAACAAAGGCTATTTCACAATGTATGTCCAAGCCAATGGCATATGATGTGGTAAACAAATTTCTGAAATAACCGACACGCAGGTTTTTTTTTCAACAGTTCCTTTTTCCAATGCAAGCTTCTCTCCACAGACACACTGGGAACAAAGAAAAATTCCAGAGCAGAACATCGATAATGCATCAAAGAAGCTTCATGAGGGAAACCTGGATTCAACAGCCTGCTAGGAAGTCTCAACGAATGTCATAAAAATTTAAGAGCTTAAAGAATCAATGTGCATACATTTCCTAATATCACCATTTGGCTATAGGATGAAATGTGTGGAGGATATTCATTTCACCATCTCAACTGTATATGAAATGGTAACTTTCCAAAAATGGCTTCCAAATAAGTGTAGAGAAAATTCAATGGTTTGAAGCTGAAGCAAGCCCATCGAAACTGCGTAGCTCTTGGGATATATGTTATTTAAAACTAACCTCTCAAACTAAAGTAGGACAGATTTACTGAAGTCTGTGGTGTAACATTTCCTATTAAAAATGGCCAGGAGGCCAGCCCAGCTTTTCTGTTACAAAGAGTGTGTAGTGCCCCCAGTCCTCTTTGGCCACACCCAGTGTACTGCCGGGGGGGTTGCATAAGGGACAGTGTGGTCCAGGAGATGACACAGCGGAGGACCCTACCCCTGTGTTTGTTTGTTTCCTTTGATTAAAAAAAAATGCATATGTACTGTAGAAAACATCCATAATCCCGCTACTCAGATTTAAAACATTTTAAACATTATTTAAAACATTTTTACTATATTTTCTTTCAGTTTCTTTTCAGTGTATATAAACATTTAAGAATATAGAACTTTTAAAAAGCAAAATTAGGCCGGGCATGGTGGCTCATGCCTGTAATCCCAGCACTTTGGGAGGCCGAGGCGGGCAAACCATGGAGGCAAGAGATTGAGACCATCCTGGCCAACATGGTGAAATCTTGTCTCTACCAAAAATACAAAAATTAGCTGGGCATGGTGGTGCATGCCTATAGTCCCAGCTACTCAGTAGGCTGAGACAGGAGAATCGCTTGAGCCCGGGAGGTAGAGGTTGCAGTGAGCCAAGACCGTGCCACTGCACTCCACCCTGGCGACAGAGCAAGACTCTGTCTCAAAAAAAAAAAAAAAAAAAAGCAAAATTAGATCTAGCTACATGGTTTTGTATTCTTTTTTTTTTTGAGAAGGAGTCTTGCTCTGTCGCCCAGGCTGGAGTGCAGTGGCGCAATTTTGGCTCACTGCAAGCTCCACCTCCCGGGTTCAAGGATTCTCCTCCCTCAGCCTCCCAAGTAGCTGGTATTACAGGCATTCACCACCACACCCGGCTAATTTTTCGTATTTTTAGTAGAGACAGGTTTCTCCATGGTGGTCAGGCTGGTCTCAAACTCCCAACCTCATGTGATCCGCCAGCCTTGACCTCCCAAAGTGCTGGGATTACAGGCGTGAGCCACCGCGCCTGGCTGGTTTTTTCTTTTTCTTTTTTCAGTTTTACTTAGATGTAATTCACAGATTATACAATTCATCCATCTAAAGAGCACCCTTCCATAGCTTCTGTGGAAAACAGTATTATGGTTCCTTAAACAATTTAAACAGAATTACCCTTAAGATGCACTAATTTCACTTCTGGCTATATACCCCAACAAACTGAATGCAGGGTCTCAAGACGAGATATGTGTACACTGATGTTCAGAGCAGCATCATTCACAATAGCTAAAATGTGCAAGCAAGCCAAGCACCCACCGACGGAGGAATGGATAAGCAAAATGGGGTACACACATGGAGCATGATTCAGTCTCAAAAGGGAAGGCGATTCTGACTTATGCTACCACATGGGTGAATCTTGAGGGCATTAGGCTAAGTGAAATAAGTCAGTCACAAAAAGACAAATACTGTATAATTCTACTTATATGAGGTACTTAGGATAGTCAAAATCCGAGAGACAGGGAGGGAATGGTGGTTGCTAGGGGCTGGGAGGAGGGGAACATGGGGAGTTACTGTTTAATGAGTATAGAGTTTCAGTTATACAAGTTGAAGAGAATGGTGGTGGTCAATGCATAACATTATGAATGTATTTAATTCTACTGAACTATACATTTTTAAATGATTAAGATGGCAAACTTTATGTATTTTAACACAAAAATAATTTTTAAAAATAGAGTACAATTCAGCAGTTTTCCGTATATTGAGAGTTGTATAGCTATCACCACAGTCAATTTTAGAACATTTTCATCACCCCCCAAAGAAACCCTGCACCCATTAGCAGTCACTCCCTATTCCTCCCCAACTCCTCCCCATCCCCCTGCCCACCAGTCTAGGAAACAACTAGTTTGTCTATATGAATTTGCCTATTCTAGACATTTCCTGTAAATGAAGTCATACAATGTGTTCTTTTGTGACTGACTCCCTTCACTAACATTTGCAAGGTGTATCCATGTTGTAGCAGTGCCTCCTTTTTATTGCATAACAAACTTATTTTTATTGCATAATAATATTATCGTCTATGCTATACCATACTTTATCCACTCACCAGTTAATGGAAATGTGGGTTGTTTACCACTTTTGTTTTGTTTTTTTAAACAGAGTCTCGCTGTGTCATCCAGGCTGGAGTGCAGTGGCGTGATCTTGGCTCACTGCAATCTATGCCTCCTGAGTTCAAGCCATTCTTGTGCCTCAATCTCCTGAGTAGCTGGGACTACAGGCATGCACTACTATGCCTGAGAGATGGGGTTTTGCCATATTGGCCATCCTCCTGGTCTCAAACTCCTGGCCTCAAGGGATCCACCCAACGCAGCCTTCCAAAGTGCTGGGATTACAGGCGTGAGCCACTGTGCCCCCACCATTTTTCATTTTTGGCTATTGTGAATAATGCTACTATAAATATTTGTGTACAAGTGTTTGTGTAAACATGTATTTTCATTTCTCCTGGATATATATTTAGGAGCGGAACTGCTGGCTCATACGGTGACTCTCTTTAACTTTTTGAGGAAATACCAAACTATTTCCCACAGTGGCCGGACCATTTTACATTCCTGACAGCAACGTATGAGGACTCCAGTTCCTTCCTTCCCTTCCTTTCCTTTCCTCTTTTTTTTTTTTTTTTTTTTTGAGGTAGAGTCTCACTCTGTCACCCAGGCTGGAGTGAAGTGGCGTGATTGCAGCTCTCTGCAACCTCTGCCTCCCAGGTTCAAGTGATTCTTGTGCCTCAGCCTCCCCAGTAGTTGGGATTACAGGCATGCGCCACCATGCCTGGCTAATTTTTTGTATTATTAGTAGAGATGGGATTTTGCCATGTTGCCCAGGCTGGTCTCGAACTCCTGAGCTCAGGCAATCCACCCACCTCGGTCTCCCAAAGTGCTAGGATTATAGGTGTGAGCCACCGCCCACAGCCGAGGACTCCAATTTCTCTACATCCTCACTAATACTTGTTATCATCTATCTTTTCAAAAATTTTATTATTTATTTATTTATTTATTTGGTAGAGATGAAGTTTTGTCACCTTGCTCAGGCTAGTCTCGAACTCCTGACCTCAAGTGGTCCATTTGCCTCAGCCTCCCAAAGTGTTGGGATTACAAGTGTGAGCCACCACCATGCCTGGTCATCATCTGTCTTTTTCATTGTGGCCATCTGGGTGGGTGTGAAGTGACATCTGACTGTGGTTTTGATTCACATTTCCTTGATGACTAATGATACTGAGCATCTTTTCATGTGCCTGCTTATTTGGCCGTTAGTGTATTTTCTTTGGAGAAATGTCTATTCCGATCCTTTGCCCTTTTTTGTTGGGACAGGGTCTTGCTCTGTTGCTCAGGTTGGAGTGCAGTGGTGCAATCACTAATCACTGCCACTCTGACCTCCCTGACTCAAGCAATTCTCCTGATTCAGCCTTCTGAGTAGCTGAGATTGCAGGCACATGCCATTATGTCTGGCTGATTTTTTTTCTTCTTTTTTGTAGAGATGCAGTCTCAAGATGTTGCCCAGACTGGTCTTGAACTCCTAAGCTCAAGTGATCCTCCTGCCTTGGCCTCCCAAAGTGCTCAGATTACAGGCGTGAGCCACTGCACCCAGCCCCATTTCTTAATCTGGTTATTTATCTCTTTGTTATTTAGTTATAAGAGTCCTTTATATTTCTAGGTACCAGTCCTTTATATTTCTAGGTACCAGACCCTTATCAGATAAATGACTTGTAAACATTTTCTCCCATCCTGTGGGTTATCTTTTCACTTTCTTGATGGTATTGTTGGCAGCACAAAAGTTTTTAATTTTGATGAAGTCCAATTTATCTATCTTTTCTTTGGTTGCTTATGCTTTTAGTATCTTAGCTAAGAAGGTTTACCGAACTGAAAGTCACAAAGATTCACTTCTGTTTTGAGCGTTTTATAGTTTCAGCTCTTATATTGAGGTCTATGATCCATTTTGAGTTAATTTTTGTGTATGGTGTGAGGTAGAGGGCCAACTCCATTCTCTTGCCCGTAGATATCCAGTTGTTCCCGCACCATTTGTTGAAGAGACTATTCTTGCTTTCCACTGATTTGTTTTAGCACTCTTGTCTGTATTCTTTTTAAAGTTTATTTTTAAATTGGATATATAGCTTCATTTTTTTACTTAGTGCACCATAAACATTTTCCTATTCCACTTCTAGGTGTTTAAAAAGCCTACTTTGTGGGGGCAGCAAGGGAAGTCCTGCAAAACTATTCTGCCAGTTACAGACTTCCTGGTTTCTATCGACTCCTATTTGCTTTGTAACATTTTCATCTTCTGATAACATGAGTAATCCAGTTTATAGACATGAGATGATGAGCACAACTAGTAGTAATGAGGACAGGACTCTCCATACCGGGTGGCATATGTTAATATTATCTCTAACATTTTTTAAAGCCGTCTGTTGAAATGGAGAGTGGAAGTGCCTTATGCAACCTGAACACCAGAGCCTCACTACTGGAGGACAGGCACCATGGCCTCTCTCCCAGGCAGGCAATACAGGGCACACAGAACCAGCAGCTTCCTTGGACTCACACCCCTGAGCAAATCTGCAGCCGGCCTGTGGGGTCTCTCTTCCTGATGTACCCATGCTGGAAGTAGTACTATTGTACTTGTAGATGTTTTTAAAAAGAGAGTTTCCTTGTTTCCTGAATTAAATCCCTCCCAAACCAGGCACTAAACATTTAGAAAACTAGGCCCTTGGCCCCCAAAATAGTGATATTTTCTAATTCAAATTTTGAGCTTAATAGCTCCAAAGCTGTTATTTCAATATGAAGAATCCCCTAAACATTTTTAATTATCATAGGTAAGAATAACTGCCAAAAGGCTGGGTGCAATGGCTCATGTCTGTAATCCTAGCACTTTAGGAGGCTGAAGCAGGTTTGAGCTCAGGAGTTCGAGACTAGCCTGAGCAACATGGCGAAACCTCATCTCTACAAAAAATACAAAAATTAGCCAAGGGTAGTGGGGTGCACCTGCAGTCCCAGGTACTTGGGGCGCTGAAGTGGGAAGATCGCTTGAGCGTGGGAAGTCAAGACTGCAGTGAGCTGTGATTGTGCCACTGCACTCACTCCAGCCTGGGTGACAGAGTGAAATCCTGTCTCAAAAAAAAGGAGTAATTGCCAATAATGTTTAGCATCGTTTAATACAAATCTAGTCTATATTTACTAATTTTATCACTGCGTATGTTTAACATTGGTTTGGATCCTGAGTACCAGTGATCTCACAATGCTCCATTCACTTCCTGAACAGTGGTCGAACTCGTTTAGCATTGAGCAACACGAGAAAAAGGAGACCAAGTATGTACAAGTGGCCATCAGGTCCTAGAGTCCTCAGGGTAAGAGATGCTTTAGCCATGACCTATAAGAGGCAGAAGTAGGGTGAGGGTGGGGGTTAGAAAGAGGTTGCGGCAAAGGCTAGAGCTGCATTCTAAGCCCCACCTCTGAAAGAGAAGGGAATAGGCCACTCAGGCAAGAGTCTCGGGGGTGGTGGGTGGCTGACATTGAAGATGTGATGGTACAACTTGAAGAGATGCCAAAGGCCCCTGTGTATCCCTCACCCCTCTGAGTCCTTCCTGGACTCATGATATCAGAGGCGATATGGACCCTAAAAAATAACTTGGCTTTGGCAAGGGAGATGAGTGCTAATGACTTCCAAATGGTCCGCATTTGGCAAGACTGTGGGGAAATGGGCACTGCCATACCTTCCTGCTGGGAATAAACATTGCTGCCACCCTTATAGAATGGAATTTGGAAATATCTGACAAAACTATGTGTGCACTCGCCATCTGACCTAGCAATCCTACTTCTAAGGTTTCACACTGAAGACATACCCCAAACAGCACAAAAATACAGTCACCAAGGTATTCTGCCGCATTGTTTATAATTGCAAAATATTGTAAACTTATATGCCCATAAAGGAGAGAGACTGAATAAACTATGGAACATCCTCACAGTGAAGCACTTTGCAGCTGTTTAAAAAGAAAGGGGGTGGGGGGGTGCCTATGAGCCGATGGGGAGTGATTTCCAGAATGTATTGGTAAGTGAAAAAAACAACATACAAAAGAATATCCATAGCATGCCAGCCTCTTAATAAGACAGAAGGGGAAATAAGAAATACAGAAAGTATAAGCCAGAGACTAAGGAGGCTGGTTCATTACAGGGGGTGAGTCGGAATGGCCTGGAGAGACAGAAGGAATAAGGCCGGGAAGTAAGTTTTTTCTGAATATGCCGTTGTACAGCTCTGATTTTTGGAACCATGTTAATGTTTCACATGCACAGAAAAGAAAACCAACAGGGATTGGGAAGAGGGCCTTCATTAGCTCAAATCACAAAATAAAGAAACTGGCAAAGAATAATCTCCACTGACTTGTAAAGGAAGGAATAAATGTAGTATAAGAACACTGGAGCAGACCCCACTTTCCCAAAATGGTGCAATGACATTTCCCATCCCACAGGCTCTTCTGGGAATCTGCTACTCCCATGGCAAGAAGTAAAATCTATGCCCCTCTCCTTGAACCTGGGAGGGCTCTGTGGGTGCCTTGACTAATGGAGCGTGATGGAAGTGGCACCTTACTTATGACAGTAGGTAACACAGTTTCAGCCCAGCTCCTTCTTGGGGTGCTTGCCCTGGGAACCCAGTTTCTGTGCTGAAGAAGGCCAGGCTAAATGGAAAACTGAGGCCCCCCTAGCACTCAGCCCCAGATGAGCTCCAGTCAACAACCAGCATCTACATACCCTCCATGGGGGTGAGCCATCCCAGAAGCAGATCCTCCAGCCCCGCCTCCCCAGGTGAGTCTGCATGCAGCAGACAGAAGCCGTCCGCTAGGCCTTGTCTGAATCACAAATTCAGGAGGAAAATAAATAGTTGTTATTGCTTGAAGCCACCACTTTGGGGGTTGCTTGTTCTGCACCAATAGGTAACTGGAACAAAAGTCAAGACCGTCTCCACTGCCAGACCATCCCGGAGAGTCAGGATACAGCTCACACACGCTCCAGGAAGGCTAAGGGGTTGTGGGGGGCTAGCACTAGAGCTCATGTACTTTCTTTCTTCAAAGGCCCTTTCGAAGACATTTCTCTCTCTGGCTCTCTCAAACTGAGAGCCAGAATTCACACAATTCTGGCTCTCAGTTTCCTAGCCCATGGCAGCTATCAGTCATTAAATTAACATTAGGGTTGGGGGTAGAAGATGGGGACAAGGGCTCAAGGAAAAGCTAACACAGCAACACCAGCCAACTGACAACTGGGAGAAAGTATCACAGAGTCTCAGACTGGGGGTGACAGGCCTTTTGACCTCTATACTCCCTGTATGACGACAGGCCTAAGTTTCTGTTTGTTGTATTGAGTCTTTAAAGTATCAAGAAAAGATGAAATTATTCCTTCCTAATCTGCCACAGGGGGCCAGGAAGTGCAATGTGGTTTTAAAAAATGTTCGGCCAGGCGCAGCGGCTCAAGCCTGTAATCCCAGCACTTTGGGAGGCCGAGGTGGCGGATCACGAGGTCAGGAGATCGAGATCATCCTGGCTAACACGGTGAAACTCCATCTCTACTAAAAAAAAAAAAATTAGCCGGGCATGGTGGCGGGTGCCTGCGGTCCCAGCTACTCCTGAGGCTGAGGCAGGAGAATGGCGTGAACCCATGAGGCGAAGCTTGCAGTGAGCCGAGATCACGCCACTGCACTCCAGTCTGGGAGACAGAGTGAGACTTCATCTAAAAAAACCAAAAACTTCAGCAGAGGCCAGGCGCAGCGGCTCACGCTGTAATCCCACCACTTTGGGAGGCCGATGAGAGTGGATCACCAGAGGTCACGAGTTCAAGACCAGCCTGGCCAACATTGTGAAACTCCGTCTCTACTAAAAATACAAAATTAGCCAGGCGTGGTAGCGTGTGACTGTAGTCTTGGCTACTCAGGAGGCTTGAAGCATATGGTCTTTTATTGCCCTGACAAATTCAAACAGATCAGGTGAGTGACCTCTTCCACACTGAAGAGGATCAACGGATAAAGAGCAATGGCTTGCTTCTCATTAAGAACAGAAATACACATGGTCATTGTAAGAGGTCAAACACAGCCAAAGGTGGTGGCTCACACCTGTAATCTCAGCACTTTGGGAGGCCAAGGCAGGTGGATCTCTTGAGCTCAGGAGTTCAAGACCAGACTGGGCAATATGGTGAAACCCCAACTCTACAAAAATACACAAATTAGCTGGACCTGGTGGCACACATTTGTAGTTCCAGCTACTTGGGAGGGTGAGCCCAGGAGGATGAGAAGATCACTTGAGCCCAGGAGGTCGAGACTGCAGTGAGCCGTGTTCACGACACTGCACTCCAGCCTGGGTGACACAGCGAAAGCTTGTCTCAAAAAAAAAAAAAAAAAAAGGAGGTCAAACACCTGGATGTGAAAGAGAGGCTATGTCCCCCAGGCAGAGACTGTGCCTCTGAATAGTGTGCAAAGTAGAGGCAGGAGGCCTCAGGCCAAGCAGGCTTTCAGAATAACCCAGCAAAAGAGTCTCCGTGAGCCAAGGGGCCCTGGGGTCTCTGGTCAGGTTTTGCACACTCCATCACTCAGCAACTGTGTGACTAAGCTACCTAACTTCATCAAGCCTCCATTTCTTCACTTACAAAATGGAAACAATCTTGTCTAGTTTGCAGGACTGTTCATGAGAGCAGAGTAATTCTATTAAAGTGTCTAACAGGGCCTGGCATCTGGTAGCTTACAGGAGTTATCTTACCACAGATGATCCTAAGTCCATGTCCCATTACACTTTGTAAAGAATGTTCATGGTAAATCTTCAAAAGCACCGGGCATAGCCGAGGAGACTGAGAATTTGAAAATGCAATGGTTATGGAGGAATGAGACCTGAATCACCAGTGATTCTGTAACAACCCCTAGTGATCATCCAGTTGCTTAGGTCAAAGTGCAAATCTTGGCCTCCACATTCTCTCCCGACAGCAAATCCAGCCAGTGTCTCCTGCCACGCACACCCCAGCCCAGCCTCTCCTCACCACCTACTGTCACCACCCTCACGTTGGTCCAGGCTTCACTATGACAGTCACCTCCCACTCCTTCTTTCCCTCTACAGCCAGTTCTCCACCAAGAGTCACTTATCTTTTTATATGTAGGTCAGTCAACACCATACCCTGCTCAAAACCCTCCCATGGCCTCCCATCCCTCCCCCACCTCAGAACAAAGCCAAGGTCCCTGTTGATCCTCCAGCCTCCCTACCTCCCCCTTTCCCTTGTTCACTGTCAGACCAGGCCTCCTTGCTGTTCCTCGAATATTCCAAGCACATGCCTGCCACGGGCCCTTGGGTTACTGCTTTTCCCACCGGGAATGCTCCTCCCACACCCATCACCGCAGCTCACTCCCCCATGACCAACAGGTCTGTGCCCAAAAGTCACCTTCTCAAAGAAGCCCTTCCTGACTACCCATCCAAAATAGCAGAGAAAAACAGTATAAACTTTTTAAAATTAAAAATAAATACATAAATAAATAAAATAGCAGTTCCAGCCACTTTCCCTCCTCCCTTGTCTGACTTTATTTTCATTCTTCCCGCCACCGGGTGCTTGTTTCTTGCTGTCTTCCTGAGTAGATTACAAGTTCCCCAAAGGCAGGGTCCTTCTCTGTCTTGTGTACCACTGTTATCCCGGTGCCCAGAACAGGGCTTCGGGGCATGAAGAAATGTGTCTAAGTCCAAAAGTGAAAAAGGCCCGGCCCAGCAGCCAGCTTTACCTTCTTTCCAGCTGTGGGGCTGCTCTCTGCACTCTGCAGGGGGCTCCTCTGGGGGCTTCGGCTTTCCTGGGGGACACACCTGCCCATGTACACGCTGTAGTCGAGAAGCATCTTCTGCCGCACGCTGCCCACCAACTCCTTCTGCTTTGGCTGCGACATGATCTCCTCCACACTGCCTTTGCTGCTGCTGCGGCTGTGGGTCAGGTGCCCGGAGGGACTGTTGTGTCTGCTGTGTGCAGGCAAAAGCCCTGAAGCCAAGAAGAGGGGGCTATTCACACAATGAAGAAAACCACTGCAAAGTAAGCGGACTCCTAAGAAAACAGCTACAATGCTATCAAATGACTGTTTAAAAATATTTATAAGGGGCCGTAGCAGTGGCTCACTCCTGTAATGCCTGTAATCCCAGCACTTGGGGAGTCCAAGGTGGGTGGATCGCAAGGTCAGGAGATCAAGACCATCCTGGCTAACATGGTGAAACCCCGTCTCTACTAAAAATACAAAACAATTAGCCGGCCGTGGTGGCGGGCACCTGTAGTCTCAGCTGCTCGGGAGGCTGAGGCAGAAGAATGGCGTGAACCCAGAAGGCAGAGCTTGTAGTGAGCCGAGATCATACCACTGCACTCCAGCCTGGGCAACAGAGCGAGATTCTGTCTCAAAAAACAAACAAACAAACAAAAAAAACAACGTTTATAAGGTTATTTCCCACCCTGAAAAGTACCTTTTTCTCTAAGGTAATTTTTAAGAACAATTTTTATTCGTCTCCAAGATAATTAGAGTAATGAGAGTAAAGAAATACAGTTGGTAGGTACTATTCTCTTTTCTCCTGATGATCTTTTAGGAAAAGATCAAATATAGGACCAACACATCCCAAGGAGCGGTGAACTTGTCAGTGCTATCAGGGGTAAATGGAAAGTGGGCAGAGACCTAATTAATTGTTTATCCACAAGCTCACAGCAATTTCCAAAGATGTCACCTCTCATTTGACAAATTATGCATCAAGCACTTTCAAGCAAACCATGCTAAAAAGAAGACATAATCCCTGCCCTTGAACTCACGCACCTAAGCAGATAAATCACAATCTTCTGTAACAAGTGTCATAATTGCAACATGACTAAGGGACTCTCTAGGAAAAAGAAGGGGGTGACTACCTCTGCCCAAGAGAGTGCAGTGGTGCTTACCCTAGCTGACTTTCATAGCAGTGACATCTACGCTGTATCTTGAGGGAATAGTTGCCATTTTCCTGGCCCAGGTGGGGAAGAGCATTCCAGGTAGAGGAAACAGCATATGCAAAAAGCAGTGGCAGGGCACAGTACATTTAGAGGCCAGTGAGAGATTCAATGAAGTTCTAAGCATAGTACAGCGGGCAGGGGACAGGAAATAAGGATGGAGAGATTAGCCAGGAACAGACTGCAAAGTGCCTCAAAAGCCAGCCTTGGATTTAACATTGACCTTGTTGCACCAGAGAGGTTTTAAGCATGGGATGTGCCTGATGCTAACAATTTCATTTAGATTTACTCTGATGGCCAGGTGAAATGTAGAGTGGTTAAAATCAAACCAGGCTGGGTACAGTGGCTCAAGCCTATAATCTCAGCACGTTGGGAGGCCAAGACAGGTGAATCACTTGAGGTCAGGAGTTTGAGACCAGCCTGGCCAACATGGTGAAACCCCATCTCTACTAAAAATACAAAACATTAGCCTGGCATGCTGGCCCGTACCTGTAGTCCCAGTTACTGGGGAGGCTGATGCAGGAGAATCGCTTGAACCTGGGAGGTGGAGGTTGCAGTGAGTTAAGATCATACCACTGCACTCTAGCTTTGGCAACAGAGCAAGACTCTGTCTCAAAAAAAAAAAAAAAAAATCAAAAACTCAAATCAAACCATTTTCTTCTTGAGAGGCTCCAACCATCGGAACCATAATTCCCCAGAGCCTCACAAAGGGTCATACAAGCCATTTCTTAATTTAAATTTTAGCCTGATAATTTCCAGCACTTCAGTATTTAGTATTTTACACTGAATAACTATAAAAATATATTTTTTGTAACTTCTATTATCCTTATACCATTTTCATGTTTAGCATTATTTTTTTAAATGCTAGGCTAAAAGTTACACCAAAAACATTAAAAAATAAATGTAAACTTATATTACATTTAATATCCTGGATTGGATCCTGGAAAAGAAAAAGGACATTAGTAGAAAAACCAGTGAAATCCAAATAAAGTTTAGAGTTTAGTTAATAGTAAAAAAGAGAAAAAAGATGAAATAAACAGGGCAGCATGAACCCGACACTTCAAACCAAACTGGTCCCATTGTGACTGAGCCACACTCCATGTATGGAGGAAGAAAGGAGACCCCTACGAGGCTGGGCTGGTGCTCACTGCCCACAGAACAGCCTCTTCACATCACCTCACCCTTCCCTTGAGTGGGACAAAGCACAGAAGTCGTCACTGTACTGTGGGTCTCATGGACAACAGCCCCTGATAAAGTCAAAGACCTTCCTGGGCAGAGACCATACTGGAATTCTGCCAAGTGACCATGTGGCTTTCCTGCTGTCTCCAGATTCTTGTTTCTCCTGGAGGCCTTTCCTGACCTGCAGCCTGGGCACTGCTGGCTGGAGATGCAGACTCTCAGCCCCACCCATGACCTCGAGTCAGAACCTGCATCTTAAGATCCCCTCAAACATTCAAGTCTGAGAAGCACAATCCGTGTTGCTAGAGAAATCTAGGATTTTGGTGACAGCATCCCCGAGGGAGAGGACAGGGGCAGGTCGTCGAGCAGGAAGACTTCTAACTTCTTAGTACTGACAGATGTACCTGGCCTTAGAGAATCAGACCAGTCATACCTTCATGGCTGACCACCTATGCAGTCACTGATTCAGAGATGGGTTTGAAGAACAGCACAGTCCTCACCAATTTACCTTGCTAACTAGTTTAATCCCACTTTTGGTGGGTTAAACTTACCATAAAAATCTCAATTCATAGCTTTCAAAGGCAACCCAGACTTACAGATGTACAAAAAGACATTAGTGGTGTGTAAGCCTTGCTTGATTTTAGTACAAGTGAGTGCACTGAAGGTTTTCCCACATCTCTGACTCTTACCATTATGTTTGTTGTGTGGTGAGTGGAACTTTTGGCAGGATTTCCAAAAATGTGAACTCATTAAAAATAATCAAATGCTTTATTTAAGTCCATGAATAACGTGCCTCTTTTGAAGGTGCTCTGGGGGGCCTGAGTACCTAAAGTGGTGTTTCCTGGTGGCCCCATAAACTCCTGTGGGTTACCTGATTCTGAGCTGCAGTACCTAGACCAGTAGACCTTTATATTTCCAGTAGGAATATAATCTGAGCCACATAAACAATTTTAAATTTTCTAGTAGTCACATTTAAAAAGGTAAAAAGAGGCTGGGCCTGGTGGCTCACGCCTGTAATCCCAGCACTTTGGGAGGCTGAGGCGGGCAGATCACTTCAGGTTGGGAGTTTGAGATCAGCCTGACCAACAGTGAAACCCCGTCTCTACCAAAAATACAAAAATTAGCTGGGCGTGGTGGCGGGTGCCTGTAATCCCAGCTACTCAGGAGGCTGAGGCAGGAGAATTGCTTGAACCTGGGAGGCGGAGGTTGCAGTGAGCCAAGATCGTGCCACTGCACTCCAGCCTGGGCGACAAAGCTAGGCTCCATCTCAGGGAAAAAAAAAAAAAAAAAAAAAGGTAAAAAGAAATAACAAAATTAATTTGAATACATTTTTGAATATATTTTAACTTAATATATCTAAAATATTATTTCAACATGTAACCAATATAAGAAGTTATTAATGAGATATTTTACGCTCTTTTATTGGACTAAGACTTTGAAATCCAATGTGCATCTTACACTTAGAGCACATCTCCATCTGGACTGGCCACACTGCAAGTGTTCAAAAGCCACATGGGGCGGGAGGCTACCGTAAGCAGCAGCACAGGTCTAGACCTACCAGGACAGCTAGGCAGTGCCTGGTGCTGAGGAGTTCTTACCCACTTGAATTTTCTTTTACTCAGTGTTATGGGTTGAATTGTGTTCTCCAAAAAATATGTTAAAGTCCTAACCCCAGCATCTCAGAATGTGACCTTATTTGGAAATAGAGTCATTGTAGATGCCATTCATTAAACAGGGTGGGCTCTTAATCCCATATAACTGGTGTCCTTCCAAGAAGACACAGAGCCACTGAGAGACAATGCCATGTGATGATAGGCCAGTGTGGAGTGATGCAGCTGCGGGCCAAGGATTGATGGTCACTACCAGAAGCTGCAAACACGCAAGGAAGGATTCTATGCAGTCTCTCACAAGGAGCATGGCCCTGCTAACACCTTGATTTCAGACTTCCAGCCTCCAGTACTGGGAGAGAATACATTTCTGTTGTAAATCACCCAGCTTGTGGTATTTTGTCCCAGCAGCCCTAGGAAATAAATATATCTAGTAATCTCCCCATTCATCGTGATTCTTAAAAGGGACTTCTTGGATCTCAGTGCTGGGATTGGGATGGAATCTGGTGTTGAAGCTGACAGAATGGAAGGTTAGCAAGGGAGTTAGGGCAAAGGCTCAGATTAAGTTCCAGGGGAAGGAACCAAAGCACTCTGAAGCAAATGTGTGACACTCATGTGACCGGCATAACTCCCGGATCAACACAAACGCCTTGTTAGAGAAAGCCCCAGAGTGGCTCCATCCTAGTCTTTGTTCCAGATCCATGTAAGAAAGCTTTCCCTAATAACACCCACACTGGTCTTGTCCCAATTATTGGTTACACCATGCTCATTATAGCACGGCAATTTGTGAACACCTGACTCATACATGCCAGTTTTGCATAATAGGCACAACACCTGAAGGACAGGGGAGCTGCTGCTTTTTACTGGTTTTGTGTCTCTTGCAGCTCCAAGCCCAGTCAAAGCTGAGCAAAGAGGTGCTGCATGGTTATCAATCCGAATGACCATGATCTGACCCGAATGCTCAGCAAGTGCAAGGATTCTGCATTCTATGGCAAGCTCACGCTTGGAGGACATATTGAGGGTCAGGCCTTCGAAAGCACCAGCCTGAAGGATCTCCCTGACTCACCTGCCATCTCAGAACTAGGGTTCTTCTGTTGCTGCTTCTCTCAGGGGAGTCACATCATATACAAAGAAAACATAACCAGCAAAGGCTAATAAACAGCATCTGCAAATGGATCCACTGTTGGTTAAATGATTTGGGACAGAGGGTTGCAGTGATCAGCCTAGACGGTAAATGAGTCATGAGAATGCACATTAGGTGGCAGACAACCATCAAGTCAGGATGGGCTTCCTTCCTGCCTTCCTACTTGGCATTCTTTCTCTATTCTCCCTAGTGGCCCTTTAAAAATGCATAAGCATTTAGCACAAACATCATTACCTGGTTTACTTCCAGAGACACCCGATGGCTTCTTGATTTCCGACTTTAGCTTAGATGCCAGAATAAATCTCCTAAACCATTCCTCTTTTTCTCGGCCAGTTCTCCCAAAGAGATAGAGTATCTGATCTCGCTGGGTAGATCTTGTTCCCTCCTGAGGGCGGGGTGGCTTCTTAGGGTCCTCGCTTCCCTCAGCCGGCGGCTTCTCTTCTGAAGTCTCCTTATCAGTCTGAGCTTTAGACATAAAGTCATCTTGTTGACCAAGCTCGATACAAATGGGGTACTTTTTATTCCAGATTCGCTTTCGAGCCAAAGTTTTAGGTACAAGATAAATCTACAGAGAAAGAAAAATGATGATTTATATACTAAAGATTGGCTACACTATGCATTAATATTATGCATAGCACAAGTGCAAACCTTATAGACTTTTTGACTAAGATGATGAATATGAAATAACTTTTAACACTTGTTCGTAACATGACTACAGAAACTGGAATTTTTAGAGGTGTCTTGTTATCCTTCAAAATCATTCCAGAAAATAGATGTTTAATAATTTTGCGAGAGTTATAAATATCCGTAATTTTCAGGTGGCAGTAGCTCAATAATAATGTTTAGCTGCTTATCATCAACTACGTTTGGCGGTCAACTAAATGTAATGACCTTGGGCCAAACTTAAGTTAGAAGAAAAAAAAAGATAGTTAAAATCTAGATGGGCAGCTCAAGTCAACCTTGAGTATCAAACTCAAGTTAAGAATAAACTTATATAAAAACTATTTTAAGTACTTCTCTCCCTTTGGAGAAATCTAAAGATCATTCAGATGAACTGTAAGAACAGAGAAACGATAGCTTTGTGGAAGAAATAATTTACATTTCTCACAAAAATAGAAGTATATAATACTTAATCAAAATGTAGCTATTTTGCATATCTATCATTTTCACATGTACAAAGTCTTCAATAGTTAAGTACCCTACAATCACCACACAGAGCCACACGGCTTTTTGTTTGACTGAAATAATTAGCTTTTACAGTCAGAATTCTGAATGCACAACACTCTTGTTCCTCAAGTTCTAGTCTGTGGACCAGCAGCCTGAGTATCATCTGGGAACTCATAACAATGCAGGCCCTTGGCCCTACCCAGAGCTACTGAATCAGAATCTGCATTTAACAAGATGCCCAGGTGACGTGCATAAACATTAAAGTGTGAGAGGTACTGTCCTAAGGAATACTGATACTTCAATGACAACTAACCTTTTTAGGGAATAAAAAAATGCAGTTAAGCATCTGAGATGCCATATGCTTTTCATTCATCTAAGCTATCCTTCCAAAATTGCTCAGGCTCACCTTGCTGTCTGAGAGGTCATAGATTTTCTGGCTGATGTAGGTGACCTCTGGCTTGGTTTCATTGTAGCTGGCCCTCCTGGATATATTTTTATTGGGCTTTGAAAGTCTTAAGGTTCCACCCTCAAGTCGAACAAAGACTGAATGTGTCAAAGTCGCATGGTAGGTTTCCGGATCATAGTTGTAAATCTCATTCATCCATCCCTGATGAAGAAAAACTTCCATTAGTAAACTCAGAATAAACACAAATCTGATTTAGTGTGAAATGATGAACACTGTGGTATCTGGGACACTGAAACCAAACTTGACCATGACGCAGATATCAGCTCACCAATGACTACAGGTTGCAAAGAGAAGTGCTTAGCTGGGAGGATAACTGGGACTGAGGAGGTTCTTGATAACCAAAAATCTGGATTTGGAGGAAAAATGGCAATGTTTATTATCCTAAATAAAAGGTTCTTTCTTTTTTTAAAGCCTATAAGCACATCAGGAAACTTAAAAGATTTGTTCATGTCACATGAACAATCTTCTCTGCCTGACCTCCTTTGGGGGTGATTAATTCCCCCCGCCGTCTGGCCTTCTTAATTAGTCAAACACATGCCCTTCCCAGCCCAGCTGCAATCTTTGAAATTTCAGGTATTAATTCATGTTACCACAGGACTCAGAGAACAACTACCTCTCTACTTATATCGCACTACAACATGTACCTCATTGAAACCATACAGTAAAGCAGATGATTTGAGAATTAGGCATTAAATAAATCGTAAATATAATCAATAATATATCAAAATTCAAAGATACATAGTAACTTTTTTTTTTTTTTTTTTGAGACGGAGTCTGGCTCTGTCGCCCAGGCTGGAGTGCAGTGGCCGGATCTCAGCTCACTGCAAGCTCCGCCTCCCGGGTTCACGCCATTCTCCTGCCTCAGCCTCCCCGAGTAGCTGGAGTACAGGCCTGCCACCTCGCCCGGCTAATTTTTTTTTTGTATTTTTAGTAGAGACGGGTTTCACCATGTTAGCCAGGATGGTCTCGATCTCTGACCTCAGATCCCAGCCTGCCTCGCCTCCCAAAGTGCTGGGATTGGTGGCTTGAGCCACCACTTCCGCCGATACATAGTAACTTATATGGTAAAATTTTGTGCCCAGGGTCCCCTGCCATTGACATAAGTCATTTTGTTACATATGTTGATTTTTTAAAAGAGCAAACATTCAAATGTATAGACAAAAAATACATATACAAAAGCCTAATACACTATACACTGTGTTAAAGCTAATCTCACAGCTGTCATCATCATTCATCACTGAACACTTCTCCTGCCTCAAATACTTTTTCAGGTTATCAGTAGCCCAGATCTCACAAAAGAAGTTCTCTGGGGATTTTTAATTGATAAGTTCCTACTCTCCCAAACTTTTAAAAACTACATGTCTTTGTAATGAGCAGAGAGATGCTAAAGATCACTACATGGGAGTTGGGACTGTCATTCTTTTCAAGCAATAGCCATTTCCATGCTAAGTATTTGAGTCTCACACTAAAGTCTTGAACTGAAAGCCTGTGAAAATGAGGACTCCTTAGAATTCTATTCATTCATCCTTTTATTAAAACACGCATTGAATCTATGTGCAAAGTAACAGGTTAGGAATTGGGACAAAGATTTTTTAAAAGGACGGGATTCTTGATCCAAAGGTGCCTCCAAAAGAGTAGAAAATTAGGTCTTCATTTACCTATCCTGGGACCCCACTGGAGTAAACATAATAGAGAAAAGTTGTCACAAAAAGAGTACCTAAGTGTGAAGTGCAAGGAAAAATGGACAAACGTCTCTCTTTGTCATGGGGGAAAAGAGTGTGAAACTTGTGAGCCAATTATATGGATGCATAGACCTCAGTAGATGTTTTGGCCTGAGCTGGGAGGATCTCTCCCTCCTCCCAGTGAATCACTGGACAGGAGCAGCATCTATTCAACAATATTGAGTGAGCAAGCAGTGGCCATGGGAAGAGGTGTTTGTGAGGAAACAGCAACAATCAGAACAATGAAGAGAAAAAGATGACAATTACAGATCACAGTGGGCCCTGAAGTGGACTGTATTGTCAGAGCATCCGTTTGGGTGGGTGTATTTTTGCTAAATGTAGAACTAAGTACTTTCTTTGGCTCACAGTTTGTCTTTTTCTTTAGTCTGTTCTTATGGCAAATTACATTCATTGACTTTCAAATGTTGAACCAGTCTTGCATTCTCAGGATTAAGGATGTATGAGTCATGAGGTGCTGAAATTGGGCTGTATCAGCTCACAGGAACATATTCTACACATCTCTTCCCAACTCCATGTTCAGTGACTTTACGTTGGTAGCTTGCAACTGGCGATGGTGGGAGTTTCTATATCACAGGAATCAGGGAATAGTATAAATCAAGATTTTTTTTTTTTTCTTTTTTCTGGAGAGCCAGTTTACCAGCATAACACTTTGCTGATATTTTGTTCATTTGTCCCTCTAAGTTCATGAGGGAAAATAGGCTATAGTTTTCTTGCAGTGTTTTTTGGTATTAATGAGCCTCAGAAAATGCAGGTAAGTGCATTTGGGAAGTGTTCCCTCTTCTCTATTTTCTGGAAGTTTGTGTAGAATGAATATTTCTTCCTTAAAGGTTTGATAACATTTGCCCATGAAACCGTCTGAGCCTAGAGTTTTCCTTGTAGAAAGGTTCCAAACTATGAATTCAATTTCTTTACTTGCTATTGGACTATTTAGGTTATCTGTTTCTTCTTGAGTGAGCTTTGGTTTGTATCTTTCAAAGAGTTTATCTATTTTATCTATGTTGTCCAATTTCTGGGCATAATGCTGTTTGCAATATTTCCCTATAATCCTGTGAATATCTGTAGTGTCTATAGTGATGCCCTCTTTCAGTCCTGACACTGGTAATTTGTCCTTCTCTCAAATCTTTCTTTTCGTATGTATGTACGTATGTATGTATATATGTATGTATGTATCTATCTATCATCTATGTATTTGAGACAGGGTCTTTCTCTGTCATCCTGGCTGGAGTGCAGTGGCACAATCATAACTTACTGTAACCTCGAACTCCTGGGCTCAATTAATCCTTCCACCTCAGCCTCCCAAGCAGCAAGGGTTACAGGTATGTGCCACTACACCAAGCTAATTTTTTAAAAACATTCTTTGTAGAAATGGAGTCTTGCTATGTTGCCCAGGCTGGTCTTGAACTCTTGGTCTCAAGCAATTCTCCCAGCTTGGCCTCCCAAAGTGCTGGGATTACATGCACGAACTACCACACCCATCCTTTAACTTAATACTATTAATTTCCCTCTAGGCACTGCATTACCTGTAATTTCTGATAGGTTGTATTTTCAGTTTCCTTCAGTTAAAAATATTTTCTATTTTCCCTTATGACTTTATCTTTGGGCCCACAGGCTGTTTAGAAGTATTTTGCTTAATTTCCAAATATTTGAGAAATTTTCAGATATCTTTCTTACTGTTTTTTAGTGTAGTTTCATAAAAGAGAATCGGCTCTGTGTAATTTCAATTCTTTCAAGCTTGTTATATGGTCTATCTTGGTTCCAAGTGCAGTCAAAAAAAATGCATTCTGCTGTTGAGTGGGGTTTTCTATAAATATATTTGTCTTTTTAAGCACAACCATTTTCACTAAAGATCTCCTGACACAGAATACACAGCTTTCTTCTTATCCAATTTGGTTGCAGAAAATACTGTCTTACATATATAACAGGTTTACTAGGGCTAAAGTTCTAAAGGTAACTAGATTAATAAAGAACTTGAAGCAGATATAATCATTTTTCTAAGATACTTCAGAGGTTGTGCTTGCAGAGCTATTAAAACCAAGAAGAATCCATGAAGCGGGGGAAGTCGGAGCTGATGAGAACTCTGTTAGATTAAAACAGCCATTTGCTATCAGTGTCATTTATGAGCCATTTGGCCATACAGTCCCTGCATGCAATTGCTCTTCCTGAATCATTTCACTCTGAGGATGCGTCTCCTGTCTAGAGTAGAGGCTACTTGAGAATACAGATTATGTGTGATACTTTCGTCCATCCTAATACCTAAGCTGAGATGCTCAACATTTATTTAATGACTGTTTTTGAATTGTGATAATCACAATTTGATATAAGATAGACATTACTGCAGCAAATCTCCATATAAAATATTTTTCGTTATTTCCAGGTACATAAAATTACAGATACATGTAAAAAAAGCCAGTAGAATTAACATGATACTGGCACCAAAAGAGAAAAAAAGGATTAACATGATACTGGAATTTTGGACAAAAATCTCTGCATTATGTCTATCAACCACTCACCACCAGATTAAAAGGGCTAAAGGAGAAAAAAAAGACAAGTATTATATTATATGTAACTGTTCTCCAAGAAAAGGATAGTCCCTGAGAAATAGAGTAATATAAGCTGTGGGGATTTTTCCTATTTGAAACTACTGGGATTGTACAGATAAATTATCTGATTTATGAATAAGACAAACTTAGGGATAAAAGGTTGTTTCTCTCCAACTGCTTTCATTTTGTCTTTCCTAAGTCAGAAAATGCAGAATTGTCCAGGGAGGTGCTGTACAATGGAAATATTAATATAATGTGAGCCATAAATGTGAGTCATGAAAATATGTAATTTTATTTTTATTTTATTTTTTTGAGATGGAGTCTCGCTCTGTTGCCCAGGCTGGAGTGCAGTGGCATGATCTCAGCTCACTGCAACCTGCACCTCCTGGGTTCAAGTGATTCTCCTTCCTCAGCCTCCTGAATAGCTGGGATTACAGGCATAAGCCACCGTGCCTTGCCAAAAATGTGTAATTTTAAATGGTCCAGGAGCCACATTAAAAAAGAAAAAACAGGTAAAATTAATTTAAACAATGTATTTTATTTAAATTCATATCAAAATTATGATTTCAACATGTAATCAATATTAAAAATTATTACTGGTATTTTACATTCTGTCTCATACTAAGTCTTCAGAATCCAGTGTGTACTTTACGCTTAGAACACATCTCAGTTCCAACTAGCTACACTTTTCAAGGGATTAACAGCTACACAGGGCTTAGGACTAGTGTATCAGAGACAGTACAGGGCCAGTTCTTGGGTTCAAGCTTTTTAGCCCTAGACCTTTGGCTCGACTATGAATAGAAATGGGCAAAGCCTTCCTTTCTCTTCTTGTGCATGTTTTCAACACACGCAGTCTTAGTGATAAGAGACAGTCATTTAGTACATGGCAGTTTTCTGCCATTTTATTAGATGCTTTGCATAATTAAATGAGAGAAGATAATCTAAGTAATCACCTAATGAAATCATCTATTGTAGAAATTCAAAATCTCTTTTAAAAGCTAACCTGCAGTATTAAGAACTCAGAAATATTAATAAGAGTATTCTACGTAAAGGCTTTTGAAAAACTCATAGTTCTATATGAAAATTAAGATACTCAATTTATAAACAAATGTATCAATTTTTTTAGCTTACTCCTTTGACTTTTAGATTTAGAAAACAGAACAAGACATACAGGCGTGTGTGCTGAGATACAAATACATCAGCTCATCTGTTCACAGGTCAGACAGTTTCAGGTGCTGAGCCACTACTCTGCCCCAGTCTAACCAACTGCCGCTTAATTATTATTCCTAGGAAAATTCCTGTCCCTGGATAACAAGAGCAACCATTTCCGCAGTGCTTCAGGGATTTGGTTTTTAGCCACAAAGCCAGGCATTCAACCCAGAAGCCTGAGCTACCACCCCAGCTGAAGAACAGCCACTATGGAGTTCTTGCTGGCTGCAGCCTGCGTGCTCACACATGGGCACAGTTCTGAGACGAGCATGCAATTACCTTCTTTGCTGACAGCTCTGACAGATAAAGGTCATCCTCTACCACTTGCCAAATTCAGGAATCCCAGAACAACCTGATTCAGAGGAATGTGTGAGAGAGAAGGGAGTTTCAAGTCCTACCTACACAGTTCAAAAGCACAAAACCTTACCTGCTGTACTACAGGAGGCAGAGGTGAGAGGCAAGAAGTACGTAGGCATAGAAAGAGAATCTAGGAGATGCTTTCCTTCTCTTGGGAAAGCCTGGAGGGGGCCCAGATTCCTTTACTCTGCTTGGACTTGGCTTGGCCCTTCTTCTCCCTACCCTGTTCTTTTCAGAATCACCAGCTGCTGTGGTTTCTCCTTCCCTTTTATCTTCAAATTTCCTCCTTCCTGAACTACCATGTTCCTGCCTTTGTGTTAAAGATTCATCAGACGCTAAAGTCCATAGCTACTAAAAAACAAATAAACATAGCACACAAATCAGGATTTGACTTACATGTTTATTGTGAACAATCATTTGTTAGCCTAAATGAGACCCTACACTGATCATATCCAATTGCACAAAAGACTGCGGGTCAAAACACATGCACTGAAACCAACTCACCCACCTTAGCAGAAGTACTAAGAATCTGACAGACCTGGGTTCCAAGCACGCCTGCACCACTTACCTCCTGCCAGGGTAGGTGATGCTTATCCCTCAGACACTTGCTTTGCTCACCTGTAAAAGGGTCCAGGTGGCTTACTGCCCAGTTTCATGCCTCCCTGGCCCCTACACCTCACCCTCTGCTCAAGCCATAATGATTTTTTCCCTACTGAGAGTTTATTAAGGTACAATTTATTTACAGTTTATAAAGAAATCGTAAGCATATGGTTTTTTTAAACACTAATATTACTATTCATAACAATGGCTGACATTTAAGCTCATCTTATGGCCCAGGTACCCCAGGTGCATTATCTCCTGTTATTTCTGTCAATTGCCTACGATTTTACAAGTAAGAAAAGTGGTGAGAGAGGGGATGTGATTTGCCTTCCAACGTCTAGAGAGTGGCAAATCTGGGACTCAAACCAAGTGTTCCTGACTCTAAGGTGTGGGATGCTATCTCAGCTCCACAGCACGGCCCCACGTGCAGCAGTCTGGCTTGTGCCTAGTCACCCCTCAGGTCATGGCAAAGACGACACTTCTCCTAGGAAGCCTCCCTCCTCACCTAGGCTCAGTTCTCTGGTACTCTCCCATCATTGTATCTGTTAACTGCCTGGTTTACTAAACTGAGTTACAAACTCCACAAGAGCAGGGATCATCATGTCTGCCAACCACAACTGTAACAAATGTTTGTTGACTGAATACATGAGGGAAGCCTAATTCAGGGACGGCTGTGAGGATTAAATGAAATCTATGGAAAGCAGGAGCAAGCAGGAAGACTGGCGAGCCCCTCAGAGCCTGTAAGTACCATGCTAGCTGCGTGAGACGAACAAGCAAAGGAAGAAACTGACACCCTAATAAGTGCAAAGAGCTGTAGAGGTTACTTAGAAGACTTGGTCATTCTTCTCAAAAAGAAAAACCGAGGTAAAAATGCACAAAATAGCACAGAACAAGAAAATAACCCCAGAAACCAAAGATTTTCTGGACAGAAATGGGATGAGCTAAGTCTTATCTAGAGCAGAGAGGGGTATTGTGACTGGAGCCCATGTTTCCTGCCCCCTGTCTAAGGCTCTTTCCAGAACATTACAGGCTTTGATAGGAAATCTTGAGAGGATCACAGGAGTTGCTACTTGACCCCATTGTCAGAAACCAGGTTGCAGACTGGCCTTAGGGAGGTTTAGGACAAGAGGCTGAGGCACAACTTTCCTCCCAGCCTCCCTAATTCTGCCCCCTCACTCACCTATGGACCTGAAACCAGGTAGCTCTTGCAGAAAGCAATTTCCCAGTGCAAACCTAATCACCTTTTGATACCATTAATCAGCCATTTTCCCCCACCCAGGATCTGACCAAGCCCCTGGATTAAGCTGCAAATAAAATTTCCAGATTTCAGCAATTGTCAAATCTTGAGAGCAGCACAGCAACTCCAAGGTCTTCACCCTGTTCTCCACATAGTGCCCAGCTCTCCACTGCTCAGCTGTTCTAAAATTCTTAACCCTGAATTTCTTCCCAAGTAAAGTATTTATCCCACCTTGTTATGAGACATGGGAATGGGTATAGAGAGATACAGCATATAGTTAGCAACATTTCCTTTCAACAGCTCAACCAAAAACACTAAGAGATGCTCTCAACCCACACCAAAGCGACTCAGACAAGCTTTGTTTCTTTCTGAAGCTGGAGCTGTTAAAATGGACACAGTGCACCCCGCTGGGGACAATGACCCAGTCAGCCAGGCTGCAGCTGTCTGGCCCACAGACTGGTCCTGTGATGGCATTTGTAAAAGGTCAGGGGTTTCTCTCAATTCTCTGCTGGATTTAGAAGCCATGTATGGCTGCAAGTACAAAACCACAATCTATAAAGGGGCCCATTTAATATTTTAGAAGATTAAAAGCTACAATTAACCTTTTGCAAATAATAAAGTCTGGAAGAACTACTACCGTGGTTTCAGTTACAGGGCCAATCAGAAGTTCAAGGCCAATGCTCTACTGCTCAGCTTGATGCTGAGCTCACCAGAGAAAAGTGCCAGCCCTATAGCCCGAGGAAGTGATGAGAATTCAGGCGCCGCATGCCTGGCTGACAGCAGTAACAATGCAGCATGTTTTCACCCCTGCTGACATGTGGCTGTGCTGGCATTTCAGGCCACCTGTCATTCAGATCCCTGTATCATTCCTTCATCAAGTATATCAGGGAAGGAGCAAATCCTATACACAAGAACAGAGCCAGGGCCTGAGGACACTCCTGTTGAAAATCATCTCTGAAGCACATAAAAAGGTAATTACTCTCTGTCTCCAAAACTAAAACATAAGCAGGATTTTGTCTTTACGAGGCCTAAACCTTTTTTGATGTATTAATGGTTGAGAACTGGCATCATCAGTATTATAAACACAGTATCATAGATCATGGAGTTTGAGAATATGGCAGGGGCAGCACAGTCTAATAAACCTTATAAGTCTTGAGATACAAATTTGATTTTACCCATGAAAGACAAGCAGACCCACAGACATCCAGAATTCATACTATAAATGATAGCCTTAAGCAGAAAGCCAGCATTGAAAATAAATGCTGCTCAAAGACACTATAAAGAACATCAAAAAAAAAAAAGAAAGAAAGAAAGAAAGAGAAAAGAAAGAGAAAAGAAAGAAAGAAAGAAAAGAAAGAAAGGAAAGGAAGGAAAGGAAGGAAAGGAAGGAAGGAAGGAAGGAAGCCCAGTAGGGGAGGGAAGTGCCATCAATACAGTCCACATCCTCCAACTGCCTGCCTCAAGGTCACCTTCCCAGCAGTGACACTAGAAGCACTGGAGTCGGGGCTAAAGCCACTTTATCCTGCTGTCCTATCCTCCAGTGCAGAATCTCCCAAACTGAGGTGGCCACAGAACATTTGTGAAATTATAATGCACTGGCAGACAGTAACAGCACAGGAGATAAGGTGGACTCAAATTAGAAAGGTAAAATGATCTCAGATGAACCACTGAAATGACCAAGGTCTGAGTTATGTTAATACATGATAAACGTTAAATCATAATAACAAGGGTTAAAATTGTAAGATAAATAGATCAGCAAGCAAATAAATTAGTAGCCTCTGCCACTTTTCAGATCACACATTCTATCAAACAACTTTTTGGGTATGTACAAACATATACCTTTACTTATACGTTATACACATGTTCCAATATATACAGCTTTTATAAAAAGTATACAGAATAGAAATAAAGAGCAAAAGATGAGATAATTATCCTTCTGATAATTTTTAGTTTTTCCAGTATGACAGCTATGTACTACCTTCAGCTGACACCTTAAGGCACAACACATACACTCAAGGTGAGGATCACTGTTGATGATCCTGAGTGTAAATCCATATTTCAGAGTCTTACTAATAATTTCCAAGGTTTTTGGCCAAAAGTCAATATGTGGTCATCTGTATGTTAAATATCAGCAAGGCTTATTTACTTTCTTAGCTAGAAAGAGCAAAGACTCATACAGATAGAAACTTTACTATTTTCTTCTTGATTAATGTCTTCTGCAACCCATTTGAATGCCACTGAAAGAAGCGACGGAATGAGAACAGTGAGTCAACAACTATGGCCTGGGCACCCACACAAAAACATGCTCATGCCCTAGAATCATCTTGCTGGCAAACTCATCTTTGGAGTACAGCAAACCTCTTCTTAACAGTTGATTATTGAACAATAATTACAATAAGAGTCTTCGATGTTTTTGGTACTTTTCTTACAGAGTTCGGAGGCATTTTCAGGATGCTAGAAACTGTACTTATATATGAGTAACCAGAATTACAATTTAGCTATGCTTACGGAAGTTAATGAATTGAGTGAAAAACTGGCAAAATGTTGACAATAGTTGAAATTGGGTGTCAGGCACATGGGGAGTTCATTTTACTATTGCCTCTATTTTTGTCTGTATCTAATATTTTCTACAATAAAAAGTTTAAAAATGAAAGTTCAAAAAAGTCATTTTGGGACTACCTGACATCCTTAACCATATTGTTCCTATGGGATTCAGGAAGCATGTTCCACACAGCTGCCTCTCCAACTTCAACACAAGGAGTACCTTCTAGTAAGTGAGGGCTGCCTGCATCAAAACATCTCGTCTGACTAGCCAGGCATGGTGGTGTGCACATGTAATCCCAGCTACTCTGGAGGCTGAGGCAGGAGAACCGCTTGAACCCGGGAGGCAGAGGCTGCAGTGAGCCAAGATCGTGCCACTGCACTCTAGCCTGAGCGACAGAGCGAGGCAAAACAAACATACAAACAAACGTCTCACCTGAAAACTATTCTACAACAAGGGGCACTGGGGAAATAGCCATATTTATAAAAACCATACATAAAAACTCAGGTAACTCATTATAGGGGCAGGATATTTTCAGTAAAGTACAATGTAGAAAGAAATGCACTCACATTTCTTGTCCTTATTCTACCGAGGGTTATGAGAGACCAACAAAAAGCAATCCAAGCCTCTTTGGGCTGCAGGCTGCATGTACTGGCCGTTTTCTCCTAAAGACTTGCTTACTCTAATTTCGTGAAAGAATTTCATGAAATTGAGATTAACTTTACAAATTGGAATTTCTTCGCAAAATTGATCATGTCCTCCCCCCAAAATTATTCTTTTATATATCAAAACCAAAGCCTACATTCAGGGAACCTAATTATTTTTAAAACCTATCCCTCTTATTAATTATCTACATGTGACACAACCTAAAGAAAAAAATGTTCTCCAAAATTCATTTCTATTAGTCTCTGCAATGGCCTAAATATAATTTTAGTCAAACTTGCAGGCCCTATCTTTAAAAAAGAGACGGATTATCACTCTGGAAACCAGTATGCTGCTGCTGGTTTAAAAATCTGAGATAAAGAATTTGCTCAAGAATATAATTCAAAATTGCATCTGAGCCATATACTCAAACATAAATCCAAGACCTTTATGAAATCTTCAGGAAGCTTTTCGTTATAAACATGTAGAAAGTTAGTGTGCAGCAGGAATGGCTCTGAATTAAAAATACTCCTGGGCAAGGGACCATCTGATTTGGCTAAGCAAACATGCCAAGTGCAGTATGCTGACTCTAAATGCCTCATTTTCCCCATGCCCAAACCCACCCTTTCCCAAGGTCCCCAGCTTAGGGCATCTAGCCAGTCACCCAACATAAGAATTCCAGAAGGCTACCACACAGGGGGTGTCACTACAGGGATGCTCTTGGTCTGTGGCACACATGAGGCTCTCTACCTTGAGTTAACCTGCCCAGCCTACCATGCTCTAAGTCCTGTGAGCTTCTTCTCACATTTTGGTATTGGCCTTTGGTTTCACACATTCACATGCCACTTCCTGTTGAATGCCTGTGGCAACCTTTCTCCTAGTTGCTGCTTCTCATGATCTCATCAGCTATGAACTCCAATATATTAAGAGCAGCTTTGGAGGAGGTCCTAAGAGTTCTTCTGTGGACTTTGTGACAGCTCTTTGGCCACATAGAGGTCTTACTTTTTTTTTTTTTTCAGATGGAGTTTCGCTCTTGTTGCCCAGGCAATAAGAGTGCAGTGGTGTGATCTCAGCTCACTGCAACCTCCACCTTCCAGGTTCAAGCAATTCTCCTGCCTCAGCCTCCCAAGTAGCTAGGATTACAGGCGCCTGCCACCACGCTTGGCTAATTTTGTATTTTTAGTACAGATGGGAGGGTTCCACCATGTTGGCCAGGCTGGTCTTGAACTCCTGACCTCAGGTGATCCACCCACCTCGGCCTCCTAAAGTGCTGAGATTACAGGTGTGAGCCACTACACCCAGCCTCTTTTTTACTTATATTCCAGACAGTACAGCTGCTGATCAGCTGGGTTCAGAGGGGGAGACGGTGGAGTACCATAAGGCCTAGACAACAACACAACAGTCTTTGAGATTAGCTACTACTTGGCTGCAAATTGGTCTTTTTGGTTTATCATCCCATAAATGCATCACTCCTGCAGCATCATATATAAATACATATGTCTGCAGTGAGGATAGAATAAAAAATTGCACTGAAAAAGTACACAAAAGCTTTCCTTTTCTCCAGTCTTTCCTTATCATGTGAAGTTACACAAAAGAAAAACTGCAATGCTCCTTGAACTGTTCATGGAACCAGTAAAGGAGCAAGACTCTTAGTCCAGTCTGGCTGCAAGCAGTTCCTGGACCCATCAGTGAGAACTTACATGGCTCAGAGGTTCAAAACCACATGGTCTCCTAAAACAGTCCCTGAGCACCCAGTTCCTGGCCTGACTGGTTCACGGCTCATACATGGAGTCCACTTAGGGCATAAAGTATGTGGGATCTCAGTCCTGGGCTGGGCCTGTCTTAGAGATCTTGATCGCAGGAAGGTACTATAGTCTCCCATATTGGTGAGCTTTTTTTGTTGTTGTTGTTGTTTCTGTTTTTTGTTTTCGTTTTTGAGATGGAGCCTCGCTGTGTTGCCTAGGCTGGAGTGCAGTGGCATGATCTCGGCTCACTGCAAGTTCCGCCTCCTGGGATCACGCCACTCTCCTGCCTCAGCCTCCCAAGTAGCTGGGACTACAGGTGCCCGCCACCACGCCCGGCTAATTTTTTGTATTTTTAGTAGAGATGGGGTTTCACCATGTTAGCCAGGATGGTCTCGATCTCCTGACCTCGTGATCCGCCCGCCTCGGCCTCCCAAAGTGCTGGGATTACAGGAGTGAGCCACTGCACCCGGCCTTAGTGAGCTTTTTAAAAAGGCTTCTATACCTTCCCTCAAGAACTGCATCATCCTCTGTAAATACCAACTAAATTGGATCAGATGTACACAAAATAATTCAAACCAGCTCACTTATCCCCTGAAATCAAACTATTTTCAAGAAGTGGCTCTTTTGGCTTGTCCTAGAAACAGGTTCACAGGCCTGTTTTATAAAGAAACCAAGGCCTATCTCCTGCATCACTTTAAAGCCATCAACCTGGAGGCAGAGTGGAAATCTAGAACTCATCACTGCCCATTTCTCCAATCCTCCACTTAGTATTTGCCTTTTTTTTTTTTTGAGACGGAATCTCACTCTATAGCCCAGGCTGGAGGGCAGTGGCGCGATCGCAGCTCACTGCAAGCTCTGTCTCCTGAGTTCAAGCCATTCTCCTGTCTCAGCGAGTAGCTGGGACTACAGGCATCCGCCACCATGCCCAGCTAATTTTTTTGTATTTTTAGTGGAGACAGGGTTTCACTGTGTTAGCCAGGATGGTCTCGATCTCCTGACCTCATGATCTGCCCGCTTCGGCCTCCCAAAGTGCTGGGATTACAGGTGTGAGCCACCGTGCCTGGCCAGTATTTGCCTTTCTACTACTCCCTTTGCATTCAGGTGGGCAGCACTGCATGAGCACTGGTGACAGGAGAGCAGACTTGTCACCAGTCGATTTCTAACTAACAAATGTCAAGCTTCAAATCCTGTTAAAGATGGACTGTCTTGGCTTGTCCATTTTCAGAAAAAAGGCCTAGGAAAAGCTTTACTGGCTTTTTTTTTTTTTTTTGAGACAGGGTCACACTCCATTGCCCAGGCTGGGGTATAGTGGCGTGATCACAGCTCAATGCAGCCTTGACCCCCTGAGCTCAAGCGATTGTCCTGCCTCAGCCTCTCAAGTGGCTGGGACTGCAGGCTGCACCACTACACTTTGCTTTTTAAACAAAATTTTTATAGAGATGGTAGTCCCACTATGTTGCCCAGGCTGGTCTTGAACTCCTGGCTTCAAGCAATCCGCCTGCCTTGGCCTTCCAAAGTGCTGGGATTATAGGGATGAGCCACCATGCCCAGTCAAAAGCTTTATTTTTTAGTCATTATTTTCATTTTCTTAAAAGATCACATTCCTATCAAACCCTAATTTTTTTTTTAAAGCAAGTATCAAGGATTTATTTTATTTTTTTAGAGACAGAATCTCATTCTGTCACCCAGGCTGGAGTGCAGTGGTGATATCATGGCTCACTGCAGCTTCAAACTCCTGGACTCAAGTGATCTTCCCACCTCAGCCTCCTGAGTAGCTGGGACCACATGCATGCACCACCATACCTGACTAATTATTTTAAATTTTTTGTAGAGATGGGATCTTGCTATGTTGCCTAGGCTGGTCTCAAACTCCTGGTTTCAGGTGATCCTTCTGCCTCAGCCTCCCAAAGCTCTGGGATTACAGGTGTGGGCCACCGTGCCCAGCCAGGAATTTATTTTAAAAAACAATGTCACCAGGAGATGACAGGGTCAAAACCAACTCACTGCTTACATTTTCTGACAAAGTCTCACTCCTTCATTCATCTACCCATTCATTCAGCCAACAATTACCTATCACATACCTAATACATGGCAGGTGCTGAGGATACAAGATGAACAAGATAGACACGGCCTATGCATTCATGAAGCTTATGGCATACTAGGGAAGACAGGTAACAATAAACTTGGGTCCTAAGGTTAATGTCAATGCTGATAAATATTTTAAAGTGCCATAGTTTAAAAATGGTTCCCAAGAGCATATTCTCCCATTCAGTAAAATTAACTAAGTCCGAAGAACATTTGCATTTGAAATTAGCTTGTAACAGACAGCATACCCTTCTAATTCAGAGTAGTGTCCCTTTTCTAAATAGAGAATGCATTCAGCCCAGTTTCTAAAAACAGCACTGCATATCCAACAAGACTTCAGGCTAAAATATACTTTTCCTCTTTAGTAATGAAACCATTCTAAACAAGTTAAGGCTAAGAATGAAAAAAGAATTACCAAAGTGATCAGAGTTGATCAAACAGCAATCAGGAAGAATAAATGCTCAGTCTACGACAATTTGCTTGGATTAGGGGTGTCAGTCTATGAAAGCATTAAAGTACTTGTTCTCTACAAGGAAAATGCAAATACATTCACCCCAGCCACTGTGGGCAAAACACCTTCCTTAAAAGAAAACACTGTCCTACATGGCTCCACCACTCACTAGCTGTGTGACCTTGGGCAATAACTTAACTTCCGTGGGCCTCCATCTGCATGAGTACATATACATACGCTAACTGAATAGGGCTGTGATGAGGATTGAATAAGATAATATACCCAACACTTAGCCCACTGCAGTACTCAGTATCATAGTGTTGCCTTTATTCTTCCAGTGATTGGATCAAAGCAACCAGGCTGTGCCATAACATTAAAATCCCATTCCATCAGCACCCTGTGTAGTTAGTAAACTCTTGACATATTGCAGTGATTGGACTGACACTAAAGAATTTACATGTGAGAGGAGGGTAGGAAAAAAAACACTAAAGATTGACTGGATTAAAATTAAAGTCTCCCGGCCGGGCGCGGTGGCTCACGCCTGTAATCCCAGCACTTTGGGAGGCCGAGGCGGGTGGATCACGAGATCAGGAGATCGAGACCATCCTGGCTAACACGGTGAAACCCCGTCTCTACTAAAAATGCAAAAAATTAGCCGGGCGAGGCGGCGGGCGCCTGTAGTCCCAGCTACTCGGGAGGCTGAGGCAGGAGAATGGCGTGAACCCGGGAGGCGGAGCTTGAGTGAGCCGAGATCGCGCCACTGCACTCCAGCCTGGGCAACTAAGCGAGACTCTGTCTCAAAAAAAAAAATAAAATAAAAAATAAAATTAAAGTCTTCCTAAGACAAGTCAGTGCTCAAATCAGTTTAAACTGAATGCCACACTCAGTCATTAGGTACTGGAATTTAGTATAAGTGCAATTTTTCCTTGCTAAAGTTAGCACTAACTTACTCGGAGAGCATGTACTTCAGGTAGTCACAGCACCACCCTATCAAAAAAAGCTTAGTAACCACGCATGAGTCATTTTTGCTACACTTCATTTATTAATGCTAAGCTTAAGGGTGTCACATCCACAAGACTCAACATCAGCTTCTCTCAAAGAAGAAAGTGTCATAACATATTGCCAGGTGAAAGAAAGAAAAAAGGTCAGACTGCAAAATATATGATCCTATTAAATCAAAACAAAAAGAGTGGGTGAGTATGCACGTATGTGATGTATATCTTCATATATGCAGAAATTTTAAAAACCCAAAAAACTAGGATATATACCAAATCATTAACTGTAATTCCCTTCCACTACTGTGATCAAAAATATATATTTTTTTCTTTGGGTTTCCTGTGTTTTTAAAACATTAACCATGTATTTCCTTTGAACAAGGAAAAAAGTCAATGAAATTTAAAAACAAATATTATTTTGGATCCTAAAAGAGTTCTCCCCAACCCTTGGCTTTTTTTTTTTTTCCAATAAAGAGAGATCATGCTGCCATTTTTAGAGCATTCTCACTTAAATAGACGGGAGAATAATACCTTTAATCTAACCAAGAAGCCAAACAAGCTTTGAACTTGAAAAGCTAAAGATTAAAACCAATAATTAAGGTTCAAAATTGCTCCGGGGAAACCAAGTTCTCCTTTTCATACATCTCCTATAATACAAGGGATTCTCCAGGCAGGTCTAGGCATGAACTTTCCACAGAGGTGTCATGGGAAAAGCAGGAAGAGCACATACAAAATCTCCAAATCCTACCTCTATTACTTTTATTATTGTTGTTATTATTATTATTTTTGAGACAGAGTCTCACTCTGTCACCCAGGCTGGAGCGCAGTGGCGAAATCTCAGCTCACTGCAGCCTCAGCCCCAGGCTCAAGCAATTCTCCTGCCTCAGCCTCCCAAGTAGTTGGGATTACAGGTGCATGCCACCAAGCCCAGCTAATTTTTGTATTTTTAGTAGAGACATGGCTTCACCATGATGGCCAGGCTGGTCTTGAACTCTTGACCTCAAGTGATCCGCCTGCCTCAGCCTCCAAAAGTGCTGGAATTACAGGCGTGAGCCGCCGTGCCTGGCCTGTATTACTTATTAAGTACCAAGAAACCTTGGACAATGACCACCTCTCTCAGAGCCTGAATCTCCTCATGTGTAAAATTGGAAGCATCAAACCCCTAGATGGTTGTGAAGTTGAATTAGATAACTGTTATAAAGCAGTGATCTCTAAACTTTTCTGGCTCTCTACCTTATCTCTAAAAACATATAGAGTCAGCCCTCTGTATCCATGGATTCAATCAACCTTGCATTGAAAATGAAATAAAAAAAAATAATAATAATAATCCAACAGTAAAAAAGATACAAATTTAAAAATACAGTATAATAACCATTCACATTATATTAGGTATTATAAGTAATCCAGAGATGATTTAAAAGTATACAGGAGAATGAACATAGGTTATATATTAATACAAATACTATGCCATTTTATATAAGGGACTTATACATTCATAGAGTTTTGTATCCTTGGGGGGTCCTGAAACCAATGCCCCCTTGGATACTGTACATAAATGTGTGGCTGCATATAACTTACAAACTATATAAGCTCTAATTGTGTACTTTTATAGTGTGTATACACACAACCAGAAATTTTAATATGCAAAATAATAATAATAATAATAAATAGAAGTTCTAGGCTGGACGCAGTGGCTCATACCTGTAATCCCAGCACTTTGGAGGGCTGAAGCAGGAGGATCACTTGAGCCCAGAAGTTTGAGACCAGCCTGGGCAACATAGTGAGACTCCGTCTCAATCGATAGATTAGACAGCTAGATGAATGTTTTAATACTTTCTTCCTGCTTTCCATTGAATTGTCCCTGCTTTCCATTGAATTGTCCCAGGTACCCCTTAGGAGGCCCAAAAGCCTGACATCTGATATGCAGTGAAAGGTGACATCTCTTTCTCCATCCCATTCCCCACTGTGCAGAGGAAGGAGCACTAGCAAGGGCCGACAGCTGACATTAATTTGCCTTCTCTTCTTCCTTCCCTCCTCTTGCAATTCAGAGAGTATTTAACCCTTCTTCAAGGTCTCAAGAATAGTGAACCCTAACAGATTCAGCCATTACAAATGCTCGGCAAGTAGCACATTCCAAGCAAGTTTAGAAACAGACCAGAACAGGAACTGATGTAAACACTACTCTCCAGAGTCATAGAGATCTTTCAGCAACTACTCTGTGAATCTGCAAAGCTTCGGTTAGAATGAGGTTTACCAGATCAGTTGGTTGGGTGCCTGGAGACTGAAGTGGCCCCCAGGTCTTAAAAAGCATGGCTTGTGCAAAAATCTTTAACAGCTAACCAAAAAACAAGTCAGATCTAAAATACGGCTGTATGTGAGAAGTGTGTGTACTAGCCAGCTCCCGGGGAGGGGCTTACCTTCAGTATTTCAGGTTCTTTGATATCCAGAGATCTTGTGTTCCAGTGTCGCAGATTTTTATGTAACTTGTGATATTTATGAGCACTTGGTGGTGTAAAAAACCAAATCACGCAAACCGCAGTCATGAATCCAAGGCCAATTCCCAGAAAGAGTCCACTCACATAGTCGGGGAGGGGGAGGATGAGGTACACATAGACACACATTATAAAGAAGCCCAACGTCTTCACTGGCAATTCCGGGTGCTGCACGGCCGAGTCCGCCTCGTCCTCACTGTCAAGGACCACACCATCTTCCGCGAGCACCTCCGGCTTGAGAGGAACATCTGGGGGCTTATCGACTTTACTCTCCCCCTCCATTTCCAAATCGAAGTCCTCGGTGTACAGTTCACAAAACTCTTCATCTTCTTTGCTCACTAAGGCAGACAAAGAACATTTCTCCAGAACTAGAGAACTTGTCTTCAGGCCTAAATCCTTCAGACTGCTCCCCTGGGAACTTTTCAGTTCCATCTCTCTTGCAGGCTCATCAGTGGACTTTGGGCGGTCACTTTTGGGGATGCTGGAATCACTTCCGTAGCCATCCCCCTCAGAATCACACTCCTCCTCCTTGATGCTGTAGTTGTTATTGCTTTCCAAGTGCCCGTTCAAGCTGGACAGATTGGAGAGTTCTGAAGCACTTGAAGATAAGGCTTTGGGCCTATGGCTGCCACTTTCTTCCCCTATAATTTTACTAAGGAGCTGAAAAGGCTCATAGATGACTTCTGAAAGGCGTCGTTTAGTATCTTCAATTTTAGCCTCCATTTCGGGCACTTTAAAAAAGGAACGAGTATCAGAGGGAGAAGTCAGGGGGGAAGAAGGTGCAGTTTTGGAATCTCCACCTGTGTTTCGGGGCTGTGTGAACTGCTTGAACAGGTGTAAGTTTAGTTTGGAATCAGGTGGCTTATAGGACACTGTATCCGACTCCTGCCGGGAAGTGTCCGTGGACAGAGACTTGACTAATGTCTTCATCAAGTGCCTGTGCCTTGGGGGGTGTGGGGATTCTTTTGGCTCCACCTCGGTCGACAGGGACTTCACAAGGCTCATGAAGGGTTTTGCACTGGAAAGGGTGGAGGTTGAGGCACTGGATGAGAGGATGGGAGACTTAGAAGGAGAGGACAGTGGGGAGGAGGAACTGGTTTTCTGCTCAGAAAGGGATGACACACTGGGAGAGCTAGCTAAGGGCCCCAACAAAGACGACCCTGGGGACAGAGCCAATGGCACTGTACTTAATACTTGTGCTGCTGGAAGAGGGGACTCCAACAGCTTTACAGTGTTCTTGGAGACGGGCAAAATGGCAGGGGCCTGGGACACGGACAGTCCATCTGCCAGAATAGGCGAGGCAGCAGGGCCGGCGGGGTCATGGTCAACCTGGGGTTCAAGATAGAGGTCTTCCTTGGCTTCCAGCCCTGTTACAATGCTTTGGTCATCCAGCCCCTCCTCAAACCACTCCCTGAACTCCTCCTCCTCTTCCTCCTCCTCCTCGCCGGATGCCGAGAAGTGAATGGCGATGGTATCTCGGGACACGGACCTCTGCACGTGCACTTTAGGGGCTGATGGTTTTGGCATGTCAGTGGTTTTCTCGGCATGGCGACCATTCAGACTTGTCATTGCCGGCTTCACATGGGCTCAGGCTCTGTGAAAACAGTGAGAAAGCCAGAAGTCAGAGAGCAGTTTCTCCACAGGAGACACTGTCATGTGCAGATAGGAGCCCAGATGAAGCTGTTTAAGTGGTGATTATGCTTTTACTTGGCAGATGTCCACTGGTTTTCACTTCAATGGGTTTAATGGTTTAATTTTCACTACATTCCAGTTAGGCACTCTTTTACGAGCAAACGACACAACCAATGTTATAAATGCCATACAATCTGTCTTACTTCACAATACCTGAGTAATCGTTTCCTCCCTTTTAACTGGTTAATTCCTACCAACAATTCTCTATCTTAAGCCTTGAAATACCTGAACAATATGATGTTACCAGCATTGCTTCAGAAGTCCAATAGGATAAAATGTAGCATCCTGTTGAGTTTGAGGATCTTGGAAGAAAAATTTCACTAGGAGTCTTCTAGCAGTAACAAGCTAACCCAGGAGGGGTATTGCTTTCACTGCAATTTTCACAGCAATCCTAACAATTATTTGGCTTGCATCTCCCAACTTCCTGCTATGGCAAATAAGTAGCAAAGTATCCAAATGTGGAAATCTGTAAACTAATTGCCATGACCTGTTGGCCTCCTCAAATGGTAGGTACCATAAGACCAGAGTATTTAGGCAGCCATGAAGACATGGCCACATTCTGAGGCTTCAGGATAAAGCAAACATATTTTAAACTGAATGCAAGATTCCCATGTCAGGAAAATGAAGTATCACTGCTATAACCCACCACCAACCAAGAACTCTACCAAGGACCCTGGTGAGAGACATGGAAGCTATGCTTTCCGCCCTTTTGGAGCTTAGCTGGAACAAAATCAGACACCTGAAAAGCTGGGCAGCAAAATGAGATGCCATGCCGACCTTGTGACATGGTACATTCCAACTCTCTTTATTCGTTTATGGCCCATTTACTGGGCGCGAGCCCTAATTACGTAAAAATTAAGACCACACCTGGACTGAGACCACGTAAAAAGAGCCAAAACACAGAGCACACTTCAGGAGTTCTGAGGAGGATGACACCTGTGTGGGAGGTGAGACACCCAACAGGTCTTTGGAACTGATGGGTGAGTTGTAGTGGGATGAGCATGATTAGGCAGAGGGAAGGGACAAGGGCATGAAGATGGCAAAGGGCATGGTGTGTGCAGCCACCTGGCTTTATCCTGTTTCCAGGACACAGTGTGGATGTGGGCAGCAGTGGGAGGCCACTGAGACAAGAGGGGCATCGTGGGGCAGTGGAAAGAGCACCCAGCTTAGACCCAGGACATAGGATCTCCAGTACTTGTCTTTCTACAGCTGACTCTGTGGGACGTTGAACAAGCCAGGGCCTCTCGATGTCCCAGTATCTTCGTCTGTAAAATGGAGCTAGATCTACAGTCCTTTCCAAATTTAAAACCCTACATGTTTATGTTTACAGGTGACTGTATCCAACCCAACACAACACACTTACAGGTAATCTACCGCAATCAACATTATGTGGCTTGCTTATTTCTTTAATTTGAAGAGCTCCTAATTTAAGCCTTCTGCTAAATATTCAGGTTCAAAATGCTGGCAACAGATACTACCAACAAGAGAAATCATAAAACGGGTAGGGGAATAGGAGGGTTTGGGAAACAGTGATCCTGGATCACTAGCAGGAGGAAATATTCCAAGGATGACAAGAATTATATTCGAGGGTCCAGGTGCAACATAGACTCAAGCTGAAACTACACATTTTTCAGTATCAAATATTTGAGAGAAGTTACTCATAGAAACTTCCATACATAGTTTTGTCCAGGCTCATTTGTGACCCTCAGGCTTTCCTATCCTGAATCCAGGAAAAGGGAATGAACTCTATCCACCAACAAAGCAATTTAAATCCAGGAACTGGCAGCAGCCAGAAAAACACAGTCTCGGGTGCAGGACAATCCTTCCCTGTTATCTTAAGCTAAGGAGTTTGTAGGCTTAGTAAGAAGAAAAATACCAGAAGCAACATATGTTTTTCATTTAACTATCACCTAGTTTTATAAGGGCAATTTAAAAAGAAAATTATAGAGATAATTTAAAAAGAAAGTTTGGTATTTGATAATTCTCGGTGGGCTGAAAAACAAACTCATTTAAGTTGCTTTCATAACATAAAAGGATGGTATGTAAGGCTCTGCTGTTCTGAGGCTGCTTCACCCGCAGCGGTGGCTGTAAATGAAGGTAACTGCGGGCACGAGCCCAAGTACAAAGTGCATGATTCTGAGGTTGAACAGAGTGAGTTGGTCCTTCAGGAATCAAGGCAAGAGTGGAGAGGCCCGTCTGCAGTTGAGGGTAAGAAGGCCTGGGAATCCAAGGGCAAAGTCAGGCCCAGTCTAGCGCCAAAGGGTGAAAACAGCAGTGCGTTCAGAAGCCTGCGGTCTCAGCAGTCAGGCCAGGTCCCAGGGAACAAAAAGCTGGCACCAGCTCAGGAAGCAGAGTTATTTTTTGTGTGGAGGTCATCAGGGCCCTGCTTGCCTAATCCTCCACACATTTGGGCCCCCTGACTGGCCAGGTAAAGCGACCTCTGATCAGACTGGGCCGACAGAGCCAAAGGTGGGCCCAAAGGTGACACCCACGCTGGGTGTCAGGTGGCCAGATGGGGGCAGGCTCTGGCTCACTGTTGTTATTATCCTCCAGGGCTCACTCAGATAGTGGCCTCAGAGGTTCATAGTAAATGCCCCTAAACCCACACTGACCAAAGCCTGGCTCCACTTCTCTAGATTTTTACTAAAATAAGCCACACAAGGCCGGAGCATTACTACTGCTCTTTAAAGACGAGAAAATGTCCAGGCTTCTGTTTGCTCATCTGCAAAATGAAGGGATTAGGCTAGATAAACGAAGACTGCTTCCAGGCCCCATACTGCTGGGTAACTGAGTGTACTAGAACCAGAGGCCATGGTTTGGACTCTACACAACCTATCAAGTGGTCACTGCCTCTGCCTCCTTCTGGGGACCACTCCAAGCTTCCTTTTCTCTCTGTCCTCCCAATGGCTGGCTGCTAAGGCCAACTGAGCCGACCCTCCCACAGCCACAGCCATGCAGGACAGCCGAGGCCAAGAGGAAGGACCTGACTGAGCCCAGGAAGACTACATGGTTTGTCCAAAGGCACAGCACTGACAACTTGGGCTTCCTGACACTGAAGCCCGATGCCCTTCTGCTGTGGCAGGGTGCCTTCTCAAACATGTCACACACGCTCTTTATTCCTGCTTTGTCCCAGCCTTTGTACCTGCCCTCTGTGCTCCATCATGGACAGCTCGCTTACAAGCTAAGACCTCAGTTCTCAACCAGCAGCATGTGACTGGTCGCATTGAGAAATGAAAGGTCTCATTATCCATCTGACAATCTGGTACCATATAAAATGGCTAGCCTCCTGCCCTCTACTCCTGAAACTCAATTATACTCAGGCTCAAAAAAAGAGACAAGCTTCTCTCCAGCCCTCAGGAACTGAAAGGCCAAAAAAGAAAGCTTCCTTCTCAACAGTCTCTTTTTCCCATAGTTCTAGCAGACTACAAAGCCCTCGGGTTTTAACACTGACCCCCCATGCCTTGTGATGGGAAGGGGGGCTGTAGCTCATGTTGTCGACGGGCTCCCATAGGTATCATTTCCTGCTGGAGAGGTGTTTAAGCAGAAGTCTGACATGATCAAAGTGGTACGCAAAATTAATCACATCCCGTCCCGTCCCAGACTGGATGAGAGTGGCGGAGGCAACATGGAAAAACAGGTCTGGAGTCTGGTGTCTGGGAAGGCAGGCTCCATTATCAGGCCCACAATTCTGCTGAACGCAACTAACAATGAATACGTTGAAAAAAAAATTTCTGAACGGCTGGGCACGGTGGCTCACACCTGTAATTCCAGCTACTAGGGAGGCTGAGGCACAAGAATTGCTTGAACCTATGAAGCAGAGGTTTCAGTGAGCTGAGATTGTGGCACTGCACCCCAGCTTGAGTGACAGAGTAGACTCTGTCTCAAGGAAAAAAAAAAGATGTCTGTGAGGCTTTGAAGCTTCAAGAACTGAGCAAGGAATAACAGTGCAGAAACTAAAGAAAACAGGAACCCCAAGGGATGAGCTCTAGAGAAGCCACCTTGCCCTCAAGCACGGCCCAGCCTGGCAAAGGACACTTTCACTTTTTTTTTTTTTTTTTTTAAAGACAGAGTCTGGCTCTGTCACCCAGGCTAGAGTGCAGTGGCACAATCTCGGCTCATTGCAACCTCCGCCTTCTGGGTTCAAGTGATTCTCCTGCCTCGGGCTCCCAAGTAGCTGGGACTACAGGTGCCCACCACCACACCTGGCTAATTTTTGTATTTTTAGTAGAAATGGGGTTTCACCGTATTGGCCAGGCTGGTCTTGAACTCCTGACCTTGTGATCCACCCATCTTGGCCTCCCAAAGTGCTGGGATTACAGGTGTGAGCCACCACACCTGGCGGCCTTTCACTTTAACAGCCTCCTGAGCAGAAGTCAACATCCAGGGCTGGCCAGCGTGGAACACCAACTGGAGACTCTTCCTCAAGGAGCCAGGACTCCAAAGGACTACAACTACCTGGTAACAGCTGAACCAGAGCAAACCAGGCCTCACTTAGACTGGAGGCCTAGGTTTGCCTCCTCTGAAAGAACCAGGGAATCTCAACCATGAGCTTCTTTCAAGGTGATCTTGAACCAGAAATACCTCCAGGGACCTGGCAGAAGAAATTATCTCCCCACAAAAGCAAAACACTTTCATCTGAAGCCTCAAGTTATTCCTAGAAATATTTTCTCAAATACAAGGAATGGTAAGAACATAACCAAAGGTAACCAAGCAGATGAGGAAACAAGAATAAGGACCAGCAGAAATGGAACATGACAGAAAAATAAGGACTTCGGATAATGGAATTATCAGGCATAGACTTGTTTTTACAAGTATGCATCAAGATGAGTTTAAAATATCTACAGGGAGGCCAGGCATGGTGGCTCACGTCTGTAATCCCAGCACTTTGGGAGGCTGAGGTGGGTGGATCCCTTGAGGTCAGGAGTTTGAGACCAGCCTGGCCAACATGGCAAAACCTCATCTCTACTAAAAATACAAAAATTAGCTTGGCATGGTGGCGCATGCCTGTAATTCAAGCTACTCAGGAGGCTGAGGCACAAGAATCGCTTGAAACCAGGAGAAGGAGGTTGCGTTAAACTGAGATTGGGCCACTGCACTCCAGCCTGGGCAACAGTGAGACTCTGTCTCTAACATAGCATAACATAACATAACATAACATAACATAAAATATCTATAGGGAGAATCACAGGCAAGCAGACCAGTTTTAAGGCTATTCTGGCAGCCTAAGCAGGAGGTAAGAAATGCCTAACCTAGAGGAGTGGATGTGGAGCTGGCAAGAAAAGGCAGATGGAAAGAGAAGGAAAAGAACGAAACAACAGGACCAGATGGAAGGTTGGAAAGGAAAAGAAAACATGAGGAACAGTCTAAATTGACTTCAGTCACTAAAGAGATAAGTCTAGTTCCCGTGAAGGCAGGCAGGGGAGATAAGGGACGTGGTATGCAGGTAATGCTCCTCCCCTCACCCACTCAGAGATGTCCACATCCTAGTCCCTAAAACCTGTGAATCTGATACTTCCCATGGCAACAGAGATTTTGCAGATATGATTGAGATGGAAAGATTATCCTGGATTGCCTGGGTGGGCCCAAAGTAATCACAAGTGCCCTTAAAAGATAAAAGGAAGGCAGAAACTCAGAGAAGGCGATGTGAAACAGAAGCAGACATCAGAGTAATGAGAGGAAGGAGCATGAGCCAAGGAATGCGGGTGGCCTATGGAGGGGAAGAAAATATCTGCAAATCATTTATCTGATAAGGGGTTAATATACAAAAAATATAAAGAACTCGAATAACAACTTGACACCTTATACAAAAACTAACTCAAGACGGATTAAAGACTTAAACGGAAAACCCCAAAACTATAAAAACCCTAGAAGAAAATCTAGGCAATACCATTCATGACATAGGCACAGACAAAGATTTCATGATGAAAACATCAAAAGCAATTGCAACAAAAGCAAAAACTGACAAATGGAATCTAATTAAACTAAAGAGCTTCTGCACAGCAAAAGAAACTATCATCAGAGTGAATAGGCAACCTACAGAATGGGAGAAAATTTTTGTAATCTATCCATCTGACAAAGGTCTAATATCCAGAATCTACAAGGAACTTAGACAAATGTACAAGAAAAAAAAAAAACCATTAAAAAATGGGCAAAGGACATGAAGAGACACTTCTCAAAGGACATTTATACAGCCAAAAAAACTATGAAACAGATGAAAAAAGCTAAACACCATTGATCATTAGAGAAATGCAAATCAAAACCACAATGAGATACATCTCACACCAGTCAGATGGCAGTTATTAAAAAGTCGAGAGAAAACAGATGCTGGTGAGACTGTGGAGAACTAGGAACACTTATACACTGTTGGTGGGAATATAAATTAGTTCAACCATTGTGGAAGACAGTGTGGCAATTTCTCAAAGACCTAGAACCAGAAATACCAGTTGACCCAGCAATGCCATTACTAGGTATATACCCAAAGGAATATAAATCATTCTCTTATAAAGATACATGCACACAAATGTTCACTGCAGCATTATTCACAATAGCAAAGACATAGAATCAACCCAAATGCCCATCAATGATAGACTGGACTAAAAAAAATGCGGTACATGTACACCACGGAATACTATGCAGCCATAAAAGGAAATGAGATCATGTCCTTTGCAGGGACATGGATGGAGCTGGAAGCCATTATCCTCAGCAAACACAGGAACAGAAAACAAAACACCGCATGCTCTTACTTATAAGTAGGACCTGAACAATGAGAACACATGGACACAGAGAAAGGAATAACACATATTGGGGCCTGTCAGGGGGCAGGAGACGGGGGCAGGAAGAGGGAGAGAGTATCAGGATAAATAGCTAATGCATGTAGGGGTTAACACCTAGGTTGACAGGTGCGGCAAACCAGCATGGCACACATTTATCTATGTTTGTTAACATAGGTACGTCCTGCACACGTATCCTGGAACTTAAAATTAAATTACATTTTTTTATAAATGGGCAAAGGACTTGAAGAGACAATTCTCCAAAAAGACATACAAATGGCCAACAAGCACATGCACAGATGCTCCACATCACTAGTTATTAGGAAAATGCAATTAAAACCACAATGAGATATCACCCCACATCCAATAGGATGGCTACAATTAAAAAAGAAGAAGAAAAGAAGTGTTGGCAAGGTTGTACAGAGATTAGAGCATTTGTGCACTATTGACAAGACTGTAAAATGGCACAACTAGTATGGAAGTTTCTCAAAAAGTTAAAAATAGAACTACCATATAATCCTCCAATCCCACTTCTGGGTATATTTAAAGGTGTTAAGTTGTTTGTTATATATCCAAAAGAATTGAAAGCAGGGTCTCAAAAAGATATTTGCACACCCATGTTCACAGCGGCATTTTGGACAATAGCCAAGAGGTAGAAGCCACCCAAGTGTCCACTGACAGATGAATGGACAAACACAAGGGAGTATTATTCAGCCTTAAAAGGAAGGAAATCCTGTCACATGCTACTACATGGATGAACCTTGAGGACATTAGGCTAAGTGAAATAAGCTGACTAGTCACATAAAGACAAATACTGTATGATTCCACTTACAAGAGGTATCTAAAGTAGCCAAATTCATAGAAACAGAAACTGGAATGAAGATTACCATGGGCTGGCAGAGGAGGAAATGGGGAGATATTTTTTAATGGATACAGAATTTCAGTTTTGTAAGATGAAAAAGTTCTGGAGATTGGTTGTACAGCAATGTGAATATACTTAACACTACTGAACTTATAAATGGTTAAAATGGTAAAATTTTGCTATATGCATTTTACCATAATTAAAAATAAAATTTGAAGGCCAGTATATGTGCAGGTTAGTTACATTCAAAAAAGCAAAAACTGGCTGGGCGCAGTGGCTCACGCCTGTAATCCTAGCACTTTGGGAGGCTGAGGTGGGCAGATCACGAGGTCAAGAGATTGAGACCATCCTGGCCAACATGGGGAAACCCATCTCTACTAAAAATACAAAAATTAGCTGGGCGTGGTGGTGGGGGCCTGTAATCCCAGCTACTCGGGAGGCTGAGGCAGGAGAATCGCTTGAACCTGGGAGTCACAGGTTGCAGTGAGCTGAGATCGCGCCACTGCACTCCAGTCTGGCAACAGAGCAAGACTCCAACTCAAAAAAAAAAAAAAAAAAAGGCAAAAATTGAGGTCAAGATGGGAGGACTGCTTAAGGCTAGGAGTTCGAGACCAGCCTGGTCAACACAGGAGACCCATCACTATTTTTAAAAAAATAAATAATATAAAATTTTAAAAGATTTCACTCTTCAAAACTACAAAGAAATAATACTCCGAACTACTTATGCCAACTAAAACAATTCTATCCAAAAACCTCACATTGTTCTTTAGAGTTTACACTACAGTGTGGTTAAGTTCTAAGATAATAGATGTAAATGTATTTATGCTCCCATACATTTGGTGGGGAGGAGGAAGCTGGTGGGGGGGAGGCTATTTAGAGCCAAATGCTCTCTAAACCTTAGCCTTGATCAGGTATGTTTCCAGAAAGCAGGATGTCTCAAACTCTTCTGCTGATGGGTTCTTCCTAAGGACTCTGCCAGAATCCTCCCTTAAGGTTGCTATCCCTATGAAGAAGGTCATCTCTCCCACTAAGACTGAGAAAGCCTCTAATAAGGGCTTCTCTCTCCAGAATTTATGTAGGATTCTGTTCTACCTAGTTTACAAATGAGTAGCTGCCTTCTAACTTAACTCATACAAAACAAAGGCCTCAAACGGGAGCCAACTGTGCTCTGTATCAGTGGAGTCAGAGCGAGCATACAAAACAGCAATGAAGTTGATTTGCTTTCTAGTCACCCAAAAAGGTCATCATCATTAATTAGGCCGTGAAAAACCAATCGACAATAAATCAGACTGTATAATAAAAAATGAAGAGCCATTTCAAGATACAATATTAGCATTTATTACTTCCAAGATAATAATAATCTCACCAAATCTGGCTTTTTTTTTTACTTTTTTTCTTTGGTCTCATTTTCTACTAATAACTGCCCTTCCTAGCTCTATCTGTCCTTGAAACAATTCAATCCTTGGGTCCTAGAATCAGAGCCATAAAAAGAGAAGATGGTTCCTCCCAGGCCACTCAATTATCAACAACACCTGTTTGTTCATAGCAAACACACTAGGCCAAATAGTAGTGTGGCCATTAATATTATTTACTTCTAATTCATATACTAGATTAGAGGAAGTACTGGAGGAAGGAATGAGAGACAGGGTAAGACAAGGAGGGAAGAAAGCAAATTTCATTGAAAATGGAATTAGCCTCCAGATACAGTGAGCATGGTAACACAGCATCTTTTTTTTGTTTTTAGATGGAGTTTCACTCTTATTGCCCAGGCTGGAGGGCAATGGCGCGATCTCGGCTCACTGCAACCTCCAGTTCCCAGGTTGAAGCGATTCTCCTGCCTTAGCCTCCAGAGTAGCCGGGATTACAAGCACCTGCCACAACACCTGGCTAATGTTTTCTATTTTTAGTAGAGATGGGGTTTCACCATGTTGGCTGGGAGGCCAAGGCAGGTAACACAGCATCTGAAGGGGCAAGCCTGGTGTGGAGTGTGCTTCCTTTCTCGAGACCATCCCTAATCCTTCAAGGTCATTATTAACATTCTTTGTCTTTGTAAAATTCAGCCTGTTAGGCATTTGCTGCCTCTGAACAAGCTTGCATTTGGACATCTGATGTATGAGTACCATCTGCTAGCTTGGGCTATGTCAGTCAACAGTTTCAATCCAAAAGCTCCTGGCAGAGGAAAAAAGGCAAGCTGCATTCTATTGCAGAGGATGTCTTCATACCTCTTACCTGTGTGTTTTTTAATAGGAGTTGGTTTTGTAAAAAGGAGGGAAAAGGCTACAAGATTCTGTATTTTTCTGCCTTGATGCCACAGAGCAAACAGTGAATCTGGTCAAAACCAACCAGGGCAGGAAGGTCTGATTTAGCCTACAAATCTCAAGTACATCTTAATAGCTATCCCTTGATTCATTTAAATTCAATGAAGCAGCTGAGAATTGCCAGCAGCCATTTTAATCTGTTAATACTCCACCTCACAAACAAAAATCAATATTATATTGTAGATAATGAACTAGCTCTAGCCTTAGTTTCATTTAAAGAAAAGAAAAAGACAAGACTCTATCTTCAGTACCGGCAAGAAACTTCGAAATCCTTTGCAATTAGTTGTTAGGTTCCCAGGCCCCTACTCACCATCTCTTCCAACCCAGCAGGGTCCTGCACCACCACCAACACAGCACAGGGTTTAGACTAAGAAACTAGCATGTCCACTCTCTTCCACCACCGCATAGACCTTTTACCTGCCATGAAGAAAGCCCACTCTGGGAAGGGTGCCACATCCCAGAGGAAAAGGGTTTGAAAGCACCAATACAAGTAGAATTTTGCTTTATAGATTGCTAGACGGTTCAAATAACAAAATCAAATTCAATTCACAATAACTCATTGAAAACCAGGTTATGCGTTCAGCACAACCATACAAGGCCTGTGGAGGTTTATAAAACATAATAATGGGCCGGGCGCGGTGACTAACATCTGTAATCTCAGTACTTTGGAAGGCTGAGGCGGACGATCAGGAGGTCAGGAGATCGAGACTATCCTGGCTAACATGGTGAAACCCTGTCTCTACTAAAAGTACAAAAAGTTGGCTGGGCATGGTGGTGGGCACCTGTAGTCAAGAATGAATGACCAGTCTTGAACCCTGGTCAAGAATGAATATTATTTTAAATTTCTGCCCATTCAATGGGCAGGGAAAAGATATCTCAATGCTTTGATAGTCACTTCATACTTTTCCTTCATTTGCTTCTCCTGTTAACTGGTCATTCATATTTCTTGCCCAAGGACTTTTGTTATTCACTTCTTTATCAAGGATAGTTAATACTTTGTCCATTGTGTGTGTTCCAGATATTTCCTTCCATCACTGACTTGCCTTTTAATAGTATGGGTTTTTCGGTTTTTTTAGTATGCGAAGTTTTACATTTTGAGATGTTGAAGCTCTCTATCTTTTTCTTTATGGATTCTGGGTTTTATAGCTTCCTGAGGAAGCCTTCCCATTCCATCAGCATAAAAACATTTGTCTTTGAAATATTTTTAGAAAACACTGACCAAAGTGTATATAACACACATATTGCTCTGTTTCCCATACAAGGATCTAAATTTTAACTTTGGAAAAACTGACTGATATGGACAATCATTTCTCTGTATTTTCTAGCTATAATAAACTGTAAAGCATTGAATTTATTCCTTTCAAATCATATTAGTAAATTAGACAACCTAGCTTCCATCTAGGTTGATCACTGGCCATTCAGCTTCTCCATGTGAGGAAGGTATTTCAGATTAATTCTTCAAAAATTGAGAAAACTCTTTGCGAACTCAAAAAAATTAGCCATTTCCCCCAGCCAAAAACACTACTTTTCACACAGGCATCAGCAGACTTAACCTTGATATAGGGCAGTAAATTTGCCAAGTGTAATCTTACATCAGAATTTTATTTATAGGTAAGGCATCTGAGGCCCAAAGAAGATAATTTTTTAAAAACCAGGTTTAAGATGTGTGCATGCATGTGTGCACGTGTATATGTGCATGTATGTGTGCACACGTGTGTGCAGGGGAAAGAATGGGACTGAGGAAAATAGGAATTGATGGGAGAAATAAGAGAAGGCATGGTGGAAGGTTTCCCAGGGGCCCCGCGTGAGGTGCCCTGCCAAGACAAAGTAGAGAGTACATTCTAAGTGGAAGAGAGAGCAGAAGAAAAGGAACAGAGGCAAGAAACCCAGAGCCATGTTCAAAACTGGCAAGGTTAAGAGATACCAGATCCTGGCACAGGCATGGTCCTGAGCTGGCCGGCTGGGCTGGCCACCCCATGGTTCCCTGAGGAGAACCACTTGCCTATAGGCCCTGAGGGGGAACATTTCCCACTCAACTCTACCTCTGTCAAGAAAGGATTGCACAGTGATAAGATGATTGGGATTCAGACAATTGTTCAGTTAGTAGTTAATCAGTCATTGAAAATACAGACCATGTGAGGCCATAAGGCAGCAGAGGGAGGAGCTCCACAGAGGACCACAGCCCTCAAATGGCCCTCAAATGACAGTGACGGAGCTCCCCACTTCACCTCCCTGAGCCTGGGGTTCTGCTGTAAACTGAGGGAACCTTCCTCCATTGTCTTCAAGGAATTTCCCAGAAGGCTCTAAATTCTATGAGTCTGACTCAATTTCCATGGAACAGAACATACTTAGAGTCCTACTTTTCTCTTTTGTAACAAGAGAAATTCTTGGCAACTGTTAAAGTCAAGCAAAGGAAACCAGAGTGCATGTCAGCCGACTAATGTGCCTAAGGCAATTAAGTCAAAATATTTTTCAAATAGTATTGAAACAGCTCATCTCCCATTAACAAATACTTCTAGACTTTCCAGACTTGTCTTGCTTAGCCCAGCTGTAGAAACATCCCTTACGTTTGCTGGCCATTAGGTGGAGAGTTTCCAACCTACGAGAATGAGCTGCAGATCAGCCACACCTGCCTGTGCTCGGGCAACAGAGGACAGGCATCAACCCGTCCTCCTCAGCAGCCCCTATCCTTCCCCCACCTACTGCCAAGCAGTACAGAAGGTGACTCCGAGGCTGCTCCTGCTCTGGCTGTGAGGGGCTGAACTCCATGGGGCTCTCTATCCCAGTGCTTCATTAGTTCTCACTCTGTACAAACATCACTCCAAGCACCACCTCTCAGCCTCACTGAGAATCTTGAGTCTCCCACCAAGTACCGTATATGTGCTTCAGGCGACCCTGTGTGGTCACTGATGTGCCCATTCAAGTCTGAAAAACTTTGAGGATGACTAAAGGACAGAACCAAAGAAGAGACTGAATGCAGGCTGGCCCTTCACACCACTCTGCCCTAGGAAAACTAACAAAGCCCCATGTGGACAGGACCGTCTCTGGGGCTCCTGTTCGCCGGCAGCATCCACTCTATCTTGTTTCAGTATTAAGCTTCTGTCACTTTAATGCATATTAATAGATGTATTTGTCATTATTAAGGTGGAAGGTGGTTAGATCTCTGAAGGGAGGTGAGAACTGAATAGGTCCTGGGGTGCAACACAATTGCATAGAAAACCTGGTTAAGAACTCAAACTCTGAAATTAAACAGACCCAGCTTTGGATTCCAGTTCCGCCTCTTATCAGTGTGTCACCCTGGACAAGTTACGACAAAGGCCTCTTTTTCCTCACATATAATGCAGACAATAGTGCCTATCTCATAGGGGCTGCTGGGAGAATTAAGACATAACACTTAACATATGTAAGTTACTATTATCGGCATCCACAGCAGGTGTGTGCACAACTTTTTATCTGTGCCGACTTGGCCTGTGGACTCACCAGCACGTTATCTGGGATCAAATAGACAGCTTGTTTCCAGCCTTCTCTAATCACCAGCACCAGACTGTCCTGACTGTCTGACTTTAGGTTTAGTTCAGGCAGCTGTGACCATTAAGAATAACAAACACGGCCGGGCGCGGTGGCTCAAGCCTGTAATCCCAGCACTTTGGGAGGCCGAGACGGGCGGATCACGAGGTCAGGAGATCGAGACCATCCTGGCTGACACGGTGAAACCCCGTCTCTACTAAAAAATACAAAAAACTAGCCGGGCGTGGTGGCGGGCGCCTGTAGTCCCAACTACTGGGGAGGCTGAGGCAGGAGAATGGCGGGAACCCGGGGGGCGGAGCTTGCAGTGAGCTGAGATCCGGCCACTGCACTCCAGCCTGGGCGGCAGAGCCAGACTCTGTCTCAAAAAAAAAAAAAAAAGAATGACAAACACAATGACAATGTAAAAATATGTATTGTACATATACATCGTAATATAAAATGAAAAGGCAGAATTTAGGATGATGTACATCACCTAGGTAAATGAACACAACAGGATCCTAGGAGGCTTATAAAGACTAAGTATTAATAGTTGGTGTTTCGTGGTGAAAGAGTTATTGTTGTTAGATTTCAGTGAAAAGCTGATTAAAAGGATCGTTTTTAAATGAGAGCTGTGGATAAGATCTGTAGTTTCATCAACCTCCTTTTTTTCTGTCCCCTCCCCATGTTGGCCACATGTTTTTGAACATTCTTACACTGTTTACCAGTAAACTGATTAATTCTGTGTATTATTTTTCCATTTCATTACTGATCCAAATTTTAATCAACAATCCATATTTATAAGGGGTTCATAATGACATCATAAAAATCAAGTCACTGCCGCAGGTGTGATAATAAGCATAGCTGACAAGCAAGAAACAATCAGTGGCTTAATTTCGATAGTCAAAGGCACTCACATTCAAGGTCAACCTCATTCTAAAGGTAGTGGAAAGTGAGACCTGGTACCAGCTCTAGTAACAGTGTCTACAGTTAGACCAATCCTGTGTCAGAAACTCCTATTATGTCACCCACAGCCAATCAGAATATTAAGTCAGCATGAAACCTTCCATACAGAATTGCAATTCCAAACAAAAGCAAGGACACTTGATGGTTTGGGTGGCTTTTGTATTCTCATCCTGGGTAAATGCATAGTTTCTATTAAGCCTTTTCAAACGCTGAAAATGGCCCCTGGCTCCCATGGGTTCCTTTGCAGATGACAGGAGCCCAGGTCAGCTCCACCTAGCAGACTGCTGGTGAGACAAGTGATCATCCCTAATCATTACCTTCTTAATCACAGTTCTAAAAGGGCAGAGGCATTTGGGATTAAGGGAAGGGTTAGTGTACCAGAAAATCCTAGAAACATCTTCAACACACAAATGACCCAGCCCACCCCATCCATCTCCAGGCTTATCATGATTGAGGAGTTTCACAACTGATGGATTGGAAGACATTTTTTAAATTCCCCAGTCATCATAAACCTATATGTGCACAACCACACCCACAGCTCCCCCACCCCCAAACACACACAGACACCCTGCCCTAGGGCCCATCCTGGAACTGAGATTCACTGGTGTAAAACAACTTGGACCATTAGAAATGCATGACACTTACTTTATTTTTTTTTTTTTTTGAGACGGAGTCTCGCGCTGTGTCACCCAGGCTGGAGTGCAGTGGCGCGATCTCGGCTCACTGCAAGCTCCGCCTCCCGGGTTCACGCCATTCTCCTGCCTCAGCCTCCGAGTAGCTGGGACTACAGGCGCCCGCCACCATGCCCGGCTAGTTTTTTATATTTTTAGTAGAGACGGGGTTTCACCATGTTAGCCAGGATGGTCTCGATCTCCTGACCTCGTGATCCACCCGCCTCGGCCTCCCAAAGTGCTGGGATTACAGGCTTGAGCCACCGCGCCCGGCCCACACTTACTTTAAAAACACACATGCGGCTGGGCGCGGTGGCTCACGCCTGTAATCCTAGCACTTTGGGAGGCCGAGGCAGGGGGATCACGAGGTCAGGAGTTCAAGACCAGCCTGGCCAAGATGGTAAAATCCCATCTCTACTAAAAATACAAAAATTAGCCGGGCGCGGTGGCAGGTGCCTGTAATCCCAGCTACTTGGGAGGCTGAGGCAGGAGAATCGCTTGAACTCGGAGGGTGGAGGTTGCAGTGAGCAGAGATTGCACCACTGCACTCCAGCCTGGGTGACAGAGTGAGACTCCATCTCAAAACAACAACAACAACCAAAAAACAAGTGCATATGCAGAAAGAGACAATGGAATCACGAGGAACTCAGGTGGAGATATAGTATCAGTTATTCCCTGGCACCAATAACTAGTTAATATAGTCTACACCTACCTTACAAGGCACCATGTTAGAGGCAAGTGCTTTCTAACAGGCTATTGCTATGTAACTACATCAAAGAAGGGCAAGTCTCTATCAAGGTCAATCAACTACTTCAGATATTTAAATGAGGAATCAGAAATGGGCAGCTGCTTCCACAGACACAGGGCACAATCAGACTGTGTCCTGCTCCCGATCTTCACTGCATGTGCCTGCACTGTTTGCCCTTGAGTTGTGGCCTTACCTCCTGGGACCTGGTGCTAACCCCCCAACTCAGATCCTAGGTAGAGAGCCGGCCCCCGCCAGGGCCTCCATGGATGCCCATTCCTGAAGGTCTGTTCCATTGCTGTCTAAAGGCCAAAAGCAGAGCACAAGGCAGAAATGAGGGGTAAGGAAGAAAGGCAAGTGGAATCAAAAAGAAACATGAATGCATAAAGGAACAAGAAAAAGTGTTTCTCGGCAGATTGGGGAAAATAAGCACAAGGAGCATTTCATAACCAGAAATACAAGTACACAGCATGGAACCAAATTGTGTAATCTAATTCTGGAGGTGCCATAAACCTGATGGCTACATTGGGGTTCCATTTCACATTTCAAAGAAACAAACGCTGTAAAATTGTGATCTTGATGTTTTTCTGTTCACAGGTCTAATAACTGCCTAAGAGCAGTATCCTGCCCTTTCCAGATGATTAGTGTTGAGTTTGTTGTTGGGTTTTTTTCTTCCAGCTTATGGGAGTCTCAGAGAGCACTGTCTGCCAAAGCAAAACGCCAAAACAGGAGCAGAACTTTGTGGCCATCCATGTGCAATTAGGAGCCCATTAAATACCACTCAGATAACTCAACATCCGAAATCATCCTCCACGGTGCAGCTGACAGCTGAGGCTAATGGGAAAAAACACCAGCTCAGGAGCAGCCTCACTGGGTCTGGATCTGGATCTGTTGAACGAGGACCATGATGGTAAAACTCCATCCCTCAGCTTGTTGGGAGAAAGAATGAATGGGACGGCACTTCATACACTGTCAATTTAGGCAGTGGCAGCACAGGAACATCATAATTAACCACACTGCTCTCTCCCCATGGATCTTTATGATGGAGTAAATTACACCAAGAAATATTACTACTTGTTCTCAAAAGATTCTATTGATTTGGCAGTTACTTGATTTAAATACAAAGATATAATGGTTATTTATTTCTTCAGAAAATACAGGTATTCTTTTTTCTCCAAAAACATTATGATTGCCATTTTAATTCCTGTGGTAAAGAACACCTTTAGGTACTGGGCAGCGCATGACCCAGTTCAGTAAAGCGGCAGGAATTCTTCTTGGAAAAAAGGGCCATAGAGATCCAAGTCAAACGCAGTCCTGATCTGTGAAGATGTATCAGAGGGACCCTGAACCAATGAGAACAACCATCAACGTTTCTGACTGCCAGCCCTCGAGCTAAGCACTTTACCAACATCCTAACACTATCCCACCTAAGCCTCACAATTCTGCCAGGTAGGTACTATCATCATTTCCACATTTAATACACAAAAAGAAAGCGGTTTAGGCAACTCACCAAGGTAACAAAGCTACTAACTAGCAAAGCTAGGACTCAGGCTCCAAGGCCATCCTCTTAACCACTGGGCAGCACTGCCTCATGTGGATATTTCCATTGCCAAACCAATCTGGAGCCAACAGAAGCTTTCTGCAGGTGCTCTGTGCTCCAAGAAAGTGTTCCGTCCACTCAGTACTTACTGAGCACATCACTGGAAAGACAAAGACCTTCGCCCTGTCTACCCGGGGGGAACTCAATTCTGGGGGACCTTGAGTCTAAAGACAACTCAGGCAAGCACTGAGAGGTGCTTTTAAAAAATCACAGTAATTCACAGACCAGGCTATAAAGCACTTTTGTCTACTGTGATAGGCCCCTCAAAACTTGTTTGGGGTAAGAAACCTGTTTGGGGTAAAAAACATTAGGGATACACATGTTCCATAGTGTGAAGACTTTCTTACAAGATAGTAAACCACAGTTTATAGCAAAAAGAAACCCAGCAGGCCTAGATCATCCCTGAGTACGACCTATTCTATTCTGCTCCTCTAATTCATTGCTATATGTAAGTAAATGTTCTACTATAAGTAATAAAATCGTAACAACTCCCAAATTCTGCACATCCCTTTTTGAGTGCTATGGGAACATATTTCCATCTTTAGGGAAGTTGGTTACATTAGCCTAGGACTTTACCGAGACACAAACAAGCTGTATCAGATGAGCTTTCCTATGAAATTCCATCTGTAGCAAATGTTCATCCACATTACTGTTACCTGGGGACTTTGTTGATGACTCTGTCTTCCCCTTTACACTGGCCACCTCAGGCAGCCGCTACACAGATTTTTCCCTATGCAAACTCCTCCTTGAAATAGCAATCTAAACGGCTCAAGGTGCAGCTGGCCCTCCATACCCACAGGTTCCACATCCACAGATTCAACTAACTACAGATCAAAAATATTCAGGGAAAAAAAAAAACAACTAAAAAAAATACAAATTTTAAAAACAATACACAGTATAACAGCTATTTACACAGTATTTACGTCCTATTAGATATTACAGGTAATCTAGAGATTATTTAAAGTATATATGAGGGCTGGGCCCAGTGTAATCCCAGCACTTTGGGAGGCTGAGGCAGGAGGATTGCTTAAACTCCAGGAGTTTGAGACCAGCCTGAGCAACACGGTGAGACCCCGTCTCTACAAAAAGTTTTAAAAATTAGCTGGGTGTGGTGGCTCACGCCTGTAGTCCCAGCTACTTGGAGGCTGAGTGGGAAGGATCACCTGAGCCCAGGTTGACACTGCACTCCAGGCTGAGCGACAGAGCAAGACCCTGTCTCAAAAAATTAATTAACTTAAAAATAAAGTATATGGGCCGGGCGCGGTGGCTCAAGCCTGTAATCCCAGCACTTTGGGAGGCCGAGACGGGCGGATCATGAGGTCAGGAGATCGAGACCATCCTGGCTAATACGGTGAAACCCCGTCTCTACTAAAAAATACAAAAAACTAGCCGGGCGAAGTGGCGGGTGCCTGTAGTCCCAGCTACTTAGGAGGCTGAGGCAGGAGAATGGCGTGAACCCGAGAGGAGGAGCTTGCAGTGAGCTGAGATCCGGCCACTGCACTCCAGCCTGGGTGACAGAGCAAGACTCCGTCTCAAAAAAAAAAAAAATAAATAAAGTATATGGGAGGATGTGCATAGGTTATATGCAAATACAACACCATTTTATGCAAAAGACTTGAGCATTCTCTGATTTTGGTATCCATGGGGGATCCTAGAACTAATCTATAGATACCGAAGAACAATTACACTACAATACAGGAATTAATTTTAAAATAACACCTAAAGATAAACTCTTATTTTTCCCTCAATTTATTATGCACACAAACATTTGGAGTTAGCTACAGATCTATGGCTCTCTTAATTTGACAATTTATTCACTGTTAAAGCTCTGTTTGCACAAACATTTTAACGTAAGCCAAATCTTGATAGTTGGACACATGGAATTTGAGCTCTGAGAGTGGAGGCAATGATTGAATATTCCGGACTTGTTTCCTGTCTTATAATTTGCAAAGTAGTGCAGTACTCAGATTAACCTCAGGGAGCTTAGAGAGGGGTGAGGAGCAAGAAAATCATATAATCAATGCAAGAACTAGGAAGTGATGTGAAGGGCATCAAGAGATCACAGCCAGCAGGGAAATCTGATCTGTTTTCAGTATTAATCACAGAAGGGACCCTTGAGCAAGTGGGCATTGGGCTGACATCTCCAGGATGAGTCGAGCTGGCTAAGTAATGGCAGCGTGGGCATTCCAGAAAAGAGAAAGGTAAGAGCAAGGGCCTGAGGCAGGCGCAGAGCCTCGTGGGGGAATCTGAAGCAGCTTCTGGGGAGTGAATATGACACACACAGTATGAGACAGGAGTGGGGCAAGGGCTGGGTCATGCAGGGCCTTGAAGGCCACATTGAAGATCTAGTCTTTATCCTAAGGGCAAGGAGGAACAAGTGAAGGCTTATTGTATGTGGGCTGGAGACAGGTATGAAGGTGACCAGATGTGTATTTTGAAACGCTTATTCTGGCTGTAGTGTGGAAAATAAACTGGAAAGAGGCAAGAAGGGGTTCAGGAAGGTCAGTTAGACTCTAACAACATTTTAAGTGAGAGACAATGGTAGCAAGGACTAGGGGTGTAGCTGTGGAGATGGATGAAGGGATTTGAGATTAGGAGATGAAATGCATGGAACTTGATAGGCTGCATATGGGAGTAGGGAAGGTGTTCTTAAACCCTAGGCTTTGGGCTACAAGACTGCGAGGACAGGCTCCCATTCACCAAGTCTGGGAATTTGAGAAGGGCTGGGTTTCAGAGAACATGGTAGGTTCAGTTTGGGACATTTTATTCTGAGATACTTGGTGACCTCCCAGTGTGAGTATCAGAAAGGTGTTTAAAGTTCTAGTTCAGTAACTGAAACTATTACATGTCCACCCAGATAGGAGACTAACAGTTCCTTACAAATAACCTACAACCAGCAGAAAAAGAACTTGTTGAACGATGAAGTATTTTCATCATTGTTAGAAGTCATGAATTTCTAATAAAACTGCATAAGCAACATCTATAATAAAACAATTTCGGCCAGGCGCGGTGGTTCATGCCTGTAATCCTAACACTTTGGGAGGCCGAGGTGGGAGAATCACGACGTCAGGAGTTCAAGACCAGCCTGGTCAACATGGTGAAACTCTGTCTCTTCGAAAAACACAAAAATTAGCTGGGAATGGTGGCAGGTGCCTGTAATCCCAGCTACTCAGGAGGCTGAGGCAGAAGAATCGCTTGACCCTGGACGCGGAGGGTGCAGTGAGCCATGATTGTGCCACTGCACTCCAGCCTGGGTGACAGTGCGAGACTGTCTCAAAATAAATAAATAAATAAATAAATAAATAAATAAATAAATAAAAATAAAATAAAAGAAGACCATTTCAAAACTATCTGTGTAAGTTCAACTTTTTAAAATATATCTTTCAAGAGAAAGTTAATTCCATCTACTATTCAAGATAAAAATTCTTTAAATTTTGGCATTCTAATTTAAACCAGTGTATTAGTCCGTTCTCATGCTGCTATGAAGGAATACACAAGACTTGGTAATTTATAAAGAGAAGAGGTTTAACTGACTCACAGTTTCACATGGCTGGGGAGGCCTCAGGAAACTTACAATCACGGCAGGAGGCACCTCTTCACAGGGCAGCAGGAGAGAGAATGAGTGCCAAGCAAAGGGGGAAGCCCCTTATGAAACCATCAGCTCTTGTGAGAACTCACGATCACAAGAACAGCATGAGGGTAACCACCCCATGATTCAATTACCTCCCACCAGGTCCCTCCCATGACGTGTGGCGATTATGGGAACTACAATTCAAGATGAGATTTGGGTGGGGACAGAGCCAAATCATATCAACTAGGCAGCAAACAAGAAACTTCAAAATGGAGAAAGAAAAATAACTGTTTCTTAAAATGAGCAAAGCAGGGTCTTTGCATCACCTAAAAAGCATCACCTAAAAAGTGCACCAATTCACTAAAAGGTTTGAGTTAACTGTAAAGAAAAAAAAAAAGAATTAGATTTTATTGAAGATTTATGTCCCAAACACTTCAAGACACCCCTCACCCCTCATTTAATCTTCATGGCCCTATGAGGCAAGAATTATGCCTCCATTTTCTGAATAAAGAAACTGAGTCAGAGAAATTGAATAATTTGCCTAAGGCATAACTACTAATAAGGGCTGAAATGGAAATCAAACAGATCTAGGCAACTCCTTTTACCAATGCCCAAGACAGGAAAGGAACGAAGCTGCCATTTCCTTGGTGCCAGTCTTCTGCCTTGGAGGTCAGATTATGGGATGTTTACTTCCAGGTTTTTTCTGTTATTACCTGCAATTAAGCAATTATGTTCTTAGTCTCAAAATAACCTTAATTTTTAAAGAACTGTGTTTGTCAATTCAATCCTCTCTGCTTCATCTTCTTAAAAGAGTTTTACCTAGACATATAATCATACCCCAAAAAGCTTTGTAAGTCTGGTTATAACTATTCGCAGAATTTAGATCAAAATGTAAACTGAAACCTGGAAAATACAAATGTTTTTTTCTATCAAATACTACTGCATGTTTCCAAACCAAATCCACCAAATCCACTAAAACAATGATGAATAAACTAACCCTAACTTACAAAACATTTTTCAAAAGCAACTTATTTTCCTAAGGAAATAATGCTGGCCAGGTATGGTGGCTCACACCTGTAATCCCAGCACTTTGGGAGGCAGAGGCAGGCAGATCACCTGAGGTCAGGAGTTCAAGACCACGCTAGCCAACATGGCGAAACCCCGTCTCCACTAAAAATACAAAAATTAGCCGGGCATGGTGGCAGGTGCCTGTAATCCCAGCTACTCGGGAGGCTGAGGCAGGAGAATTGCTTGAACTTGGGAGGCAGAGGTTGCAGTGAGCCAAGATCATGCCAGTGCACTCCAGCCTGGGCAACAGAGTAAGACTCTGTCTCAAAAAAAAAAAAGAGAGGAGGGGAGGAGAGGGGAGGAGAGGGGAGGGGAGGGGAGGGGAGGGGAGAGGAGAGGAGAGGAGAGAGGAGAGGATGAGATGCTATCTGGTAAGGAACTTACCAGGCCACAAAAGGTTAACAACTTGAATTGTTAAATAAGGACTCTATGTGTGCTAACAGGAAATATTACAAGTCCTTACAGATGATAAGTATGTGCACTGCCTAGAAATGTGTAAATGAAATCATGATAAATGAGGGGGAAAATGCAAACGAGTAAGTACACTGACTATACAATGTTTAAAAATGTAAATGAATGCCTGCTATGGTAGGGTCATATGAAGCTTAACTTTCCTCTATGATTTTTATATATACAGATGTATGTAAGTATGTACAGGTGTATAGGGGTGTGTGTGTGTGTGTGTGTAAAGCTCTTTGTTAATAAATGTTTAAAAGCCTATTCATTCTCCAGGAACCTAAGATAACAGCACTTGTCACTGCCCACCCACGGGCCAGCCCACGACACCCTGTCCTGGCTCAGACACCGGGCAAGGTAACTGAGGAGACACTGAAGAGGAAGAGGGTGGAGGTGGAGTTATGAAGAGGAGGGAGCAAGCGGGGCTGTCCTCAGGCAGGTCAGATAGGTGCCTGGTGCAGTAGAAAGAGTATCCACTTCCAACTCAGACTGACCCACTGCAAACTCCAGTTCTGCCCCTCACCAGCTGTGTGACCTCAGGCAAATTACACAATCTTTCTGAGCTTAAAATGAGAAAAATAAAGTCTACCTCCTAGCATTTGCATGGGGAATGAAAGGAATTCTACAAAATTCCTGGCACAGGTGTCTCATTGGATGGGTAGTCCCTCTCCTTCCTTGATCGGTTTAGAGTCAGTTGCCTGGTCGGTGAAGGGAAAAGCAAGGCAAGAGTAACAATAGGGTATTGTGGGGATTAAAGGAAGATGTATGGCAATGGATCTGTCAACTGCAGCCCTATCCAAATACCGATTATTAATGTACTCTGGGACTCTGGAGTAATAGGAATAACTGCAGGGCTGAGCAGGTCACATGCAAAAAAATGTTTGAACAGCAGCAGCATCATTGGCAGTATTATACTGCTGCTTAAAAGACTTAGGATTTCGTGATTCAGTGTTTAAAATGACATTCAGAAGAAAAATCGCCTCAGGCCTACAGCTGCAATCCTTCACCCTATGCCCAGGCTCCCGTGTCTGGGATTCAGGGCCAAGCTGAAGCCAGCTGGCCTCCAGATGCAGTGACCACTCCAGGGAAAGCATTCGGGGTTGTCAGAGCTCATGGAGTGACTGCTGAGGGGTCGGTTCGTGCATCTGGAACAGTTGGGAACTACTGTCTAATGTCTGGCAGCCAGGTTCAGCACTGAGCTCAGAAGCTGCCCAGCGAGCAGGAAGATGCTCAGTTCTGCTTTGAACTGCGGCCAAGAGGCCAAGCGGTAACTTCATCTCTCCTCCAGTTCTTGCCGCAGGAAAACTGACAATAAGGAAAAAACAGATATGGTTGGGTCTCTCTCTCCAAGGGACACTGACACCAAAGTCCTAACTCCTCAAGAGGTCCTTCAGACAAATCTATCAAAATCTCTGCAAAGAGGCCTCACTGAATTCCAAGATCCCAAAGATAATTGTTACTCCTAAAATTTACTGTAGTAAAAATAACAGCAGGTCTCAGCTCAAGTGTCACATCCTCAGAAAGACCTTCCTGACTACCTCATCCTAAAAGTGGGGCCTCCCCATCCCCTTATTATCTTTTTAAAATTATTATTATTTTTTAAAAGCAGGATCTCACTCTATCACCCAGGCTGGAGTGCACTGGTGCAATCATAGCTCGCTGCAGCCTCAAACTCCTGGGCTCAAGCGATCCTCCTACTCAGCCTTCTGAGTAACTAGGACTACAGGCACACACCACTACACCCAGTTAGTTTTTAAATTTTTAAAATAGAGACAGGGTCTCACTGTTGCCCAAACTGGTCTCAAACTCCTCAGCTCATGCAATCTTCCTGCCTCAGCCTCCCAAAGAGCTGGGATTACAGGTGTAAGCCACTGAACCTGGCCCTCTCTTTGTTTTTGAGAATAGTACTGCCTGACATTGCCTACCTGTTACTTGTTGCCCCATAAGAAAATATGCTGTACGTGGCAGAAAGTTAGGTTTATTCACTGCTATGTCCCAATGCTTGCACTGAAATATTTATTAGTTTAATGAATGAATGAATGAACACTGCACATAATACCTAAGTAACCTGTTTGTGTCCTTTTTAGAAAATTCTATATAGTTCAGGAGAGGAATATTTATAGTTGAGTATATTTTACAAGTTGAGCATCAGATTTTAGCTTCCATAATGTAACATTACATCACTGTTGCTATGAGAAAGTGAAATCTAACTTAAAACTCAGATGTCACTACTCAATGGTATCCTTTCCAGGAACAAAAGCCTTTCTAACTGAGGACTGTAACATGGTAACTCTCTCTTCCATAGAACCACTTTGTATGACGTTGTTTCTGCTGGGAATATACATTTATTTTAGGAAAGGGAAAATCCAATCCAGTTGCTGTATCAAAGAAAAGGATCCTTCCAGAAAAGGGAGGAATACTACTTCTGGGTGGTGGTAACTTCTCATATCTTGGTCATACAAATAAAGGCTCCTCTGCAGGATGCAATCTACCAGGGGTTTGGAAGTAGAAATCAAAGGGCTGTTGCCACCAAGAGGACTGCAGTTTCAGACCTGTGGTGCCAGGGCCTGCCTCTGAACCAGAATCATCCTCCTTCTAGCCTGTGGGAAAGTACAGCAAAGGACTTAAAAGCAGGACACATCAAACATATGCAGTTTTCATAAGGTACTTTGTTAAAAACATGTATTCTCAAAACATGTATTCTCAAATTGTGTGACACATAATACAAGCATGCAATGCCTCCATCATAACTAATGTAAAAAACAATTTGGCCAGGTGCGTTGGCTCATACCTATAATCCCAACACGTTGGGAAGCCAAGGTGGGAGGATCACTTGAGGCCAGGAGTTTGAGACTAGCCTGGGCAACACAGCAAGATCCCATCTCCAAATTTTTTTTTTTTTTTTTTTTTTTGAGACAGAGTCTTGCTCTGTCACCCAGGCTGGAGTGCAGTGGCACGATCTCAGCTCACTGCAACCTCTGCCCTCCGGGTTCAAGCGATTCTTCTGCCTCAGCCTCCTGAGTAGCTGGGACTACAGGCACATGCCACCACGCCCGGCTAATTTTTGTATTTTTAGTAGAGACGGGATTTCACCATATTGGCCAGGCTGGTCTCGAACTCCTGACCTTGTGATCTGCCTGCCTCAGCCTCCCAAAGTGCTGGATTATAGGCGTGAGTCACCACGCCTGGCCAAAAATTTTTTTAAATATAAAGCAATTTCTCTAAAAAATTAATTTCAAGCTATAAAAACCCACAAGGTCAAAGGTTAAACCAGTCTTTTGACTCTCAGGGGAAAAAAGCATATGAATAACCAGGGAAATGAATACAGAGTTGGTACTGCTTTTTCAACAATAAAAATAATAAAACTGCTATTAGACAAAAACGTTTTCTTCAAAAAGACCCTTGGGGAAAACACTGGGCCTCAGTTTCTGATGTGAGTGGGAAGGTGCATCTTTTGGAAGCACTACTGTTAGGCTGTACAAGTTTCAAAATGAGGCCTGGCTGGCAGGTTCCCATTCTGCTAATCTTACTGAGGAACAACCAACAAAGGACATTCCCAGACGAACGCTTTAACACTCAAGGGAAAATGGTGTCTGTAACAGCAGCAAACTTTCTCTTCAAAACTTTGCATCTTACTTTAAATGAAGGGTTCTTAACATATGCATGCATGCAAGTTTCGGTCTGTGTGTACATGTGTGGATTTCTGCGGAGAGAGTTCATAGTGTTCAGAGTCCTAATGGCGACTATGTCCCAAAAGAAAACACCACTCTTTTTTTTTTTTTGAGATGGAATCTCACTCTGTTGCCCAGGCTGGAGTGCAATGGTGGGATCTTGGCTCACCACAACCTCCATCTCCCAGGTTCAAGCGATTCTCCTGCCTCAGCCTCCCAAGTAGCTGGGACTACAGGCGTGTGCCACCATGCTCGGCTAATTTTTGTATTTTAATAGAGATGGGGTCTCAATATGTTGGCCAGGCTGGTCTCGAACTCCTGAACCTCGTGATCTGCCCACCTCAGCTTCCCAAAATGCTGCAATTACAAGCATGAGCCACTGCACCCAGCCAAAACACTACTCTTTTAAAGGGTGGCAGAACTTTAGCCTTTGGATTATTTTGGGAAACCAAAGTTTTTCTGAGCTGCCTCTAAAGAATTCTGTCAAGCTGGGAGCTACTTGGGGTCAAAAACCTTTTCCCAAGAAAAATCCTAGGAAGCCTGAGAACTAACACATAATCGTGTGGGTGTGGACCTCTCATATCCCTGGAATGCCTAACAACCTGCTGGGCCTCATGGCTCAAACAGCCCCTGACATCTAGACAGCAAGTCAGTAAGGTCTTCACTTAGGGTTTGGATTCTTGAATTTGCCTCGCACTCATGGATGTTGACATTGTCCAGAGCAGGCTTTGACATTTTATAAGCTACTATTTTTTCTCAGAAATGCATTATTTTCTCCAGTTTCCCAAGAAAGATCAAAATTAATGCTGAGTCTTTGATGCTTCAGTACATCACTCAAAATGCAGGGCACATCTCCACAGAAACTTTCCTCCCAGGCAAGCTTTTTTCTTCAACTGGGCATTTCTGCATTAAAACGTAACCCTTTAGTCACTGTTCCCACTGTCCCCTGCCCCCTCAACAAACTGTATCGCAGCTATTTAAATATTTTTCAACATCTTGTAAGAATAACACGCACATTTCCCCCTCCCGTTTAAAAAAATTATTTTTTTCTTTTGACAAAATCCTGTTCTCTGAGTGCTTTTTCAAATATGGAAATTTAAGCATGATCTAAATTACATGAACTCTCTACTCCCCACAACCCCGCCTGCTGGACCTGTTGTGATCACATATCTGTTTCTACAAGCCACAGAAGAAAGTGACCTTGTTACTCTAAAAATCTCACTTTCATTACAACTCTACCCCATTACCAATATTCTTTCAGACATATGGCAATTTTGGGCCTTTCTTAAAAAATGTGGCCAAAGGTAAAATAAAATGAAAGGCTGAAAAATGACTGCTTTCTGCTTGCTGTCCTAAACTACAATCTTCTTCCATCATTTTTTTCTAAACCAAAAGGTACCAGTCTATTTGGAAAATAATCAGTTTTATAAAAGGTACCCTTACACTATTATTTTTATAATGACTACATGTATGGAAGGAGAAATTACAATCTGCTGAGAAAACTGCAAAATAATATCCAACTCTATTTGCTATAATTTGACAATTTCATCTTACGAGTCTAGAAAATGTATCATTGCAAAATGTCTCAAACCCATTATCCTAATTGAAATCTACTTAAATGAAATAGTTAGTTCCTTTTCAAGTCACATAAAAGCACATATAGAGCAGAGATCCTTCCTATTAAATCAAGAAAAGCTATGCCTATAAAGTACATGACATCTAAGCAGTAAAGATTTTAGCCTCAAAATTCCTTAACCATTTATCATCGTGTATGTGCATGCTCATCTAGAGACCTTCGCCCGCTGCCATAGATACAAAATCGAGGATTGAACAATGCTCCTTTAAAGATAATAATAATAAAGTCAAGAAAAGCAGACATATTATATTATGGTCATCTAGCTAGATTTCACTGCCCAGTTTTTGTTCTCCACATATTTTATTGTTTTCTTTTTAATACAATGAACCTTTTTCACTTTTCTGATCCTAAACCTTTGACTTTGGAATATACTGCATATTTTGGTGGTGCTCCATTAAAATGGGTCCGTGTCATAGGAAGACAAACCAACCGGACAAGAGGGAAGGGAGCCCCCAGGCACAACAGACAGCAAAGGAAAGCCCGCAGACAGCTGAGAGCTAAAGCCATCACCGCCTCTGTATTTAAAATCCACAGTGCTGACTCTTCATTAATTTTAGATGAAATTCCACAGTAGGTTTTCTGTAATTACCAACAGCTTGCATTACTTGCTCATGAGACAGCTCTATCAATAAAGAGATCCGGTTTCTTAAGCAGAGTCTCCCAGATCAAAAGCCCACCTTCATGTGAAGATGTGTGCTGCCAATGGTCTAAGGAGTTCTCAGAAGCAATACGGAAAGGAGGCCTTCCTCCAACACCCTTTAAGAGCCAGATCCCTGACCTCCTCCTGAGCACTAGAGGCTGAAATTCAGAGAAAGGAAGAAGCTTAAATGGCCAAAGGCAGAAGATGACCATTCTTGACTCTAATTTAAATTTCTGCTAACAGGGATCTGCTGCAATCATGCATATTTGTCACCAGCGTTGTCCTGTTTTTTTTTTTTGACGGAGTCTTGCTCTGTCTCCTAGGCTGGAGTGCAGAGGCATGATCTTGGCTCACTGCAACATCTGCCTCCCAGGCTCCAGCAATTCTCCTGCCTCAGCCTCCTGAATAGCTGGGATTACAGGTGTGCGCCACCACAGCTGGCTAATTTTTGCATTTTTTAGTAGAGATGGGGTTTCACCATATTGGCCAGTCAGGTATCGAACTCCTGACCTCGTGATCTGCCCACCTCGGCTCCCAAAGTGCTGGGATTACAGGTATGAGCCACCACGTCCGGCCTACCAGCATTGTCTTAAATATTGGGCCGCCCCCTGGAAGAATGCTTTCTGAAAGCAGTAACTTCTGTCTTTAAAAAAAGGTATATAAAACAATCATACTTTCATGAGCAGAGCCCACCATCACAAGACACGCATGAGGTTCGTGAGGAAAGGAAGGAGTCAGTAACTGCCAACAGCAGATGTGTGTTTTCGGCCAGCTGGAGGTTGCACGAGGAGAAGGCTGGACTTCTGGGCTAAAATGGGCGAGCTGAGGCCCTAAGGCCTTCCAGGGAAGGGCAGGATCCACCTTCCAGAGTCACAGTACTGGGAGGACCAGCCTCCTGGTGCTCTGTCTACCTCAGGGACCCCCTTTTCTTGCTGCAGATAAGAATCATGAGACCTAACAGAAAAGCTGATGACAGGGAACAGACTATTCAGAATACAGAAAAAGAAAGAAGGCGGCAGCCGGGCGTGGTGGCTCATGCCTGTAATTCTGTAAGCCCAGCACTTTGGGAGGCCGAGGCGGGGAGATCACCTGAGGTCAGGAGTTCGAGACCAGCCTGACCAATATGATGAAACCCCATCTCTACTAAAATTACAAAAATCAGCTGGACGTGGTGGCAGGCGCCAGCTACTCGGGAGGCTGAGGCAGGAGAACTGCTTAAACCGAGGAGGTGGAGGTTGCAGTGAGCTGAGATCAGGCCATTGTACTCTAGCCTGGGCGACAGAGCGAGACTCTGTCTCAAAAAAAAAAAAAAAAAAAAAAAAAGGAAAAGAAAAGAAAGAAAGAAAGAAAGAAAGAAGAAGGCTGAGGAGGAAGAAGAGGAATAAAAAAGGCAAAAAAGAGACTCCCTGTGAAAACTCAGTAGGGTACTGGTCAGAACAAATTGGCTAAGAGAACTGAAGGATAAAATATCCTGGCACAGGGTACCTGGCTAGGAGGACATGTACTGAATTACCAAAGGTTCCCTAGGATTTGAGGGAGAGGCAGCAGTGAGGAAAGAGAATCTCGGGGCCCCAGGGATGATCTGATTTGAGCAGTGAGGAGGCGGCCAGACTTGCACATGGACCCCCGCGCAGGGAGCCTGCAGTTCGCTCACCAGTGTTGTCTGTGCTCCAGGTTCTTCTACTGTGAACTGGTCTCTCCGTTCTAAAAAGTTGGCTTTAGAGCTTTTTAGATGAGAGGTATGAGAGATTTAGACCTGAAGTTCCTCCTTAACCTTTCTCAGTTGAGGGCTTTTTGAAAGCCTGATGAACATCAAAGATCCCTCCCCACCACACAAATATACATACGCAAATATCCACAAGAGTTCTGCACTCGATTTTCAAGGAGACACAGATATTTCTCTTCCCCCTCCCCAAGATTAAAAAACCCAGACGTACAGAATTCATTACACTGTTTTGAATAGGAGGAGTAGGGTTTTAATCTACACCCCTTTGGATGGTGAGTGCATGGTCCTAGGGCATTTGGGCAAGACAAAGATAGCACGTGAAGTCTCACTCCAGGAAGAGGACAGCCTTCTGGTGCCTCCCAAAGCTTTGCCAGCAATTTTACTCCTGGAACCAAGACTGTAGTGGGAAAACAGCTGGTTACTTTCTAGACAATAAATAACCAATCTATTGAAAAACAAATTGGCCGGGCACGGTGGCTCACGCCTGTAATCCCAGCACTTTGGGAGGCCAAGGCGGATGGATCACAAGGTCAGGAGATCGAGACCATCCTGGCTAACACAGTGAAACCCCGTCTCTACTAAAAATACAAAAAATTAGCCGGACGTGGTGGCGGCGCCTGTAGTCTCAGCTACTGGGGAGGCTGAGGCAGGAGAATGGCAGGAACCCGGGAGGCGGAGCTTGTAGTGAGCCGAGATCACGCCACTGCACTCTAGCCTGGGCACTATCTCAAAAAAAAAAAAAAAGAAAGAAAAAGAAAAACAAATTATAATTGCAAAACATACCTAAGTGCTTTATGTTAGTGAGAGAAAGAATTAGAAATAAAGAACAACAGAGAAAGAGAGAAAAGAAAAATTGGTACACTAATTTATAAGCTATTAATTTGGGAGAAAATAATCTATTTTATAAGAATTTCCCATGGTTAATGCTACTTAAAGAGTTAAAATACTTGCTTTAAGATTCTTTAAAGACCTTCCCTAAAAGGAAACACAAGATGGGTAACGACCTCATTTTAAAGATTCACAGGAGGCTGACTCTCACCAGTGTCTGGAACTGCCCACTGACAGTCCCCAAGCATAGCCACTGCCTTCTAAGCAGTGTCATCTGCTGAATGCTGAAGGGATCACTGGATAACCAGTCCATATTAACTAAATGCAGGTATAGTCTATTTTATAAGCCCTTTATCAGGCCTCAAAGAATTTGGCTTGAACTCATCCCAGTGGTTAGATGAGGGTTGCCACGCCAAATTCTAGGCTTCCTGCTTGTCTGTCAGGGACCCTCCCTCTCTTAGCAATAGCATCACACTTGAAAAGATGCCCCTGTGTACCCACATTGACAGACAGAAATAAGAACTAAAGGGTTGGCCGGGCGGGGCCGAACCCTGTAATCCCAGCACTTTAGGAGGCCAAAGAGGGTGGACTGCTAGAGATCAGGAGTTCGAGATGAGCCTGGCCAACATGGTGAAACCCCATCTCTACTAAAAATACAAAAATTAACCGGGCATGGTGGCGCATGCCTGTAATCCCAGCTACTTGGGAGGCTGAGGAAGGAGGATCACTTGAACCTGGGAGGTAGAGGTTGCAGTCAGATGACGTCGCGCCACTGCACTTGAGACTGGGCAACAGAACAAGACTCTGTCTCGAATAAAAAAAAGAAAAAAGAAAAAAGAAAAAATCTAAAGGGCTGACCCCAGGCACCTGCCCCCTTACCTACTGTTTACTGCTGTAAGAACAGGAAACCAAAATCTCTCATTCCAACTTTAAATACCGACTTAAGCACTGGTATAAACCAGCTCCTAAAACAGAAAAACATCCTTTAAAAAAATTCCTTTTTTCCTTAGCTTGAATAAAGCACCCATCTCACTCAACATTAACCAATCGACAGTACAGCCTGCTCTGTGCTTACTCAGCAGTGTGTAGGGTGAGAGGCTAGGACACTTCACTGGAGCACTGTGGGAAGGAGCTCAGGAGGAGCTGGAAGGCAGTTCTGAGAGGGAAAACGGAGGCTAATGGTTCAGTTCTGTGGCAGAGCTCACAAAATGGCTAAAATTCTTACAGACCATAATAAGCTAGGTTTTAGAAATAGTGAAATTAGAAATTTCTGGAAGGCTTCTTCGGAGCTGTGGGTCAACAAATATATATATATATATATATATATAATTTGTTTTCAATTTTATTTTTTGAGATTAACACTTTGGCACAAAAAAAATCATACAGACTTCTGGAAGGACCTCTTAACCATCCACCCCAGAAAATTCTGGGCCCTGCACTTGCTACATTTGCTGCCAAAAGAACTCTATCACCTAACTCGAAAACTAAACTCAGGATGTGTTTTTTCCCTTCCCTAAGATTTTAGGGCCTCCTGAAATAAAATTCACTTCAGGCTATTAGGCCTCCTCTGAATACCACTCTCCATCACGGCCAGCCTTAAGACGAAAGCTAGGCTGACCAAATGAGTTTGGTTTCTGGCTCAGAGCATGATCAATAGCCATTTCTGCTGGGAGTTTTAGCCTTAAAAAAAAAATTAATGTTCCTGCTTCACTATTAACCTACCCCATCAGGATCGAATACCACTCACTGTATCCCCACAGACATTAGCCTACCCTGGGAAATTAAAACAAAAGCAATTCCTTTCCCACGGGTTTTCAGCTACTGACTTATTTTCCATTTCAATCTTGCCCCTGAACTTAGCCGGGCAAAGAGGCTCAATCCCTGAGGGCAGCTCCTGCCAGGCTTCCTACAGCAGTTTCTGCTCCTAACTGTAGGTGAGGGGGATGGGAAACTGGGATGGCCACATCAGATCAGCCACTATCAGGGACTAACCGTCAAGCAGTCACTTCTAACACCCATCCAGGCACTGAGGATACCAAGATGGCTCCTGCTCCAGGTTAAGTGGAAGCATTTAAGGAAACATTAATAGAAGGTAGGAAATGCTCAGCCGTTAGTGAGCAACTTTAGTGAGCAGGTGCCAGCCGGCCTGCCTGAACAAGAGCTCTGTGCTTACTTCCCTGCCTCAGTCACAAGGTCCCTTGCCCTCTGGATGGCTTTTCCTCATTTGTCATCATTAAGTCCAATACACACACTTCCCTCTACCTGCTCTCAGATGTAAAATTATCAGCAAGGTAGGGTTAGAGTTTACCGCATAGTCCACTTGTAATAGACTTCCACCTTATACAAACATCTGCACGGTCTACTACACTTGCCGGAGGCCTACTTTAAAATCTGTCTATGGAAAATAACACTGTCGTTTCGGTCTGGCAAGCAGCATCCTACAACAACATAACTTGCTCCCCTCTCACTATTTTTTTTTTTTTTTTTTTTTTTGGCAGGGTCTCGCTCTGTTGCCTGGGCTAGATAGAATGCAGTGGCACCATCTCGGCTCACTGCAACCTCTGCCTCCCAGGCTCAAGCGATCCTCCCGCCTCAGCCTCCTAAGTAGCAGGGACCACAGGTGCACGTCACCATGCCCCACTAATTTTTGTTTTTGTTTTTTATTTTGTAGAGACAGGGTTTCACCATGTTTCCCAGGCTGGTCTTGAACTCCTGAACTCAAGGGATCCACCTGCCTCAGCCTCCCAAAGTGTTGGGATTACAGACGTGAGCCACCAGGCCCAGCTTTCCCCTTTCCATCATAAAAGGAAATGCTTTCCACCAGGTTTCCATGATCAGGGCACACAGAGTAAATCACTTACAGGATTTTCTTTTGGGGCTAGGTGTACCCCATAGTACTTTGCTAACTCCAATCCTAACAACCATCAGATCGTATTTGCCTGCCTGTGCTGTTAAGGTTTCCAGCACATGGGGGCATGAGCTGCTCACGTTCAGGCATGAGCTTACAGATACCGGAGCCCCCTCCTTAATGGTGTTCCCAATCAGCTTTGGTGCTAGTTTCCACTCGAGAGCTCCAAGGCACCACTTTGGTACCTAGAATGCTACTAAGTCACATAGGTCTCCTCATTATCCGATTCTGTGATTTTCCTGTAGACTTTTCTCTAATTACTATACATTAATACAAATTTCTAATTAATATAAAGCTTAAAGCCTTCTTAACTTGCAGTCTCCCAGAAAACACATCGCTTTAGTCTTCACAAAACATCTCTCTGGTTACCGGTGGTGCTGGTCTGGGGAACCAGTCCCTTCCTTCCAAAAGAACATTATCTCGGCATCAAGTCCTTCAATTTCCTATTCATAACTTCAAAGTTCCCGGGGAAGACCTAGGTTTCTCCTTTTTCCTTATGACATGTCAGGTGCACCTGATGGGCACTGGCAGGCTCCCCCACTCATCTGGAAGCAGCCCTCAGGAAGAGAGAGAAGAGGGAAGTCTCCCCATCTGCAGGGTCAGGTCTAAACACAGCTGTCCAGCTTCTTTCCAACAGGGAATCTAGCAGCAGCAGGAAGCCTCCCCTGCGCAAGGCACAACCAGAATTCCCTCTTATTACTGCCTAGAGCCCTTTTTAGTGTCCACCAGGTAGTACTGGGGCCTACTCAGAAACACTTGGCAAATACCCTCCACAGGCAAAGTACTCTAGCTTGCCGATGGCAGTGAAGGAGGTCAGAGGGAGGAGAAAGGTGCAAATACGAGCAGGGCAGAACCCCTACCCTCCAGGAAGACAGGAAGACTGCTGCACCCCTAGCTGTGGGCTGTATATGGAAGACTCCAACCTTAAGGTCTCAAAATGGAGCCTCATGTCAGTGCCTCCTGAGGCTGGGAGCAGAAAACCCATCCAGACAAGAGGGTCAGCCTCAAATCCCATCCTTGCAACATGATGGGCAAATGCCTTTCAAGTCTGGGACAAGGGCATGGAATATGCTTTCTCAGAACATGTTTTTGTAGGATGCTCTAAACCCTCGGTACCGTTTTTATGATAGATCCCTGTGGACTCTTTCCCCCGCATTTCCCTTCCTGGGTTATTCTCTAAAAACTACTTAACCTCTCCAATAAGCCCAAGGTGTTTTCGTCTGTTTCTGAGGTGTCACCCAGGCTGGAGTGCAGTGGTACAATGATGGCTCACTGCAGCCTGGACCTCCCAGACTCAAGCAATCCTCCCACCTCAGCACCCTGAGTAGGACTACAGCTGCACTCCACCATGCCTAATTTTTAAATTTTTTTGTAAATAATTTAAAGATGGGGAGGTCTCCCTATGTTGCCCAGGCTGGTCTTGAATCCTGGGCTCAAGTGATCCTCCCATCCTAGCCTCCCAAAGTGCTGAGATTACAGGCATGACCCACTGTGCTTAGCCATATAACCCAGTTTTCAAAAGAATTCCTCAGGTTGAGTTTCCCTTGTTTTCTAATGTGGTTTGCACTCTTTCATTCATTCACCCCGAAAATATTTAAGCAGCATGTCTAGTGGGTCAGATACGAAGCTAGGTACTGGGTAGATAATGCGGAGCAAAACCAACAAGGTCCCTGCCTTCCCGGAAGAAGGGGAAAAGCAGGTATCTACCACAGAGTATGTAGTAACAAACTGTGATGAGTGCCACAAAGGAAGAGAGAAAATGGGGGTGGGGGTGAGGTGGGGAGTAGAGCTGTTTCCTGCAGAGGGTTCAGCTCCTAAAAAGTCTAGCTCCCTTCCAACTGGGAAGAGAAAAGTGGCCAGCGTGCCTGGAATACAATAAACCGGGAGAGAGAGAGAGGCCCAGGCTGGAGAAGGCAGGAGGGGCTAGATCACACAGCACCTAAACATGTTCAGAATGTAGATTTTATCCCACAAGCAACAAAGAAACCTTCAGAGAATTTGAGCAAGGATGTGACAGGATCATGTTAGAACTATTTGTTATTTATTTGAGACAGGGTCTCTGTCAACCAGGCTGGATGCAATGGTGTGATCACAGATCACAGCGGCCTCAACCTCCTGGGTTCGAACAATCCTCCCAGCTTAGCCTCCTGAGTAATTGGGACTACAGGCACAGGCCACCACACCCAGTTAATTTTTCTTTTCTTTTTGTTTTGTAGACAGGGTCTCACTATGTTGCCCAGGCTGGTGTTGAGCTCCTGGGCTCAGGCAATCCTCCCACCTCAGCTTCCCCAAGTGTTGAGATTACAGGTGTGAGCCACCATGCCCAGCCAAGTTAGGAATTTTTAAAAGACCACTCTGACTGTCGGGTGGTGACAAGATTAGAAAGGAGTAGAAGTAGATAAGGGCAGGTCAGTGAGGGGCTGCCAGAGTATTCCAAGCAAAAAGATGGTTGTTTAGACCAGACTAGAACAGTGGCAGAGAAGCCTGAGAGAAAAGAACCATCCAAGAGACATTTATGAGATAAAAATCAGCAGTACTTGGTGCAGGACTGGATAAGGGTGAGTGGAGCAAGGTCGAGCTTGCATTTGCAGTGAGGAGAAATGTCAGTTACCTCTGGCAGAAAGCACAGGCTGAGCAAACTCTGCAGTTCACTGGCACTGCACTTCCCTCAGCACCTATTTTTCAGAATTTCTAGAAAAAGTTCAAGCCCATCTCTTATTTACTCCTAAATCTATTCCAGAAACTGTCATCCATTTTTAACACATTTATCAAGCATCTACTATGCTCTGGGGATAGAGAGGTGACCAGCAGCTCATGCTCTCTGCATCTGTCTTCTTTGAGCCCCTGGGTGTTGCCTAGAGGCGGCCTCTAAACCCTCCTGGCAGCAAACACAACTCCCAAAGCTGAAACTTCATACAAGTTACATTCTGAAACCTTCATACAAGCCACTTAACAGACGCCTCTCTACCTCTTAGAGACATTCCGCAATGCAACAAGCAGCTTGAGTTCTTTTCACTCAGAGATTCACTCCTCATTTCATAATATTCTGAGCCCCAGGAGACATCATAGCATCAAATCAAAACTCCCCAGGTCTTTGAGCCTTGCTCTTGAAGGAAGATCACGAGTCCCACCAGGCAGTTCTTCCTTCTACTACATAATCAAACTCCTTTTCTGTAAAATGTACTGAGTTTGGAACCTACATGCGACTTGTGCCCTTTGATTTGTAGCCCAGATTAGTTTGTGCTGGGTTCTATCCCATGACCGAGAATGGTGGTTTAATAAACCCTGGAGCTATACCGTCCAATATGGGCACACAGAACTATTTAAATTAAAATTAAAGTTTCGGTTTCAGCTTAATTAAAATGAAAGCTTCCAGCTCTCAGTTGCACTAACCACCTTTCAAATGTTTAATGGTCTGTTGTACGTACCATGGTGCACAGAGGCACTGCTACAGGGTTGTTTGCATGTTTGATTTGAATTTCCCCTTTAAAAAATAAAAACGAAATTCAACATATAGAAACCTTCAACATATTAACTTGTGTCCTGTTTCATGCTACAAGTGAATACTATAAATTGAACTTAAAGTAACATACGCCACTAAAATACTGCTTCTTAATCAGTTTCACAGTTTGGGCTTTGTGTAAAATTCATTTGCTAAGAATGTTTGAAAATAATCTGTGACTTCATCATGGGCTCATAATTTTATAAGCCACTGTGGACAAAGACTGCCCTTTTTTGTTTGTTTGATTTCTAGAGAGAGTCTCACTCTGTCACCAAGGCTGTGGTGCAGTGGTGCCATCATGGCTCACAACAGCCTTGAATTCCCGGGCTCAAGCGATCCTCCTCCCAGCTCAGCCTGCCAAGTAGCTAGGACTATAGGTGTGTGCCACTGTGTCCGGCTTTTGTTTTTTCTTTTTTTTTTTTTTTTGTAGAGGCAGGGTCTCACTATGTTGCCTAGGCTGGTCTCAAACTCCTGGCCTCAAGTGATCCTCCACTTCAGTCTACCAAAGTGCTGGGATTACAGGCATAAGCCACAGCACCTGGCCTTTTTTTCTTTTTTTTAATGTACCTTGCACACTGCCCAATACAGTCGCCATTTAGTAAATACATAGACTAACTGGTCATCTTGAAAGCACTCTTAATTTTATATGCCTACTTCTCATAGACAAGTCTATAAGAGGTTTCCACTAAATGTTCATTTCAGATTCTGAATTTCAACTACCTAACACCAGTCCTATGATTATGCAGTATACAGGCATTTTTTTTCTCTAGAATATCTAGCAAATGATTTTATAGTCCAAAGACACATTTATACTGTGACAGAAAATCCACCAACAATGCTTCATTGTGGAACTATCTTGGAACAAGATTAGCAAAAGTTGATAATTATCAAAATTGAGTAACAGATGCCTGAGATCCATTATATTATTCTTTACTTTTGTGTATTTTTTTTAAAAATGTTCCAGAGTAAAAGATTTTTCTTTTTTTTTTGAGACGGAGTCTTGCTCTGTCGCTCAGGCTGGAGTGCAGTGGCGCCATCCCTGCTCACTGCAAGCTCCGTCTCCCGGGTTCAGGCCATTCTCCTGCCTCAGCCTCCCCAGTAGCTGGGACTACAGGCGCCTGCCACCATGCCCAGCTAATTTTTTTTTTGTATTTTTAGTAGAGACGGGGTTTCACCATGTTAGCCAGGATGGTCTCAATCTCCTGACCTCGTGATCCGCCCGTCTCCGCCTCCTAAAGTGCTGGGATTACAGGCGTGAGCCACTGCGCCCGGCCAAGATTTTTTGAAAAACTTAGTCAATTATATACAAATCTGATGAGGCCTCACATATACTTTACAAGATAATTATAACTTTAACATGGCCGGGTTCATAGCACTTTACTGACTATCCCAAGCCAGTGACCTGTTATATGAAGTCCTCTCCTTGTATGGTCCTGAAGTGTGGTTGTTCCTTAGAATGGGGAAACATCATCAAATCTCATTGGAGATGGAGTTCAGGCAGGTTTTGCACACAGCAACTCCGAGTTGTCATGTTTGACCACCTGGCTGTAAGGCCAGTAGTATCTGTCTCCTCTCATCAGGAAAAAAGGCTAAAGATCTCCTGCCCGCATCCAAACACTAAAGCAGACAACTGCAGGCAGGAGCAGAGGAACAGCTGCTTCTGGTCCACCTTGCTCCACACTGACCACTGCACCCACTGCAGAGATGCCTACAGGTAGGGCCAAGTCTTCCAGGTATGGGTACCAAATGCTTAGCACACCACAGAAAGCCCAACACAAGCTACCTTAGAATGCCTCCATGGATACACCTCCTCAGCTGTCTTAGTTTTACCTTCTGCCCTATGGTTACACTACACATAGAATCATGGGAAATGCTGACTAAGAAGAGGAGCTCATCCACTCCAAGTCAAGTTCCCCACGGCCCTGAGAGTCAGCAAACCCCACCGACAGTCCTTTCTGTACATGCCAGGTATGGCTTTCAAGGCTCATTCAACCCTCATAGCTTCTTGGAGGTGGGAAACTGAGGCAAAAGAGGTTAAGAAACTTCCCGAGGCCCCTTGAGCAGTGTCTGGTTCCCGAGCTCCTGCTCTCCCTGCTACACTATGCTGCCCTGTGACATGTCCTCTGCAGCCTGGCACCTTCTGAGCCTGCCCTTCCCGTATTCCCCTCTCTGCCCCTCTTCACAGCTGCCAGACATCCACGTTGCTCCCTCTCTTGAAATGCTCTGCCCAAAACCCCCAGTTGCTGGTTTCTTCTTTTTCTTTCTTTCTTTCTTGGTGCCCTGTTCTTTTCCTTCAGAGGAAGGAGATTTTACACATATTACAATCCAATATATATGATGCATATGTCTACTGACTTGTTTGTTGTCTAGACTAGATAATGCGCTTTGTGCAGGAGGGAACCACATCTGTTTTGCTCCCCATCAGATTTCCAATGCCATGCACAATGACTGGCCCTGGTAGATGCTCAAATATTTGATGAATGATGATCATTGTTCAGTCAATCCTTTCAGTAAAAAGATTTTTGAATTCTCTATTTCGAGCCTAAAATAATAAATATAACCATCTATAAGGATACAGCCTGAAAGACAGCATTAGGTCCAAGAAAGGACTGAAAATTGAATAAGAAAACAAGCCAGCTTATGTCAGCTTTGAAGAGCAAGAGAAATGAAACTTATAAAATGCATATTGGGATTCCGAAAGGTTATCTGCAGGAGCAATCCAACGGGTGGGTTTTAATCTCAAATCCTAAATAAGCTTATGATTGAAGCCAGCTCCTCTTGCCCAGTGCCGCTTTCAACTGTTAGAATAAGCTGGGGAGGCACTTAATGCGTTTGTCGCAATAATCTTCTTACGGAAAAGCCCTTAGAACCAATATTCCAGGCAAATCCAGCAGACAAAGGTTACCTGGTTGTTTCAAAGCCCACCCACATTTCCCATTCTCCCAGCTTCCACACAGAAAGTTTAGATTCTTCTCTCAATAGTCCCATTTATGCTCACAGTGACCTGGCATATGGCTTTTGTTCACCAAAGAAAAGCCTTTCCTTTCAAGGACTTAAGTCTTCTGCAACTCCCGTAAGAGTTAATTCTTTAAATTTAACAAAGTTCTCCTAATACAAGTATTCCCCCACTTATCTGCAGTTTCAGTCACCCATAGCCAACCAAGTTCTGAAAATATCAAATGGAAAATTGCAGAAATCAACAATTCATAAGTTTTAAACTGCATGCCATCCTGGGTGCAGGAATAGCTGTGATGAAATTTCTCACTGTCCAATCCCATCCTGCCCAGGATGCGAATCCTCCCTTTGTCCAGCAGATCCACACTGTAGGTGCTACCTACTCGTTAGTCACCTTTAGCTGTCTCAGTTATCAGATCCACTGTCACGATATTACAGCTCTTGTGTTCAAGTAACCCTTATTTTACTTAATAGCCCCAAAGCACAAGATTAATGATGCTGGCAATTTGGGTATGCCAAAGTGAAGCTATAAAGTGCTTCCTTTAAGTGAAAAGGTCAAACTTCAAAACTTAGGAAAGGAAAAAAATCTTGTACTGAGGTTGCTAAGATGTATGTTAAGGACGAATCTTCTATCTCCAAAATTGTGAACAATATGTGGTTGTTATAACTGTTCTTTCCTTTTTTTTTTTTTTTGAGATGGAGTCCCGCTCTGTCGCCCAGGCTGGAGTGCAATGGCGCAATCTTGGCTCACTGCAACCTCCGCCTCCCAGGTTCAAGTGATTCTCCTGCCTCAGCCTCCTGAGTAGCTGGAACTACAGGTGCACGCCGCCCTGCCTGGCTAATTTTTTGTATGCTGGTAGAGATGGGGTTTCACCGTGTTGCCCATGCTGGTCTGGAACTCCTGAGCTCAGGCAATCCACCCACCTTGACCTCCCAAAGTACTGGGATTACAGGTGTGAGCCACCACACCCGGCCCAACTGTTCTATTTTATTAGTTATTATTGTTAATCTCTTACTGGGTCTAATTTATAAATTAAACTTTATTATAGGTATATACGCACAGGAAAAAAACATGGTGTATATAGGGTTCAGTACTATCAATGGTTTCAGGCATCCACTGGGGAGCAACATAAGTCAGCGTCCTAGGCCCAGCTACCAGTCCTTGACCTTGCTGTGTAATCTTGGACAAGTTATTTAACCTTTCTGAGCCTCAGTTTTCTCATCTTAAAATAAGATTCATAATAGTACCTACTATTCATAGAGTGGTGTAAGGTTTCAAGGTAAGAACAGTGCCTAGCACACAATTCCCCGTAAATGATAGTTACTCATATTGTTATCACCTGCCTATTGTTTTAGTTTTTCAAAGCACTATCACAAACACCTGAGACTTCAAAAGTCCTGAATACAATCATCTTCTTTCAATCATTTAATTTCTCAGAGTCTTAGATTCATAAACTCATATAATCTATGAGACTGCTGGCAGTGGGGGATGGCACTAAGAAATCAACTCTTCTTTTTTGAAGAGAGACTTTTTTTTTTTTTTTTGAGACAGAGTCTCGCTCTGTCACCCAGGCTGGAGTGCAGTGGTGCGATCTCGGCTCACTGCAACTCCACCTCCTGGGTTCAAGCGATTCTCCTGCTTCAGCTTCCCAAGTAGCTGGGACTACAGGCATATGCCACCACACCCAGCTAATTTTTGTATTTTTAATAGAGACAGGTTTTTACCATGTTGGCCAGGCTGGTCTTGAACTCCTGACCTCAGGTGATCCGCCTGCCTCGGCCTCCCAAAGTGCTGGGATTACAAGCGTGAGCCACTGCGTCCTGTCCTGGAAGAGAGACTTTTAAAAGTCCAAATTAGTGAAGTGACGTGCAGTTGGTAACCTGCCTCACTACGCACTGCAATTTTGGGTAATCCACGCAAACACTGGGAAATATGTCTCTGATGATGAAGTGGGGATGACAGGTGAAACTGTCAGGACTGTAGCCTCCCAACTCCAAGTCCAGTGTTCTCTCCACCCCACCAATGCCAGTCAAGGGCTTCTGAACTTTTATGACCTCCTAGCATCCCTCTCATTAATGGTGCTTCATGGACATTTCACACAGTGTAATTAAGCATTATAAGGAGTTTGGAAAGGAGCAACACAAAATCTTGTATAACCTATGAGTTGCTTTAAAACTCACATGTAAGAATATTCACAACAGCATGGACTTCCAGTCTTCTTATAACAATATTTACTTTAAACTTGGGATTTAAAGTTGACAAAGACCTTAATGAATAGGAAGACAAAGGGAGCTGTCTGTCCATGGCTCGTTAGCTCCTAAAGTTAATGCTTCTCACAGGGACAAGAGTCAGCCAAAGGATAGTGCTCTAGGCAAATTGGAAAATGTTCCCCCATCCACAAATCATGGATTATTCTGGGCACTGAGTGGCAAATCTTACCAGACGCTTCCCAGCTTTTCCCAGTGAACCTTCATCCTGTCAGTGGACAGCATGACCTGTTATTGGGTGCTCACTAGAACCAGGGACATGAGTGATCTCATTTAATTCTTACAACTACCTATACATAATATACTCCCCTAGTTCATCTGAGAACATTGACCATGAGACACACTGTTATTTTATGTGCCAAAAAAGGAAGCCACTGCCGACTACAAGTCTAAGACCCCATACGTTACAAGATGCTTTTTTTTCCCCAGGAATGTTAAGATTACATAAATTACACTGTCTTGGCATTGTTGAAATGGGAATATTTTCCCACTTTACAGACAAAGAAACTGAGGTACACAGAAAGAGAAAGTAATTTACCCTTAAGGTCACAGAGCTGGTAAGCAGAGCACAAGGATACAGACCCAGTCAGTCCAGTCACCTTTCCATGGCAGTAAAAGATTTCCCAACAGCCTCCTGAATTACTCAACACTGCAGTGGGCAGAGAGACAGACACTGGCATCTAACTCTGGCTCCAGCAGGAGCACAGGAGCTCATTAGTGCAGCAATTCTCTGACTCTCTCTGAACCTGACCACTCTGAACATGTCCACTGAAGAGGGCACTGCAAGAGACATCTCTAATAAAATGTAATTTCTCTCCAGGGAAAAACAACGTGGTACAATGGAAAAAGCATGTTTTGTTTGCTTGGACACAGGGTCTCACTCTGTCATCTAGGGTGGTCTCAAACTCCTGGCCTCAAGTAATCCTCTTGCCTTGGCCTCCCGAAGTACTGGGATTACAAGATGTGAGCCACTGTGCCTGGCCCAAAAAAGCATGTTTTTTGAATCAATGTCCTAGACTGACATTCTTGCTCCACCACCTAACCAGCTTGTCACCTTAGGCAAGTTACTGATTTGCTCTGAGCCTCGGTTTCCTCTTCTGTAAAATGAGGCTATCACACCTCCCTTAGAGGGCTGCTCTAGGACTGGAGAGGATATATACACAAGGGGCAGAAAACAGTACCCGGCTGAGTAGGAACTCAACAATGCTCTCTTTTCTATACTAGTCTTCTGCCTTGGGACAGAATCAAAGAATAATCATTCCCTGTGACCTCAGTGATTCCCAAGGAGACCTTCAGGAGATAAGGATCAGACAGAAGAAAGCAGACCCTGAGGGATATTCAGGCAAAGAAAATGAACTCGAAACACCTAGAGGACAAGAGACAGTGTGTGTTTAACGAACTTCCTAACTCTGAATGAATGAATTGATAAATGGAAAAAAAGAAAGAACAGGAATTTTCCATCAAAAGATACCAGTCAACAGACGTGAGGATTAATATAATTTTATATTGAACCTGACACAGAAAACTGGTCTTTGAAGATTCAGTTTGATACTGAAAGTAATCTACAGTGAGGAGAATTTCCCCATTGCTCTGTTCTCATATTAAGTAATAAACTGTGCAGTTCTCCCCTCTCTTTCCTCAAGGGATTCAGAAAACCTTCCAGAAAACAGGAGCTTTTGACTTGAAGGAAAGGCAACTAATATGGCATACAGAAACAAACTCTTCCTCCTTTAAAAAAAAACAAAAAACAAAAACACCCTCCATCATATCTATAATGCTAGCAGTTTCTGGCATACAGCAAAATTATTAATAAATAATTTCTCTTCTGACTCCAGGCAACTGCTTTTTGTCCAAAACATGCTACATATTTATTCTATCTAAAAGTCTAATCTTTCCTGCTTCTTCTCCAGAAGCACTCTAACATAATCTCAGTAATGAACATTATGTTTGGTATATGCTGTGTCTAATCTTCTCACACAATGACATAACTCGCTCTTCAAACCTCCAACACTCAGCCCAAACCAAACTCCTGAATTTTTCCTCCCTCCTCGTCTATCCCAGCCCCTGGGTTGCTTGTCAGTAGACTCAATTACCACCATCTTCTGATGTGAATCAATTTGTTAATCTCCTTCCTCTCAGGCACAGTGCCTTTTACTGGAGATAAACACGCAAGCAAGTTCAGTTCACCCAGAGCCCTCCACATCCTCTCCCTCCAAGCCTTCACACTCCCAAAGGGGCCCAGAAAAAAAAGGAAGAAATGTTATGGCAAAATCCCACTCTATCCACATCACCTCAGGAGGCTTGTTTTCCATAACTTTAGACCAACTACCATGTTTGGGGAGTCTCTGAAAGAATACTGTTTATGGTCTGGGTAAAAGCTAACAGAAATGGCAGTTTCATTCTTCCAATATGAGACAAGCGTCTCTGTGTGACCCAGCTCTAAAACTCACAAACCTAGACTCCTCAAACTCCCCATACTCCAGAGTTCAAGGATAACCTGCCCTCCATTTTTCCTTATTGTTTTCCATATAAAAGTCACTCGTTGTTTCCTCTCCAGCTTATACCTGGCTCCTGAAATGACTCCTCTGAATCCTCTGAGAATCCTCAAAACATGTAAAAGACTCATTCCTTTTAATGCATGTGCAGAGTGGTGATGGTGTGAAGACGCTGGCACTTCAAACGTAAATACGGCACGAGCCCTGCCCTCAAGGAGCCCACAATTTTCCCTCAGCTCTAAAAAAGGCTGTGCTCCCTGGGCAGTGTCTGTAAAACACAGTGACAAAGTACTTCATAGCTCTGGAGACAGAGCGAGGGTGGAAACAGACTTTGCCCTTACATTTGATGCCCAGTAACCATAACAACCGATGGTTTAAGTAACTATCAACCCACTGTGGGGCTAAGTTTTCCAAAAATCGTTTTCAAAAGGGGAAGACTCCCCTGCACCAACTCCCATGGCAGCCGTGCGCTCTGGGCAGCGTGTGGTGCAATGTGGCTAGCCGTTCCCCGCCTTCCCCGGTCCCACCGTATGGTTTCCGTGCTCAGCAGCCAGCGGCTACGGCGTCCACCGCCACACCGCCTCCCTGCAGGGCACCTGGCGCTAGGCCTCAGCCCAATGTCACTTGTTAACCTTCCGATCCCCCGGATTTCGGCACGCCGACGCCTCCCTGCTAAAGCACTCAAACCACCCCACCGCCACCCGCGTTCTCCAGGAGTTGGAGAAAAACAACCGGGGTGCAGACAACCTTTGACAGATTCGAGTAAAAGTAACTGCGGTTCTCGACTTCCAAGCATTTCGCGTCGCAGGTGAGGGGGGCGGCAGGAATCCGGGGCCCCATTCATAAAATTGCAAGCCGTTTTCCTCTAGTTTGCGCGTGACAGTGCCTCCCTGCCCGGCGCCGGGGACCGCAAGCTGAGGGAACCGGGCCGGCAGCTCCTCCGGCCGGAGTCGAGCCCGAGCCATCCGGCGGGGCCCCGAAGGAAGGGATCGCCCAGGAGCGTCGCGGGTGGGCGTCCCCGTCAATACCCGGACCGTGACAGCGGGGTGGGGGGCCGAGCCCCGCCACGCCAAGGGCCACCGGACCCGGCCGGTACTCTGAAGCCCGCGGTGTCGATCCGCGCCCAGCCCGGGCCTTCTCCACGGGGCGCTCCCTCCACCGCCCCCGCCTGGCCCCGAGACTGCTCACCCCAGATCCGCTGGCTGCCTCATTGTACTGCGCCGGCGCCCGTGCTCCCGGCCGCCGCGACTCCGGCTTCGGCTGGGGCACCGGCCGCGGTCCTGCCGCCCTGCAGCCCGCCCGCCCCCGGGCGCACGCCGCCCCGCCCCGCTGGCGGACCCGCCCCGCGCTCGCGGCCGCCGCCGCCAACCAGAGGGCGCGGGGGCGGAGCAAACGGCACGCCAGGCCCAACCAATCCAGTTCTACCGCGCTCTGAGGTGAGGCCGCGGAAATGGGCGAGCGATTTGTCAGGTCTGTTAAAGGGGCCACCGCCCTTGGAGCTAGGGAGAGGAGGTGGGGAGGGTTACCTGGAAGAGCCCCAGGTGAGAGGGACAAGAGCTTCACTCTCCCCACACGGGGCTGCACGGCTCTCCCCAGCTCTTTACACTTCTTAATTTCCTCTTCGTGCAGTCCAGCAGCAACAAGTGCCCTTGAGACTAGGGCTGAGGGGGTGAGGTGGGGTGACTGAGGCTCGGAGAACCAGGGGTATCCCCCTGGGCAGATTCACTCGATTTGCATTTTAGAGGGCCATCAGACACATCTATCCCCGTCCAACTGCAGAAGTTGATTTAAAAAGGCAAATTCCCAGTTTTCAACATTATGTACTTCCCCCACCTAACTACCGCACTACCACATCCTATCCTGAACTAACTCTGTTACTAGTTTTTTTGTTTGTTCGTTGTCTCGCCACTGCAACCTCCGCCTCCCGGGTTATAAGCGATTCTCCTGCCTCAGCCTGCCGAGTAGCTGGGACTACAGGCGCACGCCACCACGCCTGCCTACTTTTTGTATTTTTAGTAGAGACGGGCTTTCACCATGTTGGCCAGGACGGTCTCGATCTCTTGACCTCGTGATACACCGCCCCGGCCTCCCAAAGTACTGGGATTACAGGCGTGAGCCACCGCGCCCGGCCACGAGTTCTTAGAGCTTAGAACTTACCTGGTATTAACTACTCATTTTTACAGAGGCAACAGCTGAGGCTCAGAGAGGTAAATTCTCACTTAGAATGAGCTTCCTGGGATGGCAATGCCCATTGTGCATTTATCTTCTGTGAACCTGGGTTGGCTGGCAGAAGCACTGGCATATAGGGAGAGTTCCCTCTGCATATCCACATTTCCTGTCGGTGTGTCTCCTGCCTTAGTGGGTCCCAAACTTCAACGTCAGATCATCCTGGAGGGTTTAAACATGAAGATCTCTAAGTCCCACCCCACAGCCTGTAATTCACTAAGTCTGGGATGGCCTGCAACACCCCTCCCTCCAGGTGATTCTAATGCAGGTGGTACAAGGACCACACTCAGGTGCATATTTTGAGTCTATCATAGTCATGAAATTCAAATTCAACTGGCAAAATGAAAGCCAAACTCCTTTCATCCTCAGAATTAGTAATATGGTTGGGAGACTTGCTAGTAAGGGTGGAGGTGACCTACTAAGACACTCAGAACAGAATAAGTCATGCCAAGAACTGAGTGTAGAAGGGCACTGGCCCCAGATAAACAACAGCTGAAAGCTGGAAATCCTCAAGCAGGAAAAAGATTTGATGCCTCAAGCAAGGGGAAGCCAGGCTAGTTCTCTGACCCGTGAGACAGTGCATAAATATCTTAATGGCAGACACACTCCTGCTCACCACCAGGCCCAGTCATAATCCCAGAAGAATGCCCTGCTACTCTGGTGCCTCATTCCAATGCCATCAAGCCCTGCTCACCATTCTGGCAACATTCCTCTCCCTACTATCCCAGACACCTGTCTGACCCAGAAGTCACTGCCCTCAGACTTGGAGGTCAGATCTTGCAGGTCTAGACACCCGCCTGACCCAGAAGTCATTGTCCTCAGACTTGGAGGTCAGCCCCCGCCCACTAGATCTTGCAGGTCAGCCGTCTGCCACACAGATCTCGGGCTCTTGGAATGGCCTCCACACAATAACTCTGTTTGTGCTGTGATTACTGATGGGTGTTGTGTTGCCAGGGGCGACTCTGCACAAGGATTGATCAGCCTTATCAGAGTGCAGTCTCTGGGCTGCAGGCATTACTGCCTGGGATCACCACTTGTTTCTATTGCTGTTCCCAAAGGAAGAGGAATTCATGTCCCAACAGGAGAGGTTTCCAGTTGTGGTTATCTGGAAATGTGCAACAAAGGCAATTATCAATGGAGACACAGCCTGAAACTCTCCTTGGCCACATCTTCAGCCCCCTAACTCAGGGAGAGAGAGAGAAAGGGTAGGAGCCCTGGAGCTGCCCCCTGCAAAGGTCCTTGGAAGCTGGCAATGTGCCTCTCAGAGTGCCCACCAACCTCCTTTCCCTACCAAGCTCCACATAAGTGTTAAATTAATTAATACATTCCAACCAGATCTCAAGCTAGAAGCCAGTAAGATCCAGCATGAACACTTAGAAGGATCCCTTCTTTTTGAAATGTGAGGAATTTGGATGCATTGAAAAATAAGTGAACATGTTATCACACAATAACATTTCCTACCTTTTTTTTTTTTTTTTTTAAGATGGAGTCAGCCTCTGTCATGTCGCCCAGGCCGGAGTGCAGTGGCGTGATCTTGGCTCACTTGTAACCTCCGCCTCCTGAGTTCAAGTAATTCTCCTGCCTCAGCCTCCCCGAGTAGCTGGGACTACAGGCACGTGCTACCACACCCAGCTAATTTTGTTTTTGTATTTTCAGTAGAGACAAGGTTTCACCATGTTGGCCTGGCTGGTCTCGAACTCTTGACCTCAGGTGATCTGCCCGCCTCGGCCTCCCAAAGTGCTGGGATTACAGGCATGAGCCGCTGCGTCCGGCCTGTTTTCTAACTTAAGAGGTTACTATGTGCCAGGTACTATGCCAAGTCCCTTGCACATAGTAATTCACTGAAACCTTACAGTAACTCTTTAGGGTAGATATGACCATTATTTTCCCCATTTTATAGATGCAGAAACTGAAGTTCACAGATTAGTGATGTGTCCAAGATAGCAGGGCTAGTTGAAGAAATAGCCAGCATTCATGACCCTAACCACCAGGCTTCTCCAGTGCCTGCCAAGACACCCTGTCTTGCTACCAGAAACAGGATGGATAACTTCAAAAGGCAAAAGAAACAAATATCACTCATCTTCATCAAAAGGAAGTATAATATAGGAGCACTGACTAGGAGTTTAAGTCCCATTGCTCTAACTTACCATCTGTTTGACCTTGAACAGGTTGAATAATTAAATCTCTTTGAGTCTTAGATCACTCATCTATAAAATGGGAACAATAACATATTCTGCCCGCTTGGACTGACAGGAAAATAAAATCAAATGAAAAATATGTATGAATACATATGAACTTTGAACTTATAAATCACATTTTGTTTTGCTTTGTTTTGTTCTGTTTGAGATGGAGTTTCGCCATGTTGCCCAGACTGGTCTCAAACTCCTGGGCTCAAGTGATATTCCTGCCTCAACCTCCCAAAGTGCTGAGATTACAGGTGTGAGCCACTGTGCCTGGCCCAAATCATGCTTAAAAGAGTGATTTTAGAGCGTGGCGTCTGTGACTCAATGTAGTGACCTCTGAAAAAGGTTAGGGATTGTGATGCTAAATTCAGATATCAAGCAAGATTCCTTACTTTGTCCCCCAAATAACTACTCTATATGTATAGCATGTACAAAGTGATCTAAATTTTTTCACCTAGAGTAGGATCTTAAGTCACAGGAATGCGAGCCCAAGCTAATACTCTGCCCTCTTTCTCTACCCCCACCCCCTCAACCCTCATGCCAGGCTCTCTTGAAACCCAGGTTTCAACTATCAGGTTAAGCCCACATAGGTTCTGATATACTTGAAAGATTCCCAATTATTGCATTTCAGGAGAATCCCTATTTTTCTCACCAATCTCTAAACAAACCAAAAAATGCTCTAAGATTTTTGTTGTTGTTGTTTTGAAACAGGGTCTTTCTCTGTTGCCCAGGCTAGAGTGCAGTGGCACACTCATGGCTCACTGCAGCCTTGACCTCCTGGGTTCCAGTGATCTTCCCACCTCAACCTCCTGAGTAGCTGGGACTACAGGCATGTGCCACTATACCCGGCTAATTTTTTTCTACTTTTTCTAGAGATGAGGTCTTGCTGTCTTGTTCCAAGCTGGTCATGAACCCCTGGGCTCAAATGATCCTCCTGCCTCAGTATCCCAAAGTGCTGGGATTAGGCATGAGCCACTATGCCCAGCCTAAGATTTTTAATTCTGTTTTTGACATTGCACTCTTAGAGATAGAAATGGTTAAGAAGTACAGAAAACCAAAACGTTGATCCATATGTACATCTAGCAAAGATTAGGGATCATTATGCCACAAGCCACACCATTAATGAGCAATCACTGTGCACTCAGTACCAAGTGGTGGGCTCAGTACTGGGGATAGAGATCAAGGCACTTGTAGATGCTAGATCTAGTAGAGAAACTGACATGTTGATAGACCATTATAGGCTTCCTTAGAGGGAAGCCCAGGAGCCGTGGGGACACAGAATAGGCACTTAGAACCCCTGGGGAACCCAATAATGTTTTTAGGGGTGGCCAGATGAAGGTCATTATGAAGAGAAGCCAGAAAGTTTACAAAAACCCAAGTAAGAGTCACCAAACCCAAGGGAGAAGACATTGAAAGAGAGAGCAACAGATGCTACAGCAACAGCAACAGATGCCACAGAAGGGTCAAATTAGAAGAGGCCTGAAAGTATGCTTTGGGATTTCAAAATTAGAAGAGTAGGGTCATTGACACATGCAGCATAGATGTGGCTGGAAATGTAGAGGCTCCCTAGAGCTGGGCTGAGGAGAAGAGTTAAGGAAAAAGAAGAATTGGCCAGGTGCAGTGGCTCATGCCTTTAATCCCAACACTTTGGGAGGCCAAGGCGGGTGGATTACTTGAGGTCAGGAGTTCGAGACCAGCATGGCCAACATGGTGAAACCCTGTCTCTACTAAAAATACAAACATTAGCCAGATGTGGTGGTGCACGCCTGTAATCCCAGCTACTCGGGAGGCTGAAGCAGGAGAATCCCTTGAAACTGGGAGGTGGAGATTGCAGTGAGCTGAGATCACACCACTGCACTCCAGCCTGGGCAACAGAGTGAGACTCCATCTCAAAAAAAAAGAAAAAAAAAAAGAAGAATGAAGAGACTGTGCAGTGGAAGACTGTCATGATAGGGTTCAAGGAGGACCAAGGGGACAAGAGAATGGCCCTGGGTCGAGGTAGGAAGCAAAGTCATCTCTCAGAATGGGTGGGGAGGGGATGACGAAGGGCTTTGAGGGGTACCGTGAGGGTCTGGAAAAGCCACCAAGAGGAATGAAAGTGGGAGGTGCCCGATGGAGAGGGAGGATTCTGGGAAACCCATGCATTTGTGGTGGCACCAGGTCTGCAGAGTTGGGTGGATGACTCTCTGGGGCTTAGCCACAGAAGCCAGGTATGGAGAATCCCAGGGTTAGGGATGGACAGACAGGACAGTGTTGAGGACACTGACAACAGGGTGGTTGAAAAGATAGGTCATGGGTTCCATGCTGGATAGGAAATCCAAAGGAGAGGGGATAGATGGGAGGAAATATGTGGTGGCAGGAAAGGTGAGAGGAAACCGACTTTGTTCGTTGGTGAACCATTCCAAGTGATGATAGGGTCAGGTGTGGCCACAGAATTGGAGTTTCTAAAGATGCTCAACTCCTGGGTTTTCTCTTCCCCTGGTTCCTTTATGGGAAATAATCAATCTGAGGACTGGGCAAGGCTCCAGCACTTTCTTTCCACTCTGAACCAGCACTGGGAAGGCTCTGCAAGATCGGGGGCAGGGGGAGAGGCTCATTCATGACTGGTTTTCCTTCTGAAATGAAAACTTGTTTATAATCAGGACTCCCACCACCTTTGAGATACAAGCATTTGTGGAAAGGGCTCCTTGAGGGACGTCATCAGGGGCTTTAGAGATACCTCAAGTGGTAGATGCACTCACAAGAATAATTCCCTGCCATAATGGGGCAGCAGACAGTGGTGATGCTCATTATTTACTTTGCTAGTTAGCATGTGAGGCCTGAGGTTATTAAATATAAATGGCGCAAAGCTCTGTCATTCCAAGGCCCGCTGGGGAATGGCAGCTTCTAACTGATGTGGAGCAGTGCCAGGGTGGAATTTCTAAAGAGAAAGACTGACATTTTCCTCCTTTTCTGCCCTGATTCCGCGCGTTATCTCTCAGGGCCTTCCCAACACTCTCCACAGAGAAGGAATATGCCTTTCAGCACATACTCCCTTGCTCTCTTGATGACCTTGACATTGCCCACCATCTTTGTTGCCTTCCAACCACAAGGTCCCCTGCTCGTGACTACTGTCCTCCTGCCTCCATTCCAGCATGGGAAATCCAATCTTGAGCTTGCCTGGAATCACCCCCGAACACGATTCTAACTCCAGGGACAGAGGGTCAGCAGCACAGCCAATGGATGACAGCCCCAGCCCTGCAGCTGGGACACCTCTCAGCCCCACCAGAACACACCACACCTAAAATAGCAGAAGTGGAAGGGCTCAACTGGCCATTTAACGACATATACATCCACCCAAACACAGAGGAAGGTTGGGTGTTTTTTGGTTCATAACCTTGAAAAGGTGATTTATATACCCAGATATAGAGTACCTAGGAATAAGCGGGAGATGCCGGCTCCTTCCTGGGTTGTTCAACAGAATTGTGAGTGGAAATGGTGGAATTGCTAGCTTTCATCATTTCCATATGGTTACTTAGCACCCATGTTCTGATTTAGAAAACGAAGATATTTGGGTGAGAGTTTAGGCAAGGAAAATGTTTGGATCTGTGAGAGTTGCCCAGAAAGCAGAGCTTGAGACAAAAGCTTACATGTGAATACACTATTGGGGGGTGTGAGCCCAGGGAGCATAACTGAGGCTCCAGGAACTGACATAGGGAGGGAGGCAGAAGCACTTGAGTGTGTGTCACTGGGGTGGCCACATTCCTGGCTGCTTGATTTGGAGGGACTGTCTGAGGACTGTAAGAAGTGTCTCAGGACCCGCCCCTGGAGTAAAGGGGAGGGCATTTACCCACTGGCCCCTTCTCCAAAGGTAAAAGGCTCTGCACACCTGCCAGAGCCGAGTTTCCAGAATGCAGTGGCTTGGCACTGAATGGGTTCCAGTGCTTTCTAAGCTGCAGTGTCAAAAGAGATGCCTTGGGCTGGGGCTGAGAGATGGCAGCTGCAGGCCTGAGGCAAGATACTGTCAGTTTACACCTGCCAGAGCTGCTGGGGACATTCACAGGTCTGACTGCCACAGCAGTGGCTGGAAGGATCTCAGAGGGTGTTTAAGAGGTGTGTGGTACAGACTATTTTCAAAAAGAGGGATAAATTTGGAGCCAAAAAAGATATCTTAAGTTAAGATGGAGGGATATAAGATATCAAATGTCTTTTAATGTTACAGTATTCTTTTAGGGAGGCAGCATTAGGCTAGTGGCTTTGAGGTCATTTCAACCTGGGCTCAGATTTCGACCTGGGTTCAGTGTCCACCTCTATTGTTTCCGAGTTGTGTGACCTTGGAGAAGTTATTGAACTTCCCTGAGCCCCTCGTCTAGAAATTGCCAATGTCCACATCGTACGTTTTTGTAAAGATTGTGTATGTAAATTGCTTAGTATAGCATCTTTACATAATAGTTGCCCAACTAATGGAAGCTGATGTATTTTACTATAGAGAAAATTACTGACCATGGAATGTAAGGCATGCAGGAAGACAATGGGGTGAGGTGCTAAAGCCTCAAAAATCAAATATAGAAGTGAAAGAAGATATCATATGGTTGCAGGAAACCAAAAAGACTTCTAAATGTTCCGAACAACCAAGCAGCTTCTATCTACAATGACTACGTATCCTGGTATTTCCAAGACAGCATCCATTTGAAATATTCTCTCTGGTTGTCCCAGTACATAAACTCATATTTGAGAGGCAGTCACCTTGATCTTGAACGAGAAAACAGCATTATAGGTCTATCCCACCCAGGAGGGAAAACATCAGCCTCTAGTTTTCTTTATTCCACCCACTCCTGGAGTGTCAGAAGCATAACCCTTCTTTTCTGAGATTCTTCCTCCAACACCTCGCCTGAAGAGGCAGTTTTGTTTGCAGAAGTAAGTTAATTAATAGCCACGGGCCTTTCAGAAGAACCAGAAACTTGCCTTGCAATGGATACCCCACAGCAGAGGAGGAACCAAAATCCACAGGTGGAGGACACCCCGCCTTTAACCTCCGTGCCGTCCCCGCAGCCCTCCCCTGCTGAGCCTGTGGGATCCACCACAGCAAGAAAATGGTTTGGCTTTTTCTGTTATGAACATGATAGAAGCTCATTTAGTATATTTTTAAAATAAAGAAACATAGAAGAAGTAAGAAAAGACTCTTTTTTTTTTTTTTTTTTTTGAGACAGAGTCTGGCTCTGTCACCCAGGCTGGAGTGCAGTGGCACGATCTCGGCTCACTGCAACTTCTGCCTCCCAGGCTCAAGCAATTCTCCCACCTCAGCCTCCCGAGTAGCTGGGATCACACAGACGCGCACCACCATGCACGACTAATTTTTGTATTTTTAGTAGAAAAGGGGTTTCACCATGTTGGCCAGGCTGGTCTCGAACTCCTGACCTCAAGTGATCCTCCCACCTCAGACTCCCAAAGTGTTGGGATTACAGGCGTAAGCCACTGTGCCCAGCTAAAAACTCATTTTCTTACAACCTAATAACAACTGTCAACATTTTATGTTTCCTCCTGTTCTTTTGTTTGTTTAATTTGTTTTTCGTAGCTGTTTTACGCTACACATATATGATTTTATATTCTATATTTAAAATGCAATGTGGTCACATAATAAGCAGCAATATAACATAAGACAGAAAATGGCTTGGCTTGAAGTCCAAGGGTCTGAGTATGAATCCCAGCTCTGACACTTACCGTAAGACTTTGGACATACGATTTACCTTTTCTTAGACTCAGGTTTCTCATCTATATAATGAAGATTATAGACACATCCATTCTCTGCTGCTAGTTTTCTGTGTGGTCCTCTAGACTGGGAGCTCTGTGGGCAATGAGCCCCTTCTGACTGGTCCTCTGCTACGTCCTGACAGTTGGGCTCTGATTGGTTAAAGATGGCCACTTAGTCGTGACTGTTCTCCCATCCACAGCTATAGATTTTTTCTCCATCCCTTGGAATCTTGGGCTGGCCTTGTGAGGTAGCCAACTTCCAGAATGGCCCCCACAATTCTCACTTCCTGGTCATTCCTGCTCTTTCATAATCTCTCCTTCCACCATGAGTCAGGAGTCATGATAGATAGAGCATGGTGGAAATGAGAATGAATGATTTCTCAGGCTAGCTTATAAAGGGCATTTGGGCTGCTGCCTTAGTTTCCTGGATTACTTGCTTGGGGAAAAGTAGTCATCACGTTGTGAAGATACTCAGGCAGCCTGTGGAGAGGCTGGATGTGCAGAAAAACTGAGACTACCCACTAACGACAAGCACCAGTTTGTCAATTATATGAGTAAGCCACCTTGGAAATGGATCCTCCAGCCTCAGTCAAGCCTTCAGATGAGTACAACCTTGGCCAACATTTTCCCTGCAATCTCATGGACACTCCCAAACTGAACTGCCCAGAAAAACTGCTACATAATTCCTGACCCACAGAAACTGTGAGAGATAAATGTTTATCGTCATTTTAAACCACATTTTGGGATTGTTATGCAACAATAAATAAAACACCCCATGACTGGCTTTGTGCAGTAGAATGCAGTAGCTGTGACATTCTGGGATTTCTAAGCTCAGGCTTTAAGAGAACTGAAGCTTTCACTTCTTGACCTTAGGAATCCAGGCACCATGCTTTAAGAAGCACAGGGCACATGGAGAAACCACATAGAAGAGAACTGAGGCACTCCAGGTGAAAGCCTCACTGAACCTCATAGCCAAGAGTTAGCACTGGTTGGCATCTCTGTGCATGGACCATCTTGGAGGTTCCAGCCATGTCATGCCCTAGACACCTTAGCTATCACCACAGACAGCAAAACACACAGCTGAGCTCAGTCAACCCACAGAAATGTGACATAATAAAATGGCAGTTGTGTTCAGCCCGAGTTTTGGAGTGATGTGTTGTACTGCAATATTTAATCATAAGCTGGCTGAGCTTCTGGCATCTAATTGACTCTTGAAAAATATCTGGTGGGATGGGCGTGGTGGCTCACACCTGTAATCCTAGCATTTTGGGAGGCCAAGGTGGGCAGATTGCCTGAGCTCAGGAGTTTGAGACCAGCCTGGGCAGCACAGTGAAACTCCATCTCCACTAAAACACAAAAAATTAGCCAGGTGTGGTGGCGCGTGCCTGTAATCCCAGCTACTTGGGAGGCTGAGGCAGGAGAATTGCTTGAATCCGGGAGGTGGAGGTTGCAGTGAGCCGAGATTGCGCCATTGCACTCCAGCCTGAGCGACAGAGTGAGACTCTGTCTCCAAAAAGAAAAAAAAGAAAACAAAAGATCTGGTGAACACATGGGTGACCCTTGTTGAGTCTCAGCTTCCTCTTCTATAACATCGCAGAGGTTGGGCTATTCCATGCCACACATTCTACTAGTCTCCATCTCTCTGTGGTGTTATGTCTCCTAGCAGGGTCATACTTTATTCTTGCAGGAACTCCAGCATCTGTGGCATCTCTGTCCTCCGCCGCATGCTAGTTCCTTCTCCCTTCTTTCTGAGGCGCTCACAAACCCCAGGCACCCACTTCCTCCTGAAACTCTCCTGGTGTTTCGATCATGGGGCTGTGCGATTTGGCAGGAGGAGAGCAGTACAGGCCCTCTGCCTTTTGGGTTACACCTGCTCAGTTCAGCTAGAGGACACTACAAACGTTCCCAACAGGGCCCTGTGACACACAGGTGACAAGAGGAACAAATGCGGACCGTCTGCCATCTACCCTTACTCAAGGCCAAGTCCTGGAGTTGTCTTTTTGCTAGAACATGACTGGCCTCTTTCACAGTGTCCAGGGCCTGGGCTACATTTCCTAGAGCAGAGATGAGAAGCCAGCTTCTGAGAATGAATACTCAGCCTTGGGTTTATTAGGTTCCCTTATTTGCCACAGAAACACCAGGATCGGCTGGGCCCGGTGGCTCGTGCCTGTAATCCCAGCATTTTGGAAGGCCAGGGCGGGTGGATCGCCTGAGGAGTTCAAGACCAGCCTGGGCAACATGGTGAAACCCTGCCTCTACTAAAAATACAAAAATTAGCCTAGCGTGGTGCCAGGCACGTTTAATCCCAGCTACTCAGGAGGCTGAGGCAGGATCACCTGAACCTGGGAGGCAGAGGTTGCAGTGAGCCAAGATAGTGCCACTGCACTCCAGCCCGGGTGACAGAGTAAGACTCCATCTCAAAAAAAAAAAAAAAAAAGAAAGAAACATGATGATGATCACTTTTACTAGTGTGTCTACGGCCATCTGGGGGCAGGGGATAGATCCCTATCATTCCCATTAAAACAATAAATAAGTAAAAAGGCAACTGAGGGGCCAGATGTGGCGGTTCATGCCTGCAATCTCAGCACTTTGGGAGGCCGAGGCGGGCATATCACAAGGTCAGGAGTTCGAGACCAGCCTGGCCGACATGGTGAAACCCATCTCTACTCAAAATACAAAAATTAGCCGGGCATAGTGGTGGGCACCTGTAATCCCAGCTACTCGGGAGGCTGAGACAGAAGAATCGTTTGAACCTAGGAGGCAGTGGTTGCAGTGAGCTGAGATCATGCCACTGTGTACTGGGCAACAGAGCGAGACTCCATCTCAAAAAAAAAAAAAAGGAAACTGAGGCCTGGAGAAGCCAAGTCTCTGGCCTAAGGTCACAAAACAAACCCAGCTTACTGGCAGAATTGGAACTGCCTTCTTTGTATATCCAATCACCCACTCCACCCTCCTACACTCACCTGGCCTGCCGTGTCACTCTGAGCCATCACGGTGCGACCTACTTAAATCATTATTCAGAAGACCAGTTGGCCCTTCCTGACTATAAGTCATCCCCAAAGCATCATTGTCACCATTATAATTAGTAAGACCTCATTAAACTAAGAAGGTACCTGTCCCAGACTTTAGAAAGCCACCTGGTTTCCAGAGGCTGGGAGGACTATAACATTATTCATCTATCCAGCAGAAAATACTGATTGAATGCCTGCTGGGTTCTGGGGTGCCCTACAAGGTGTTAGTGAACAAAATCCAGGCCCTTCTCACAAGGAGCTCGCAGTCTAGTGGGAAATTCAGAAGCGCTTCCTCTGCTTGTGTGCACATTATGATGGTGAATGTCGCATACCCTGGCCCAGCCCATGGGATGTTTTCATACATTGCAGAGCAGAAGAGAAAACAGCAACCTTCCCCTTACACCCCAGACTTGTCCAACTGCCTGCTGGGTCTCGCCTGTTGGATGCTAATAATCATCTCAAATCATCTCCTGTTAACATGCATCAAACAGAGCTCTTAGGCTCTGCCCACCCTCTCTTCATCAATGGCACCCACCCATCCACTTACTCAAGTCAAGAACAATGAGTTGTCTCAGTTTCATCCTTGTCCTTGATTTCATCCTCTCCCGGTCATATCAATCCATGAGCAAGTCCTGGGCTGGGCATGTCCAAACTCTGTCCCAAATCCAACCCCACAGCCACCATCCTCTCTCACCTCATGCCTCTGCTGTTACTCAATGATTCCACTTCAAAACAATCATCACAAATCTCAAATGGGCACTGGGCCCTGGCTGGCAAGCCTATATTACCTGGGTGAGTTCACTCTGCCACTCTCAGACCTCTGTGACCGCTCTTTCCACAGAAGGCGTAACCTCTCTAGCTTCCTGAGACTTTACTATTGCAACCATTTCCCCCTTTCTCCTGCAAAATCAGTTTCTTCCTGTCTACCAGATTATTCCCATCAGCATCCAAACATGTTCTCCTATCTCCCTTCTGAAAAATTCCCTTCCTCTTGCCTATCACCCCTCTCGCTGCTGCTCCATTCCCAGCTGTCCTTTACAGCAAAACTTTTCCAAACAGTTCTCTTCCTCTCCTATCATCCTCTTTCACCTGCTCCAAAGTGGCTTCTGCCTCTTCTGCTCCCTAAAACTGCTCTTGTCAGACCACTGATGATCTCCACTCTGCCAAATCCAGAGGTCACGTCTGGGTCTCTGTCTTACTTGGCCCTTATACAATCCTTTTCAAAACATCCATTGAGACCGGGAGCAGTGGCTCCCGCCTGTAATCCCAGCACTTTGGGAAGCCCAGGCAGGTGGATTACCTGAGGTCAGGAGTTCGAGACTAGCCTGGCCAACATGGTGAAACCTTGTCTCTGCTAAAAATACAAAAATTAGCCAGGTGTGTTGGCGCATACCTGCAATCCCAGCTACTGGAGAGGCTGAGGCAGGAGAATCACTTGAACCCCGGAGGCGGAGGTTGCAGTGAGCCGAGATCACACCACTGCACTCCATCTAGGAAAAAAAAAAAAAATTAGAGATCAAAACATCCATTGGCCACCTCTCAGTCTATCCAAGCCTGATTCACTTAGAATGAGCTCTTCTGTTCTCTCCAGGCCATGGTGGGATGGAGAGATGTCAAGTCTAAGCACTCAGGTCACACATTTGTGGTGGTCCAGCAGATCGGACTTAAGAAAGGACGTCAATCCGTCCACTGGTGCTGGAAAATGCAAGGGTGGAATGTTGGCCAGGGTAGGCCATGAGATGTCCACTAGGATCACCAGACAATGTCCCTGTGAACTTTTCTCTTTATCTTTTACACAGGGCTGAAAATAGAAAATGTAAAACATTGATACAGTCCAGGCACAGCAGCTCATGCCTGTAATTCCAGCACTTTGGGAGGCCAAGGCAGGAGGATTGCTTGAACCCAGGAGTGTGAGACCAGCCTGGGCAACATAGTAAGACCTCATTTCTACAAAATAAAAAAATAACAAAATTAGCCAGGCATGGTGGCATGTGCCTGTAATTCTAGCTACTCGGGAGGCTAAGGCAGGGGGATCATTTGACCCTGGAAAGTCAAGGCTGCAATGTGCCATGATTGTGCCACTGCACTCCAGCTTGGGTGACAAACAGAGTAAGATCCTGTCAATCAACCAATCTAAATAAATAAAAATAAAAATGCATAAATAAAACGTTGATACAGGGAGTGACAGGATCACTAGTGTTTCTTTTTCCCTTCTCAATTTCCATGATTGCTCTTAAAATGGTGTTTAGGGGCTGGGCACGGTGGCTTGTGCCTCTAATCCCAGCACTTTGGGAGGCTGAGGTGGGCAGATCACTTGAGCTCAGGAGTTCAAGACCAGCCTGGGCAACATGGTGAGACCCTGTCTCTACCAAAACCACAAAAAAATTAGCTGGGCATGGTGGCACATGCCAGTAGTCCCAGCTACTCGGGAGGCTGAGGCAGGAGGATTGCCTGAGCCCGGGAGACAGAGGTTGTAGTGAGTCAAGATCGCGCCACTGTACTCCAGCCTAGGTGAAAGAGCGAGATTCCTTCCGTCTCAAAACAAACAAACAAAAAATGGTGTTTAGGCAACAGAGAAAAGTTGAGTGTCAAAATTTACAATGCCTGATAAAGAAGATTTGGCCCTCATCTGCACGATCCCGCCTATGGGCGGTGACCAGGGAAGAATCCCCACCACAGGCAGCAATTCATGGAGACCTGCTCACGGCAGCGGCAGCTCAGAAGGATGTGACGGCTGGAGCCTAGCTGGCATCACTCAGGATTCCTGTGCAGCAGGGATTGTGTCTCAGTGACCCTTTCAAGAACTTGGCTATAGAATCCATGCACCTGCTATATACTCTGTTGAACCAGGGAACCACTTGAAACTTTGCCTTTTCTCTCTTTCTGGAGATCAATCCATATTCAATCCCAATCTTTTGTATCAATACCGATCTCCTTCTCAGACCTCTTCACCTTTATTGGACTCAGAAGCTTCAGTTCTCCTTCCTCTAAAGATGGAATCAAAGCCTTGTTGTCCTGAAAACACATTTCCTTTGGCCCGGGGTTGTAAATCAAGAATGGCCTAGGTCCCTCCGGTCCTCTCCTGAGGCCCCTTGCATATGTCCCATGTGACACATCAAAAGAGCCATACACATAATTATTAGCATCTCTGCTCCTGAACTGTGGACTCCAGGAATGCAGAAACTGGACCTTGTCCCCTCCCTCCTTTCCCAAGACCAGGCCCTTTAGAGGCTCTCTAGAAACACTTGGTTGCTGAAAGAGTGAAATCCACTAGGGGCCCGTGAAAGACCCTCTCTGGGCCTGTTGAACTCAAGGAAACACTTCTCAGTTCTTCTCTGTCCTTCTCCCAGCTTTTCTAGACACAACATACTCTATCCAGCTAGCGTTTGGAAAGGTCCTGTCTGGCTCCAGCCTCATCTGCCAGAAAGAGAGAGAGAAAAAAGTTACTGCGTGCTGAGTTGAGATATTTTTAGGCTAACAGCTGCTGGGATGAACCAGAGTTTCTGTTCTTTTTTTTTTTTTTGAGACAGGGTCTGGCTTTGCCACCCAGGCTGGAGTGCAGTGGTGCCATCACGGCTCACTGCAGCCTCCACCTCCTGGGCTCAAGTGATCCTCCCACCTTAGCCTCCTGAGTTGCTGGGACTACGGGCATGCACCACCACACCTAGTTAATTTTTGCATTTTTTGTAGAGATAGGGTCTCACTATGTTGCCCAGGCTAGTCTCCAACTTCTGGGCTCAAGCGATCCTCCTACCTCAGACCCCAAAGTGCTGGGATTACATGTGTGAGCCACCTGCCTGGCCCTGAGTTTCTGTTCTCCTTCCGCAAGGTGTGACAGACATCACTTCTTCCTGGGCCCCAGAAGCTTCAAACTGACAAGTCCCATCTAGGGAGCAGAGCAGTTCCATGAGGAAATTCCTGATTCTGTGGCTGAGTCTGGACAAAAAAGAGTGATGCTAAAGGACAAAAAAAGGGTATGCTAAATTTTGCTTTCTCTTAAGGACTCCTGAAGACTGAAAAGCCAAGATCTATTAAGAGGGGTGTGGTTTTGAGTCTAGCCCACTGGGAACCAGCTACATGAGTGCTATGTGACAGGCCCAAGCCTGGCTGCTGATTCTGGCAGAGTTGGCCAGGTGAGGCATGAGTGTCCTGGGAAAACAATGTGGGAGGGTGGACAGGAAGTGCCTGCCCAGACAGAGTAGGGGGAAGGATAGGGATGTGAGTAAAACCAAGGATGTGCACGCACGTGTGTGTGTGTGTGTGTGTGTGTCTGTGTGTCTGTGTGTTTACAAACTGACAAGAGGTGTAACTCTCTTTCCTTTTGATGCTGTGACCTCCCCCAAGGGACTTTGTCCAATAATGGTTGGTGAGTTTCCTCACTGTAAAGGGGAACACTAGACGTTTCTAGAAATGTAACAAGGGCTGCATCAAACTACAGTTGGGAAGTGTGTGTGTAAAATTGTCATAAGATTATTGATTATGGCTGGGCGCAATGGCTCATGCTTGTAATCCCAGCAGTTTGGGAGGGCAAGCAGGTGGATTGCTTGAGCTCAGGAGTTCAAGACCAGCCTGGGCAACATGGTAAAACTCCATCTCTACAAAAAAAGTAAAATAATAATAATAATAATAATAATAATAATAATAGCAGCTGGACTTGGTAGCATGCCTGTAGTCCCAGCTTCTTGGGAGACTAAGGTGAGAAGATCATTTGAACCCAGGGAGGTGGAGGCTGCAGTGAGCCGAAGTTGTGCCACTGCACTCCAGCCTAGATGACAGAGCAAGACTCCATTAAAAAAAAAAAAAAAAAAAAAAACACAGAGGTTTAAAAGAATAAGGACCAGACCTTTAAAATTTCTGTCCAACTTTATAATCCTATTTTAAAATAAATGCAAGTTTTTGGCTGGGCACAGTGGCTCACACCTGTAATCCCACCACTTTGGGAGACTGAGGCGGGCGGATCATGTGAGGTCAGAAGTTCGAGGCCAGCCTGGCCAACATGGTGAAACCCCATCTCTATTGAAAATACAAAAATTAGTTGGGTGTGGTGGCGGGTGCCTGTAATCCCAGCTACTCGGGAGGCTGAGGTAGGAGAATCACTTTAACCCAGGAGGCAGAGGTTGCAGTGAGCCAAGATTGTACCACTGTACTCCAGCTTGGGCAACAAGAGTGAAACTCGTCTCGAAATAAATAAAATAAAATAAAATAAATACAAGTTTTTGAAAAACAAAATAGAGTGATGTGTTTTGGTTTTAGGGAAACCTTAACTTTTGTTTGATGGGAGAGGAGGTTGAACAAAACTATTCTAGAAAGCTACCCCTTTCTTCTGTGTTTCTCACTAATTAGGCAGAAGAGGAATCATGGGGCTGGCTTGTCCTGTAGACTCTCGGATCTTTTGTTTTATAGCTATATTTTAAGCTTTTTTTTCTTTCAGTAGTTTCCTCATCTGTATATTTTAAACTTTTTAATCATAGAAAATTTCAAACACGGGAGGGCAAGACAGGAGAATTGCTTGAATCTGGGAGGTGGAGGTTGCAGTAACTGAGATCACTTCACTGCACGCTAGCCTGGGCAACAGAGCAAGATTCTGTCTCAAAACAAAACAAAACAAAAAGGCTGGGCACTCACACCTGTAGTCCTAGCACTTTGGGAGGCCGAGGTGGTGGATCACCTGAGGTCAGGAGTTCAAGACCAGCCTGGCCAACATGGCGAAATCCTGTCTCTACTTAAAAATACAAAAATTAGCTGGGCATGGTAGCATGCATCTGTAATCCCAACTACTTGGGAGGCTGAGGCACGAGAATCGCTTGAACCCAGGATGTGCAAATTGCCGTGAGCAGAGATCCTGTCACTACATTCCAGCCTCGGTGAAAGAACGAGACTCTGTCTCAAAAATAAAAAAATAAAACAATAAAAAAGAGAAAGAGAAAGAAAATTTCAAACAGATACAAAAGCAGAGAGGATAGCAGCAGAATCAACGCCTATGTACCCATAACCCAATGAGCAACACATGCCTAATCTTTTTTCATCAACCCCCTACTCCTCTCTCAATTGTGTTTTCAAACAAATTCCAAATATATTATTTCATTTGTAAGTACTTCGTTATGTATCTTTAAAAATACATGACCACAATAACATTAGCATGCCTAGAAAAAGTAACAATAATTCCTTAATATCATAAAATAGCCAGCCAGAGTTAAGTTTTCCTGATTTTTTTCCTTCATATTTGGCATTGAGTATTTATCAAGAGTCTTCAAAATGTTTAGGCTATCAAGTCCACTTCTATAAATATTTCCTGAATGCAGAATAAACTTTCTACATAGAGATGTTTTCTGCAGTGCTATTGATAATGAAATGTGGCCAAATTAAATGGGCACACTAGGTAAATTAAGTCACGGTCATATCCAGTGAAATAGCACTGTGGTTAGAGAAAGGCAGTGACGTTAGAAAGACTTACTCCACCATTTATTTACTATTAAGTGACCTGCCTTCTCGAAGCATCATTTTACAGATAAAATATGGGTGATGGTAATACCTACCTCACAGGTTAGGCCTTACCATTGTGAGGACTACACAAAAATGCACCTGAGACAGCAAAGTGTTTGCATGGTTGCAAGTGAGCCCTCAATATATGGTCACTATAAAATGTGCAGTAACAAATGTTCGTGAAGAACCTGTAGTAACATAAAAAATTATTATAACGTCAAGTTTAAAAATGATAAAACAGGCCAGTCCTGATGGCTCACACCTATAATCCTAGCACTTTGGGAGGCTGAGGCTGGAGGATTGCTTGAGCCCAAGAGTTGGAGACCAACCTGGGCAACAAAGGGAGACCTCTACAAAACAATAAAAACAGGCTGGGCGCGGTGACTCACGCCTGTAATCCCAGCACTTTGGGAGGCCGAGATAGGTGGATCACTTGAGGTCAGGAGTTCGAGACCAGCTTGGCCAACATGGCGAAACCCTGTCTCTACTAAAAATGCAAAAATTAACCGGGCATGGTGGCATGCAGCTGTAGTCCCAGCTACTCGGGAGGCTGAGGTATGAGAATCGCTTGAACCTGAGAGGCAGAAGTTGCAGTGAGCCAAGATTACATCACTGCAACTCCTGCCTGGGTGACAGAGCAAGACTGTCTCAAAACAAACAAACAAAAAATGAAAAACAAAAAAATTACCTGGGCATGGTGGCACTCACCGGTAGTCCCAGCTGCTTGGGAGGCTAAGATGGGAGGATCACTTGAGCACAGGAGATCGAGGCTGCAGTGAGCTGTGATCATGCCACTGCACTCCAATAAAACAAATACACATATCCTATAACTACAGCCACATAAAGACAGTGTCTAAAGTTAATATGTCAAAATAACAGTTTATCATTGCGTAGTGATTCCCTATCGTCCCCCACCCCTGCCCTTATTCTGCTTCTGTAAAAACAATGCAAACTCATTACAGAAAATTTGGAAAGTGCAGAATGGGGGAAAAAAATCCAAGGTTTGATTAATTAATAAGGGGGCAATGTTGAGATTTTCCTTTTAAGTCCACAAGGTTTACCACACCCCCACCCATTGGCTACCAAGCCCGTTAGCGCTACCTCGTGGTCAAACTAAGCAACTACTCTTAGACAAAAAAAAAAAAAATCCAAGGAAGGATTAAACGAGCAATGGTATAGCTCCATAAGTAGCAAAAATGTTATGCTGGGTCTTTTATCTCGGGGCTTTCATGGACCCAGTGGGTATCCCAAGGGCCTCATGGAATTGACCTCAGGTGAACAAAAATAAGGCTCAACTATTTTATATGACTGACTAGTCCGTGATACATTCTCCATGAATCTAGCCCACCCTTAGGGCTATCCTCTGTTCAGCCTGAGCCTTTCTTGAAATTTGTCTCCACTGTGTCCAATGTACAGAGAGGAGCAAGCCCACCCACCAGTGCAGAGAAAACCTGGCCCCTGCCCGCTGGAAGCCCACCTGAAAGAGGGTGGTCCGAGAGGAACCCACACCCGCATCCTCCACCCACATCGAATTCCCCCGGCGCCAACTGTTCTGGCCTTAAAGGACCAGAGGCCTAAAGGACCCTAAACCAGCTGTGGGGCCACTTGGCTCTGAAGTGTTTGGGGCGCTTTGACATAATTTTGTTGTGTCTGCCCAGAAATCCTGACGCAGGTGGTCGGGGGTGGGGGGCCCTGGGGATCTGTAATTGACAAAGACTCAGTGGGTTTGGGGACCTGGGACTTCCGAGATGATGACATTTCCGGAATTGCCAGTCTCTTCCGGAGGAGTCTGGAAAACTTCCTCCAGAGTGTGGCAATGTTTCAAGAGTGACACATGTCATCGAAGTAGGTCTCTGGAGGCAGGTGGCAGATTTCCTCCTGGCTCTGCCCCCAACCCTGCTGAGCCACAGCTTCTTCATCTGTGAAAAGAACATGGTACTCTTCATACCCACCTCTCAAGCTTGTTGTGAAGATTATTTAATGTAATAATTTAATTACATTTATATTTACATTTAGTCATAATTATTTAATATAGGTAAAGCCCAAAGCCCTTATTATTATTTTTGAGACAGAGTCTCGCTCTCTTGCCCAAGCTGGAGTGCAGTGGTGTGATCTCTGCTCACAGCAACCTCCACCTCCCGGTTTCAAGCAATTCTCCTGCCTCAGTCTCCCAAGTAGCTGGGACTACAGGCACACGTGCCACCACACCCAACTAATTTTTGTATTTTTAATAGAGATGGGGTTTCACCATATTAGCCAGGCTGGTCTCGAACTCCTGACCTCAAGTGATCTGCTCACCTCGGCCTCCCAAAGTACTGGGATTACAGACCTGAGCCACTGTGCCCAGCCCCCCTTATAATTATTACGTACATGTGGGTGCCTTTAAATAATGTTTAAAAGGAACAACCCTACTATGGTTTGAATGTGTGTGTCTCTTCTAAATGTGTGTTGAAATTTCATTCCCAATGCATGAGGTAGGGCTTTTAGGAGATGACTAGGTCAGAGAGCCCTGCCCTCATGAATGGGATTAGGGTTCTTATAAATGGGCTTACGGGAGTCTGTCCTTTTCATCCCTTTCTCCCTTTCCACCATGTGAGGACACAGCATTCGTCTCTTCTGGAGGGTGTAGCAACAAGGCACCGTCTCGAAAGCAGAGACGGAGCCCTCACCAGACACTGGATCTGCCAGTCCCTTGATGTTGTACTTTCCAGCCTCCAGAACTGTGAGGAATAAATTTCTACTATTTATAAATCACCCAGACTAAGGTATTTTGTTATAGCAGCAGGAACAGACTAAGACAAAGCCTTAAAGGAATCTTGAAGAAGAATCTCTTGGTGTAGTTAAAATACAGGGTTTGAGCCGTTCCCCTAAGTAAATTCAGGTGGAATCCCCATGTCATGGATGATCTGTGTCATTTATAGAAGTGACCTGTCTAGGGAAGGATGAGTAGTGGGTGCCTGAGGGGGATTTAGGGACAGCCAAGGCTGGTTGTAATGACTAGGGCAATGTCTCAAGGTTTATGACCAGTACGTGATGACATAGAATAGGGTTTTCCAAAGTGGGCACCACTGTGGTACTCAGATGCTTCTAGTAGTCCAGGGACCAAAGCTGGTGTATTAGGCCATTCTTGCATTGCTATAAATAAATACCTGAGACTGGGTAATTTACAAAAGAGGTTTAATTGGGTCATGGTTTTGCAGGCTGTCCAAGCGTGGTGCCAGCACCTGCTTGGCTTCTGGGGAGGCCTCAGGGAGCTTTTATTCCTGGCTGAAGGTGAAGTGGGAGCAGGCATGTCATGTGGCCAGAGCAGGAGCAAGAGAGAGAGTGGTGGTTGTGAAGGGTGCCACAAACCTAACTAGATCTCTTGAGAACTCACTATCACAAGGACAGCACCAAGCCATGAGGGATCCGCCCCCCATGACCCAAACATCTCCCACCAGGCCCCACCTCCAACACCGGGGTTTACAATTCAACGTGAGATTTGGCCAGGATATATATTCAAATTATATCAGTCTGTCGTTAGGTCTGCTGCCCACACCATTCCTGCTGATCCTATCTGTGGTGGGTTAGCTGACTTGAGCCCTCAGTGGTCTGGCCATTCAGTTTCTCACTGAAACCAATTAAACGCAGGTGGATTTGCCAGACTACAGCCCTGCAAGGGTGGGAACTTTGTCTTTTTCACCATTGTATGCCCAGCCCCTAGAATTGTACCTGGAAAACAGTGTGTGCTCAAAAATGCATATTGAATGAGTGAATAAATGAATGACTGAATGAAATCAGCCTCCTGAATTATTTACCCAACTCCTGACAGCTTGATTAATGAAGTAAGCTGATAAAGAAGTTTCCCTGTAATCCCAGCACTTTGGGAGGCTGAGGCGGGTGGATCACAAGGTCAGGAGATCGAGACCATCCTGGCTAACACGGTGAAACCGTCTGTATTAAAAATACATAAAAATTAGCCAGGCACGGTGGCGGGCGCCTGTAGTCCCAGCTACTCGGGAGGCTGAGGCAGGAGAATGGCGTGAACCCGGGAGGCAGAGCTTGCAGTGAGCCAAGATTGTGGCACTGCACTCTAGCCTGGGCGACAGAGCAAGACTTGTCTCAAAAAAAAAAAAAAAAAAGTTCCAGAGGCTGAGGGCCGTGGCTCACACCAGTAATTTCAGCACTTTGGGAGGCCAAGGTGGGAGAATCACTGGAGGTCAGGAGTTCAACTATCCTGGCCAATATGGTGAAACCCAGTCTCTACTAAAAATACCAAAAATTAGCCAGGCGTGGTGGTGCACACTTGTAGTTCCAGCTCCTTGGGAGGCTGAGGAGGAGAATCACTTGGACCCGTGAGGTGGAGGTTGCAGTGAGCCGAGATTGCGCCATTGCACTCCAGCCTGGGCAACAAGAGCGAAACTCCATCTCAAAACAAACAAACAAAAGAAGTTTTGGGAAACGTAAGGCCTGAACTAAAGCCCCACCTGGAAAGATGCTTTATTGACTGGCTGATGAATAAGAAAGACCGCTCCCAACCCTGCCCCTTGCTGCATGGAGCAAATTGTCAGGGACCAGACCCCTGGGCTTCATGGTGCCGTGCCAGGAGGTCGTAGAGGGCCAGCTGCCCCTGCCTAACTCCTCTATCTCTGCTCCCAGATTATAAATACTCCTCTGGCACATCCGACAGGGCTCCTAGGTTGTTAAGTGGACTCAAAGCCCAGCCAGGCTCAGGCTGCAGAGTGGCTTCTGTCTGAAGTTCCATCAAAGAGAGAAGAGCAATATCTCAGAAACACGATGAAAGGCTCCTGGGAAGCAGGGTCTGACTTTCAAAAGGTCATCTACAGCCCACATCGAGAGTACCTGCTGTTCTCAAAGGACAGGGCTTTAAACAGAGACTGCAGCTATTTCCTTCTCTGACATTCAACACCATGACTAGAACCAGGCAAAGGCACCCAGAGGACCATGGCAGCCCATCCTGGAGTTGAGAGGGCTGGACGATGGGGCCCTGGGGGAGAGACAGCACCGTCTTGGGCTGTTAGAGTCAGGATCTGCCACATGTCCTAGCGTGGCTGGAGGAAGGGTCCTGATACGGTGTGGCTGTGTCCCCACCCAGATCTCATCTTGAATTGTAGCTCCCACAGTTCCCACGTGTTGGGAGTGACCCAGTGGGAGGTAATTGAATCATGGTAATTGAACGGGTCTTTCCCATGCTATTCATGTGATAGTGAATAAGTCTCATGAGATCTGATGGTTTTATAAAGGACAGTTTCCTTCAACAAACTCTCTTCCCTTGTCTGCTGCCACGTGAGACGTGCCTTTCCCTTTCTGCTATGATTGTGAGGCCTCCCCAGCCACGTGGAACTGCGAGTCCATTAAGTCTCTTTCTTTTGTAAATTTCCTAGTCTCGGGTACGTCTGGTATGTTTTTTATTTTTATTTATTTGTTTATTTATTTTGAGACAGAGTCTCACTCTATTGCCCGGGCTGGAGTGCAGCGGTGCTATTTTACCTCACTGCAGCCTCTGTCTCCCTGGTTCAAGCAATTTTCCTGCCTCAGCATCCCAAGTAGCTGGGATTACAGGCGCCCGCCACCACGCCTGGCTAATTTTTGCATTTTTAGTAGAGACGGGGTTGCACCATGTTGGCCAGGCTGGTCTCAAACTCCTGACTGCAGGTGATCCGCCTGCCTCAACCTCCCAAGATGCTGGGATTACAGGCATGAGCCACCACGACCGGCCTTGGGTATGTGTTTATCAGCAGTGTGAAAATGGATTAATACAAGTACCCTGCCTGTCTTGAGAGACAGTAGAAAGACACTGTCCTGGGAGTCCAAGGCAGGGCCTGTCCCCATAGGGAACACAGGGTGAGCAGGAAGGAACCAATCTTCAGGGGGAACTTTCCGGAGCCGTGGGTTGTTGGACTGACTGCTCCCCTGACTGAAAGAAGGTTCGAAGAAGGCCTTCAAGCCCGAGGTGTGTCCTGAGTCAGGCCTTGGGGATCATAGCAAGAACCAGCAGGCCCTTTCATCAGAGCCCCACTCTCTGGGCATGTCACAGTTGTGCCCAGGAGGGCTCCCTCTCTCTCCTCCAGCGGGAACACAGCAGGGCAAGTAGGGCCTCCGGACTGGGCCCATCTTCCTCAAGCTCTGAGTTCGTCGATTTCCCCTAGCCCTGACTGTCCCCCTGAGCCTTGGCCCAGGAGCTGCTTCGCCTACAAAGCCTTCTCACCCTGCCTTCTTGCTGCAGGTTAGAGGTCACCTCCACCGTAATTAGATCCTTTTTCAAACAAAGGAACTACACATAACATCTTTGAAATAACTGGGGAAATTTGAATATGAACTGGGCGTTGGATTATCAAAGAAATATGATGACCTACGTTTGGTGTGATAAAGGTATCCTACGTAGGAAATTATCTTTGTTTTTTGTTTTTTTTTTTTTGAGACGGAGTCTCGCTCTTATCCCCCAGGCTAAAGTGCAATGGTGAGATCTCGGCTTGTTCCAACCTCCGCCTCCCGCGTTCAAGCGATTCTCCTGCCTCAGCCTCCTGAGTAGCTGGGATTACAGGCGTGTGCCACCATGTCTGGCTAATTTTTGTATTTTTAATAGAGACTGGGTTTCACCATGTGGGCCAGGCTGGCCTCAAACTCCTGACCTCAGGTGATCTGCCTGCCTTCACCTCCCAAAGTGCTGGGATTACAGGCATGAGCCACCATGCCCAGCTATCTTTGTTTTTAAAAGGAGGCCGGGTGTGGTGGCTCACGCCTATAATCCTAGCACTTTGGGAGGCTGAGGCGGGCAGATCACAAAATCAGGAGACTGAGACCATCCTGGCCAACATGGTGAAGCCCTGTCTCTACTAAAAATACAAAAATTAGCCAGGCGTGGTGGTGCACTCCTGTAATCCTAGGTTCTTGGGAGGCTGAGGCAGGAGAATTCCTTGAACTCCGGAGGCAGAGGTTGCAGTGAGCCAAGATTGTGCCACTGCACTCCAGCCTGATGACAGAGTAAGACTCTGTATCAAAAAAAAAAAAGGAACACTGAGGTATTTGGGAGTGAACTGCTGCAATGTCTGAAGTTTACTTTAAAATCCTTCAGAAGGAAGTTAGAAATAAATCTAGCAAGATGCTAATAACTCTTAAGCCTGGGTGGTGAGCATGTAAGGCTTTCTGTATGTTTGGAAATTTATATAATATAATGTAGGAAGAACAAAGGTCACCACCTCTGAGGGACGTTCCCTGATTCCCGAGAACTGGGTTGGGTGTCCCTCTCATGGGCGACCCTAGTTCCTGTCCTGGCCCGACGTCAGTTACCGGGGCACTTACAATTCTGAATTCAACTGCCTGCGTTTTTAATTAGGTTAAGACCCTTGGGGGTACCCCCAGAGAGTCTGACAGAGAGTAGATGCTAATACAGGAATGCTGGAAAGAAGGAAGGAGGAAGAGGGAGGAGGAAGGGAGGCTACAGCCTCCAGCTCCCATCTCAGAACCAGGCACACAGCAAGTCCTCAACTCTTGTTTATTAGGCTGAATTTTCTTTTCTTTTCTTTTTTGAAACGGAGTCTTGCTCTGTTACCCAGGCTGGAGTGCAGTGGTGCAATCTTGGCTCCCTACAACTTCCTCCTCCAGAGTTCAAGTAATTCTTGTGCCTCTGCCTCCTGTGTAGATGGGATTACAGGCATCCATCACCATGCCTGGCTAATTTTTGTATCTTCTTTTTAGTAGAGACAGGGTTTTGTCATGTTGGCCAGGCTGGTCTCGAACTCCTGACCGCAAGTGATCTGCCTGCCTCAGCCTCCCAAAGTGTTGGGATTACAGGCATGAGCCAGTGCGCCCGGCCTAGGCTGAGTTTTCTAGGAGGAAGCCAGCTCTCCTGTCTTCCTTTTCCTTGAGGGCTCGATCAGTGTCAGTCAGAAGACAGGCTGGGTTTTGTGGCCGCCTTCATTTTCTGTGTCCCAGGCCCACCCTCGGCCAAAGTGCTGTTGGAAATTGAGGCTAAATATTTATGCCCACCACGCAGAAATGTGTACATGAATTTTTGTTTTTGTTTTTGTTTTTTTGTACAGAGTCTCACTTTGTTGCCCAGGCTGGAGTGCAGTGGTGTGATCTTGGCTCGCTGCAACCTCTGCCTCCCGGGTTCAAGCAATTCTTCTGCCTCAGCCTCCTGAGTAGCCGGGCCTATAGGCATGCGCCACCACGCCTGGCTAATTGATGAATGTTTTTAGCAGCAGTATTCATTATAGCAAAAAAGGTAATATAACCCAAATGTCCACCAACTGATGAATGGATAAAATGTGGTGTATCCATACAACGAAATATTTGGCAATAAAAGGGAACAAAGTTCTGATGGATGCCGCAACATGTTTGAACCTCAAAAACATTATGCTAAGTGGAAGAAGCCAGTCACGAAGGGTCACATATTATGATTGCATTTATATGGAAGGTCCAGTGGAGGCAAATCCACAGAGGCAGAAGACTGATACATAGTTTCCTAGGACTATGAGAGTTAGAGAAAGACAGAGTCTTGCTCTATCACCCAGGCTGGAGTGCGGTGGTGTGATCATGGCTCACTGTAGCCTTGACCTCCTGGGCTCAAGCAATCCTCACACGTTAGCCTCCTGAATAGCTGGGACTGCAGGTGCACCCTGCTATGCCTGGCTAATTTTTGTATTTTTTATTTTAGTAGAGATGGGTTCTTGCTGTGTTGTCTTGGCTGGTCTTGAACTCCTGGGCATGAATTTTATGGCATATGAATTATATCTCAATCAAGCTGTTATTTAAAAAAATATATATATGTATCCATTATCCAACCTGTGCTGCAGGGTGATAAGGCAGAAAGAGATGGATGTGGGGTTGGCTGTCTTCCCAATTTAAAATAGAACAATAAAAGATGAGCTGGGAGTGTGGGGCGAGTATGTAACAGGGCCTATAAATAAGACCTTGGCTTGTAGTTGTCAGATGCAAGGTGCTGATGAGGGCTGCTTATCTGTGACCTTGCAAGGAGCAAAGTTTGATCTCGATCTATTCACTAAAGAGCCAACTGTGATGCTGTGGAGATGGGGAAGAGGAAAACTCCTCCTGTGATGCCAGACAGATATAATTAAAAATATAAATCACACTTTCCAGGCTTGGAAGACATTTATCATGTAGCTTTCCAGAGGCATTGCACAGACAAGGCGGTTTGAATAATTCCATGAATTACCTTGGAAAAGAGGAGGAGGGGGCACCTCCAGAGTGGTGGGCATGGTGGAGGGGGTTAAGGAGGGAAGGAAAGAGGACAGATCAGTAGCGATGATGGGGAAGGGGATATGGTTGTGGATTCCCAGCCTGCTGGTCCAGGCCAGGACATGAGCGGTGAGCACACACAGCATTAGACATTTTCTTAATCTGTTGTCATAAGAATGGGAGCTCCAGGAGGGCAGAGATTTCTGTTTATTTTCTTCATTGCTGCATCCCCATGGCTGGTGTTCCACAATTTTTTGTGTGTACATGTTGAGTAAATGAATATTCTAAAATTAGACTTGACTTCCACCTCTGGTGAAGATGGAATAACAGGGACCAGCCTGAAACAAGTAAAAAATTGGACAAAAGATTTCAGTGAATCAAAAAAAAAAAAAAAAAAAAGCTGGACAAAATATAAAACAATGGTTTTCAAGACATTGGATGTCAGGCAACGGATCTCAAGGACAACAATCCGTGAGAGAAGAGAAATAGACCGGGTGTGGTGGCTCACACCTATAATCCCAGCACTTTGGGAGGCCAAGGTGGGAGGATCGATCACCTGAGGTCAAGAGTTCAATATCAGCCTAGCCAACATGGTGAAACTCCGTCTCTACTAAAAATACAAAAATTAGGCAGGCATGGTGGTACATACCTGTAATCCTAGCTACCTGGGAAGCTGAGGCAGGAGAATCACTTGACCTGGGAGGCAACAGAGGTTGCAGTGAACCAAGATTGCGCCACTGCACTCCAAGCTGGGCAACAGAGCAAGACTCCATCTCAAAAACAAACAAACAAACAAATAAAGAATATCCTACGGCTAAGGGAGAAGACCCACAGCTGGAATTCAGACTTCATGGGGCAAAGTGAAATTACAGCCCACTGGGTAATGAAGTTTACTGTGTTGTTCCAGGCCACAGCTGGTCCACAGTTGCTGGACAAACAGAAACTCCCATCTGGGGTGCAAGCAGGTGGAGGCTGGGGGGCATAGATCCATGGCTAAGACTGGCAAGCAAGAAATCTCCCCACCAGGGTGCAGATGGGCTAAAGCTGGAAAGTGAACTGCCATGGGACCTGTGGGACTCACTGAGAGTCTGCCCATGGGGACTGCTGAAACCTGATGGCAAGCTGTCAGTGGGGATACTTCTAAAATTTGGTGAGGGTGAGTACCACTGGATGTTCCTCATACTCCCCTGGCAGCCATGAACTAAAAGCAAGAAACCCATAAAATTACACGAAAACAATAAACAGAAGCAAGCAACTTTTTACCTACAGTGCTCCTCCAGCTCCCTCTCCTGACAAAGTTTAGCATCGTGCTCACGGCAAGGGAGAAATTCTTACAGGGTCCAGCTCAGTTATCACAGGGCAGGCAAGGAAGGGTAGATTTGAAGCTGAGAGAGAATAGATTGATAGCTGGTACAGACACAGTTCGACATTCAATAGAAAATGATCAGTCATGCAAAGAAGACAAAACATGACTCATAATGAGGAGAAACATCAATCAATAGAAATAACCTTTAAAGGTACACAGATGAGGCTGGGTACAGTGGTCCATGCCTGTAATCCCAACACTTTGGGAGGCTGAGGTGGGAGGACGGCTTGAGGCAGGAGTTTGAGACCAGCCTGGGCAATGATGAGACATTGCCTCTACTAAAAATTTAAAAATTAGCTGGACATTGTGGTATGTACCTGTAGTTCCAGCTACTTGTGAAGCTGAGGTGAGAGGATGGCTTCAGCTAAAAAGTTCGAGGTTGCAGTGAGCGATGCTGGTGCCACTGTACTCCAGCTTGGGTGATGGAGTGAGACCCTGTCTCTTAAAAAAACAAAACAGATGATAGAATTAGTAGACAAAACAAAACAGTTATTATAACAGCTATTACATATCCTATATTCAAGAAGGTAGAAGAAGGATTGAGCATGTTTAATTGAGATATGGAAAATATTATTTATTTATTTATTTTGAGATGGGGTCTCACTCTGTCACCCAGGCTAGAGGGCAGTGGTGTGGTCTCAGCTCGCTGCAAGCTCTGTCTCCCGGGTTCACGCCATTCTCCTGCCTCAGCCTCCCAAGTAACTGGGACTACAAGCACCCGCCACCATGTCCACCTAATTTTTTTTTTGTATTTTTAGTAGAGACGGGGTTTTACCGTGTTAGCCAGGATGGTCTCGATCTCCTGACCTCATGATCCGCCCATCTCGGCCTTCCAAAGTGCTGGGATTACAGGCGTGAGCCATCATGCCCGGCTGAAAATATTTTTTAAAAGATCCAAACTGAACTTCTAGAAATGAAAAATATAATGCTTGTGGTGGGAAAATGCACTGGATGGGCTAATTCCAGATTAGATATCACAGAAGAAAATGCCAGCAAACTTGAAGACATAACCTTTACAAATATTCAAAATGAAACATGAAGGAAAAAAGACTAAAAAAACGAACTTGGACATAGTCCCTGGTGGGGGAGGGGGGAAATAAACAGAGCATTATCTTTCTGTTCCCATATTTCTGTAGTGTAGAGATAGGCAAACTTTTACTTAAAGGAACAGATAGTGGGGGTTTTAGGCTTGTGGGCCATATGGTTCCTTTCTTTTTTCTTTTTTTGAGATGGAGTCTCACTCTGTTGCCCGGGCTGGAGTGCAGCGGCGCAATCTTGGCTCACTGCAACCTCCGCTTCCCGGGTTCAAGCAATTCTCCTGCCTCAGCCTTGCGAGTAGCTGGGACTACAGGTGCTCACCACCACAGGGTTTCACCATGTTTTCCAGGGTGGTCTGGAACTCCCAACCTCAGGTGATCTGCCTGCTTTGGCCTCCCAAAGTGCTGGGATTATAGGCGTGAGTCACCGCGCCTGGCCAGGGCCATATGGTTTATATTGCAACTTCTCAACTCAGCCTATTTAACTCTGCTCAGAAGCAATCATAGACAATATATAAGCAAATGGGCATGACTGTCTTCCAGTAAAACTTTATTTATAAAAACAGGCAGCCAACCCGTGGTCTATTGTTTGCCAGTTTCTCCCCGAGAGCATCCAGTGAGTACCCTGAGTGCTTATTTAGCATCCCCAAAACCCAGAGGGCCTACCTAAGCCTGGTAGATGAGAGCTCACCCCAGGCCCCAGACCTGTCTTCCTCTTCTCTCCATTTAACTGGCATTCTCCATCCAGATTTCATTCCCCCAGGGCCTTGAAGGTTAGTTAGTAGATAAGTGAATCTATTTAGCACTTGTGGTATGCTAAAATATGGTTCCCCAGAAAGATATTCACATCTTAATCCCTGGAAACTGGACTGGCTTTTTTTTTTTTTTCTTTTTTGAGACAGGGTCTCACTCTGTCATTCAGGTTGGAGTGCAATGGTGCGATTTCAGCTCACTGCAGCCTCCACCTCCAAGGCTCAAGTGATCCTCCCACCTCAGTCTCCCAAGTAGCTGGGACTACAGGTATGCACCATCACCCCTGGCTAACTTTTTGTATTTTTGTAGAGACAGGGGTTTGCCATGTTGCCTAGGCTGGTCTCGAACTTCTGCGCTCAAGTAATCTACCTGCTTTGGCCTCCCAAAGTGCTGGGATTACAGGCATGAACTACCGTACTCGCTGTTACTTTATATGGAAAAAGGAGCTTGGAGCAGTGGCTCACATCTGTAATCCCAGTACTTTGGGAGGCTGAGGCAGGTGGATTGCTTGAGGCCAGGAGTTTGACACCAGCCTAGGCAACATAGTGAGTTCCTGCTTCTACAAAAAAAAAAAAGATTAGCCAGGCCAACATGGTAAGACCCTGTCAAGAAAGAAAAGAAAGAATAAAGAAAAAGAGAGTGTGAGAGAAAGAGAGAAGAGGAAGAGGAAGGAGGAGGAGGAAAGGAAGGAAGGGAAGGAGGGAGGGAAGAAGGAAGGAAGGAAGGAAGGAAGGAAGGAAGGAAGGAAGGAAAGAAGGAAGGAAGGAAGGAAGGGAGGAAGGAAGGAAGGAAGGAATCTTTGCAGATGTGATTAAGAATCTTGCATTGGGCACTTTGGGAGGCCAAAGTGGGCGAATCACCTGAGGTCAGGAGTTCGAGACCAGCCCGACCAATATGATGAAATCCCATCTCTACTAAAAATACAAAAAAAATTAGCCGGGCGTGGTGGCATGCACCTGTAATCCCAGCTACTCGGGAGGCTGAGACAGGAGAATCGCTTGAACCTGGGAGGCGGAGGTTGCAGTGAGCTGCGATCGTATCATTGCACTCCAGCCTGGGCAACAAGAGCAAAAACTCTGTCTTAAAAAAAAAAAAAAAAAAAAAAAAAGAGAGAGAATCTTGCATTGGGGAGAGTATGCTAGATTATCCAGGTAGGCTCGCAATGCAATCACAGGTGTTCTTTTAAGAAGACAGAACAGAGAATGGTTTGAAGATGCTGGCCTTGATGCTTGGAGTGAAGGATGCCAGCAGCCACCAGAAGTTGGAAGAGATAAGGAATCCACTCTCCACTAGAGCCTCTGGAGGGGGCACGTCCCTGACTACACCTTGACTTCAGCGCAGTGATACTGATTTTGGACTGCTGGTCTCTAGAACTGAGAGAAAAAAATGTGTATTTCTTTAAGCCACCTATTCTGTGCTAATTTGTTGCAGTAGCACTAGGAAGCTAATACAGTCATTGAGTAATTATCTACAGTAATTATCTGCAATCATCAATAGTCAAATGACCTTCCCCCATACTGCTTTCAGAGCTAGTGGTTTTTTTTTTTTTTTTTTTTTTTTTGAGACAGGGTCTCACTCTGTCACCCAGGCTGGTGTACAGTGGCACAATCTCGGCTCACTGCAACCTCTACCTCCCAGGTTCAAGTGATTCTTGTGCCTCAGCCTCCCAAGTAATTGGGACTACGGGCTCATGCCACCATGCCTGGCTAATTTTTTTGTATTTTTTGGTAGAGATGGGGTTTCACCATGTTTGCCATGCTGATCTCGAACTCCTGACCTCAAGTGATCCACCCACCTCAGCCTCCCAAAGTGTAGGAATTACAGACGTGAGCCACTGCGCCTGGTCAGAGCTAGGTTAAAGAGGCTTTCTGTACCTCTGCCTTAACACAAAGCAGGCTTCACGGGAATGGGCGGGCAGCCCAGCCAAGGAATCAATGTGTTGATGTGGGAATCAGGAGATTTGGGTTCAAGTCCCGTTCTGCCTTCCTCACTGAGTGATCCTAGGCCTTTGGTTTCCCTGGCTGTGAAACTCCCACATGGGGTAGAAGAGGAGGCTTCCCTCCTGCTGCAAATGCTGTTAAGCTTAAAGGGAATGCTGCACAAACATGGTCTATCCTTGCCTTTGGGGCTGTGGGACCCTTAGATTCAATCCCCTGACAGCCGCCCGGCTCTGAGTTTTTGGAATAACAAGAATGATAACAGGAGTGGCTAACCTTTACTGCGTGCCAGGTGCTGTGTTAAGCAGTTGACTTGTTCTCCAGAGTTTCCATGTTCTCCAGAGATAGCATGGAAATAGGCTAGTGGAGTTTGCACTTGGAATCAGTAAGACCTGAGTTGGAGTCTCAGATCTGCCACATTTAGCTGTGTGACCTTGGACAAGTGACTCAACCTCTCTGGGCATCATAAGCCTCACTTACAAAATGGTTCTGTCTTTGCCTATCTTCCTGGGATGTTGTGAGGATCAGGTTTACCTTGAGCAAAATGCCTGGCACAGTTCTCTTGCTACCACCTGTTCTTTGTGACTAGGATTCCTGAACACACAAAGGGGGCTGTTCACAAAGGCGGGTGTGCTGTTGTCTCTCGGTAGAAAACCATCTAAGTGCTACCACATCCATTCAAAGGGTAACAGTACAGGCCCGGTGTGGTGGCTCACACCTGTAATCCCAGCACTATGGGAGGCTGAGGTGGGTGGATCACTAGAGGTTAGGAGTTCAAGACCAGCCTGGCCAACATGGTGAAACCCCGTCTCTACTAAAAATACAAAAATTAGCCAGGCATGGTGGCAGGTGCCTGTAATCCCAGTTATTTGGGAGACTGAGGCACGAGAATCACTTGAACCCAGGAGGTGGAGGTTACAGTGAGCCGAGATTGCACCACTGCATTCCAGCCCGGGCAACAGAGTGAGACTCTGTCTCAAAAAGAAAAAGAAAAAGAAAAAAGAAATGGGCACCGCTACCATCCCCACCCCTGCCCCATTGCTGAGGAACTATAGAATATTTCTTCTAAGATAGCACCTAGACTCCCGCATCCATGGTAATTTTCATGCTGAGGGCTGAGTGACTAATTTTCCCACCTAAAATTGATTCTTCCTTCTTTTGTTATTATAGTCTGGAGAAAGGACATAATAAAAACCCTTTGAGTCTGGCAAAGAAAGCAACATAAAATGCGATTTAACATTGGAAGTAATCATTGTGTCAACAATTCTAAAAAAAAAGTAAACAAATCAAGGAGTAGCTTTTAGAGCTAGTCTTAAGTCGTGCCAGAAAGATCTGAGTTAGAGAGAGGAGGCTACATGCAACAATTTGTTTCTGTCCCTGAAATGGTGCTCAGTCTGGACTTCCCGTGCTGGTTAAAAGCCCCTCCAACTCCCTGACCCACTGGCCCTAGCCCCACAGGTGTCCTCAATATTGATCTCACTCTTGACTCCATCCAGCCTCCCAGTCCTGTGGATTTCATGCCTCTCACAGCTGTGGGATATTCCCCTTTGCCTCCCTCCTGGGGCGGTTGCATAGCCGGTTCTCTAGTCTCGCTGTGTCCAGGCCTTACCTGGGCAGAGCGACCCCCCAAGCCAGCTGCCATGAGATCTTTCTGATCATGAGGGCGAAAAGACTGTAAAGGTGACTGTCAGTTATGTACCAAGAACATATTGAGTGTCTACCATATTGCTTGGTTCTTTCATTTAATTTCCAAAAGCCTACAGGGTAGCTTCTGCGGGTCCCACTTGACTGATGAGGCAACTTGCCCAAGGTTGGTCGAGGTCACTGAGCTGGTAAACAGTGAAACGCATTTGAACTCAGGACCGTGGGACTCCAAAGTCTGTGTTCTTCTCACTTTACTAGTTTCCTTCACTGGCTTCCCATTGCCCAACAGCTGAGTTTCTGAAACTTGTGCCCTGGGGACATCACTGTATAAGATGTTAATAAGTTTTCTTTTTCTTTTTTTTGGAGACAGGGTCTCTGTCGCCCACGCTGGAGTCCAGTGTCATGATCACAGCTCACTGCAGCCTCAACCCCCTGGACTCAAACAATCCTCCCACCTCAGCCTCCCGAGTAACTGGGACTACAGGAGTGCACCACCACACCTGACTAATTTATTTTTATCTTTTGTAGAGATGGAGTTTTGCTTGTTGCTGAGGCTGGTCTCAAACTCTCGGGCTCAAGTGATCCTCCTGCCTGAGCCTCCCAAAGTGCTGGGATTACAGGCATGAGCCACTGTACCTGGCCATAAATTTTCCCTAAACAACAAAGTGTGTGGTGGTGGGCATGGGAGGCCTGTGGTTAAATCCATTTGGGACTAGCTCCCTGTGCTGCCCCTTCTTGGAGAATTCCTCTCATATTAGTATAGCAGAGGCTTTGATGCATCTGCAATTAAATAACAAAACCAAAACCCTTTAACCCAGAGTTTGCCAAGGGCACTTTGCCATGGAACCCTTTCGCACAGAGCATCTGTCAGTCTGAAGGAGGACTGGTGTTCCTCGGCACACAGTGTGGGAACCACTGGGCTTCTGGCTCAAGTTGCGAGCCCTTAGCCCAGTTGGTTCACAGGCCCCTGTGCTGCTTCTCTGGTTTCACTTCCTCTTGTGCCCTGGTCAAGCTTCTGTTCTGGCCACAGCTCACTGCTCATAATTCCTCCAGCAAGAGGGGGTGTTCATGCCTCCATGGGGGTCTCCCTCCGCCTGGCATTCTGTTTCCTCCCTGCCTCCTCTATGTGCTTTCAGGCATGTACTAGCTGGAATGTCCCCTGCTCAGAAGCATTTTCCCAAACCTTTTGTTTTTGAGATAGAGTCTTGCTCTGTTGCCCAGGCTTGAGTGTAGTCGTGCAATCTCGGCTCACTGCAACCTCCGCCTCCCAGGTTGAAGTGATTCTCATTCTTCAGCCCCGCCAAGTAGCTGGGACTGCAAGTACACTCCACCACACCTGGTTACTTTTTTTTTTTTTTTTTGTAATTATAGTAGTGACGGGGTTTCACCATGTTGGCCAGGCTGGTCTTGAACTCCTGGCCTCAAGTGATACTCCTGCCTTGGCCTCCCAAAGTGCTGGGATTACAGGCGTGAGCCACCGTGCCTGGCCTGCATTTTCCCAAGCCTTCTAACCAGAGCTAATCACCTCCCCCATGATTGCATCATCTCTGTACCTAGCACTTACTTTTAGTACAGCTTGTCTCTCTGTGTATATTGAATAATATTTATTTTTATGTGGCTGTCTTCTATTGTAGACCATGAACTTCTTTTTTTTTTTTTTTTTTTTTTGAGACAGAGTCTCGCTCTGTTGCCCAGGCTGTAGTGCAAAGGCACAATCTCAGCTCAGTGCAACCTCCAACACCTGGGTTCAAGCAATTCTCCTTGCCTCAGCCTCCCAAGTAGCTGGGATTACAGGCGCCCGCCACCATGCCCAGCTAATTTCTTCTATTTTTAATAGAGATGGGGTTTCGCCATATTGGCCAGGCTGGTCTTGAACTCCTCACCTCAGGCAATTAGCCCACCTCAACCTCCCAAAGTACTGGGATTATGGGCATGAGCCACCATGCCAGGCTGACTGTGAACTTCTTAAAGGGCAGACTGTCTTCTTTATTTCAGAATCTTCAACACCAAGCACAGCGGCCTGATATGCAACAGGTATTTGCCAGCTCAACTTCCTATTGTATTTCAGTGTATTTTCTTAATATATAGATAAATAAAATTCATGACAGGTGCATTGGCTTATACCTATAATCCCAGCACTTTGGGAGTCTGAGGCCAGACCATCACTTGAGGCCAGGAATTTGAGACTAGCCTGGGTAACATAGTGAGACCTCATCTCTGTATATATATAAAAAAATTAAATTAGCCAGGTGTGGTGGTGCATGTCTATAGTCCCAGCTACTCAGGAGGCTGAGGCAGGAGGATCACTTGAGCTCAAGAGTTTGAGGCTGCAGTGAGCTATGAGCTCCCAGGCTCGAATGCTATGCCACTGCACTCCAGCCTGGGTGACAGAGGGAGACCCTGTCTCTAAAAAAGAAAAAGAAAAAAAAAAAAAGCAATTCATGCCCATTGTGGGATGTTAAAAAAAATACACTCAAAGAAGAAAAACGCATAATCCTGGAGGGATCAGGCAAATGATTTTCCACCTGGTGTTAACACAAGAACTGGCCAGGTGCTGTGTTACGTGCCTGTAATCCCAGCACTTTGGGAGGCCGAGCCGGGAGGATCACTTGAAGCCAGGAGTTCAAGACCAGCCTGGGCAGCATGGCAAAACCCAGTCTGTACTAAAATATACAAAAATTAACAAGGTGTGGTGGTGCATGCCTGTAATCCCAGCTACTTGGGAGGCTGAGGCATGAGAATCATTTGAACCCAGGAGGCAGAGGTTGCAGTCAGCTAAGATCACTCCACCGCTCTCCAGCCTGGGCAACAGAACGAGACCCTGTCTTAAAAAATAATAATAATAATAATTACCTGGGTGAGCTTATTAAAAATAGAGATGCTCACACTGCACCTAGGCCACCCAGCTGCTATCTCAGAGTGTGTGTGTGTGTGTGTGTATACGTCTGTGTATACATGTGTTTAATGAAATTCCAGCTGATTCTAAAACTCATCCATCCCTGTACTTACTTTTAGTACAACATCATCCATCATTAAGGGTCTGGTGATTCAAATATTTTTGTACTATAAACAAAGTTGTGATAAATATCTTTGTATATAATTCTTTGTCTCTGGGTCTATTTATTGCCTTAGAACAGATTCCTACAAGTGGAGTTACTGAGCCAAAGGGCAAGCAGGTTTTTAAGGCTCGCAGGACAGATCATCAATTACTCTGCAGAAAGATTGCACCACTTCCCTCTCCCACCGGCGCCTCCGAGGGTGCTTGTCTCATCAAACCCCCACAATTATGGCCACTTTTGACAAGAAAGAATACGAGAATAGTTGCTATTAAATGTGAAAGAAAAATTGCCTGGCTGGGTGGTTTTTAAAGAGGGGCATTTAGCAAGCTTTTGAAGCCTAATTACTGTTTAATCAGCCTATGAACACACAGGCTCATTATTTTCTTTTTGCAGACACTGAGAATTGCAATGCATGGTTGGCAATTTTGCCAACGCTGTAAACACCCATCACTTCATTTTCCTAGAAAAGCTTTGCTCTCTCTATGTGTGAAGGATGAAGCCTGTGCATTTCATCCTCCCCAGACACTCAGCTAACGGGCAGGTCCACTCAGCTGACAGCATCTCACCCGAGATACTTACACCTACAGTGTGGGCAGGGGACTGGCCGCCCACCGCGCAGAATGTTGCCCAAAGCTCAATGTTCTTAGCTGTCATATTTCATGTTTTCACCCTTTCCTCCTCCATCCATCTGTGGCAAGCAAGGGCACCCCTGGCAGAGTTTCTTGAAGTTTGCCTAGACAGCTCATTCCTGCCTTAGAATGGAAAAGGCCATTATTCCCTCCCCTGTGCTCCAGGATCTACAGTGTAGCTGGGAAAGAGAAGTTTCCAGGAGGGAAGAGTGCCATGACCAAGTCCAAAGGAGGACAATGTTCATTCAATTGTTCAATATGCTCGTCTTCTGACCCACAGCTACCATTCTGGAAATCGATCCCAGAGAATGCTTACACATGTGCATAATGCTATTTGCAAGGACTTTCCCTACTGTTAGACAACAAACAAACACCTACTAACAGGCAACTGGTTAAGTAACTGAGGGTCCTTCCATACAGTGGGATACCAGGCAGTTAAAAATAATGAGGCAAAACACACAAAACAATAAGACAGACCTGTATAGACAGTAGGTAAATATCTGCTGTTAAATGAGAATAGCAAGTGGAGAAAAAATATCCCTGTACAAAACAATCCTGTTTCTGTAAAAGGAAATAATTTATTCAATCAATATTCAATGAGGACCTACTACATGCCAGGTACTGTGGATAAAAAGGCAAACCACACAGAGCCCCTGCCCTCGTGGAACACACATAGCCAGGGTGGATAAATAAATAGAAAAAAGACTGAGGCTGGGCACAGTGGCTCACCCCTGTAATCCCATCATTTTGGGAGGCCAAGGCGGGTGGATCACATGAGGTCAGGAGTTCGAGACCAGCCTGGCCAACATGGTGAAACCCCTGTCACTACTATAAATACAAAAAATTAGCCGGGCGTGGTGGTGGGCGCCTGTAATCCCAGCTAGTCAGGAGGCTGAGGCAGGCGAACAGCTTGAATCCGGGAGGTGGAGATTGCAGTGAGCTGAGACCATGCTGTTGCACTCCAGCCTGGGCAACAATAGTGAAACTCCATCTAAAAAAAAAAAGAAAAGAAAAGAAAGAAAGGACACAAACACACACATACACACACACACACACACGCACACGGAAACTCACTATTCAATGTTCCTTTGATTCCTGAAGAGCCTTGGTATTAAACAGTTTCCCATGAAAGGTCTGGACAGTCTTGGAGGGACCACACTTAGTAGTGGTTCTTGGCCCTGGCTAAACATTAGAATCACCTGGGCAGCTTTAAAAACCTCCCAGTGTCCAAATTCACCCCAGACCAATTAAAGAGAATCTTTGGGGGTGGGACCCAGGCATCAGCTTTTTAACGATCTCCAGGTGATTCTAATATGCAGCTGAAATTTGTAAACCTCTGCTCTAAGTGGTTGGATAATAGGGGGAAGTGGGCTAGTTGTGAAACCTCTGTCAAGCAGCTGTGTGATCATGGGCAAGTTGCTTGACCTCTCTGAACTTTATTTTCCCTGCTCTAAAGTGGGATCATACCTTCTTCACATGATAGAATGAGGCTTATTGAGAACATTATCTGAAAGAGCTCAGTCAATTGTAAAGAATGATATAAATATAAGATGATATTTTATTTTCTGACTTGGTTATCAGCTCAGAAAGAAGTAATAGGTGGAGCTGGGGGTCAGGCAGAGCAATGTTGAGTTAATGGTTAACAGAGAGAAAAGAAGCTGATTGACTGGAATAGGAAGGGCAGAGAGAAGGTCAAAGGGTCCCCTAAACCATTTGCACTAAGGCGGGATCTCAGGATTCCAGGGTGATGCTAAGGCCCGAAGTTACGTCTTCATCTTATTCCTAAAGCTCTGTTATTTTCTGTCTTTTTTTTGAGACAGAGTCTCGCTCTGTTGCCCAGGCTGGAGTGTAGTGGTGCAGTCTTAGCTTGCTCCAATCTCCGCCTCCTGGGTTCAAGCTATTCTTGTGCCTCAGCCTTCTGAGTCGCTGGAATTAGAGGTGTGCACCACCATGCTCAACTAATTTCTGTAATTTTGGTAGAGACAGGGTTTCACCATGTTGGCCAGGCTGGTCTTGAACTCCTGGCCTCAAGTGATCCACCTGTCTTGGCCTCCCAAAGTGCTGAGATTACAGACGTGAGCCATTAAGCCCGGCCAAGCTCTGTTATTTTCTCACTGGGTACTGCCAGTATGAAGAGCCAGAGATGGCAACTGTCTGGGTGAGAGGTCTGATGACCAGATGGGAAGGAGCTGAAGGGGTTCTTCAGGCTCTGCTGGGAAGCTTTCAGCCAGACAGGGTCCCTTCCCTGGAGTCACCCTCACCAGCAACTTAAAGAGTGAGAAATTCTCCTGGGCTTGTACACATGGGCCCGTCAGACCAGGCTGCTGGCCCTGGAGACTTTGTGAGGGGCTGAGCCTGCCCTGGTCAGGAGGCCAAGGGGTAGGAGGCCAAGGGGGCTGTGAGCCTGGACTTTTCCTGCCCTTCCTTGACAAAGACCATCGCCCCCCCACCCTTAGAGTAAGGAGGTCAACACACAACTGTGCAGCAGCGAGCAGAGTGGAAATGCTTCTGTCTGACTCAGTCTACCTCCAGCCGAGTGCCCTCAACTCTTCTACTCAGACTTTCCCTTTCAACCCACCAACCTTCGTCCTTCCTTAGTGTGCTCAGTAATGCATGTTAAGTGACTGAGAAAGTCCTAACTTGCAATGAGCTCCATTCGCTGATAGATCTTGACATTTCATGATGACAGGTTTTTTTTTTTGAGACAGGGTCTCACTCTGTCACCCAGGTTGGAGTGCAGTGACATGATCTCAGCTCACTGCAACCTCCACCTCCCAGGCTCAAGTGATCCTCCTACCTCAGCCTCCCAAGTAGCTGGGACCACAGGTGCGCACCACCATGCCCAGCTAATTTTTGTATTGTTTGTAGAGACAAAGTTTTGCCATGTTGCCCAGGCTAGTCTCAAACTGCTGAGCTCAAGCAACCCACCCACCTCGGCCTTCCAAAGTGCTGGGATTACAGGTGTAAGCCATCTTTTTTTTTTTTCTTAAAAAAAATTATCTTTTGCCTGGCATGGTGGCTCACGCCTGTAATCCCAGCACTTTGGGCGGCCAAGGCAGGCGAATGACCTGAAGTCGGGAGTTCGAGACCAGCCTGGCCAACATGGTCTCTACTAAAAATACAAAAATTAGCCAGGTGTGGTGGCTCATGCCTGTAATCCTAGCTACTCGGGAGGCTGAGGCAGGGGAATCATTTGAACCCGGTTGCAGTGAGACAAAAATCACGCCACTGTACTCCAGCCCGTGTGACAGTGTGAGACTCCTTCTCAAAAAAAAAAAAAAAGAAAAAAGAAAAAAAATTATCTTTTTTTTGAGACAGGGTCTTGAACTCCTGAGCTCAGTGATTGTCCTCCCTCAGCCTCCTAAGCATCTGGGATTGCAGGCAAATGCCACCACACCTGGCCCTTTCTTTTTTTAAACAGGTGTCTGATTTCCCACCTCCATTCCTTCCACAGCCCAGAGAGGTAGGACGTCATCTCTTCAGTTTTCTATCTACTCACAGGTTTGATCTTTAACCTCTCAAGAACAGTAAGCCAGAGAAACAGAGATAAGCGTTGAGTTGGGATTCAAGTTTGCTTCAGCTGTTGCTGCCTGATCCGCACATCCCAGGGCTCCTTCTTAAGTAGTTCCTTGCAACTTAAAGTGTATCCAAAAGTGATACTCCTTTTTTTTTTTTTTTTTTTTTTTTTTTGAGACTGAGTCTCTCTCTGTCACCCAGGCTGGAGTGCAGTGGCGTGATCTCGGCTCACTGCAACCTCCACCTCCTGGATTCAAGTGATTCTCACGCCTCAGCCTCTCGAGTAGCTGGGATTACAGGTGCCCACCACCACACTCTGCTAATTTTTGTATTTTTAGTAGAGATGGGGGTTTCACCATGTTGGCCAGGCTGGTCTCCAACTCCTGACCTTAGGTAATCCACCCACCTCAGCCTCCCAAAGTGTTGGGATGACAGGCGTGAGCCACTGTGCCCGCCTCCTTTTTTTAATTTTGAAAATTTCAAGCTTTCAGAAAAATTACAAGAAATAGGACAATGAACACTTGTATATTCTTCACCTGGATTCATTTGTTGCTAGCATTTTGCTCATTTGCTTTATCTCTCCCCCTCTGTGTTTGTATACACACACACACACATTTTTTAAAAATTATTTTAATTTTTGGCCGGGTGTGGTGGCTCATGGTTATAATTCCAACACTTTGGGAGCCCGAGGTAGGCAGATCACTTGAGGCCAGAAGTTCGAGACCAGCCTGGGCAGCCTGGGCGAAACCTTATCTCTATAAAAAATACAAAAATTAGCCGGGCGTGGTGGTATGTGCCTGTGGTCCCAGCTACTCAGGAGGCTGAGGTGGGAGGATCACCTGAGCCTGGGAAGTTGAAATTGCAGTGAGCCAAGATCTCACCACTGTGCTCCAGCCTGGGCAACAGAGTGAGATCCTGTCTCAAAAAAATTATTCTGGCCAGCCACGATGGCTCACGCCTATAATCCCAGCACTTTGGGAGGCCGAGGCATGTGGATCACTTGAGGTCAGGAGTTCAAGATCAGCCTGACCAACACAGTGAAACCCCATCTTTACTAAAAGTACAAATTTAGCCAGGTGTGGTGGTGTACACCTGTAATCCCAGCTACTCGGGAGGCTGAGGCAGGAGAATTGCTTGAACCCAGGAGGCGGAGATTGCAGTGAACCGAGAACACACCACTGCACCGCAGCCTGTGCGACAGAGACTCTGTCTCAATTAAAAAAAAAAAAAGAAAAATTATTTCAACGTTTGCTAAACATTTTGAAAGTTAGTTGCAGGCATCATTGATATTTTATTTCTAATATTACTTCAGCATGTATCCCCTAAGAATGAGGACATTCTATATAACCACAGTATATTGTCATACTTGAGAAATTTAACGTTAGGCTGAGCACAGTGGCTCATGCCTGTAATCCCAGCACTTTGGGAGGCTGAGGCAGGTGGATCACTTGAACGCAGGAGTTTGAGACCAGCCTGGGCAATATGACAAAATTTAGTCTCTACAAAAATCACAAAAAATCAGCCAGACATGGTGATGCACACCTGTGGTCCCGGCTACGCGGAGGCTGAGGTGGAAAGATTGCTTGAGCCCAGAAGGTTGAGGCTGCAGTGAGCCATGAGCATGCCACTGCACTCCAGCCTGGGTGACAGAGCAAAACACTGTTTCAAAAAAAAAAAAAAAAAAGAAAGAAATTTAACATTAATACTATATTGTGATATATATATTCCATATTCAATTTTCCCAATTGGCCCAATTATGTACTTGACTAGCTTTTTCTTGAGATGGAGTCTTGCTCTGTCACCCAGGCTAGAATGCAACAGTGTGATCTTGGCTCACTGCAACCTCTGCCTCCCGGGTTCAAGCAATTCTCCTGCCTCAGCCTCCTGAGTAGCTGGGATTATAGGCACCTGTCACCACGCCTGGCTAATTTTTATATTTTTAGTAGAGACGGGGTTTCATCATGTTGGTCAGACTGGTCTCAAACTCCTGACCTCAGGTGATCCACCCACCTTGGCCTCCCAAAGTGCTGGGATTACAGGTGTGACCGGTGTGAGCCACCACACCTGGCCTTTTTTTTTTTTTTTTTTTTTTTTTTTTTTTTTTTTGAGACAGAGTCTCGCTGTGTCACCCAGGCTGGATTGCAGTGGTAAGATCTCGGCTCACGATAACCTCTGCCTTCCAGGTTCAAGAGCTTCTCCTGCCTCAGACTCCCAAGTAGCTGAGATTACAGGCACCTGCCACCATGCCCGGCTAATTTTTGTATTTTTAGTAGAGATGGGGTGTCACCATGTTGGCCAGGCTGGTCTCGAACTCCTGACCTCAGGTGATCCACCCACCTCGGCCGCCGGAAGTGCGGGGATTACAGACGTGAGCCACCCCGCCTGCCCTTGAATAGCTTTTTGTTGTTGTTAAGGTCCAATCCAGGATCGCAGATTGCATTTAGTGGTTCAGACCCTTTGGTATCTTTTAATCTAGAGCTGTTTTCCAGACCATTTTGATCTTTTCTGACACGGACATTTTTGAAAAGTCCAAGCCAATTGTGTTAAAACTACAATTACTTTATGCTATTTGAATTCTACACGTGATCTTGTTCCTAGAGATGTAAATTTTATCTATGCTGCCACCAGGTGGCGCACTCGGTAGGTCCTGGTCCTCAGAAACCCTTGTGAAAGGGCAGTCAATTTAAGGCAAGCAAACTTGTTTCAATCAACTAACGCTGTTATCTGGTAAAGCATATGATGTTGGCAGTGCCCATGTTTATAAAGGCATGTGGTGTCTTTTCCATAACCTGGGGATCTTGCTAATTAGGATTATAGTTTGGTAGACCTGTAATGGGTCTCAAGATTCTACCTTTTTTTTTTTTTTTGGAGACAGGGTCTCACTCTGCTGCCCAGGCTGAAGTGCTGTGGCATGATCACGGCTGACTGCAGCCTCAAACTCCTGGGTTCAAGCGATCCTCCCACCTCAGCCTCTCAAAGTGCTGGGATTACAGGCATGAGCCATTGTCCTGGCCAAGGTTCTGCATTTCTAACAATGGCCAAGTGATTGTGATGCTGCTGATTTGAAGACCACGCTTTGAGTAGCAGGGGTTTAGAACAAGCCTATGAAGAATTATAATCTATTTACAATTAGTGGCTTCTATTCTTGAGACAAAGTCTCACTCTGTTGCCCAGGCTGGAGTGCAGTGGAGCCATCACGGCTCACTGCAGCTTTGACCCCTGAGGCTCAGGTGATCCTCCTGCTTCAGCCTCCTGAGTAGCTGGGACCACAAGCATGCACCACTACTAATTTAAAAAAATATTTTGGGCCGGGCACGGTGGCTCAAGCCTGTAATCCAGCATTTTGGGAGGCCGAGGCAGGTGGATCACGAGGTCAGGAGATCGAGACCATCCTGGCTAACATGGTGAAACCCTGTCTCTACTAAAAATACAAAAAACTAGCCAGGCGTGGTGGCGGGCGCCTGTAGTCCCAGCTACTCGGAGGCTGAGGCAGGAGAATGGCGTGAACCTGGGAGGCGGAGCTTGCAGTGAGCCGAGATCGCGCCACTGCACTCCAGCCTGGGTGACACAGCGCGAGACTCCGTCTCAAAAAAAAAAAAATATATATATATATATTTTGGAGACAGGGTCTCTGTATCTTCCCCTGGCTGGTCTCGAACTCCTGGGCTCAAGGGATCCTCCCATCTTGCCCTCCCAAAGTGCTAGGATTAAGGTATGAGCCATCATGCCTGGCTACTCTATCTATCTATCTATCTATCTATCTATCTATCTATCTATCTATCTATCTATCTATCTATCTATCTATCTATCTGTCTATCCATCCATCCATCCATCCATCCATCCATCCATCCATCCATCCATCCATCCATCCATCCATCCATCTATATTTAAACAATGTTGGCCCCCACAATGGTTCATGCTTTGTAATCCCAGTGCTTTGGGAGGCTGAGGCAGAGAGATCACTTGAGGTCAGGAGTTTGAGGCCAGCCTGGACAACATGGCGAAACCCCATCTGTACTAAAAATACAAAAATTAGCCGGGTGTGCTGGTGCATGCCTGTAGTCCCAGCTACCAGGGAGGCTGAGGTAGGAGAATTGCTTGAACCCGGGAGGTGGAGGTTGCAGTGAGCCGAAATCACGCCACTGTGGTCCAGCCTGGGTGTCAGAGCAAGATTCCATCTCTAAAAAAAAAAAAAAAAAAAAAAAAAAATTTGATAACTTTATTTGGGATTTTCGATGATTAGCAGTTAGTTCTCATTCACACCGACTGTAGATTTTTTAAAAGTGGTAACAGGTACATAGGCAACCGAAGTATAGAGCTTGTTTGGTAAATCTTTATCTTCATTACATTTTCTGGACAACCGAACGTGGATGCAGTATGAGACATTCCTTATTCCTTTGGCCCAGACAGCTTTGTTGAGCCTGGTATCAAAGTGCGCATCTGGAGTTCCCATCTCTTTCGTGGCAAGTTTCCGGAGCTCTTTGAGTGCCTGAGGAGCATGCTTCTTGAAGCCCACTCCATGAATGCACTTGTGAATGTGATGGGGTATTCTCGGGTCACCATCTCATTGATGGCAGAATGGCCCTTCTTCTTCTCATCACCCTTCTTTGCAGGAGCCATTCTGCTGGGCCCACGTTGGAAAGGAAACTGGCCACTATTCTTATATCATAATCAGCAGTAAAGCTAGTCTCATTTTCCACTACTTCCCTCTTCCTCCCTCTACTCCAGCCCCTTGGCCTTGCTTCTTTCCCAAAGGGCCTCGACCCTAGCTTTCTCCTCTGTCTTGCATGCCATTCCCCCAGATATCCTCCTGCTTGACTAATTTCCTTGTCTCCGGCGAGTTCTTAGCTCAAACCTTTCTCTCTCTCTCTCTTTTTTTTTTTTTTTTTTTGTTTTTGAGACAGGGTCTTGCTCTGTCGCCCAGGCTGGCATGCAGTGGCGTGATCATGGCTCACTGTAGCCTCGACCTCCTGGGCTCAATTGATCCTCCCAAGTCTCCACAGTAGCTGGGACTACAGGCATGCATCACCACGCCCAGCTAATTTTTGTATTTTTTGTAGAGACGGGGTTTCGCCATGTTGCCGAGGCTGGTTTCGAACTCCTGAGCTTAAGCGATCCGCCCACCTTGGCCTCCCAAAGTGAAACTTCACTTTCTTGATGAGGCTCACCCAGACCTCCTTATTAAACACTGCTGCCTCCCCCATCCCCTCACACCCTCCCTTAACTTGCCTGATTCTTTGTTTCCTCCAGCCTTCTCCACCTTCTCACATACCATATAATCTACCTCCCGTGTTTATTGTTTATTTCTGTCTCCCCCTTTTAGAATCTAAGTTCCACGAGGGAAGGGATCTTTGTCTGTCTGTTGTCTTCACTGATACATTCTGAGCACCTAGAACAGTGTCTGCACATAGTAGGTGCACAAGAACTATTTGCTGAATGAATGAAGCTTAATAGGACCTTCAAGATAACAGAATCCAATCCCCTCATTTAATTGATGAAGAAAGGAGCCCTAGGTCTTTGGGCAAGACGAAGATTTGCCCAGGGTCATATAGACTGTGGGAATATTCTTATTCTTCTAAATGAATATAATCTAAAAGCCGGACTTGTTTCTATCAGTTAATTTTCTAAGCTCTAATTTTATTTTATTTTTTAATTTGTGTTAGGTATTTTCCCCAAGGGATCTGAAGCAGTGGACAAGATGAGAAGCAATATAGAATGGAACAGTTAGGAGTCCAAATGGAAGAGATATCATCTAAAGGAAGAGGGAGTCAGCCTAACAGGCACTAGATCGTAGTTAATTACTCTAAGGGGGGCAGAATTTGGCTCTGAGTCGTCTGGCAGCTGAGGTTAAACGGGAAGCACGTGGGACTCCATAACGTTCCTTGTCTGAGCTAAGGAAGACTGAGTACTCCACAGAGACTCACGTCCAGAAGGAACCTGGTCCTGGAGAATCCTGTGTAATATCCCTTTGGCCCCACATTGGACAATGTTTACCAAAAAAACCCAAAGTCACGGTTGAAGAATATAGTCGTTTCATCTGCAAAGACTAAGAGTGTAATATTAAATCACATTATAGGCTGGGCATGGTGGCTCATGCCTGTAATCTCAGCACTTTAGGAGGCCAAGGAAGGCGGATCATTTGAGGCCAGGAATTCAAGACCAGCCTGGCCAACATGGTGAAACCCCGTCTCTGCTAAAATTACAAAAATTAGCCAGGGCTGGCCGGGTGCGGTGGCTCACGCCTGTAATCCCAGCACTTTGGGAGGCCGAGATGGGCGGATCACAAGGTTGGGAGATCGAGACCATCCTGGCTAACACAGTGAAACCCTGTCTCTACTAAAAATACAAAAAAAAAAAAAAAATAGCCAGGTGTAGTGGCGGGCACCTGTAGTACCAGCCACTCGAGAGGCTGAGGCAGGAGAATCGCTTGAACCCAGGAGGAGGACACCTAGCCAGGCCTGGTAGCATGAGCCTGTGATCCCAGCTACCTGGAAAGCTGAGGCATGAGAATCGCTTGAACCCAGGAGGCGGACATTGCAATGAGCCAAGATTACACCACCGAACTCCAGCCTGAGCGACGGAACGAGACCCTATCTCAAACAAACAAACAAACAAACAAACAAAACACATCATAGTTCTTGTGGTTCAGGTGAATTATATTGTGATGATCCAGCTGAAAATGAAGATGAAAACTAAAGAATCTAGAATAAACCTGTCTAGGAATATCTTCTATTATTATCCACCAATATCTCAAATCTTTGATAAACATTAAACCACAGGGAACTCATGGTTTGGATTTGATGAATATATCAACAAATGTTTATTGAGTTTCTACTACAAACCTTCTTCTCTTTCCTTTGCCGACTCTCTGCGTGGGACTCCCCAGGCCCGGCTATCTCTAAGGCAGAGAGGAAGAGCACAGAGACGAGAGGGAAAGCCAGCTCTGTTTCTTCAAGTTACCTAAAGTCTTTTTTGTGTTTCTGAGATAGAGTCTCACTCTGTCACCCAGGCTGGAGTGCAGTAGTTGTCATCTCGGCTCACTGCAAACTCTGCTTCCCGGGTTCAAGTGATTCTCCCCGCTCAGCCTCCTGAGTAGCTGGGATTACAGGCATGCACCATCATGCCCGGCTAATTTTTGTATTTTTCATAGAGACTGGGTTTTGCCATGTTGGCCAAGCTGGTCTCAAACTCCTGACCTCAAGTGATCTGCCCACCTCGGCCTCCCAAAGTGCTGGGATTACAGGTGTGAGCCACCATGCCTGGCCAAGTTGCATAAAGCCTTTACCAGAGTTTATCATTAAACTCTGCCTGCACATCCAGCAAATTCACCTTTTCTGGCCACTAGGACGTTGTCCTCCACTACACAGCAGGGACAGTTACTGACTTCTGCTGATGCCTTTCCAAAAACCTAGTTCTTTTACAGAGCCTCAGGACATCCTATGAATATTAACTAATATATTTTAATAAACGTGAATGCAATTTTTCTTTTAGACCCCTCATCTTTTATTATTTTTTCAATTTGAAGATTTTCTAGGGCATGTTTTTCTGTCTGGTACACTTGTTACAAGTAGAGGTCACCATGGTCATCTTCAACTGTCACTCCCCACCAACCCCTCCACCCCACCTCACTCTGCCAAGTTCTGCCTCTCTGTGTCACAGATGTGGCACACACATGAAATATTTTTTCTCCACCTGGCATTGGTTTTCCATTTTGACAATCCTTGGCAGTGAGAGGGCCCAGGGGCTTGAATCTGCAACATACCAAGTGGCCTCAGCTACCAACTGAGCAACTTTCCCCTTGCCAGGCATGACTGGAAAACCTGACTTCTCTGGGCAAAGCCTCACACACTCCAGGGACCATGTCTGTCTGGTTCTCTGATGTATCCCCTGTATTTAGCCTAGGATCTAGACCCTTCATAGGCACTTAAGAATTTCTTGCAAACAGGCCAGGTGCAGTGGCTCATGTCTGTGATCCCAGCACTTTGGGAGACTGATGCAGGAGGATCACTTGAAGTCAGGAGTTCAAGACCAGCCTGGCCAACATGGCGAAACCCTGTCTCTACTAAAAATACAAAAATTTGCTGGGCATGATGGTGCATGCCTGTAATCCCAGGCTGGGTTCTGCTCCAATCAAACCCCAGGCTTTTGCCTGAATGGCCTGGATTAGTCTGTTTCAACCACATGGATCAGTTGGTTCCATCTTGAAAAAAGGGACTGGTCGGGGGCTGCCATGATCTTGCTGTGTGCAAAGCACTGTGGGAAGGGCCTGGGTAGGCCTATGGTAGGCTTTGCAGAAGAGCTTTTAGTCTGTATCAGTTCTTTGGGGTATCTGCTTGCCTGGCATCTTCCACAGCCATGGAATTGTGGAGCTTAGCACAAACCAGACGCTTGCTGTTTGTTGAATAAACTCTGATAAGCAAAGGCGGCGTGTTCAACTATGTGGAGTCATGCTGTCTTAATTTTCACTTTTTGATTCAGCTATCACAGACCATATGCCAACACCTCCACAAAACAGAGAGAAGCACCTGTGTTAGTCTTGGCACAAGATCTGCTGCGAGGGCAGGATGGGGGCATCCTTGTTCTCCAGTGTGCTGTGCACATGCGTGTGTGCATGTGTCTGAGTGCATGGACATGTGTATTTATGCACATGTCTACTTGTGTATACTCGGCGACTGAGGTCTTCACAGTCACATAACCTTGAGATGGTGCTGCGAGGCTGGGCGTGGTGGCTCATGCCTATAATCCCAGCACTTTGGGAGGGCGAGGCGGGCGGATCACGAGGTCAGGAGTTCAAGACCAGCCTGGCTAACATGATAAAACCCCATCTCTACTAAAAATACAAAAATTAGCTGGGCATGGTGGTGTGCACCTGTAATCTCAGCTACTCAGGAGGCCGAGGCAGGAGAATCACTTGAACCCAGGAGGTGGAGGTTGCAGTGAGCCAAGATTGTGCCCCTGCACTCTAGCCTGGGTGACAGAGTGAGACTCCATCTCAAAAAACAAACAAAAAAAGATTGCAAAGACCCTCGCAAAAGGACAAAAGTGTCCTTTTAGCACTGTAAGTTGGTAAAGAATATGCCCTCATGCCCTTGAGGACCTTTTGCGATGACTACGGGGTCTTCTAGATGTCGCATCCACTTCCTGAGTAGATCTGTAACACCGGAAAGGGAAGACTCCTACAAACGTCTCACAATCTAGCAACTTTCCCCTCGAGAGGCATGACCGGAAAACCTGACTTCTCTGAGTAAAGCCTTGCAAGCTCCAGGGACCACGTCTGTCTGGTTCTCTGATGTATCCCCTGTACATAGCATAGGATCGAGACCCTTAGTAAGCACTTAAGAATTTCTTGCAAACGGGCCAGGTCTGATGGCTCATGTCCGTAATCCCAGCACTTTGGGAGGCTGAAGCAGGTGGATCATGAGGTCAGGAGTTTGAGACCAGCCTGGCCAACATGGTGAAACCCTGTCTCTACCAAAAATACAAAAATTAGCTGGGTATGGTGGTGCACGCCTGTAATCCCAGCTACTTGGGAGGCTGAGGCAGGAGAATCGCTTGAACCTGAGAGGCGGAGGTTGCAGTAAGCTGAGATTGAACTGCTGCACTCCAGCCTGGGCGACAGAGCGAGATTCTGTCAAAAAAAAAAAAAAATTATTGCAAATATACTCAATAAGAGGAGGCCACTGAGTGGCTGGTTAGGCTCACTCATCAGCTATGCTATCCATTCCTGCTTGCCAGCCTCAAAGAACATGATTGAAAGTTTTATATAGAGGGCATGACTTATCAACCCCAAACTTGGTTTTGCAACAAACATCACATTACTTCATTGTCATTAAATGAAAGAGAATCTGCCTCTGAGCTCCCATTCTGTCAGACTGTTGGGAAAGTTAATGTTTGTCTCAACTGGAAAATCCCTTCTTCCCTCTAGGGTGGCTCAGGAATCTGGAAGGCTCCTGTGGTTCCTAGAAAACAGAGGAAGGGGAAGGGACTCTGGTTATGGTCACTGCTCAGGCTCCTTGAAGTCCAGGCTTCCAAGGTCCACAGAAGGCAGGTGGTCCACTGGCTCCCGGCCACATGAGGTGCATGGGATCTCTGCCAAGGCTGTAAGACCCAGGGCCTGGGGTCCAGCTTACCTGGGTACCCCAGGGCCTGTAGTCTAGCCTTCCTGGGTGCTCTGGGCATCAGCCATTTCCCTGAGAGACTCTCCATCACCTGGAGGCAGAGAGTGGATCCCTGCAGCTTTCTCTTTCTAGTTTTGGGGACAGTTTATTATCTGCTGCCCCACCTCTGCCCCTTTCTGCTCTACAACCTCTCTTGGGGTGAGAAGCACACAAATTGGGATTTCTAGAGGTGTGTGTGGCAGCAGGGACAGGAAGGAGCCCAGGGAGATTAACAACAAATTAATTCTGCAAATGACCCTGCCACAAGGGCCCAATGGAAGGACAGCCTGCCTCAAATCTAAATCATTGTAGTCATTCTCTAAATAATCAAAACCTCAAATGTTTAATCTGCACATGCCAAAGGGTCTATTGAAATGACTGTAGTCAAGAGCTTCCTGATGAAAAGAACTTTTTATTTTTTTATTTTTATTTTTATTTTTTTTGAGACAGAGTCTCGCTCTGTCACCAAGGCTGGAGTGCAGTGGCGCGATCTTGGCTCACTGCAACCTCCGCCTCCTGGGTTGAAGCATTTCTCCTGCCTCAGCCTCCTGAGTAGCTGGGATTACGGGTGCGCACCACCACGCCTGGCTAATTTTTGTATTTTTAGTAGAGACAGGGTTTTACCATGTTGGTCAGGCTGGTCTCAAACTCCTGACCTCATGATCCGCCCGCCTTAGCCTATCAAAGTGCTAAGATTACAGGCATGAGCCACCGTGCCCGGCCTATTTTTTATTTTTATCTTTTTGAGACAGAGTCTCACTCCATTGCCCAGGCTGGAATGCAGTGGTGCCATCTCAACTCACTGCAACCTCCACCTCCTGGGTTCAAGCGATTCTCCTGCCTCAGCCTCCCAAGTAGCTGAGATTACAGGCGTGCGCTACCACACCCCAGCTAATTCTTTTTTTTTTTTTTTTTTTTTTTTTGGTATTTTTAGTAGAGACGGGGTTTCGCCATGTTGGTCAGGCTGGTCTCAAACTCCTGACTCCAAATGAACTGCCCGCCTCAGCCTCCCAAAGTGCTGGATTACAGGTGTGAGCTACTGTGCCCAGCCGAAAAGAACTTTAAAATTTGCTATCTATTTCATCTTAAACTAACCCTGCCAGAGACACCATCTGCAAACTGAGCTTGTCTTGGCCCAGGGATACACACTTTTAATCAATGGCTGGTGGTGTGATGGGCTTCCAGAGACAGTGTTAGGTTCTGCTTTAGGGTCTGTCATTGGAAGGCACTGAAATCCACTCTTTTTCCTTTCCTAGAATCCAGTCCCAGACTCTGTAGAAGTCTTGGGAGGAGAGTGGGAGATTTCCTCATGCTACAAATTCTGGCCCAAACAACCCAGTCCCTGAGGAGGGTGTGTTGGTGTACCAGAAACTGATGGAACAGTGCCCGGCATCACGCCAGACCCTCCTGTGCCAAGAGGTTCCAGGAAAACGAGCACATCCCAGGATTGGGAGGAAGTAAGGCAGCAACTGGGGACTTTTTCCTAATGAGTCCAATAAATCCTTGGAAAAATAATCCACCAAGGGTCAAATATATGTAGAAAACAACTTTGAAGGCTTTTGGAGCCTTTTTTCCCCTAAAAAGAGAAAAGTAAAAAATATTCCAGGCATTGGCTTTCAAAAACAAACAAAAAAAAACAAAACACAACAAGAACAACCCTGAGAATATAAAATTCTTCAGGATATACAAGAAATATATAAACTTCAGGCCAGGTGCTATGACACGCACGTGTAGTCCCAGCTACTCAGGAGGATCATTTGAGCCCAGGAGTTTGAGGCTGTGGTGTGCTACGATCACACACACACCAATGAACAGCTACTGCACTCCAGCCTGGGCAGCAAAGGGAGACCTCGTCTCTAAAATAAATACAACTAAATTTTAAAAGAGCCGTTTATAAACTTCAGTTACGTATTCTGGCCAATGAATGGGAGGGAGACACAGAGAAAAGCTGAAATGGAGAAAAAGGAAGGGAAAGGAGGATGCAGAGAAAGAATGAGAGAGGAGAGGGAGGGAGAACTTTGAAGAAGATCAGAGAAAGAAAACAATAGGCCGGGTGCCCTGGTGGCTCACGCCTGTAATCTCAGCACTTTGCGAGGCTGAGGCCAGAGGATCACCTGAGGTCAGGAGTTCAAGACCAACCTGGCCAACATGGCGAAACCCCATCTCTACCAAAAATACAAAAATTAGCCGGCATGGTAGCACACGCCTGTAATCCCAGCTACTTGGGAGGCTGAGGCACGAAAACCACTTGAACCTGGGAGGCGGGGTTGCAGTGAACCGAGATCGCACCACTGCACTCCAGCCTGGGAGACAGAGCAAGACTCTGTCTCCAAAAAAGTTTTAAAAAAGGCCGGGCATGGTGGCTCATGCCTGTAATCCCAGAACTTTGGGAGGCCGAGGCAGTAGGATTGCTTGAGCTCAGGAGCTTGATACCAGCCTGGGCAACATAGTGAGACCTCATTTCTATATAATAAATAAATAAAATAGAAAAGAAAACAATAATATTTCAGAGATACAGAGACACAAAGCACAAGAGAACAGACACAGTGAGAGAATATTGGCCTGAGAAGGCTCAAAAGATGATGCTGAGAAGATGATGTTATCTGAAGGCAAATCACCATCTTTCTGCCTTCCGATTTACATGAGCATCTTAGAAACCTGGAAAGTCAGAGCTACAAGGACCTGAGCTCATCTAGTCCAATCCTTTCTGTACTGGGTTGAATAGCGTCACCCCAAAATCCCAAAATCATGTCTGCTTGGAACTTCAGAATGTGAGTTTATTTGGAGACAGGGTCTTTGTAAATAACGTTAGTGAAGATGGGGTTGTATTGGATTCGGGTGGGCCCTAAATTCGATAACTAGTGTTCCTTTTTTTTTTTTTTTGAGACAGAGTCTTGCTCTATCCCCCAGGCTGGAGCACAGTGGTGCAATCTTGGCTCACTGCAACCTCCACTTCCTGGGTTCAAGCGATTCTCCTGCCTCAGCCTCCTGAGTAGCTGGGATTACAGGTGGGTGCTAACACGCTGGACTAAATTTTTGTATTTTTAGTAGAGACGGGATTTCACCATGTTGGCCAGACTCGTCTCGAACTCCTGACCGCAGGTGATCCACGTGCCTCAGCCTCCCAAAGTGCTAGGATTACAGGTGTGAGCCACCACACCCAGCTCTAGTGTCCTTCTCAGAAGGCCATGTGAAGGCACAGACACGCATGTGAAAGAATGCCCTGTGATGACAGAGGCAGTGACTGGAGTCACTGTAACCCAGAAAATCCCAGTGCAGCTGCAACCCAGAAAATCCCAAGGAATGCCAGGAACCATCAGAGGCCAGGAGAGGCAGAGAAGGAGTCTTTCCTAGAGCTTTGGAGGATCATGGCTTTGCTGACACCTTGATTTTGGACTTCTGGATTCCAGAACTGTGCAAGAATAGATTTCCGTTGTTTTTAGCCACCTGGTTTGTGGTAATTTGTTATTGCATCCCTGGGAGATGATGAATACATTTTCTTTTGCAGGAGAGGAACCCTAGGATGTGTGACACATCCAAGGTCATGTAGTTGACTGGTGGCCAATCCCCTATTCCAATTTAGTTTTTATTTTTCTTTAAGAATTGTATTTGCGGCCAGGCGTGGTGGCTCATGCCTATAATCCCAACACTTTGGGAGGCCAGTGTGGGTGGATCACTTGAGGTTAGGAGTTTGACCAGCCTGACCAATATGGTGAAACTCCATCACCACTAAAAAAATACAAAATTAGCCAGGTGTAGTGGCACATGCCTGTAATCCTAGCTACTTGGGAGGCTGAGGCAGGAGAATTGCTTGAACCCAGGAGGCAGAGGTTGCAGTGAGCCAAGATGGTGCCATTGCACTCCAGCCTGGGCAACAAGAGTGAAACTCAAAAACAAACAAACAAACAAACAAAAAAGTGTATTTGCTTTCCAGCATCATCATCGTTTCTGAATGTGGAAATAACGTTTCTTTTCTATCGTCAAAGTTCATTTTGAAGTAAGAGTTCACTTCTTATTGAATTATGAAATATAGATGAAGGGACAATTTAGGCTTTAGAAACACTTTGGACTATGAAGTTTTTCAATAGATTTACTGCTAGTTCCTTGATATTCCAAAACATTCTTTTTTTTTTCTTTTTTTTTCTTTTTTTTTTCTTTTTGTGGAGAATGGGGTCTCGCTATATTGTCCAGGCAGGACTTAAACTCCTGGGCTCAAGCAATCCTTCTGCCTCTGCCTCCCTAAGTGCTGGGATTACAGGCATGAGTCACTGCATCTGGTCTGGTATTCCAAAACATTCTAATAGCTTATTACTTTTGAGAGATGAGGGCTACCCCCTTCAAATGTTGAAATCACCATTTGTTTCCTTATTCTGAGCAATTTTCTGAAGGCAAGCCAAGTCTTGCTGAGGATATTGGATGTAAAACTGTCTTTAAAGTAGATCCTTTGGTAAGAAATGTATTGATCACTATTTTGGGGTTTTAACTGACATCAAATAATATGAAGCATATGTGAGTTTTTAATTATTTAGAAGTTCCTAACCCTTTTTTGGACCCTATCTCCCTTTAAGAAACTGATAAAAGGCCAGGCGTGGTGGCTCACACCTATGATCCCAGAACTTTGGGAGGCTGAGGCAGGAGTTCTATCACTTGAGCCCAGGAGTTTGTGATCAGCCTGGGCAACATAGCAACACCCTCATCTCTACAAAAAAATTAAAAATTAGCTGGGCATGGTTGTGGGTGCCTGTGGTCTCAGCTTTGGGAAGCTGAGACAGGAGGATTGCTTGAGCCCCGGAGGTCAAGGCTGCAGTGAGTCATGTTCACACCAGAGCACTCCAGCCTGCGTGACAGAGCAAGACTCTATCTCAAAACAAACAAAGACATGGATAAAAGCTATGGATTCTCTCCCATAGAAAACTGCACACCCTCATAACCTTTTGCACCCACGCTTAGAGAATTGTCAGGCCCCACACCTTACCCCAACTTCTGTTACCAGCGGTAAATCCAACGGGTCTGTAGCTAACTCAGTGCTTGCCTTCTCAAAGACAGAACTCAGCTGAGGGGAAGAGGTGGTTTTAAGTGATTTTTTAAGGCACAGGGAGAGACTAAGGCAAGTTTTAGAGCAGCAGTGAGAGTTTATTAAAAGGTTTTAGAGCAGGAACAAAAGGAAGTACAGTACGCTTGGGTCAGGCAGGCAACTTAAGAGATCTGAGTGCCCTGCCTGACCCTTAACTTGGGGTTTTATATATTTGGCATGGTTCTGGGATTTACGTCTCATCTCCCCTGATTCTTCCCTTGGAGCAGGCTGTCCGCGTATATGGTGACCCGCCAGCACTTGGGAGGGGTCGCAAGCACAGTCTGAGTACTGAAGTTGAGCGCATGCTCACCTGAGGCATTTTCCCCTTACCAGTCGTGCGTTCCCGGAGCGAGGTCATATACTGGTTAAATTCCGCCATTTTGCCTCTTGGTGCGCATGCTCCAGCCTGCTTGCCTAGCTCCTGACATCTTATCGGGAAGCGGCTGATCACCAGATCCGGGTGTTTTGTATCTATTGAGAGACTGTCCTTGCTTGGAACTAGCTGCAACCAATTATTATTTTACAGAGACAGTTTTACAGAGACCATCACCTGATGGTCGCCTGACGTTCTGGTGGGGGCTCTCTCCTGTCCTGCTCATGTTTGCCTAGCTCTCTACTCTAACATGTCCACTCTGTGGACCCCAGATTGAGATCCTCTGCAGGGGAGACTGTTCGCAAATAACCTGCTGGGGAGACATCTCCTTCCCGTTTATCTTTCCATTTGCCCCTGCGGTGTTAGACAAAGGCTGAAGCTAGCCTCTGTGGCAGAGGGTTTCTTCCCAACACGCTAATGACGCTGGTGGAGAGTCTTAAAAACAGCTGTACTGGGGAGAGTTCTTGCTGTGTACCTTTCAGAGACCTTCTCCATAAGACTCTCTAAGACTGAGTCAGGCCATTGGGAGCATGGCAGCAATTCTTAGGGGACAGTGGCAGCGTTTTGAGGAAGACTAATTGGCTTCTAGGGCTGGAGGCCACTTCGGTCTGACAGACTGCCCTGCTGCCATCCCTCTAGGGCACCCCCCACTCCCTTGCTTCAGGGCCTTCCTGCACTTTCTCCTTTTGTCCTCAATGCTCTTCACCCCACCTTTTCTACCTGGTACCCTCTGCCTGTGGTCAAGGCTTTGGTGAGACTCACCTTTCTCTTAGACCTTCCTGGATTCCCCAAAGTCTGTGTTGGAAGCCCCTCCCATGTGCCCTTGTTTGAGCTTTTAATTTTCCAGCATGACGCTTGTCACACTGCTTTGTAATTGACTCTCTGTTCGTCTGCATCTCTACTGGGTTGTACCTTCCAGGAGGACAGCTGCCATGTAACTCTTGTAATCGTCCCACCCCCAACACTCAGCACAGTGTCAGGAACACAGAGCACGATGAGCACAAGCTTGTTGAGCAAACAGACAAATAGCTGGATGCTTCTATGCAAAGTTTCTCAACCTGGCCATTATTGGCATTTGGGACTTGATCATGCTTGGTCATGGGAGACGGTTCTGTGCCCGTAGGATGTTTAGGACCATCCTTGGTTTTTACCCACCAGATGCCAGGAGCATACCCACCCAGCTGTGACAACCAAAATTTGTCTCCAGACACCATTCCAAAACCAACGGGACACAAAATCGCCCGAGAGTCATTGCTTTAGTGAGTGAATGTTGATCTTAGCGTCACTTGGCCTCTCTTGAGTCTAGGTTGGGGAGTGAGTTCAGTTAGCCAATCAGAGAACGCTGATGGGGCCACCAGTATATGCTCATGAAATGGGTGGCTGACCTCTTGGGGTCAGAAAAGGGAAAGTTCTGTGTGTTGGCTAAGGACCGTTTTAAGTCCTTTAATGACCGATTACCACCTGAGGACACAAGAGGGCGCTCTAACTAATGAGTTCCGCGGCCGAGAAAAGTGGAGTGGGTGCTCCTGGGATGCCTCAGGCTTAGACACTGGGGTTACCGCAGCTGCATAGCAAGGCTGAAGCCAGCGTCCTGGGTTCAGACAGACCTTTTAGCCATTAAATCCACTAAGAAAGATCCCTGTGCATGAAGTTTCCTCCTTGGAAATACAGGCGGAAGGGAAAGTAATTTTAAACTCGTGTGTGCTCCACAGGCTGGAGGTGGTGGCTCATGCCTGCAATCCCGGCACTTTGAGAGGCCAAGGAGGGAGGATCACTTGGGCCCAGGAGTTCGAGACCAACCTGGGCACCATGATGAAACCTCATCTCTGCAAAAAAATTAAAAAATTAGCCAGCTATGGCGGCTCAGGCCTCTGGTCCCAGCTACCCAGGAGACTGATGTGGGAGGATGGCTTGAGCCCAGGGGTTCGAGGCTGCGGTGAGCCGTGGTTACACCACTGCGCTCAGCCTGGGCAACAGAGCAAGCCCGTCTCAACAAAAACAAAACAAAAAATTCAGTTGTGCTGCATAAGTAAGGCACCAAGAGTAGGAATAGGGTCTTTGCAGCTCCCGTGGCAATTGCCCTTCTCTGGTAAGGGCAAGGGACTAAGGAACTCCCTGGACACAGGGGCTCCAGCTGTCCCCAGATCATCAACAGAGATGTGAAGGTCATTAGAGGTTGTCTGATCTTTTGACCGCAATCTGAGCCCACCACTCTGAAAACTTGGAAATTGTATGACATTTTCGTGATACAACTGTGTGTGTGTGTGTTGGGGAAAGGAACCAACAGCTTTCATCATATTGTCAGAAGAGTCTAGGCTGGGCATGGTGGCTCACGCCTGCAATCCCAGCCCTTTGGGAAGCTGAGGTGGGCAGAACACCAAAGGTCAGGAGTTCAAGACCAGCCTGGCCAACATGGTGAAATTCTGTCTCTACTAAAAATACAAAAATTAGCCAGGCGTGGTGGCACCAGCCTGTAATCCCAGCTACTCAGGAGGCTGAGACAGGAGAATTACTTGAACCCAGGAGGTGGAGGTTGCAGTGAGCCGAGATCGCGCCACTGCACTCCAGCCTGGGCAACAAGAGCAAATCTCCATCTCAAAACAAAACAAAACAAAAACATAGACCTGCTTGGTTCTCTCTGTGACTTCAGAGGCCCAAGGAGTCCTCAGCACTACAGATGCATGTGGCCCCTCAGAAGACAACATTTCACAGATCTGCAAAGAGTAAAGGTCAAATTTATTTAATACAACGCCCACGAGGGTCCCTGCAGCTGTGTCACTGAGGCAAACAGGAAAAGTGATTTTGGTTAGGCGTGGTTCTCACCTGTGAAATTCCACAGCGCAATGACAGCAGCCTCTCTCCCATTCAAGACACTGTCAGGAATGTCTTAAGACCTCAGGAGACCACTTCTTTAGCAAGCAGTTTTTTTTTTTTTTTTTTTTTTTTTAGATGGATTCTCGCTCTGTCACTCAGGCTGGAGTGCAGTGGTGCAATCTCCGCTCTCTACAACCCCTCTTTCCCGGATTCAAGCGATTATCCCACCTCAGCCTCTTGAGTAGCTGATACTACAGGAATGCGCCACCACATCCGGCTAATTTTTGTATTTTCAGTAGAGACAGGGTTTCACCAGGCTGGTCTCAAACTCTGGACCTTGGGTGATCTGCCCGCCTCAGCCTCCCGAAGTGCTGGGATTACGGGCGTGAGCCACCTCGCCTGCCCTGGCAAGGAATAAATCTTTAAAAATTAGTAAGAAACATACACATTTCAATTTTTCAATTAAGAATAATATTTGCTGTAGGCACCATCTTCCTGTCTTTCAGCCTTCAGCATGGTAGAAGAAAAGAAAAAGAGTGTAGAAAAAAACAGTTTAAGAACATCTGTGCTTGTTCCACCTTCATTTTCTGTTCTGTGCTTTGCCCGAATGAACCGTGTCTTCAGGTCGGTATTTCAAAGGCGGTGCTCCCAAGTAGCCTGGTTTTCCCGTTTGTGGAGGGCGGGGTGATAGAGGGGACAGGGGGAGGCTGTCTGGTCAGCACGGTGTACTTCCAAAGAACAAGGACTACCCAAAACTACAAGCCTTTGAAGGACCAAAGGAAAAGAGAAAAAACTAGCCTCTAACCAGGCCATGTGCTAGAAGTGATTGGCTACAAAAAAGAAAATTGGTTTCTGTGTATGACGGTGCATGGAAAAGGTCTTTATCTCTGCACAAGACAAAATATTCAAGTTTCAGAATATCCCAATGGCCTGTTTGCCCTGGATCTCCTCTTCTGCCCTTCCAATTGCCAAGGATGCTCCAACTTGGTGGAAGGAGGGTATGTGGGAAATTCAGCAGCCCCTCTGTATCTCTTTCTACCCAACATTAACTCAGTAGGATGGATTTAAGAACCGGCAGCTTAGCCTGAGGAATTGCTGTGTTCTGTGGGAGCAGGGCAGGTTCATAAATAAGTGCACAGAGCTCTTGAAATATAGGGATCATCTGCTCTTCTCGGAACATAGATGTCCTTCCAGGGATGTGCATCTGGCCTCGCTGTCTAAGTTCCATCAAGGGAGCCTTCCGTTCTCTGCAGCGACAAGAAACAAGGCAAGTTATGATCACACCTCTCAAGATTGAAGATTGCCCTGATGGAGAGAAATACAAAATGGCAGACAGCATTTCTCGAAGAAAATGCAAAGCAGGGCTGTCACGCACTGGTCCCCCACCCTGCAGGGTTCTCTCTGTGACTTTAGAGGCCCAAGGAGTCCTCAGCACTACAGATGCATGTGGCCCCTCAGAAGACAACATTTCACAGATCTGCAAAGAGTAAAGGTCAAATTTTACTTAATACAACACCCACCAGGGTCCCTGTAGCTGTGTCACTGAGGCAAACAGGGCACGTGATTTTGGTTAGGCGTGGTTCTCAGTTGTGAAATTCCACAGTACAATGACTGCAGCCTCTCTCCCACCCACTCAAGACACTGTCAGGAACGTCTTAAGACCTCAGGAGACCACTTCTTTAGCAAGCAATTTTTTTTTTTTTAGATGGATTCTCACTCTGTCACTCAGGCTGGAGTGCAGTGACGCGATCTCTGCTTACGACACCCTCCCTCTCCTGGCTCCTGCCCACATGCATGTCTGCTTCTCTCCATGCCTGCTCTGTAGGGACCATAGCCTCTGTCCCAGCATACATGTTGGACACCAATCACATCAGTCCACCAAGTAACTTCATCAAGCACCCATGTACACCCAGCACAGAGTCCCGAGGGTGCCCCATTTACCCACAGAAGAAGAAAGGAAATTTTGTAAGAGATCTGGCTTCTAGCTCCAGTTCTGCCTCTAACTAACATAAGATGTACCTGTTTGAGGCCTGCTTTTTTATTTTAAAAATGAAGGACTGAACTTAGATGGTCCAACTTAAATGTTTTAAAATGATATGATTCTACCTTAAAAAGAGAATGAAATTCTGATATATTTCAACACAGAAAAACCTTGAAAACATTATGCTAAATGAAATAAGGCAGACATGAAAGGACAAATAGATGATTCCACTTATATGATGTACCTCGAATAGTCAAATTCATAGAGACAGAAAGTAGACAGCGGTTGCTAGGGGTTGGTGGAGGGGCAATGGGGAGTTAGTGTTTAATGGCTACAGCGTTTTAGTGGCTGCTCTGCCTATGGAGTAGCCATTCTTTTGTTTCTTTACTTCTCTGATAAACTTGCTTTCACTTAAAAAGAAAAAGCAAAAGCTCTGGAGATGGATAGTGGTGATGGTTGCACAGCAATGTGAATGGACCTAAGGCAACTGAATTATACACTTGAAAATGGTTAAGTATACACTTGAAAATGGTGAATTTGCTGGGCGCAGTGGTTCACGCCTGTAATCCCAGCACTTTGGGAGGCCGAGGCGGGTGGATCATGAGGTCAGGAGTTCAAGACCAGCCTGGCCAACACAGTGAAACTCCATCTCTACTAAAAAATACAAAAATTAGCCAGGCGTGGTGGTGGGCGCCTGTAGTCCCAGCTACTCTGGAGGCTGAGGCAGGAGAATGGTGTGAACCCGGGAGACAGAGCTTGCAGTGAGCTGAGATCGCGCCACTGCACTCCAGCCTGGGCGACAGAGTGAGACTCCGTCTAAAAAAAAAGAAAGAAAGAAAGAAAGAAAGAAAATGGTAAATTTAATATTATGTATATTTTATGACAATTTAACAAAAAGGATTCCTGGCTGGGCATGGTAGCTCACCCCTGTAATCCCAGCACTTTGGGAGGCCAAGGTGGGTGGATCCCCTGAGCTTAGGAGTTCCAGACCAGCGTGGGCAACATGGCGAAACCCCGTCTCTATAAAAAATGCCAAAAATTAGGCATGCATGGTGGTGTGCACCTGTGGTCCCAGCTACTCAGGAGGCTAAGGTGGGAGGAACACTTGGGCCTGGGAGGTGGAGGTTGCAGTGAGTTGAAATAGTGCCACTGCACTCCAGCCTGGGTGACAGAGTGAGACTTCATCTCAAAAACGAAACAAAACAAAACAACAACAAAAAACACCCACAAAAGGATTCCTGGATTCCTTCTGCCATCCTGTAGTGCTCTCTAACAGCTTCAAATGGTATTTGTGTCACCTATCCACCTATCAGTGCCTGGACCGTTATCTGACCCATATGCTGTTCTCTATGCTGGGGATGCAAGAAGCTGTTCCCAAGAATTTTATATTGTACCAATTATTGATAACACCACTATGAAGTAGAAGGTATAAGAGGTCTCACCAAACTGTGGAAGGGGTTCAGAGGCAGCGAGAGGGCTCTGGGCTGGGCAGCGGGGGATTCACAGAAGCAACTCTGGAGTCAGCCTAAAGATTGGATTTTGACAAATGGAAGGAGCCCTTGCAGGGAAAAAGAGCAGGGCATGCTGGGAGATACCAGAGTAGAGGGGGCTCCTGGGCAACAGTGGGCCCTGAAGAGCAGGCAGCATCTAAATCCGCTATTCTGGAAATCCATGTGCACAGGACACTCTGCTGCAGGTGGAACTCAGCAAAGCAGGAGCAGGAGCCGGAGGATGACCCAGGGTCTTGGGACTTTCCCAAGGTGAGCTGGGATAGTGCCTCCATTTTGTTCCAGCCTTGCTGGGTCTGAGGACCCTTGGGGAACAGGACGCAGGGCTGAGGTACCCCAACTAGAAAGCCAAGGCTCTGGCCCCTCCTCTGCCAGGAGAGCCCCATGCGAGTGGGCCAAGCAAGCTGTGCTGGCCCCAGAGGCTGGAGGTCTGCCAGTGCTGGCAGCCACCCTGCTCCGTTTCCTCTGCTCTGCCTGGATGGGGGAGACAGGACTCTGGTGTCCAGCCTTTCTGCGGGCCCCAGACCAAGTCCCTCCCCAGACACCTCCGCTCTTCCTCTGTGGGGGCAGTCAATGCCTGGGGCACCATTGCAGAGCCAAAGCCACAGACAGGAAGGGCTGGGCCACAGTCAACAGGGCCTTAGGGGTTTCGAAGTAAAGGTTAACACGCTCACATCCAAGGCCTGGGCTTGCTGTGCTTAAATCAGAAGCCAGCCATCAGCCACCCGAGTGCGGCTGTGAAATCGCCCCGCCTTGTACCCGGAATATGGTGTCATTTTGATTTCAACACACTCTGGGATCTCCAGTTCCTGCTTCTACAAAATGCTGCTTCTACTTGCAATAGACCAGGTCTGTGCCGGGTGCTCATTCAACCCTTGCAACAACCAGATGAGGGAGTTTATGATTCCCAGTTTACAGATGAGGAAGCAGAGGTCCTGAGAGACCAAGAAATCTGCCCATGGTGACATGGTTAAGAAGCGGGAAGTCAAGTGTTAATGTGGGTCTCCGATTCCTAAGTCAAAGCCTGGTCTTGGTTGAATCCTATGCCTTGGGTAAGCAACTGCTACGTTCTCCATATGTGGCAGGGTCATTTCATGGCCAAATCAAGTTAAGTTCCCCCATCCACACCTACTATTGCCCAAGTGATGAAAACAGCTTGAAACCAACCAGCTTGTATGTGGTGGTTTGCAGCTTACAGCTTTTATATGGTGGTTGCAGTTGCTCATTTCATCCTTAAGAAAATCTTAAGAGGTTACTCTTATGATCATCGTCATCACCATCTCCTCCACTTTATAGAATGAGCCTGAGGAAGACAGGATCACCCAAAAGACAGCTGGAAAACTGGAGCTCCCCTCCCATCCCCTGATCCCATCACCTGGGCAGTTTCCACTGTAGCCCAGCTGCCTCCTGGCCTCCAGGAAGTGGGGAGGCGAGCTATAGCTGGCAATTGCCTTCCTTTCTGTAAGAAGGCAGGGTTCTCTCCAAGATCCCAAGACTGTCGTAGGTCCAGATTCACCCCTTTCATTTAAGTACAGGGTGTTCTCTTCCACGCTATCTGTCTGCGTCGACCACACACACAATTTATAAACAAGGTAAAAATGGCAGAGGAAAAATGAAGTCAGAATGTGCCATTGAAGCAAGTCAAACAATACCAAATTAGTCTTTGGCTAAGTGGCTATCTCATTGTTAAGATATTTCCTCCAATGTTTTCAGAGGCAACGGCCATTAAACAACTGGGAATGATCGCCAGGTTTGATTTCAGGAAGGAAATCTCCTCCCATTTCCCCACTAGGCAATTCAATTAATTTTCTCCTGACCCACACCAGCTGATTATTAGGGAAGCTATACCTGCTTCTTTTATAAACAAAACCCATTTGCTTAAAGGTTCAAAATTCCTTTCCCAATGGCTGGAAACCCTGTGCTCCCACCAGATGACTTTATTCTTTTTTCTGGGGGGACAGGGCCAGCCATGGGTGAGCTCTCAGGACCATCCTGGGAGCAGATTTTGATGCCCAAGGGCCAGCTTCTGGGGAAAGTTCTGTCTGGCCTGGAGCTCAGAGCCTTTGTCCAGAGACACCCTTTGGATCCAAGACAAAGTAAATAAGTTGGTCCTACAGGGTGTTTTGGGTGGACCCAGCCATGTTTATCGCTCCGGGAGAACACATCTGTGTCCCGCACTGCCCAGGGAGCAAAGACCTCATTTTTCACTCTCTCAAAGAGATTATTGCTGGAACAGCAACTTCACATCTTGGAAGGAGTCTCTGTCATGACAGAGGACTGGCCACGGAGTATAGAGGCCCAGGCTCTATTCCTCACTCTATTAGCTATCCAGGTGGCCCCAGGCATGCTGTTCTACCAATGCAGGCCTCAGTTTCCTTATCTGTCAATTGGGCTCCTTGTCCCAGTGACACAAGAGTCTCTGATTTCAGGAGTCTGAGTGGGTTTTGGCTAGAAAAAAACAAAACAAAACAAAACAAAACAAAACAAAAAAAACCCATTCATTTCATTCCTCTTTTCCTTAAATTCATAGCTTTCTTCCATAAAAGGAATATCAGTGGCTTCCTGTCTGTCAAAGGCATAACGAGCTCTGTTTTACAAGAGTCCAGACATGGGCAAAACAAAGGAAGCCAGGGGCCCACTGGAAGAGCTACCAGAAATCTTGCCGAAGGTTCTTCCCAGACCTAAAAGAAGTTTATACGGCAAATGCCTCATTTCTTAAGATATTAGCTGCCCAGTTAACTCCTGCATTGCTGGGTAGCTCACAAAAAGGTTGGGAGTGGAAGACAGGTCTTTGCAAAAGTTGAACGTGGGCCTCTGTGTCTTTCATAAACCCTCCCATCTGCCAAATAGCAGATTCCTAACTCTATTTCCTACAGAATGAAACTTCTTAACAAGACAAGGCATGTAAGTCCTTTGGATTTAAGCCCTGACTTATCTTTCTCCCGTCACTTGTCACTGTCACACTCTTCTTCTCCCATCCCATGCTGCTTGAAGCTGGTCATCCCTCACCCCTGTGCTCCTGCTGATCTTTCTCCCTCGATGCTGCCATCACTCCATTCATTCTTCATGGCCCATCCAAATGATTCCTTGGGGAAGAGGCCACTAGCCAGGTCTCTCTTCTGTGTTCCCATAGGCTCTGGCATAGCTCACTTTGCTTTATGATAAGTGATCACATGTCTGATTCCCTCAACAGAAGGTGAACTGAGAAGGAGAACCTTGTGTGTCTCCTGCAGCTGATGGCCTGGTGTGTAGTGGGTAATTAGTATCGGCTAAATTGCACTGAGCTGTCAATTCTCCACTCCTCCAAGCATACACCCTAGATCTGCCTCACTTCCAGAGCCTAGACTCTGCCATTAATCGAAATGTGTGCTTTGCTTGTTTGGTGCTAAGCACCCGAGAGTCCCAATCCCTTCACATGTGGGCTGAGATGTAATGATGGAAATTGCAAGAGAGAATATTCAAAATCGGAAGTGGCCAAGGCTAGTCAGAGAAGCCCAGGGCTCCTGGTCTGAAACAGACTAGGGAGTGGAGAAGAATTCGTGGGAATGCAGAACGTGGGTGAGTCTGGAAATATTTCACTGTTCAGTGGAGTACTTTTAAATATAATGTATGTGAAATGTGTACTTACAGAGTATCTGTTTTCCATGGTATCTGCAAAACAAAGGATGACATGGCAGTGAGCAATGCAAAGAACCCAGTTCAACTGCCCCAACAACGTCACAGGGGCAGGAGCAGGCCGAGAAAAGAGGGAGGAGGCAAGAGCCAGGAGACATCAGCCCGCAGGTGCCCTTAGAGGTTTCTGGCTCCCGTGTGCAAAGACAGGTTCCCCGGGACCCTCTAGCTCCACATGACATGCATATAAAGTCCCTGGCACTTCATTTAAAATTTTCTTTATTTTTTTTGAGACAGAGTCTCCCTTTGTCACCCAGGCTGGAGTGCAGTGGCACCATCTCGGCTCACTGCACCCTCTGCCTCCCGGGTTCAAGGAATTCTCCTGCCTCAGCCTCCCAAGTCGCTGGGATTACAGGCAAGCACCACCATGCCTGGCTAATTTTTTTTGTATTTTCAGTAGAAATGGGGTTTCACCATGTTGGCCAGGCTGGTCTCGATCTCCTGGCCTCAGGTGATCCGCCAACCTCAGCCTCCCAAAGTGCTGGCTATGTCACCATGTCCGGCCTCATTTAATATTTTAAACAGTTTTTAAAAGATGTAGTATCACGGCCAGGCGTGGTGGCTCATGCCTGTAATCCCAGCATTTGGGAAGGCTGAGGCGGGTGGATCACCTGAGGTTGTGGAGACCAGCTCACAACATGGCTAAACCCCATCTCTACTAAAAATACAAAATTAGCCAGGCGTGGTGGTGGGCACCTGTAGTCCCAGTTACCTGGGAGGCTGAGGCAGGAGAATCACTTGAACCTGGGAGGCAGAGGTTGCGGTGAGCCTGGAGATTGCACCACTGCACTCCAGTCTGGGCGACAGAGCAAGACTCCATCTAAAAAAAAAAAAAAAAAAAGAGTAGCACATATTTTTTTAAGAAAAAAAAATGAAAACTATGGGAAAGTAGGAAGTAGCAGATAAAAATGATCTCTGGCCTCATTCTCCAAACCCTGTTGATGCTTTTTTTTTTCTAGTCATTTTCCACTATGATTTGACTTTTTGGGGGGCAGGGAGGCAGGGGAGCAGTTATAATTATACAGTATATGCCACTTTATAACTTAACTTTTTCATGTAACATGGCTTTATAAACTTTTTCCGGTAACTTCTCAAGCATAATTGTCCAATTAGCTACTAAATAATTGTTAAATGGATGTGCAACTATTGACTTCACCAATTCCTTACTTTAAAAATATAGGTTCTTTCCAAGTTTTTGCTCTTTTCAATAATACCACCAGTATCCTCCTTGGGAATAAAGCTATTTCTAGATTTCACACTATTTTGTCAATCCCTTCTAGGAGCAGACTCAACAGAGCAGGAGGCAGAAGCATTGCCAATGCTCTTAGCAGATCTGGGCAACTCTTTCCCCTTCCCCTCAGGAGTCTCTTCTCAACTGCCCAGGAGCCCACACCACCTTCTTTTTTTTTTTTTTTTTTTTTTTTTTTTTTGAGCCAGAGTCTAGTTCTGTCGCCCAGGCTGGAGTGCAGTGGCTCACTGCAACCTCCATCTCCTGGGTTCAAGCGATTCTCCTGCCTCAGCCTCCCAAGTAGCTGGGATTATAGGTGCCCACCACCATACCCGGGTAATTTTTGTATTTTTAGTAAAGATGGGGTTTAGCAGCCATGTTGGCCAGGCTGGTCTCAAACTCCTGACCTCAGGTGATCCACCTGCCTCAGTCTCCCAAAGTGCTGGGATTATAAGGCATAAGCCACCGCGCCTGGCCTCACACCACCCTCCTGGCAGGTGACATGCTGTGTTTGCCTGGCCCTGCCAGTCTGCAGTTGTGCAAATGGTCCCAACCAGATGTCAGCAAGAGGACAGTGAGGGTGAGAAAAGCCAATGAGAGCAGGAAGCTCTGCATGGGTGGTGGGTGATCCCTGCCTGCATTCATTAGAGATGGTCTTCACTATGAGAGGCAAGTGACAGGTATGGCTTGCCCTTCTGGAAAGGACCAGGACCCCACCCAATGGTCAGCGGCCCATATGTTGGGGCAGATCCCCAAACAGCCGACTGTGGACCCTGACTTGAAGACAGAGAAGTCATGGGAACCTCACCTGCTGCCTGGGGGAGACCCCAAGAGGTGATGCGGGCATTGGGGATGGTTGCTGTTCTCAAAGGTGGTGGAGAGAATGGTGGGAGGGCCATAGGTCCTCAGTCTTATCGAGAAAAGCATGCCAAGGGGCCTCGGTATAGAGCCAGCCCCAAGCCCACATACAGCTCCTCCTGGACCTCGGGCAGGCTCAGGGCCCATCTGTCACAGCAGGGGTCACAACCCTTCTGTTTCTCTAATTTAGAAATATCCTGTTTCCCCAAGTCCACCTCACCCTAACACCCTGTCTTATCACAAGTCTTTTGCCCCTCCCCCATAGAAGGAACAGAGCCAGAAGTTCCTCAGAGGCCCTTTTTCTGTCCTGGCTGGGCCAGAGGCTGGCGTCAATAGCCAAATGATGAATCAGCCCAACGGTAATGTTGAGCCATTGTGTCAACTTCCATGCATTGAGTGAGGTTGGGGACAGCACCCCCAACGCAAATCTGACCTGCAAGGACCCAAAGGATCCCGTGATTCCTGGAACCTCCTAGTCTCCCAGGGGCTCTGGAACCTCCTTCCCAACAGGGAAAGAACCTCAAGTCAGCATTTTCTAAAGCAATCCAAAGACACAATGCTAAAATCTCAAATACTGATGGAACACCCACTCCACGCACACTTGCAGTTCTTGATTTTTGGTAACAGAGCAGTCACCACCAAAGTAGAATTGGAGGTAGCATCCATTTTTTTCATGGGATGCTCTTTTACCATCTTGCACGCCAAAGTAGGAAATGGCTCCCTAGGGGTAGGGTTGGCAGTGCCCTCTGGCCTCACTGGCTCTGGGCCTCACAGGATGGGTGGGGACTGATCCTCAAGTGCTCTTCTCTTCCTCCCATGGGAGACTTGGCACAGAGGCCTCCTTTTCTTCGGTTCTTTCTCAGCCATTTCCTGTCACGGCTACTCTCAGCCCAGTCACTCTTGGTATACTGGCTGGCAGGGGATGAGGTGAGGACTAGGGTTTCTGCCTCCTTAAGCAACACCCTGGAAGTCTGAATTCCAGGCAAATAGAAAGTAGAAGGTAGACCGGGTGCAGTGGCTCATGCCTGTCATCCCGGCACTTTGGGAGGCTGAGACGGGCAGATCACTTGTGGCCAGGAGTTCGAGACCAGCCTGGCCAACATGGTGAAACTCCGTCTCTACTAAAAATACAAAAATTAGCTGGGCGTGGTGGTGCGTGCCTGCAATCCCAGCTACTTGGAAGGCTGAGGCATGAGAATCACTTGAACCCAGGAGGCAAATGTTGCAGTGAACCAAGATTATGCCACTGCATTCCAGCCTGGGTGACACAGCAAGACACAGTCTCAAAAAAAAAAAAAAAAAAAAAAAAGAAAGAAAGAAACAAAAACAGAAAACAGCAACAAAAAAGTAAAAGATAGACATTGAGTGAACAGATTCTGTGATGGGGAGGTGGGCCTCTCTGACTCCATATGCATGGCTGGTGCCCAGAGCAAGGTTCAGCACCCATCCAGAGCCACAGTAATCAGGTTGGATGTGCCCCAAGTCACCTCCCAAGACAGAGGGCAGGCAAGAGCTGGCATTGGAGAGAAAAACCAGCCCTCCTGTTGGAGGAGTTGCAGGAGGTAAATTCCTCTAGCCAGGGTTTCTCCATGGTGGCCCTGTTGAAATTTTGGGCTGGGTGGTGTTCTGTGGTGGGGAGAGGGCTGTCCTGTGCATTGTTGCATGGTTAGCGGTATCCCTGGCCTCTATCCGTGAGACGCAGTAGCATTCTCTTCTCTGTCCACCACGCAGTGACAACCAAAAGTGTAGTACTTAGTGCCACTGAACTGGACACTTAAGAGTTAGAATGGTAAATTTTATGTGATATGCATTTTACTACAATTTTAAGAATAAAATTGTAAAAAGTAAAAAAAAAAGTGGGCCAGGCACTGTAATCCCAGCACTTTGGGAGGCTGAGGCAGGCGAATTGCTTGAGCTCAGGAGTTTAAGACCAGCCTGGTCAATATGACGAAACCCCATCTCTACTAAAAATACAAAAAAATTTGCTGGGTGCAGTGGTGCATGCCTGTAGTCCCAGCCCAGGCCTTTGGAGGCGGAGGTTGCAGTGAGCCAAGATTGTGCCACTGCACTCCAGCCTGGGTGACAGAGAGAGACCCTTTCTCAAAAAAAAGGGAAAAAAACATAGTGTAGAATTCTACTGTATATCTCTAGGCCGTAGAAAGTCAATAGGGAAACTGAGACACACAGGATCCCTGCCAGTGCTGTGTCCATCCCCTAAAGCGGGGAGGCAGCTGAGTAGAAGGGGCCTCATGATACAATTTAAAAAAAAAAAAAAAAAAAAAAAAAAAAAAGCTGTGCTTAGAGCCAAAAGCCAAGACTGGAAAGACCAGGCAGCTCCCCGCTGTCTGCAAGCTTTCCCATCAAACTCCAGCCTCCTGTGCCAGCGCCCAGCTCTATCTCCTCGGCCCTGGGGCTGCTCCTTGGAGGCAGGCCTGCCCCATGCCCTTTTGCTTATCTAGGGGAGGGTCTATTTTGTATTAGTCAGGGGGTGAAAGGGGGTTTAAGGGCCAGAACTGTGCCCTGTAAGCCAAAATAGGCAACCCTGAAGTACTGCAGGCTAGAAGATGATGGCGAACAAGAGGAGGAAAGGTCAGCGAAGACTCCGCTCTGCACCCAGCTGGCTCACTGATCTGTCCAAGACCTACCCCACACCGGTCCCCCTGTTTTAGGGGGGGTCACTCAATACCACCTTCCCTCCAATAAGCACAGTGTTTCTGGGTTTTACCTGCCCACCAATGCTGCAAGATCCCTCCAGGATTTCTGGAGGGTGAGAAAGACCCTACTCCTTCCAACAAGAACAGAGCCTTAGCGTGGCACAACCGGAAAGGAACACGCAGCATCAAGAGTGGGTCTCAAAGCCCGGGTCCCAGTGTGACTGCAGCAGCTGCACGTGGGCACTTGTTAGAAATGCAGGTTTTTGGCACCACTCCAGACCCAGTAAATGGGAAATTCACAGGGAGTGGGGTGCTGCCAAACAATTGATGTTTTAATAAAGCCCGAGGACCACTGACCTGCATCCAGCCCATCCCTCACCTTACAGAGAAGGTGATCAAGGTCTCAAGAGGCTCTACGACTTGCCCAGGGTCACCCAGGCCACAGTAGAATATTACTCTTAATGTCTAAAGTAGATGGGAGCTACTTAGGAGGCTGAGATGGGAGGATGCTTGAGGCCGGGGGATGGAGGTTGCAGTGAGCCACGATCATGCCACTGCACTCCAGCCTGAGTGACAGAGCCAGATGCTGTCTGGAAAAAAAAAAAAGTAGACAGAGTTCTCCAATTATGCCGATAACATGAAAACTAGACTAAGAAAGATGGAAAACAGAGAAGAATGCAGTCAACTGGTTTGGCAACAAACAACTGACAGCAATTGGTAACAAACCAATTGAGAGAAAAAAAGAGAGGGAACAGGAAGGCTTTGAAGAGCATGACTTCAGCCAGGCTTCCTGGGTTCAATCCCTGCTCTACCACTGGCTGTGGAACAAGGACAAGTTAGTTAACCTCTGGGCCTGTTTCCCCATCTGCAGAGCAAGAATAATAATAGAACCCCCATCAGCTGTATGATGATCTTGAGGATTAAGGTAGGGCTCCAAGTGTCTCACACACAGGGAGTGCTCAATACATATTAGCTGTAACTGTGACCGAGGAGGAAGGGACTCTCCCAACCACAAGAGAATTAGAGTATAGGGAGAAAAAAATCAACACGGAACAAAAGAAATCTGCAGTCTATAGAGGTGGAATAATATCCAGGGGAAAGAGTTGCTGAAGAATTTGGCAATGATGAAGAATCTGGGGATGGTATGATGATGTATAAGAAATGATGATCTGGCTGGGCGTGCTGGCTCATGCCTGTCATCCCAGCACTTTGGGATTTCGAGGCAGGTGGATCACCTGAGGTCTGGAGTTCAAGATCAGCCTGGCCAATATCGTGAAACTCTGTCTCTACTAAAAATACAAAAAAAAAAAAAAAAAAAAAAAATTAGCTAGGCGTGGTGGCAGTAGCTGTGGTACCAGCTACTCAGGAGGCTGAGGCAGGAGAATCATTTGAACCTGGGAGCTGGAGTTTGCAGTGAGCCAAGATCACGCCACTGCACTCCAGCCTGGGCAACAGAGTGAAGATCCCATCTCAAAAAAAAAAAAAAAAAAAAAAAAGAAAAAAAGAAAGAAAGAAAAGAACAAAAGAAAAAGAAATAAATAAAGAAATGATGATCCTTAATGAGCTCTGGGCTCTGGAGAGGACTTGAACAAAGAGAGGTTGAGAATGAGTGTGGGAGAAGCCTAAGTGGGTGGGTCATTGCTGGCTGAAGGATCTGGCTCCTTGGAGAATCATCTCACCTCCCCCAGGCAGAGAGGAGGGAATCTCTCCGATTTCATGTAGGGAGTGGAAGAAAAGAGATTACTTAGAAGATGGTTTATATTAAGGAAGTCCCAGAGAATTTAGGAGAAAAATTCCTCCAATGGATGCCTGCTTTCTAGCAAACCAGTAAGAGGAAAAGAAAGAAAGCAAAGCCGAGCATTCAGGTGGCGCACGCCTAAATCCCAGCATTTTGGGAGGCCAAGGCGGGTGGATCGCTTGAGCCCAGGAATTGGACAACAGCCTGGGCAACATGGCAAATTAGCCAGGTGTGGTGGTGTGTGCCTGTAATCCCAGCTTCTCCAGAGGCTGAGGCAGGAGGATCGCTTGAGCCCAGGAGGTGGAGGCTGCTGTGCACCGTGATTGTGCCACTGCACTCCAGCCTGGGTGACAGAGTGAGACTCTGTCTTACAAAAAAGAAAGAAAAGAGAAGAAAAGAAAAGAAAAGAAAGAAGTAAGGAATGAGACAGAGAGAGAGAAAGAGAGAAAGAAAGAAAAAGGAAAGAAAGGAAAAAGAAGAAAGAAAAGAAAGAAAAAGAAAAGAAAGAAAGAAAGAGAAAGAAAGAAAGAAAGAAAGAAAAAGAAAGAAAGAAAGAAAGAAAGAAAGAAAGAAAGAAAGAAAGAAAGAAAGAAAGAAAGAAAGAAAGAAAGAAAGAAAGAAAGAAAGAGAGAGAGAATCAGTCATATCCTACAGGCTCCTCTCCTCAAGGAAGCACTGAGAAACAGGAAATCCCTTGGCTTCCAGGACCAGAGGCTTCTAGGTGGGTTGGAGACACAGCCATGCAGGACCCAGGGCTCTCTCTACCTTCACCCCTGGGCAGGTTAGAGACCTGTCAGGTTCCCTAATGGTCTGCCAGTTTAGAGACCAGGTTGCAGAGTCCAGGTGGCCCAGGTGGTGCTGTGGGAAGGTCCTGGCCTGGGAGTCAGGGTACTCTGGTAGTACTCTAGTAGTACTCTGGGCAAGACACTGAATTCTGTAGGGTTCAAGTTCCTCCTGTGTTTTTAAACTGAAATTGATTAAATGCTCACTCTGTGGCAAGGATAATACCGTGACTGTGGGGATAACCAGTACTATCTCCCATGATTCTATCTCATTTAACCCCATTTGCATTTAACAGTTGAAGAAACTGAGTCTCTGAGGGGTAAGACATCTTGGTCACAGTCACACAGCTGGTTGGGGGCTGCCTCGGAACGGGGACTGCGATGTCTCCCAGCAAAGCCTGTGCCCTACACCGCTTCAAATCCTACAAGAATGGGTTCTACGATGCCTGTGGTTTCAGCCTGAGGGAGGGGTCAGGTTCCAACAGCCCAGACACCAACCTGGAGACCGTGAGAAAACCCACTTGAACAGCCAGCTGCCCTAAAGCAGATGAAGGAAATCAGAATGTGCCACCACAAAATATGGCCCTTTGGCATAAGGATGATCTTGAGCTGGTTCAGATGTAGAAAGAAGTCTTCCCAGGGCTTCTTCCATCTAAAAGTGGAAACTACTTCTTCCTTTTTTTTTTTTTGAGTATTTCAGATAACAAGAGAAAAACAAAGAGGGCCTCTGTTTTTCTCTTGTTAATCTGTCTTATCTAATTTGCGGGCCCCAGTCAGAAAACCTAGGAGAGTAAAGGGAAAAAGTTGAGTTTTTTGGAACCCACAGTCTCACTCTGTCACCCAGGCTGGAGGGCAGTGGTGCAATCACAGTTCACTGCAGACTCCACCTCCCAGGCTCAAGCTATCCTCCTGCCTCAGTCTCCTGTGCAGCTGGGACTACAGGCACGTATCACTACACTCAGCTAATTTTTTTTCTATTGATTTTTAATTTTTTTTTTTTTTTTACTTTTTTTGTAGAGATGGGGACTCACTATGTTGCCCAAGTTGGTCTCAAATTCCTGGGCTCAAGCGATTCTCTCACCTCAGCCTTCCAAAGTGCTGAGATTACAGGCATGAGCCACCATGCCCAGCCCTAAAAGCAGAAACTCCTAAGAAAAGACCCAAAGTGCTGAGATTACAGGCATGAACCACCATGCCCAACCCTAAAAGCAGAAACTCCTAAGAAAAGACGCCTGCTGTAAATATCCCCATAGAAGCTTTGTGGCCACTTGATTCACTTCCCCAGTTTGCCACCCTGGAAAGCCAAAAACCATTTTTCCTTTGTCTTGTCATTTCTCTACATATTTATTGCTCTTTGTTAAGATGCTTTATATATTTATTTTTATTTTTATTTTTTTGAGACGGAGTTTCATTCTTGTTGCCCAGGCTGGAGTGTAATGGCGTGATCTCAGCTCACTGCAACCTCTGCCTCACGGGTTCAAGCAATTCTCCTGCCTCAGTACAGGCATGTACCACCATGCCTGTATAATTTTTTGTGTTTTTAGTAGAGATGGGGTTTCACCATATTGGTCAGGCTGGTCTCCAACTCCTGACCTCAGGTGATCCACCTGCCTCGGCCTCCCAAAGTGCTGGGATTACAGGCGTAAGCCACTGTTATCAGCCTAAGATGCTTTATAGACCCCAAGTGCTAACTGCCCCTTTGAGTTACTCATCATTGATGTTTCTCCTGTGTGATTTGCATTATGTATGTTAATAAACTCTGTTTTTCTCTTGTTAATCTGCTTGTCCAATTCGCAGGGCCCCAGTCGGAGCACTTAGGAGAGTAAAGGAAAAAAAGTTAAGTTTTTCCCTTCCTATATAGACTCTAGAACGCACACTAAGGTGCCTCCCTCTACCTATAAAAGGGCCTCCAACCAGTAGCCTCAGATGATCACAGACCTCGCTGGAGGCCTCGAGGCAGAGGTGGGAAGGAGCTGGCCTCCTGCAGTGAGGATCCCTGCAGCTTTCACCTTCTACCATCCCACTTCCCAAAACCGAAGACAGTACACCTCAGTGATCAAGAGCGTGGAGTCCACTCCGGGGAGGAACGATTCTCAGGGGCTTGCTTGCTGTGTGATCTTGGGCAAGCGTCTTATCCTGTCTATGCCTCAGTATCCTCAACTGTAAAATGGGATTTGTTGTGAATCCCATTGACAAATCCCATTGAAAGAGACGATGTACTTAGACCACTTAGCACATACAGTAAGTGCTCAAATAGGAGCTTTTGCATAACCAAAGCAACTGAAAGTGAACTCTTCAGCTCTGTCCAAGAAAGTGAACAATCTCAGGGACCACCAAGAAAGCAGAAGGGGCATTTTTGTACAATTGCACAATGGGAGCAACTTTGAACCCTACCTCACTTATAACTTTCCCTTACACTAGACAAATAGAAAACGCCTATTTATTGTCAGATTTGCACTTTGTTAGCTCTGAATATATGGAGATTGTGAAATGAGGTACTGGAGCCAAAAATTTCCCAGAGAATTGGTTATTCAGTAATTATTCAGGGTCAAATTCTGCAAGGGGTTGAGTTTCTGTTCTCCTTTCAAATATACCAACTTTTAAAAGTGAAGTAAGGAGTGATCAGTGTTTCAGATAAAAAGCAGGGTCTTCAGAGAATTGGATGGTTCTTTTAAAACAATGCTTTTTGCCTGGCGCAGTGGCTCACACTTGTAATCCCAGTACTTTAGGACACCGAAGCAGGTGGATTGCTTGAGCTCAGGAATTCAAGACCAGTCTGGGCAACATGGTGAAACCTCATCTCTACCAAAAATACAAAAACTTAGCTGGGCATGGTGGTGTGTGTCTGTGGTCCCAGCTACTTGGGAGAATCACAAGCCTTAGGGGCCAGGGGACGTCGCATGGAGGTTGCAGTCAGCTGAGATGGGACCACTGTACTCCAACCTGGGTGACAGAGTGAGGTCTCGTTTCAAACAAAAAACAAAACAAAACACAAACAGTGATCTCAAATATTGGCAGCATCAGAAACATCTGAGGCTGGCTAAGTTCAGATTCCAGAGACTAGTTTTGTGGGTCTGGGCTGGGTCTGATATTGCTGCTGCTGGTTCGCCGACTGCAATCGGATGAGCCATCCTTTTACGTTTATTTATTTATTTTGAATAAATAAATAAAGCACTTACTGAGCGCTTAATGAACCACCGCTCCCAGCCGGAGTAGCCACCCTTTGTAGAAACGTCCCGGACCATTTTAATGATTCCCTTTTCAAGAATCCACTTAAATAGAGGTCTGCTGTACAAAGCGAGATACTTACATAGTCACTATTTCCCCCACAATGTTTATGTCTTTTAGATTGCTGACTTACTTTCAGAATTTAAAAGTTGTCATTGTGTATTTCATTTCACCAGAATTGAATACAGTTATTAAAACCTCCCCCCCGAAAAAAAGGACTTGTTGAACTCCCCCAATTCCGGGTCTGCTTAAGCTCTGTGCTCAGCTCTGGGGGAAGCCCGTCCATGAGGAAGCAGTGGGTCATCATGGGAAGCGAAGTGGGGCCAGCCAAACCAAAAGAAATAGAGCAGACCTGCAAACCCACACCCACTCCCAAAGTCAGTCTATTGTCAGAAAAGCTGAAGCTGCTGGGCACGGGGCTCACACTTGTAATCCCAGCACTTTGGGAGGCCGAGGCATGCGGATCACCTGAGGTTGGGAGTTCGAGACCAGCCTGACCAACTGGGAGAAACCCCGTCTCTACTAAAAATACAAAATTAGCTGGGTGTGGTGGCACATGCCTGTAATCCCAGCTACTCAGGAGGCTGAGGCAGGAGAATTGCTTGAACCCGGGAGGCAGAGGTTGTGATGAGCCGAGATCGCTCCGTTGCACTCCAGCCTGGGCATCAAGAGCAACCTGTCTCAGCACCATGGAGCATGGTGGCTTCCAGCCCAGCCACCATGAAATGGAGGCAAGGAACTCCTGAATCCTATAATGGAGGCACATGAGCCAAGATCAAACAACAAACCCCTGTTCATTTTTACATGTAAGACCCATATCAAAAGAAAAAAAAAAGAAAGAAAGAAAGAGAGAGAGAAAAAAAAAAAAGAAAACAGAAAAAACAAGAAAGGCTGAAGCTACTGGGAGTCTCCAAAACAAAACGCTCGACGTCCAAGACTTTGGGGAACCCCAGCCACCAGGGCCTGTGTGGGGAGCAGGTACGGGTCACTGGCTGGGGTCAGTAGGCACTCAAGAAGTGCTTGTTGACTAAACGAATAGTAAATGTAATCCGAGGTGACTTTTTAAGGGGGGTGGGACAGAGGAAGCCTAGAGCACTGGTGTAAGAGGTGGCACCCCTTTTTTGGCCTTCTTTGCTTCCTCTTTTCTCTGCCCACTCCCAAGGCCCCATCAGTGATTCTAAGGGGCATCCATTCCCCAGGTTGGGGCACTGGGGAACCTCACTCACCAGGGACAGCTTTCCGGACTTCAGTGTACACTGTCTCTGTGCCCTTCTTTACTAGATCTGGAAAAAGGACAAGGCATAAGTTAGTAGCTGCCTCTGGGAACCAGGTCAGTCCACTGCAGTCATAGGAAAAGGTCTGAGGCTCTGCAGGCAAGGCTGTACCCCACCACTGCACCCCACTAGAACCAGGTCCAGAAGCACCCGGAGACCTTGTCATTTCTGATATTAGAAGATCCTGGCTGGGCGCAGTGGCTCACGCCTGTAATCCCAGCACTTTGGGAGGCTGAGGCGGGCAGATCACTGAGGTCAGGAGTTTGAGACCATCCTGGCCAACATGGCGAAACCCTGTCTCTACTAAAAATTCAAAAACTTAGCCGGGCGTGGTGATGTGTGCCTGTGATCCTAGCTCTTCGGGAGCTAAGGGATGAGAATCGCTTGAACCCAGGATGCAGAGGTTGCAATGAGCCAAGGTTGCAATGAGCCAAGATTGTGCCATTGCATTCCAGCCTGAGCAACAGAGTGAGACACCATCTCAAAAAAAAAAAAAAAAGAAGAAGAAGAAGAAGAAGAAGAAGATCTTGGTTTACCCAGCATCACCCCTAGTCTGGGAATAGGAGGTCAGCAGGTCATTGTGGAGCAGGGCCACATGCTCCAGAGGAATCCTGGACCTGAGGGGCCACGGATGGAGGGGCCCCAGCAAGGGCCTGCAGCCTCCAGCTTGGTGGCCCCGTTCCTCTTCCCCTGCCACCGTGACCCTTGTCCAGACACTCTGCCAGGTCCCTCAATGCAGGGTTGGGCTATGGCCTCCCCATCACCTGAGAGCCCAGACCCCGGGATCCAGAACCAGATCCCAAGGTCTGGGTTAGAGCCTGGGGGTTGTCAGTGACCCCAGGAATAGCCAGGACTGAGAACTCTTACAGGGTTAGACAGCTGGGCTGGCTGTTTTCACTGCTGGCTCCTGAAACTCATTGCAGTTTCTGGTTGGATTGGTCTGGGGGGCGGGTCCCTGGTGCTGGTTTTTTTAGCAGCTCCTCAGGGGCTCTACTATGCAGACAAGGCTGAGCTCCTCTGGGTTAGACCCTCTCAATATAGCAGCATGTTGACTGACCCAGGGTGTGGTGTACACCTGGAGGAGACTCAAGGGCGCCCTTCCTGCCATCTGTTTACCTTACACTGGGGTATGGGCACAGGATGTGTACACAAAAATACACAGCGTACACACATGCACACTCATGCACACAATGTATATACATTCTATGTACACTCTCATACAGTGTGTAGGGTATGTCTGCACACATTGTATACACATACAGCACGTACATACACACTGTATGTACAAATATGCAAGCTGGGTGTGCACACACATACATACCCACCAACCCTGAGGAAACAGGATGGAACCTGGCCACTTCCCAGCTCCTGTCACCTGCACAGAGGCCCAGGAAGCCTCTCTGTAGAAAAGAGCCTGATGTCGTGTGGGCCATTATTCTCCTTTTACAGATGGGGAAAGGGAGCCCCAGATAGGGTAAGGGACTTCCTGTGCCACGGTCAGTGCATTTCCCTCCTCAGAGTGGGTGGCCGGGGTGTGACCCTGGACTCTACCTGCACTGAGATGCCCTCGTCTCACCATGCTCCAGGGACACCCCACTCTCACCTCCTGGCCCCACACACACTCCTCCACAGCCAGTACTGCCCTTTCTCCCTGCCCCATTTCCCTGCAACCCTGGTAGAGCTTCACGCATGTACCAACACCCCCACACTTACCCTCCCTCTGTGTCCTGGGACGTTACAGGGCCCCCTGAGCTCCATAGCATGTTGGTGACATTTGTCTACAACACACTGACATGACTTATTCCCAAGACCATCTCCCTGGCACCTCCTCTGGGGCAACAGCTGGGGTCTTGGACATGTCCCATTCCTGGGCTTGCTCAGCTGCCCAGGGGCACCTGTCCAAGTTTGAAGTGACAATAATGGTGGTGGTTTCTGTGTTAGGAACCATTTGTGAGGTGAAAGCCTGGGGGTGGGTCAGATCCCTACAGTTGAACTTGGGGCATTTGGGGAGACTAGGGCCTTACACTGACTTCCCCAGGGCACCAAACAGGATTTGGAACTCAGTAGAGTGACTGAGCCACCAGGGTACCCCACTGCTGGGACAGCAGAGATGCCCACACACCCCTCATTCTCTGTGGTGCCAGATGTGGGGGCCTCAAGGGAAGCTGTAGGGATCCCCATCCCTACTGGGGGATCCTCCACATCCCCAAGACACCGTCTGCTTGATGTCAGGCCTGGCCAAGTCACTCACTCAGCAGAATCCTAGCCACCTAGTGTGAACCCCACACTGTGGAAGAGGAAAGGTGATCGGGCCTGGTCCCAGCTTTCAGGAGCTCCAGGCTGCAAGGCAGACAGGTGCACAAACAACGCAGACACTGCAATAAATGCTGCCGAATGCCATGTACCAGGTGCATGGTGCGGGGGCAGTCACGGCCAGCTCACCCTCCAACCCAGGCCTACAGTGGGGCTGGGGCAGGTGGGGAATAAATGGAGGGAGAGGTCTTGGTGTTTGGGCCTGGGGGCCCAGACACCTTGCACACTTTAGGAATCCCATAGTCCCCAGGCCCACAAGGGGCAGCTGGAGACCTCTCTGGTGGCCTTGGGGATGCTGTAACACTCATGCCAGCCAGGGCAGCAGGGGAGGCTTCTGCTTCTTGGTGGAGCTGCTAGAGTTGCAGCTGCTCCCAAATCTGCCCAGCTTAGTGATGGGGGGGCAGGCAGAGTTGTAGCTTATCACTACCTCCCCTCCCCACCCACTCCACGGCAGCAGCTGCCTGCTAATGAGTAAACCAGGCTGGCAGGCTGTTTGTCTCTGCTGTCAGGGATGTTTCCGGATGGGGCTTGATTTTGGCTTCTGTTTTTCTCTGTGTTAACAGAGAAGGAGATGGCTTCAACGTCATGGGGTTTTCCCAGCAATTAGTCTCAGAGCAAACATGCAGCATACCAGGATTTACTGAGTTCCTTCCTGCCCCTCCTCCACCCCAAGTGACTACTTGGTTGGCTGCCACTAGGGTCAGAGCTGGATGTGGTTCCCATCCCCTCCTCCATAGGAGGAAGAAGCCTTGAGAACAGGGAACTGGCTTGGTTAAGACCAGGTCAAATGTACTCACCACTGGCCTTGTACCCACAAAGCCCCTTTTCTTACCTGGTAATACCCGGCTCTCCACCCACAGGAAGGCAGAGAGGGAACACCTGAGGCTCAGGCCTGACCTCCCCCCACACTGCTCCTTAGCTGCCAAGGAGGAGGATGGGTCTAGAAAACTCATATTGAACTCCCAAAAAGCTCTCCATTGCCCCCAAGTGACCCTCCTTACGGGTCTACCTGGACCTCTGCAGCCCACACAGCGTTTTTGCAAATGGGAAAGAGGGGCCAGTTAGGTGATGGCACCCCTGCAGCTGCACAGCGTGGCAAGGAGGACACATGCTGACCACCTCTGCTTCACCCAATCCTGGGGGGTCTCGATACCTCCTAATTTTACAATTTTTTGTAGAAATAAGTTTTTGCTTTGTTGCCCAGGCTGGTCTTGAACGCCTGGGCTCAAGTGATCCTCTCGCCTCTGTCTCCCAAAGTGCTGGCATTACAATACCTCCTTCTTGTCTTTTCAACCTTTCCCCGTCTTTGAGTAAGAAAAAGAAAACCAGGGCCAGGTGCAGCGGTTCATGCTTGTAATCCCAGCACTTTGGGAGGCTGAGGTGGGCAGATCAGTGAAAGTTGAGAGTTCAAGATCAGCCTGGCCAACATGGTGAAACCCTGTCTCTATTAAAAATACAGAATTAGCCAGATGTGGTAGCAGGCACTTGTAATCCCAGCTACTCGGGAGGCTGAGGCAGGAGAATTGCTTGAACCCGGGAGGTGGAGGTTGCAGTGAGCCAAGATCGCACCATTGCACTCCAGTCTGGGCAACAGCACGAGACCCTGCCACACACTCACACACACACACGCACACACACACACGCACACACACACAGCAGCAGCAGCACAGCAGCAGCAGCAGCAGGCAGTAATTAGGTCTCCCATCCTGGCCATTCAATTCTTCATCTGGTACTGCAATCTGAGTCCAAGATATATCTACAATAGAATCCATACATTGCTAGCTCTGTGCCCGCCCATCCCTCTTGCCTGGTGATAACATACTAGTCTCTCTGCTTCTGTTCTTGCTCTCCTTCAGTCTGTTTTCCATGCCAACCACAAGGACTTTTTTTTTCTTTTTTTGAGACGGAGTATCACTCTATCGCTGAGGCTGGAGTGCAGTGGTACAATCTCGGCTCACTGCAACCTACGCCTCCTGGGTTCAAGCAATTCTCCTGCCTCAGACTCCCAAGTAGCCAGGATTACAGGCACATGCCACCATGCCAGGCTAATTTTTGTGTTTTTAGTAGAGACAGGGTTTCACCACGTTGGCCGGGCTGGTCTCAAACTCCTGACCTCAGGTGATCCGCCTGCTTCGGCCTCCCAAAGTGTTGGGATTACAGGTGTGAGCCACCGTGCCCGGCCAAGGACATTTTTTAAAGAAGAAAGTTGAAAGCTGTTACTTCCTTGTCTAAATCCTTCCAAAGGCTCTCGAATCCACTTAGAATAGAATGCAAAGAAATCCTCGGAGGCCCTGCATTCTCCCCAGCTTCCTGTGCCTGCTTTCTGTCCTGCTCACTCTGCAGACACAACGGCCTCCTTTCAAATCTTGGATGAGCCAAGCTCTGAACTGCCTCACACTGCCCTTTCTATTTCCTGGGACTTCCTATTTCCAGGAGAGACACCCCTCCCTCCTGGTAGGGCTACCTTCTTTGCACCCTTCTGGCCCTGCTTAAATGTCACCCCTCGAAGAGGCCTCTTTGGGCCATCCAAGCCAGAAAAGGTGTCACCTTTTATGCCTTCTCATCGCACCCTGTTCTTCCCCTTCCAGGCACTTATGATAACTGGCGCCACCCAGCCTTTGCTGCAGTGTGTTCCTGGCTCCCTCTCAGGCTGTCCCTCCACAAGGGAGGATCTGTATGTGCCTGTGCTGCCTTCATAGTGGCTGGTCCATCACGAGCCTTAATCACAATTTGTTATCTCAACAAGTGAATCACTTTACAGTGAAATAAAGAGGAAGAGGCCAGGCATGGTGGTTCACGCCTGTAATCCCAGCACTTTGGGAGGCCAAGGCGGGTGGATCACCCGAGGTCAGGAGTTCGAGACCAGCCTGGCCAACATGGTGAAACCCTGTCTCTACTAAAAATACAAAAATTAGCCGGGCATGGTGGCGCATGCCTGTAATCCCAGGTACTTGGGAGGCTGAGGCAGGAGAATAGCCTGAACCCGGAAAGCAGAGGAAGCAGTGTGCCGAAATTGTGTCATTACACTTCAGCCTGGGCGACAAGAGCAAGACTGTCTTTAAAAAAAAAAAAAAAAACAAGAGGAAGAGAGCTTCAGGCCTGCCATGTTCCCCACCCCTCTCAGGTCCAGCCTAGACTCGGAAGTGAGTTATGCAGATTGGGCAGTACACAATCCCCGGGGGCCATTCTGTTGGTAGGCTATGGGAGTGTGCCCCAGTGGTGCAGCATACAGCCCAGCGGCTCTGCGGGGCATTTCCTTACTTTCCTCTGTAAGGAAAGTTCTGTGCATACACCTGCTGACACTCAGCCCAGGCTCAAAAAGGGAAGAAAAGGAGAAGTGCAAGACTCTTCCCAGATCATGGAGCAAGGGGTGATTTCAGGACCCCATTGCCATGTGGTCTGGCTGGCACAGCCTGGAAAACTGCACGCATTCAGCCTGCACAGTCTGGAAAACTGCCCCAGGCCTGCCTGGCTAGGTGGATGCAGCCTGGGGTTAGCCTCAGAGGAAGGGAGACAGATGGCAATGATCCCAGGGAGCTTCCCAGCTGGGCAGGAAGATTCTGAGACTGCTTCCTTTGAGCGTGCAGGAGCCACTGTTTCCTTTGAGCGTGCAGGAGTGTGCAGTGACCCCCGGGGACTGTGTACTGCCCAATCTGGATTAGCAAAGGAGGAGGAGGGTTAGGAGATGCATTTTTAATTTTTTTTTAGACACAGTCTTGCTCTGCCGCCCAGGCTGGAAAGCAGTGGCGTGATCTTGGCTCACTGCAACTTCTGCCTCCTGGGTTCAAGCGATTCTTCTGCCTCAGCCTCCCCAGTAGCTTGGATTACAGGCACACGCCACGACACCCAGCTAATTTTTGTATTTTTAGTAGAGATGGGGTTTCACCGTGTTGGCCAGGCTGGTCTCAAACTCCTGGCCTCAAGTGATCCGCCTGCCTTGGCCCCCCAAAGTACTGGGATTACAGGTGTGAGCCGCCGTGCCTGGCCAGGAGATGCATGTTTTTTATGGTGCCCAAAGCAAACGAGATTGATGTTCTAGCATTTGCTATGAAGCAGCCCACTCTGCATCCATTTCCCCAGCACAGAATCAGAGACAGGGACTTCCAGGCCAGCCTGCCCTTGAGAGAACCACATACACAAAAACAAAACCCAAGGTGTAAAATCAGTGCCACTGCTCACACGGACAGGGATCTTGTGCTTTCAAAAGCCTTTACCTAAGTGTCCCTCTAAATGGCAAAGCACTCGATACCTTGAAACATGCATTTGATTTACACACATTCAGTCTGCACAAGCAACTTTAGGAACACACTGGGTGTGAACAAATTGCTCAGTACTTCCTAATTCCCTGGCACTTAGTAAGTGCTTAATAAATCTTACCTATTATTAGTAGTATCATAACTAATAATTATCAAAAATTGGCCAGGTGTGGTGGCTTCTGCCTGTAATCCCAGCACTTTGGGAGACAAAAGTGGGTAGATCGCTTGAACCTAGGAATTTGAGACCAGCCAGGGCAACATGGCGAAACTCTGTCTCTATTTTTCTTTAATTAAGTTTTAAAATTATTGAGGCTGGGTATGGTGGCTCATGCCTGTAATCGCAGCACTTTGGGAGGCTGAGGTGGGTGGATCATTTGAGGTCAGATGTTCTAATTCATGCTGGCCAACATGGTGAAACCCCATCTCCACTAAAAATACAAAAAAAAAAAAAAAAAAAAAATTTTGCCGGCTGTGGTGGTGCACACCTGTAATCCCAGCTACTCAGGAGGCTGAGGTGGGAGAATCGCTTGAACCCAGGAGGCAGAGGTTGCAGTGAGCTGAGATTGCATCACTGCACTCCAGCCTGGGCAACAGAGTGAGACTCTGTCTCACCAAAGAAAAAAATATATATATATTATTAAAAATATATAAATAATATAAATATACATAAAATATATAAAAATAAAAATACATAAAATATATTATAAAAATATATTGTATATACACAAAGAAAACATATATATATTTTCATATATATATATTTATATATATTTTTTTCATATATATATATTTTTTTATATATATATTTTTTCATATATATATATATATATATATTTTTTGAGATGGAGTCTTGCTCTGTCAGCCCAGTCTGTCGCAGGGTACAATCTCAGCTCACTGCAACCTCTCTGCCTTCCAGGTTCAAGCGACTCCTGCCTCAGTCCTGAGAGTAGCTGGGATTACAGGTGCATTTCACCATCCCCAGCTACTCTGTATTTTAGTAGAGACAGGCTTCACCATGTTGGTCAGGCTGGTCTCGAACTCCTGGATCCTCAGGGTGATCCACGACCTTGGCCTCCCAGTGCCAGGATTGCAGGTGTAATGCGCCCTATTCGTTTTTTTCTTTTAAATTATTGAAATTTTATAGCTCAGAGACAGGTCCAGGGCCAGGGCCTTTGCTCCTTCCAGTCTTAGCAGGCCGGTAGGTCTGCTAATCACTTCCTTTGGAGCGACTGGAGGGTGCACAGACTCTTCTCACTGAACACAGCAGCCCCCCACCCCTGGGGTTTACACCCAAGCCAAAGGCAATGCCTGGGGACTCACTCGAGTGGCACTTACCTTTGTGAGGCTCAGCTAAGGACACTTGCACTTCCGTGTACTGCACGTCTGAGGTCAGAGGCTCTGCTCAAAGAAACCACAGCAACTTGTTTTTTAGGTGGAATCTCTTGTGGGCACGTCAGATCATAGAAGTAGAGACTTTCCTTTCTGGTTCTTTTTTTTTTTTTTTTTTTTTTTTGAGACAGAGTCTCACTGTGTTGCCCAGGCTGGAGTGCAGTGGTGCGATCTTAGCTAACTACAGCCTCCACCTTCTGGGTTCAAGTGATTCTCCTGCCTCAGCCTCCTGAGTAGCTGGGATTACAGGTGTGCACCACCACGCCCGGCTAATTTTTGTATTTTTAGTAGAGACAGGGTTAATTTTTGTATTTTTAGTAGAGACAGGGTTTCACCATATTGGCCAGGCTGGTTTTGAACTCCTGACCTCAAGTGATCCGCCCACCTCAGCCTCCCAAAGTGCTGGGATTACAGGCATGAGCCACTGCGCCTGGCCAGATTTTCATTCAGGTTATTAAAGTATTCTGTATTTTGAGGGGGCAGCCAGACACAGGCTTAATTCCATTCGGGATGAGGAAGGGAGTACAAACCCCCGCACTGGTCCAGGAGACAGACACAGGGCCTCGGGGCCCATGGTTTCCTCCCTGACTCCTGTTACCAAGATGTGGAGGGACCCCCTGGCCTAGGTCCCTGTTTCTACAGTGGGGAGACTTGGAACAGGTCAGTAGAGACAGATAACAGCCCAGTATCAGCCCCAGCAGTTCTCCCAGTTTAGTCTCACTCAAGGTGCTGGAAGCCTTCTCCACAGCCACAGGCAAAGCTGCCTCTGAGACCAAGAGGATTTCAGGAAATGGGGAACAGGGGTCACTAGCCTAAAATACTTGGAAGTATGAGGCATACAAGTGAATGAAATCGCCCAGGGTACAAGGTGAAAGCTAGAAAAGTAGTTTGTCTTCAAGTCAAAAATATTACCGTTTTGTTTTTAAAGCCCTAAAGAACAGGGACTCTCATCAGCTACCAAAACAATGATTCTGCAGTCAAAGATACATTTCAGGCTGAGTGTGGTGGCTCATGCCTCTAATCCCAGTACTTAGGGAGGCTGAGGCGGGCAGATCACCTGAGGTCAGGAGTTCATCAGCCTGGCCAACATGGTAAAAACCCACCAATACGAAAAATACAAAAATTAACTGGGGGTAGTGACACACACCTGTCATCCCAGCTACTTGGGAGGCTGAGGCACAAGAATGGCTTGAACCCAGTAGGCAGAGGCTGTAGTGAGCCGAGATTGTGCCACTGTACTCCAGCTTGCGCAACAGAGTAAGACTCTGTATTAAAAGAAAAAAAAAGAGCCAGGCGCAGTGGCTCACACCTGCAATTCCAGCATTTTGGGAGGCTGAGGCGGGCGGATAACGAGGTCAGGAGTTCAAGACCAGCCTGGCCAAAACAGTGAAACCCTGTCTCTACTAAAAATACAAAAATTAGCTGGGCGTGGTGGCGGGCGCCTGTAGTCCTGGTTACTTGGGAGGCTGAGGCAGGAGAATTGCTTGAACCCGGGAGGTGGAGGTTGCAGTGAGTCGAGATCGTACCACTGCACTCCAGCCTGGGTGACAGAACAAGACTCTTGTCTCAAGAAAAAAAAAAAGAAAGAAAGGAAGAGATCTTAGCGGAATCCTTTCTCTTCCTTAGGAGCCTTAGCTCCCATGGCAGCAGCCCAGAGCAAAAGGAATTTTGAAAAATGATTTAGTCCAATCCCTGCCAGTGCTTCTGGCAGAAGAGAGCAGTACAATTGTCTTTAAAAATCACCACCTCAATACCCAAGGGAAAAGAGGTCCCACTGCCTTACCCAGTAGCCCATTATGAGTCAGGAAGTTGTTTTTTGGATATAACCCAGTTCTTCCCTACTTTGATTTAGGTGACTTTCCTACTGAGGACACTAGATAGCATCTCTGGTGAAAGCAACTAGCCACCTCCCTTGATGCATCAGCTGGGTACAGGGTCATTAAGAGAGGTGGGAAATTATCCACAGTCCTTCAAGTTTTAGTTTTCTTTTCCTGTGAGTCTTTTTTTTTTTAATGTAAAAGTTGGTTCTAATAAAAACATGTAATTAGATAATTACCTTTATTATCATTTATTGGTTTCATTGCATGGTTTCCGACATCATCATTGTGACCTAGTTGAAAAATAACAAGTAGGATGAGTGACAAGGGAAATTCTAGTTTTCTAAAACCTTTTAAAAATTCAGTGCCCCCAACAAAGTCAAGTCTGATTTATTCAGTGTAGTGACAGTCAGCATTGTTTCTGAGTCCTGGGTCCCCTCGTTGGTCTCCCTGTGGCCTCCATTTGACCTACTGTGTAGTCTTTTTCTTTTTTTTTTTTGAGACGATGTCTTGCTCTGTTACCTGGGCTGGAGTGCAGTGGTGCGATCTTGGCTCACTGAAGCCTCTTCCTCCTGGGTTCCAGCGATTCTCCTGCCTCAGCCTCCTGGGTAGCTGGGATTATAGGAGCGCACCACCACACCCGGCTGATTTTTGTATTTTTAGTAGAGTTGGGATTTCACCATGTTGGCCAGGCTGGTCTCAAACTCCTGACCTCATGTGATCTGCCCTCCTTGGCCTCCCAAAGTGCTGGGATTACAGTCGTGAGCCACCGTGCCAGGCCTGTGTGGTCTTTTTCTAACACTGGTGGGACGTCTACCATCCCATGGCAGAGGCACTTCTGTTTGTGAACTATTTGGAATTCAGAATTGTTCAATGTGAGCAAGTTCATGAGAAATTCTGGAAGGGACCAGCTAGTACTCATAAACATGAAGGACATTAGTTAATTAAGCCTGTCTAGTTGGAGAACTGGATTGATGAAAACATAGTTTAAAGAAATAGCAGTATCTCCAGGTTATCATCTCAGTGGGCATGGACAAAGACCACTTTTGTCTTTTTTTTTTTATTAAGTTGTCCTTTATTACAAAGAATTCTTACAAATGTCACAAATACTATTCTTGAACACACGGTTTTCCATCATGTATTTGAATTAATTACTATCATAATTATTAAAATATATTTATAAATTGAAATAATCTATGCAGAGATGATATAATAAGAATTGGAGTATTTGGAAATTTGGAGAAAAATCTTATTTTCATATAAACCTATATCAACATTTAATTTAGTTAAATGTCGTACTTATATATAAATAATACAAATCACCGACAGAAGCCCCTTATGCCAAAACGGTATTATTTTTTCTGTAGCAGTAGATTACTTTTTGGTAAATATTTACCTTTTTTTTTTTTTTTTTTTAAGAGATGGGGGGTCTCGTTTTGTTGCACAGGCTGGTCTTGAACTCCTGGCCTCAAGTGATCCTCCCACCTCAGCTTCCCAAAGAGCTGGGATTACAGGCATAAACTACCATGCCTGGCCTGAATATAGTTCCTTCCTTCCTTCCTTCCTTCCTTCCTTCCTTTCTTTTTCTTTCTTTCTTTGAGATGGAGTTTCACTCTTGTTGCTCAGGCTGGAGTGCAATGTTGTGATCTCAGGTCACTGCAACCTCCGCCTCCCAGGTTCAAGCGATTCTCCTGCCTCAGCCTCCTGAGTAGCTGGGATTACAAACATGCACACCATGCCCGGCTAATTTTTTGCATTTCTAGTAGAGACAGGGTTACACCATGTTGGCCAGGGTGGTTTTAAACTCCTGACCTCAAGTGATCCACCTGCCTCGGCCTCCCAAAGTGTTGAAATTACAGGCATGAGCCACCACGCACAGCCTAGAATATAGTTTCTTAAACAATATATTTGCTCTTTTCTATTTACTGACACACTACTTTTATTACTACAAATATTTTATTTTCCTTTTTTAAAGTTTATGACTCAATACTATATGAATTACTCAATTCTTAAAACATATTTCTCAAGCAAAATATGTCTCTGTAAAAGGTATATCCTAAAAATTTCTTATTTTGTGAGATACTTACAGAATTAGAAAAGAACGTGAGCATTCTCTGACCAAACCTGCTGATAAAGCAATAAAAGTGGCTGGGCTCAGCGGCTCACACCCATAATCCAGTACTTTGGGAGGCCAAGGCAGAAGGATTGCTTAAGCCCAGGAGTCTGAAACTAGTGGATTGTAGAGTGCCATCTCTACAAAAAATAAAAATTAGCTGGGCATGGTGGTGCATGCCTGTGATCCCAGCTACTCAGGAGGTTGAGATGGGAGGATCACCTCAGCCTGGGAGGTAGAGGCTGCAGTGAGGTGAGATTGCACCACTGCAGGCCTAGGAAGACCCTGTGAAAGGAAGGGAAGGGGAGGGGAGGGGAGGGGAAGGGAAGGGGAAGGGAAGGGGAAGGGAAGGGGAAGGGAAGGGAAGAAGGAAGGAAGGAGGAAGGAAGGAAGGAAGGAAGGAAGGAAGGAAGGAAGGAAGGAAGGAAGGAAGGAAGGAAGGAAAGAAAGAAAGAGAAGAAAGAAGGGAAGAAAGAAAGAAGGAAAGAAGGAAGGAAGGAAGAAAGAAAAGAGGAAGAGTGTTCCAAATTTGGTCTGGGACAGGACTTTTTGTGTGATGTAATTATAGCCCCCTCTGGGAAGTAAGTAGCATCCCTGCTGAAATGCTTGAGCAATTTTCTTACTAAGCTGGGATTAAGAACTCCTAGGACTGGCTATCATTCAGCTGAGCTGACCCTGATGCTAGTGATGAGCCTTATGACTAGATATTTCTTAATTGGAACACTTTTTTTTCTATGCCTCTACTAAAAGAATATTGAAATTGCTTTCCCTTTGTGGCAAATTTGAAGGAAAACTGTCTTGTGTTTGTAATACTTCCATCTAAGAAGATGTTTTACCAGTGTTTTCATTCAATATCTGGTCTCTGTCTTGAAAATGGAGAATGATAATATTATGCTGGAACAATGTCAAAGTCTTTGAAGGTAACAAGGTGTTATGATTATTCTCTATCTTTCATCTATGGGGAGTTTAGAAGGTGGCGAAGTTAGAATAAAATGTGCTACCTTTCCTTTTACGTTTCTGTATATTAGCTCACGGCCCAGTGGCTGATGAGATGAAGTACCCTGTTGAAGCCAGGGTTTCTCTTCCAACTGCATTCCCACTACTTACAAATTCTGCTTCTGAGAGGGATAAGGAAGTATGTAGCAAGCTGGGGAAAATTAGCAATGGCAGGAGACCGTGACTTTACCGTAGTGACTGTTAGCTTCCATACTGGGATCTGACATTTTCTCGTTGTTGGAGTTCAGAAGTGGTACTGCGGGCCTTAAAATGAAATATAAAAAGGGAAAACAACATATAGATATATTTCTTGTTGTTATTCTAACCCCAAACCAATGAAGTTATCAAAGGAAGATCATGAGAAAACCAGGAAGAGTTTTCCAAGGTAAGGAAAACTTAACTCACTGTCTCATTTGGAAAACTAATATTTTTTGGTAGCTCCAAGGATTATGTGAAAAAACTTTTTTTTTTTTAGACAGAGTCTCACTCTGTCGTCCAGGCTGGAGTGCAGCAGTGCAATCTTGCCTCACTGCAGCCTCCGCCTCCTGGGTTCAAGCGATTCTCATGCCTCAGCCTCCCAAGTAGCTGGGATTTCAGGAGTGCACCACCATGCCTGGTTACTTTTTGTATTTTTAGTAGAGATGGGGTTTCACCATGTTGGCCAGGTGGGTCTTGAACTCCTGACCTCAGGTGATCTGCCCGCCTTGGCATCCCAAGGTGCTGGGATTACAGGCGCGAGCCACCATGCTTGGCAGTGATAAAACTTTTTCCTATTAAAATAAGTATCAGGACCAAAGGGGACATGAATACCGGGAGTCCTTCACAGGCTACTCCCAAGCCCCTGAATTCCTTATGCTGTGCTACTGTTTCTCTCTGGAACAGAGCAATCATTTCTATACTTTTGGATTTCAGATTTCAGGAACTGTAAAGGTAGTAAAACTATTTTTTAAATGCCAACTCTATTTTGCCAAATTAAAAAAAATCATCTATTACCATTATAATTTCATAAGGAAAAGGAGATTTCACAAATAATCATGTAGGAAGGACATGATCTCAGAATAAAAGCCATTCCTCCCCATGAAAGGACAATTGGCAACCTTCCACTGAGATATGCGCGCGCATGCGCACGTACACACACACACACACACACACACACACACACACAAAACTCACACCCAAGGAAGGCCTATATTTTTCTGAGTTTGCCAGAGCCACTGAAAACTTCCTAATGACCAGAACCTCGCTTCAGACATGTCCACTGTGCTCACAGAGCAGCCGCCCCCTTCTTACAACTACACTCACCTGGACATTTCCACTGGCATCTGCTTGGCTTTAAAAAAGAAAAAGAAAAATCAAAGTCAGTATATGGTGCCCACCTCCATACTACTCTAATGGCCAAAATGCCAATTACTTTTGCACTAACCTAATAGATAGAAAACACTTTCTTTTCTTTCTTTTACTCCTAGTAAGCTGTGAAGGAACACTCTTTTCAACTACATTTGACTTTCCAGAAGATTGAATACCCAGAAAAAGAGAGAAAAGGAAGCCAAACATATTCACTCTTTTACAAAAGACAGAAAAGAAAGAGGTATTCTCTTGGTTTTATATCAAGATATTTCCCCAGAAACATGATCTCTTGACTATTTTAGCCAGAAGTGATTTTTGTTAGTGAAATGTGATGGAAAAAGAGACAATGATACAGGAATCAGATCAGCCAGATAAGCAGGCAGCTCTCTCCCTCTCTTTCTCTCTCTCTCTCTCTTTTTGAGACAGAGTCTTGCTCTGTTGCCCAGGCCGGAGTACAGTGGTATGATCTGGGCTCACTGGGTTCAAGGGATTCTCCTGCCTCAGCCTCCCGAGTAGCTGCGATTACAGGCGCCCATCACCACGTCTGGCCAATTTTTGTATTTTTAGTAGAGATCGGGGTTTCGCCATGTTGTCCCAACTAGTCTTGAACTCTTGACCTCAAGTGATCCACCTGCCTTGGCTCCCAAAGTGCTGGAATTACAGGTGTGAGCCACCATGCCTGACCACGCTCTTTGATTCCAGATAATTACAAAAAGTAAAGGCCAAATCAATCCCTGCACTTGGAACTCGAAGCTGGCCTGAGACCAATGAGAGGGTGTTGCTCTCTCTTCCCTGATGGGTAGCAGCTTTCCTGACAAAACCCAGGGCCCCTCCTCATCCCATCTGCCCCTCCCATCCTAGGCAGCAGCACCAGAGGCTCCAAAAGAACCTACCTTATCCCCCAAAAAATTTTTTGCAGAATTTACTGATGCTCTGCCCTTTTCCTTGAGTCTTGGACAGCTGACTCTGATTCCTGGTTATTGAGTGGTCCTGGCTGCTCAGCTGGGCTTACTTAGCTAACCCCAAGCATAGGGTAGAAGTCATAGCACAACTGCCAGGTTAATTACCAAGCAATCAATGTGTGTGTGTAACATGTGGGTGTTATCCACATGTATGTGTCTCCAAGACGCTTGCATCCCACTCTGCATGCATTACAGGACTAGGTGTGGACAAATCTACAGAAATGGCTTCTTCTAACCACACGAAGATGCAATTTCCCCCCAAATTTATCTTTTCTGGTTTGCCCAACGAGGAAAGTAATAGCTTTCACTTTTGCCTAGCTGAATCCAGGGGTCGGAAAAGCACCACGTATCCCTGGCTGGTTTCCTGGCAAGGACGACCAGTCAGTATGGAAGGAAAGAACTATGCTCACCCTTGGCTTTCCTCAGAAAATAACATTTGGCCCCAATGATCAAGAAAGCAATGATCACTCCGATGACAACCACTGCAATAAGTCCTTTCTTCCATGCGGCAAGAACGACTGAAAAACAAAACAAAAAAAATTTTTTTTTTTTTATATAGGCTCTTCCTCTACCAGGAAGACATAACATCAGGCTTAAGCAACAAAAGTCAGACTGATTCTCACAGCTCTTGTAACTGGCAGCTTGCCAAATACCTCTGAGGGGTTCTGCACTCAGAGCTGGTGCAGAAATGATTGTTTCTGCTACAAATAGAGGTCAGCTCTGGTCCTCAAGGAGGGAACAAACCAGCTTTGCTGGGGTAGACTTTTTTTTCTTTCTTTTTTGAAACAGGGTCTCACTCTGTCACCCAGGCTAGAGGCTGATCACAGCTCACTGCAGCCTCAACTTCCCGGGCTTGAGCAATCTTCCCACCTCAGCCTCCCGAGTAGCTGGGACTACAGGAGCACACCACCACACTCAGCTATTTTTTGTTGGTTTGATTTTTGAGGCAGAGTCTTGCTCTGTTGCCCAGGCTGGAGTGCAGTGGGGCAACCTCTGCTTACTGCAACCTCTGCCTTCTGGGTTCAAGTGTTTCTCATGTCTCAGCCTCCCGAGTAGCTGGGATTACAGGTATCAGCCACTGCGCCCAGCCTATTTTTGTACTTTTCGTAGAGACGGGGTTTCACCATGCTGCCCAGGCTGGTCTCCAACTCCAGGGCCCAAGTGGAGTAGATTCCTTTTTGGCGTGTATGTTCAGTCCTCTTCCTCTCCAGGAAACCACCCCCACCCACATAAGTGGGCTCCCCAACCATGTCTGTTCTGCGTGACCCAATCCACTTGGCCACAGGTGGTCTGTGGGTAGATGTCTGACCCAAGGTCACTCAATGGTGAGTCTTCCAAGAATTTGTAATTGGAACAATGTGACATTCTTCCAATTCCTTATAATAATCAATTCCTCTTTTTTACTTAATTCTAGTGGGTTTCTGTCACTTGCAACCAAGAGCCTGGAGGACGTTAAGTCTCCTAGCCTTCAGTCACAAGAGCTAAACTCCCCCCAACTCCCTCTTACAAGGGGTGTGTTTTCTGGTCTTGCCCTTGGGAGCCCACAGCACAGCTTGCTGTGGAGACCCTGACTCACCTCTGACTGTCAGTATTTTGCTTCTGGGGACACTGGAGGCATGGTTGGCTCTGTTGAAGGCTGTGCAGTAATACTCCCCCTCCTGCTCCTTGCTAGCCTTCGGCTTGGTCCAAAATTCCTGGGTGGCATTCAAGGTCGTTTGGTGGAAGGGTTTGCCCTCCTTTTCCCTGTAAAATCTATAGGTGATGGGACCAGATCCTTCATTCACAGCGCATTGCAGCACAATGTCCTCTCCAGACTCCACAACCTTATTTGACAGGATAGAAATCTGGACCTCATCCACTGGGGCTGAAAAAGCAGGAAAAGGATTCACACTGAGCAAAGAAAGGCAGAGGAAGAGGAACATGAGACAGCCACCACTCAACTTTTTTTTTTTTCCTCTGAGACAGAGTCCCACTCTTGTCACCCAGGCTGGAGTGCAGTGACGTAACCTCGACTTACTGCAACCTCTGCCTCCTGGGTTCAAGCAAATCTCCTGCCTCAGCCTCCCGAATAGCTGGAATGACAAGTGCGCACCACCAGGCCCAGCTAACTTTTTGGATTTTGTTGTTGTTGTTTTAGAGATGGGGTTTTGCCCTGTTGGCCAGGCTGGTCTTGAACTCCTGACCTCAAGTGATTTGCCCACCTTAGCCTTCCAAAATACTGGGATTACAGGCATGAGACACCGTGCCAGGCCACAAACAATCTTGACCTACTGCCTTCTCTAGCTATCGGCCATTTTTTCTCCTTTTTCCTTTATGCTTTGACACCCTTATTTCCCACTTTCTTGTTACCCCTGAAATCTGACTGCACTCTTGTGTAGTCACGATCTTGTGACACTGCACTCTATCTCAAGTTTTGAAGAAACTGGGAAGGTCACCTGATTCCCCAACCAATGTCCCTGAGTCCCCTGCAGATTAAATTCAGTGGTAGATGCTCTTCCTCCAGGCTTCCAACCTCGGGCTCTCCACAGCTTTGCTGCTGCCCAGGCCTTACTGTGGAACTCAGCTTTTTCTGGGCTTCTGGGCTTCCTCATGACTCTGATTCTCTTCCTTTCTTACCTGGCACCCCTTTCTTATTCACAGGTTATTCTTTGTTTTGCCCTGAAGTATGAACTTTTTGCAAAATTCAGTCCTCCGTTTTCCGTCCCCATTCTCCTCCTGGGTGATTTCATCTACATGCAGAGCTTCTGTCTCCGAGCCACTGATGCCTAAACCTATGGCTCCAGTCCAAGTTACTTTCCTGAACTCCAAGTTTCCCTTTTCACCTGGGCATTTCCACCTGGAAGCCCAGCCAGCCTCCCTCCCTGTAGGTCCAAGCAGAACTCGGCTACCTCCTGTATCTGCTTTTCCTAGCTCCATCCTCAACTACCAAAATTCGGATCCTAAATTGTCTTCCCAAGTAGACTTTCCTTCTAGTGTGAGAGCAGATGGTCAGCAGATGGTATTGTGACTTATGAGTCACTCTGCTGTGAGTGCAGGCTGTGGTAAGACAATGGAAGAAGCCACGCTCTGGGCCTGGGACACCAGTGGGCTCAAATCCCAGTCCTACCACCCACCAGCTATCTGCCCTAAGCCTCACCTGTGTCATGATAGAACAATGACAATGCTATTACTGGTCTTCTGCGGTTATTGTGAGTTTCCATTGGAGCAATTTACTACAGTACTTCACACAGGGTTGCATACATGGTCAGTAAATGTGAGCCACTAATATCGACCCAGTTTAAACCAACAGCTTCACATGGGCTTCTGCATTAGCCTCTAACGTGCCATGAGGTCTGAAGTCCCCATATCTGCTCCCTGATCCAGCCATCAGGTGGATCTTTCCGAGAACTCATTTGCATCCTGTCCTTCCTTCCACCTTTTGGCTTTTCACTGTACGCAGGACAGTTCCCTACTCCTGAGACTGGCACCTGACGCCCTTCACACTTAGGCTCACCCACTTTTTCAACTCATATCCAGTGATTCTCCATTCCCAACGTCCAGCCTTTGTTTCCAGCCATCTGATTTGGCCACAGTCCTTTTTTTTTTTTTGAGATAGAGTCTCACTCTGTCACCCAGGCTGGAGTGCAGTGGCACGATATTGGCTTACTGCAACCTCCACCTCCTGGATTCAAGCGATTCTCCCGCCTCAGCCACCTGAGTAGCTGGGACTACAGGCACCCACCTCCACACTGGGCTAATTTTTGTATTTTTAGTAGAGACGGGGTTTCACCATGTTGGCCAAGTTAGTCTCAAACTCCTGGGCTCAAGTGATCCACCTGACTCGGCCTCCCAAAGTGCTGGGATTACAGGCACAAGCCACCTGGCCACGCAGTCTTTTGAAGTGCCCCGTGGAACCTTTGGCTCATATGTCTGCTGGAGATGTTCAGCCATCTTCAGCCTTCTCTGCCCACCCATTCTCAAGCCCTGGCTCCTCGCCCAGCTCTTTCACAATGTTTACCCACTGAAGCTAGATGACGTCTGACACACCCTGAATTACTATCCATCACTGTAGGGATATAGTTCATGTGACAATTAACCAAACATTACCTTTAACATTTTTTCTATGCTTATTTGTATTATGATTCAAATGTTTCTCCATCATTTAATTAGGAGATCTTGTGTTTCTTATTACAGCTTTGAAACAAAGAATATGCTTTCTTTTTTGTATGCCTCACACCATTAGGTGCTTAGTCTATGTTAATGTTAAATTCTTTTTTTTTTTTTTTTTTTTGAGATGGAGTCTTGCTCTGTCGCCCAGGCTGCAGTGCAGTGGAATGATACCAGCTCACTGCAACCTCTGCCTCCCAGGTTCAAATGATTCTTGTGCCTCAGCCTCCTGAATAGCTGGGATTACAGGCACACACCACCACAACCAGCTAATTTTTTGTGTTTTTAGTAGAGACAGGGTTTCACCATGTTGGCCAGGCTGGTCTTGAATTCCTGACCTCAGGTGATCCGCTTGCCTCAGCCTCCCAAAGTGCTGGGATTACAGGTGTGAGCTACCTCACCCAGCCTATGGTAATATCAATTGAAAAGGTATGGCTACTGTTAGACTCTACATGAATAGAAGCAGGAATCCCTCCCTCCTATTCACATCCATCAGCAGCACGTGTAGATAGGCAGTTACTAAACAAGAAGGACGAAGAGGAGGAATCCTTATTAAACTTTTTACGACAGGATGCAAAATATCTAAGACATGCAAGCAATGGCACTCCTGAGGCCTTCTGAAAGGCATGAGATAGAGGCTTAAAGTAAACTGTCCACCCCCAAGACAATGGTATATTTCTCTTGAGTATGATGAGAATTCCAGGCAAATGTTAGTAATTCCCATGAGACCACAGCCTGTAGCTCTCATTGCTGTGGATTTCACACAAGACAGGGTTGCCCGGCTAGGAGTCACAACAGCAGAGACCTGATCTATAATTCTCAGAACAGTATATCTGAAAAGGAGAAAGTGCCAAGGGAGCCCAAATGCAAAACTTCAGTGCTTTCTGCAGTCAGGACACTTTGATGCTTATCATATTTTAGCAGTTCGTTGAAAGGTTCTGGAAAGAGATTACATTGTCTTCATCAATAGCTCCCAAATATTTTCCAGCCTCCTTTACTGGGCCTTGGTCCTGCTTTGGTGCATATCTAGTGTATGGACTTTGCGTAAGCACCCACTACTTCTCTCTCTCTCTCTCTTTTTTTTTCCAGATGGAGTTTTGCTGTTGTTGCCCCGGCTGGAGTGCAACGGCGCATCTTGGCTCAGTGCAACTGCTGCTTCCTGGGTTCAAGCAATTCTCATGCCTCAGCCTCCCAAGTAGCTGGGACTACAGGCGCCCGCCACTACGCCCAGCTAATTTTTGTATTTTTAGTAGAGATGGGGTTTCACCATGTTGGCCAGGCTGGTCTTGAACTCCTGACTTCAATGATTTGCCTGCCTTGGCCTCCCAAACTGCTGGGATTACAGGCGTGAGCCACCGTGCTTGGCCCCCTACTTCTCCTATTTTTCCCACAGTCCCTGAGCATGAACGAATGCCCCAGGCCCACATGATTTCTTCTCAGCACAGCAACTTACCTATCACCTTCACCCTCAGAACTTCACTTAACATTTTGGCGTGGGAATGGCAGTTATCCGCAACACACTGGTATTCTACGTCTTCAGTGGGGTTGTCTTTGAATACCGCAGGATCAGTTGAGTTCTTGGTACTATTCTCCAAAATTTTGCTTGTTTTTAATAGGTGATAAGAAATAGGTGAAGTTCCACTGATTGATTGGCAACTGACTTCGATGGTCTGTCCTTTTATGACCTCAAACTGGGCGTCATGAGAAATCCTGGGCTGGGAGAGCATTTCTAAAACAGAGGGAGAAATAATCCAAAAGGCACTGAAGGTACAAGCAAAGCATCCAGCCCAAGAGTTTCTCCTCCAAAGCCTAAGCTTTGCTTTCTGTCCCTGCTGTAATTTCAAATGCCTACCTGCCTTATTTACCTTTATAGGACACCTATGAGACTGACAGTCTGTGTGTGTATGTGTGCGTGTGTGTGTATGTGTGTGTGTATTTGAGACAGAGTCTCACTCTGTTACCCAGGCCGGAGTGCAGTGGTGCAATCACAGCTCACTACAACCTCCCGGAATCAAGCAATCCTCCCACCTCAGCCTCCCGAGTAGCTGGGACTATAGGTGCACACCACACCTAGCTAATTCTTTATTTTTTGTAGAGACAGGGTCTTGAACTCTTGGACTCAAGTGATCCTCCCACATCAGCTGCCCAAAGTGCTGGGATTATAAGTATGAGCCACCACACCTGGCCGAAGATATATATGTCTGTGTGTGTGTGTGTGTGTGTGTGTGTGTTTTGAGACAGAGTCTTGCTCTGTCACCCAGGCTGGAGTGCAATGGTGCAATCTCGGCTAACCGCAATCTCTACCTCCTGGGTCCAAGGGATTCTCCTGCCTCAGCCTCCCGAGTAGCTGGGATTACAGGTGCCTGCCACCACACCCTGCTAACTTTTGTATTTTCAGTAGAGAGGGGATTTCACCATGTTGGCCAGGCTGGTCTCAAACTCCTGACCTCAGGTGATCCACCCACCTTGGCCTCCCAAAGTGTTGGGATTACAGGCATAATCCACCAGGTCCAGACAATATATGTGTTTTTAAATTCTTCTCAGTCAGTCATGGTGGCTCATGCCTATAATCCCAGCACTTTGGGAGGCTGAGGTGGGTGGATCACCTGAGGTCAGGAGTTCAAGACCAGCCTGACCAACATGGAGAAACCCTGTCTCTACTGAAAATACAAAACTAGCTGGGCATGGTGGCGCATGCCTGTAATCCTAGCTACTAGGGAGGCTGAAGCAGGATAATCCCTTGAAACCAGGAGGCAGAGGCTTTGTTGAGCCGAGATCATGTCATTGCACTCCAGCCTGGGCAACAAGAGCAAAACTCCATCTCAAAAAAAAAAAAAAGAAAGAAGAAAAAAAAAAAACTCTTCTTAATGCTTCAGTCTCTTAACAGATAAGAATTATATTAGGTCATTATTTAGGCATTAGGTTATTTAAATCTTATACAATGAGATTTCCTCCTCCCAAGAACAAAAAATAAAATAAAATGCAATAACACATATTTGTCTCTTGCATTCCTGCCTTTTGAGTTAGGTGGTTAGAGCACTGAAAATAGGCTAAAAATCCTGCTTCAGTTGAAGCTATAATAGAATCTTAGCTTGATAAAACACAGTCACAGGTTAAATGAAAGGATCATAACTGAACAATATAGTGACAGTGACAACATAACTGGAGTTCTTTTTTTTGTTGTTGTTGTTGAGGCGGAGTCTCGCTTTGTCTCCCAGGCTGGAGTGCAGTGGCCGGATCTCAGCTCACTGCAAGCTCCGCCTCCCGGGTTTACGCCATTCTCCTGCCTCAGCCTCCCGAGTAGCTGGGACTACAGGCGCCGCCACCTCGCCCGGCTAGTTTTTTGTATTTTTTAGTAGAAATGGGGTTTCACCGTGTTAACCAGGATGGTCTCAATCTCCTGACCTTGTGATCCGCCCGTCTCGGCCTCCCAAAGTGCTGGGATTACAGGCTTGAGCCACCACGCCCAGCCTCGACTGGAGTTCTATAATCATCTAGAATCTTACCACCCAAAGTGTGGTCCAGAGACCAACAGCATCCACGTCACCAAAAGCTAATTAGAGATGCAGAATCTGGCCCCATCTGGGCCTAAATTACTGAATCAGAACCTGTATTTTAACCAGGTCTTACGTGCACATTCAGGCCTGAGAAGCCCAGCTCCTGGTGGTCAAACACCTACATTCTGTCCACTGGAAGTCTTACCCTTTTGGGTTAGCCAGGTTACAGATTGAAAAAATGGAATTTTGATATTCTTGGCTGGGTGTGGTGGCCCACGCCTGTAATCCCAGGACATTGTGAGACCAAGGCGGGCAGATCGTGAGGTCAGGAGATCGAGACTATCCTAGCTAACATGGTGAAACCCTGTCTCTGCTAAAAATACAAAAAAAAAATTAACCAGGTGTGGTTGCGGGTGCCTGTAGTCCCAGCTAGTCGGGAGGCTGAGGCAGGAGAATCGTGTGAACCCAGGAGGCGGAGCTTGCAGTGAGCCCAGATCGTGCCACTGCACTCCAGCCTGGGCGACAGAGCAAGACTGCATCTCAAAAATAAATAAAAAAATAAATAAAAATAAGAAAAATAAAAATACAAAAATTAGCCAGATATGGTGGTGGGCACCTGTAATCCCAGCTACTCGGGAGGCTGAGGCAGGAGAATCGCTTGAACCCAGGAGGCAGAGGTTGCAGTGAGCTGAGATTGTGCCACTGCACTCCAGCCTGGGAGAGAGAGTGAGACTCTGTCTCAAAGAAAAAAAAAAAAAAGTTTAACATTGACTAAGTAGTGTTTCCTTCCTGACCTTTTGGGTGGGTACTTGTTCCAGGAGGCAGAATCTTGCCAGAATCTTAGCACGTCAGAGGTCACATCATCGTCAGTGAATCAGTGCTCTGAGTAGGAGTACCTCCTTGTTTCTTTGGCCTTTTGATTTCACCCTTCTCTCCCTCTAGTTCTTACCCTGCCTGAGTCTGCTCAGACCGGATAGGGCGGCAGCTGCAGATAAATTTCCTTTCTCCCATTCAACCCCGGATGCCTTCTGAGTCAGCAATGATATACTCACCACATACGACTATCTGGACTGTGTTGCTTTTCTTGACCACTTTGTCAATACCTGCAGTGCAGATATACGTCCCACTGTCCCCCTTTGAGGCTATCTTGGTGAAATTTTGAGTCTGAGACACAATCATGTCTCCCTTCTGGATGGTGAAATTGGCTGGAGGTGCTCCTGGGATGGAGCAGGACAGGTTCAGTCTTTCACCTTGGTCCAGACGTGTGAAGGAAGTTTCCAGTTCGGGCTTGGAAAATAGTTCTGAAACACAGTGAGTGGGAATGGAGCGAGATGTGTCTGGCCACCACCCTAAAAGCCCCTTCCTGGAGAGGCCCTTGGGTCAGGTGCTCTTAGCAGAACCAACTTCCCACTTCCAGCAAAAAGTTTTCCTTTGCTTCTCATATACCTAATGATCACCCCAGTAAGGAATTAGGGTTCATTCTTTGCCTAGGATTCCAATGGCAGGTTTTCCTTTCTTGTTAATCCCATGTATTTCAATGACAAGGATTAGAAAAGTTTTGCCACTTGTGGTCAGGTGTGGTGGCTCACACCTGTAATCTCAGCACTTTGGGAGGCAGAGGTGGGTGGATCACCCAAGGTCAGGAGTTGAGACCAGCCTGAGCAACTTAGTGAAACCCCATCTCTAATAAAAATATAAAATTAGCCAGGCATGGTGGTGCCTGTAATCCCAGATACTCAGGAGGCTGAAGCAAGAGAATCCTTTGAACCCAGGAGGCAGAGGTTGCAGTGAGCCGAGATGGCTCCACTGCACTCCAGCCTAGGCAACAAGAGTGAAACTCCGTTTCAAAAAAAAAAAAAGAAAAGGAAAGGAAAGTTTTGCAGCTTGTAATGCAGCAAATATTAATTCATGAATTCACTCATTTATTTATCCACTCACTCATTTCACCCCACAAGTATTTATTGCAGGTTCTCTCTGTGGTGGGCCCCTTGCTAGAGTAGCAGTGAATAAGAAACAGTCTCTGACTTCAAAGTGCTTACATTTAGTGATTGATTTAGATGCACTGTTTGTGGCAGAGCCCATAGAAAAAACACTGAACTGGCAGGGCGTGGTGGCTCATGCCTATAATCCAAGCATTTTGGGAGGCTGTGGCGGGTGGATCACAAGGTCAGGAGATCAAGACGAGCCTGGCTAACGTGGTGAAACCCCGTCTCTACTAAAAACACAAAAAGTATCTAGGTGTGGTGGCAGGGGCCTATAATCCTAGCTACTCAGGAGGCTGAGGCAGGAGAATCGCTTGAACCCGGGAGGTAGAGGTTGCAGTGAGCCGAGATTACGCCACCTCACCCCAGCCTGGGCAACAAGAACAAAACTCAGTCTCAAAAAAAAAGAAAAGAAAAGAAAAAACACTGAACGTAGCCTTGGGGAATCAGGGAAAGGCCTCTTGGAGAAAGTTATCCAGGGAAAGTGTCTGAGACAGAATGTCTCAGTCCATCTGGGCTTCTATCACAAAATGCTGTAGACGGGCCTATTTATGTCTATGAATTCTTCACAGGTAAAACCGAGTCTTAGGTAGCCCTTTATCCCCAGTTAGTTGCCCAGCATACAGAAAATGCTCAATATGTGTTGAACTTGTACTTTTCTTTAATGAGATAATATAAATTGTATCAGTAAAAAAATACCATGAGTCATCAAAATGTAAGTCATGACCAATATTTACTAAATTGCTAACACACACTATAGACCAGCAGGACCCAATGTATATGCCAATATCCCAGTTGGGTAGTTGGCAGCCTACCTATGGTGCTGGGGACTGTTGCTGACACCGCACACTCAATGCTTGTCACATAGGAGGCTTTTAGTAAATAAGAGAACAAATGAATGAATGAATGTATGAACGCAGACACACGAGAACACCTTCACCGTGCAATCAAGAAGTGCTGACTCTCTCTGTCCCCTGAAACATTGTCATCCAACACTCATTCCCTCATCCAACAAATATGTATTGACTTCCTACTGTGTGCCAGGCACTGTTCTAGGTGTTAAGGATGTAGCACTGAACAAAATAATGTTCCTGCTCTCAGCGGCTTACATTCTAGTGACTGCATACACATAATAAACAAGAAAGGTAGAGTATATTTTTGGAAAAACATACTCTACCCTTTTTGGAAAAAAAGAAAAGAAAACGTATATAAACCCATCATACAGTGTTTGACGAAGGGTAATTGTTCTTATTTTTTTCTTTTTTTTTTTTTTTTTGGGACAGAGTCTCACTCTGTGGCCCAGGCTGGAGTACAGTGGCACAATCTCAGCTCACAGCAGCCTCTGCCTCCCAGGTTCAAGAGATTCTTGTGCCTCAGCCTACCGAGTAGGTGAGATTACAGGCATGCTGCCATGCCCAGCTAATTTTTGTATTTTTAGTAGAGATGGGGTTTTACCATATTGGCCAGGCTGGTCTCGAACTCCTGGCCTCAAGTGATCTGCCCACCTTGACCTCCCAAGTCCTGGGATTACAGACGTGAGCCACCATGCCCAACCATGTTATCATTATTTTTGAGTTTACTAACGCTTTCTCCTTTGTGGCCCTGTCACAGGACCCATGTCTGGGATCTAGCATAGTGCTTGTCACAGGGGATGGAGAAATATGAGAGAGGAAAGACAACATTAACCAGTATTCATAGAGTCTTACTCTGTACAAGTCTCTCAGCTCATGCTTACAGCATAGTTATCTCATTATAGCAGTCCTAAAAGGTGAGTGCGGTCATCATCACCATCTCACAGAGCTGTGGCACGTTCAATAACTCACCCAAGGTCACAGAAGCAGTGAGCGGCAGGGTTTAGTTTTGGTGCCGGAGCCTGTACCCTCAACAAGCACAGTGGACTGTTAACTTGCTCTGCACTGGCTTCTTCCCACGAGCACCAAAGCCCCACCTGAGCACATCCATTCAGATAAGCAGGGGCAGAAAATGTATCAGCTCTCTTTGGCCATGCTGGATTGCAGCATATTGGCTCCTTGAGCCCACCATATGCCAACACCCTCCCGCAGCGGCAGCCCTACCTGTTACGTTGACGATGATGCTGCTGACCTTGGATATGCGGCTGGACTCCACTTTGCATGTGTAGTTGCCATTGTGCTCCACCATGGCCATGACTGAGTACACAGCCTCGTTGCCGTGTCTGCTGTGGGCCACAATCGCCTTGTCCTTCTGAATTATGATTTCTGGAAACTCCTGGGCCAGGTGAGTCACTTGAATGGTGCACTTAATGTGGAGTTGAGCTCCTTCTGTGATCATTCCAGTGGGGCTGATGTGGAACTTGGGTGTAGAGAAGGATTCTGCAAGAGACGAAGGCAACCCGGTTGGACTCAGGTGCAAACCTGGGCAAGAGGAACCTCTTCTGCTCTTTTTGCTGCTTCCCCTTTTCCAACTTCTATTGTTCCTAACTAACTTTAAAAATTCAACCTTTCCTCTCTAAAACTTTTGCCTGGGCTGCTCTCATACCCCCTCCCTTCTCACTCACTCTTGCATCTTCAGGCTTCTTCACTGCAAGTCTCTGGCTTTCTGAAGCTTCCCAAAGGCCAAACACCTTCTCTAGATCTCGCCTGCAGAACTTTCTTCGGATGACTTCAGAGATAACCACTGTATTTAGAAATGATCTTCCTCCTGCCCACTACGAATTTTCTAGGCTCTTGTCAGCACTTCATGGAAGCTTGGCATTTCAGCATGAAGATACTATAGCTTAAAAAAGTTCAGCTATGTGAAATGGGCTGTTTCATGGAAATGCGTATTTAAATAATCGCATCCCTCCAAAAAAGTGGCTTCTAGTCTTTTCTAGTTCATTTTTTAAAATCCTGGCCATCATTCACTAAACTGATTTCATGACTCACACAGTTGAAAAACAATTTTGCCTGGGCGTGGGGTCTTACGCCTGTAATCCTAACACTTAGGAAGCCCAGGAGTTCTAGAACAGCCTCTGGGCAACATAGTGAGACCTTATCTCTATGAAAAAAGAAAAATAATTTTAATCAAGTATAGGTCAGATACCAACCAGGGCATAGGATCTTCAGAGAAGTGGGGATAGGTCGTTTCCACTTACAACAAAAAAACAAGCCTAGGCCATAAACTGGAATATATACACAGATTCCAACTGTGTAAAATATAGAGTAGGGATATTTAAAAAATGCTAATAGTGAATTTAGAGTAATCTAATGCTTTAATATTCATTAGTGATTTTTAACATTATAAAGTTCATAATAAGAAGTTATCATAAAATAATAGCATATGACTGCTCAAGTAAAAGTAAAAAAGGGGAAGGCATCCTTTACATGTTTTAGGACTCTCAAATTTCAGGTCTTCTGGGGAACCTTAATAATAGCTGAAGGGTGTTTTTCTTTCACCCAGATCAACTCCAGATGCACCAGATATGTAAATGCAGGGGGAAAAGAAGTGAAACCACAGCACAGGAAAAGAAAACATAGATGCGTTTTTTTCCTTTAATAATCTTGACATGCGAAGTATGTATGTCAAGACTTTTAAGTATGAATCACAAAACTGAGGCGCCATAAAGAAACAACACAGGTAAGTTTGACTAACTGAAGATTAAAAACTTCAGCACGGAAAACTTATCATAAAACTAAAAGAAAAATGACCAACTAGAGAAAATATTTGCATAACATCACTGACAAATAACTAATTAATTTATAAAAGACTCAGCTGGGGGCGGGGGCTCATGCCTGCAACTCCAGCACTTTGGGAAGCTGAGGCAGGAGAATTGCCTGAGCTAAGGAGTTTAAGACCAGCCTAGGAAACATGGTGAGACCTTCCATCTCAAAAAAACATATTACAAAATATTTTTTAAAATAAAATAAAGGTGGCAGTCGCAGTGGTTCACACCTGTAATCCCAGAACTTTGAAAGGCCGAGGTGGATGCATCACGAGGTCAGGAGTTTAAGACCAGCCTGGCCAAGATGGTGAAACTCTGTCTCTACTAAAAATACAAAAATTAGCTGGGCATGGTGGCAGCCCCCTGTAATCCCAGATACTCGGGAGCCTGAGGCAGGAGAATCACTTGAACCTGGTGGGCAGAGGTTGCAGTGAGCCGAGATCGTGCCACTGCACTCCAGCCTGGGCGACAGAGTGAGACTTCATCTCAAAAAAATAAATAGATAAAAATAAAAATAAAATAAAGGGCTTGAACAAATCCAATCAGGAACAATAAAAATGATTTTAGTCAAATTTACCTATCCTGTTTCTTTATGGCACTGGAGTTTTGTGATTCATAATAAAAATGACAAGGCATATATGAATAGGCGGTTTACAGGAAAAAAATGTAATAGATGAATAAACAAACTCAACCTCACTAAAAACTAAAGAAATACAAATCACCACAACAGTGATATATATCACTATATCTCAACTAGATTGTCGAAAGTAATAAAACATTGAAATACTCTGTTGGGGCCGGGCGCGGTGGCTCAAGCCTGTAATCCCAGCACTTTGGGAGGCCAAGACGGGCGGACAATGAGGTCAGGAGATCGAGACCATCCCCTACACACGGGTGAAACCCTGTCTCTACTAAAAATACAAAAACTAGCCGGGCTGCAGGTGGCTGGGCGCCAGGAACCCAGCTAATGGAGGCTGAGGCAGGAGAGAATGGCTGAACCCGGGAGGCGGAGCTTGCAGTGAGCTGAGATCCCGCCACTGCACTCCAGCCTCATGGCAGAGCTTGCAGACCGGCCTCAAAAAAAAAAAAAACAAAAAAAAAAAAAAAAAAAGAAATACTCTGTTGGGACCAGGCGCAGTGGCTCATGCCGGCAATCCTAGCACTTTGGGAGGCCAAGATTGGAGGATCACTTGAGGCCAGGAGTTCGAGAACAGCCTGGTCAACATAGCAAGACCCTAATCTCTATTTAAAAAGAAAGAAAGGAAAGAAAGAAAGAAAGAAAGAAAGGAAGGAAGGAAGGAAGGAAGGAAGGAAGGAAGGAAGGAAGGAAGGAAGGAAGGAAGGAAGCAAAGGAAAGATAGATTCTGTTGGTAAGGATGTGGGAAAACAAACACTAGCATCACTTCTGATGAAAATGTTCAACTACCTTGAAGAGCACTTTGGCAATATCTAGCACTTTGGCAATATTGAGCCAGGCACACTCGGCCAAACCTTTTATAAATTAAAGGAATTAGCTCTTTGTCAAAGGTACTAGGCAAATATTTTCTCCCGTTTGTCATTTGTCTTTTTATTTTATGATAAGTTTTTCATGCTGAAGTTTTTGTTGTTGCTGTTGTTTTGAGATGGAGTCTCACTCAATCACCCACGCTGGAGTAAAGTGACTCGGTGGCTCACTGCAACCTCCACCTCCCAGGTTCAAGTGATCCTCCTGCCTCAGCCTCCAGAGTAGCTGGGACTACAGGTGCCCACCACCACAGTTGGCTAATTTTTGTATTTTTAGTAGAGACAGGGTTTCACCATGCTGTCCAGGCTGGTCTCAAACTCCTGACTTCAGGTGATCCACCTGCCTCGGCCTCCCAAAGTGCTGGGATTACAGACGTGAGCCACCATGCCTGGCCTCATGCTGAAGTTTTTAACTGAAAATGCACAGGCCAGCTGTGGTGGTTCATGCCTGTAATCCCAGCACTTTGGGAGGCTGAGGCAGGCGGATCACCTGAGGTTGGGAGTTCGAGACCAGCCTGACCAACATGGAGAAACCCCATCTCTACTAAAAATATAAAAATTAGTCAGGTGTGGTGGTGTACACCTGTAATCCCAGCTTCTCTGGAGGCTGAGGCATAAGAATTGCTTTAACCCGGGAGGCAGAGGCTGCACTAAGCCGAGATCGCGCCACTGCACTCTAGCCTGGGCGACAGAGCGAGACTCTGTCTCAAAAAAAAAAAACAAAAAACACACACACAAAACCAAACCAACCAAACAAAAAGCATCATATATATTAAGAGTAAAGTGTTGTTGGCGAAACTCTCGTTTGAAAAATTACATGCAATTTAACTGTATCACAGTCAAAAAAGCTTGAAAAATACTGGCTTAAAATGATTAAGAACAGGTCTTAAGTCCTGAGAACAACAGCCCAGTCAGAAGGCCCAACCCCTTTCCAGTTCTGGGTTCTTTCTCCCCATGCCAAACCAGAAACCACAAAGAACGATGAGAAAGGGAGCAGGACTCTGACCCCTTACGGTGACCAGTTCACTCTTGGTAGATTCTGAGGTCTGCACATGGATCCCAGCAATGATCCTAGCTTGACATCGGAAGGATAAAACGCTGTCCTGTTCCTCAATGGGGAATTCCAGCATCACAAAATTCTGGTCCCGAGAAGTCTTCTCTCTTTTTTGCTTGGCCATTTTTTTATTTAGTTCAAGTTTTTCAATTGTGAAGTGTATTGGGGCCTTTTCCTCTGGGACGGAACAGTTGACCCTCACGACCCCACCTTGGATGGCCTCTTTCTTGTCCAGGGTCACCCTGGGACTGGGCACTCCTATGGGGAAAGAGAAAGTCTGTCAGTATCAGCCTGACTGAGAGACACAAGCCTCCCTCTGCTGAGTGACTGTAGTTGACCCATGAGAGGATTCTTTTTTGTTCTCTGAATACCCAGTGCGACCTACCAGGTAATAACTGAACAGGTATGTACCCAGCACAGTACCAGGTACTTTGAAAAATATAAAATCTGGAGGCCGAGGTGGGTGGATCTCTTGAGCCCAGGAGTTTGAGACCAGCCTGGGCAACACAGTGAAATACCGTATCTACAAAAAAATAAAAAATTAGCCAGTGGTAGTTAGTGGTGCGCACTGGTAGTCCCAGCTACTTGGGAGGCTGAGGTGGGAGAATCGCTTCAGTCCAGGAGGTTGAGGTGGCAGTGAGCAGCGAGTCCACCACTGCACTCCAGCCTGGGCAACAGAGACCCTGTCTCAAAAAAGAAAAGAAAGAAAAGAAAAGAAAAGAAATAAAATATGCTCAATGGGAGTTAAGCTATGAGGAAGCAAAGGCATAAGAATGAGACAATGGACTTTGGGGACTCAGGGGAAAGAGTGGGAGTGGGGCGAGGGATAAAAGACTACACATTGGGTACAGTGTACACTGATCAGGTGATGGGTGCACCAAAATCACAGAAATCACCACTAAGGCCACACAAGGTGGCTCACATCTGTAATCCCAACTTTTTGGGAGGCTGAGGCAGGGGGATCACCTGAGGTCAGGAGTTCGAGACCAGCCTGGCCAACATGGCAAAACCCTGTCTCTACTAAAAATACAAAAACTTAGCCGGGCATGGTGGCAGGCACCTGTAATCCCAGCTACTTGGGAGGCTGAGGCAGGAGAACTGCTTGGACCCCGAAGGCAGAGGTTGCAGGGAGCTGAGATCGCGCCACTGCACTCCAGCCTGTGCAACAGAGTGAGACTCTGTCTCAAAAAAAAAAAATTAAATAAATTTAAAAAAATTAGTTAAAAAAATAAAATATGGTCAAGATGTAGTTGGTGTTTTCAATGGTTTATAATCCCATTGGGAAGAGGACACAATCGGATTCCCAACAGATGATGCTTAGAGGGGAAAGGTAGTCAGTATTTGTCAGTGTCACTGTGATTGTTGTTACCCTTTACTGAATGCAGCCACAGGCTAGGACTGACTTTAATTTATTCCATGAACATTGACTGAATGCCTACTATGAGCCAGATTCATTGTTCAAGATATAAAAATAAACCAACCACCGTCTCTGTCTTTACAATTTCACTATCCAGAAGAGCAGACAGAAGTGTAAGAAAGGATGGCAATACTGAGTGAAATAGGAAATTTGTGGACCGGGCATGGTGGCTCACGCCTGTAATCCCAACACTCTGGGAGGCCAAGGTGGGTAAATCACTTGAGGTCAGGAGTTCGAGACCAGCCTGGCCAACATGGTAAAATCCCGTCTTTACTAAAAATACAAAAAATTATCCAGGCACAGTGGCACGCGCCTGAAATCCAAGTTTCTTGGGAGGCTCAGACAGGAGAATTGCTTGAACCCAGGAGGCGAAGGTTGCAGTGAGCCAATGTTGCACCATCACACTTTAGCCTGGGCGACGGAGGAAGACTCTGTCTCAAAATAAATAAATAAATTTCCATTTATTAGGAACTCACTAGGTGCTGGAAATTTTGCTAAGCACTCTACCCACGTGACAGCTTTTAACCCTCTCAATAATTGCCTGAACTGGGTCTTGTTGTTATCTTCCTTTTACTGGTGAGGATTTTGAAGTTTAGAGCTGTTAAGGGACTTGCCCAGCTTGTAACCCAGGCAGAGTGACTGCTGAATGCAGTGTCTTAACACACTGCTGTGGCCTTTATACACACAAATACCATTGAATGTAGAGAGAGCATCAGAGCTGTAATGACTGGCACCCTCGGGTAGATCAATTTTGTTTTGAAAAGAGAAGACATCATTGAGTTAAGTCTTTTTTTTGAGACAGAGTCTCGTTCTGTCGCCCAGGCTGGAGTGCAGTGGTGCGATCTCGGCTCACTGCAAGCTCCGCCTCCCGGGTTCATGCTTCTCCTGCCTCAGCCTCCTGACTAGTTGGGACTACAGGCGCTCGCCACCACATCTGGCTAATTTTTTGTATTTTTAGTAGAGACGGGGTTTCACTGTGTTAGCCAGGATGGTCTCGACCTCCTGACCTCGTGATTCACCCGCCTCAGCCTCCCAAAGTGCTGGGATTACAAGTGTGAGCCACTGTGCCTGGCCTGAGTTGAGTCTTGAGGAAGAAATCGTAATTTATGAGATGAGATGAAGAAGCACTTTGGGAGGCCAAAGTAGGTGGATCACTTGAGGTCAGGGGTTCGAGACTAGCCTGACCAAATTAGTGAAACCCCATCTCTACTAAAAATACAAAATTAGGCAGGCGTGGTGGCACACACCTGTAATCCCAACTACTTGGGAGACTGAGGCAGGAGAATCACTTGAACCTGGAAAGTGGAGGTTGCAGTGAGCGGAGATAACGCCCCTGCACTCCAGCCTGGGCGACAGAGTGAGACTCCATCTCAAAAAAGAAAGAAAGAAAGAAAGAAAAAAGAAATAGCCTGGCCTATTGGAAATATATCTAGTGCTTACATTTTCAGGTAAGGAAAATGCCAGGCAGATGAATGAGAGGGTGATGGGTGGAGAGTTAAGTCCAGCGTCACTATTCATTCACAGCTGTTATTCACGCCACTGTGTTATGCTCCACCTGCTTGCCTGTGCTTAGTTCCAAGGACTCACCTCTCACCAACACCTGGTATTCTGATGTGGTTTTCTCTTTGTTGTTCACAATCACAGTACATTTGTATGTCCCTGAGTCATAGACCCGGGCTTCAGGAATAAAATAACTCTCTGTGCTCTTCATGGAGGAGATGTTGTAAAATAGCACGTCATCCTTATAGAACAGCATCTGGTGCTGAGGCTTGACGTGAGAGGTGGTACTGACGTCCGCGCAGCACTGCAGGGTCAGGTTCTTCCCATTTTGCACCGTCCAGTCTGGCAGGCTCTTCATGTCGACACTGTTGATTGTGAAAGCTAAATGCAAAGGGAAGGAAGGCAGACATACCTGTTATCTCAGAAACAACATCATCCCGGTGACCTTCACCACATCAGATGTGATCTTATCCCATCCTATGCAGTATTGAGTCCAGGGGTCCTAACTGCCAGCAGGGCCAGGCTGATAGTAACGGTGCATAGTGGCTCAAGCAGGAGGCAGTTGGTACTAAGCTGCAACTTTTCCCACCAAGGCAAAGGAGCAGAGTATGATAAAGATGTAGAGCTAGGCATGGTGGCTCACGCCTATAATGCCAGCACTTTGGGAGGCGTGGGTGGATCACCTGAGGTTAGCAGTTCGAGACCAGCCTGGCTAACATCGTGAAACCCCCCCTCTACTAAAAAATACAAAAATTAGCCAGGTGTGGTGGTGCATGCCTGTAATCCCAGCTACTTGAGAGGCTGAGGTACAAGAATCACTTGAACCTGGGAGGTGGGGGTTGCAGTGAGGCGAGATGGCACCACTGCACTCCAGCCTGGGCGACAGAGTGAGACTCTGCCTCAAAAAAAAAAAAAAAAAGATGTAGGTATCCTGTGAGCTGCCACATCTTGACCCCTGGAGGGAGCATAGGATTCAAGCAGTCAAGTGTTCAAGTCCTGGCTTATCATGTACTGTGTGACCCTGGGCAGCTAACTTCTCTGAGCTCAGTTTCCTTACCTGTAGGATGGGGTAGTCATATCTCATTAGGTCTTTGCAGGAAACATACAGGAGAGCAGCCAGAACATCTCCTGTACAGTGCCCGATATACATTAAGTGCTTAATAAATTACCGCTACCTCCATTCCAAAACCAGATGGTCATACACAGGCCCTCCTTCTCCACCCAGGCCTTACCGAATTAGCACAGTCCCAGCTGGCATTTTCTATCTGATGGGCTCTCAGGTTTCACCAGATGGTGAGGACTTGAAACCAGTTTTTAGGCTGCTACTTGCATGTTCAGCCTCACCTGCTACCAAGAAACAAAGACTACAGATTCCCCTCTGCCCACGACAGGAATCTCCAGTTAAAACCCAAAACAGCTACAACACTCAACCAGCTATCCAATCTCTGCCAGGAACTAGGCTCTGGGTCAACTGGCCAATAGTGTCATTTCTGGCCGATGTCCCCAGAACACAATTGGCTTATATCCAGCAACCATAGGCTGTCAATAGAATTTAGCTAACTACGGATCACATGTTGAGGCCCATTCACGGTAGCAGGCTGACAGAAGGGTGGATTGCTTAAAACTGGGTGCTCTCTAGCTATTGCCGTGTTTTTGTCAGTTGGTTGGTTGTGAGCCACTGCCCTGAAAATTTTCCAGGCTAGAAGATCCTGAACCATGCCCATGGGTCAGGACTTGTATCCAAACTTCAGACCAGACCAGGGTGGCCTGCTTTTTGAAGATCCTCTTGGCAATGCCTGTAGGTGCTTTTGTAGCCCACCTGTGGTCCTAGTTATACCCCTTGACTCAAAGCACTCACTATCTTCCCTGTGATTCTCTTTTCCAAGCACAAGAATTCGGGTTTAATCAGCACCATAAAATATTCACTCTCCAAATTCTTGTCAGAAAACAACTTCAAACATCTCATGTTCTATACACAGCTAAAAAAATATGGATGAAGCTAGATGCAGTGGCTCACGCCTGTAATCCCAGCATTTTGGGAGGCTGAGGCAGGAGGATCGCTTGAGCCCAGAAGTTTGAGACCAGCCTGGGCAACATGGCAAAACCCTGACTCTACAAAAATACAAAAAAATCAGCCAGGCATAGTGGCATGCATCTGTAGTCCCAGCTACTCAGGAGGCTGAGGTGAGAGGATCACCTGAGTCTGGGAGGTCGAGGCTGAAGTGAGCCATGATCATGCCAGTGCACTCCAGCCTAGGTGACAGAGTTAGATTCTGCCTCAAAAAAAAGAAAAGAAAAGAAAAGAAAAGAAAAGAGGCTGGGTGCAGTGGCTCACAGCTGTATTCCCAGCGCTTTGAGAGGCCAAGGTGGATGAGTCACCTGAGCTCAGGAGTTTGAGACCAGCCTGACTAACATGATGAAACCCTGTCTCTACTAAAAGTACAAAATTAGCCAGGTGTGGTGGCACATGCCTGTAATCCCAGCTACTTAGTAGGCTGAGGCAGGAGAATCACTTGAGCCCAGGAGGCAGAGGTTGCAGTGAGCTGAGATCGCGCCATTGCATTCCAGCCTGGGCAATAAGAGCAAAACTCCATCTAAAAAAAAAAACTAAAATAAATAAATAAATAAAAAGTAACTGATCTGTAGGAGATTTGGAAAAAAATGTACTGAAAGCCCATGACCATAAAACCAGGTGTTTTTCCCAAATCCCTACATGTCCCCCCAGAAATTTCTACATGCCCATTCTCAAGGAAGCTATCTATCCAGCATCTGGACCTGGGATTGAAAGTGACTATGTCTGGTATGCTTTGTTAGCCCCTATCTATCTCCATGAAGTGTGAATAATGCAATCATGGAATTTAAAATTTTTTATTTAAATTTGCGAGTGAATGGAGCAGTCAAATGTTTAAAACTCTCAAAGACAGATGATATGATATGTAAAAACCTCAAAGAGTCTACAGACAAATTATTTGAAATAAATGTGAGTTTAGAAAGGTGGCTGGATAAGGCCGGGAATGGCAGCTCACACCTGTAATCCCGGCATTTTGGGAGGCCAGGAGTTCGAGACCAGCCTGGCTAACATGGTGAAACCCCATCTCTACCAAAAATATAAAAATTAGCTAGACATGGTGGCATGCACCCATAATCCCAGCTACTTGGGAGGCTGAGGCAGGAGAATCACTTGAATCTGGAAGGCAGAGGTTGCAGTGAGCTGAGATCACAACACTGCACTGGGTGACAGAACAATACTCTGTCTGCAAAACCACAAACAAACAAACAAAAAAAGAAAGGTGGCTGGATATAAGATTAATATTTTACAAGTCAGCATAGTGGTCATCTCTGGAGGGAGGGACTATGGGTAGGGAGAAGCACAGATGCAAGCTATTAAGAAGTGATCTTTTGGGATGTTGGTCTGGGATGTTGATGAGACGTTGTCCCTAATTTCACAAAGTGTTCCAACAGCACCAGGAAAAACCGTGTTTATGATGAACAACTGATTTATTTCTATCTTGTGGATTCTGAGAATGTTCTAATGGACCTTGTTCCCCTTTTTGCTTTGATTGCTAACACACAACCAAAATTTCACCTCTGCTTCTAGCAATCTTTGGGATGTATTTTGTGCTAAATGGGCCATGGCTTTATTTCCCTGCCTTTATTTTTCTCTCATCCTGATTTCCTCATTAATTGTATCTTGTTAAACAACAGTACATAATTTTTATAAGTGGTCCCAAGTTGTTTTTTTGGAATAAGAAAAAAGTTAGCTAGCTGGCCAGAGATACTGGCAAAACCTATCCTTTCCCTCTCTTTTAACAAAGTTAGGCCTTTTTTTGGGTAATTGAAATTTAATCTGCAATTTTAAAATGAGTACCACAGTTTGTATCTGCTGCTATATTCTGAGCAATTAATTTAACAACAACAACAACAACAAAAAAAATGGTGTCTGATCAGTCCATGAGGTAAAACAAGGTGATGGTTTAAATTCAAGTCATTTCCCCCAGCGTTACTCTTTGGAACTCTCTTTTTTGTCTTTATGTGCAACTTACAAGCTCCTGATTTAAGGAGCCTGCTGGATGGGCTCTCGACACAAAATTTTCTTTGGACCAGCCGGGCACGGTGGCTTATGCCTGTAATCCCAGCACTTTGGGAGGCCGAGGCAGGTGGATCACTTGAGGTCAGGAGTTCAAGACCAGCCTGGCCAACATGGCGAAACCCTGTCTCTACTGAAAATACAAAATTAGCTGGGTGTGGTGGTAGACGCCTGTAATCCCAGCTACTCGGGAGGCTGAGGCAGGAGAATTGCTTGAACCTGGGAGGCAGAGGTTGCAGTGAGTCAAGGTCATGCCATTGCACTCCAGCCTGGGCAACAAGAGCAAAACTCCATGTCAAAAAAATTTTTTTTTCTTTGGACCATATTAATTTCTCTGCACCCCTCAAATAATATAGTTCCCTCCCATCCAATCTCTTCCCTCTCAGAGACAATTAGGTCTCCTTCCATGACCTCTTCAGTACTTCCTCCTTCATTTTAAGCTATGCTGTGTATTCCAGTGACTCAAACAGGAGAGCAGAAATCAAGTGCATGGAGCCAGACCTGGGCCAAATCTCATCTCTGCTACTAACAAAGCTGTGTGACCTTTGGCACGTCCCTAAATTCCTCTGAGCCTCAGTTCGCTTATCCATACGATAGGCACAAGGAACTCAAGTATAAATGAGAACCTGAGTTTAAATACTTAGAGTTCCTGGCACCTATAAAGTGCTTGAGAAATGTTAGATAGATTCTTCCAGTTACAGAAATAAAGTCAACACTTTTTTTTTTAATTTTAATTTTTTAGAGTTGGGGTCTTACTATGTTGTCCAGGCTATTCTTAAACTCCTGGCCTCAAGCAATTGTCCTGCCTCAGCCTCCCCAAGTGCTGCTATTATAGGCATGAGTTGAAAATCAACTATTCAGAGCTTTAAAGCTGTGTCTCCACTCCATGTTTCTAGGGCTTTTCTTTTTTTTCAAGTAAAAACCATATTTAAGGCTGGGCGTGGTGGCTCATGCCTGTAATCCCAGAACTTTGGGAGGCTGAGGTGGGCAGATCACTTGAGGTCAGGAGTTCGAAACCAGCCTCCTGGCTAACATGGTGAAACCCCATCTCTACTAAAGATACAAACACTAGCCAGGCATGGTGGCAGGTGCCTGTAATCCCAGCTACTCAGGAGGCTGGGGCAGGAGAATCACTTGAACCCGGGAGGCGGAGATTGCAGTGAGCCGAGATCGCACCACTGCACTCTAACCTGGGCGACAAAGCTAGACTCCATCTCAAAAAAATAAATAAAACAAAAACAAAACAAAAACCATATTTAACATTTTCAGGTTAATTTATAGTGACTTATCCAGCCTCCCAGTTTTGCTCACTCCACTGCGTGCTCTCCACACGAGTCATTCATCTGCTCTCCTGTTTACTGAACGAGCTCCCATCCCTGACTGGTCATGCCCTAGACCAGCAGACAGTGCTGGATACAGAAGGGAGTCAGACACACCAGGTTCAAACCCCTGATCCCACAGTCCTTAGCTGGGTGATCTTGGGAGTTATCTAACCTCTCTGGGCCACCATGTCTCCACCTACAAAATAAGAACACGAATATCTGCCTTCTCCGGTAACTTTAACCTAAACAGTGACTGCACCAAAGTAGCTGAGGGCACAGAAGGGGCCGTGTATATACTGCCCAGTGCCTGGCCCCTGGTTGACATCCTCTGCCTTCTTCCTTAGCACCATTCATAGCAAACATTTAAGGGGGTTTTTCTATGCCAAGCACTGTCCCCCACACTGGGGGTTCAGAGAACAGTGAGGCTGGCAGTCTGCCCTTGGAGAGCTCGGTCTGCACTCCACAACTCTTCCTACTCTGGGCCATCCAGCCTCAACACAATCCTTGCCTGAGCCTCCTACTGAGCAGTCCTAGTTCATTTGATTTTTATAAAAGCCCTCCCTTTTTAAAAAACAATTTTAAAGCAAATTTGACTAAAGCACCAAGCAGTGGTTTTTTTAGTGGGGCTGGTACCCACTAGCACGGGGCACTTCCATCATCTTGCTTTTATAAGCAACTCTAACACACATCATCTGCTCAAAGAAACAAACTCGGCCAGGCGTGGTGGCTCACACCTGTCATCCCAGCTCTTTGGGAGGCCTAGGCGGGTGGATCACCTGAGGTCAAGAGTTTGAGACCCACTGGCCAACATGGTGAAACCTCGCCTCTACTAAAAATACAAAAATTAGCCGGGCATGGTAGCGGGCACCTGTAATCCCAGCTACTCAGGAGGCTAAGGCAGGAGAATCACTTGAACCCAGGAGGTGGAGGTTGCAGTGAGCCAAGATCGTGCCACTGCACTCCAGCCTGGGCAATAGAGCAAAAACTCCATCTCAAAAAATAAATTAATTAACAATAAACGAACTCAGTGTATGCACTGGCAGGAACACCACATTCCTATGGCTAGCTCGAACAGACAAAGGAGAAGAGAGGGCAGGATGGAAAAACGAAAAGCATTTTATAAAATCTATCAAGATATGAGTCTCAGCCCTTCATCTTAACACAAATATCATTGACAAAACAACAAAAACAGTGGCCTAGTTTTTACTGCCACAACAACCACCACCTCCCTTGCTATAGCTGCTCTTCAAGATGCCTCCACAATGATCCTTGCCCTCTGCTCATCACACTTACATGTGGTCACCTCCCACATTAACAACAAAATACTCCATCAGGTAATAAAAGATAATGCAGCTTTTATCCCGGCCACTCTCTTCTCCTGTCTGGGATCCCTCATTCTGGGCAAAGCCAGCAGTCATGTCATGAGTAAGCCCTGTGGACGGCCCCCAGGATGAGGAATTAAGGCCTCCAGCCCATAGTTCGGGAGTGAGCTCGGAAGCAGATTCTCCAGACTCAGTCAAGCCTTCAGATAAACCGCAACCCTGACCAACAATTTATCTGTGATCTAATGAGACCCGGTGCCAGCACCAGCCAACTCAGCCACTCCTGCATTCCTGACCCTCAGAAACTTCGGGATAATAAATCTGAGTTATCTTAAGCCAGTAAGTTTTAGGTAAATTGCTAAGCAGCAGTAAGTAACAAATATGCTATACAACCAAACTTCAAAAGCCTCTACTCCATTCTTGTTTTGATGATATGGAAAACATTATCTTCTTTCTAAATAAACCAGCCAAGCCCAGCCAAACTGAATTACTGCCTGGAGGTCTCACTATTTACACAGTGACTGTTCACAACCCGGGGACACGGACACAGGCCCTGGGAGGTGCATGGGTGGGTGTTAGGAGGCTCATCAGCCACCTCCAATTGTGTGCAAATGTGTGCTTTTTCTGGAGAGAGGGCTCACAGATTTCCTTACTGAATCCCAAAGGGCTCAGGACTATTGTGATGAAGGGTGGGGCTGTGGGACAGCCTAAAGAGGTCAGATCTTTTCAACCTGGAGAGATGAAGGTTGACGGAGAAGGATCCAAAGTTGTGAAGTCACCACGGAAGAGCCAGTGACCACAGTGCCAAACCCCAAAATGCTAAAACAGTGGGACCTTGACCTCAAGGCCACTCATCAATAGATGGTGGCGCTCCCTGGAAACATGCGGCATCATGAGTCGGCCAGCCACCTGGCCCTCAACCTGGAAATGACTCAGAGAGAAAGTGGAGGGTGCAGGAGAAGGAGGGGCTGCCCACCCTCATCAGGAAAATTACTGGGAGCCATGAAGCATAGAGCCCCTGATGAACTTCTGTGTTCATCTGAGAGCACGCTGAGCCATCTTCCTACCCGAATCTCAAGCATCTCCAAGTCCAGTTCAAGTTTCCATCAATGAGACATGTGTCGAGCACCTGTGCCAGGTTCTGGGCTGACAGAGTAAATAAGAAATCATCCTTGCTGTCCCAAACAGCGAAGGTTGGCGGGGCCCACATAGCTGGACTCCAGTGATATCAGTAAGCACCAAGAGGAAGGGCTGCCCAGGAGAGGTCAAGGAGTCTGAAGGAAGTAACCACTGAACTGAACCTGCCAGGCCAAGGACAGGCAGTGGGGTGCTCCAGGTAGGAGAACAGCGTGTACCAGGACACAGGGGTGTGAGAAACCAGTGCATTCTGGGCATGGCCCATTACAGAAACCAGAGTGTGGGGCTAGAGAGGCCAGGTGGCTGGGTCTGTGGTGCCAGAATGGAGGGCCAGCCTGCTGTGCTGACAAGCTGGGCCCTGTTCTGAAGGTGTCAGGAGGGGTGTGACAGCACCCGAGGCCAGTAAACAACCTGGAAGTGGTCCAGGTGAAAGCTGATGAGGCCTGAGCTAGGTGGGTGCAGTGGGGATGAGGGAAGGATAGGCTGGGGATCTCTTGAGTGGACTCAACAGGACTTGTTTCTACGGTGTTGAAAATGTTCTAGAAAGAATCCCAGCACTTTGGGAGGCTGAAGCAGGTGATCACTTAAGGTCAGGAGTTTGAGAACAGCCTGGCCAACACGGTGAAACCTCGTCTCTACTAAAATTACAAAAATTAGCCGGGCATGGTGGTGTGTGCCTGTAACTGCAGCTACTCAGGAAGCTGAGTCAGGAGAATTGCTTGAATCTGGGAGGTGAAGGTTGCAGTGAGCTGAGATCCAACCACTGCACTCCAGCCTGGGCGACAAAAAAAAAAAAAAAAGAAAGAATATGTTCTAGAACTAGACAATGGTGATGGTTGCACAACACTGTAAATGTACTAAATGTCATGAATAATAAATGTCATATTATTTTACCACAATTTAAAAAAAGATTTTGTATTTTACCACAATTTAAAAAAAGATTTTGTTTGACTGGCTATGGGGTTGAAAGAATGGAAGATAAACTTCCTGGATGAGATTCCCAGGAGGATGTATGTGCCACCAAACTAAAATAGAAAATGCCACACGCAGCTGGGTGTGGTGGCTCATGTCTGTTATCCCAGCACTTTGGGAGGCCAAGCAGGAGGATGGCTTAAGTCCAGGAGTTCGAGACCAGCCTGGGCAACAAAATGAGACCCTAGTCTCTACAAAAACAAAAACAAAACTAAAACTAAACAAACAAACAAACAAACAAAAAAACAGAAAAAGATAAGGAAGGAAGACAAAGTGATGGTGGTACAGCTGGGTGCCAGGGGCCAGTAGGAGGACCGAGAGGAGACATCAAAGGTCAGCCTGTGTTAACTGGAGGCTCAAGGCAGAGGCCAGGGCTGGACAGTGAAGGTGGGAGGCGTGTGGATTTAGGGGAGGGGGGAATGTGGAGGTGTTGAGAGAGGAGCTGGTCTCCAGGGAGGATAAGACCAGGAGCCTGCAGAGACCAGGACAGGGTTCAGACTCCAGGAGAAGACAAAGTAAGTTCAAAGTCAGCCCTGGGGGAGCAGGAGGAGGGTTTGTTAGAGAGGGAGGAGACAAAGCAGGGAAGAGGATGGAGAAGGTCAAGGAGGGAGGCTTTGGGACATGATCAAAAGTCAAAGGCAGGAAAGGGGTACAGGGAGCTGAGGGCTGGAAGTGTCCGTTGCATTTGGCATCAGGTGGTCCTTGGTGACCCCTCAGCCAGACGAGACCCAACAGCCAGAGAAGTGGGGCCTGAGGCCAGGCTGCTGGGAGGCAAGGAGTGTCTGAGAGGTAACGGGGGTAGGGACAGATCATAAACTAACTTTCAGAGAGGTTTGACTGAGAAAGGAAACTAGAAAGGCCAGATGTAGGGGACACAAGATAAATGGCGGGGCTGGGTGCCTGCATGTGCTTTTTCTTTTTCCTAAAAAAAGAGTTCTCATTCATGTTTGTACACGGAGAGAACAGAGCCAGAAGCAGAAATAGAGATTCTACAAGTGGTGGTAGGGGAGAGGGACATGAATGCAAGTAGGTGTGGGGTCCTGGGGGTGATGGAGGGGCTCAGCCTGGCTGGCCCCGATCAGCTGAGGAGCGGAGTGCACGTGTCCTCCCAGCCGAGAGGATGGGTGGGGAGGCTGATAAGCCCACAGCCAGGCCCAGGCAGGAAGTTGAGGGAGTTCCCTCCAGATGACTGTTTTCTAGGTGAAGATGGAGCAGCAGTCACCCACTGAGGCAAGGCAGCTGCAGTGAGGTACGAGGAGGGGAACAAGGAGGCCTGAGATGAAAGGAAGGGAAAGGGCTGAGGCTGTCCCAGGACCCCAGCCACAGAGTGGGAGATGCAGAGCAAGCCTGCAGGCCACGCACTGCAAATGCTGGCCTTGGGGGGCCTAAGGAATGGAGACCTCGTTCCAGCCCCCGCCCTGTCCACCCCCAGTGTTGACCCTGCTCGCTTGGTGCCTTGTGGCCTCCAGATCTGTTTCCTTGAGTGTAAAACAAGGCAGAGGCCCCAGGAAGCGGTGGGAGAGTCGCTCCCTGTACCACGTTCTGTAGTTCCAGTGTCTTCCCTGAAGGTACAAAGAACATTCTCTAGGAACCCAAAGAAGGGAGCAATTGATTTCCATGTGGGATGGAGGGGGAGAGGGGAGAGCACCACGGTTTTGGGAAACAGGATGTTGCAGGTGAGAAAAAGAGGAACCCCAAAGCGTGCGTGTCTGCAGGGCAGGGTCTGGGCCAAAGGGTGTGGTCTGGGAGGGTACCAGGGCTGGAGTGGACAAAGGGAAAGTGGGTGGGGCAGGAGCCACAGTTGTAAAGGTGGGCTAGGACTGTGTAGTAAACACCACTGTCATTTACCAATCACTGCGTGACAGGGGCCAATGAATCACCTCCTTTTGTCCAGTCTCAACCTCATACCCACTTCATGCCCATGAAGTTCTCTTATCATCCCCATGTTACAGATTGGGAAAATAGCTCAAAGAGGTTAAGTAAAACTGGTCTGAAAGATTTGAGTCAGGCTTATGGCTCCAGACAAATGGTGCGGCTTCAGAGAGTAGAAGTTCCAGTGCCAGTGCCCAGCCAACTGCCTCTCTCATGGACAAATCGGTTCTTTCTTTCTTTCTTTCTTTTTTCTGAGACAAAGTCCTGCTTCATTGCCCAGGCTGCAGTGCAGTGGCACGATCTTGGCTCACCAAATCTGTGCCTCCCAGGTTCAAGCGATTCTCATGCCCCTGCCTCCCAAGTAGCTGGGATTACAGGCATGTGCCACCATGTCCAGCTAATTTTTTGTATTTTTAGTAGAGACGGGGTTTCGCTATGTTGGCCAGGCTGGTTTTGAATTCCTGGCTTAAAGTGATTCGGCCACCTCAGTCTCCCAAAGTGCTGGCATTACAGGGGTGAGCCAACACAGCCGGTAAAATCGGTTATTTCTGAGGCTTGGTGACACCATCAGTCCAGCAGGATAATTATGAAGATAATGGATATCCTGCCTCCCTGGGTTGCCACAGGGATCAAATGCCCAAAGAAGCACTGTACAGTTGAGCAGAGAAGTCTGGCAGAGTTCTTTGCCAGTGGCCAACTAGCCCTCCCCAGCCTGGGGCCACTGCTCTGAAGCTTGACTCACCAGCTAGCCTTGCCCATGGACTTCACTTCCAAAGAGCTGTGCAATTTGCCTGCAACCCAGTCACCTCCATTCTTTGCTGATTGCAGTGACTTCTGACAAGGAAATAGCGTTCTGTGGGCTCTCCCTCTATTCACAGCCCCAGAATACTAGTGAGCCCCCTCATTCATGTGGTCCCAGAAGAAGCAGAACAGAACCCTCTCATCTCAAGACAAAGGTTCAAAATTAGCTCTAAAGTGGAAGATAAGCCAGGCTTCAAAGATAGGCAGCACCCCCCTTCCCTATGTGCAAGCACAAAATATTATAGATACACTTGTAGTCTCACAGGTGAATGGAAAATGAGCTCCAGTGTGTGATTTTTATCATTTAGGAGTAAAAATGTAGCAACAATTTAAACTAGAATCTGTCTTCATATGTCTAACAGATCAATTATATCTCATTTGCAAATAAAAACAATTGGGGATAGTTTACAATATTCAAATAATTTTTATGCTAAAAAAAAAAAACTAATTATGGAATTGCTCATAAAAAAAAAATCACCTCCCCATCCCCAAAAAACAGCAATGCACTGGAATCTGGAAAATGTGAGGCCGGGCACAGTGGCTCACACCTGTAATCCCCAGCACTTTGGAAGGTTGAGGCGGGCGGATCACCTGAGGTTAGGAGTTCAAGACCAGCCTGGCCAACATGGTGAAACCCCATTTCTACTAAAAATACAAAAATTAACTGGGCGTGGTGGCGCACGCCTGTAATTCCAGCTACTTAGGAGGCTGAGACAGGAGAATCCCTTGAACCCAGGAGGTGGAGGGTGCAGTGAGCCAAGATTGCGCCACTCCACTCCAGTCTGGGTGACAGAGACTCTGTCTCAAAAAAAAAAAAGAAAAAGAAAAAAAAAAAGAAAATGCATGCTACATATAATTGTGCTTTTTGCCATTTTTTAATAAAAGTAATGGCAAAAACCACAATTACTTTGCAACAATCTAATATATTTTTAGACTAGTCAAGTGTAGTAGTAAGAACAAAGAACATGGAGTTTGATCTGTAACTGACTAAACAATTCATCAAGATAAACTACTACCTTCAGACCAGCCAAGGAAACGTATGCTACTTCTGAAGCACACTGACCAGAACTTGGCTCAGATCTAAGCCTTTCTAAAAATGCCCACATGGGATAAACTTTAGTTCTCAATTGGAATCTTTTCCTTAATTGTTAGTAATGTCAAACAAACCCCAACAATTTGACATGCGTTTTAGCCATCACAGAAGAGAAAGCAGATAGAAACACCTGTTACAGTGGAAACATCAGACTTACAGTTTTTGTGACCCTCAAGGCTTGAACCTGCAAGAAACAGAAGAAACATGTTGATTCCAGAAGCTTCGATGCTCATGGAGTTAAAGTGATGTGGAAAGAGAGTAAACACTCACAGAGCAGAAGGGTCAGCAGGACTCCGAGCCACATCGTGGCCCCTCGGGCCCACCTCGGCTGCATCCTGAGAGTGAAGACTGCAGGCACAGTTAGTTCTGCCTTCGGGCCATGGCTCACTCAGCAGAAGGCACTGCCCACAAGTCACCGCTGAGAAACCCGCCCTGTGAAAAGCAGAAACCACTCTGGTCACTTCTCCCGGCGCCTGCAGGGAGACCAGCTGTGGCGCTGGTCAGGTAATGGCAGCCATGGCTGGAAACCGGGAACAATGGGGCCTGGGCTGGCCTGATATCTCCTCAGGAAATGACCGGCCTTCCTGCGGGGCCACCGAACGCGACCGCTTTGTTTAGTTTCTTTAGGGAAAAAACAAGGCACAAGTGACATTTGTCTCGGCATTCTTAAACCTCCCTCTGTCTCGCTTGGGTTTGGGGGCGCTTCTCATGGCATAGTGAGGGGATTCCTCCCTACCTCCAGCCTCCACCCAAAGGGTTTCTCTCCCAGGACGTCCAGAAAGATCTTTCTGCTTTTCCGGTCCTCCGCTTCCCCCATCAAAGAGGACTTTTCCCACACAGCATAAGTCTGGGCCCCCTGCCTTTCCTGGGCTGGCTTTTCCCCAAAATTGCAGGTTTGTCAAAGAGACCTGCTGCTCGGGAAGGCTGAGCTTGGAGCACAGCGGAACTGAGGCGGGAGAATAGCAGAGGAAGTAGTGGACAAAGAGGACCCTTGGGCGTAGGCTAGCTTAAGCAATAGCAAAAGCATAAGATGTAAGATAGTAGAAGAAGAACATATGAAAGGAAGTAAGCAGTAAGAATAGAATTAACAACTGGGCACGGTGGCTCATACCTGTAATCCCAGCACTTTGGGAGGACAAGGCAGTGGATCACGAGGTTAGGGGTTCGAGACCAGCCTGACCAACATGGTGAAACCCCACCTCTACTAAAAAAAAAAAAAATACAAAAATTAGCCAGGTGTGGTGGCACATGCCTGTAATCCCAGCTACCTGGGAGGCTGAGGCAGGAGAATCGCTTGAACCTGGGAGGCAGAGGTTGCAGTGAGCTGAGATTGCACCACTGTACTCCAGCCTGGGCAACAGAGTGAGACTCCATCTCAAAAAAAAAGAATAGAATTAACTTCTTCCATGGAAATAAGGAGTGAGATGTTCACCCAATATCATACCCTTTAGAAGATGACTTCAAGCTTAAAAATACACTATTCTTACTCCTTCAAGCCTCAAAATACACTATTCCTACTCCTTTTAAAAGAAAATACCTTGTAGTTTTTAGATTGACCTTTGGGGCCAGGCATTGTGGCTCATACCTGTAATCTTTGGATTGCCTGAGGTCAGGAGTTTCAGACCAGCCGGGCCAACATGGTGAAATCCTGTCTCCAATAAAAATACAAAAATTAGCTGGGTATGGTGGCACATGCCTATAATCCCAGCTACCCAGGAGGCTGAGGCAGGAGAATCGCTTGAACCCGGGAGGTGGAGGTTATAGTGAGCCAAGATCAAACCACTGCACTCCAGCCTAGGGTGACAGAGCAAGACTTTGTCTCAAAAAAAAAAAAAAATTGGCCTTTGGACTATTCATTGGGTAATAGATATTTTGATGGTAGAAAATACTAGAATCTGGCCAAGGCGCAGTGGCTCATGCCTGTAATCCCAGCACTTTGGGAAGCTGAGGCAAGCAGATGACTTGAGGTCAGGAGTTCAAGACCAACCTGGCCAACAGGGAGAAACCCCGTCTCTACTAAAAATACAAAAATTAGCCTTAGCCGGGCATGAAGGTGTGCACCTGTAATCCCAGTAGCTACCAGGAGGGGCTGGAGGTGGTGGAGAACTCAGAAGGCGGAGGTTGCCGTGAGCTGAGATTGTACCACTGTACTCCAGCCTAGGTGACAGAGGTAAAACTCCATCTCAAAAAAAGAAAGAAAAAGAAAGAAAGAAAGAAAGAAAGAAAGAAAGAAAGAAAGAAAGAAAGAAAGAAACTACTGAAATCTGACCCTTTGCATCAGTTTCTAAAAATCTAACTTGTTAGAGTCAAAAGTTATGGGATGCTTTGGAAAAGAAGCAAACCAGGTGGATATTAATAGCACATCAAAATCTCTCAGACTGTCCTAATATTTTATGGTGTTTATAGTCTGTAATTTAAAACATCTATCAAATATTGCCACAGAAAGTAATATAATAGATAAGGGAGTAAGCAGTAAGTTGGGACATGCAAGGTAAGAGAAGTAAGTTGGAAGGACTTCCAGTAGCTATTTGGTCACAAAAAATAAAAGTAAAGATGGGCAATTTGGTCACAAGAGGTAAAGTGGGGGTAAACAAGGTTGAGCTTACAAGAAATAAAGTAGGGTTAAGGCTCAATAAGAGAAAGGCAAGTGATGTTAAGCAAGTGAGGAAAAACATGCAAAAGGCCAAGAAATGTAACAAACCGGTGCTGATAACCACTCGCAGGCCAGCCCACTCACCCCTCTCCGAGTGGCGCTGTGCTTAATCAATCATTTGCTGCTTTGCTGTTTGTACGTGTGTCATGTCCAATTCTTCGTTCATGGTACCAACAGCCTGGAGCTGCACGGCGCCATCTGGTAACAGAACTAGTAAGCTCTACCTGGCCTTTGGTGTGGATGACATACGCAGCCCTGTGAGAGGCCCCTCTCCAGCCTGCACCCCTAAACAAATGTGTACTTTACTGGGCCACTATGCAGGAGCTTTCTAAGATATACATCATTTCTGCCAGGCACGGTGGCTCAGGCCCATAATCCCAGCACTTTGGGAGGCCAAGGCGGGCGGATCACCTGAGGTCAGGAGTTTGAGACCAGCCTGACCAACATGGAGAAACCCCATCTTTACTAAAAATACAAAAATTAATCAGGCGTGCTGGCACATGCCTGTAAACCCAGCTACTCGGGAGGCTGAGGCAGGAGAATCGCTTGAATCTGGGAGGTGGAGGTTGTGGTAAGCTGAGATTACGCTATTGCACTCCAGCCTGGGCAACAAGAGCAAAACGCCATCTCAAAAAATAAGAAGATGTACATCGTTTCCTTTCATTCCTCTGTTTGAGACAGGAAAAAGTCAATTTACAGCCCGCCATAAAAAGCCTTTGCTTACCTTTCAAGCCTAGTCTCACCACTTCCTTCCTTGCACCTACATTATGGCTGCTAGAATTTCTAGTTCCCAGCACTCTTCATCTGTCTGTGCCTTTGCTGGGGCTGCTCCCCTACTTGGAATGCCTCCCCACTTCTTTCCAAGCAAATTCCTACCCAACCTTCCTAACTCAGTTCAGGAATCCGTTTCTGCAGAATTTTTCCTTATCTTCCCCAGACTGAGCTGCCCTTCCTTTGCACCCCCCTCACCTCCCTGGTTTTCCCTCTGTCAGACTTTTTTTTTTTTTTTTTTTTGAGACGGAGTCTTGCTCTGTCACCCAGGCTGGAGTGCAGTGGTGTGATCTTGGCTCACTGCAACCTCCACCTCACGGGTTCAGGCGATTCTCCTACCTCAGCCTCCCGAGTAGCTAGGATTACAGGCATGCGCCACCGTGCCTGGATAATTTTTGTATTTTTAGTAGAGACGGAGTTTCACCATGTTAGCCAGGCTGGTCTTGAACTCCTGACCTCAGGTGATCCACCCACCTTGGCCTCCCAAAGTGCTGGGATTACAGGTGTGAGCCACTGGGCCCGGCTGTTGGACTTTATTTTTATTTTTATTTTTATTTTTGTTTTTATTTTTGTTTTCTGAGATGGAGTCTTGCTCTGTCACCCAGGCTGGAGTGCTGTGGCACGATATTATCTCACTGCAAGCTCCACCTCCCAGGTTCACGCCATTCTCCTGCCTCAGCCTCCCGAGTAGCTGGGACTATAGGCGCCCACCACCACGCCCGGCTAATTTTTTGTATTTTTAGTAGAGACGTGGTTTCACCATGTTAGCCAGGATGGTCTCGATCCCCTGACCTAGTGATCTGCCTGCCTCGGCCTCCCAAAGTGCTGGGATTACAGGCGTGAGCCACTGCGCCTGGCTGGACACTTTTATTATACGATGTGTCATAATGGCCTGTCCTCCCCCAAATGGACTGCAATCTCCGTGATGACAGGCACAGTGCCTGGAACCTAGTAGATGTTGAAAAAGCATTAGTGCAATGGATGACTGTCTGGATGGATGAAGACAAGCTACTGCGTTGTCTGAATCAGATGGTCACTGCCTTTAGGGTGCCATGTTGTTTCTGAAATGCCACCCTCTAGGACTTCCCCATGGTAAAGCTAAGACAGATACAAACTGGCCACAATTGAAACCAGATTCCTCTACCTCAGGGCAATAATCAAGAAGTAATGGCTTCTAGCTAGGAAACAATTCCTCTCTCTGACCTATGGTTCAGTGGAAGCTTTGATAAGAGCCTTGAACAGCAATACACACTTTACCCATTTATTTCTAAAGGAATGTTTTCCATTGCGTTATCTGCTGTTGTTTTGTGCTCCCCATTTCCCACTATAAGCTATCTTCTTTGGCAACCTACTGGAAATTACCCTCACCCATCTACCAAATTTTGATGTGGGAACAAAAAAGGAAATACCATGAGTAATAAGACAAATTTGGGCTTCAATGGTAACTTTTAGATATTGCAGAATAAGCACCTTTTGCAGAGCAACATTCAAATGATAGCGATAAATGCCGAGACCCCAGACCCCGTGCCTCCAAGTTCCAAAGTAAATTTCTAAAATGTGGCAATTGCTTCATAAATGATTCTAATACTTTTAGGATACCATGATCAATTAAAGCTTTATTTCAAAAATAAATGTCTTTTTTTTTTAGAAAATTGAAAAATTCTATCCCATAATACACACTATGTACCCGAATACATTCCAAATGGACCAATGATAATGAATGTACAAATAAACCCATACAAGTTCTAGAAGAGGCCAGGCACAGTGGCTCATGCTTGTAATCCAAGCACTTTGGGAGGCCGAGGTGGGCAGATCACCTGAGGTCAGGAGTTCAAGGCCAGCCTGGCCCACATATAGTGAAACCCCGTCTCTACTAAAAAATACAAAAATTAACTAGGTGTGGTGGCACATGCCTGTAGTCCCAGCTACTTGGGAAGCTGAGGCAAGAGAATCACTTGAACCCGGGAGCCAGAGGTTGCAATGAGCCAAGATCATACCACTGCACTTCAGTGTGGGCGACAAAGCAAGACTCTGTCTCACAAAAAAAAAAAAAGTTCTAGAAGAAAACACAAGAGAAGTCCTTACAACCTTGAATGGCAGAGCCTGGTTTAACTAAAACTTAAAATCTAGAAGCCCTAAAATTAATTGATAAATTATACTTTATGGAAAAAAAAAAGTTCTGCTTTGCCAAAAAAAAAAAAAAAAAAAAAAAGTCAAGAGAAAAACTACTAACTGGAAAAAATGTTTGCAACTCACATCATGGACAAAGAGCTAACCTCCCCAGTATGTGAAGAACACTCATAAATCAAGAAGAAAAATATCGAGTCTGTCTAAGCCTACTCTGGCTTGGGAGGCTGCCTGATTAAAAGAAAGAAAAGAAACTAGAAGAAGAAAAGGAAAAGACCAACAATCCAATAGAAAAATGGGCAAAGAATATGAACAAACAGTTTCCATAATGTAAGAAAAAGTATCTGAAATTGGAAATAGGCAAAAGTGATTACTGCATGCCTGCCCAGGGTTTACCTGACTCTCTAAGGGTATTCACCTTTGTTTGACTCGCTATTTACAGTAGACAAGGATACTTTGCCATCAGTAGGGGAGGGTAAACATCAACTTGTAGAAAGTCAGTAAGGATGCAAAGGATTCTTATTATCTGTGGCAGAGGCGTGGGTGGCAGAAACTGAGCATTGGGGGACTTTTCTTTGTAAAGCTTTCTGTACTTTGGTTTTTAAATCATGTGACTGTATTACCCTTTAACCTTTTTTTTTTTTTTTTTTTTGAGTTGGAGTCTTGCGCTGTTGCCCAGGCTGTGGCACAATCTCAGCTCACTGCAACCTCCACCTCCAGGGTTCAAGTGATTCTCATGTCTCAGCCTCCCAAGTAGCTGGGACTACAGGCATGCGCCACCATACCCGGCTAATTTTTGTATTTTTAGTAGAGATGAGTTTTCACCATGTTGGCCAGACTGGTCTTGAACTCCTGACCTCAGGTGATCCACCCACCTCCGTCTCCCAAACTGCTGGGATTACAGGCTTGAGTCACCGTGCCCGACAGTATTACCTTTAAAATTTTAATTAAGAAATTGAATTTCTGTTCAGCTTTATGAAGTATTATATAACTGACATACAATAAGTTGCAAATGTTTAAAGTATACACTTAGAAAAGTGTTGACATGTGTATACCGATGAAACAACCTCTATAATCAAGGAAGCAGATACATCCACCACCCCCAAAAGGTTCCTGTGCCCTTTGTCTCCCTTGCCCTCTGCACTCTCCCCGCTGCAAGGATTGATCTGCTTTCTGATGAGTTTGCATGTTCCGGAATTTTGTAAAGATTCATACAGTATGTACCTTGTATTATTATTATCAGTATCTTTGGTGTGTCTTTTTTCTTTTTCTTTTTTTTTTTTTTGAGACGGAGTCTCTCTCTGTTGCCCAGGCTAGAGTACAATGGCACAATCTCAGCTCACTGCAACCTCCACCTCCCGGGTTCAAGCAATTCTCTGCCTCAGTCTCCCCAGTAGCTGGGATTACAGGCGCCTGCCACCACGCCTGGCTAATTTCCTTATTTTTAGTAGAGACAGGATTTCACCATCTTGACCAGGCTGATCTTGAACTCCTGACCTCGTGATCCATCTGCCTTGACCTCCCAAAGGGCTGGGATTACAAGCGTGAGCCACCGTGCCCAGCCTGGCCTTTCTTCTTTCGATCAATGTAATTATTCTGAGATTCCTCCATGTTGTCATGTTGGTGGATGTATCAATATTTCATTCCTTTTTACTGCTGAGTAGCAGTTCATTATATGAACACACCACAGTTTACTTATTTATTCATCTATTATTTTTCCTAATTTTTTTTTTTTTCTTAGAGACAAGGTTTTTCTTGTTACCCAGGCTGGTCTTGAACTCCTGGTCTCAAGCCATCCTCCCGCCTCAGCTTCCCCAAACCCGGGGATTACGACATGAGCTACTGCACCCAGCCTCTCCATTCACCTACTGATGGATGTTTAGGCTGTTTCCAATCTTACACAGTTACAGATAAAGCTGCTATGAACAAACCTTTGTACGGACATATATTTTTATTTCTCTTGGGTAAATACCTAGGAATGAAGCAGCCGGATTATACAATAGGTGTATGTATGTTTAATATTTTAAGAAACTGTTTTCCCAACTGGTTATGCCATTTTGCATTCCCATCAGCAGTGCCTGAGTCCCAGTTGCTCCACACCCTCACCAACACTTGGCAGGCCTTTAATTTTAGCCATTCTAGTGGGGGGTGTAGTAATATCTTATTACGGTTTCAATATGCATTTTCTTATTGACTAACAATATTGAGCATGTTTTCACATGCTTATTTGTCATCTGTGTATCAGTTAGCATTTTTTTTTTTTTTTTTTTGAGACAGGGTCTTGCCCTGTTGCCCAGGCTAGAGTGCAGTGCCACAATCTCGGCTTGCTGCAACCTCTGCCTCCTGAGTTCAAGCAACTCTCCTGCCTCAGCCTCCCGAGTAGCTGGGATCACAGGCATGCACCACCATGCCCAGCTAATTTTTGTATTTTTAGTAGAGACGGAGTGTCACCATGTTTGCCAGGCTGGTCTCAAACTCCTGACCATAAGCAATCCGCCCACCTCAACCTCCCAAAGTGCTGAGATTACAGGTGTGAACCACTGCACCCAGCCAACATCTTATTTTTTTTCTTTTTTTTTTTAGACAGGGTCTTACTCTGTCGCTTAGGCTGGAGTGCAGTGGCACAATCATGGCTCACTGCAGCCTCAAACTCCTGGGCTCAAGCTATCCTCCTGCCTCAGCCTCCCAAGTAGCTGGGACTATAGGTGTGCGCCACCACACACAGCTAATTTTTTACTTTTCGTAGAGACAGGGTCTTGCCCAGGCTGGTCTCCAGCTTCTTGTTTCAAAAGATCCTCCAGCCTCAGCCTCCCAAAGTGTTGGGATTATAGGCATGAGCCACTATGCCTGGCCTGGCCTTTTTCAATATAGTAAATTGAATGGGTTTTTATTTGTTTGTGGGCCTCTCCTTTCTCCCTGCTTCTTCCCCTTGACCTTGGTGGATTCCTTGATTGGGTGGGGGCAAAGATTCCCACACTGCTTTGGCTTCTTGGTAACTGATCAAGTGACTGACTCCTACATAACCAAGGGACCCCACGAGTTCCCACCAGGCTTAACAAACTCACCCAGGACTCTGCTTGTCACATGGTGTTGTTCGCTTCTTCTCCTCAGCCAAGTGGAATTGAAGGAGGACAGACACACAGTCATTTCTACCTGCAGTGCTCCTGCCTTCAAATACCAGGTAAGTAACGCAGTTCCGAAACATAGCAACTCATTAACTGCACCAAAAAAAAGCTGCCTGCTGGAGTAAACTTCAGGAAGTGGTTTTTCTGAGCAGCTGGGGGTGAGGTGGGGGGAGGAAGGTGGAGGCAGGTGGGCAACAGACATGTCAGAGGGCTACCAGCACCAGGCACAGGAGGCCAACCACCTATTTCATGATGATGGTGATGGGAAATGAGATTCACCGGCCATTCCATTTCCCCCACCTGTAGCTGCAGATCTCATTAGTCTTGGAGAGTTGAAGAGCCAGACTCAACAGCCCGCATCCACTGGGTTTGGGACACACCCCAGCCTGGAAGTGAACATGCACTAATGCGTAAATCAGAAGCCTGAGGTTCTTGTCTGTTCTCTGTAATTTAATAGCTTAAATGTTCTGAGGCTCAGGTTCCTCACCTATATAATGGGAATAATATGCCCATCTATCCATTGAATAGGCTTGTTAGGAAGATCAAACAAGAGCTAGCCTTTGAAAGCACGTTTAACCAACAGAGCACAATAAGAACATAGTAACAACAAAAAAATTTAAAAAATAGCTGGGTAGAGTGGTGCATGCCCGTGGTCCCAGCTACTCGTGAAGCTGAGGCAGGAGCAACACTTGAGCCCAGGAGTTTGAGGCTACAGTGAGCCGCGATCACACCACTGTACTCTAGCCTGGGCAACAGGGCAAGACCCTGTCTCAAAAAGTAATAATAATTAATTAAAAATTTTTTTAAAAAACAATGGTTATGATTGAACAATAATAACAACAGTTGTTGGTCTGGTTTGGCTGGGCATGCCACATCTGAATCGCTGCTCTGGAGCTCTGCTGACTCATGAACCCAAGGGCCAGCGCTCAGTGCCTTTTCTTCCACACCCACCATGTGCTGCCCTCACCACCCCAGTCTGGCCCCTCACAAAGGTGGGCAGCTGGGCAAAGGCAGGCAGGGACATTGTGGAGGAGTCTGTGCTATCCCATCCCCTGCAGGAGGCCTTCTCCAGTTACAACGGACATGGTTGTTTTGTTTTTGGTTTTTGGGGGGTTTTTTTGAGACAGGTTCTTGTTCTGTTGCGCATGCTGGAGTGCAGTGGCGTGATCATAGCTCACTGCAACCTCTGCCTCCCAGGTTCATGCCATCCTCCCACCTCAGCCTCTCGAGTAGCTGAAACTATAGGCATGCACCAGCACATCCGGCTAATTTTGGTAATTCTTGTAGAGACGAGATCTCGCCACATTGCCCAGGCTGGTCTCAAACTCCTGAGCTCAAGCAATCTGCACGCCTCGGCCTCCCAAAGTACTGGAATTATAGGCATGAGCCACTGCACCTGGCTGACATGGTTGTATTATGACTCATAACCATAGGCATTTTTGCCTTTGTAGACCTCTTCCTCCATAAAAAGAAATAAAAATTATGTTTTGAAACTGTACTGGTATAAATAAAAATATATTCACATTATAAATTTAAAAATTTCTTTTACCTAGACAGTATTTTTATTCTTCTGATTACTGTATCTTCTAGATCTAATGAAGAAGGACCTGACAGCAGATCATGCACACAACAGCCCAAGGGATTAGGGGAGCTACTGTCTTACACCCTGAGTGGCCTGGCCGCTGATCGGGGAAGAGCACCGCCATTTCCCAGGCACTGAAGCCAAAACAGGTATTTGTGCATTCTGTTCTCAAAACCACAAAAGCACAAGCAACAAAATAACAAAAATAGATAAACTGGACTTTATTAAAACTAAAAATGTTTTTATTGCAAAGGATAGCATTAGGAAAGTGAAAGGTAATTCACAGAATGGGAGAAAATATTTGGAAATCAAATATCTGATAAGGGTCTAGGATCTTGAATATATAAAGAACTGTTACAACTCAACAACAAAAACACAACCACTTTAAAGAATTGGCAAAGGGGCCGGGCGTGGTGGCTCACGCCTGTAATCCCAGCACTTGGGGAGGCTGAGGCAGGAGGATCACTTAAGGTCAGGAGTTCCAAGACCAGCCTGGCCAATATGGTGAAACTCCATCTCAACTAAAAATACAAAAAATTAGCTGGGCGGTGGCACATGCCTGTAATCCCAGATACTCAGGAGGCTGAGGCAGGAGAATCACTTGTTCCCAGGAGGCAGAGGTTGCAGTGAGCCAAGATCGCATCACTGCACTCCAGCCTGGGCGATAGAGTGAATGGGACTCCGTCTTAAAAAAAAAAAAAATGGATTTGAGCAGATTATTTCTCCTAAGAAGATTTAAAAAAAAAAAAAGACCCCAAACACATAAAAAGATGCTCAACATCTTTAGTCACTAGGGAATTGCAAATCAAAACTACAATGAGATACCACTTCATACCCACTAGGATAACGATAACCAAAAAGACAGACGCTAAGCATTGATGAGGATGTAGAGAAACAGGAATGCCCATAGCCTACTATGGCATTGTAAAATGATACAGCCACTTTGAAAACAGCTAGCAGTTCCCCCAAAATTAAAACTAAAGTTACCATGTGATCCAGCAGCAATTCAACTACTGGGGATATAGTCAAGAGAGCTGAAAACATGTCCACACAAAAACATGTTTATAGGGCCGGGCGCAGTAGCTCACGCCTGTAATACTGGCACTTTGGGAGCCCAAGGCGGGTGGATCACAAGGTCAGGAGATCAAGACCATCCTGTCTAACACGGTGAAACCCTGTCTCTACTAAAAATACAAAAAATTAGCAGGGTGTGGTGGCGGGCACCTGTAGTCCTAGCTACTCGGGAGGGTGAGGCAGGAGAATGGTGTAAACCCAGGAGGCGGAGCTTGCAGTGAGCCGAGATCACGCCACTGCACTCCAGCCTGGAATGACAAAGCGAGATTCTGTCTCAAAAAAAAAAAAAAAAAGAAGTAACAAACCTTTATAGAAGCAGTATTCACAATAGCCAAAACGTAGAAACAACACAAATGTTCATCAATTGATGAATGAGTAAACAAAATGGGATATATCAATATAATGGAATATTATTTCCATGTTGGTCAGGCTGGTCTCAAACTCCCGACCTCAGGTGATCTGCCCACCTCAGCCTCCCAAAGTGCTGGAATTACAGCCGTGAGTCACTGCGCCCGGCCAGTTTTACACTTTTTAAGCCAATTCATTTTAGCATCCCTGATGGTAGATATCTGTGTATCTAATGATCAATTGACCAATCAATCTAAGCATATATACATATGCTCTTTGATTCTCCTTTGAGTAAGTTATAGCATTTCACTGGTTCACTCATTAATTGATAAGTTAAATAAAATATTTGACGCATGTTCATTTTATATTTGTATGAGAGTTATGATTTTACTCCTAAAAATTATAAGACTCCACTATGGAGCTTTTACTTAAATAATAATAACTAATGTTTATTGAGTGCTTACATACTTCTCATGTTTCCTTTAATCCTATGAGTCAGTTACTGTTATTACTCTCCTTTTACAAGAGAGAAACAAGACTCTCAGAGAGGTTAGTACTCTTGCCCACGGTCCCACAGCTGAAGTGGTGATGCTGACTGCCTGCCTTCAGCCCTGAGCCCTAATTCCTCACACAGGGTCCCTAGAAGAAAAACATTTCACAGCTGGGTGCGGTGGCTCACACCTGTAATCCCAGCACTTTGAGAGGCCAAGGCAGGTGGACTGCCTGAGGTCAGCAGTTTGAGACTAGCCTGGCTAACATGATGAAACCCCATCTCTACTAAAAATACAAAAAATTATCTGAGCATGGTGGTGCACACCTGTAATCCCAGCTACTCGGGAGGCTGAAGCAGGAGAATTGCTTGAACCCGGAAGGCAGAGGCGAGCTGAGATCCCGCTACTGCACTCAAGCCTGGGTGACAGAGTGAGACTCTGTCTCAAAAAAAAAAAAAAAAGAAAAGAAAAGGAAAGAAAAAAGGAAACATTTCAGGACTTCTTGAAATGCTCCACAATAGAAAAATCTTTGGTCTAGAACAAAGATGGAAGGGATCAAAGTCTGAAACAGTTGAAATACACTGAATGTAACATATGTATTCACCAAGGTTATTCAAGGATGTAATCCTTCACCTTGTTCTATACAACTGTCTTCATGTTTCCTGTTTCTTTGCAGCTTCATTACCTGATTAAACAAAATTAAAATAAATAGATACATAAAAATCAAAAAGGTAGCCAAGTTGGTGTATGAGAATATGCACAGGATATGATGCTTCTAGACAGAAATGAGATTCATGTGATTTAGGACCATGTCAGTAGCCTGTGTAAACATTCCTAATACCCAGAATGTGAGAACACATCTGGGCCTGCGGATGGATACCTCCCAAATGTCAAGGACGTGCTTTAATTAGAGCTTTTTTAAAATGGACCAGTTGCAGCCAGCGCTATGGCTCGTGACTATAATCCCAGCATTTTGGGAAGCTGAGGTGGGAGGATCACTTGAGCCCAGGAGTTCGAGACCCTCCTGGACAACATAGTGAGACCCCCTATCTCTACATAAATTTTGTTTTTTAATTAGCCAGGCCTGGGGGTACATGCCTGTGGTCCTAGCTACTCAGGAGGCTGAGGTGGGAGGATTGCTTGAGTTGGGAGGTGGAGGCTACTGTGAGCCATGTTTGGGCCATGGCACTCCATCCTGAGTGACAGAGCGAGACCCTGTCTCAAAAACAAAACAAACAAATAAACAAAAGCCAGAAACCTTGGTAGTGATGGTATACTGTAGTTTTGCAAAATGTTACCATTAGGGGAAACTAGTACATATCTCTGTATTATTCACTGCAAATGCATGCAAATGTGCTATTATCTCAATAAAAATATTTCTAATTTAAAAAATAAGGCCGGGTGCCATGGCTCACACCTGTAATCTCAGCACTTTGGGAGGCTGAGGCAGAAGGATCACTTGAGGTCAGGAGTTGGAGACCAACCTTGCCAACATGGTGAAACCTTGTCTCTACTAAAAATGCAAAAATTAGCCAGGCATGGTGGCACGTGCCTGTGGTCCCAGCTACTCAGGAGGCTGAGGCAGGAGAATCGCTTGAACCCGAAAGGCGGAGGTTGCAATGAGTCGAGATCGTGCCACAGCACTCCAGCCTGGGCGACAGAGCGAGACTCAGTCTCAAAACGAAAAAAAAAAAAAAAAAAAAACCTTGAATTTTCGCATTGCTCTTTAGAATGTGGAAGGAACTTGGAAATTTTCTCTGAGGGTAAGAGAGAGCAAACATGCTCCCAAAAAGGGGAAATTCTAAACGGAAAACAAACAGGGACATTTTCCACCTAGAAAAGATCTTGTATATTCAGGGAGGTAAAGGGGATTTCTGCAAATTATTGTGAGATGCACTGACAAGCCTCAACTCCTAAATGAAATGTTTTTCTCCCAGGTCATTTCAAGGCCAGTTTCCCCAGAAAACTACCCTTAGATGAACCTCTCTAAGAGACAGATGGGCAAGTAGGAAGTGCTCTTAGCTCCCTCTCTCCCATCCCCCATAGGATGAGGCCTACAGAGGAATCCCGTAGGTCAACTTACAGAGAAAGACCCTGAGGCCCTGAGGTTGGCCATTTGTCTTGTCTGTGTGGCCAGCAAGGGGACTGCTGGGCCTGGCAGTGTCTCAGGACTTCCTGGCCAGGGAGCTTCCTTTGTTGTCTCTGGAGTCCCCCCTTGCCCTGTGTCCTTGAGTCTAGGACCTGGCACAGGTACATGTGATGCCATGCCCAGGGTGCTCTAATCCAGGCACTGGCCTCTAAGGAATGGTTACTGAGGGCCGGACCAAGTCCAGCAGAGCCAGCTCTCACCAGGCCTGTGCAGTGGGTGAGCATATGTGATGGGAGGACATATGCAGTGAGTGGGTATATGCAGTGGGTGGGCATATGCAGTGGATGGGCATGTGTAGTGAGTGGGTATATGTGGTGAATGGGCATATGCAGTGGGTGGGCATATGCAGTGAGTAGGTATATGCAGTGGGTGGGCATATGCAGTGAGTAGGTATATGCAGTGAGTAGGTATATGCAGTGGATGGGTATATGCAGTGGATAGGCATGTGTAATGGGCAGGAATATGCAATGGGTGGGCATATGCAGGGGTTGGGTATATGCAGTGGATAGGCACATGTACTGGGTGGGCATATGTCATGGGTAGGCAAGTGCAGCAAGTGGGTATATGCAGTGGGTAGGCATGTGCAGTGGGTGGGTATATGCAGTGGGTGGGCATATGCAATGGGTGGGCATATGTGATGGGTAGGCATATGCAGTGAGTGGGTATATGCAGTGGGTAGGCATATGCAGTAAGTGGGTATATGCAGTAGGTGGGCATATGCAGTGGGTGGGCATATGTCATGGGTGGCATATGCAGGGCTGGGCACCTGCCGCAAGTGGGCTGTCACGGGAGACTTTGCTCACACTAAGAGACTCTGAGTTTCAGTTTTCTGCCGCCTAACATGATGCTATCTGCCACTGCCTGTAAATCCATTTTTAACCCCCAGCTAGGGAAGCTGAAGGAAGAGGAACAGCAGGGCCACCAGCTCAGCCCGGTGGCTGCATTGTTCTCCCCTGACATTGTTCTCAGGCCGGCTCTGCTTACCCAGAAGGCCCCCGTGAGCCCTGGGGAATCCGATGAGATTGTTTTTCCCAAGACCGGGCTCTTCAGGTGTGAGCTGCAGTTCTTGGGCCACGTAGGTTACTGTGGCATTTCTGCAGCAGGAAAGAGGAAGGAACTTCTGATCTGTGCGGCAACGGCCATCAACAATGTGCACCCCCACCAGCCGGCAGCGCGAAGAGGAAAGGAGCTCAGTTTCCATAGTGATAAATCACCAGGAAGGGAGCCCGGAGGGAGCCGGCAATCAGACTGCTCCCTTCCCCTGGCTCCCTGCAAACGCATTCCCAACACCAGAGTCGGTTAGCGGCCTGGCACCTCTCCAGACTGAGCCCCCAGAACCGCAGGCAGAGGAAGACAGAAGGGACTCTGCCAGATGGAAAACAAGTTCCCAGCTCCTCTTCAACGCGTCAGTAAAGCATGGAAGCCCAAGCAAATGCATCGGGGCCCAGGGCTGTGCCACAACTGGGTGGCCACACGCCACATGCGAAGCTCTCGATGCATGCCACCTACATGATTTCATTCCGTTCTCTTATATTACGCCCTCCACACGACTGTGTTCTATTAAATGAGCCCACAGCACAGGTGCTATTAGCCCTTTTATCACAGAAGAAGAAACAGGCCTTGCGAGGGAGAGAGATGCACCAGAGACAATTCACCAAGTTAACAATAGCTCCTGAAGGTCTCAAGGCTCTCTTTTGAGATTCTTTCTCTTGCCAAAATCAGACCATTTTCCCCAAAGAAAACATTTGAGTTTTTTTGAAATGCTCTGGGAAGTCACTTATCCCAAACCTCATCAGCCACTCTTTATTGCAGGCCACGGTCTCTTGCCTGTAACCCTTGCACATGCTGTTCCTTCTGCTTGAAATACTGTTCCCTGCTTCCTTGGTCAGCTAACTCCTCAGGAGACTTGTTTCATCCCTCCTTCCCAGTAGCTCAGATGCCTTGCTTTCTGGGCTCCCACAGAACTTACACCATATTGTGAAGCAACACGGAGTAATAGTAGGAGAAAAGGCTCTTCTAGGCCCAGACTAGCTGTGTGACCTCAGGGGATTTGCTTAACCTCTCTGAGCCTTGATTTCTTCATAGGCAAGATGGAGAGAATGCGAGCATCTGCCTCACAGTGTGTCTGTGAGGACTGGACATTAACATATGTAAAGCACTTAGAAAATGCTTGCCTGTGGTTAATGCTCTAGAAACATTAGTCACTAAAGTATTAAGTTCTTAAAGCAAGAGCCATCCTTCATGGATATCTCTAGATCTAAAGGTTTAGGACCTACTAGGTGTGGAGCAAATGTCACTCTGGATTCATGGGAGACTATTTTCCAGCTACCATTTAGGCAACAGGCACGGTGCTAGGCACCTTGATTCATAATATTTAATCTAGTTAAGTCATTCCAGGACTGGTCCCAGGTAGCCAAGGACCAGCATTTTGTCAGTGTAGCCTGTAGCATTCTTGAATGGCCCCTCTGATCGCGTGATATCCCCTCCAGACTTCCTGCCCTGCCCAGGCCTGAAAACAGTCCCCACACTCAGTGACAGGTGAGGAGGCCCTCAGCCTTGCCACAACAGGGGTTACCCATGTGGTCTGTAAACACCAAGAGATTTAAATAATGGACATACCTGTATCCCAGGGGCCATTCAGACGGCAAAAGACAAACCCCACCTTGGGCAGCCACTCTCCTCCATGGTTTCGCTTGAAAAAATGAAACGAAACTCTTCATACAAATACTCGGGTTTTAAACAAAGTTATGTAACAGCCAAGTCTCTCCACTTAAAAATACAGTCTTCTCCAAATCTATAGAGACAGGATGCCGACCAGAGGTTGCCTGGGACTTGGAGAGGGATTGGAGGACGACTGCCAATGGGCTAGAGGGAACTTTTGGGGGTGAAGAAAATGTGCTCAGCTGGATTGTGGTGATGCTTGTACAACTCTGTCTTCACAAATTGTAGGGTTCCCGAATGTAGTCAATAAAAATACAGGATGCCTAGTTAAATTTCAGATATGCAACAAATATTATTTTTAATATAAGTATGTCTCAGATGGGACATCCTTGCATATTGCATGGGATATACTTACACTAAGAAGGCATTTGCTGGGCCGGGCGCAGTGGCTCACGCCTGTAATCCCAACACTTTGGGAGGCTGAGGCGGTTGGATCACCTGAGGTCAGGAGTTCGAGACCAGCCTGTCCATCATGGAGACACCCCATCTCTACTAAAAATACAAAATTAGCTGGGCATGGTGGCACATGCCTGTAATCCCAGCTACTTGGGAGGCTGAGGCAGGAGAATTGCTTGAACCCGGGAGACAGATGTTGCAGTGGGCCGAGATCGCGCCATTGCACTGCACTCCAGCCTGGGTAACGAGAGCAAAACTCCATCTCAAAAAAAAAAAGAAAGAAAGAAAAAAGAAATCATTTGCTGTCACTTTTTTTTTTTTGAGTCAGAGTCTCACTCTGTTGCCCATGCTGGAGTGCAGTGGCGCGATCTCGGCTCACTGCAGCCTCCGCCTCTCTGGTTCAAGCAATTCTCCTGCCTCAGTCTCCCAAGTAGTTGGAATTACAGGTACACAACACAACACCCAGCTAATTTTTGTATTTTTAGTAGGGGCGGGGTTTCACCACTTTGGCCAGGCTGGTCTTGAACTCCTGACCTCAAGTGATCTGCCTGCCTAGGCCTCCCAAAGTGCTGGGATTACAGGTGTGAGCCACTGCGCCCGGCCGATAGGAAATACATTCTAAACAGTCACGTTAGCTTTGTCTTCCCGGTGCCTACAGCCTGCAGAGGGCAAGACTCAAGGTCAGAAATATCACAAGACAGGCTGGGCATGGTGGCTCACGCCTGTAATCCCTGCACTTTGGGAGGCTGAGGCGGGCGGACCACCTGAGGTCAGGAGTTTGAGACCAGCCTGACCAACACGAAAAACCCTGTCTCTACCAAAAATACAAAATAAGCCAGGCGTGGTGGCACACGCCTGTAATCTCAGCTACTTGGGAGGCTGAGGCAGGAGAATTGCTTGAACCCAGGAGGCAGAGGTTGCAGTGAGCCGAGATCACACCATTGCAGTACAGCCTGGGTGACAGAGTAAGACTCCATCTCAAAACAAACAAGAACAACAAAAAGAAAGAAACACCACAGGACAAACCGGAGAGTTGGGAGTAGTCCTCTCCTTGTTGGATGCTCCAAATACTAAAAATCACCCACCTACTCTGTTTTTCTGCCCAGAAATTAGAGAAATATACAGACCGTCATTGGCTGAGTGGTCACTAAATGCTCTGTGCAGGCTGGATGAGGGGCTACAAAAATGAGTACAACACTTCCCTGCCCCTAAGGAGATGAATTACAAACCCACGACACACTCACCTCCCAACACAGTCATTCAAAGCAAGAGAGAAAGATGTCTCATTTTTCCCTTCTATGGGAGAGAAACTTCTTTGACCCTGTCCAATAAAACTAACATTCACATATATGTGGCGTTTGCTTTCAGAATTGCATTTTGTAATTAGTAAGAGAACACCACCTTTTTAGAATTAGCACAGTTCCACTTGTCCATAGTCAACACAAAGCTACTTGCTAGTAGATCTGACTCTCAGCTATCCAGATACGAAATTCTGACCAACTGGCAAAATTACAATAACTCATTCTTTAAATTCATCCCATCGGAGATGGAGTCTTGGAGACTGAATCAAATGTGCTGTTGGTGTAATTCAACTTTTTTCTTTGTGAATACTATTGTCCCTCGATATCCATGGGGGATTGTACCAGGACCCCCACAGATACCAAAATCTCAGGACGCTCAAGTCTTTTCTGTAAAATGGCATAGTGTTAGCATATAACCTAGATACACCCTTCTGTGTATTTAAAATCATCTCTAGATTACTTATGGCCAACTCTGGGTGTACTGCCTATGAGTTAGCTCTGCTCCATAAGGAGCAGTAAAAAAAAAAATCATCTCTAGATTACTTATAAGACCACATAAGATGCTACACATCATTTAGTTTGCAACAGATTCAACATAGTACTCAGCACGTGGAAAATTCAAGTTTCAATTTTTGAAATTATGGAATTTTTTTCTGAATATTTTCGATCTGCGGTTGGTTGAATCCATGAATCTGGAACCCAGGGATATAGACAGCTGTATCTGCAAAGGGGCTCTTTTTTTTTGAATAAGGAAGACTCAATCACATTCCACTCTATTCCTTCCACTTCCATGGTGCCATTCCAGTACTAGAGGATTTCACAAAAACTGCCCCATCCAGTGGAGGCTTCAGCGACTGTAAACTTATAAGCCCAAGAATCCCATTGCTTAGCTCATCAATGATATGACCATGGTGATTTGGGCATTTCAAGCAGGAAGGAGAAGCATTCTCTCTCTCTCTTTTTTTTTTTTTTAGACAGAGTCTTGCTCTGTCATCCAGGCTGGAGTGCAGTGGCGTGATCTCAGGCCACTGCAACCTCCACCTCCCTGGTTCAAGTAATTTTCCTGCCTCAGCCTGCTGAGTAGCTGGGATTACAGGCACCTGCCACCACACCTGGCTTATTTTTGTGTTTTTAGTAGAGACGGGGTTTTACCATGTTGGCCAGGCTGGTCTCAAACTCCTGACCTCAAGTGATCCACCCACCTTGGCCTCCCAAAGTGCTGGGATTACAGGCGTGAGTCACTGCGCCCAGCAGGGATGGAGTTTTATCATCCTATCAAGGTTGTCCCTTATCTACTGAGGACTTTAATTTATCAAATATACATATAAACACAGATAGAAAAATCATTGACTACTTAGTCAATGCTATTTTGGATAAAATATTCCCAATAATGAGATTTATAAAATACAAATAATGAAGGGGCCAGGAGTGGTGGTGGCTCATGCCTATAATCACAACACTTTGGGAGGCAGAGGCAGGAGGATCACATGAGCCCAGGAGTTTGAGACCAGCCTGGGCAGCATAGTGAGACTCCATCACTAAAACAAACAAACAACAACAACAAAACAAAACAAAACAAAATTAACTGGGCTTGGTGGTGCATGCCTATAGTCCCAGCTATTAGGGAGGCTGAGTTGGGAGGATGAGGCTCTGGAGTTCAAGGCTGTAGTGAGCCATGGTTGTGCCACTGCACTCTAGCCTGGGCAACAGAGTGAGACCCTGCCTTAAAACATAAAATAAATAAATACATAATAAAAATAATGGAGGGGTTGTTGATGGTGAAAAGGTAGGACTGCCAGCCTGCTCAGACTTATGGAACATTTTAAAGCAGCTGAAAACATTTTTCTCTGTGATAATCAAGGTATCAGGGGTGAATTTCTGCAGGACTTTTAACAAGCACCTCATTTGGTTTACCCTCTATAGGCTTGAAATAGGGTATTTCTGAAGGGAACTTCGACTTGTTTCTTGTTTGTTTTTTTGCTTGTTTGTTTGTCTTGCTTGTTTGTTTGTCTGTTTGAGACAGGGTCTTGCTCTGTAGCCCAGGCTAGAGTGCAGTGGTGTGATCTCGGCTCACTGTAACCTCCATCTCCCAGACTCAGGTGATCCTCCCACCTCACCCTCCTGAGTAGCTGAGACTACAGGTGCGCGCCACCACACCTGGCTAATTTTTTGTATTTATGTAGAGACAGGTCTCACTGTATTGCTCAGGCTAGTCTTGAATTCCTGGGCTCACACGATCCTCCCACACTGGCCTCCTAAAGGGCTGGGATTACAGGAGTGAGCCACTGTGCCTGGACTCAACTTTTTTGATTTCAAGTGACTCAAAAGAAAAACAAGGAAAAAATAAAAATAAAGTGTTAAGGCATAAGCAGTTAATGGCCAGTCAGTTCCTGCCCCCTTTCGAAATTACAGACACGACAATGATGCCATCTAGTGGAATATTAGCAGGTCAGACATAAACCCATCTATTTGTAATTTATCAGTCGCAGCTTCTCCTAAATGCTTTTCTTTTCTTTCTTTCTTTTTTTTTTTTTTTTTTTTTTTTTTTGAGACGGAGCAACCTCCACCTCCTGGGTTCAAGTGATTCTCGTGCTTCAACCTCCCGAGTAGCTGGGATTACAAGCGTGCACCACCATGCCTGGCTAATTTTTTGTATTTTTAGTAGGGACGGGGTTTTACCATGTTGCCCAGGCTGGTCTCAAACTCCCGGCCTCAAGTCTATCCACCCGCCTTGGCTTCCCAAAGTGCTGGGATTACAGGTGAGAGCCACTGCACCTGGCCACCCTAAACACTTTTAAAATAGCTTTGGACACTCTCATTGCTTATTTCACTTTTACATTGTTATTTCTAATACAGACATACTATTGATGTTAAAAAGTATATAAAATGTGTAATACAGAAATAGTACATTGAAAATATATAAAATAGGCCAGGTATGGTGTCTCATGCCTGGAATCCCAGCACTCTGGGAGGCCAAGGAGGAAGGGTCACTTGAGTTCAGGAGACCGGCCTGGGCCTTGTCTCCACAAATAAAAAAAATTAGCCAGGTGTGATGAAGCATGCCTGCAGTCCCAGCTACTGGGGAGGCTGAGGCAGCAGGATCACTTGAGCCCCAGGGGTCGAGGCTGCAGTGCTCACTGCAAGTTTTTTTGCCCAAAATAACTTGAGTTTCAGCCCAAACGCCATTCCCATTGAGTAGTAAGCACCTTTGAGCAAATATCTCAGCTTCTCCCTCTGTAAATTCCAACAGTAAGGCTCTTCTAGCACTGTACAAACAAGTATTTCAGCCTTCCTACAAAGAGACAGACTACCTTTATAGTTACAGTTTCTTTTCTTTTCTTTTCTTTTTTTTTTTTTTTTTAGATGGGGTCTTGTTCTGTTGCCCAGGCTGCAGTGCAGTGGTGTGATCACGACTCACTACAGCCTTGAGCTCCCGGGCTCAGGCACTCCTCCTGCCTCAGCCTCCCCAGTAGCTGGGAGCACAAGCACGCCCCACCACATCTGACTAGTTTTTAAATTATTTGTAGAGATGAGGTCTTGCCATGTTGACCAGGCTGGGTTTTTTCGTGTTTGAAACAGAACATGTCACAGGGTCATCATGAGGATGGAGTCAGCTGGCCATCTAATGAACTGACGTTTAACCAGGAGTACTCAGTAAGTGCTAGATTCTTCTCTTTGGAACTTGAAAGACCAGAGGAGAGCCCAGCAAACTCACAGAAGCAGGAAAGACCATTCACAGGATGTTGTTCCTGGGTGCTGACGCCCCACAATTGGGAGGTCACCAGTCCACTCCTGGGATGGCCACCAAAACTCACCTATTCACAGCTGTGGACTGACAGAGCAAGAATCAGGAGAAATAGATGGGTTTCGTTTGACCTGCTAATCTTCCACTAGATGGCGTCATTGTCAAGTGTCTGTAATTTCAAATGAGCTAGGCAAGGAACTGATTGCCGATTAATTGTTTATGCCTTAACACTTTATTTGTATTTGTCCTTGTTTTTCTTTTGAGTCACTTGAAATTAAAGAAAAAAATGTTGAGGCCAGGCACAGTGGCTCACTCCTGTAATCCCAGCACTTTGGGAGGCCAGTGTGAGAGGATCACATGAGCCCAGGAATTCAAGACTAGCCTGAGCAATACAGTGAGACCTGTCTCTACGTAAATACAAAAAATTAGCCAGGTGTGGTGGTGCGCACCTGTAGTCTCAGCTACTCAGGAGGGTGAGATGGGAGGATCACCTGAGCCTGGGAGATGGAGGTTACAGTGAGCCGAGATCACACCATTGCACTCTAGCCTGGGCTACAGAGCAAGACCCCGTCTCAAACAAACAAACAAGCAAAACAAACAAACAAGAAACAAGTTCCCCCAGGTCAGCTGGTGTAGTCTTCCCAGAATCCTCAGCAACCCCTTCCCTGAGGGAGATCTGGGGGTCTCCTGGCATCACTTTGGGACGCAGGGAGTACAGCATTCTCTCAGGTGGCAGCCCAGGCCGTTCTGGATACAAGACAGCAAGACAGAGTCACCAGAGCCTCTACTAGTTCCCTGCCCCTACAAGGAATCCCAAAGCCTCCCTTCTTTCCTTGTGCTCAGCCTGTGGTAAACACCCAGATTTTCTGGAATCGTCTTCTCTCCATTAACAAAATCTTGACAAATCATCTCTTAGGATAGGTCACTTCTGCAGGCAGCTAAGGGCCTACCCAGATCCTTACTAACTTTGGTTCAGCTAGGCATGGTGGTGCATGCCTGTAATCCCAGCACTTTAGGAGGCCGAGGGGGGTGGATCCCCTGAGGTCAGAAGTTTGAGAACAGCCTAGCCAACATGACGAAACCCCGCTCTACTAAAAATACAAAAATTAGCTGGGCATGGTGGTGCATGCCTGTAATCCCAGCTACTAGGGGGGCTGACGTAAGAGGATAGCTTGAGCCTGGGAGACAGAGGTTGCAGTGAGCTGAGACTGTGCCACTGCACTCTAACCTGAGCAACAGAGTGAGACTCCATCTCAAAAAAAAAAACAAACACACACACACACACACACACATCCATGGTTAAGTCATAATCTTAGTTAAGTATTACTGGTTTCACCTGGGAGGTTACCTTTGGTAAAGCCCGAAAGCCAGGAATATCGGCTGTTTGTCCTGGCTAGAGTGGTAATAAGAGATTTGGTTAAAAGTCAGGCTCTGCTCTGTTTTGCATTGTGTTACCTGATTTTTTTTTTTTTTTTTTTTTTACTTTTAGGGTATCAGAAATTACATTATGAGAGAGCTTTTAGCCTTAATGTGTAATAGCTAGGTAGGAAATATACTTCAAGAGATGGCTAATGGCAGTTATGGGGGAATACTCAGTTCTTTGCCTGTTTGGATCAGAGAACCATGCTCTTGACCACCTAGAAGGTATGGAAACATACCTACCCCCTCACCCCCTGAGAGATAAGACTCCTATAAAGGATAGCCGGATTCCCTTTATTTAGGGATCCAAGCCTGCTTATTAGTCCCTGGAAACTGCATACTTTCCTGGCCCTGTTCCTTAAAAGGCTCCACCCTAAAGCCAGTAATTAACTTACGTCCTTTTTTTTGGTTTTGAGACAGAGTCTTGCTCTGTCGCCCAGGCTGGAGTGCAATGGCACGATTTCGGCTCACTGCAACCTCTGCCTCCCAGCTTCGAGTGATTCTCCTGCCTCAGCCTCCAGAGTAGCTGGGATTACAGGTGTATGCCACCACATCTGGCTAATTTTTGTATTTTTACAAAATTAGAGATGGGGTTTTGACATGTTGGCCAGGCTGGTTTCGAATTCCTGACCTCAGGTGATCTGCCCACCTCAACCTCCCAATGTGCTGGGATTATAGGCGTGAGCCACCGCACCCAGCCTTAACTTACGACTTTAAAGAACTCTCCATGTGTAAGATTTTCCTGGCCATCTTGAAACCGCCTTTGCAAAATGACTGAGACAGTGAAAAAAATCTAACTTAATCAACTCCATTTATTTTGCTTCTAACCTCCAAGCTGTCCTTGTCCATTCCTGGACGGGCTGAACTAACTTTGGGAGAAACTTTGTTTATAGTTTAAAATAAAGACAAGCTGGGTGCGGTGGTGGCTGGGTGAGGTGTCTCAGGCCTGTAATCCCAGCACTTTGGGAGGCTGAATCAAGTGGATCACCTGAGGTTAGGAGTTTGAGACCAGCCTGACCAATATGGTGAAACCCTGTCTCTACTAAAAATACAAAACTTAGATGGGTGTAATGACGGGCACCTGTAGTCCCAGCTACTCGGGAGGCTGACACAAGACAATTGCTTGAACCTGGGAGGTGGAGGTTGCAGTGAGCTGAGATCCCACCACTGCACTCCAGCCTGGGCTACAGAGTGAAGACTCCATCTCAAAAACAAACAAACAGAGACATTAACAGCCCTTTCCCAAAGCAGACCTCTTTCTTGCCTGAGGACTAGATTGCCTTTGTAGGACTAACATTAGCCACAAGATTAGAAATTATGGTTTAAGAGTCATGCAACTGGAAACTGCAAGATTCTGATCCTCCCTAAACTGCTGCTAAGATCAGTGCCTGAGATATTTTGCAGACCCTGCTCTTGATGGATCAGCTGGCACCACCCAGGTGGATAAACTGACTCATCTGATCTTGTGGTCTCCACCCAGGAACTCAGTTCAAGAAGACAACTTCTACTCCCTGCGGATTTCATTCCTGACCAATCAGTACTCCTGGCTTCCTGGCTTCCCCCCACCCACCAAGTTGCCCTTAAAAACTCTGCTCCCTGAATGTCAGGGAGACTGATTGAGCAACAATGAAAACTGTTCCTGCAGTTTATCCCTGTGAACTGGCTCTTTCTTCTTACTGCAAATTCTCCTCTAAACGTAATCTGCCCAGCCAGGCAAACCCAACTTGAGCCACACAGCCTTTTTTTTTTCGAGACGAGTCTTTGTTTGTTGCCCAGGTTGAAGTTCAGTGGGCGCGGTTTCCCTCCGCCTCACTGCAAGCTCCATCCCCGGTTCACCCCATTCTCCCTGCCTCTCAGCCTCCTGAGTAGCTGGGACTACAGGCGCCTGCCACCACGCCTGGCTAACTTTTTGTATTTTTTTTTTTTAATAGAGATGGGGTTTCACCATGTTAGCCAGGATGGTCTCGATCTCCTGACCTCGTGATCTGCCTGCTTCGGCCTCCCAAAGTGCTGGGATTACAGGTATGAGCCGCCGTGTCTAGCCGAGCTGTTACAGTCTTAACTGCAGTTATTCACACCCTTTTCCTTGGTTTGAGTAAAATATAGATTTGTTATTGGAAAGGGGTCTCAATCTAGACCTCAAGAGAGGGTTCGTGGATCTCACACGAGGTAATTCAGGGTGAGTCCACAGAGTAAAGTGAAAGCAAGTTTTTATTAGAAAAGTAAAGACACAAAACAATGGCTACTCCATAGGCAGAGCAGCCCCCAGGGCTGCTGGTTGGTTATTTTTGGATATTTCTTAATTATATGCTAAACAAAGGATGGATTATTCATGAGCTTTCTGGGAAAGGGGCAAGGAATTCCTAGAACTGATGATTTCTTTTCCTTATGGACCGTATAGGTTAACTTCCAGACATTGCCATGCCATTTGTAAGCTCTCATGGCACTGGTGGGAATGTCTTTTAGCATGCTAATGTATTATAATTAGCATATAATAAGCAGCAAGGACAGCCAGAGGCAACTTTCCTTGCCATCTTGATTTTGGTGGGTTTTGGCAGCTTCTTACTGCATCCTGTTTTATCAGCTGGGTCTTTGTGACCTGTATCTTGTGCTGATCTTTTGTCCTGTGACTAAGAATGTCTAATCTGGGAGTGCAGCCAAGCAGGTCTCAGCCTCATTCTACATAGCCCCTATTCAAGAGGGAGTTGCTCTGGTTCGAATGCCTCTGAAACATTTGCTAAATGCTTTTTCTTTTTTTGAGACGGAGTTTCTTGTTGCCCAGGCTGGAGTACAATGGCACAATCTCAGCTCACTGCAACCTCCACCTCCCGAATTCAAGCGATTCTCCTGCCTCAGCCTCCCAAGTAGCTAGAATTACAGGCATGCACCACCACGCCCGGCTAATTTTTTGTATTTTTAGTAGAGACGAGGTTTCTCCACGTTGGTCAGGCTGATCTCAAACTCCCGACCTCAGGTGATCCGCCCACCTTGGCCTCCCAAAGTGCTGGGATTACAAGCGTGAGCTAACGCGCCCAGCCTTGCTAAATGCTTTAATATCATAAACTGCTTTAACTTTTTCTTTTTCTTTTTTTTGAGACTGGAGTCTCGCTCTGTCACCCAGGCTGGAGTGCAGTGGCTCGATCTCGGCTCACTGCAGCCTCCACTTCCTGGGTTCAAGCGATTCTCCTGCCTCAGCCTCCCAAGTAGCTGGAACTACAGGTATGTGCCACTACGCCTGGCTAATTTTTGTATTTTTTTAGTAGACTCAGGGTTTCACCATGTTGGCCAGGACGTTTCTTTAATTTGATAATTGTTCAACTTACCTGCTTTGGAGCCATTCGATTCTAAATAAGCCCTATTAGTTTCTAGACAATGCCTAACCTCCTAGGAATGCAGCCCAGCAGGTCTCAGCCTCACTTTACCCAGCTCCTACTCAAGATGGAGTCATTCTTGTTCCAATGCCTCTGACACACTCCCTCTCCCTTTTACAAGGGGACTTTTCATCCTAAGTGTTGTAGAGCGATGAGGATCCATCCTCTGTAATTTCTTTAGGAGAAATACGGGTGATGGCATTCCTGCCTAACTATTAGGTTATCTTATATTCAGGATAGAGAGGAGCTTAATCAGAGAGCGTCGGTATGGTCAGGGCCATTCATAACTCTGAGTTCTGACAAAAGGTGATATTTAGAAGATTAATAAGTGTTCAATTTAAGAAATTATCCAAAGTAAACTAAATAAGGAGGCTTTCCATCAATTAGACAACTGTGTTGGAACCAAGCTGATATGGAGTGGCTAGCCAATTCCATCTGCGCCCAGAATTAGATATTGATCCAGATTTTTATGTTACTCATTCCTCTCTTTTTCTGAGCAGCAGCCAGAAATCACTGGTTGGTTCACAGGAATAAGCAGGGTCAGTTTAAATTGCAGAAAAAACTAAGAAGATTTTTTGGCTTTTGATTAGTTCAGTCTAGGCAGTTAGTTCCTGTTTTGCTGAATGCTTATAGACTCATGAGTTTTCCAACAGAGTCTTGGAAGTTCTTTCCTCTCCATTTTAACGGCACACTTTCCAAAGTTATCATAAACTTGCATTTAAGAGTACTTGTCAGAGTTCTATAGCTGATTATAAACCACCTTTTGAAGAGGATCAAAACAAGACAATTGTCTGTAGATGATGTGAAAGGAAAATAAATCTTGGGACTCCGAAATCACTAAGCAAAATGGAAAAGTCACGCTGGGAACTGCATCAGGCAAACCTGCCTCCCATTCTTAAATAAGACAGTTACAAAGATTAAAAAAAAAAAAAAAAAAAAAAGCCATATACTTCCCTTACAATTTGCCCACAAGTAAATTCCTTGGGGATCTCAAGATCTTTACCTTAGAACCGTTCTGTTGAATTTCACCCTGGCAGTGTAAATTGATAGCTTATTTTCACAGGTGCAGGACAAAGAATAGAACTCAAAGTCATCCCTCTGCTCACCTGAGACAAATGCATATCTGATTGCTTCCTCTGCCCTACTGTTTACATTATCATATGTAAAAATGCAGATTCACTGAGTCAGACAATGGCATAAGTAACTATTCATCTACTCCCCTGCCTTATGTAAACTGTATTCAGTGAAAGGCTCAGCAAAGACTCAGAAAGATGCAACCATTTGTCTCTTATCTACCCAGACAGTTTAAAAATTTCTTCCTCTTCCCCCAATATCCATCCTTCCCCTTTTAAATATTGAAGCCCTCAAAATCTTTGGAGAATGGCACAGTCTCCTGGGCACATGTCCTTAACCTTGAAAATAAACTTTCTAAATTGATTGAGACCTGTCTCAGATACTTTTAGTTAACAATGACAAAAAGTCTTAGGGCAGCCACGGTTAAAGACACAATTGACTAGAAATTTTGGTTATTTCTGTGGCATGCAACAATTTTACGTAACAGTTATAATTACTGATAGCATACTGATAACACGTCATGTCAGAATTACAGGAGGTTCCCATAATTTTGGAGCATAAAATCAACAACACATTCATACAAATAAAATCCAAAGAAAGCCAAACACTGTTTTATATTTGACAATGCTTCCTGTATGATTTTAATATACCAAATAGGCCAAACATTTCATTTTGAACTTATGGAACTTAACATCTAAAATGATTAATCAGGTCAGAAAAAGACATCATTTAGAATTTGATTTTGGAAAGTTTGTCAAATATCAAAGATTTAAAACACTTGATATTATAAAATAAAATCCCAGGTCACCAAAAGTCATTTATTTAGTCAAATTGATAACTCAAAGGTTTTTAAAAGGCAAAAAACCTTTACTCATTCATAGCAGGAAAACAGCTTTCCAAACAATGTCTCTTTTTCCTCCCTTCTTTTTCCTGTAGCTTATTTAAAAGCGAACAAAAATCTTTCATTGTCTTTTAATATTATGTGAAAATGTTGTTCAAGAAAGAAAGCCAAATTTCACTTTTGCATTAATGTACTATTAATGTCAAACCCAATTCTTAATAAAACCTTACAGACAAATCTATACAATCTCAATGATTCACCATCAGGTAAGATTCTCATAAACCTTTTACAAGATTTTTGCTTTCTCTATTTTTATTTTTAAAAGAACAGATCAATGTTCCAAGGAAAACTGTTGTGCTTTTATTTCAGTGTTTCATTTATTGAAAAAACTGAATAATACCCCCTTTAACTTTAGCCAATATGTTCACACATAGAATTTCTTTTATGAGATTAACCTTCCACAACCGTCTACAACTTGCTCAAACCTCAGCTTTATCCTATTTAAATTTTACAGTCCTTTTTTTTTTTTTTTCCTCCGTTTTTCTTTTTGAGACAGAATTGCTTCGTTGCCCAGGCTGGAGTGCAGTGGTATGATCTAGGCTCACTGCAAACTCTGTATCCTGGATTCAAGAGATTTTCGTGCCTTAGCCTCGCAAGTAGCTGGGATTATAGGCCTGCGCCACCACGCTTGGCTAGGTTTTGTATTTTTAGTAGAGACATGGTTTTGCCATATTGCCCAGTCTGGTCTTGAACTCCTGGACTCAAATGGTCAAGTAACCTGCCTCAGCCTCTCAAAGTGTTGGGATGTATAGGTGTGAGCCACTGCGCCCAGCCAAAACAATCTTTTAACCTTCCACACTAGGCCAAAAAATCCACATTCCCATGCCTTCGTGTAATCTTTTACCAAAAACATTGTACTTTTCTTACACACCTTGTGTGCATATGTCCCAGTGTTAAGTCTTAGCAACTTTTATTTTTGGTGAAAAACTTGGCAAGTACCGGGTGTGGAGCCTAGGACAGTAGGCAGTAGTGCAGATAAGGTCTAACTCTTTCCAGCATGGCCAAGGGGCATGGCTACCCTCACATATCCCCAGGCCTTCCCTAGACTCTAATGGTTCCAAAAGTCATAGAAGCGGTTTGTGTAGTTTAGTATACACAATATCTGACCTGCCTGCCTAACTTAGACCAAATGTTTAAATTTTGAAGACATTTTTTATTTTACCAATAATCTTTAAAACTATCTATCTCCCAAAGATTATTTAAGTCATGTGAACTAAAAGGCATTAAAGTTTCTACTTTTCTGAGAAATACTTAAGTGCTTATTTTTCTTTAAACAAATTAACTAGAGATCTTTTATATAAACATTATACACACAACACATATAAATACGCACGCAGAAGAAGAGCTTTTTTTTTTTTTTTTTTTTTTTTAAGACAGGTCTCTAGGCTGGAGTGTAGTGCCATGATCTTGGCTCACTACAGCCTCGACCTCCCAGGATCAAGCAGTTCTCGTACCTCAGCTTCCTGAGTAGCTGGGATTACAGGCACCCGCCACCAGGCCCGGCTAATTGTATTTTTAGTAGAGATGGGGTTTTACCATGTTGCCCAGGCTGGTCTCGAACTCCTGTCCTCAGGCGATCCACCCCTCTCAGCCTCCCAAAGTGCTGGGATTGTAGGCATGAGCCACTTGGCCCAGTTTTTAAGTTTCTTAACTGGATTACTAGCTTCAGGTTGGAGCCCTTTGAGGAACAGGGTCAGGAAAGCATGCAACTTCCAAGAAGATGACTCTCTGATCCAAACATGGAAAGAGCCGAGTATCCCCCATTGCTGCCATTAGCCATCCCTAAACGTATATTTCCCACCAAGTTATTACACACCAATACTAAAAGCTCTCTCATAATGCAAAGTCATTTCTGATACCCCCAAAAGTCAAAAACATCAAGTAATGCAATGCACAACAGAGCAGAGCCTTAGATTTTGAGAGGGATCTCTCCGCTTTCAACTTCTGGGATTCCATAAGGAAAATAGGTTTTTCCCAAAACGGGGTCTGTCTCAGGCTCTTAGAAATTATCTCAGGTCCTCTCATGTGGGCATCAAGAGTGACAAGAAGACAAAATGGGGAAAAACAATTCAGTTGACTGAGAAGAAAAAACTTTTTTAAAAGAAATACTTGATTTAAGAAGAGAAAGAAACTGTAAAGGCCTTTTAAATAGATGCATAGCTTTGGCTGAGCGAGGTGGCTCAGGCCTGTAATCCCAGCACTTTGGGAGCTGGAAGCAGGTGGATCACTTGAGGTCTGGAGTTCGAGACCAACCTGGTCAACACAGTGAAACCCCGTCTCTACTAAAAATACAAAAATCAGCCGGGTATGGTGGCAGATGCCTGTAATCCCAGCTGAGGCAGGAGAATTGCTTGAATCCAAGAGGTAGAGGTTGCAGTGAGCAGAGATCTTGCCACTACACTCCAGTCTAGGCGACAGAGGGAGATGTCATCTCAAATAATAAGTAGATAGATAGATAGATAGATGGATAGATAGATAGATAGACAGACAGACAGACAGATGCATAGCTTGAATATCCACTTTTAATTAAGCTGAGTTTTAACCAAGTCTCTTATTACCAGACTCTAGCCAGGACAAACAAACAGTATTTCTGGCTTTTGAACTTTACCAACGGTAATCTCCTAGGTGAAACCAATGAGACTTAACTAAAGTTATGACTTAATTATGGGCATAGGAGGTATTTTCAAAGAGGTGGTGAGCGTTTTTTATAAGATCTGGAATCTCCAAAGGTAGCTCTAAGAAAGGAAAATTCAAGACTGGAAATCTGATGGGCCAGCTTGAATAGTGGGCTTATAGGGGTCCCAAGTCCACATTCTATCCTGTGGTACCCCTCTCTTCATGACGGAACAACACAGAAAGACAAATTCATGACACAAGGTACACCAGATTCACTACAGCCTAAGACTAGCCTCACAAATAATTTTTCCTATTAATCAAAACCTTGCAGAGGAAACAGTATTTTTTTTTTAACCATTTATTCAACCAGTTTGCACACAGAGAGAGGCCAGAAGCTTGACTGGTAAGAATTTTTTTTTTTTTTTAAGACAGGGTATCTCTCTGTCACCTAGGCTGGGGTGCAGTGGCAAGATCTCTGCCCACTGCAACCTCCACCTCCCTAGTTCAAGTGATCCTTCCACCTCAGCCCTCCAAATAGCTGGGACTACAGGCGTGTACCACCACACCCAACTAATTTTTGTAGTTCTTTTTGTAGAGATGGGGGTTTCACTATGTTGCCCAGGCTGGTCTCAAACTCCCAATCTCAGGTGATCCTCCCACCTCAGCCTCCCAAAGTGCTGGGATTACAGGTGTAAGTCACTGCACCTGGTCTCTGACTGGTAAGAAATCCTTGCCCTTCTGCCAGTATGCCAAGTTTCTCGGTTCCCTTTCTCTGTGTGACTTTGGTGGCCCTGCTTGCTGTGCCATAGCTATGGGGGCCAAGCCATGTGACAAAAGAAAATCATCTTTTTCTCTTTCATGGAACCATAAGCAAAAGCCTCTCAATTTTGCAAGATGCTGCCCAAGAGGCTGCATGGAGAAATCAAATTAACATTTTTCATTCTGGCTGGAGCAAAATACATGTGACAAAACATAGACACTAGCCACCCCGCTGAGCACCCAATATCAACCTGGCAAGGCTCAAACTTGCCCCTGTTGGCCCCTGTCATCTTTGATCTACTCAAAGTGGGGTGGAAGGATCTCCAAACCAGGAGTTTCAACATGTGGTCTCTGAGCAAGACAGAAGAGTGGTCAGTCACCCTGTGTGACAGAAAAGATAGAAAAGGGAAAGGAAAGGAAGACAGAGAGAGGAAAGTGGAAGGAGTAAAGCATTGCCTGTGGCAGAGAAGGGGAGATGAGAAGCACCGGGAAGCCATAGAAAGACCCACCATCAAAGCAACACTGAAACAAAAGTTCAGGTGACTGCTTGTCAGTAACGAAGGGATCTTTTCCAGGAGTCCCATCAGATCTCAATTTTCCCCTTTGATGGAGGGAAAAAACCCCGCAGTCATCAGCAAAGAAGGCAAGGTGGATTAATCCAAAGAGAATAGCTGTTAGCATCCCATAGTGCCAAATCCTTTTTTTTGAGACAGTCTCGCTCTGTTGCCCAGGCTGGAGTACAGTAGCACTATCTTGGCTCACTGCAACCTCCACCCCCCGGGTTCAAGTGATTCTCCTACCTCAGCCTCCTCAGTAGCTAGGATTACAGGTGCACACCACCATGCCTGGCTAATGTTTGTATTTTTAGTAGAGACGAGGTTTCACGGTGTTGGCTAGGCTGGTCTCGAACTCCTGACCTCAAGTGATCTACCTGCCTCAGCCTCCCAAAGTGCTGGGATTACAGACATGAGCCACTGCGCCTGGCCACTAGATCCATTTTTAACTAAGAGGGGCCTTACTGAGGGGGACCTCTAACCCCCTATGTCTTGGGGGGGAATCTAACCCTTCGAAGTTGGGCTTCTAACCCAAATTTTTGTCCCTTAATCGGGATAAAATGTACCCGCTACTTACCCAAAGTCGGTCAATTAGTGCTGCACAGATGATTATCCTTTGGGCCAAGGGTCTCTCTGGTAATGTCTTTTTGTGGTTTGCCAGGAAGATGTTCCTGGAAAAGGGTCCCGATACAGACCCCAAGAGAGGGTTCTTGGATTTCACACAAGAAAGAATTCAGGATGTGTCCACAGAGTACAGTGAAGACACGTTTATTAGAGAAGTAAAGAAACAGAAGAATGGTTACTCAAGAGGCATAGCAGCCCCGAGCGCTGCTGTTGGCAGTTTTTCTGGTTATGTCCTGATCGTATGCTAAACAACGGGTGGATTATTCATGAGTTTTCTGGGAAAGGGGAAGGAAATCTTGAAACTGAGGCAGTCCATATAACTTTCAGACGTTGCCATGGTATTGTAAACTATCATGGCACTGGTGGGAGTGTCTTTTAGCATGCTAATCCATTATAATTAGCATATAATGAGCAATGAAGACATTCCAGAGGTCACTTGTCATCTCGGTTTTGGCAAGTTTTGACTGGTTTCTTTATTGCATCCTGTTTTATCACTTGCGTCTTTGTGACCTATATCTTGTGCTGATCTCCTGTTCTGTGACTAAAAATGCCTAACCTGGGAATGCAATTCAGAAGGTCTTAGCCTCATTTTACCCAGCTCCTATTCAAAAGAATAGTTGCTCTGGTTGCAGCACCTCTGACACATTTGCTAAACGGTTTAATGTCATAAATGGCTTCTTTAATGTGATAATTGTTCAACTTACCTGCTTTGGAGCAAAGGGCTGAGGAAGTGGAGTTAGCTATGCCCCCTAGCTATGCTGAGAAGAGTCAGACCTTATCTGTACTTCTTAGCTGGTGTTCTAGACTCCATACCTGGTACATAAATAAAATCTCTTACTTGCCAGGTTTTTCACCAAGAATAAAAGTAACTAAGAGGTAATATTGTAACATATGTAATTGAGAGTACTGGAGAAACAGTTTTACATGCAAAGTATGTAAGGAAAGTAGAATGTGTTTTTGGTAAAGAAGATATGGGAATGTAGGTTTTTTGGCCTAATTTAGAGAGTTAAAGGATTGTTTTCAATTCGACAGGATAAAGCTAAAGTTTTGAGTAAGTTGTGAAAGGTTTGTGAAAGATTAATCTTATAAAACAAATTCTATGTGTGAACATATTGCCTAAGTTAAAGGGGTATTATTCAGTTTTTCCGTAAATTGAACATTGAAATAAAACCACAACAGGGTTTTCTTAGGGCATTGATTTGATCCTTTTTTTTTTTTTTTTTTGAGACGGAGTCTCGTTTTGCCGCCCAGGCTGGAGTGCAGTGGCATGATCTCTGCTCACTGCAAGCTCCGCTTACTGGGTTCAAGCAATTCTACTGCCTCAACCTCCTGAGTAGCTGGGATTACAGGTGCGCGCCACCACGTCCAGCTAATTTTTGTATTTTTAGTAGAGACGGGGTTTCACCATGGTGGTCAGGCTGGTCTCGAACCCCTGACCTCGTGATCCGCCCGCCTCGGCCTCCCAAAGTGCTGGGATTACAAACGTGAGCCACCGCGCCCGGCCCTAATTTTTATATTTTTAGTAGAGATGGGGTTTCACCATGTTGGCCAGGCTGGTCTCAAACTCCTGACCTCAAGTGATCCGCCCAGCTCAGTCTCCCAAAGTGCTGGGATTACAGGCATGAGTCATCGTGCCTGGCCAATTTGATCCTTAACAGAAAATTGTAAAGGGCTATAAAAGGCTTATGAGAATCTTACCTTATGGTCAAACTAATAAAAATTAAATAAATTTGTCTACAGCTTCTATTAGGAATTGGGTTTGACATTAATAGTACACTAATGAAGGCCGGGCGCGGTGACTCACGCCTGTAATCCCAGCACTTTGGGAGGCCGAGGCGGGCGGATCACAAGGTCAGGAGATCGAGACCACGGTGAAACCCCCGTCTCTACTACAAATACAAAAAATTAGCCGGGCGCGGTTGTGGGCGCCTGTAGTCCCAGCTACTCGGGAGGCTGAGGCAGGAGAATGGCGGGAACCCGGGAGGTGGAGCTTGCAGTGAGCCAAGATCGCGCCACTGCACTCCAGCCTGGGCGACAGAGCGAGACTCCGTCTCAAAAAAAAAAAAAAAAAATAGTACACTAATGTAAAGGTGAAATTTGGCTTTCTCTCTTGAACAAAATTTTCACGTAATATTAAAAGATAATGAAAGATTTTTGCTTGCCTTTTGAATAAACTACAGGAAAAAGAAAGGAAATTAAAAAGACTTTTTTTTGGAAAGCTACATCTTCCTCTATCAGTGAGTAAAGGTTTTTGTCTTTTACAAATCTTTGAGTTATGATTTTGGCTAAATAAATGACTTATGTTGATCTAGGATTTTATTTTGTAATATCAGTATTTTAAATCTTTGATATTTGATAAACTTTCCAAAATCAAATTTTAAATTATGTCTTTTTCTGACCTGATTAATCCTTTTAGATATTAAGTCCTGTAAAATCCAAAAATGGCATATTTGGACCAGGTGCAGTGGCTCATGCCTGTAATCCTAGCACTTTGGGAGGCCGAGGCCAGTGGATCACTTCAGGCCAGTAGTTTGAGACCAGCCTGGCCAACATGGCAAAACCCCATCTCTGCTAAAAATACAAAAATTAGCCAGTCATGGTGGTGTGTGCTTATAGTCCCAGATACTCAGGAGGCTGAGGCACAAGAATCACTTGAACATGGGAGATGAAGACTGCAGTGAGCCGAGATTATGTACTGCATTCCAGCCTGGTGGACAGAGTGAGAGTACGTCACTGCATTCCAGCCTGGGGGACAGAGTGAGACTGTCTCAAAAAAAAAAAAAAAAAGAAAACAGATTTGACCTATGTGGTATACTAAAATCATACTGGAAGCACTGTCAAATATGAAATGGTGTTTGGCTTTCTTTGGGATTTATCTGTATAAGTATGTTATTGATACATAGTACAAAATTATGGGAAACTCCTATAGTTCTGATATGAGTTAGTGTAAGTTATCAGTAATAATTATAATTTTTATGTAAAATTGTTGTATACCACAGAAGTGACCAAATTTCCTTGTCAATTGCGTCTTTGAATATGGCTCCCCTAAGACCTTTTGTCATCCACAGACAATTGTTGTCTTGTTTTGATCCTGTTCAAAAGATGTTTTATAATTAGCTATAGGACTCTGACTCTTAAATCCAGGTCTCCGCTAACTTTTGAAAGTGTGTCATTAAAGTAGAGGGGAAAAATTTCCAAGACTCTCTTGGAAAACTAATGTGTTCATAAATATCAAGCAAAACAGGAATTAATTGCATAGACTAAATTAATAAAAGACAAAAATAATCTTCTTATGACTTTTTGCTTCAAACATTGCTGATCCTCTCTTGTTTTTCAGAGTCAAGAAAACTCTTCTTTTGAATTATTTACAGCTTTTAACAATTGAGTAAAGTATACTCCTATGAGCAAAATTTGGAGCATATTCCTTTCTCTCTACTTGATTTTTCCAGAATCTGGAAACTTTGTGAGTATTCATCAGTGTTTTTTGTTTGTTTGGTTGGTTGGTATTTTATTTGTTTGTTTGGACAGGGCCTTTCTCTCTCATCCAGGCTGAAGTTCAGTGGCATGGTCACAATCATCACAGCTCACTATAGCCTCGGCCTCACAGGCTCAAGTGATCCACTCACCTCAGCCTCCCAAGTACCTGGGGTTACAATTGTGTGTCACCACGCCCAGCTAATTTTGTTTTATTTGTTTGTAGAGTTGAGGTCTCACTATGTTGGCCAAGCTGGTCTCAAACTCCTGGGCACAAGTGATCCTCCCACATCAGCCCCCCAAAGTGCTGGGATTGCTGGTGTGAGCCACCACATCTGGCCTAGTATTCTTAACTTATGGTAATATAGCTATTTGCATAAGTGCAATAAGAATCTGTTTTTCTTTTGTATCAGGTTATTTTACCTGGAGTGCTTTCAAATACAAACAGACTGCTTTAAAGGAATCAAAGTTGACATATCGAGCCAATAAAAGCCCCTTAGGAAAACTGCCATCATACCTTGTCTACACAATCCCTGTACAGGGTTTCTGACCTGTGGCAAATAAAGAATGTCACTTTCTGACAGGCCCAGAAGCCTCAAGTTATCTTGGGACCTCAAGAAGAGAGAAATTTACCCAACTCATATAGGTATTTGCAGGCACAGATTAATCAGTGGCTGGGCTCAAGGCCTTAAAAACTCTTAATCTAAGAGTCCTTATAGAACAAAGTTCCATCAAAGCCAATTTTATTTTTCTATTATTATTATTATTGTTATTATTTTGAGATGGAGTTTTGCTCTTGTTGCCCAGGCTGGAGTGCAATGCCGTGATCTCTGCTCGCTGCAACCTCTGCCTCCTGGGTTCAAGCAATTCTCCTGCCTCAGGTTCCCAAGTAGCTGGGATTACAGGCATGCACCACCATACCCAGCTAATTTTGTATTTTTAGTACAGATGGGGTTTCTCCTTATTGGTCAAGCTGGTCTTGAACTCCTGACTTCAGGTGATCCACCTGCCTCAGCCTCCCAAAGTTCTGTGATTACAGGTGTGAGTCATCACACCTGGCAATCAAAGCCAAATTTAAAAGAAGCCTGTATAGCAAATAATTATTCTTGCTGCACATTATGTGAACAATATGCCAAGTCTCATAAGACTAAAGCTTGTTTTGCAAACAAATCAGTCCTACCATGATTTTTTTAAATTTAATAAAAATGGGAGATGAGAGAGAGAAAAAATTATGTATCAAAAACTATGGTATACCTTGATATGGTTTGGCTGTGTCCCCACCCAAATCTCATCTTGAATTCCCACACGTTGTGGAAGGGACCTGGTGTGAAGGAATTGAATCATGGGGGCAGGCCTTTCCCACACTATTCTCATGATAGTGAATAAGTCTCATGAAAGCTGATGGTTTTATAAGGGGGAGTTTCCCTGCACAAGCTCTCTCTTTGCCTGCTGCCATTCATGTAAGATGTGACTTGCTGCTCCTTGCCTTCCATCGTGATTGCGAGGCCTCTCCAGCCATGTGGAACTGTAAGTCCATTAAACCTCTCTTTCTTTTGTAAATTGCTCAGTCTCGGATATATCCTTATCAGCAGTGTGAAAATGAACTGATACATATCTGTTATTAGAGTCTGGTCTCATCCATTGTTTTTGAGTTTTTTCTGCTTTTTAAATTTTATTTTTATTTATTTATTTTGAGATGAAGTCTCACTCTGTCGCCCAGGCTGGAGTGCAGTGGCACGATCTCGGCTCACTGCAAGCTCTGCCTCCAGGGGTTCACACCATTCTCCTGCCTCAGCCTCCCGAGTAGCTGGGACTACAGGTGCCTGCCACTGCGTCTGGCTATTTTTTGAGACAGAATCTCACTTTGTTACCCAGGCTGGAGTGCAGCAACATGATCTCGGCTCACTGCAACCTCCATCTCCTGGGTTCAAGTGATTCTCATGTCTTGACCTCCCGAGTAGCTGGGATTACAGACACCCACCACCATACCCAGGTAATTTTTGTATTTTTAGTACAGATGGGGTTTTACCATGTGGGGTACTCTGGTCTTAAACTCCTGGCCTTAAGTGATCCACCTTCCTCGGCCTCCCAAAATGTTGGAATTACAGGCATGAGCCATCACACCCGACCTTTTCTGCTATTTAGACTGACCCTGATTATTTTTGTGAACCAACCAATGATCTCTGTCTGCTGCTCAGCAGAAACAGGAGGAATGGGTGATGCAAAAATGTGGAATCAGTTTATAATTCTGGGCATGTATTGGGATTGGCTAGCAACTCCGTATCAGCTTGGTTCTAACCATTGCCCAGTTCATGGAAAGCCTTCCTATTTAGTTTACTTGGAATTATTTTATCTATTTTGTTTTACTATTATGGAATATATGACTGTTGTACTCTTTGTATAGGAATGCAGGATAAACTCACTCAACATTTTCTTTTTTTTTTTTTTTTTGAGATGGAGTTTTGCTCTTGTTGCTCAGGCTGGAGTGCAGTGGTGCAATCTTGGCTCACTGTAAGCGATTCTCCTGCCTCAGCCTCTCGAGCAGCTGGGATTACAGACATGTGCCACCGCACCTGGCTAATTTTGTATTTTTAGTAGAGACGGGGTTTCTCTATGTTGGTCAGGCTGGTCTTGAACTCCTGATCTCAGGTGATCTGCCTGCCTTGGCCTCCCAAAGCCCTGAGATTACAGGCATGAGTCACTGTGCCCGGCCAACATTTTCTTAAATTGAGCACTTATTAATCTTCCAGACACCACCTTTTGTCAGAACTCAGAGTTATGAATGGCCATCACCATACTAACGCTTTCTGACTGAGCTCCTCTCTACCCTGAATAAAAGAGACCCTAATAGTTAGGCAGAAATATCACCACCCCTATTCAGCCCAAAGAAGTTACTGATGATGGATCTTCATCCCTCTACAACACTTCATCCCCTTGTAAAAGGCAGGGGGAAGTGTGTCAGAGGTGTTAGAACCAGACCGACTCCATCTTGAACAGGGGCTGGGTAAGATAAGGTTGAGACCTGCTGGGCTGCATTCTCAGGAGGTTGTGGATTTTTAGTCACAGGATGAGATAGGAGGTTGACACAAGATACAGGTCACAAAGAACCCACTGATAAAACAGGATGCAGTAAAGAAACCAGCCCAAACCCATTAAATCCAAGATGGCAACAAAAGTGACCTCTGACCATCTTCACTGCTCATTATGCTAATATAATGCATTAGCATGCTAAAAGACACTCCCACCAGCACCATGACAGTATACAAATGCCATGGCAACATCCAGAAGTTACCCTATGTGGTCTAAAATGGGGAGGAACCATTAGTTCTGGGAACTCCTCGCCCCTTTCCCAGAAAATTTAGGAGTAATCAAACCCTTGTTTAGCATATGATCAAGAAATAACCTTAAAAATAGCCAACCAGCAGCCCTTAGGGCTGCTCTGCCTATGGAGTAGCCATTCTTTTGCTTCTTTACTTCTCTAATAAACTTGTGCTCACTCTACTCTGTGGACGCACCCTGAATTCTTTCTTGTGTGAGATCCAAGAACCCTTTCTTGGGGTCTGGATCAGAACCCCTTTCTGGAAACACTGTAGATAACATCACTATTGTAAAACCTACAATTGGTGTTTTGGAGATCTTTCGGACTGACCCCACCTGGACCCATGACTCATGAGTCAGCTGATCCTGTGGCTCCACGCAGAGGTGGACTCAGCTCAAGAAGACTGTTTTCTACACCCCTGTGATTTCATCCTCAACCAATCAGTAACACCCATTCCCGAGTCCCCTGCCCACCAAATTTTCCACAAAACCCTTAACATCATAGCCTTCAGGGACATTGATGAGAGTAATAAATTTCATTCCCCATGTGGTGTGGCTGATTGCATGCCAAGTAAACTCTCTTTTTGCAATGCTGTCATCTCAGTGAATTGATTTTTGTTTGTGCAGCAGGCAAGAAGAACTCATCAGGCAATTACACCTTCACCAGATGGTATTTATTAAAGTTTTATGGAAGAATAAAGTTAAACCAATGAATTAGATAATTTTTGTTATTGAGAACTATTAAATATATATATAAATAATATATAAAAATATCTATAAACATATAAAATCTCTATCTATATTATATATATATGGTGTATTAGTCCATTTTCACACTGCTATAAAGGACTACCTAAGACTGGGTAATATATAAAGAAAAGAGGTTTAGACTGGGCATGGTGGCTCACACTTGTAATCCCAGCACTTTGGGAGGCCAAGGTGGGGGGATCACCTGAGGTCAGGAGTTCAAGACCAGCCTCAGCCACATGATGAAACCCCATCACTACTAAAAATACAAAAATTAGCTGGGCATGGTGATGGGCACCTGTAATCCCAGCTGCTCAGGAGGCTGAGGCAGGAGAGTCACTTGAACCTGGGAGGTGGAGGTTGCAGTGAGCCAAGATCATGCCATTGCACTCCAGCCTGGGCAACAAGAGTGAAATTCTGTTTCAAAAAAAAAATACAAAAATTAGCTGGGCATTATGGTTGGCACCTGTAATCCCAGCTACTTGGGAGGCTGAGGCAGGAGAATTACTTGAACCTGAGAGGTAGAAGCTGCAGTGAGCCGAGATTGTGCCACTGTACTCAAGCCTGAGTGACAGAACAAGATTCCATCTCAAAAAAAAAAAAGACCCTGTTGTTGCAAGCCTGTGGGTTGCCTGAGCGCAAGTATGGGCTCCAGGTGGGTCTTTTGAGGAAAGGATCTTGTTTTTACCTTCCATGTAAAAGTTACTTTATGTTTCCCAATACCTCAGTGGTTTTGAACCCAAGCCTCTGGGAAATGTCCCAACCTCCTGTCCTCACTCAGTGCACCGTGCTGTCAGGCTTAGAGGAGGCTCTTTCTCCTTATGGAGGAAAAAGGAAACGTGTCAAGGTCTGCCATTATCCCATCTTTCCTCCTTCTCCATAATAAGAATATTAATGTGGAAAGAAATAATTGAAAGAGGAGCGGCCGGGCGCGGTGGCTCATGACTGTAATCCCAGCACTTTGGGAGGCCGAGGGCGGATCACCTGAGGTTAGGAGTTCGAGACCAGCCTGGCCAATGTGGTGACACCCCGTCTCTACTAAAAATACAAAATTTAGCCAGGCGTGGTGGCAGGCACCTGTAGTTACAGCTACTTGGGAAGCTGAGGCAGGAGAATTGCTTGAACCCGGGAGGTGGAGGTTGCAGTGAGCCAAGATCGTGCCATTGCACTCTAGCTTGGGGGACAAGAGCGAGACGTCGTCTCAAAAAAAAAAAAAAAAAAAAAAAGAAAGAGGAGCTAGAATAAGAAAATAAAAGCTGGTAAATTAGTTCAACCATTGTGGAAGACAGTGTGGCGATTCCTCAAAGATCTAGAACTAGAAATACCATTTGACCCAGCAATCCCATTACTGGGTATATACCCAAAGGATTATAAATCATGCTACTATAAAGATACATGCACATGTGTGTTTATTGTGGCACTATTCACAATAGCAAAGACTTGGAACCAACCCAAATGCCCATCAATCATAGACTGGATTAAGAAAATGTGGCACACACACACCATGGAATACTATGCAGTCATTAAAAAGGATGAGTCACGTCCTTTGCAGGGACATGGATGAAGCTGGAAACCACCATTCTCAGCAAACTATCACAAGGACAGAAAACCAAACACCGCATACCAAACACCACATGTTCTCACTCATCGGTGGGAATTGAACAATGAGATCACTTGGATACAGGGAGGGGAACATCACACACCAGGGCCTGTCAGGGGGTGGGGGGTTAGGGGAGGGATAGCATTAGGAGAAATACCTAATGTAGATGATGAGTTGATGGGTGCAGCAAACCAACAAGGCACGTGTATACCTATGTATCAAACCTGCACGTTGTGCACATGTACCCTAGAACTTAAAGTATAATAAAAAAAAAAGAAAATAAAAATATTCTACTCTCCAGATATAGCTATTGTTAACATTTTGAGAAAATATCCTTCCAGATAGTTTTTCTCTTTCTTTCTTCCTTTCCTTTCTTTTCCTTTTCTTTTTTAATTTAGAGACAAGGTCTCATTACATTGCTCAGGCTGGTCTCAAACGATCCACCTATCTTAGTCTCCCAAAGTGCTGGGAATACAGGCATGAGCCACTGTGCCTGGACTCCAGAGAGTTTTTCTATGAATATAAATCATGCACTTTCTTATTTAGAAAAATGATTTATGTTATTACAACTGTTAATAATAGCTTTTCTCTTTTCTTAAGTGTATTGTGGTTCTCTTACCACATCATGAAATGTTCTTCTATATCATCATTAAAAAAAAAATCTTTTCTTTTCTTTTTTGAGACGGAGTCTCGCTCTGTCGCCCAGGCTGGAGTGCAGTGGCACTCCCAAAGTGCTGGGATTACCAGTGAGCCACCACCCCTGGCTCCACATTTTAGTATAGACCCATGGAAATGGTTTCTCTATCAGATCCAGTACAAATTGCAGACACGTCTGGCAACGAAAAAAATATATATGTATATATTGGCAACTTCTAGTATTTTTAGACTTGAGTAATAGCTGCAGTAGCACGATCTCAGGCCACTGCAACCTCCGGTTCCCAGGTTCCCAAGTGGCTGAGATTACAGGCACTTGCCACCACACTCAGCTAATTTTTTAAATTTTTACTAGAGACAAGGTTTCGCCGTGTTGACCAGGCTGGTCTCAAATTCTTGATCTCAAGTGATCCACCCACCTCAGTCTCCCAAAGTGCTGGGATTACAGGCATGAGCCACTGCACTCGGCCTCACACATTCTATTTCAAAGGCTGATCTAAGTTTACTCCTACCTCAGTTCTCCTGGCACTGCAGAGCTCACCATAATAGCAAGACCCCAAGGCTCCCTTGATTCAGAACTGCACTTTTGAAAGACCCCATCTCAGAAAATAAATAAATAAATAAAAAGGGCCAGGCGCCGTGGCTCACACCTGTAATCCCAGCACTTTGGGAGGCCGAGGCGGGTGGATCATGAGGTTGGGAAATCGAGACCATCCTGGCTAACATGGTGAAACCCTGTCTCTACTAAAAATACAAAAAATTGGCCGGGCGTGGTGACACACACTTGTAATCCCAGTTACTTGGAAGGCCGAGGCAGGAGAATCCCTTGAACCCAGGAGGTGGAGGTTGCAGTGAGCCAAGATAGGGCCACTGCACTCCAGCCTGGGCAACAGAGAGAGACTCCATCTCAAAAAAAAAAAGAGAGAAAGAAAATGTGGATGCAGGGAATGATCCTATGGTTGTCTGCTCTTTTCCAGCTGGCCAGCAGTGGTAGCTGAAAAGTGACAGGATGCTGATGAAAAACATTGCAGATGTGAAGAAAAGAAAAAGTTGATGGAATTTTGCACATGTGTCTGACAGTTCACCCATGGAAACTTTTACAAAGTGCAGTAAAGCTGTTGTAGTAAGGGTTGGACATGGTGGCTCATGCCTGTAATCCCAGCATTTTGGGAGGCCACACGCACGAGGATCGCTTGAGCCCAGGAGTTCAAAACCAGCCTGGGCAATATAGTGAGACTTCGTCTCTACAAAAAAGTTAAAAACTTAGTAGTGTATGGTGGTTTGTGCCTGTGGTCCCACCTACTAGAGAGGCTGAGGTGGAAGGATAGTTTGATTCTGGGAAGTGGAGGTTGCAGTGAGCCAAGATGGTACCACTGCACTCCAGCTTGGGAGACAGAGCAAGACTCTGTCAAACCCCCTAGCTAGGTGACCCTAAGTCAATAAGGAGGGATTTGGTTACACCTTGGGAACTAAGGCACAGAGATGAATGTTCCAGCTCAAGGCCACCCCTGCCATTCAGCTCCTTGCTTCCTTTCTTGGTGGACCTGTCAATTCTTGCATGTGTCGACCAGCTGTCTTGCCCACCTAGCCCCATAGTCATACCTTTCTATCCTCTTGGTGATCTCCACTCCATCAAGAGTGGCTCTGCACATCCTATTTCAATTGACATTTTTTTTTTTTTGAGATGGAGTTTCACTCTATCACCCAGGCTGGAGTGCAGTGGTGCAATCTCGGCTCACTGCAACCTCCACCTCCTGGGTTCAAGCGATTCTCCTGCCTCAGCCCCCCAGGTAGCTGGGATTATAGGCACACGCCACCATGCCCAGCTAATTTTTTTGTATTTTTACTAGAGATGGGGTTTTGCGGTGTTGGCCAGGCTGGTCTCAAATTCCTAATCTCAGGTGATCCGTCCTCCTCGGCCTCCCGAAGTGCTAGGATTATAGGCATGAGCCACTGCACCTGGCCTGCATGTTTTATTTTAAAGGCTGATCTAAGTTAACTCCTACCTTAGATCTCCTGACACTGAAGGGCTCGCCGTAATAACAAGTCCCCAAGGCTCCCTTGATTCAGAAATCACTGAGGCAGCAGCATCTTGTACAAATATTTCTCAGACTTCACTGTGTGTAAGAATTGCTTGGGACCCTTGTTTTAAAAAAAAAAAAAAATCAGAGTCCCAGACTTCAAACCCGTTCAGTCTGGAGTGGGGTCTAGGAATCAATAGTTAATGAAAGCAGGCATTTTTGGCTAGGCACAGTAGCTCACACCTGTAATCCCAGCACTTCGGGAGGCAGAGGTGGGAGGATCACTTGAGCTCAGGAGTTTAACACCAGCCTGGGCAACTAGACCCCTGTCTCTACAAATAAAAATGATTAGCCAGGCATGGTGGTGCACACCTGTGGGCCCAGCTACTCAGGAGGCTGAAGTGGGAGGATCACCTGAGCCCAGGAGTTTGAAGCTGCAATGAGCTATGATCACAGCACTCCACTCCAATCTGGGTGACGGAGTGAGGCCAGTCTCAAAAAAAAAAAAAAAAAAGCAGGCATTTTTGATACAATATTTGTATTATCTGCTTAAGACAGTCAGTTTGCTTCCAAAGACTAAACCGAACTTCCACTAAACTCCTTTCGGCATAGACTGAGTCCAGAGCAAGGAGATCAGGTGGGTTTACATAGACAATGTAACAGTCAGATTTACCTCCTTTTCTCTTTCCCAGCCAGGGTGGGAATGGGTGGCAGGGGGTGTGGGGGGCGGGTGACAGTCTACCAAATATCTCTCTTCTTACGGGAACTCATAGAGGAAAACAGATTGGTCGAACGAACCAGTCATATTATGCAAAGCTCGTCCAAACCCTCTGATTTCCTTAACTTGGCCAAGAAAAAGAGGAAGTTCTCCGAGTGACTCACTACTGTGGTGCTACTATGCCTTCTGACCCCGTCTTGGACTTCATCTGGGAGAATGTGGAGACATTTGAACAGGCTCCTTCTCTGGAGCGTATTTGCTTCTGTCACATGTAAGCTCCCCTTATTATTTTGAGGCTCGAACCTCTAAGCCAACGCGTCATGTGGAAAGTGAGCTTAATCGTGTTCCTTTTCTCTCTTTCAGGTAGAAAAGCTGTATTGGATTGTGAGGCAATGAACACAAATGGTAAGTTTCACTTCTTTCTTACTGAAACCATTTTCGTTGAAGTGGTGAGACAGTCTGATTGCAACATGAGCGTCCATTCGAAAGTGTTTCTGAACTTTTATGAACAACCAAAGAATGGTCTTTTCAATTATCTATTACTTAAAATAAAATGATTTTAGGGAGGGGATTGCAGCGTTTTTTCCTGAGGCTCAGTGACAAAATATTGAAATCGTTTTCACAATGAAAGTTTTCTAACTTTCCTTGTTATTGTTTTATGGTTGTTGTGTTTTAACTAGAAAGCCAACACACAGACTGGGCGTGGTGCCTCAGGCCTGTAATCCCAGCACTTTGGGAGGCTAATGGGGTAGGATTGCTTGAGCTCAGGAGTTCGAAGCCAGCCTGAACAACATAGTGAGACCTCATTTCTTTTTTTTTTTTTTTTGAGACGGAGTGTCGCTCTGCCGCCCAGGCTGGAGTGCAGTGGCCGGATCTCAGCTCACTGCAAGCTCCGCCTCCTGGGTTCACGCCGTTCTCCTGTCTCAGCCTCCCGAGTAGCTGGTAGCTGGGACTACAGGCGCCCGCCACCTTGCCCGGCTAGTTTTCTGTATTTTTTTAGTAGAGACGGGGTTTCACCGTGTCGGCCAGGATGGTCTCGATCTCCTGACCTCGTGATCCGCCCGTCTCGGCCTCCCAAAGTGCTGGGATTACAGGCTTGAGCCACCGCGCCCGGCCGAGACCTCATTTCTTAAAAAAAAACAAAAAAACACAAAACCCACAGAATTATTGTGAAATAATTCAAGCAACACTAGAAATATACATTGGGAAGTGGTCTAACTCTGGTTCTACTAGTTACTAGCCAGCAGCCTGAGCTCATGACATACCGACTTTGACCTTAATTTCTATTTTTTTTTTTTTTTTTAGACGGAGTCTTGCTCTGTCGCCCAGGCTGGAGGCAGTGGCGCGATCTCAGCTCACTGCAACCTCTGCCTCCTGGGTTCAAGCGATTCTCCTGCCTCAGCCTCCCGAGTAGCTGGGACTATAGGCATATGTCACCAAGCCCGGCTACTTTTTTATATTTTTAGTAGAGATGGGGTTTCACCTTGTTAGCCAGGATGGTCTCGATCTCCTGACCTCATGATCTATCCTCCTCGGACTCCCAAAGTGCTAGGATTACAGGCGTGAGACACCGTAATTTCTTTCATCTGTGAAGTGGGCTAATAAAAGCACCTACCTGGTAGGCTAGTGTGCAGATCAAATGAGACAATCCTTGCTCCTCATCACAGTGCCAGACATATGGTAAACCATCCATAAGTGATAGTCAAAGTGGTTGTTGTTACTGTATAAAATGTAAAAGTTCCATTACAATCCTCCTCCAATCCTTCTCCCCCTCCTACTTCCAGAAGCAACTGCTATCAACAGTCATTTTGTATTCGGTATCATAGTAAATAAACTCGTCTGTGACTTTCTTTTAACTTAATATATTATAGACATCTTTTCTAAGTAGTAGATATCGATTTAGCTCATCTTTTTCTTTCTTTTTTTTTTTTTTTTTTGTTTGTTTGTTTGAGACAGAGTTTCATCTTGTTGCCCAGGCTGGAGTACAGTGGCGCCATCTCAGCTCACTGTGACCTCTGCCTCCTGGTTTCAAGGGATCCTCCTGCCTCAGCCTCTCGAGTAGCTGGGATTACAGGTGCCACCATGCCTGACTAATTTTTGTATTGTTTTTTTGGTAGAGGCGGGGTTTCACCATGTTGGCAAAGCTGTTCTTGAACTCTTGACCTCGTGATCCTCCCGCCTCGGCCTCCCAAAGTGCTGGGGTTACAGGCATGAGCTACTACACCCGGCCTCAGTTCCTCTTTTTCAACAGCTGCATGGTGTTTTAAGACTCAGCCATGATTCTTTCAGCCATCCTTATTTATTGTTCCACTTTTTGGGGGCAATATAAACAATGCTACAGTAAACATCCTTGTACAAAACATTCTTTATGGATGCTTGAGAGCTTGAAAGCATCTCTGTAGAATGAAATTCTAGAATTGAAATTGCGAGGTCAGAGGGCATACACATTTAAATTGTTACAGACCCTGCTAAGTTGCCCTCCCAACAAGGCTGATCGTATCCTATCTGTCACCAACGGTGACACCCACTCCCCAACGGTGGATATAATCACTTTTACTTTTTAATTTTATTTAGGGTTTTTTTTTTTTTCTTTCTTTCTCTGAGACAGAGTCTCTGCTCTGTCGCCCAGATTGGAGTGCAGTGGTGAGATCTCAGCTTTCTGCAGCCTTGAGCTTCCAAGCTCAATTGATCCTCCCGCTTTCGCTGCCTCCCAAGTAGTGCCATACAGGTGTGCGCCATCATGCCCAGCTAATTTTTGTATTTTTAGTAGAGGCAGGGTTTCACCATTTACCCAGGCTGGTCTCGAACTCCTGGACTCAAGAGATCTGCCTGCCTCGGCCTCCCAGATTGCTGGGATTACAGGCGTGAGCCACCGTGCCTGGCCAATCATTTTTAAAATTTATGCCAATCTGATGAGTGAAAAATGATATCTCAGTGTTGTTTTAATTTGTAGTTGCCTCATCACTTGTGAAGTTGAACATCTTTTTTCATGTTTACTGGCCACAAACACTGTAGCATTCCTATATTAGAAAAAACTTAGGGTTGGCTATTTGGTTGGAAAGGTAGTTTAAGTCTTGTCTTAAAGTTGAGTTTATATGGCGGGGCACAGTGACTCACACCTATAATCCCGGCACTGTGGGAGGCTGAGGCAGGCAGTCACTTGAGGTCAGGAGTTCAAGACCAGCCTGGCCAACATGGTGAAACACTGTCTCTACCAAAACTACAAAACTTAGCTGGGCATGATGACGTGTGCCTATCGTCCCAGCTGCTCAGGAGGCTGAGGCAGGAGGATCAGTTGAGCCTGAAAGTTCAAGGCTGTGGTAAGTCAAGATCATGCCACTGCACTGCAGCCTGGGCAACGGAGTGAGACTCTGTCTCCAAAAAAAAAAAAAGGTTGAGTTTATGTAAGACTGAGAAAATGTTAATTGTCCAGATCAAAGAGTGGGAGAAGAGTTTATTGCATTTTTAAAAGCATTTTTGAAGAGTCTAAATCTGTCTTCCACCCAAGCCATCCACTGGTCCCAGCTATGTTTTGTTTGTTCTGTTTTGCTTTCTAAAAATTAGAGATGAGGGCTCTCTATGTTGCCCAGGCTGTTCTCGAACTCCTGACCTCAAGCGATCCTCCCACCACAGCCTTCCAAAGTGCTAGGATTATAGGCGTGAACCACCACACCCAGCTTCAATAACTTTTTGTTTATTTTTTATTTTTATTTTTTGAAATAGTATTACTCTGTCGCCCAGGCTGGAGTGCAGTGGCATGATCTTGGCTCACTGCAACCTCCACCTTCCGGGTTTAAGCAATTCTCCTGCCTTGGCCTCCTGAGTAGCTGGGATTACAGGTGCCCGCCACCGTGCTGGCTAATTTTTGTATTTTTAGTAGAGACAGGGTTTTGCCATGTTGCCCAGGCTGGTCTCGAACTCATGGCCTCAAGTGATCCACCTGCCTTGGCCTCCCAAAGTGCTGGGATTACAGGCGTGAGCCACCTTGACCAGCCAGGATCTTAACAAGGACTTTTTCTTGTGTCATTTTGTTTTTCAGAATTCCCTTCTCCATGTTTGGACTCGAAGACTAATGTGGTTATGAAGGGTCAAAATGTATCTATGTTTTGCTCCCATAAGAACAAATCACTGCAGATCACCTATTCATTGTTTCGACATAAGACACACCTGGGAACCCAGAATGGAAAAGGTGAACCTGCAATTTTTAACCTAAGCATCACAGAAGCCCATGAATCAGGCCCCTACAAATGCAAAGCCCAAGTTTACAGCTGTTCAAAATACAGCCGTGACTTCAACTTCACAATTGTCGGTAAGTAGAGCACCTGTTCCTTGGAGCCCTATAATTTATAGGGTCTTTTCTGGTTCTATGAGGGGCTCTCCATGACCCTTGCGAACACTCAACAAACTGGAAAGTATGTTACTGCGATCTTTATTCTTTTTTTATTTTTTATTTATTTTTAGACCTGGTCAACAGGAAGTATTTTTAATTTTTTAATTTTTGAGATCTGTATTCTTTTTTTTTTTTTTGAAACAGAGTCTCACTCTGTTGCCCAGGCTGGAGTACAGTGGTACAATCTTGGTCCACTGCAAACTCCGCCTCCCGGGTTTAAGGCATTCTCCTGCCTCAGCCTCTCAAGTAGCTGGGATTATAGGCACCCATCACCACACCTGGCTAATTTTTGTATTTTTACTTGAGACGAGGTTTCACCGTGTTGGTCAGGCTGATCTCGAACTCCTGACATCAGGTGATCCGCCTGCCTCAGCCTCCCAAAGTGCTGGGATTACAGGGGTGAGCCACTGCGCCCAGTGAGTTCTCTATTCTTAATAATTCCATTTCACCTTCTCTTTCAAAGACTTTCGACCATGTCAGGTAATAGTCTTATATCTTTAGGCAAAAGTCTTATATCTCAACAATAATTGTTGAGGTCTTTTCTAGGAACTTTATTCTGTGATTCCCATTGTGTGGGCAAAAATCACTTTTTTTTTTTTTTTTCTGAAGCCTTGGGCCCCATGGAGAGGGTCTTCAAAGCCCCAGGCCTTTCCCACCGCTTCCTTAGTGTCCGGGGCCCCTCTGCTAGCACTCACTGCTATGTTTTTCTGTCCCATTTTCCCATCCCAAGCTTGTTACTGCCTAGCATTAAGGGCCTCATCTGTGAAGGTGACCTTGATAATGGACTCCTGGGAGAGGAGAAAGTCTTCTAGGAAACACATGTATGTTACACCTGGAGTCTTCAAAGCACAGGGACCCTGACTTCCTGAGAACTCTTGAGTGGTCCTCTATGTCTATGCTATCCAGTATGATACTGTTTAAATTTGTTTATTTTGTTTTATTTTCTTTCTTTCTTTCTTTCTTTTTTTTTTGAGATGGAATCTCGCCCTGTCACCCAGGCTGGAGTGCAGTGGCATGATCTCAGCTCACTGCAACCTCTGCCTTTCAGTTCAAGTAATTCTCCCACCTCAGCCTCCCAAGTGGCTGGGATTACAGGCACGTACCACCACGTCCAGCTAATTTTTGTATTTTTAATAGAGATGGGGTTTCACCATGTTGACCAGGCTGGTCTTGAACTCCTGACCTTAGGTGATTCACCCACCTCAGCCTCCCAAAGTGCTGGGATTACAGGCGTGTGCCACCGCTCCTGGCCAAAATTTATTAATTTAATAGCCTATGTCACCCAGGCTGGAGTGCAGAGGCTACTCACAGGAAATCAAAGTCCACCGCAGTCTCAAACTCCTGTTCTTAAGAGATCCTCCCACCTCAGCATCCTGAATAGCTGGGATTACAAGCACATGTCATAATTGAAATCAAGTTAATGAAAATTAGATGAAATAAAAAATTTCACTCCACAGTCTCATTAGTTACATTTCAAGGCTTTGGTAGCCACACCTGTAGCTGGTGGCCACCACATTGGACAACACAGATGTAGACCATTCCCATCATCACAGAAAGTTCTACTGGGTGACATTGCTGTAGCTCAGTGATTCTTAGTTTTTTAGGTTATAACTGTCTTAATAATCTAATGATAGCAATGAATACCTTCTCCAGAGAAATATTCATAAAGCTGCAGATACAAATTTCTGCATAAGGTTTTAGAGGATGCTACAGACTCCAGGTTAGAACCCATTATCTTGGCCAGGTGCAGTGGCTCACAGGTGTAATCTCAGCACTTTGGGAGACTGAGGCAGGAGGATCACCCGAGCCCAGGAGTTTGAGACCAGCCTGAGCATTATATGGAGACCATGTGTCTACAAAAAGTTAAAAAATATATATATATGTAGCTGAGCATGGTGGCGTGCCTATAGTGCCAACTACTCAGGAGGCTGAGTTGGGAGGATTGCCTCAGCTCAGGAGTTGAAGGCTGCAGTGAGCTGTGATTGCACCACCGCACACCAGCCTGGGTGACAGAGAGAGACCCTGTCTCAAGAAAAAAAAAAATCCCAATGATCTTTGGACATAAACTGAGTATATTCCTTGTGAAAGGAAAAGGAAGAAGGAGGGGGAAAATCCCTGCAAACATGGTACTGGAACACGATGGATTTGTGAGGGCAGGAACATAGCTGATGATATTCTCTAGAGGTCAGACTCCTGCTGCACTGGGCGATAAGCCCATCGGTTCATATGTTTTCTGTGCACGAGCTTCCTGCAATTTGTTAGGGTAATTACACAGTCCGGTAATAAAACTATCTTGGTAGATTATAAAACTGTATTATCTTCAGTTAGGGCAGATCAACAGGCACTACTGAGTACCTACTCTGTGCAAGCAATTGTGCTACTGGGTTTTTAATGAGGCCTAAAACACAGTGTTGTCCCCAACCCAGTCAAGGTTGAAACTATGAGCCATAAACACAAATTCATTAACCACTGATTCACTCATCAATTTTTTATTTTTATTTTTTTTTGAGACAGAGTCTTGCTCTGTCGCCCAGGCTGGAGTGCAGTGGCGCCATCTCAGCTCACTGCAAGCTCTGCCTCCCGAGTTCACGCCATTCTCCTGCCTCAGCCTCCCTAGTAGCTGGGACTATAGGCACCCGCTACCACGCCCGGCTAATTTTTTTTTTTTTGTATTTTTACTGGAGACGGGGTTTCACCATGTTAGCCAGGATGGTCTCAATCTCCTGACCTCATGAACCGCCCGCCTCGGCCTCCCAAAGTGCTCACTCATCAAATGTTTAAAGAGAACACAGGGCCGGCTGCGGTGGCTCACGCCTGTAATCCCAGCACTTTGGGAGGTTGAGTGGGGGCAGATCACTTGAGGTCAGTAGTTCAAGACCAGTCTGGCCAACATGGTGAAACCCTGTCTGTACTAAAAATACAAAAGTTAGCCAGGCATGGTGGTGGGCACCTGTAATCTCCAGCTACTTGGGAGGCTGAGGCAGGAGAGTTGCTTGAACCTGGGAGGTAGAGGTTGCAATGAGCCAAGATCGTGCCACTGCACTCCAGCCTGGACAACAGACTGAGACTGCGTCTCAAAAAAGAAAGTATATCTGGCCGGGCGCGGTGGCTCAAGCCTGTAATCCCAGCACTTTGGGAGGCCGAGGCGGGTGGATCACGAGGTCAGGAGATCGAGACCATCCTGGCTAACATGGTGAAACCCCGCCTCTACTAAAATACAAAAACTAGTCGGGCGGGTGGCGGGATGCCTGTAGTCCCAGCTACCGGAGGCTGAGGCAGGAGAATGGCGTGAACCTGAGAGGTGGAGCTTGCAGTGAGCCGAGATCGCCACTGCACTCCAGCCTGGGTGACAGATGAGACCTTGGTCTCAAAAAAAAAAAAAAAAAAAAAAGAACATTTTTTAAAAAAAATTGTTTTTAAGTATGGACTCTTGAAGTCAGTGCTGACTGAGCCATTTACTAGCTGTGTGACGTTGGGCAAATTTCTCAATCTCTCTGAAGCACAGTTGGTTCATCTGTGGAATGGGTATGATACTATCCACACTGCAGGACTGTCGTGAAGGTCAAATGAGATCATGTGAATGGCATGCCTGGCACACGATAGATACTTAACAACTTTTCTTCCTTTCCTATAATACTGTCTTATTAATACATATATAATAAAATGTATAGCTGGGTTTTTCTGTTAGGTTATAGAATAGGCTGTGATCTAACAGAGTGTAGCAGACCCATTTCCTGTTGAGAGTTTCTCTTGAATCTAGCTAGCAGGGTTACTCCTGCTCTTCGGAGGAAGTGAAAGATAATTGTGCAGCTGAGTTCTATAAATAAAAGTACCGTTAGAGAAAACGATATTTTTGGGGCTGGGCGTGGTGGCTCACACCTGAAATCCCAGCACTTTGGGAGGCTGAGGTGGGAAAATCACTTGAAGCCAAGAGTTTGAGACCAGCCCGGGCAACATAGCGAGACCCTGTCTCCACAAAACATTTAAAAATTAGCCAGCAGTGTGCACCTGTAGTCCCAGCTCCAGGGGAGGCTGAGGCAGGAGGATCACTTGAGCCCGGGAGTTTGAGGTTACAGTGAGCTATAATTGTGCCACTTCACTCCAGCATGGTTGACAGAGCAAGACCCTGTCTCCGAATAAATAAATACATTGAAAAGAAAATGATATTTTTGGATTAAAAAATCCCACTGTAAATTTACAAGGAATGAGAATAAAAGCACATCTTGGGCCGAGTGTGGTGGCTTCTGCCTATAACCCCAGCACTTTGGGAATTCAAGGTGGGAGGATCACTTGAGGCCAGGAGTTCAAGACCGACCTGGCCAACATGGTAAGACCCTATGTCTATGAAAAATAAACATAAAAAACCACTTCTCAACTTCATACTTAGAACTGGATCATTGACAAAATTATATTCATTATTAACAATAAATAGATTGTGAATTCTAGGAAGGGCAACCTTGTACCCCAGTTCCTCAAAGCAGAGAGATACCCTCCACTCTCTGGCTTTCTCAGCACTGGGCTGAGAACCTCGGCTAACCCCACACTGCACGGGGTTGGCCACATGCCCATTGGCCTTTCCCAGTGGGCCGTGAGCTTCTTGACTTCTTAGGAAGGGGATCATTCATCTTGGTTCCACAGCCTGGAATGGAGTAAGGGTTCCACCCATATTTGTGGTCTGAGTGAGCGTGCCCAGTCTGTTTATCCTTTTCATGTTCACTTTCATTCTTCCAGACCCGGTGACTGCCCCAGTGCTGAACATTATGGTCATTCAAACAGAAACACACCGACATATAACATTACATTGCCTCTCAGTCAATGGCTCGCTGCCCATCAATTACACTTTCTTTGAAAAGCATATTGCCATATCACCAGCTATTTCCAAGTACGACAGGGAGTCTGCTGAATTTAAGTTAACCAGGAAGAATCCTGGAGAAGAGGAAGAGTATAGGTGTGAAGCTAAAAACAGATTGCCTGACTATGCAGCCTACAGTCAAACTGTCACCATGCCCTCAACAGGTAAGAGCAACCTGAGTTCTTTCAGCCAGGTCTGAACTCGCTTCCAGAAACTGCAGCTGCTCCTCTGCCCGCCCATTTCCCACCGTGGTCACCTGCTTCCGCATGGAGGGTCCCTATGATAGAGTCCATGCAAACTCTCATGGGGTTGCTTTCTGCCATAAAGGAACCATAGAAAAGCCTAGAAGCTGGAGCAGGAGGGGGACTTGTGGTGAAACTTTCTGCCCTCCTCTTCCAATTTGCACCTCTCTTGGAACTGCCAGGTCGGTTTTCTTTTTTTTTTTTTTTTTGTCATGTTGTATGCATTTCCTTCCTCCCTTCCTCTCCTTCTCTCTCCCTTCCTCCCTTCCTCCCTTCCTCCCCCCTTCCTCCCTTCCTCCCCCCTTCCTCCCTCTCTCTCCCTTCCTCCCTTCCTCCTTTCTCTCTTTCTCCCTTTCTCTCTTTCTCTCTTTCTCTCTTTCTCCCTTTCTCTCTTTCTCTCTTTCTCTCTTTCTCTCTCTCTCTCTTCCTTCCTTCCTTCCTTCCTTCCTTCCTTTCTTTCTTTCTTTCTTTCTTTCTTTCTTTCTTTCTTTCTTTCTTTCTTTCTTTCTTTCTTTCTTTCTGTCTTGTCTTGTCTTGTCTTGTCTTGTCTTGTCTTGTCTTGTCTTGTCTTGACAGAGTGTCACTCTGTTGCCCAGGCTGGAGTGCAGTGCTGCAATCTCGGCTCATTGCAACCTCTGCCTCGCAGATTCTAGAGATTCTCGTGCCTCAGCCTCCTGAGTAGCTGGGACTACAGGCACCCGCCACCACGCTTGGTTAATTTCTGTATTTTCAGTAGAGATGGGTTTTCACCATGTTGGCCAGGCTGGTCTCAAACTCCTGGCCTCAAGTGATCTGCCCACCTCGGCCTCCCAAAGTGCTGGGATAACAGGCGTGAGCCACTGCGCCTGGCCGTCTTGTACTGATTTCTAATACCCATGCCTTCCTGCTTGGCTGTTTGTTGCTCCACTGCTAACAATGGTGAGTCCAGAGTCCTGCACCACCCTTGGCTCAGGGCTAGAGGCGCCCCTGGCCAAGCTCTGTGGAGGGCTCTGGTCTGGTACCTCCGGGCTATGTACCTTCCCCTAGGCTGAGAGGTTCAGGGAGCCATGGGGATGCGCCCACCTGGACCCTATACTCCCACTTTTCTGCTCCACACTCTGGATACCTGGACCTAGATCCCCTGCCCAATCAGATCAGAACCCATTTCCAGGGCCTGTACCAGTCTCTCCCCCAGCTCATCCTCCTGAGGGTGGCCCACAGTGAAGGTATGAGCATTCCTGGACCTGAGCCAAGGGAGCTGTTTATGGGAGGTGTGGATGGTGTTTGCACATGTGGGCTGGGGCGTCCACGCGCATGCAAAGCCCCTTAGGGTGCAGGTCAGAGCCCAGGTGGGAAGTGGGGCAGCCCGGGACTTCCGTGGGTTCGGTCCATGCTGCCACGTCCTGATGCCAAACTCTGGAAAGTCTGAGAATTCCAGATTCAAACCTGACCTTCCAGGTCCTTCTGAGGGTGCATTTGTCAAGGTAGAAGGATAGAAGGAAAACTAGATCGTGTGCAGTGACTCACACCTGTAATCCCAGCACTTTGGAAGGTTGTGACTGGCAGATCACTTGAGCCCAGGAGTTTGAGACCAGCCTGGGCAACATGGCAAAACCCCTGTCTCTACAGAAAATAAAAAAAATTAGCCGGGTGTGGTGGTGCATGCCTGTGGTCTCAGCTACTCAGAGGATGAGGTAGGAGGATTGCTTGAGCCTGAGAAGTGGAGGCTGCAGTGAGCTATGATCATTGTGCCCTGCACTCCAGCCTGCACAACAGAGCGAGACCCTGTCTGAAAGAAAAAAGAAAAAGAAAGAAAAGAAAAACTAGGTTAGCAAAGGCACAAGGCATGCTTGGACATTGACCACTCCAGCCAGCCACATCCTCAGAACAGAACCTACGCCCTGGTATTCAGTGAGGGTGGTCTAACAAGTGAGGCAGCCTGCTGGAGTCAGGCATTTGGCTATGAGTCACAGCCCTTCCATTCACTGGCTGTGTGACATTAGGAAAGTCATTTCACCTCCCTAAGCCTTACTTCATCTATAAAATGCGAATGATGCCAAGAGGATAAGTCAGACAACACAGGCTAAGTGCCTAACACAGTGCCTGGCCTGCAGCTAAAACTCAAAAACTGGCAGCTGTTTGGATGACACGAAACGTGCTGCCAGGGCTCAGGGCCTCGCCTAGTAAACACCCAGGCTTTTCTGGTGCTTATGACCCCAGAAACGTTGCTTTTCTTTTCTTTGGATGACCACTGTGGAAGATGTGCTTGCTCATGACTTTTTAAACTTTATTATTTTTACTTATTTTATTATGTATTTATTTATTTATTTTGAGATGGAGTCGCACCCAGTCTGGAGTGCAATGGCACGATCTCGGCTCACTGCAACCTCTGCCTCCCGGGTTCAAGTGATTCTCATGCCTCAGTCTCCCAAGTAGCTGGAACTACAGGCACATGCCACCAGGCCCAGCTAATTTTTGTATTTTGGGTAGAGACGGGGTTTCACCATGTTGGCCAGGCTGGTCTCAAACTCCTGACCTCGGGTGATCTACCCGCCTTGGCCTCCCAAAGTGCTAGGATTACAGGTGTGAGCCACTGCGCCCGGGCTATTTTTATTTATTTATTAACTTATTTATTTATTGAGACAGGGTCTGGTTTTGTCACTCAGGCTGGAGTACAGTGGCACAGTCGTAGCTCACCGCAGCCTCCACCTCCTGGGGTCAAGCGATTCCCCCTGCCTCAGCCTCCTGAGTAGCTGGGATCATAGGCACATGCCATCACACCTGGCTAATTTTTATGTATTTATTTATTTTGTAGAAACAAGGGCCTCACTATGTTGCCCAGGCTGGTCTCAAACTCCTGGACTCAGGCGATCCTCCGTCCTTGATCTCCGAAAGTGCTGGGATTACAGGTGTGAGCCACCACGCCCAGTCAATAACTTTATTGACTAGTAAGTCCCATAAGTGGCAGATGTCATGACCATTTGGGAACCTGGGTGCATAGTACATTGGTTAAATTGGGAGACATCACCTTTTCTAAAACACTTGCTGGCTTAACGTCATTGGCAAAGAAAATGCTATGGTCACCAGTGGATGCTGTCTTCTTCCAGGCGGAGACAGCTGTCCTTTCTGTCTGAAGCTACTGCTTCCGGGGTTATTACTGCTGCTGCTGGTGATAATCCTAATTCTGGCTTTTTGGATACTGCCCAAATACAAAGCAAGTAAGTTCTTTTAGTCGCTTTACCACCGTTTTCCCATGGGTTTGGGTTACAGACAGCAGGGCAGAGGGTGAGGAGAAAGAGAAAAGGGGATTGGAAATAGAATAGGGAGAAAATGAAAACAGGAGGAAAAGATGAGAAAGGGGAGTGGGAATGGAACAGACTTCCTGAACGGTTCATGCAGAGGGTAATTCTTTCTCCAGGGAAAGCCTTTTCTGATTGAGGGCGAGCAGAGCTGGCTTCACAGACGTGCAGCCTGTGCAGTCACACAGGGCCCTGTGCCGAGAAGAACTCCACATTTGGTATTTATTTATTTATTTGTTTGTTTGTTTATTTATTTTTGAGACAGAGTTTTGCTCTTGTTGCCCAGGCTGGAGTGCAGTGGTGCGATCTCAGCTCACTGCAGCTTCCGCCTCCTGGGTTCAAGCAATTCTCCTGCCTCAGCCTCCCAAGAAGCTGGGATTACAGGTATCTGCCACCACACCCAGCTAATTTTTTGTTTTTTTAGCAGAGACAGGGTTTCACCATGTGAGCCAGGCTGGTCTCGAGCTCCCGGCCTCAGGTGACCCGCCCGCCTCAGCTTCCCAAAGTGCTGGGATTACAGTCATGAGCCACTGCTCCCGGCCGCGTCTTGAAATTCTTAATGATTTTTTTGTACTCTTTTAAAAATTGTTAATGGTGGTAAAATATACATAACACTAAATTGGCCACTTTAAACCATGTTTAAATGTATAGTTCGGTGGCATTAAGCACGTTCCCATTGTCATGCACCCTTCTCCACCATCCACGCCCAGAACTTTTTCATCTTCCCAAACTGAAACTCTGTGCCCATTACGCACTAGCTCCCTATCCCTTCTTCCCCCAGGCTCTGACAACCACTATTCTGCTTTCTATCTCTATTAGTTTGACTCTTCCAGGCACCTCATAGAAGTGGAAGCATTTGTCCTTTCATAACTGGCTTATTTCACTTCGATTAATGTCCTCAAGGTTCATCCATGTTGTCGTATGTGTCAGAATTTCCTTCCTTGATAAGGCTGAAGAATGCCCCATTGTACATAAGTACGCCACACCTTGTTTATCCATTTATCCCTCATGGGTGCCCGTGTTGCTTCCACCTTTTGTCTATTGTTTAATAATGCTAGGAACGTGGGTGTGCAATTATTAATGTTTTTAAACAAGAGGCCCTTTTCTCTTCTTTGTATGACTTCTTGTGAAAGACGTACTTGGTCATGACTTTAAGAACTTGTGTTCCTTTCTCTCTCTCTCTCTCTCTCTCTCTCTCTTATTTTTTTATTCTATATTAAATAGAGACGGGGCCTCACTATGTTGCTCAGGCTGGTCTCGAACTCTTGGGCTCAAGCAATCCTCCCCCCTCGGCCTCCCAAAGTGTTGGGATTACAGGCGTCAGCCACTGTGCCGGGCCAAGAACTTGTGTTCTTAATTAAACACAAGTTTTAGGCATGTGAACAATGTTTGTTTCGCCCTGGGCGCTGCGAGTGGTGCGGCTGCTCCTGACTGCAAGTACCTCAAGCAAGAGCTTTGCCTCGTGCGACTCTAGATCTGCCACATACGTAGGGGAGGCTCAGTGCATGAGGACAAGCAAGCGTCATCCCACTAGCACAAAAGACACCTTCAAAAGGTTTACAATTGTTTGGGGCAGGAAGTATTAAAAATATTAGGTTGGTGCATAAGTAATTGCAATTTTTGCCATTACATTTATGGCAAAACCCGTAATTACTTTTTTTTCTTTTTTTTTTCAAATGGAGTCTTGCTCTGTTGCCCAGGCTGGAGTGCAGTGGTGCAGTCTCGGCTCACAGCAGCCTCTATCTCCCTGGTTCAAGCGATTCTCCTGCCTCAGCCTCCTGAGTAGCTGGGATTACAGGCGCCCATCACCATGTATTTTTAGTAAAGACGGGGTTTCACCATGTTGATCAGGTTGGTCTTGAACTCCTGACCTCAGGTGATCTGCCTGCCTCAGCCTCCCAGAGTGCTGGGATTACAGACGTGAGCCATTAGGCCCGGCCCATAATTACTTTTGCACCAACCTAATATATATATATATGTTTTCTTTCTACATTTCCATGCTTTCTAGATTTTCAATGTAAAAGTATAATCTATTCTACTATAAGATTTGTTTTTTTTTTTTTTAAAAAAAACCTTATTAAACACACCAGACTCAAAAAAAATAAAAACAGAAACAAAAAAGCATCATTTCTCTCTTCCCCACCTTAAGTGCTTCATCCAGCAGAAAACTTGTCAATGTTATTAGAAGAATCAGTTATAGCTTTTTTTTAAAAAAAATGTTTTTTAGAGACGGGGGTCTCACTGTGTTGCCTAGGCTGGTCTTGAACTCCTGGACTCAGGCGATCCTCCCACCTCAGCCTCCCAAAGTGCTGGGATTACAGGCATGAGCCACTGTACTCAGCCCACTTACTGCTTTTCATTCCTCACGTCTTATGGCCACCGCTGGTTAAGACTTCAAAGTGGTTTTTTCATTTGGCACATGAGTGCGGAAGAATATGAAGATTTACACAAAAGACAGTTTGTGTCTCAGCACTGGTGCCCATCAGCAAGCTGAGGGCTATTGGACAAGCCCCTCAGGCTGTTGCTTCTGAGCCTTGCTGTTCTGACTTGTGGAATGGGCCATGGAGATATTGTCAGAACTGGCAAGAGAACCAACTGGGAACCATCTCCAGAGAGTCACAACTCAGAGAAGTCAGGGACTCAGCTGACATAAAACTTGACCACAGAGGTCACGAGTTATACATCTGATGCATCTTTAAGATTTTATTTTATTTCATTTCATTTTTTAAGAGATGGGGCTTCACTCTGTTGCCCAGGCTAAAGTGCAGTGGCACAATCTCCGCTCACTGCAACCTCCACCTCCCGGGTTCAAGCGATTCTCCTGCCTCAGCATCCCAAGTAGCTGGGATTACAGGTGCCCACCACCATGCTCGGCTAATTTTTGTATTTTTAGTAGAGACGGGGTTTCACTATGTTGGCCAGGCTGGTCTTGAACTCCTGACCTCGTGATCTGCCTATCTCGGCCACCCAAAGTGCTGGAGCTGTATTACAGCCCCAGCTGTAATCCCATACATGTGTATATATATATGTATATGTGTATATATATGTGTGTGTATATGTGTGTGTGTGTTTATCTATCTATCTATCTATCTATCTATCTATATATATATATATATTTTTTGAGATAGGATCTCACTTCTATCACCCAAGGCTGGAGTGCAGTGGTGCAATCATGGCTCACTGCAACCTCGACCTCCCAGGCCCCCTCCTGCCTCAGCTACCTGAGTAGCTGGGACCACAGGCGCGCACCATTCCCGGCTAATTTTTTTTTTTTTTTTTTTTTTGTAGGTTTCACCATGTTGCCCAGGCTAGTCTTGAACTCCTGGACTCAAATCATCCTCCTGCCTCAGCCTCCCAAAGTGCTGGGATTACAGTATTTTTTTTTTTTTAAATTACAAAATTCTTTTTAGAGACAATGTCTCACTATGTTCCCCAGGCTGGTCTTAAATTCCTGGCCTCAAGTGATCCTTCCACCTCAGCTTCCCAAAGCACTGGAATTACAGGCGTGAGCCACTGCACCCTGGCCCACATCTCATATGTCTTAAAAACATGTTTCTCCTTCCTATAAAAAGTCCAGGTTATTGCAAAAGTGGCATTAATATTTTTGATTACTGGCTGGAGCTAACAATAGAATTCAGCGAGGCTGGCCGGGCACAGTGGCTCATGCCTATAATCCCAGCATTTTGATCACCTGAAGTCAGGAGTTTGAGACCAGCCTGGGCAACACAGTGAAGCCCCACCTCTACTAAAAATACAAAAAATTAGCTGGGCATGGTGGCACATGCCCGTAATCCCAGCTACTCGGGAGGCTGAGGCAGGAGAATTGCTCGAAACCAGAAGGCGGAGGTTGTGGTGAGTGGAGATTGCACCATGACACTCCAGCCTGGGCCACAAAGCGAGACTCTGTCTTAAAAAAAAAAAAAAAAGAATTCGGTAGGCCATTTACACTCTCTTGAAGATATTACAAAGCTTCCACAGAATATTCTCTTCAGCGAAGGAAAGAAAATAAGTCTGGCTAGTTCAGGCATAATCTGATAGGTAAAGCATGTTCCTCTGAAAGCCAGGAAAATAAATCAGAACAGCCCCTGGCTTGGTGAAGCCGTGTCTAGACTCCCTGCTGAGTCTATAGTATTCCTTTGTTAGACAACAGTTTGGGCCGTTGGAACAAGTCACTCCTTGTTTCAGAACTTTGGGGAGTTCTGCTCCTTGGCTGAGGAGATGAGAGAAATGTGGCTGAATTGGTTTAATTTAATGATTCTGTACTGATTTATGTAGGAAAAGCTATGAGAAATAATGTGCCCAGGGACTGTGGAGACACAGCTGTGGAAGTTGGAATCTATGCAAATATCCATGGAAAACAAGCAAGTAAGAGAACTTTGTTGTGTGTTTTGGGTGGTTTCAGGTTTTTGTCTTTTGATTTTGTTAAGGTTGACAGACATATGGGAGTGGGGGGTGGAGCAAAAGGGAGAGAGTTCAATGTCTATTGATGCCCAGTCCCACTTTCTTTTTTTTTTTTTTTTTGAGACGGAGTCTCGCTTTGTCGCCCAGGTTGGAGTGCAGTGGCGGGATCTCAGCTCACTGCAAGCTCCGCCTCCTGGGTTTACGCCATTCTCCTGCCTCAGCCTCCCGAGTAGCTGGGACTACAGGCGCCCGCCACCTCGCCCGGCTAGTTTTTTGTATTTTTTAGTAGAGACGGGGTTTCACTGTGTTAGCCAGGATGATCTCGATCTCCTGACCTCGTGATCCGCCCGTCTCGGCCTCCCAAAGTGCTGGGATTACAGGCTTGAGCCACCGCGCCCGGCCGCCCAGTCCCACTTTCTAGGGGTAAAAACTAGTTTTTTAAAAATCCTTCCACAGATATTCTATGTGTATAATAAACAAATGGTAGCAATTGTAGCATATTGTAGGTATGACTTTCTACACCGTGATTTTTTTTTTCCATGTAACAACATATCTTGAAGATTTTTCACATCTGTTCAGAATGATCCGCACTGTGTTTCACAGTCTTTCATGGTCACCTCTCAAAGCAGGCACTGCACATTGCTTTGCAGTAAACAAGACCCAACGCCTTGGCTGATGTATTAGTCCATTCTCTTGCTATTATAAGGACATACCTGAGATGGGGTAATTTATAAAGGAAAGAGGTTTAATTGACTCTCAGTTCTACAGGGCTTGGGAGGCCTCAGGAAACTTACAATCATGGTAGAAGGGGAAGCAAACACATCCTTCTTCACAAGGCAGCAGGAGAGAGAAGAATGAGAGCCAAGGGAAGGGGGAAAAACCTTATAAAACCATCAGATCTTGTGAGAACTAACTCACTATCACTAGAACAGTATGACAGAAACCACCCCCATGATTTAATTATCTCCACCTGGTCCCTCCCATGACACGTGGGGTTTGTGGGGACTACAATTCAAGATGTGATTTGGGTGAGGACACAGCCAAACCCTATCATCAGCTGACAATGGAACAATCTCAGCCAACATGACCACATTCCAGATGCAGTGCTGAGTAATTTACCCACCTTTTCTAACACAAATACTACCAACCCCCAATTTATGTCATTCTCATTTTACAGAGGAGGGATCTGTCCCAGAAGTGGGATCCAGACCATGTGTTTCCACAGCCCAAGATGGTGAGCATGTTCTGCAGAGTCTATCCCACTGCCCTCATGTGCTTAGAAATTCAGATAATTGGCCCAATAACTCCTATTTCTTATCTTTTGCCCAGAGGCCGAACATTCCCAGGAGCTACAGTATGCCACCCCCGTGTTCCAGGAGGTGGCACCAAGAGAGCAAGGTGAGCCACAGCTTGGGATAAGAGATAAGAGGTGCTGGTGACTAGAGACAGGTAGTCCCTGTGATATCACAATACTCAGGGGCTTCAGGAGCCTGAGAATGGGGTGGATGCGAGCAATGCAGGCACACCATAAGGAACCAATGGCAACCAGCACCCTAGCTCCTAAAAAATCTCATCAGCGGATGGAGGGTGGGGAAGAGGGAAAGATGTGGTGGGGGAATGTCATAGAAAAAATCCAGAGAAAAGGATACAGGATCATTACTCAAACATTTCCTTCCTTTCCTCCCTCCTTCCCTCCCCACTTCTTTCCTCCCTCCCTCCCTCCCTCCCTCCTTCCCTCCTTCCTTCCTTCCTTCCTGTCTTTCTTTTTCCTTCCTTTCTTCCTTCCTTCATTCCTTCCTTCCTGTCTTTCTTTTACCTCCCCTCCCCTCCCCTCCCTTTCCTTTCCTTTCCTTTCCTTTCCTCTCTCTCTCTTTCTTTCTTTCTTTCTTTCCTTTTTCTTTCTTTTCTTTCTTTCTTTCCTGCCTTTCTTCTTTTTTTTTGAGACTCTCACTCTGTCACCCAGGCCAGAGTTCAGTGGCACAATTTCAGCTCACTGCACCCTCTACCTCTTGGGCTGAAGCAATCAACCCACCTCAAGCTCCTGAGTAGTGGGACTACAGGTGTGCACCATCATGTCTGACTAATTTTTTTTTTTTTGGTAGAGACAGGTATCTTGCTATATTGCCCAAGCTGGTCTGGAACTCCTGGGCTTGACCAATCTTCCTGCTTCAGCCTCCCAAAGTGTTGGGATTACAAGCATGAGGCATTATGCCCAGCTAACATTTTCAAAAATAAATTATTTAACACAGTCCAGGAAAAAATTAGTTAATACCTGGTTCTGTCAGGCCACCCAGCTACTAGAAATAGGATTTTTAAAAACAGCCTCGCCTGTCACATATCCTAAGGAAATTATTTTCCCTCTTAAATTTCAGAAGCCTGTGATTCTTATAAACCTGGATATGTCTATTCCGAACTCAACTTCTGAAATTTACAGAAACAAACTACATCTCAGGGTAAGATGGTTTTTATGAAGCTGATTTCCATGAACAAAAAGCAAACTTGAGGCTGAGGCAGGTGGATTACTTGAGGTCAGGAGTTCGAGACGAGCCTGGCCAACATGGCAAAAACCTGGTCTCTACTAAAAATACAAAAATTAGTCAGGTGTGGTGGTGCGTGTGTGTAGTCCCAGCTACTCAGGAGGTTGAGGCAGGAGAATCACTTGAGCCTGGGAGGCAGAGGTTGCAGTGAGCCAAGATCGTGCCACTGCACTACAGCCTGGGCGACAAGATGAGACTCCATCTCAAAAAAAAAAAAAAATGATGTTCATTAATGTTCATGATTTAGCTCACCCTCCCGATTTAACTAATGCCAAAGGTGTGCCTTGATGTGCCTTTCCCGGTCACGTTCCAGGGAGAGAGTCCACGTTGTTGAGTTGTGGGGAGGGAGAATGTTTTAGTCCCCTAGGGCTGCTGCCACAAATGACCACAGATTGGTGGCTTAGAGCAACCATTTCACAGTTCTGGAGGCTAGAAGTCCAAAACCAAGGTGTCTGTAGAGCTGTGCTCCATCCAAAATTTCTCGGGGGGAGCCTCCTTGCCTCTTCCAGCTTCTGGGGCTCCGGACATTGCTTGTGGTTGGCTCACTTCAACTTCTGCCTCTGTCTTCACATGGCCTTTTATGTTCTCTCTTGTCTCTCTCTCTCTCTTCTTCTTCCTTTTTTTTTTTTTTTTTGAGAAGGATTCTCACTCTGTTGCCCAGGCTGGAGTTCAGTGGCACCATCTCAGCTCAATTCAATCTCCACTTTCCTGATTCAAGTGATTCTCATGCCTCGGCCTCCCAAGTAGCTGGGATTACAGGCACCCACCACCACACCTGGCTAATTTTTGTGTTTTTAGTAGAGATGGGGTTTCACCATAGTGGCCAGGCTGGTCTCGAACTCCTGACCTCAGATGATCCGCCTACCTCAGCCTCCCAAAGTGCTGGAATTACAAGTGTGAGCCAATGTGCCCGGCCCTGAATTGCTTTAGTAAAGAAAGGGTCTCCCAGAATAAATTCATCTGAACATGCATCCTTCTCTGAGCCTTCTGACTCTTCAGTATTCTCACACCTGTCTGGCATCTCCATGATATTTTCCACTGGTCACCACTGTCCAATAGAAATATAATGTCAGCCACATGGGCATACTTTTCACTCTTTCTAGTAGACACAATAAAAAAATGAAAAGATGGCCGGGCATGGTGGCTCACGCCTATAATCCCAGCACTTTGGGAGGCTGAGGTGGGTGGATCACTTGAGGTCAGGAGTTCAAGAGCAGCTTGGCCATCATGGTGAAACCCCGTCTCTACTAAAAATACAAAAAAATTAGCTGGGCATAGTGGTGGGTGCTTGTAATTCCATCTACTTAGGAGGCTGAAGCACAAGAATTGCTCAAACCTGGGAGGCGGAGGTTGCAGTGAGCCGAGATTGCACCACAGCACTCCAGCCTGGGCAACAGAGTGAGACCTATGTTAAAAAAAGAAATGAAAGAAAAGAAGAAAAAAAAAAAAAAAAAAGAAAGAAAAGGAAGGAAGGAAGGAAGAAAACGAGAAAAGAAGAGAAACAGGCAAAATGAATTGGAATAATATATTTTATTTAACCCAGCATATCCAAAAATCCTGTCATTTTAACAAGTACAACTACCCTATTTCCCTCAGAATGTAGTATTGCCTCTGGTTTGCTGTGGATCTTGTATTAAACCACTCAGCTGTGGAGTCCTGTGGGATCCAAGCTTCAAGGAGACCCATCATGCATGTTTAGGACCAGTTCCAGGTGTCCTTGACATGACGCTAAACCTCCATTTCCTTTTTCTTTTTTGGAGACGGAGTCTGACTCTGTCGCCCAGGCTGGAGTGCAATGGTGCGATCTTGGCTCACTGCGACCTCCGCCTCCCAGGTTCAAGCGATTCTCCTGCCTCAGCCTCTCAAGTAGCTGGCATTACAAGCATGTGCCACCGTCCCCGGCTAATTTTTTTTTTTTTTTTTGAGACGGAGTCTCGCTGTGTCGCCCAGGCTGGAGTGCAGTGGCGCGATCTCGGCTCACTGCAAGCTCCGCCTCCCGGGTTCACGCCATTCTCCCGCCTCAGCCTCCGAGTAGCTGGGACTACAGGCGCCCGCCACCACGCCCGGCTAGTTTTTTGTATTTTTAGTAGAGACGGGGTTTCACCATGTTAGCCAGGATGGTCTCGATCTCCTGACCTCGTGATCCACCCGCCTCGGCCTCCCAAAGTGCTGGGATTACAGGCTTGAGCCACCGCGCCCGGCCTAATTTTTATATTTTTAGTAGAGACAGGGTTTTGCCATGTTGGCCAGGCTGGTCTTCAACTCCTGACCTCAAGTGATCCGCCCACCTCGGCCTCCCAAAGTGCTGGGATTACAGGCGTGAGCCACCTTGCCTGGCCCTCCATTTCCTGATGTAGTCTTAAATCCACATTCACCGCCTTAGCGCGCTCAGACCCACGCTGCTGTAGGCTCCCCTGGCTCCTGGAGGAGTGCACCCGCAGACGCTGCAGTCTTTGTGTGGCCCAGCATCAGGAACTGCCCTTCCCCCGTCAGGCTCCGCTGAGACCTGACCCTGGTTATTAAGCTATAAGGGAGACAGGGGTGGATCTTAAAGAAGACAAGCAAAATATAGTGAAGCAAATAAAATGGTGGTTCCCAGGGGCTGGGGTCCGGGGACAATTAGGAGTGACTGGCTAACGGGTACAGCGTTTCAGTTTGGGAAGACAAAAAAGTTCTGGAAAAAAGATGGAAAGTGGTGATGGTTGCACAATAATATGAGTTTTGTTTTTGTTGTTTTTTGAGACAGAGTCTCTCTCTGTCCCCCAGGCTGGAGTGCAGTGGTATGACCTAGGCTCACTGCAACCTCTGCCTTCCAGGTTCAAGCGATTCTTGTGCCTCAGCCTCCCGAGTAGCTGGGATTACAGGCACCACCACCACACCCAGTTAATTTTTGTATTTTTAGTAGAAATGAGGTTTCACCATGTTGGCCAGGCTGGTCTCAAACTGCTGACCTCAAGTGATTTGCCTGCCTCGGTCTTCCAAAGTGCTGGGATTACAGGTGTGAGCCATTGTGCCGGTCAATATGAATGAATGTTTTTAATCCCATTGAATTACACACCTAAAATTGGTTAAAATGGTAAATTTTATGTTAGGTATAACTTACCACAATAATTTAAAAAATATTGTGAGGCGCCTGCCTCACGTGAGGTCTTCTAAGAAGAGGGGCTGTTCTCCTTCTCAAGAGAGCTTGCGGGCTTTGGGAGTTTCATATTCTCAAATGTCCACATCCCAAGGCCTACCCAGCCCCTGTCAGTGTCAGAAGTTAGCAGAACACAACTGCTAGACGTGCTCATTCCATCTCCTCCTTGGTTGCCCCACCATTTTGATCAGATCCTGGAACTGGCTTTCAGCACAGTCTTCCAGCTGGCTGTGATAAATGAGGGTGGCTTAAACCCTATCCTTGGGGTTTCACAGCTTGCCCTGAACTGGTAGCCTCTCATTTTCTCCTTGCAAAGCTTCTAAGGCAGCTAAGAGACGCCAACTAGCTTCACAATCCACATAATTAGCATTGCCCCAAACTTTTCAAGTGCTGGAATGCTGGCATTCACTGCCTCTTTTCTTTCTAAACCTCATTCCACATGGCAAGGGAAGGTCTTAGGAACTGTGGAGCTGTGGTGTGCTAAGGGTTCTCACTGCCTACCTATCACCAGCAAGGGAGTCCTTGTTGCCATCCATTTCTAGGGGTTCATTTGTTCCCTGAGGCTGCTTTCTAGGGCCTTCTGGTCCTGTCTTTTATCCTGGACTAGACCTGAAAGCAGAGCCTGAAATAAGGCCTTCTGTGCAAATCATTTACGTAGGAGGTGGCCCTAGGAAGCAGGCCCAGTGCGCCACAGGAAAAGCCAGTACAGGGTGTTTTGCTGAGTTGCGCACTGTGGTGGGCAGCTGGATGTGAGTCCACTGGAATCTTCTGAAGAGTCCAAGAGCCTCTTCTCAGTATTGTCCACTTGAGGATTGATAGTGAGAGGTATTTATCCATTGGTGTCCAGCCCTCATTGGTTGAGGATCATCCCAGGAAGTGACACCTCCCCCACTTCTAGACTAGCATGTGGGTATTCCAAGCAGGCTTCCCTCAGTGTCTCACCCCAGGCACTGCAAACACCCCAGGACAGAAAGTGAACATGTGTATTATGCAGTTGAAGCAAGAAGCTATCAGTGCGAAGTGAGTAGACACTCAGATGCAGCTGGGTCAGAGGGAAGGCCCAGGGATATGACGCAGGACACAGAGGTGGCTGATACACCACCTCCCAACATTTCCTCTATCACAACAACTACAACAATGGCAACAATAGGGCTGGGTGTGGTGGCTCACGCCTATAATCCCAATACCCTGGGAGGCCAAGGCAGAAGGATTGCTTGAGCCCAGGAATTCAAGACTAGCCTGGGCAATGTGGCAAAATCCTGTCTCTACAAACAATACAAAAATTAGCCAGGCATCACTGCCACTAAAATTAGCATGTCTGTAGGCCCAGCTACTCAGGAGGCTGAGCTGGGAGGACTGCTTGAGACTGGGAGGTCAAGGCTTCAGTGTACCACTGCACTCCAGCCTAGGCAAGAGAGTGAGGCCCTGTCTCAGTAGGTAAATAAATACATTAATTAATTAAAAATGACAACAATAATATATGTATTGAGCTTATAGCATGTTCCAGGTACTATTACTAAGTGCTTTGTGTGCCTGTCCTCGTATAGTCCCACAATACCTCTTTGGGGCAGGTACTTTTTTTCTTTTTCTTTTTTTTTTTGAGACGGAGTTTTGCTCTTGTTCCCCAGGCTGGAGTGAAATGGCGCAATCTTGGCTCACTGCAACCTCTGCCTCCCGAGTTCAAGTGATTCTCTTGCCTCAGCCTCCTGAGCAGCTGGGACATGACACCACACCTGGCTAATTTTGTATTTTTAGTAGAGATGGGGTTTCACCATGTTGGCCAGGCTGGTCTCGAACTCCTGATCTCAGGAGATCCACCTGCCTCAGCCTACCAAAGTGCTGGGATTACAGGTGTGAGCCACCGTGCCTGGCCTGGGGCAGGTACTCTTATTTCCCTCTTTTCATACAAAAAGAAACTGACTCACAAGTTCATTCAGCTAACACCTGTTGGAAACAGGAAAGGAACTCAGATCTGAGTGACACCAGAGCCCACACTTCTTTTCTTCTTCTTCTTCTTTTTTTTTTTGGTGGGGGGACAGGGGCTCACTCTCTTGCCCAGGCTGCAGTACAATGATGGGATCACAGCTCACTGCAGTCTTGACCTTCCTGGCTCAAGTAATTCTCCCACCTCAGCCTCCTGGGTACCGGGGGCCACAGATGCATGCCACTACGCCTGGCTAATTTTTGTATTTTTTTAGAGACGGGGTTTTGCCACGTTGGCCAGGCTGGGCTCAAGCAATCCTCCCACCTCAGCCTTAAGCCCAGGCTTAAGCTACTGGGCTCAAGTAATCCTCCCATCTCAGCCTCCCAAAGTGTTGAGATTATAGGTATGAGCCACCACACCGGGCCAAGCCCACACTTCCAACCACTACCTTGTTAACATTCCAGGGTGGACAACTGGATATTGAGGGCTTATCGGATCAGAAAAGTCATCAGATCAGAATTATCAAGATCAGCAAGGATGCAGGGACCTGGGGCCCACACATGCTCCCTGAAGATGCCCCTTTGTCAAGTGGCAAAGCCAATGGGAGGAAAGTGGGAGAGATCACCCAAACAGGCAGAAGGAAGCACCGTCATGCGTTGCTTAATGACAGAGATAGGTTCTGACAAATGCGTGTCATTAGGCAATTCCACTGTGTGCACACCAGTGTATTTACACAAACCCAGATGGTATCCACTACTCCACACCTGGCTATACGGTAACCTATTGCTTCTAGTCTACACACCTGAAGCCATGTTACTGTACTGAATACTGGAGGCAATTGCAGCACAATGGTATTTTTGTATCTAAACATAGAAAAGCTGCAGTAAAAATATGGTATGATTTTAGGGGCCACTGTCACATACGTGGTTCGTGGTTGACTGAAACGTTGCTAGGCAGTACGTGACTGCATCTGAAAAATGCATGCAGAGGAGGGCTGGGCATGGGCAATGGTTATGGACAAGGAGGTAGGTTGTGTGAGTGTTCAGGCCTGTGGGCAGGATTCATGATTGTGTGAGGCCAGGGGACATCCAGGTAGGCACAAGAACGCATGTTGGCACACACAGGCCCTGGCCAAGTGGTAGAATCTTTTTTTTTTTTTTGAGACAGAGTCTCGCTCTGTCGCCCAGGTTGGAGAGTGCAGTGGCGTGATCTCAGCTCACTGCAACCTCTGCCTCCCAGGTTCAAGCGATTCCCCTACGTCAGCCTCCCGAATAGCTGGGATTACAGGCATGCACCACCACACCCGGCTAATTTTTGTGTTTTTGATAGAGATGAGCTTTCACCATGTTGGCCAGACTGGTCTTGAAATCTTGACCTCAAGTGATCCACTCACCTTGGCCTCCCAAAGTGCTGGGATTACAGGTGTGAGCCACCGCACCCGGCCAGGTGGCAGAATCTTGACTCCAAGAGAGTTCTGACAAAAGAAATAAAATATCATAGCCTTGAAATAATATTTAACATTTTAAAGGTAAGCTTTCTCCATTCGCACTTCTGACACCAAATGTGTGGGTTTTTTTCCACACCGAAAACCAATTCTCCAACTCTCTGGACACCAATAATTCAATCCTGACATTAACTATCAGGAGTACTATCAGACCCCATAGGTTAAGGGCTCAGTCCTACAAGACTGCCCCCCAACTCAGATGCCAATCACAAGTCGAGAAGGCTGAGGTATGAGGATCACTTGAGCCTAGGAAGCAGAGGCTGCAGTGAGCCGAGACTGCACCACTGCAGTCCAGCTGGGGTGACAGAGCAAGACCCTGTGTCAAAAAAAAAAAAAAAAAAAAAAGCATAGTATTGGTATATGAGGTATTGGTACATAATTGAACAAGTAGAACAATGGAACAAAAAGTCCGGATGTAGTTCTAAATATATACAGTAACTTAGTATAGGATAAATATGGCATCTTAAATCAATGGGGAAAAGATGGATTATTCAATATATTGTAAAAACTTGAGAACCACATTAAAAAAATTGGTCCCCTACCTCATTCTTTACAACAAAATTAATTCAGATAGATGTGGTCACAGAAGTGCTAGAAGAATATGTGGGGGATTTAAAAATAATCTTGAGGTGGGGAAGACTTCTATGGGTATGACTCACAACCCAGAAGACATAAAAGATTGTTAAATTTAATTAGATAAAACATTTAATTAGATGAGACATTTAAAAATTACATTTAGAAATCATAAACTAAATCCAAAGAATAACTAGGGACCGGCCGCAGTGGCTTCCATCTGTAATCCCACGAGGCAGGTGATCACCTGAGGTCGGGAGTTTGAGACCAGCCTGGCCAACACGGTGAAATCCTGTCTCTACTAAAAATACAAAAATTAGCTGGGTGTGGTGGTGCACACCTGTAGTCCCTGCTACCGGGGAGACTGAAGCATGAGAATTGCTTGAACCTGGGAGGTGGAGGTTGCGGTGCGGCAAGATAGTGCCACTGCATTCCATCCTGGGCGACAGAGCAAGACTCCATCTCAAAAAAAAAAAAAAAGAAAGAATAGGGAGAAAACACATGATGTGTTGCATAATAACATTTCAGTCATTCATGGACCAAATATAAAACAGGGGTTCCATAAAACTATAATACCATGTTTTTACTGTACCTTTTCTATGTTTAGACACATTTAGATACACAAATATTTACCATTGTGCTACAATTGCCTAGTGTTCAGTAGCATGCTGTACAGGTTTATCCCTAGGAGGAACAGACTATCCCATACACCCTAGGCATGTAGCAGACTATGCCATCTAAGTTTGTGTGAGTACACGCTATGATGTTCAAACAGTGACCTCCACCGTTAAGCGATGCATGACTGTATTTTGAGCCCAGGTCTCAGATACTGTATGAAGTTTCATAATATTATGAGCTTTTACAAATCATTAAGAGAAAGACCAATAAACCAGTAGAAAACTGGGAAAAGGTGGCATCTGCAGGGTAACACCAGGGCAGCACAGAAATCTTGCTGGGATGAGGAGTTGCAAACATGTGTGGTCGACCTTTTGGCTTTCTGCCTCTTCTACTCTCAGGGATGGTGAATCATGACCTAAAGTAGTTGTCTTTTCTCAGTGTTGCTTCTTCCCAAGGGGAGACCTGACCAGAGGAATGATCAACAGTGGATTTGTGATGCCTGGAGCTCATTTCCTTCTTTCTCCTTAACTATCCTGGAAGGAAACGGACTAGTGCCTTATCTCTGACTCTTCCACAGCACACACCCGCCACCAGAGACAGTAACTGAGATCTGCAGTAGCACAGAAACTTAGAGGTTAGAAAAATTAGACACCTAAGGATTTCATGACTCCAGACCTGTTTCCTTAGCATAATACCACACCAGTAAGTGAAATACAACTTATGAAATTTTGTAAATAAATTCTATAAAATTTTTGGTAAAAATTTATCATTAAAAAATTATTAAAAGCAATTGGGTTGGAAGGAAGTTCTGTCAAAATACAATCCAGGTGTGCAGTTCTCTGCTAAATTTAGAAGTGGTTACCACTGAGGCAGTCTCAAAAAAAGCATAGGAGGACTTTATTGGGTGATGCAAATTTTCTACATTGCCTTTGTAGAGATGGTTATACATTTGTCAATACTCATTAATTTGTACATTTAAAAGAGGTAAATTTATTGTATGTAAATTGTATCTTAATGAAACTGATTAAAACACACATACAAACCCCAGACCCTCTGCAGTCCTGAATTTGAATGGAAAATATTGGTGTGAACTCATGATGAATTTTTTATTTTATTTATTATTATTTTGGAGATGGAGTCTCACTCTGTTGCCCAGGCTGGAGTGCAGTGGCGTGATCTCGGCTCACTGCAACCTCCGCCTCCCAGGTTCAAGCAATTCTCCTGCTTCAGCCTCCCAAGTAGCTGGGATTACAGGCACCTGCCACCACGCCTGGCTAATTTTTGCATTTGTAGTAGAAACGGGGTTTCACCATGTTGGCCAGGCTGGTCTCGAACTCCTGACCTCAAATGATCCACCTGCCTTGGTCTCCCAAAATGCTGGGATTACAGGCGTGAGCCACTGCGACTGGCCTTATTTTTTATTTTCTTTTGAGACAGGGTCTTGCTCTGTTGCCCAGGCAGGAGTACAGTGGAATGATCCAGGCTCCCTGCAGCTTCGATCCCCCGGGCTCAAGCCATCCACCCCCATCAGCTCCCCAAGTAGCTGGGACTACAGGCCTGAGCCACTATGCCTGGCTAATTTTCAAAGTTTTTTTTTAGAGATGTGGTCTATGTTGCCCAGGCTGGTCTCGAACTCTAGGGCTCAAGTGATCCTCCTGCCTCAGCCTCCCAAAGTATTGGGATTACAGGTATGAGCCACCACATCTGGCCAATTTTTTTTTTTTTTTTTTTTTTCAGGGAAGAAATACACACTCTCCTATATTTGCTAGCTGTTAATACTGGAAAGGCCTAGAAACAAAGATTGTCTTCTATCAATGAGCATTCCTAGTACCCAAAGTATGGTGTCCACTTTTTTCCAATTAAAAAAAACCCAGAGCTCCTTGGAATAACATGGAAATATACAATCTCTACAGTAGTTATTAGATAGCGAGGAAATTATCAAAGACTAGTAAGGTGTGTCAAAAAGACTTGAGGCTGGCCAGGCACAGTGGCTCACACTTGTAATCCCAGCACTTTCGGAGGCTGAGGTGGGCACATCACCCTGAGGTCAGGAGTTCGAGACCAGCATGGCCAATATGGTGAAACTTTACTAAAAATACAAAAAATTAACCGGGTGTGGTAGCGGGTGCCTGTAATCCCAGCTACTCAGGAGGCTGAGGCAAGGAGGCTTGAACCCGGGAGGCAGAGGTTGCAGTAGGCCAAGATCGCACCATTGCACTCCAGACCGTGTGACAGAGCAAGACTGTTTCCAAAAAAAAAAAAAAAAGACTTGAGGCCAACTTGAAGAGGCTCCCATTGGCCAAAGATGGGACAATCTGAGCATCAAAAGGAATAACTTTAAATAATCCAGCATTTATCCTACCTTTCCCATATCTCTACGTAAGCAAATACTCGGTGAGAAGCTTTTCTTCATAGAAGTACTCTAGCAAATGGCTGGGTGCGGTGACTCACGCCTGTAATCCCAGCACTTTGGGAGGCCGAGGCAGGCGGATCACCTGATGTTGGGAGTTTGAGACCAGCCTGACCAACATGAAGAAACCCTGTCTCTACAAAAAATACAAAATTAGCCAGGCATGGTGGTGCATGCCTGTAATCCCAGCTACTCAGAAGGCTGAGGCAGGAAAATCACTTGAACCTGGGAGGCGGAGGTTGCAATGAGCCGAGATCGCGCCATTGTACTCCAGCCTGGGCAACAAGAGCGAAACTCCATCTCAAAAAACAAAAAAACAAAAAAAACCCCAAAAAAGTACTCTAGCAAACAAGGAAGAGAGAAAATCACCATTTTGCAAGCTTTAATGAACTCACCACTTGAGGTATTATTAATCAGTGGTTGCTGGCAACTCCAAAAAAGAAATAACCACTCACTACTACCACTTCCTTTTTTTTTTTTTTTTTTTTTTTGAGACGGCGTCCCACTCTGTCACCCAGACTGGAGTACAATGGCGCAATCTCGGTTCACTGCAACCTCTGCCTCCTGGGTTGAAGCGATTCTCCTGCCTCAGCCTCCCAAGTAGCTGGGATTACAGGCGCCCACCACTACACCCAGCTAATTTTTTGTATTTTTAGTAGAGACAGCGTTTCACGGTGTTGGCCAGGCTGGTCTCGAACTCCTGACCTCAGGTAATCCACCTGCCTTAGCCTCCCAAAGGGCTGGGATTACAAGTGTGAGCCACCACGCCTGGCCAACTCAGTGCTATTATTTCATCTCTTACCACTTAAAGTTTTTTCTAAACAGGAGAATTATAAACCAAGTCTCAGATGCCATAAACTTATGTATCTGTCAGAGAAGGATTTTTTTAAAAAGAAAAATATAAACACCATTATCACACCCAAGAAAATTGTAAGTAACTCCTTGATATCATGTAGTGCTATTTTTTTAATGTGATAATGGTGTGGTTATTAACAAAAGATCCTTAAATATTTCCAGATTAAATGGTATCTGCTCTCTGCCTTGCAATAATATTCAAGGAGGCCAGGTGAGGTGGTTCATGCCTATAATCCCCATATTTTGGGAGGCTGAGACAGGAGGACCACTTGAGCCTGGGAGTTTGAGAGCAGCCTGGGCCACATAGTGAGACCCTGTCTCATATATTAATATATCAATTTAAATAAATAACTGAAATAATATGGAAGGGCAGTATTGGTGGATGAGGTGGGACTGGCCAAATTGTTGGTGCTAGATAATCAGTACACGGGATTAGTACTATTAATTATATGTCTGTTTTAAAAATTCTCCATAAAAAAAAAAAAAAAGGCATAAAATAACCAAAACGAGGCTGGGTGCAGTGGCTCACGATTGTTATCCTACCACTTTAGGAGGTCAAGGCGGGAGGACTGCTTGAGGCTTGGAGCGCAAGACCAGCTTAGCCAACATGGTGAGACTGTGTCTCTACAAAAAAATTAAAATTAAAGTTAAAAATAAAAAAGAGAAAAACCTACCAAGTAAAATCAATTAAGATAAGTTAGCCAAACTTTTGAAATATTTTACAGACACTGTCAGTTGGAATTTTTGTCAAGTTGGTAACAATGGGATATTTTACACAATCATATCAACACAGAAAAGATTTCTTATAAACATAGATATTAGACAGGAAACAAACCGCAATAGATGACATCTAACATATATTTTAGTTTGCTTTTCAAAAATCCATAAATACTCTAAGTTTTAAAAGTTTATTTTTAGGTTAATTTTTGATACCTGACAGTATAGATGTGGCAGATTCCATAAAGACCTTTTCCTTCCTGGTAACAAAGCCCATTTCTGAGAGAGGAAGATACTATCGCAGCCTCAAGGAATAAATTGTTTGATCTAAATCATTTTCATTCCCTTGGAGAGTAATTTGTCTAGAAATCATCATTTGACTTAGTTCTGACCAAAGAGATGTAAAGACATCTTCCAACTGGGATGTCTGGAAAAGTTTTTACTTTCCTAATTTAAAAAGGAAGAGTCTTGGCTGACTAGCTCTTGTCTCTTTAACTTTTCTCCTAACTAGATACACAGCCACCTATGATCCTGAAGCGACAATTCTAAAGATAAACACCAGCGTACGAAAAGATGGCAGAACAGAAAGTGCGTCCCTGGGTCCCTAACTATAGGAACAGTAATACTCGCTTTGGACAGTCTACCCTGTAGCGTTCTTGTATATGAGAAAAACAAACCCCAATTTGCTTAATCCAGTATAGATTTTTGTTTCTTGTAGCTGAACATATTCCTGATACAATGAAAGACATCAAAAATATAAACACTGAATGAAAGCAAGCACCACAAATGTCCACTTCATAAGTGCAAAGGGGCTAGAAATAAATCTGAGTGAACATAAGACAACCAAATTAGGAAAGAAGAATATTTATTATACAAATATAAAAATCTATACATTCTTAGCTGATGATATATACTTAATCAAAAAGTCTTTTAATTTGGATATATGCATCATTTCCTTCATTGTCGTGTCTCTGCTTCTCAGATGTATTAATCCATTCTCCAAAGTAGTTTCAGTGATCAAAACTGTGAAGAGGATACTCATTTCATCATACCTAAGAACAAAGTAGTTAAATAGACACATGAGCACAAATGTAAATGATAAATTCCTCCATGTTGCCAGCTGTCATGCCAGTGTCCATGCACTCTCAAGAGTCACAAACTCAGTCAGGGCTTGAGGGTGATCAAAAAAACCCAACATTTGTAAAGTTCTGAATCGTATTTAAAGTAAACTTTTCAGACAGTTTCTAACTTATTGCTAGAGCTGAAAAGTCATAAAATAAAATCAAATCTGAGAATAAACACTGGTACCTCAACACATCATTTGGGCATTTGGGGTGATATCACAGATGAACCTCATAATCTCCGCCTTTTGGTTCTTGGACGCAATCTGAGAACAATTATTTTAGATGGAAGTCTCTTACAATAAACAATATTATAATAAAGATGCAATTTGGTATAACAAATTATACGGAAGTCTCTTACAATAAACAATATTATAATAAAGATGCAATTTGGTATAACAAATTATACCAAAATCATGTTTCATTTATTACTGAGTATGTTAGCTTATAGCTTCTAGTTCAGTAATAACCAAACAGACAGACGCACAGCTGACCTTCTGTATGCTTACCAAGTCACACTATCTCATTACTGTTTCTTTCTTTTGTAGGACTCCATCAGAAACTTTTTATTTCTCTGTTTATTGTCTATTTTGTCCTCCTAGAACATAAGCCATAGTATGGCCAGGCGTGGTGGCTCATGCCTGTAATCTCAGCACTTTGGGAGGCCGAGGTGGGCGGATCACGAGGTCAGGAGTTCGAGACCAGCCTGGCCAACATAGTGAAACCCCATCTCTATTAAAACTACAAAAAATTAGCTGGGCATGGGGTGCCTGTAATCTCAGCTACTAGGGAGGCTGAGGCAGGAGAATCACTTGAACCCGGGAGGCAGAGGTTGCAGTGAGCCGAGATCACACCATTGCACTCCAACCCGGGAGACAGTGTGAGACTCTGTCTAAAAAAAAAAAAAAAAGAATAGTAAATTTTTCTATCTTGTTCACTACTATATCAAAGTGCATAAAATATAGTAGGTACCTAATAATATTTTCATAAAAATATCCTGGGACAACAAAACCTTTACCATATAAAGAACAACTGCAACTTGATAATGTCCACATGGCTCAAAGTATAAGATTTTAGAACCTGAGAGGACAAGAAAGTTCAAGTGCTGCCCCTTCATTTTATATGTAATAAAACCATTAGATGCTCTAATTATAGAAAACTACTTTTCTTTGGACATCATCTGAAAGGTGTATTTTTTTTTTTTTTTGAGAAGGAGTCTTGCTCTGTTGCATAGGATGGAGTGCAGTGGCTTGATCTCAGCTCACTGCAACCTCTGCCTCCTGGGTTCAAGCAATTCTCCTGCCTCAGCCTCCCAAATAGCTAGGACTACAGGCACAAGCCACCATTGTTGGGTAATTTTTTGTATTTTTAGTAGAGACGGTGTTTCGCTATGTTGGCCAGGTTGGTCTTGAACTCCTGACCTCAGGTGATCCGCCCACCTTGACCTCCCAAAGTGCTGGGATTACAGGTGTGAGCCACTATGCCTGGCCTGGAAGGTGTATTTTAACAAATTTTCAGAGAACTGAAGATCAAAACACAATGCTTCACAACTTTTCACCCAAAAGATACGCATTCAACGCAAAAAGTTTTAAAAAAATAACAAGAATGGATTATTTAAAAACAACAATTAATGAAATAGCATGGGGTGAGACTAGACACAGACAGCTCAATTAGGAGATGATTTCAATAATCCAGGCAAGAGATATTGTTGACTCTAGCTTGGGTAGTGGCAGCGAAGACAGAGATGGATTTGAGATACATTTAGAAGGCAAGCTTACAGCATTTGGTGATGGACTAGATATAGAGTATAAGGAAAAGGGAGGAGTTAAGGATGACAGCCAGTTTCTCTGTCTTGAGCAATTGGGTGAACAGAGGTGCCAATCCCTTAGAAGACTAGAATAGACTATCCCTCCAGAATAGAATTCCTTTCCACTCAGTCTCGGAATGGACCACAATGCCAGCAAAGACAGGCATTCCACTCATATTCCTTCAGTCTTGATTCAACACATGCTGTCTACATACATACTTTCATCCATAAGTGGATAAGCTGAGGTATACAAACTTCATGCCATTAAGTCTTGGAACTGCACATGGCATGTGCTCAAACACACTTTGCTGAATCCTGTTCCCTGCTGTAGCAATGAACTAAGTATACATAGTTCTGTAAAAGGGGAAGTGAGGAATAATTTAAAATTATATTTTATATATAAATTTAGAAAAGATTTGTTTCTGTAATTCATAAGGAGACATAATCAAAAACTGTTGAAGAAATACACTCTTTAATGATAATACAAGTCTTACTTTGAATAAAGTTGTTCCAATGAGGACTGCATAGTTTCCAAATAACCAGGCCACACAGAAATTCCATTTTCTAGTAACTCATTAAATAGCCCTTGACAAACCTAGAAAGAAATAGAAAAACTTCAAATATGAAAGAAATAATGATAGTTAAGAGTGATTATCCTATTTTTGTGAAGCCACAGATCACCCTCTTCAATCTCTAAAATGGGTATGTTTCTTTATGTGATGTTAATGTTTATAACTTCCATATCATATACTTCATAAATTGTATACTTCTGAAAATGAAGTAAGCATTGCAAAGCTGAGTACTAAATGCCAATCTTCTGAGAAATCTGTATGCCAAATAAGAATTTTTATTATCATCATTCAAAACACAAAATCAAAACAGATTCTGTCAGAAAAAAAACCAGGAGATGCAAAGGGCTGTATGAACTCAGAGCCCTCATCTGAGAGGTGAGACCTGAGCCCTAGGTTATACCACCAAGTCAGGAAGAGGAAGAAGAGCCAGGAAAGAAAAAGGATGAGGAAAAGGAGAGGAGTACTCCAGAAGCCAACCATGGAAATTGTTTCGAGACTGATCAACCAATTTCACTGGAATGCTGGAGACAAAAGCTTGACTGGAAATACAGAAGTAATGATGAATAAATGACATAGTAAACTTTACTGTTTTCTTAACAAGCAATAGGGAAACAAAACAAAGCATAATTTAAAACCCCCTTAACAGTCTAGCACCAACAGTCCAGAGCAGGGTTCCTTACCCTGGCACTGCTGACCCAGGGTGTTTAGCAGCATTCCTGGCCTCCAGGAGAGGCCCGCAGCACCCTCCCACTCTTAGGACAACCACAAATCTCTCCAGACGTTACTAAATGGTGACTGAGCTACATCACCCTAGGAGTTTCCTAGCTGTAAGTGTATTAGGGAGGCTGCCATACCCTCGGAGAAAATGTGGGACATAAGCCAGTATCTTCTTTGAGTTCACTATCTCCCATCTTCCCAGACCTCTCCACAGAAGCCAGGGTCAGAAAGCTGGGGGACTCTCAAAGTCTTTAAATCTTTTTAGTGTCCACGTTCACGTCTGGACTGGGTCTCAATTACCCAGACAGAAATGATGACTGCTGAAGGAGTCTCTGGAACGAAATGAAAGCCATCCCCCATGGCTTTTCTTAAGAGTATTTAATCATCAGAACAAATTAGAAAAATCAAATCATATATCTAGAATATTTGAATATAGTCAGTTATCAAAAGTGTTAAGTTCAAAGGGGAAAGGCTAGGCACGGTGGCTCACGCCTGTAATCCCAGCACATTGGGAGGCCGAGGTGGGTGGATCACTTGAAGTCAGGAGTTAGAGACCAGCTTGGCCAACATGATGAAACCCTGTCTCTACTAAAAATACTAAAAAATTAGCCAGGTGTGGTCACCTGTAATCCTATCTACTAGGGAGGCTGAGGCAGGAGAATTGCTTGAACCTGGGAGGCAGAGTTTGCAGTGAGCCGAGATCGTGCCACTGCACCCTGATTAGGGATGTTAGGTTGAGCATCCCTAATCAGAAAACCCAAAATCCAAAATGCTCCAAAACCTGAAACCTTGAGTTCAAAGGAAATGCTCATCAGAACATTTAAGATTTTGGATTTTTGGATTAGAGATGCAAATATACCAAAAAAATCCGAGATCCAAAACAGTCCTGGTCCAAAGTGTTTTGGACAATACTCAACCTGTAATTAAAATCATGACATTTAAACTCATTTAACTCACCTGTCTTAGTTCCAATGTGGGGCCTCTTCCTACATCCAAAGCAACCTTAATAGGGGCTAAACAAGGGTGAAGTTTAAGTACCTAAGGCAATTAAATGGGGGAAGGAGAAGACAGGAAAGGGGGAAAAAAGCATAGTTTGTTTAAATATAACAAAAGTTTAAATATAACACAAGTATTAACAAACACAGTTTCTTAACAGTTACAATTTTCTGTGTGAAAACAGAAGTTAGCTGAGGTCATAAAAACACCATGTAATAACATACTCAGCTGCCTCCAGATCTCTCCACTTAGATGTTTGACAGAAAGAAATTAAATTGGCCAGGCATGGTGGTGCATGCCTGTAATGCCAGCACTTTGGGAGGCTGAGGCAGGTGCATTCCTTGAGCTCAGGAGTTTGAGACCAGCCTGGGCAACACGGTGAAAACTTCTATCAAAAAAACAACAACAAAAAATTAGCTGGGTGTGGCACACACCAGTAGTCCCAGCAACTCAGGTGGCTAAGGTGGGAAGAATGCTTGACCTGGGAGGTCAAGGCTGCAGTGAGCCCAAGATCATGCCACTGCATTCCAGTCTGGGGGACAGAGTGAGATCCTGTCTCAAAAAAAAAAAAAAAAAAAAAAAAAAACAACAACAACAAAAAACAAATTAACCTGAGACCTTCCCATTTTCTGACAACTCCCTCAGTCAAAATGCTTCTTCCAAGCATCACTTTGGACCCTACCAGCCAGGGCCACGTGGCTTAGCATTTCAACTTTCTCTCTCTTGTCAAAAACTACTGTTCCTCTCTTTATATATATATATTTTTTAATTAAAAAATTAATTTTTTTTTTTTTTTTCCAGACAGGGTCTGGCTCTGTTGCCCAGGCTAGAATGCTCCACTCACTGCCTCACTGCAACCCCCGTCTCTGGGCTCAAGCCATCCTCCCCCTTCAGCCTCCTAAGTAGCAGGGACTACAGGTGCCCACCACCATGCCCAGCTAGTTTTTAGTATTTTTTTTTGTAAAGACAAAGTTTTGCCATGTTGCCCAGACAGACTGGTCTCCAACTCCTGACCTGAATGATCCACCCACCTTGGCTTCCCAAAGTGCTGGGATTACAGGCGTGAGCCATTCAGCCCAGCCTGCTCTTCTCATTCATTAATTCATCCAACAAACATTTTAATGCCTCTGATACCAGGAATAGTTCCAGGTGCTAGGGGCAAAAATCTCTGTCTCTCGTGGCAGGGAGAAACAGACAATAAAAATAAGTAAATAATATATGTGAAGGTGGTAGGTGCTAAAAAAGGAAGAAGATGGAACATGCTGGCAAGGGGCAGGCTGGGCGAGGTTTTCAGCAACTTTAAGGTGGTCAGAGAAGGTCCTTTCCCTATGGTGACACTTGAGAGGACACTTGAAAGGACACTTGAAAGGAGGTGGGGGGACAAGACGTGGATGATGGAGAAAGAGCACTCTAGGCAATGGGGAATACAAATGACGGCTCTGAGCTGGCAGCATCTCCGGCATGTTCTAGAAATAGCAAGGTCAGTGCTGTTGGAGCAGACTGAGTGAGGTGGAGAATAGCAGATCAAAAAGAGGGCTTCGGTTTTTCCTGAGTGAGATGAGCAGCTTTCCCGGAAGGCTCTGAGCAGAGGAGCAACACAACATGCACCTTTGAACAGAGCCACTCTATCGGGGGAGGAGGGGTGGCGGTGGCTTATAGCAGGGTGGTAGCAGGGGACAGGCTAGGAAGTGGTCAGACTCAGGATATGTTTTGAAGTTAGAGTCAAACAGGATTTGCTGACGGTTTGGAAGTGGAGTATAAGAAAAATAAAGGATTCCTTTCTTTATTAGCTACATACCATTTATAACCCCCATCCCCCAGAACAATTTCTATAATCAGACTTCTCCATGGCTATAGCAGGCTAAATGAACACTGTATAAATTACTTAACTAAGCAGAGTGGTTTCCTACAAACTCATGGTTTCCAATCCCAGCTGAACACTCAACTCAACATTACTTGTTAAAACTTTTGATTTGGGGCAGCTTCCTTTTATCTTCAAAGGGTATATGACTATTCCCCACTCGTGCCATTTAAACCCCCACTCTTCCACCTTTAAACTAATAGTGCCTCCTAAATCCCTGAGAAAACAGAGGGTATCAGTAAAATGTCCTTCAAAGGCCAAAAAGCCCAGTAGCCTTTTTATTATCTCACTATCCTTTTTTTCTTCCCTGCTGTTTCAAATAACTCCTTTTCAAGACACATTCCTCTACTTGGGCTCTTGATCCCATCCTGACCCCTCCTGTTTCCTTCATCTTGCCCCATTAGTCATTTATTTTCTCTCCTATAACTTCAACTTCTCCTCTCAATTTTCTTTGATCCATAAAAATAATCCAAGTGCACGTTCATGCACTAAAATCAGCCTTTCCAGGCCCACATCTAGCTCCTCTGATCCAGCGACCAGCCATGTGGCACGAGACCAGAAGCCAGATACCCGGGGGCAGAGAGGTCAACAGCACTGGTGTCCCTGATCCGGTCTTTCTTCCTCCTGTGTACCAATGCTTCAGCTTCTGATACAAATGGAAGCCACCAATGGAAAGGTTCAGGGGCTAGGAGTCACAGAGACAGCTGTCTGTTCACAATTAAACAGAAATGCCTTTGGGAATACTTATTAGGGATGCCTTGTTCTATTCTGTGAGAACCTGATTCTTATTCCTGTGGCCAGATTCTAAAAAAACTAAAAAATATTTAGACTACATGCACTAAATTTATTATTCACAGTTTATGTTAGAAACCAAGCACACTAACATTAAGAAAAAAATAACAACAACCCATATTTTTAGTTTCCCAAGCCTATCTCTAAAACACCAACAGCACCTTTCTATGAAGATTTTTCTTTCTTGTAAAGGAGTTCTCCGTCAGCTGAAGAGCATCATAGAGGTAGGCCAGCATGCCTCGGTCTAGATCCCCATTTACAGACAGAACACAAGGAACCACATTTTTTCGTCCATCTCGGCCCTTCACAGAAAAACAGAAGAAAAATAAAGAATCATTTCACGGAACTGTTTTTTTTTTTTTTTTTTTCCCCTGAGACGGAGTCTCACTCTGTTGCCTGGCCAGGCTGGAGTGCAGTGGTGTGATCTCAGCTCACTGCAACGTCCACCTCCCAGGTTCAAGTGATTTCTCCTGCCTCAGCCTCCCGAGTACATATTTTAGACTTACACAATCGGAATATAAAAGTAAAGTTTCATTTTACAAAGCACCCACTCTGTACCAGGCCCGTGGTAGGCACTGGGCCCAAGAAGACGATAAAGATGCATTCTCTGCTCTCAGTGAGTCCAGTGTTTCATCAGCGAGGCCCAAATGTGAATTTTAAAACTATGGTGCTTGGTTGGGCTCTATCCCAGAGATTCTGAACGAACTCAACTGAAGTGGGACCTAGGCATCAATTTTTTCAACAGCCCTACAAACTATTTATTTAATGCTTCTGAGCTAAGAGTTAGTATTCAGAAAGGTAACCCTTTTTTTTTTTTTTTTTTTTTTAAATACAGCCAGAGTCTCGCTCTGTCACCCAGGCTGGAGTGCAATGGCGTGATCTCACCTCACTGCCAACCTCCACCACCCGGGTTCAAGTGATTCTCTTGCCTCAGTCTCCTGAGTAGCTAGGACTACAGGCGCAAACCACCATGTCCGGCTAATTTTTTTTCTATTTTTAGTAGAGACAGGGTTTCACCATATTGGCCAGGTTGTTCTCAAACTCCTCAGCTCAGGTGATCCACCCACCTCAGCCTCCCAAAGTGCTGGGATTACAGGCGTGAACCACTGTGCCCGGCCTAGAAAGGTAACACTTTAAGTAAAAATTGTTCCCTGATTATTCATAAAGTTCAGAAGAGGCCTTAGGGAAAAAAATGGTGTGCTTTAGGGAAAGGGATTTGGAGTATGATTTTCTGAAATGTAAAGTTATTTTCATAAAAAAAAATCTTTTAAAAACTTACTTTTTGCATTAAAGCCATAATTATGAAAATAAACTACATCATAGTACATGATATGAATTAAGTATTGATAAACAGACTTACTTCTCTAAATTGAAGAGGAATCATTTCAAATTTCTTAAAAATTTCAATCCTAGAAATTTTTTAAGTTTTGGATAAAAACAGTTGCACTTTCATCTTTCTTTTTTTGTAAATCATTATTCACCTGGATATTCATGTAATTTTTAAAAATACTTAAATAACCACCTTTGGCTAGAGTCACAGAACAAAAAAAAAAAGAAAAAGAGAAAAGCCCACAAATTTAAATCCTCAGCTTCTGTTAATTATTCATGATCAACTAGTCTTCATTAATACATATATATACTGACATTTTAAACCTATTTGAATTGCATATGATACTTTAAAGATTCACAAGAATTTGCCCTCAAAGGCAATAAACTTTCTGATACCTGGGACTCTATTCTACCAGTTATATTTCACACAGTTACAGAACTGATAGTTAATAAGATAAACTGGGCTGGGAGCAGTGGCTCATGTCTGTAATCCCAGCACTTTGGGAGGCCACGGTGGACGAATCACTTGAGTTCAGGAGTTCGAGACCAGCCTGGCCAACATGGTGAAACCCTATCTCTACTAAAAAGACAAAAATTAGCTGGGCGTGGTGGTGCATGCTTGTAGTCCCAGCTACTCGGCAGGCTGAGGCATGAGAATCACTTGAACCCAGGAGGTAGAGGTTGCAGTGAGCAGATATTGTGCCACTATACTCCAGCCTGGGTGACAGAGTGAGACTCCATCTCAAAAAAAAAAAAAAAAAAAAAAAAGGACAAACTCAAGTATTGACAGATTCTGTGGTGTGATATGAATCAAACAAAATCTAAATCTGAATCTTTAAGTATGAAGAATGCTTTAGGCTGGGCACAGTGACTCACTCCTATAATCCCAGCACTTTGGGAGGCCAGGGCAGGAGGATCACTTGAGTCCAGGAGTTTGAGACCAGCCTGGGCAACATGGCAAGATCCCATCTCTATTTAAAACAAACAAACAAAAAACTGTTTAATGTTTTCTAATTTTTTGAAAATTGGATATCCAACAATGTCAGGATATCTGGTGGCAACTCTTCTAACAATATCTGATTTTTCACACCATCCAGAACAAATTATTTTCTATCCTAACTGTTTTTCAGCCTTTATTGGTCTGCTTCACTGTTCTCTAAAAAATATATTTGGACATTAACTATAAAATCAACTAAAAACATATACAAAACGGCCTAAGAGGCTGGGTGCAGTGGTTCACGCCTATAATCTCAGCACTTTGGGAGGCTGAGGCAGGAGGATCGCTTGAGCCCAGGAGTTCAAGACCAGCCTGAGCAACACAGTGAGACCCCGTCTCTATTAAATAATTTTTAGAAAGAAATGGCCTGAGAAACATTTCAAGAAAGCATACTAAATGACAGAAATTCTACTTAATATTTTATAACATGGTCAACTAATGATGAATAATTTTGTGAACTTTGGAAACAGAAAAGGAACAGTGTCATGGAAGAAAAAATTTCTGCAATAGGAAAACTCTTCATTAGTGAAAATGATACCAATAAAAGAACAAAATAATCTGGGCTTGGTGGCTACACATGTAATCTTAGCACTTAGAAAGGCAGAGGCAGGAGGACAGCTTGAGCCCAGGAGTTCAAGACCAGACTGGGTAACATAGTGAGACCCCATTCTTCATACAAAAGAAAGAAAAAAAAAAAGAACAAAATAAGAGACTAATAGTGACAATACAAAAATCATCTTTAAATCCCTAGGCACAAGGTTGAGCTGTTCTTTAACTATGATAATTAACCAATAAGTTTCATTTGAGAGCTGAATACCCCAAAATGAAGTGTGATGGTGGTGGAGTTAAAGGAAAATGTTCACCAGTTAAGCCTTCTAGTTTTTCATTAGTTATTCATATTTAAAAACTCCAGCCTGGTCAATATGGTGAAACCCTGTCTCTACTAAACATACAAAAATTACCCGGGCGTGGTGGCGCGTGCCTGTAGTCCCAGCTACTCAGGAGGCTGAGGCAGAAGAACCACTTGAACCTGGGAATTGCGACACTGCACTCTGGCCTGGGCAACAGAGTGAGACGCCGTCTCAAAAAACAAAAAAATTAAAATTAATCTACTTTCTACTCATTATATATAAACTCCTATGTTTTTGCTATGTATTTTTTCTTTTTTTTGTTGAGACATAGTCTCATCCTATTGTACAGGCTGGAGTGCAGTAGGCACAGTCTTGGCTCACTGATGATCCTGGAACAATATATTGCTACAAAAGGTAAGGAAGTGCTCGTCAAGACAATGATGGAGATATGTCAAAAGGACACTGGCCAAGTCTAGGACAATTTGACCATCAAAATAAATAATGACAGTAACACACTGTAACCTACTGAGAAAGTAATCTGTGAATCCATACCAATATAAAAAAAAATGGGGGAGAAGGAAAAGCTCTACTCTACAGTATATTGCTGACCAGTAAATCTAGAAGGAATGATGGAATTTGGTTTAAAAAAACAAAAAAAAAAAAACAAAAAAAAAAGGAAAGGGGAAAAAAACACCATTGGCAAATCTCATAGTACTAACTGATTTCAGCAAGAATCATCAAGGGATGCTGCAATCAGTAAGGCAAAATTTGGTGACATGGCCAAACATGGTGACTCATTCCTATAATCCAAGCATTTTGGGAGGCTGAGGCAGGAGGATTGCTTCATCCCAGGAGTTTGAGACCAGCCCAGGAAACAAAGTTAGACCCCGTCTCTACAAATATTAAACAATTAGTCAGGTGCGGTGATACATGCTTGTAGTCCTAGCTACTTGGGAGGCTGAGACAGGATTGCTTGAGCTCAAGAGTTTGAGGTTGCAGTGAGCTATCACCACACCACTGTGTTTCAGCCTGAGCGATAGAGTGAAATCCTGTCTCAAAAAAAACCCTTTAAAGAAAAAAAAAAAAAAAAATCACCATTTGGCAAACCTCACAGTAATAACTGATCTGGGCAAGAATCATCAATGGATGCTGCAACCAGTAAGGCAAAATTTGGTGACAAAGAAATTATCTGCATCATCTTAAAGTATCTGCCCACGACACTTAATTAATTACTAATTTTTTTTTTTTTTTAGATGGAGTCTCACTCTGTCGCCAGGCTGGAGTACAGTGGCACGATCTTGGCTCACTACAACCTCCACCTCCCGGGTTCAAGCGATTCTCCTATCTCAGCCTCCCAAGTAGCTGGGACTATAAGGGCATGCCACCACACCCAGCTAATTTTTGTATTTTCAGTAGAGACAGGGTTTCACCATGTTGGCCAGGATGGTCTCAATCTCTTGACCTTGTGATCCTCCCACTTCAGCCTCCCAAAGTGCTGGGATTACAGGCATGAGCCACCGCGCCTGGCCATTAGTTAATTCATAAGTACAAAATATTTATTAACTTTACATTGGAGAAATCTGGTAGACACAATCTTAACTAAATGATAAAAGTTAACATCACCAGTAACACTCCTCATGACACACTGAGAAGAGAGCAGCACCACTTCTGTAGTACTCCCGACAAAAATATATAAATCACGTGGAAACAGCAGACAGATCCCAGTCAAGGCATATTCTACAGACTAACTAGACTGTACTCTTCAAAAATGTCAAGGTCACGCAGGACAAGAGGAACTGTTCATTTGAAGGAGAGTAAAGGCATATGACAACTACATGAAAGATAAGATCTTGGACCTACAAAGGCCATTATTGAGATAATCAGTTCAATTTGTAGGGCTCGGTGGCAATAGTGGATTACTGTTAATTTCCTGATTTTGATGGTTGGATTGTAGTTATGTAGGTGAGTGTCTCTGCATCTGAAAAATACACAATGAAGTATTAAGGGGTCATGGAACACCATGTTTGCACCTTATTCTCAAATGGTTCAGAAATGATTATAGAGAATCTGGGTAAAAAATACATAGGAGCTCGAGGTAAAACATACATGCAATTTAGATACGTTGCCAGGATACATGTGTAAAAGTTCTTGATCTCCTAGGTTCCACAGGGTTTCTATTGGCTCCTTTCCCCAGGGAAAACTGTAGTAAAGTTTGTTTCCTTTCCTGCCTTCTTCATCCTGACAGTCACTGCTGCTGAAGTTAGATGGACTCATGGCAAACTGGAAAAGAAAATTTAAGTTTGTCTTAACATATAAATACATGCTAATTTAACTCTACTCCCATAATTATCTGTAAGAATTTAAATTGATACTTTTTAATTCAGCAAATGTGTGAAACTAGTCAAGTCCTGAAAACAAATTTTAAAATATATTCTAATTTAGTTTTTTTTTTTTTTTTTTGAGATGTGTCTCATTCTGTTGCCCAGGTTAGAGAGTGCAGTGGCTATTCACAGGTGCAATCATAGCTCACTGCTGCCTCCTACTGCTGGCCTCAAGCAATCCTCCTGCCTTAGGATTCAGAGTAGCTGGGACCACAGGTTGCTGAAATTTAATTTTTAAAAAGTGAAAATACTGGCTGGGCGCAGTGGCTCATGCCTGTTATCCCAGCTCTTTGGGAGGCCGAGGCAGGGGGATCACTTGAGCTTAGGACTTCGAGACCAGCCTGGGCAACAGAGCAAGACTTCATCTCTACAAATAATAAAAGAAGTTGCAGTGAGTTGTGACTGTGCAACTGCACTCCAGCCTGGGCCAAAGAGTGAGATTATGTCTCTAAAAAAACGAAGATGGCGTCAGTTGTACCAGTGAAGGACGAGACACTTCTGGAGGTCAAACTAGGGGAGCTGCCAAGGTGGATCTTGATGTGGGACTTCAGCCCTAGTGGCACTGCTAGAGCGTTTCGAAGAGGTTACTACTGGTACTACAACAAGTACATCAACATGAAGAAGGGGAGCATCTCAGGGTTTACCATGGTGCTGGCGGCCTACATGCTCTTCATCTACTGCCTTTCCTACAATGAGCTCAAGCACGAGTGGCTACGCAAGTACCCTGAAGAATACACACTCTGTACTCCCCCAACAACCTTCTTGGCCAGAGCCCCTCCATAAGGAACACAATCTCGATTGTTGCTGAATCCTTTCATATCCTAATGGGAATTAACCTCCAAATATAAGATGACTGGTACTTGTGGAAAAAAAAAACAATAACAAAAACAGACAACAAAAATAAAAGTGAAAATACTGAGTATATTGCTTAAAGTATTGTTTTTTAGTAGGAAAGAACTACAGAGAAAAAACTGTTGATGTTATCCAGCCTTTTCATGGCCAGTGAGGAAGAGGGGATGTTAACCATGAACTAAACTGGGATAAAGAAGAAAGTAACAGATAGTCCAGTCCTCATTCTTACCCTTCTGTGAAGTTCTTGATGACTCGTGATTATTCCATACAGTTTAAATGGGTATTTGGGGATGTCTGAGTCGGGAAATGGTAACATAACACATGGCGAGACAAAAATGCTTACTTCAACTCTTTTCTTCAGTGAGTACTAAAACTTGATTATCAATTACAGAGCCATTTTGACTAATATGGAAAGTTCATGGAGGTAGGTAGGAAAAGCTGAAGCTGTGACAATGGTCAAGGGTCAAACTCTACATCAGCCAGAAATGCTAGGTGAGGGCTTTGAATTTCACCTTATACAGAAAGGCTAATCAACAAACACATCTGAGTCCAACAAATGTTTTTACCAAAGTAACTTTGTAATCTGGAACAATGAAAACCATTACAAAGAGGTTATTTGTATAACATATTAATAGCTACATACATCAAATAAAATTTCATGTATGTCAGAAGAATTACCACTGATACATTATGACAGTTTATTAACTATTAAAGTTTATTGTTGCAGTACCTTTCTCCACCACTGGAGTCGATGACGTAACCAGAAATCAAGCCATTGGTTTGAAGTTCTCGCAGGAGTAAACCATACTAATGAAGCTTCAGTCTTCTCACCAATTCTTTAGATATAAAAAATATCACGAAGTTAGCTTATCTGAAAATTATATAATCTATCCCAAGTGGAAATGACTGGTTTTTGACTATTTAAATACAAGGCCAAGTTATTTGCCACTTTTTATACCTTTTAACACCATTTGGTATCTGCTTAGTGTCAAAAACAGGATGAAAACACACTCCAATCTGAGCAAGGCCATAAGGTAGCCTCTTGTTTACCAGATTCAGGCAATTAACATAGTGTTCCAAGGCACCTGTCAAAACATAAATCATTGTATACATCTAGTCCACAAACCCAAATCACTTTTGTCAATAGACACATCAATAGTAGTAATAATGTTAACACAGCAGTACAAGTATCATGGAGCTATAAAGACAGATCTTGGCCGGGCTCGGTGGCTCATGCCTATAATCCCAGCACTCTGGGAGGTCGAGGTGGGCAGATTGCTTGAGCTCAGGAGTTCTGAGACCAGACTGGGCAACACAGCAAAACCTCACCTCTAAAAATATACAAAAATAAGCCAGGCATGATGGTGTGTGCCTTGTAGTTCCAGCTACTTGGAAAGCTGGTAGGTGGATCACTTTAGCCTGGGAGGCCAAGGTTGCCGTGAGCTGGGATGGTGCCACTGTGCTCCAGCCTGAGTAACAGAGTGAGACCCTGTCGATCACCACTTAATTCTAGGTAGTTTCACCCCGACTTTTTAGTTTGAAGTTTTCTTTTCTTTTTTCTGAGATGGAGTCTCGCTCTGTCGCCCAGGCTGGAGTGCAGTGGCGTGGTCTCGGCTCATTGCAGCCTCCGCCTTCCGGGTTCATGCCATTCTCCTGCCTCAGCCTCCCTAGTAGCTGGGACTACAGGCGCCCGCCACCATGCCCAGCTAATTTTTTTTGTATTTTTAGTAGAGACGGGGTTTCACCGTGTTAGCCAGGATGGGCTCCATCTCCTGACCTCGTGATCTGCCCACCTCAGCCTCCCAAACTGTTGGGATTACAGGCATGAGCCACCTTGCCCAGCAAAGATTTTCAAATCTACAAGAAAGTTTAAAAAATAATAAACATCCATATAGAGTGAACACTTGTATACCCTTTACCTAGATTCATCAATTATCAATATTTTGCTACATTTTTTTTCTTGTTCACTCCCAAATACTGCAGCATGCATCTTCTAAAAATAAAAATATTTCCTATATACCATTATACCACCATAAAAAGTGAACCATAATACCACAATATAATCTAACATATGGCAGATATTTTATTTGTTCCAATTTTCACCCCAAATATCTTTCACTGTTCTCTTTCTTTCCAATTAAGATTCATGTATGGCATTCTGAGTAGGTTTCTTTCATCTCTTTGAATCTAGAACATTTCCCCTGACTCCTTTCCCCCTTAATTTTGCTATTAATGACACTAACTTTTGAGTCCAGTTTAGTCACAGATTATCCCACATTTGGAATTTGTCTGATTGTTTCCTTATGATTTAATTTCGGCTAATCATTTTTAGCAAAATACTACATAGTAGATGTGTGTATCTTATTGCATAATAACAGGAGGAACATGTTATCAAGTTATTCCACTACTGATGACACCAAATTTGATTACTTGGTTAAGGTAGTAAATATCCACTCCCCAATAATATCCTGCTCCCCAACAGTATTTCACCCAATATTTTAGAATCCATTGATGACTGTTGCTTGAATCAATTGTATCAGGGATTGCAATATTAAGAAATGGTGAATTTTCTTTTTTTTTTTTTTTTTTTTTTTTTTTTTTTTGAGACGGAGTCTGGCTCTGTCACCCGGGCTGGAGTGCAGTGGCCGGATCTCAGCTCACTGCAAGCTCCGCCTCCCGGGTTTACGCCATTCTCCTGCCTCAGCCTCCCGAGTAGCTGGGACTACAGGCGCCCGCCGCCTCGCCCGGCTAGTTTTTTGTATTTTTTTAGTAGAGACGGGGTTTCACCGTGTTCGCCAGGATGGTCTCGATCTCCTGACCTCGTGATCCGCCCGTCTCGGCCTCCCAAAGTGCTGGGATTACAGGCTTGAGCCACCGCGCCCGGCCGTGAATTTTCTAATGTATCTTTCCTTCTACATTTATTCCATAGATTCTGTAAAAACATAAGCTTTCTCTACCTCTTCCCCACACTCCCGACCTCTAGGCTCAATTATTTGTTTTTGATTAATACTATGGACTCTCAGATTTTATTTTTTTATTTTTTTTATTTTTTTAAATTTTTTTTATTTTTTTATTTTTTATTTTTTATTTTTTTTTTATTATTATACTTTAAGTTGTAGGGTACATGTGCATAATGTGCGGGTTTGTTACATATGTATACTTGTGCCATGTTGGTGTGCTGCACCCATCAACTCGTCATTTACATCAGGTATAACTCCCAATGCAATCCCTCCCCCCTGGACTCTTAGATTTTAATCAATGTGTTATGATCCATTATCATTAATATGTATCTTAATGTTCAATTTGTCCTAGACGTAGCCAGTGACAACCCTTCTCAAGTCAGCATCTGTGACCTTTTGATATGACCCATTAGTCTTCAAGCAATTCTTTGCTTTTTAGCACCATAAAGTGTTTCAAACTCACCTTGTACTTCCCCTAACCCCAGAACTGGAATCAGCCATTTCTCCCAGTACTGGTTCACCTTAGACAAGATCTGGGCACTAGGTGTGCTCATTGCTACGGAGGGACATTGCTTCTAGGAACATTCAATGAAGAAAGTTAGGAAATATATTTTTAAAAACCATAAGGTTAGGCAGTGTGGCTCACACTTGTAATCCCAGCACTTTGGGAGGCCAAGACGGGCAGATTGCTTGAGCTCAGGAGTTCAAGACCAGCCTGGACAACATGGCAAAACCTCATCTCTACGAAAAACACAAAAATTAGCTGGGTGTGGTGGCATGCGCCTGTAGTCCCAGCTACTTGGGAGGCTGAGGTGGGAGGTTCACCTGAGCCTCAGAGGTTGAGGCTGCAGTGAGCCATGATCACACCACTGCACTACTGCACTCAAGTCTGGGTGACAGAGTGAGACCCATATTCGATTTTAATTTACTCATATTCAATTTTAATTTACCAATTCATATTTAACATTAGTTTATACGTACCTTCTTTTACATATTATCTCTTTTTTTACAATGAAAATCTTGGTTCCTAATAACAACTAACCCAACTATTTGATTTTTTTTTTTGAGAGGGAGTTTTGCTCTTGTCACCCAAGCTGGAGTGCAGTGGTGTGATCTCGGCTCACTGCAACCTCTGCCTCCTGGGTTCAAGCGATTCTCCTGCCTCAGCTTCCCAAGTAGCTTGTTCACTCCCAATACTGCAGCATGCATCTTCTAAAAATAAAAATATTTTTATTTTTATTTAGTTCGCCATCACGGCCGGCTAATTTTTGTCTTTTTAGTAGAGATGGGGTTTCACCATGTTGGCCAGGCTGGTCTCCAACTCCTGACCTCAGGTGATCCACTCGGCTCAGCCTTCCAAAATGCTGGGATTACAGGCGTGAGCCACTGCGCCCGGCCTGGATTTATCCTGTGATACACATGAAATAGTTTCAGAATTATAATTTCAACATTTCTACTTGGAATAAATCTAAGAAAAGTTCAAAATGTCTTTGTAGTTCCTTATGCACTTAGACTACACTGCACTAAATGACAGCACTGTGTTCAAAAGTTGCCCCGTGAAATTGAGAGCGTTTCCAGGTCCTTCGGACAGATTCTTTAAGGAACAGCAATGATTCCAAGGACCAGTTTTCTCCAGGGTAGAGCACTGTTAATATACTTGATTACTTCAAAAAGATGAGAACTAGCTAACTTCTTTTGCATGGGAATAAAGGGCCAGTTGCAATCCCCAAAATCCAGCAAGACTGCCTCGCCTTTCCACCCCACACCTGTTTTGAAGCATGAAATCGTGAAGCATACCGTGAAGAAGGTTCTCCCGTAGTTTCCCAGAAGTTTTTAATACGTTCTCAAGAAATGCTACTAGCTGTTCCTTACTCAGCTCTTTGTCTTGCAAGATTTCGCGTAGAGTTTCTGCAGAAACTAACCTGAAGGCACTGTCCCCGGGTAGCAAAGGGCCTGGTTCGTGGTGGAGAGCGTCCACCGGGAATACCTGCTCCCTGAACACCACCACCGAGGTCCACCATTCTGCGGCGAGGTTCTTCCGCAACTCTACGCCCAAGGGTCCAAAGCCGGGGTGGCACCCACTCAGAAGAGAATCCCGGCTAAGCTGCTGCTTGCTTCCACTTAGGAAATGCCTTCTCTGACAGATCTCTAACAGCGCCTCGCTTCCCTCTCCAGACCCGGGGGCTTCTGGGTGCTCGCCGTTCCCCTCGAGCTCCGCGTGCGACCTCAGGTGTCCTCCTTGGGGGCTACTCCTTTGCGTCAACAGCTCCGGCTGCCCCGCATCTACTCGACCCCCAAATCCAGACAACAGGCACCTGCAGACCTTATTGCAGGCCCTGACGGCAACACGAGAGCGCATCTCCCTCCGAAGTTAAAGAGCACGCTCTCCCATCACTCAGCGTATCCCAACAAGCCGCCACCACCGTTAACAGAATCCGGGCAGGCCAGGGCGCAGGCGCAACGGAGGTGAGCGTGCTTGCGGGCGGCAGGCCCCACCCCGGAAGCGCATCTCTGCGTTCCGGCGGCTGCCTTCCCCCGCACACCATGGCGGACGCCGGCTAGGATGGTTCTTTACTAGCTTGCCGTTCGTCTCGCGCCCCTCCCCTCACATCCATCTTTTTCTTTTCTCGTAAGCACCTATAAAGATTATTCCCACCTATTTATAACCGTGCTATAGCCACTTGAGTCACTTCTTTCTGCCACTGTTTGGCAGCCCAGAAAATTAAAATACTTAAGTATTATCCAAATCACCTTCTATATACACCTCAAACACTTTTAGACTGAGGTGTAAATAGATGGTGATTTGGATAACACCAGATTTGTCATTTGGTTCCCATTTAAAGAGTTTTAGTCCTTTACGGTAGTTAAGCCCAGGCCTTAACTGTAGGCAAATGCTGCCGCCAGGTGGTCTAGGCCTAACCCCAGAGCCGTTGTCTTGACGCTTAAGCTCCCGGGGGTGCGATGGGACTTTGTGACTCAAGTAGTGGTACAGTCATTTTAAATATTGCAGTGGCTTCCAAAGGGCAGTCCTCAGCCAGTAGCATCTGCCTCACCTGGTAATGCCCTGACACGTCTTAAACCCTCCTGGTGAGACAGAAAACTACGTATGTGCGATTTCTTCTAGGGAACCCTTCTATGGGTTCATCAAAACGAGACTTGTGACTGTTTTAAGAGACTCATGTTCACATCGCAGGTTTCTGATTTTATAATTTCTATTTAAATAGGTCGACACCTTAAGAACCTCCCAGAAAGTGGAAAAGTGGTATACCCAGACTGAGGAAGTCTGATTCCAAAGTCCATGATTTCTTACACCAGCTTCACTCAGTTGAACAATCTGCATTTCACTGTGATACTACCAAACTACCACCTGATTAAGCGTGGGTAACAGCTTAGCAATTGAGTTAATGTAACTTAGAACTTTTTTTTATCATTAATAAAAGTGCTGTACCAGGTTCAGGAAATAGTTCTTTACAAGTGTGTACAAGTGTTTAAAAAAAGGCCAGCTAGAAGGTGCAACAGTATTGCTGAAAAGCAAATCTAGTCATTAACTGCAAAGCTGGGTATTACTACTGCCAGGTGTTTTCCACATTCAGGAATTCACACCAGGTAAGAGGCCTATACGCAAATAAATAAATAGAGAGAATGGGGAGAAAAATCACATTTATTAGTTAAAGACAACCACAGGCTGGACACAACACACATGCTAAAAAGTGGACTGTCTTTTAAAACTTCCAAGGTAAATAGGTAAATGTTTTCCACAGCCCCACAATCATTTCATTAAGTACAAATTAAAAGGCCCACGGTTAAGACATTAAACAGTAAAATACGTAATAAATGCTCCAACCTACCCTCTCCCCCGAAAGCTGCTTCTAAGTTTAAAACCATGAATTTGACTAACCATGCCACTGAAAACCATCCAGGTTACTAGAGGCTGAATGCGTTTTCAGTGTCTGAGTCCTAGAAATATCACTCCCTATCCCAGCCCTAGCAAATTCTAACTTTACATTTGACATAAGGCATTAACATTGATTAAAGCCTCAGTTTAATAATCAGAATTTAAATGAAGTCTCCTGAAGACTTTTCTGGCAAAATCATGTATCAAACTCTGGGAAAACATTCAGACCCACTTCTAGCTATTACTGAAATAAATGATTAGAAAGTTAGGTTGGTGAGCCAAAGTTAAACCTAAAGCCATCCCCTGGATCTTTCTAAGCAATAAACCCATGTTGAACCTACCATGAAAACTTTTATTCACTGTGCTTTTGGTTATGTTGCCTCCTGATTAGTCATTAATTTTAATGAGGTTTTTTCCTTGTGTTGAGTATGAATAGACCTTACAGTTTGAAGATCTCTAGAATTCCCTGAATTATTGGAAAGACATTCATGACTCCCAGCGTGACTACAGTTAAGAGCCCCAGGGAGCCTGCGAAGACTAGAATCTACAAGTAACCTGTACTGAGAACGTTGTGCAAATTCAATCAGTTAAGGAGACTCAAGTTTAGCTCCTGGCCATCTTAAAGAGCGAATGTATGTCTTTCACAGGTTTGTTCAACATTTCAGTAATTCACAGTATAGCCAAGAGCATGAGAATAAATCTCTTGAAAAAAACAGTTATTTGGAGCTTTTTAAATTATAAATTTTGCCAAAGTCATCCACATTCTCACATTACATAGATGACTTTGTATCTATTTTACTATTCTCTCATTTAACCATACTAGCAAATAAGGAAAAGGCTATTAAATGACTCCCCTGATGTTGGGAGCTGACAAAGCTTTTATGCAATGTAGCCTATAACTAAAAATTCACCTAAATCAGTTCATTGACTCCTGCAATATAATAGTTCATTGTAAAGGGCCTTCTGATTCCCCCTGCCTCCCAAATTAAATAAAAAGAAGCAGTCATTTGTTTTCATGATTAAAAACAAAACAAAACAAAAAAAACCCAGACCATCTAAGCAAAGTTTTACATGACATTATATATATAAAATAAAGTACAATTTCCACTTAATTCAGTCTTCAAATATTTTTTATTGGAAGGCCATGCATTGCCTTCATTTATTGTATTTCAAATCACTGTACATTTACTTTTGTGAAAACACTGCCTGCATTTTCTAGTACAAAAAAAACCTAAAAATTGTTTCAGGAATGTAGAGAAATATCCAACTTAAATAGCGAAAAAGTGCACCATAATTACTGCTGCACTGCAGTCATTTCTGCAATTCCCATGTTTCTTAAATAACTATCTTGTCAGATAACACACAATATAAAGAGCAATTATGAAAAACAGACATTTACATATACTTCTAAAGTCTTATTGAGAATATCCTGTTGGCATTGGATAACCAATCATAGGTGCGGCTGCAGTAGCAGGATACGCATATGCCTGTTGGTTCATACCATTGTGCATATTTGGAACATTACTTCCGTATTGCTGAGTGCTATCATAACCATTCTGGTAAGTCCCTGTTGGATTACCAGTCCTAAAACTGGTCTGTATACCAGCAGACACAAAATTACTTCCAAAGCTCCCATTAGTGTAATTTGCAGCACTGTAAACACCATTCTGAGTTTTTGCCCCAAAATCTCTTTTTAGCAGGCTAGAGTAACCTCTGTCATAATTTTCCCTGTCTCTAAAGGTATTAAATCCACCCCTTTTGCCCGCAGAGTATCTGTCCCGACGGTCATCCTTCATGCCTCCTCTACCCCTGGAACGACCTGTTAAAAAAAAAAAAAAAATTGCAAATTGATCAATTATGTCTATGACACAAATCATTGTGGACAGAAAGAATTAGATCTATTCATTGCAGGCGTGAAATGGTTTTACAGTTTTTCAACGTAAGTTTTCCGTTCAAGGTTTTACTCACCCTCCAATACCATTTAAATGGATTTGTAGACAACGATGTGACTCACAACTACCAACATTTCCTATCAGTCATCCTTACCTGAACCTCTGTCTTCGACCAACTGAAGCAACTTGGGATTAATTGCTTGATTAGCTTCACGAAGCACAGAGATAAGGTCGCTCACTTGCTTTATGTTATTAGGTGTAAAGAAAGTGTATGCTGTGCCTGTTTTGGTACTGCGAGCAGTTCTTCCAATTCGATGAATATAATCCTCTGAGGAGTTAGGGTAGTCATAATTGATGACAAATTTCACATCTTCCACATCTGTAAGGTGTTGCAGTGTGGCAAAATAGCAATGTACGGAGTTTTGCACACCACAACAGCCAGACCAAAAATAAAAAGTTAGACAATTGTATTCCCAAGAAGGTACGGGCTGCAAAAAATACAGTTAAAATGGTTATCCATTCCCTGTAGGAATACCATTGAGGTTGAAAAAAGAAAAAAAAGCACATGTCATCTGTATAAGTTATCACCCACCCAGTGACAGACCCTGTCAAAAGGAATGTGTATTCCCTAGCACATTCCCAAATCAGCAAGTTCCCTTACAGATCATCAAGTGACATCTGAATGCTTCTGCGCAGTAGGGCCACTTAAAGTTTCACAGCAACCTCTTCATGTGCTCATTTTGAGGACCTTGAAACAAAAAAATGTACAAGGTCCTTTGCATTACACATTCATCAGAAGTTCAAACTTCTGGCCACACTGCTTGTCTTGCCAAGACCTTACAACCGCAGCTGCAAGAAAACATACCTGTCCCCCAAAAGTTGTTTTTATGCACTGTGTCTCGTCTAGGCAAGCGCTTCCAAGAAGCCAGGATTCACTTGAGAATGTGTCTCTCTCTGGCAGGTCTCGACATGACGACTACTGTGTAGGTGAGGGAGGAACTTTCAAAGCACTTTCTTTTCCCACTGACTATGTGTGAGAAGTTGCTCCTGCTCTAGATCTCATGTGCCAGTACTCACCAATTTGTAAAAGGCTTAGTACCTTTTAAAGCTGCTCTCTCCATTTCAAACTTGAACAAAAATTTCATTGAACATTGAAGTTTGGAAATATTTCTTCGACATTTCAGCAAACTCACTGAAACTCAAAGACCCACAGATCACAGTGAACAGTTTGAAACAAGGCTGTACCATGGCAGTCATGCAAAGCATGGGACAGAAGAAATACCACGGCAGTGAACTGTGAGGATAACTTCCATTTTTTCCCTCGGAGAGAACAGTTTACGGGGCAGAGGTGATATGTTCTGCCTTTTGAAGATTACTGGCACACGTTCAGCTTTTTCACCTCTCTAATCGACTGGAAGCAGCCAGCCGATCACTAGTCCTCCATCCCCCTCGAGTCCTCCGATTGTCATGCCTAGGCCTTGCCACAAAGACAGCACCTTTATGTGAAAAAAACTTAGAAAAAATGCAGAGGTTAAAGAAAGCAATAAACTTTCTTTAAAAAAGTTAAATGGAGATCTTCTGGGAAACCAAGCCATGAATGCGAGTTTGTACTAACCTAGCCCTCTGGAGGCCACATCTGTAGCAATCAGAATAGGAGCTTTTCCATGTTTGAATTCTACAAAGGAAGGCATATACATGATCAATTATCTGAGCAGAATTCTAGCTAAGTAAGGGGGGGAAAAAACTTCATTTGAAATATTTACCATTTAGAACCCAGTCACGCTCTTGTTGACTCTTGTCACCATGGATACCCATGGCAGGCCACCTAAAAGACAAGTTGTATCATAAAACTCACATTGAAAACCTCAGACTCCAGTGCTTAACCACGTCTTGTCACAGATCTCTTTAATTTCACCAGAAATTAAAAAGAATTAAATTCACTTATATTATCAGATATCCACTGCTCCTGATCCAAGTTTGCCCTTTCCTAAGCTCAGTTACAAAAAAATCTGCTTCAATGGAGGAGCCCACACATACCCATCTCTCCTCATTTTTCTGGTAAGCTCATCACATCTTCTTTTGGTTTCCACAAAAACAATGGTTTTATTCTCCTTCTCACTCATGATCTCTTCCATTAAACGAATAAGTCTAATAATGGGAGAAAGAAAGGAAAAATCCTGAGTTTTAAAAGACCATTGGTAGGGCCCCACATTTATGGTCAGCAAAACATTAAGTTCAATTTACATGGCTGGAAGTCAAAGAGGAAACACCTGCCAACCCACTTATGTAGTAGTTCGACCCTTGGTCCTTAAGTCAACCAGGGGACACATGAATTCCTTCTATAGGAAAACTATAAACGGTGATAATCATTATTTGAAGAATTCAAGATATTTTCAGAAGGATTAATAGGCTAACTAAACGAAATCACACCAACTGAAATAACAATGATCCCTCAATTTTAGCAAGGTTAGGAAGCGAATATAACAGAGTTAATAAAACTTACTTTTCATCCTTTTCTACGTCATGACACACATCCACAATCTGAAGAATGTTGTGGTTTGCACTCAGTTCAAGTGCACCAATGTTTATATGGATATAGTCTTTCAAGAAATCTTCAGCAAGCTGTCTTACTTCTTTTGGCCAAGTTGCACTCCACATTAGAGTTTGCCTATCAGGCTAATGGATTTTGGGGGGAAAAATTAGTGTCAGACTAAAAGTGAAAATAGAATTGAATTTGATCACATATTTCAAAGGACACTTACTCTTATTTGATCCACAATCTTCCTTATTTGGGGTTCAAAACCCATATCAAGCATTCTGTCTGCTTCATCAAGGACAAGATAGGTTGTTCTTCTCAGATTGGTTTTCCCACACTCTAAAAAGTCAATCAGTCTTCCAGGAGTTGCAATACAGATTTCCACACCTTTAATTAAACACGTAAGTGTAACTATAATACCTAAAATATTTAGTACCAATAACAAATAAAACTCTCTTCATTACAGACCTCTCTCCAAATCACGTATTTGTGGTCCCTTGGGAGCACCACCATAGATACAAGTAGACTTCAAGCGACATGCTCTACAATATTCAGCAGCTACTTGCTGCACCTGTTGGGCCAGTTCCCGAGTTGGTGCCAGCACCAAACACTAAGGAAAGAGAAACAGCTTTCAGCACAAACCTGGATACAAGTTTTAAACTGTTAACTTATTAGTTATGATGGCAGATCCTTTCTTCATGTGTTGTCCAATACCCAAAGCAACTCCAGCTGAATAGAGCGAGCTAACCTCTGTATAAAACCACCACAAATGATTACATCTTTTGCTATGTAGTCTAAAAATCTATATATTACACTTCTAATAAAAAGTTAAAAATATATACTTACAATGGGCCCATCGCCTCTCTCTAGGAATGGCTGATGATTGATGTGGACAATGGCAGGAAGCAAATACTATTTGGGGTGAAGACGGGGACAAACAGAAATCACATTAAAATACTCTTGTTTTTAAATTACCATTCCGTTTTCTTGCATATATTACATCAAGAGTTCTCTCAAACTTACAGACAATGTTTTCCCAGATCCAGTCTGTGCCACTCCAACCATATCCAATCCACTTAGAGCAACTGGCCATCCCTGAGCTTGAATAGCAGTGGGTTCAGTGAAATTCTGTCTTGCAATGACATCCATGACATTTGCTATCATTAGTGACAGATATTTAACAAAAATTAGTGATGCCAAGGAAAGGAGGAGGTAGGTGGAAACAAAAACACAGGGGTAGGGTAGAACTGAAAAGTAGCACTCACCAGGGAAATTAGCTTCATAAAAATTTAGAACTGGCTTCGGGCAGTTGTGACCTCTAACTGTAATTTCCTTGCTTCTTCTGTATGTTTCCACCTCTTGCTGCAAAACAAATTATAACAGTCTTAAACCTCATGACAACCACCCCTAACTAAATACGTAATTGGCAAGCCCCTAACTTCATAATTTAGTAACTACTTTAAAGTAGCTTCATTTTAATCTGGAACCGCGTATGAAAACCCTATATGACAAAAAAACCGTTTATTCTGCTATACTCAACCTAAAAAAAAAAATTCCCAAAGCCACCTATTTGCAAAAGTGAGTCACACCTTTCCCAATTATGAAGTCAGAAAACGTAACTCTACCAAAATTGAGTTATTTGCAAAACACCTGTCAGAATTTCATTTACTAGACTCCATTGAGTTACAGCCTGATGAAGCCACATGAATTTACTCACTGCTGTCCGCCTAGCCAAATCAGGGTGCTCTTGATAGAAATTCTTCTCAAACTTGGGCAGCTCATCAAGATTCCACTTCTTTTTAACTAGTTTCTCCCCAGGGTTTCCAAACTTCTTTCCAGATAAGGGCCCCGCCCTACTTCCTCCAAATCGAGGTGCACCAAACCTGGAATGAAGAAAAAAAGTTATTTACATTTTCAAATGGCTACACCTAGGTTTCTGGACAGATTTGTTTACCATCCCTTGGCACAAGCTAAAGATCACTGAAAGCCGACTTCGAGAGGTAAACCTAGCACTGTCCTTAGTGATAATCTCTCTCAACAGCCACAGTTAACGTTTCCCGTAGTCCCAAGTACACACAACTTAGGCCACGTAAACAGCCTGGGATTTACTATATCGAAAACTTGCCACCCAGATGCCAGAATTTAGGATTACGCACCACTTCTTGTGGCTACTATTATCTTTCTCACCAGTCTAGCAATTCATTATCAGTGATAACAAGCCTACATGAACCGAAGAGCATCACAACGATGTTACTCATATGGCCGTTTTCAAGCCAAAGAGCTTTGATGTCAACAATCTAGACAGCACAGACAACGAAAACGAAACAAGGGTTTAGAAACACTTCTGCTAGCAAACCGAGCTGGGGGGACGCCGCGGTAGAGCTCCGGATCAACGAATCAAAATTATATAACGCAGGAAAAAAGAAAAGGAGGAGCCGGCGACTACCGGGGGAGGAGTCCCGGCCCGGGCGGAGCCGGCCGGGCGGCGTTCCCGCTGGGGCGGCGCTTCCCCCTTTGTCTCGCATTTCTCTCTGCGCCACATTTTCTCGATGCTGCCATTTTGAGCTCCTCCGCCGGGCGGAGTAACAAAGGCGCCGCCGCCATGTCCGAGGCCGGCATTTTATACCCGCGACTCAGCCACATGGCTGATGCCGGCCGCCCTCCTACCCCCACAGCACCAGTGGCTTTGAAGGTGGTCCCTTCGCTCCCACAGAATGCCCGACCACCCCAAAAACACCTCCCGAAAGGCCGCACCTAACAGCTGTTCCTTCGTCTGCCTCGAAGCGTCGCGCTTTCATCCGAACAATGCGCTCCCTCTGAATTCCCTCAACAGCTACCAAATGGCAGCCGCCCCGACGGCTCCCCGACCCCCACACAGAAAGCGAGAATGAAGACACTAAACCGTCAAATCTCTCCCACTCACTGTTACGTGAATATCAAAATGGCGCAAGCCTTCGGGAAAAGAGGCCCCAAGATAGCCCGGAAAGGCCGAGTCCAAGCCGCAAAGCCCCCGCCCGCCGCCACCCTGACCCGCCCTCCCATCCCCCACCCGCCAGCCCTGACAACTCGGCTTCCACACTCACCCTCGATCCCGGCCGCGGTCTCGGTCACTCGAATAACCCGACATAGCGTCAATGGTTGCGGTTGGCGGGGAACGAAGTAGATTGAAAAGGGTGCGACGAGTCAGTCGCTGGAAATGGCTTCGGCGACGGCGAAGCCTTGCGGGGGCGGCAGCGGAGGAGTGACGGCGATGACACCAGTCAAAGCTGCACAACTAGAGACCGGTGGAAATGAATGAGGTGCCGGCCGCTTTCCGGCAGCCGCTTTTATAGTCTGGACCTCCTCCTACGCCGCAAGGCACGCTGGGAGCCGCTCTATGACCTAATCGCCCCGCCCCTCGCGCAGAGGCCGCAACGCCCGACGGCGTTCCGCGATCGCCGCGCTTCCACCCCACCCCGTGCCGCTCTCTCAGGTCAGGGCCCACCCACCATTGAAATGCCTCATTCTCCACTCTCTTGACCTCACCTTCTTCTCGTCTTTCCACACCTCAAGAAAGCCACCCTGCCCTTTCCCAAGCCCAGCCAGACGATAAAACAGCCAGCCCAAGCCCGCCCACCCTCCCCACTCGGAGGTGTTTACGTCTCCAAAGAGCCCTCACGCCCGTAACCAAATGAGAGGAAAGGCAGGGGGCCTGGCGTTGTCACGTGACTTTACCCCCCCCACCGCCCACCGGGACAGGGGGCCGCACTACTTCCCCGTTGACGTCGGCGGAGGGATACATAACGAAATAGCTCACCGGAAGTGCTCTGCCGACACCCGGGACCCGCCCCCAGCTGCCGGCTCACTTGGACCGTCCGACCCACGGGTCTGACAATCCTGTGACGGGTTTTGGCCGGCGGAGAATGGTCTCTAAACTTCCCAAACCGCTTCCGTGGCACGTGCTGTGAAAGGAAGTGCTCCTCTGATGACCAATCAGCGGCAAGAAGTTCTTTTAACGTCCCTCCCTCTTTCACGCCTTCTTCCCCGCGCTTTAGTTCGTGCGCCCGCCCCCCAGCGTCTGGTCTGCGTTCGGTCCTTGCAGGACACCGTCGCCGGTCTGGCCGCGTCGGAGTCCGGCGGCGACCTGCTTCCGAGGCATGGCCGGCTCGGAGGCTGGTGAGTGTTTCCCTGGGGTCGCGGTGTGTGTTTACTGAAACTGTCCACCTTCAGGGAGGCCTCGGGCTAGCCCGGACTGGGTCTGGGATGTCGGCGGGGCTCGTTACTGTCAGACGCTGCGTCGCGGTGGCGGGTTCTCTGGATAGGGTCTCTCAGCTTCATCCCCTCTTCGCTTTGAGGCCGTGGAACAGCAGTATGAGGTGAGAGAGAGGCACTGGGGCGAGGCCGGTAGGACGCTCGGGTCCTGGCTGCAAAAAGAGCAGTCAGAAGGGTCGTCCTCGGACTTGTCTTTCTGTGGGGGCGTCTAGCCGCTGTCCGTGTGCCCTCCTCCCTTGCACTGTGGGCCCTGAGGTCGTACCTCCTTTTGTAGTGGTCTTTAAAGGAACGGCACTCTTAAGGTTTATTCATGCCCCTGCCACAGAAGAATAGTGGTGCTTTTTTCTCTTCAGTGCCCTCTAGAGTCATGGGCTTTGTCTAGCACCGCTTTTGAAGAGCGAATTAATTTGGTTGTCTAGGACGCTTTCATCCTTTTCACAAGGACTGCGTACAAACCAGTTGTCATGGTTTGGCCAGTTGTGAGAAATGGGCTTGGAGAGGGGGATTATGTGCCTGGAAGATACACTCTCATTCGTTTCCAGAACGTCATGTGTTCAGAACATAGTGGAGATGTTTGTTTCTAATATCGATTGCAAGTGCTTTCCTACCAATCGTCAGGCATTTCAAGGAACAAGTATTTTAAGCTAAGTTGCTTTTGGTAGAGAAACTGTTAAACTTCGCAAATCCCAGCAATATCTAGGGGAGAAGAGAATGTGGTATGCAGGAAACGTCAACAGTATTGATAATTCTGAGCTTCATGTACTTCCAATACTTTGTTTCATGTAGATCAATATAATAAAAAAGAAAAACTAACAAATGCATTAGTGTTGATGTTGTCATTATGCCAGTTCTTAACAGCCTAAGTTTAATCACCACTTATTTGGGCACCAGAGAAATCCTGACTTGCACAAGATAATTGGGTAAACACATGACCAATACTGTTGGGAGTTTGAAGCAACATATTTTATTAATGACTGTCTAGTAACTTCAGATTATTATTAAACTGTTGCTTATGACATAATATTCCTGTTTACTTGTAAATATGTTTTAACTAAAAACACCCACGTAAGGCTTATATAAGTAACTTAAGATTTTAGGCTGCAACAGTAACAGTTGAATTTGCAGTATAGTTTTGACTGTATAGAAATTACAGCACTCTGGAAATCATCCCAAGAAATTAAATACATCTTTTTAAAAATCATGCCTAACGGGTCTTTGAAATTCTATAACAATCAAATTCCCTATCTTCTACAAAGTTCAGTGTCTTTTTTTTTTTCTGGGTGGGGAGGTTGTTGGATTTTTTGAATGGGTGTGTGATTTTTTTCCGGTGGTATTTAAGACTGATCTTTCCCCCTTTTTCCCAACAGAGTGGGTAACCATTGCCAATAGCCTTCTTTTTAAGTGTCATATACATCTGAGAATACATGAACTTCAAGATTGTGATGCTAATGTTTTTATTGCCCTTTATCAGTCTATTTTGGGAGAAAAGGTACCAGGTAAGACCACTAAAAGCAGGAGTAATTTTGCCTATATCTTAGGTCAGAAGTTTTTGGTCCTTTAGTTAGATGCTTTGGTATTTATAACATTTCATTTTCTCTTTGCCTATATATTTTTTAATATTGCATATTAAGTTATATATTAATATACAATATTTAAATATCGTATATTAAATGGTATTTAATATTGCGTATTGTCTAATTATAATACTATATTCCTTAAGGAATACCCTGTGGAATCCACTCAATAATGGCCTTGAGCAGATCAGTTTGAGGGCTCCTGATAATCACTGGTTAATCCAATCATGGCTAATGCCTTGTGAAAGTTGCATCCTTTCTGAAAATGTACCTTCAAAGGTTGTAAAATTGAGTGGAACTTGGGAATTTATTGGATCCTGTTACTTAACCAGTGTTAGGGGTAAGAATTGATATTTGTACTTGATGAACCTAATTTACCAAGACAGTTAATAAGCACATATGTCCTTTCATCTTGCTCCCCATCTCACTATGTTCAAGAACAGGGTGGTACCAACTCAGCTTAAGTGATTCTCCCCTGTCTGCCTCCCAAAGTGATAGGATTACAGGCATGAGCCACCATGCCCAGCCTGTACTGACATTTTAAATCTTTATACCAATAATTCCAGTTGGCTACTCAGAAGGACATATAAGGGCCGGGCGTGGTGGCTCACGCCTGTAATCCCAGCACTTTGGGAGGCTGATCATTTGAGGCAGGTGGATCACCTGAGGCTAGGAGTTCAAGACCAGCCTGGCCAACATGGCAAAACCCCGTCTCTGCTAAAAATACAAAGATTAGCCAGGCATAGTGGTGCACACCTATAATCCCAGCTACTTGGGAGGCTGAGGCAAGAGAATTGCTTGAGCCAGGGAGGTGGAGGTTGTAGTGGGCCAAGATCACGCCACTGCATTCCAGCCTGGGCAACAGAGCGAGACCCTGTCTCAATAAATAAATAAACAAACATACATATATATAAAATAATCTTCCAATGCCTGCTGTGTTGTTTTTTTTTTTCCTCTCGTAGAAAGCAGCCCATAGTTATGGGTTAAAGTATCATGTCTTGGCTCCCTTACTAGACTATTAGCTCTCTTTGAATGTAGGGACCACTTTATCTTCCTTAACATGGTGCTTCTTGTAAAGCATGTTCATATATATATGTATATATAAATGGTGTAATAAATATTCAGTCAATATCCAAAATTGATAAATCGGTTCAATCAATAAATAACCAATAAAGATTCTGCTGTGTAGAGTTCAGGATTCATTAATTTTAATCTGTACTTTACAGCATGTTCTGTTTGGGCAGAGCTTTCATAGCAGTTGAGCATATTCAGTAGCCTAGTGAGAGACAATGAGATGAAAACTTGGCCTCTCATGGATACAAAATTATGTGATTTTTTTTTCCCCCACAGACCTCATAGCTATTCCTAGGAGTCAAGAGGATGATGCACACAATGTACAAGCAGTAATTGATTCGCTGGCCTTGGATTACTTACAGGTCAGCTTGTCTCACATAACAGGTTGGTATATATTTAACTATCACATAATTATGCATTTTAGTAAAATAATTGTTAGAACCGTAGACATTGTTTACTTAACCAAATGATTGAGCTTATGGAGTAGACCAAATTGTAAGATTGAGCTAAGGCAGTCAACTGATTAGAGGTCAGGCCCATGCATGAGAACTTTTCCAGGAGAGCTGAACATCGATTTTGCGATTGATCTGGGTCTGAAACGTGAGTATCCTAGCTGGTAATTTGAGGTATGTTTTTTGTTTTTATGTTATGTTGTTTTGTTTATTTTTATTTTTTTTGATTCAGAGTCTCACTCTGTTGCCCAGGCTGGAGTGCAGTGGTGCAGTCACAGCTCACTGTAGCCTCAACCTCCTAAGCTCAGCTGATCCTCTCACTTCAGCCTCCCAGGTAGCTGGGACTACAGCTGTGCACCACCATGCCTGGCTAATTTTTTCTATTTTTTGTAAAGACAGAGTTTCGCCATTTGCCCAGGCTGATTTGGAATTCCTAGGCTCAGGCAATCCACCTGGCTCCACTTGTGAAATTGCTGGGATTACAGGCCTGAACCACTGTGCCTGGCCGTGTTGTTTTATTTTAAAGCATACTAATGCTTCTTGTTTGTGATAGCTAAAAATTAGAAACACCTAAATGTCCGTTAGTAGGGACTGGTTAAATAAATCATGATAGTTGCATACAGTGGACTGCTCTGTGGCTATAAAAGATGATTGAATATACTCTGTGCACAATGTTCTAGGTTAGGGGAACAATCTGTAGCATCTGTGATGTGAGAAAAATGTAGTACAATTATAATGGTAATGTGCAGAGTAGTATGCTAGTGTTTGTAAAAACAAAGGTGTGGAGAAGATATTTGCAGTTGTTTGCAATCAGAAGGACTGTCTAGAAGCATATACAAGAAACTCGTAATACTGATTGCCTCCAACAAAGGGAACCGTAGGGTTGCAGGAGAAAGGGACAAGAACTCTCACTGTATACTTTTTGCACTTTCTGAATTTTGAACCATATTATCTATTCAAAAATTTTTTACTGTAATTAAATCTCCAAAATAAAGTATATTATGCTGTATTCTAAAACCAAGCATACAAAATATATTTACAGATCACTATATTATGTATATTTCATTTATGTTTAGAAATGAAAGATTATTCCAGTAAGTTATTTCAAGCTTATGAATAGAGGGAATATTGACGATGTGAAACTATAATCACAAAAAGAGGATTTATACTGTTGATTTATTCTTTGATAGTTGTAAAAGGAGATAAATGTTAATCAGGATAAGTCCCGATTTACATCTCTTAATTTGGTACTGACAAGAACAAATTTTTTGCAAAGAGAATAAAATACTTCTCTGTCTTAAGTTTTTTAATGCACTTCTAGGTGAGTCAATGGGTAAATCAGTTTGGAGATAATTTGAGAGATAGTCCCATAGTTTCCTTCTTTTTTTGCTATTTGTAATTGCTTTATCACCCAAGTAGGACAAGTTCTGGTATTTGTGCTTGTTAAACATACTATAGCAGGGTTGTTAACATACGTGTTTGTAAAACTTTTTAATGCAGAGCTGTCTTTGACAGATTACACCCACCCCATGAAAAATTGTAAAACAGTTTCTCCTGCAGCATGAAGCACTGCATTCTGGCTGGCAGTCTTAGTTGCTAGGTTGTCAGTATACTCCCCATCCTAGAAACTGAAAAGTTTTGAGGATACTCTTGGGATATACTTAGGTATTTTTAAGCCAGAAAAACACATCCAAAACCAAGATTTCTGGTTCATTGTTTTAAACGAAAAAACTATCAAATATTGTCGTTACTAGTAGTAGTATAAAACGTCACATTTCTGGTTAAGGTTTGTTGTGCATCATGGCTGAGGTTACGATTGGCTAGATTCTCCCAAATATCAAGTTTCTACACTGCTTCTCCCATATTGGTGTGAACTCATGAGAATGCCAGGCACGATCTCCCAAAGGACAGAGTATCACAAGAGTTAAGTTCCATCTATACCTGAGGTTGACTTGGAGTCCATTTCAGGTGACATTAAATATGTCAGGTTTTCATGCTTTTTGCCAACCCATTTCTAGTCAACATTTCAACCTAAACATTCATGTTAAAAATCTGTTATGGAGCAGGTACTGTGCTAGGGACTGTGTTATAATCTGAGTGTGAAGTGGATATGGCAGGAGATGTAGCTGGAGATGCTGAAGATGGGGTGAGATTTTAAAAGGTTTTATATGCAGTGCTTATATTTCAGAAGGGAGTCAGGGAAAGGAATTTAATCAGAAAAGTAGTATGATATACACAAAATGAGGAGTTAACAAATATGGGGGGTTATGGTGGAGAACTCAGGAATTCACGATGAAAGTATCCCAACAAGTTTATTGTTTTTGTTGTTGTTGTTGTTTTGATGTTACTCTGCTGCTGTAATCTTCTGAACAAACCACCATTTAGAATAGGATACCACAGTCTGAAAGTGTTCTCTCCTGCCATTTTTTTCCACCAATCTGGTAAAGTCCTGTTTTGCTGCATTATATTTTGGTATAAATCTTACTAGAGATGTTTTCTTAAGTCCAATTATTTTGCTTCTCCAAAAAAGGAAGGAATATGCCAGTGAATTATTAGATACCATATTTAAATCTTCCCCCTTTTTTTCTTCAAACATAATCAGGCAGCAGGAAATTGGTGTTTTTAATATTTGTAATATAATTGTTTCGTGTGTATTTTTTTTATTTAATCTCCAAGGAACTGTAAGTTGCTATATCGCCTGTATTCTTAAGTGGCATTTTCACAATGTTATATCCAAGTTTCAAGATTATGAAGCTTTCAGATTTCATGGTTAAATTTTTTAATGGCTCTATATTCTGTCTCCAGGAGAAAATATAGTGAAAGGAGATAAAGAATCTATTAAGAATCTCCTGGAAATATTTGATGGTTTGTTGGAGTATCTTACAGAACGCATCAGTGAAACATCTCATGAGAAAAGTAAGTTGAAGAATGGAAATTTGGTTTGGTTTACCTTTTATGATATGTCCCTTTTGCCTTTTATCTTTTTGTATATTTTTCTTCATAGGAAGCAGATTCACTAATACAGTATACCTGATAACTTTAGTTGTAAATTTCAAATTCTTACTGTTCTAGCTGGTTGGAAACTCTCTTAGACTGTCATCATGTTCTTTATCAACTTGCATGTTGCTTATAAATTACTTTAAAACTAATTTATACTAGAAAGGTAAATTTCTGGCTAAATTATTTATTGTCCTATGATTGCATAAAATGTCCTACTCCAAAATTTTGTGTTTCTGAACTGCCATTTATGCTAAACATTTGGATGTTACTGAGGCATCAACAGGAAGAACTGGTGCATTTCTGTCTTTAGCTTGCACTTACATTTGTGACAGCCTAAATATTTCAAATGTTTATCATTGCAAAAAGTAAAAGAACTGTCTTAATAATTTGAGATTAAGTAAATAATGCTGTTGGTCATGAATGGAGTAATATATTACCTGTTCTTATATTGAAAAGTTACCCAAAATAAATTTTCAGCAGCAATCACAATTTACATAAATTCGAATACAAATTAAGACAAAAAATTGGGGTAGGCTCATCCTTCATTCTCACTTCATTCTCACTTAGTGAGACCTTTGATTATAACATTTGAAATTAATCTTAAAGTCTTTGGTTAGAGATAGTTTCCTACCTTTAATCATTGTTGCTAAACTATTTAAAAGCTGGGAGGGAAAATTGAAAAGTCTGCCACACTGGACCTTTCTTTGTTTCAAAAATTGAGTGTTTTATATGCGCCTGAGTACTCTGGGAGGATTCCAAGCTGCGTGTCATGTTGATGCTCTCAAACCTGTACTTGAGTCAGGGAGACAGCCATAAATACGTACATTAAAAGCATAAAGGGGGAATTAGAACTAGGGGAGAGTATTGACAGGTGGAACTCACCTAATTCAAGGCTACCAGTAGGTATTTGTATGGTGTTGTACCTTTTTAGTCTTTTTAGCAATAGGGTTAAGAGGTAGAAAATTATCTCTAAGTAAAGAGATAGAGATTAATTTGAAATGTAAAGAGAGCAGCAGTTTTTTACAGTTTAGTGCTTGCTCGCAGGAAGGGGAGGGATGGTAGTGTCTGGCTAATGATACGGCAGTGGGGATGAATAGAGGAGGGCACAGCTGAGGGATACTTTTATGTGAATCTGGTGGTGATGAAAGACTGAAGGATATTTCCAGGGGAGATCGGCAGTTATGTGGTGAGCTACTGGGGAAGTTGCTCAGATAGGCTTCCCTATATGACAGTACCTTAGCTGGACAGCATTTTCTTAGTCTGCTTCTCATCTTTGGAGGTCTAAAATATACTTACCTGGCAGTATTACCTAGAGCTGATTAGATTCTTCAAAATGCCTGTTAACAGTAATGGGGAACAAATCTTTATTATCACTAATCGTATCAGCTGTGCAGGGCAGCTTCTACCTGGGACCTGAGCTAGCATTATCATTTACCACTGAAGAAGGAGGGGTTGAAAGGAAGACCGTGGGTTCAGTGCTGGGTTCTGCCTCTCACTATATGACGGCAGCTCTCTAAGCCTGTTTTCTCAGCTGAAATTCTTTCATAGTAGTTGTGAAAGTTAAGTAAGTAGATATGTGTAAACAGTTGAGCACACAGCCTAGCTCAGAGTAAATGCATAATAAATGTTAATTGATGTTATGGAAATGTTGCTTGGTGAATATGGAAATAGAAAAAAAAGGTGGGTGTTTGAATAGTGAATCTCTAGACATGGACATGAAAATATCCAAAGGGGTAAATCTGAATCATGGGAGGTTTCACCTACCTATATTTTGAAATCATTTCCCTAGTGAGTTATAGCCACTGGTGAAAGTATGTATTCTTCAAGTATGGTGGGATGGAAAAAAGGACTGATTGTCTTAAGAAAAATTTCATCCAAGCCCTGATGCAGCCTGACTCAGCCTAAGGCATGATTATCTTGGAGCTTGCATTACGTTGACGCAATCATGTTTTGTGTTATCTTGATATACCTCAGGCATACCTTACAGATGGAGAGGTATAAGAATATTAAATGGACGTGCTACCAACTTAAGAAATAAAACATTGTTCATACAACTCTATGCCCTATTTTTAAAGCAACATTCTTGTTTCTTTGTTACTCGAATAATACATGCTCATTATAGGCGAAGATTTGGTTCTTTCTGATTGTACTTTCACAAGAACCCTATTTACCATGGCAAATTAGGGGTGCCTCACTGTCCTTACCTCTCCCTGCCTCTTACATAGAAAAAGTAGTATTCACTTAGGGGTTTTTTGGTATTGTTTTTATCTATTCTGAACAGGTGAAACTCAACAATATTTTAAAGAATCCGATCGAGGAGAACGTTTGGAAGAGCCAGAAAGTACTAAAGAATCTAAATCATCATGGAAAAGAGTTTCTTTTGGGAGGTAGCACTCAGTGTCTCTGAATTTAATGAATACAAGTTACACTTTTTGGACTAAGAATTTAAATTGCACATAATATACCAAGATGGCACGAAAAAAAGCTAATGTGAAACTTCTACTAGCTTCTCATATTTTAAACCTTCCTGAGGGAGTTTTAAGAACCTTGAGTTATATATAATACCTAAATCTCAGTATTAACTACCTACTCATTTTTAAATTTTTTTTTTTTTTTTTTTGAGACGGAGTCTCATTCTGTCTCCCAGGCTGGAGTGCAGTGGCATGATCTCGATTCACTGTAAACTCTGCTTCCCAGGTTCAAGCGATTCTCCTGCCTTAGCCTCCTGAGTAGCTGGGACTACAGGCATGCGCCACTATGCCTGGCTAATTTTTATGTTTTTAGTAGAGTTGGGGTTTCACCATGTTGGTCAGGCTGGTCTTGAACTCCTGACCTCAGGTGATCCACCTGCTTTGGCCTCCCAAGGTGTTGGGATTACAGGCGTGAGCCACTGCGCCCGGGCCCTGTTTTTCTCTTAATCGTCAAAGTAGGTCATCATCTTTGCAAAAAACTTGCAAAATAGAAAAAGCAGGAAAAAAAAATCTATTCCGAACTAAATAACTGCTGTTGACATTTTGTTAAATTTTTTAGTCCTTTTTACTATGTTTTTTTCTTTTTTGGATTTAGTCATATGTCTATATAATTTTGTTGCCTGCCCCTCACCCCTGCTTTTTTAATAAAGAGACAGAGTCTTGCTCTGACACCCAGGGTGGAGTACAGTGGCGTGGTCAGAGTTCACTGTAGCCTTGAACTCCTGGGCTTAAGCCCAAGTAGCTGGGACCACAGGTGTGCACCACCACACCTGGCTAATTTTTCTCATTTTTTTTTTAAAACAGAAATGGCGTCTTGCTATGTTGACCAGGCTGGTCTTGAATTCCTGGCCTCAAGCAATCCTCCTGCTGCAGCCTCCCAAAGTGCTGGGATTATAGGCATGACCCACCTCACCAGGCTCGTTTCCTGCATTTTTAAACTTCACATTAAGTGTTCTCAAATTGTTAAGTTCTTTTTTTTTTTTTTTTTGAGACAGAGTCTTGCTGTGTCACACAGGCTGGAGTGTGCTGTGGCGCGATCTCAGCTCACTGCAACCTCTGCCTACCGGTTTCAGGTGATTCTTGTGCCTCAGCCTCCTGAGTAGCTGGGACTACAGGCACATGCTGCCACAGCTGGCTAATGTTTGTATCTTTAGTAAAGACGAGGTTTCACCATGTTGGCAAGGCCGGTCTTGAACGCCTAACGTCAAGTGATGCGCCCGCCTCAGTCTCCCAAAGTGGGATTACAGGCATGAGCCGCTGCGCCTGGCCTCAAGTTGTTAAATTCTTTTTTTTTTTTTTGAGACAGAGTCTTGCTCAGTCGCCCAGGCTGGAGTGCAGTGGCGTGATCTCGGCTCACTGCAAGCTCTGCCTCCCGGATTCATGCCATTCTCCTGCCTCAGCCTCGCGAGTAGCTGGGACTACAGGCATCTGCCACTACGCCCGGCTAGTTTTTTTGTATTTTTAGTAGAGATGGGGTTTCACCATGTTAGCCAGGATGGTCTCGATCTCCTGACCTCGTGATCCGCCTGTCTCAGCCTCCCAAAGTGCTGGGATTACAGGCATGAGCCATCGCGCCCAGTCTAAATTCTGTATAATAATTTTTAATCACTGTATAACGTCATTCGTGTGGATACGTCATAAATTACTAAACCATTCTTCTGAAGTACAGGGTTTTTAAAAATATTATCAAAAACGTGATACTTAATGTTTATTCCTTTTTTCTCCTTATATTTTGAGGCTAGATTCAGAGTAAAACAGTATAGATGTTTTAAGGCTAATAACTAGTTGCCAGATTGTTTTCCAAAAAGGCCATGACTGTACATTTACCAACAGTATAGAAATGCTGGGTTACAGGACCCTCATGAGCCAATATCATTGATCATTTTCACAGTTTTTAAGCTTGTGCTTATTTCATAGACAAAAATATATTGTCATGACAGGTTTGATTGCACTTCTTGTTAATTAGAGGTTTAACATAATGCTATGTCTTTCTTTTAAATAACTGATTCTCATTTTTTTTTTTTTTTAATAGAGTTTGTCATGGTTCGAAGAGCACAGGCAATGCCTTCTTTTTTAGGTCTCGTACATTGTAAAAAACATGTCTCAAAGGAGACCATCATAAGATGAACATCTTTTCTTTTCTTTTTTTTTGAGACAGAGTTTCGCTCTAGTTGCCCAGGCTGGAGTGCAGTGGTGCAGTCTTGGCTCACTGCAACCTCTGCCTCCCAGGTTCAAGCAATTTCCTGCCTCAGTCTCCAGAGTAGCTGGGATTACTGGCGCCTACCGCCACGTCCAGCTAATTTTTTGTATTTTTAGTAGAGGTGGGGTTTCACTATGTTGGCTGGGCTGGTCGTGAACTCCTGACCTCAGGCGATCCACCTATGCCTGCCTCCCAAAGTGCTGGGATTACAGGTGTGAGCCACCACACCCGGCCTGATGAACTTTCCATAAGATTTTTAAAATAATAAAATAAGCGCAAAAGTGAAACAATTGAAGCATATTTAACGCAAAATTAGCATCCCACCCCCTTCACTCCCGCACCCTAGAGTCACCAGTATTTGCTGTTCTCCTATACATTTAATCATTGACACTTTATATACAGCTATTTCCATCATTCATGTATCAGTCAAAACAAAACATAAGCAGCAAGACATGCTAAGCAGCAAAAGGGAGAGTCTTTTCCTTTTTCTGCACCCAGCAGCTGTCCAGGTCCTCAGGGGAAGGGCCCTCTGGTCAGACTGGGCCCTGAGTGAAGGAGGGAACTTTTTCAGGTGCTCCTTGTCTTCTGAGACGTTGGGCCCCTCTTGGGATGGAGATGAAGCAGAATCCACTGGTGAAATCATTAGACTTGGAGACACAGCGCACACCTTTTCTCTAAGAAGTAATGGTGAGTAGTTAAACCTTGAGTATCAGTTATTATTCAACATACAACTATAAAAATGTAAATGGGGTTCGCACGCTCCTGCTCCTGACTCACCGCTGTTCGCTCTCGCCGAGGAACAAGTCGGTCAGGAAGCCGCGCAGCAGGCATGGCTTTTAAGGATACCGGAAAAACACCCGTGGAGCCGGAGGTGGCAATTCACCGAATTCGAATCACCCTAACGAGCCGCAATGTTAAATCCCTGGAAAAGGTGTGTGCTGACTTGATCAGAGGTGCAAAGGAAAAGAACCTGAAAGTGAAAGGACCAGTTCGAATGCCTACCAAGACTTTGAGAATCACTACAAGAAAAACTGCTTGTGGTGAAGGTTCTAAGACATGGGATCGTTTCCAGATGAGAATCCACAAGCGACTCATTGACTTGCACAGTCCTTCTGAGATTGTTAAGCAGATTACTTCCATCAGTATTGAGCCAGGAGTTGAGGTGGAAGTCACCATTGCAGATGCTTAAGTCAACTATTTTAATAAATTGATTACCAGTTTAAAAAAAAAAAAAAAATGTAAATGGTATGTAGGAGTGTTTAAAATTGAGAAGAATAGAGAGAGCCCTAACTGAGCATGGGATTTGAAATTCCAAATATCCCACTACCTATTAAATATGAACACTTATCTGAAGTCACAGGCATATGGGCAGATAAGTCCGAGGCAAGTAAGTGTATGCAAGGTTATCAGGCAATTTGTGGTTCCTGATAGCCTAGGAAGAGAATTATGGATACATCTTATAGTCTGGTCACGCTTTCAGGGTATTCCTTAATTGTAGTTTCCTGAACTGGTGGTTGATTCACTTTTTTCATTGTTTCAACCAAGAAGTTCGTACACACAGTGGCAGTTTTTTTTCTAGGCTTCAGGCAAGGTTTCCAATAGCCTATTGCTTGCACACAGTAGACCTGGATATCTTTCAAGCCCCAATTTTGAGCCTCCAACCTTTCCCTCCTCCAATCATCCTACTCCATCCTGCCCACCTTGGCTTCATAAATTACTAAACCAGTATATGGACCATAAGTCTTGGAATATTCTCCCTTCCTTTTGGTTCCTGGCAAACTCACCCTCCAGTAGACCAAAAAGCTATGCTTGCCATTGGGATAGGCACAGTAACAGAAGGACCAGAGTCAAGCGTGGATATTGCAAGAATGCTTCTTGAAGGAAGAGAATCAGATGGATTGACTGGGAGTGGAAGGGATGGTGATTGCAGAAGCAGGTTCTGTGATGTCAAGTGCTGTGTCAAAAAGATGTTACTATAAAATGAATTACTTATTTTAACATTATAAGTAGAGAGGGGAATTGTGTTTAAGAATAATGCAGTTAAGGCAAAGGAAAAAAGATTGAGAGAGATGCCTGGCCAAGGTGTTTGGGTTTGATGTGATAAAAGGACTTATGGCAGCTTCCTTTCATATTTAGATTTAAAGTGATGGCTATCATATACATTCACAGGCATCTAATTTAGGCTTCAATATATGGACCATAGTCTTTTTTTTTGACACCGCGTCTTGCTCTGTCACCCAGGGTGGAGTGCAGTGGTGCAGTCTCGGCCCCCTGCAACCTCTGCCTCAGCCTCCCAAGCAGCTGGGATTACAAGTATGTGCCACATGCCTGACTGATTTTTGAATTTTTAGTAGAGATGGGGTTTTGCCTTGTTGGCTAGGCTGGTCTTGAACTTCTAACCTCAAGTGATCTGCCTGCCTTGGCCTCCCAAAGTACTGAGATTACAGGTGTGAGCCACTGCGCCTGGCCTGGACCATGAGTCATTGTTTGTGGTACTAGCTAAGACCCTAACTGGTATCTGTTCATACCAAGACGTGCCCATAAAACAGCCAGCATTTCCATAACCCTGGCACCTATTTTTGTAAAGCAAAATAATAAAACATTATATAAAACTTTGCTTTTAAATTGCATAAATATTTCTGGACTACAAAAGGGCATCTTTCTGATAGCAATTAAAAATAATTGATATTATGGCCGGTCACAGTGGCTCATGCCTGTAATCCCAGTACTTTGGGAGGCTGAGGCGGGCGGATCACCTGAGGTCAGGAGTTCGAGACCAGCCTGGCCAACATAGTGAAACCCTATCACTACTAACAATACAAAAAAATAGGCAGGCATGGTAGCAGGTGCCTGTAGTCCCAGCTACTCCGGAGGCTGAGGCAGGAGAATTGCTTGAACCTGGAAGGCGGAGGTTGCAGTACGCCGAGATGGTGCCATTGTACTCCAGCCTGGCAACAAGAGGGAAACTCTGGTCTGAAGAAAATAATAACAATTGGTATTTTGAGCAATTGGACCAACATTACTTCTTTCAGCATTATTTAATATTTCTATTTCCTGAATACAAAACTCTTGGCTTTTAGTATAATGTTCAGTAAACTATTTTGATAGTTAAACATTTTACCTTTAATATTTTATTTCCTAGGTGCTCAATGTCCTAATGAAATGCTGTCTAAAAAAACCTCAGCCTCACCAAGTTTTAAATCACGTGAAGATGTGTTGTACTCTCCTAGTGTTTTGTCCAAAAATAGGACATCCTTTGTTGAAGACAGTGAGTTGTAATGGATGTTAGTTCTTTACTGCTGATGATCATTCTTGGGGCAGTTGTTGCTATTGACCTTTTTACTTTTATTGCTGCATGTGAGATCCTTTTTGGTCTTACATGATCTTACTTGTAAATGTTTGCTATTTATTATGATCTCTGAATTCTGCTTAAGATGGTCTTTGGTTGCATATTTTTGCATCCACTATTTTATTATCTAAATTCTCGACACTCACCTTTTCTTTTTTTTTTTTAAATGAGACAGAGTCTCTGATACATTAGTACATCTATTGGTGGTCTTCATATTATTGGTAAATAACAAAGTATAGTAACTGGAAAAACATTCTTTTTGTTGTTGTTGTTTTGAGACAGAGTCTAACTCTCTTGCCCAGGCTGGAGTGCAGTGGTACGATCTCGGCTCACTGCAACCTCCGCCTCCTGGGTTCAAGGGATTCCCCTGTCTCAGCCTCCCGAGTAGCTGGGATTATAGGCGCTTGCCACCACGCCCGGCTAATTTTTGTATTTTTAGTAGAGACAGGGTTTCGCCATGTTGGCCAGACTGGTCTCGAACTCTTGACCCTGTGTTCTGCCTGCCTCAGCCTCCCAAAGTGCTGGGATTACAAGCGTGAGCTACCGCACCTGGCCTGGAAAAATCATTCTTGTTTCTTATTGTCATCTCCAGGATTTTCATGTGGTAGTAATACATAAAAATATTACTGCCTAACGAGTTTTGTAACATGTGAATGAACCATAATTCACATAACATAACATTCTTCAAGCCACTTAAGTTGCTTCCAGTTTTTTATTATTTTAAAGTAACTTTCAGGAAACAGTTTTATGATAATAACATTAAAATTACATCCGGGGTCAGGCATGGTAGCTCACACTTGTAATACCAGCACTTTGGGAGTCTGAGGCAGGAGGATCACTTGAGCCCAGGAGTTCGAGACCAGCCTGGACAACATAGTGAGACCTCCTCTCTACTTCTTTTAAAACTAAAGCAATTACAAAAGAAAATTACATTCTAATTTAGTTAGATCCCTGTGTGCTGAGGCTACGTCTCTGGTTTAATTATTTTTTTATGTTCTTTGTCTTAAGTTTAAAAAATATTTCTAATGTGTTTGAACATGTTTATATACGTATGTATGTATTTATATAAAATGGTTTATTTCTTAGAATTGCATCGTAATATCCACTTTAATTTGTCTTACTAGCAGAAACCCTTTCTGTGAGTAGGATTCCAAATGCGAGGAAGCTAGGGGAGCCTATCCGAGCAGCTATTCCTTTACATCCACCCTACCACCCTTCAGAGCCTCGAGCACCCTGCCCCATAGGAAAAGAATACTTGCATTCAAGTCACTGCCCCCCAGCTGTAAATTCTACTCAAGAGCATATGGAATTTTCTGGGGTAAGTGGAAAAGCTTACTTTCAGTTGGCTAGAAGTACACGTGTATGTGTATCTCTGTGTTGGTAATTGATTAGAAGCCCGTGTGTGTGTGTGTGTATTGGTGAAGTCTTTATTCTTTGTCAGGGAAGCCCCTATATTTAAAGAAGTCTCTGCTAGAATTGTCAAGCATATTGCACTAGTCAAAGCATTGTACTCCTTAAAATTTGCCTCTGTATACACCTGCACATTCTTGTTCTAGGAAGATAGGAGAAAGATGAATGTATATAAAGGGAAATAATAAGAGCCAACACACAGTGAATGTTTATTTTGTGGCAGGCGCAGTTCTGGATACTTTAGGGGTGTTGAATAATTTACTGCCCATAACAACTCTGGAGTAGCTACGATATTTATTGTGGGGAAGCTGATATAGACAGGGTAAGGTTACACAGCAGTTACAGAGTCAGGATTTGAACTTGGGCATTCTGGCTTCAGAGTCCATATTGTGTCCATAATTTAATAATTTCAAATTTAGAAAACACAGAGTGGAAAAGAAAATAACCATCCATGCATATTCCCATTATCCAGCATGAACCACTGTTCATACCATACTGGCTTATTTGCTTCAATTGCAGTGAGCTGAGATTGTGCCACTGCACTCCAGCCAGGGTGACAGAGTGAGACTTCATCTCAAAGAAAGAAAGAAATAAAACCCTTTTTATTTAGTCATCCTGTCCCTATCTTTTTAAAAAGAACAGGACTGGGTTCGGTAGCTCACACCCGTAATCCCAGCACTTTGGGAGGCTCACGTGAGCACCAGAGTTTGAGACCATCCTGGGAAACATAGTGAGACCTTGTCTCTACTAAAAATAGAAAATTAGCCTGGAGTGGTGGTGCATGCCTGTGATTTTAGCTACTTGGTAGGCTGAGGCAGGAATTCCTTGAGCCCAGGAACTGCAGTGAGCTGTGACCACACCACTGCATTCTAGCCTGGGCAGCAGAGCAAGACGCTGTCTCAAAAAGAAAAAAATAAAATAAGAAAACAACAGGCAGGTATATACACAAGGTAGATATATAAACAGTGATACGTTCTCATTATTTAAACATTGAAGCAATGCATTAAAAGTGCAGAGATGAAATAAGCATTATTAACATTAGGTGACCACATTCTCAACATTCTATGCATCTAAAAAGCAGAGTGGATAAAAAGATGGGTTAAAATGGAGTCATAAGATAATGTTTACTTTTCGGAGAATCATAGTGGGAGTTTTGGAGATGGTTCTGAGCTGGTAATATTCTGTTTCTTGACCTGGGTGGCAGTTAAATAGGAGTATTTATTTTGAAATAATTAAGCTAGAAATACTTTATTTTAAAAGTTTCATAAAAATAAGATTATGTTGTTTGTTTTATTTTTTTTTGAGACAGAGTGTCGCTCTGTCGCCCAGGCTGGAGTGTAGTGGTGTAATCTGCACCCACTGCAACCTCTACTTCCCAGGTTCAAGCAATTCTCCTGCCTCAGCCTCCCGAGTAGCTGGGACTACAGGTGCACATGCCACCACACCTGGCTGATTTTTTTTTTTTTTTTTTTTTTTAAGTAGAGACAGGGTTTTGCCATGTTGGCCAGGCTGGTCTCAAACTCCTGGCCTCATCCGCCTGCCTGTGCCTCCCAGAGTGCTGAGATTATAGGCATGAACCACCACACCCAGCCTACTAAAAGGTATTTAATTTTACTCTAATAGAAAAAGATAATGAAGTGAAATTAAAGATATCATTAAACATTAAATAAGTGGCCAGGTGCAGTGGCTCACGCCTGTAATCCCAGCACTTTGGGAGGCTGAGGTGGGTGGATCACGAGGTCAGGAGTTCAAGACCAGCCTGGCCAAGATGGTGAAACCCTATCTCTACTGAAAATACAAAAATTAGCCAAGTACAGTGGCCGGCGCCTGTAATGCCAGCTACTGTGGAGGCTGAGGCAGGAGAATCGCTTGAACCCAGGAGGTGGAGGTTGCAGCGAGCCGAGATCGCACCACTGCACTCCAGCCTGGGTGACAGAGTGAGACTTCATCTCAAAAACAAACAAACCAAAAAAACATTAAATAAATGTTTCTTCATCACAAGAAGTATCTTCTAAAAGATGATCTCTAAGACTAAGAAATAAATTTAGCTGGACACGGTAGCTCATGCATGTAATCCCAGCACTTTGGAAGGCTGAGGCAGGTGGATCACCTGAGGTCGGGAGTTCGAGACCAGCCTGGCCAATATGCGAAACACTGTCTTTACTAAAAGTAAAAAAAAAATTAGCCGGGTGTTGTGGCACATGCCTGTAATCCCAGCTACTAGGGAGGCTGAGGCAGGAGAATCACTTGAACCTGGGAGGCAGATCGAGCCTTTGCACTCCAGCCTAGGCAACAGAACAAAACTCAAAAAAAAAAAAAAAAAAAAAAAAAAAAAAAGAAATTTAAAATGTTAAGGGTTTATATTCATATTTTGGGAGGTATTGTCTTTGTTTTAACTGTTTCAATTTTGGACAGCCTTTATTGACGTCAATACAAAAGATAACCACTTGAATACTCTGTACTAGTGGTAATTTTTTTGTTGCCCAGGCATAGTGGTAATCCCTGAAATTTCTTATTTAGAGAGCACCTGGCCTGTCTCTTTATTTGAATGGCATCCTGAGCCACACTTTTTCTCTGAGCCCAGATTTCTAGACATTGCTCCAGTTCTTTGGTGCATTGAGTGTCAATAGGGTCTTTTGACAAATGCACTTCAAAATGGAGGTTGAAGGCACGTAGCTTTGTGCCACAGTTCCTCCCTTCCTCACCCCCAGAAAGTTCATGTTTCTTATTTGTAGCTTTTTCAAATCAACTTTTTTTCTGTTTTTAATAGGATCTAGATGACAGAGTTTTCTTAACTTCCAAGTTGCCGAAAGACAGCAAAGAGGAAGTGTACCCAGCTCAGGTCCAAGGGCCTAGGACAAGGAAGCCTCCCAAAGGAAAAAGGTAACATTACTGCAGACTTAAGTGTTTACAGTCTGTTTGCAAAGAAATTTGAAAATGCAGGGGCATAATCTCCAAATTTAGCTGTGAAGACCAGAATGAAATATTTGTTAAAGTATGTATTATAGTTATTTTAAACTAAATAATAGACACCTAGCTATTTTAACTGTCAGATGGTCACTTAATTACAGAAATGAAAACAGAGCTACAGCCTCATCCTGTAATTCACCTTTTCCCCAGAGGCCAAGAAAGAGATTAACAGAACAAGAATTACATGATGTGTCAGAGAAACTCTCTCAGCGGCTCTCTGAACTAGATTGGGCAAGTCTTGTTTTTTCATCTATATTGAGATTCCCATGGCTTAAGTGAACATTTAAATAATCTCTCAGTTGAAAGTGAGGTATTAGAAATACAGTTGTGTCTTATTAATAGTTACTGTGAAAATGTTCTGTAAATCAAGCAGACGGAACAGGAAGTGATCTCTCAGCCTTTCATGATCTAACTAAATTTGGTGCAGATTTATCCAAATTTTACTGAATTTTGATGAAAACTAAATCATTTAACATAAATGATTGTGTTAAGCCATTTTTCTTTAGATATATCTATATAGTTCCCCTTTGCTGCAAAAGACAGATCTGGTATGAAATTGGATGGATCACTGATTCTCACAAAATACAATATTACAGTTTTAAGGTATCATTGAATGAATGTTTTAAATCCCTATGTGACTTAGTCAAAAGTTTATTGAAACTTGGTGATCCATAGCACTGATCTACACCTTTTTAAAACTAAACATGTATGCCAGGTGCGGTGGCTCACACCTGTAATTCCAGCACTTTGAGAGGCTGAGCAGGCGGATCGCTTAAGCCCAGGAGTTTGAGACCAGCCCGGGCAACATGGTGAAACCCTATCTCTACAAAAAGTAAAAAATTAGCTGGGCTTGGTGGCATATGCCTGTAATCCCAGCTACTCAAGTGGCTGAGATGGGGGATCACTTGAACCCAGCAGGCGGAGGTTGCAGTGAGCCCAGCTAGCACCACTGCACTCCAGCCTGGGTGACAGAACGGGATCCTGTCTCAAAAGTAAATAATTAAACATGCATAAGCGTCTGAAAACTTGTTATTAGTGACTGTCAAAGGAAGCTTTTTTAAAGGTCTGCCTACTCCTGCGAATTTACATTCTGGTGAAGTCAGTGAAAGATGTTGAAAAAAGTTTTCTCAATAGATGTTAAAAAGTGCCCTGGGTGATCGGATTAAAGAAAAGACTGACCATAAAGAAGAAGATACTGGAAATGAAGAGGTAGAGGATGGAACTGAGGAGACACTGTCTCAGCACAGTGATGGCATCGTGGAGTATGGGCCAAAGAAGACAAGGCCAGGTACCCCAGAGAGACTGAGAAAGGGGGACAGCCATGTGAACTACTTAGGCAGTTCCATCTGTTCTTAATAACTTAGATTCTAATTTTAAATAGTTGAGAAATATATAAAAGGATCAGAAGTAATATCAAACACCTGGATCTTCCCCGGCTAAAAGTAGCAGGTGTTAACAGTTATATTTGCTTTAGCCCCTTTGTGTTTAAGAAATAAAACAGTAGAAACCCCCTCTGCTCTCCCCACAGATCTCTTTTCCCCACCCTCAGTGCAACCACTATCTTAAAGTTGGCATCTTTTCTTCTGATCCTTGTTTTTATACTTTAACAGCTCTTACATTACTTGTCTAAACATACTATTGTTTTATGTCGTTTAGAAATTTACATACTGTATATATTATTCTGCAACTTGCATTTTTTTCTGACATTGTCTTAGAAATCTATTGCTGTTGATACTTATAGATCCAGCTCATTCATTTTAACTGCAGTGTAACTGAGTTCTTACAGTGTGTCACTTTTGTGAGTTCTTACAGTGTGTCACTTTTGTGTGGGTATGTGTGTATACATATATATGTATAGCACTATACATTTCCCCTATTGCTGGACATGTTGATTGTTTCCAGTTTTCATTACTATAAAAAATCTGCAATGAACAGCCTAGAATATGTGCAAGAGTTTCTGTGATATCTCCATCTAGTAGGATTGCTGGATCGTAAGGCCTACATTTCTTCACCACTGCCAGCTTGCCCACCAAAGTGATTGCACTGCTTTACACTCATACCAGCAGTTTCTGGTTTGCCACATCTTTGCAGACACTTCCTACTGTTTGATATGCCATTGTTCAAATCCAATTATCCTGTCTTCCACCAACTAAAATCCTGCATATTTTATATTTAGTTTTATCTACTTTGGTCATCCATTGTTTCTTTAGAAATAGCCTTTTTCTGACCCAACTTCCTTAACTTTTTCAGTTGTTTTTTACTCCTTCAAGAATGCTCTTTCCTTCTCTTGATTGTTTAATCTCTCTTCCCTTTAAAAGGACTCAGCCAATTTCTAGGCACCCTCATCCAGGAACCTCTTCCTTTCCCTTATTATGTACATACACATGGTATCCTGTTGTGAAAACAGGTTATAAATTAAAATATTATTTCAGGTGCGTCTTCAGTTTCTGGAGAAGAATACATCATGCATCATGAGCAGCTATCATTCAAAATAGATTATGCAAGTCAGTTTTTAAAAATACATCTTAGAATTTGAAATGTGAAAGATTTGAATTAAAAGCATGTGAAAAAAATAACAAGCTCAGGGAAAATTTATTTATAAAGGTACCAAAACTAGCTTCCTTGGTCTTAAGGCTCTCTTGAAGTGCTTTTCCCACTGGAGTCACCCTCTTCACAACTAGCAGATGCCCAGACACACCTATAGACAATGGGATAAAAAGGTTTGTAGAAAGAAATGGTTTGTTAGATCTCTTTGGCAGTGTGCAATTAGGAGGGCTAGATTGCTAAGTAGGGAAAAATTGGGACCGCTTAGACAATGCTTAACATGTTAACTTTGCCTGTAAGCATATATAATAAGATAGATATGTATGCTTACATCCCACCTCCTCAGGACCCAGACAGGTAAAAGGATAGCAGATGCGCAGCTCAGATAATTTACCTTTTCTCTTTTCCCATCTCCCCATCACCAAGAGCACTCTCCATAGTCCTTTGTGCATAGGAGGCATTCCACATGTTGAATATCCAAAGCTGAATATAGAAGCTAAGTGTTTGAGACAGTACACATTCGTATGCATTTGTCTGTTACTTGGTGTTACCATACCAATACAAGTTAGTTACAGAAGACAGTCCCTTTAGCACATTTCACTCATCAGTCTCTCTGGATTTAGTAAAAACCAACTTTGGTTTCCAGCATAACATTCTGGCTATCAGGAACTAATGTTGTGTGTCTTTTCTCTGTTGCAGGACTTTCCATGCATAGAAAGCCACCCTACAGATCCCATTCGCTCTCTCCATCTCCAGCTAACAAATGCAAACAGTTCCACACGGAGAGAAAAAGGCAGCGCAAACGAAGAGAAACAGATACCCACCAATTCCGAGCACAGGTGCTTCCCCATCTCTTGACTACCATTAAGCAGCAGCCAATACCATTTCCCCTCAGCCAGATGCTACCATGAACATGCTGTTGATTTAAGGCTTAAAATGCATTTAATATTCTTGAGCGGAATGGATGATAGAGAGCGACGTGGCATAGCTTATGTCCCCATTAGCATAAAATTATACTCAGGAAACTTAAGAAAAATAACCTGGTGTTCCAGTAGATTAAGAAGGAGGAGATCAGCGTGAGTGGTTATTTTCAGAGTGAGTGAGCTTCAGAGATGAGGGGAATTTGAGGTGGATTAAAGTGACAGGCCACTTGAGTTATAGAGAAGATGAGATCAAGTACCCAAGACAGGAATGAGAGGAGGTGGTTGGGATTCAACAACAACGAGACTGGTATGATTACCTAGGAAGACTTTCCCCTGTGGAATGTGGATTTTGAAATGTAGCATGGATTTAGAACACTTAAGTTGTTTACAGTAGTAGGTTTTATAATGCAGTAGGATTTATGATGGTGAAAAACTAAAACTAATTCAGACGTCTCACACTCATTTGTAACTCAGCATGTAACTTCCACTCAGGAGAGTATCAAAATAATTGCAAAAACTTGAGAACAGAAAAAATGCGTGATGTAAAATTTCATTTTATGTCCCCATTATATATGTTAAAGTAATGTAGATTTGTGAGCCAGGTGCAGTGGCCCAGCACATTGGGAGGCTGAGACAGGTGGATCACCTGAGGTCGGGAGTTTGAGACCAGCCCGGCCAACATGGTGAAACCCCATCTCTACTAAAAATACAAAAATTAGCTGGGCATGGCAGTGCACGCCTGTAGTCCCAGCTACTCGGGAGGCTGAGGCAGGAGAATCACTTGAACTCGGGAAGTGGAAGTTGCAGTGAGCCGAGTTTGTGCCACTGACTCCCGCCTAGGCAAGAGTGAGACTCTGCCTCATAAAACAAAACAAAAAAACCCATAGATTTTGTGATACAGAGTCTGAAAGGAATTTTTTAAAAAGTGAATGAGCGGCCGGGCACGGTGGCTCATGCCTGTAATCCCAACCCTTTGGGAGGCCAAGGTGGGCAGATCACAAGGTCAGGAGATTGAGATCACAGTGAAACACCGTCTCTACTAAAAATACAAAAAAAAAAGTTAGCTGGGCGCGGTGGCAGGATTTTTTTTTTTTTTTTTTTTTCTCAAGGCGGAGTTTCACTCTTGTTGCCCAGGCTGGAGTGCAGTGGCGTGATCTCGGCTTACCTCAACCTCTGCTTCTCGGGTACAAGCGATTCTCCTGCCTCAGCTTCCTGAGTAGCTGAGATTACAGGCATGCACCACCACGCCCAGCTAATTTTGTATTTTTAGTAGAGATGGGGTTTCTCCATGTTGGTCAGGCTGGTCTTGAACTCCCGACCTCAGGTGATCCACCTGGCTCAGCCTCACTGCATGCGACTAAGCTTGGATGCTCAGTTGAGGCACCGCTGGGATTCAAACCCTGGATCTCCTGTTTACTAGACGGGTGCTTTACCCAACTAAGCCATGGTGCTGCCCGTTATGTATGTTTTTAACAACTGTACTATCATATGACCTTTTCCCCTATAGGCATTTACTGAAGCATTTGAAAGGGAACTAAGAAGACATAAAGTTCAAGAGAATATTGGACCTCTAAGAATACATGAGAAGGAGGAGGAAACAGTGGGTAAAAGTCTACATTGTAATAAATGCCATTTGATCAGATGAGGGGGAAGTACAAAGATGATCTTTTTAAAAGAAGAAGGGGCCAACAGGGCCTTAATCATGAGCTCTTTAGGAAAGGGCAGGATTTCATGTCATGATACAGGACTTTTACTTCTTAATAAGGCATTCAGGTTGCTAAAATATGACAAGACGTGGTACCAAAGAAAACTAGCGTTTTTTTCCCCTACTTAAAACTTACCATCAGTTTTTATAAGGGTATTTGACTTAGCAGTTCAGGGTCTTAAAAACTAGTCTAGGCTGACAAAATTAAAGAAGAGTAAGAGAAGACAGAACATCCTAGTTGCTCTAGACCTGGTTGTAAGAAACCCAAAACTGAAGTTTTCATTGCCTTTCAAAAGAATGGTTACAGAAACAAAATGAAATCATGGGGAAAATGCTTATGCTAAAATATTAGTGAACAAAACAGGATATAAAGTTCAGTATGGTTACAACTAAGCATACTGCATAGTTGCTTGAGAATTTTTTTAAATCTACATGGAAAAAGAGGAGTACATCGAAACATTAATAGGTTAAAAAAAAAAAAGATTAATAGTGGTTGTATTTAGGGTGTGGGACTATGGTGACTGAAACTTGAAAAAGATTCAGTGCTTTTTCAAATTCCAAGGGATGCCAGAGGCCAAAAGATGCCTTTAGTTTAGAGTGAGTGAATTATTAACCAGATTTTACAAATTTGAAGTAAGGTGGGAAGTAGTTAGCTATTTTTGTCAATATGTAATATTTAAGATGATGCATGAAAGAACTATTAGACCTTTTATTTTTATTGTTTTGTATCTGCTTCTAAGGAAAAAATATACAGAGGAGAAGCTGTTCTTAAAGAAACTCCAGAATGTAGTCAGCCCTGGAAGATTTACTCTAGAAAAACCACAACTCAAAGTCCAAGAGGTGGCCTCCCAAAGCCAAACAAAGCAGTTCCAAGTAAGAACCACAGAATTGTACTTTATGGAAAACTGGCAGCCTTTGAAAGCGAGTGCAGCATTCCAGGGACACAGCACTGAAAGCTAACATCCACCAGTTAGCTGAAGAAAGTTGTTTTTTTTTTTTTCCACTGCCATGTGGCTGGTTTTCTGTAGAGGGCTAAAACTCTTCAATAAGGAAGTACCTTAGGGAGGCCTATATATTGGCACCCAAGGAATGCCAGGACTGCCACCTGCTGCGCCACCATTAGCCTCACTCCTGTGCTTACTCACTTTGGATGCCTTTTTGTCTGTTTCTGGGAAGTTGGTAGAATGAAGGGGATGCTCCAAGGCAAGCAGATGACCTGTCCACCTCCTGTATATTGACAGTGCCAATGAGTGTAGAGTCTTGTTACAAGGAAACAAAGCCATGAGAAATGCCAGGCTTCCTGTTATACCCCAAAGATTGCTGGCCCTCCTACTATATCCTTTAGACCAGAAACTTTTCTTCTAAGCACTTGCCTACCAGGAGGGTTGAGGAGTCTTCTATTTTACCATACGTAGAGAATCTACCCGCAGGCACTGAAGCAGCTGAGCAATTAGGATGGACTTCCCAGGACCAGCATGGCATCAGTCAGAACGTATTTTTATCCTTATCAGTAGTTGGCTTACTCCAATCAGAGGAGGAATGCAAATTATTATAAGTACATTTAGAATTGTTCTTTACAGAATCAAAACCACATCACTTACATAAGCTTTGATCTACCAGGGATGTTAGATGACAGTTCTTGTCCACAAGTCTCAGATTAAGAACATCTTCTTTTACCTTGCAGTGAAAGTAAGTGAACACAGTCTCCTGCCCCTTATGCTGGAGCAGTTTCCATTTCTCTATGTTTCTGGCCCAACACTAAGCAAAATGTGGAAACAGCAAATTGCACAGGTTGAACAGCTTAAGAAAGAGGCATGTAGAGAAAATCGATCAAAGAAGAAACTGCAAGATGAAGTAAGTTACTGTCAGTCTTAAGCATAGAAATTTAAATGAGAGAAGAGCTTATCCTTGAGAATTGAGTGAACAGCATTATTAACCTACTTGATTTTGTGTCCCCCTTCAAGATAGAAGAAGCCCTAAGAAGGCATGACCTCCTTACTACCCTTGTCAGGAAAGAGTATGAACATAACAAGAGACTGGTATGTCAAGAGCAAGTTGGATATTATAATTTTGAATTTGTTATATTCATTCCCTTTATGTGTGCTAGCTGGGCAACAGTCCCACAGACCCTTCACCTCTAACACCTGCATGTGGAAGTGTTGCTTAGGTCTTTAACCAAAATTGATAGCCCATGCCTGTAATCCCAGCACTTTGGGAGGCTGAGGTGAGAGGATCACTTGAGACCAGCCTCAGCAACATAGTGGGACCCTGTCTTAAAAAATATATATATGGGTATGGAAAAAATGAGCCTGGCATGGTGGCATTTGCCTGTGGTCCCAGCTACTTGGGAGGCAGAAGTGGGAAGCGTGGGAGGGCAAGGCTGCAGTGAGCTGTGATCTTGCCATTGCACTCCAGCCTGCGTGCCAAAGTGAGACCCTGTCTCAACAACAATAAAACAAACCCAGAATGGGCAGGGGAAGAGCTAGGTACTTTATGTACACAGTTGCAGTTAGTCTTTATAGTAATATGTTAGAGATGTTTTCTATGAAATGAAAACCCTGAAGCTTTGAGATATTAAGTAACTTGCCCTGGGTCTCACTGATAAGCAAGGGACACAGCTGAGATTTTAATCCAGTTCTGTCTGTGGACCTCCATGGATCCGTCTAGGTGCCAAGTGGCTGAACTTAGTGCTCTTTGCCGTCTCCCATCCTCAGGTCCCAAGTAGAGAGCTCCGGGATTTATCAGCCTCCGTTACAATTTTGATGAGAAATTGTACTTAGAGAATTATGAAGGGAGAGGATGGAGGTCAGAAACAATCTGCCAAAGGAAGAGATTTGAAAATCTTTGCCTGAGTGTGGAGTAGAGATAAGCCATGAGAACTATAATACTAAACAGTTCCAGAAAGATCTCAGGAACTGCAGATGGTACTTTCCTATGGGGGGGGGGGGAAACACTAATATCTGACACACCTACATAAGAGTCTGTAGGTGACCCCATTTCATCTTCACTCCTTTGTCAGATATTGTCTAATTTCCTTAGTTTTTGCCTCATTAAATACTCCTGGCAGCCCAGGCTCTGCTTGAAAGTCTGGATGTGCCATTTTCCTACTCCTTGTGAGCTGGCATATGGGCCAGCCTTGTTAGCAGCCTCCTGGTGGCATGGGAAGTGAGCCCTCAGTTCCGCAGGAGTGCCCAGGATCACTGCTGCCCTCTGATGCGGCAGGGGGTCGTTGGAGCTGCTCTTCAGATTGAGGTGATGAAGCTGCCAAAGGCTGAAGGGCTTCTGGGGCCACTGGCCCCCCACACCTGGCATACTGCCTGAAGACATCGTGATGGGGAGTGGGGCAGATGAGAACGCTGGAGTCTGCATTCCTCTTGTCCTTACTCTTCTCTTCCCTCCCCTTTCCCTTTCTTAGCAAGACTTCAAGGACTGCATTCGTAGGCAAAGGTTGACCCAATCAAAGATAAAAGAAAATCGACAGCAAATCGTTCGTGCTCGAAAATATTATGATGATTATAGAGTTCAGTTGCATGCAAAAATGATGAGAATGAGGACCCGGGAAGAAATGGTAAGTCTGGCTTTTCTGTCCAGCCCTGTTAAGAAGGTGAACTTTGTTACCTTTCAGGACCACCTTCTTTGTTCGTGAGTCTTGTCCAAATTTGAATCTAAAATCTAAATCAAAGTCCTATAGTGCTGGCCCTGAGTTCTGCTTGGCCGCACTTCATTTTCTTACTCCATTGTGCATTCCCGTCCATTCTCAGTCTCTGTGTCTCTCATCTTAATGTGAAGTCTTACTTCCTTCCTGCTTCTTACACATAATAGGTACGTCTCCAGTATAACTACTTTAGAGGTTTTGGGAACATGTTGTGAGAGACAGGAATTTAAGGTGTGATAACATGACCTTGTATTCCACATAAAATCAGGGATAGTGTCAAAACAGCTGTACTGTGAGAGGTTTTCCACAAGGTATTTGCTATGTCATCCTTATCAGGCTGAAATGATTAACCTTTTGAGATCCCAGGCTAGCAAGAAATTTCATCTGTAAAATATTTTAGTAATTGTAGTTAACTACAATGGTAAAATGTAAAATGGTGCAGCTGCTTTGGAGAACAATCTAGCAGTTCTTCAGAAGGTTACCGAAAGGTCATATAGAGCTATCCTATGACCCAGCAATTTCACCCCTAGCTATATAATCACACAAAAAACACAAATGTTCATAGCTTTACTTGTAATAGCCTAAAAGGAGAAACAACCCAAAGTGCCCATCAGTTAATGAATGGATAAACAGTGTGCATTTTATTCATACAGTAGGATGTTACTTGGCAATAAAAATGAATGAAGAATTCATATATACTGCAGTATAGATGAACCTTGAAAACATGCGGAGTGAAAGAAACCAAATATGAAAGGCCACAAATTACATGATTCCATTTTTAGGAAGTGTCCAGAATATGCAAATCCATGGAGATAGAAAGTAGACTGGTGACTGTCAGGGGCTAAGGATGGGACGGGGGAATGAGCACTAATCAGTATAGGGTTTCTTTTTGGGGTGGTAAAAATGTTCTGTAGTGGTGATGGTTGCACAACTAAGTATAATAAGGCATACTGAGTTATTTACTTTAAAAGGGTAAGGCTGGGCTCAGTGGCTCACACCTGTAATCCCAGCACTTTGGGAAGCTAAGGTGCAAGGATTGCTTGGGACCAGCCTGGGCAACATAGTGAGACCTCATTTCTCCAAAAAATTAAAAATTTAGCCAGGTGTGGTGGCACATGCCTGTAGTCCCAGCTACTCAGGCAGCCAAGGTGGGAGAATTGCTTGAGCCTGGGAGGTCAAGGCTGCAGTGAGCTGTGACTGCACCACTACACTCCAGCCTGGGTGACAGAGCGATAACCTGTCTCAAAGAAAAGGAGGTAAATTTTTATGGTATGTCAGAATATCTGAATGAAACTAGTATTTCAAAAAAAAAAAAAAAACCTTTGTGAAATATAATCAGTATATACCTCTAGTTGGCCAAAATGATTATATTCCTCAGTGACTTTATTTTTATGATTAAATGACAGATATTTAAGAAACTGTTTGAAGAAGGTTTAAACATTCAAAAGCAAAGATTACGAGACCTAAGAAACTATGCCAAAGAAAAGCGAGATGAACAAAGGAGACGCCACCAGGATGAACTGGACTCCATGGAGAACTACTATAAGGACCAGGTGGGCTCCTGGCACTTGATTATGCTGTTGTGCTTAGTCCTGACCACTTGCCCTTGTGGAAAATTTGCTTAGTGTGTTGACAATAAACCTCCTTGTGTTAACTAAAGTTTGCACTCTACAGATTAGAGGACCCCATTTTCAAGATTGAAATTTAAGATCAAATAATACTTGACCATAGTACAGTATATTGTCCTATTTCCCTTAAAATTAAGTCTATGAACATTAAGAAATGTTACATTTGGACTACAAACATTAAATATAATATTTGGTTTTTTCTTCCTATAAACAGTTTTCATTGCTGGCAGAAGCCATATCACAGGAACATCAAGAACTTAAAGCCAGAGAGAAATCTCAGGCCCAGGTAATAATTAACAAGATAGAAGCAAAGTCATGCACTGCATGGCAACGTTTCCTTCAGCAAGGGACCTCGTACATTGGTGGTTGGAGCAATAGGCTATACCATATAGCCCCAGTGTGCAGTAGACAGTACCATGTGGGTTTGTGTAAGTACACTGACATTTTGCACAATAACAAAACACTTGCTGCATTTCTTGGAACATATCTCCATCATTAAGTGACACATTTATTTACATTTTATTTACATTTATTTACAGTTTAGGAAGTAGAAAACAAACGTAAAGGGAATGGAGAGAAGACTAATAAGGCACTCCATCTATGACCCAAGACATTTTTATCCTATGATTTTAACTTTAGTTAGGTCTCTGTAAGAGCTGCTGCTAGATTATTAAAAATTTTGGAGGAGTTTGATTAGCTGGAAGATGAAGAGGGAACAATAGATGAGGGCCTGGATAAATGCTGTGAACAGCAGGATGACATGCCTTCTTTTTTCAGACATTACATAAGGTGAAGAGGGAGCTGAGATCTAAGATGGAGAAGGAAATTCAACAGCTGCAGGACATGATAACACAGAATGATGATGATGTTTTCTTCCGGGAACTGGAAGCTGAGCGCTTCAGATCTCGGCTTCAGCTGGCTTCCTTTCAGTACAGTAAAAGTCCCTCCCTGTGAGGCCAGACTTGATCATAGGTGAAGGTTCTGGAGGCCTTTACCAGGACAGAGCTAGAATTGAGCCAGTAAACAGATAAGCCAGAAAAATCATTTTCAAATGCTTTACCTATATTTCCAGTACTTTTTATGAATTTTAAAATAAAAATTGTTTTCTAAAAGCTTATTACTTTTGAATTTATGACCTAACATCTGAAAAGGGGGGATCTTCATTAGTCGTATTTGTGCTAAAGCAATTAACAAGCCTTGTTTGAGCAGCCAGCTCCTGAAGTTTGTTGCTTTAAGTCAATAAAAATAATTAAGAATTAGCACTTAACGACAAAAAAATACATACGTTAGAGAAGAAAGGTGGGTGGTTATCAGAGGTGGGCCTTGGAGAACCTTGACAGTACCGTGTATGTGTAGACTTTTCATAACGTGGCTGGAAGATGAGGGAATATGCATCATGGCAGTTGGGCGCAGTGGCTCACGCCTGTAATCCCAGCACTTTGGGAGGCTGAGGCAGGTGGATCACTTGAGGTCAGGAGTTCGAGACCAGCCTGGCCAGCATGGTGAAACGCCATCTGTACTAAAAGTACAAAAATTAGCTAGGCATGGTGGCACCTGGCTGAGGCACAAGAATCGCTTGAACTTGGGAGGTGGAAGTTGCCGTGAGCTGAGATCGCACCACTGCACTCCAGCCTGGGCAACAAAAGTGAAACTCTTTCTCAAAAAAATAAAAAATAGGCCGGGCGCGGTAGCTCAAGCTTGTAATCCCAGCACTTGGGGAGGCCGAGACGGGCGGATCACGAGGTCAGGAGATCGAGACCATCCCAACATGGGCTAACATGAAACCCCGTCTCCACTAAAAAATACAAAAACTAGCCGGGCGTAGGTGGCGGGCTTCTGTAGTCCCAGCTACTCAGGAGGCTGAGGCAGGAGGATGGCGGACTCCAGGAGGCGGAGCTTGCGGTGAGCTGAGATCCCGCCACTGCACTCGCAGCCCAAGCATGAGCCGAGACCTCCCCAAAAAAAAAAAAAAAAAAAAAAAAAAAAAAAAAGGAAAACAAAAATAAAATGCATTATGGTTTCTGTTGGTTGGCAGAAGATAGCAGTGAGAAGAGATAAAGGGTGGAAATCCAGGCTGTCATTCAAAGATGCATTAGTGACTGCAGGTGGGAAGAAGGCATGATGGGCTTCAAGTGGGCAAGAGTGTACCAGCCTCATCTCTGGTATGGAGGAATATGAGGAAAAAAAACCACTTGGGGATGGTGTTTTCAATGGAGAAGAAAAGCTACACTTAAGCTAGAGGAAGCTTCAGAGCAGTTGAGGATATGGGGACTTGGATGGAAGCCCAGGAGTGGCAGAGAGAGTGCTGTGGGGATGAGTGTATGCATGATGAGAGGCCAGGAGGCATGAAGCAGTGAAACCTGACCTAGAGAGAAAAGACATCTGATCAACTGCTGTGGTTCTAAGTGCTGAGCTCTTGGAATGGAAACTGTCAGAAGGATGGGCCACCAGGCAGGCGAGAGCTTCCAGCAGGGAAAGGCTTAATGGACTGGGTGTGTTTGGAGCATGGTAAGTGACATGCGGACACCTGTGATGGGTTGTGACAATTCAGCAAGCACAGGTGAATGGAAAGGACAGGAAATGCACAAGATGAGGTGAAGGGGTGGCCTGCCCCTCCGCACCTGTGGGCTTTTCTAGTCAGGTGGGACGAGAGACTGGGAAAAGAAAGAAGACACAGAGACAAAGCAGCACTCAGCATATGGAGGACGTGCGCTGGCACTGGTCCCTGAGTTCCCTCACTATTGATCACTATCTCTACCATCTCGGAGAGGGGGATGTGGCAGGACTATAGGGTAATGGTGGGGAGAGGGTCAGCGGGAAAATGTGAGCAAAGATCTCTCATAAATAAGTTAAAGGAAAGGTGCTGTGCCTTAATGTGCACGTAGGCCAGATTTATGTTTGACTTTACACAAACATCTCGGTGCATTAAGGAGCAGTATTGCCACCAGCATGTCTCACCTCCAGCCATGAGGCAGTTTTCTCCTATCAGTAAATAGAACATACGATCGCGTTTTACACCGAGACATTCCATTCCCAGGGACGAGCAAGAGACAGAGGCCTTCCCCTTTTACTAATCCTCAGCACAGACCCTTTACGGGTGTCAGGCTGGGGGACGGTCAGGTCTTTCCCTTCCTACGAGGCCTTATCTTAGGCTATCACTGCGGAGAAACCTTGGACAATACCTGGCTTTCCTAGGCAGAGGTCCCTGCTGCCTTCCGCAGTGCATTGTGTCCCTGGGTACTCGAGATTAGAGAATGGTGATGACTTCTACCAAGCATACTGCCTTCAAGCACTTTTTTTTTTTAACAAAGCACATCTTGCACAGCCCTAAGTCTATTAAACCTTGAGTCAACACAGCACATGTCTCTGCAAGCACAGCGTTGGGGCTAGGGTTACAGATTAACAGCATCTCAAGGCAGAAGAATTTTTCTTAGTATAGAACAAAATGGAGTCTCATGTCTTCTACTTTCTACATAGACACAGTAACAGTTGATCTCTCTTTTCCCCACAATAAGGCTAGATATGCAAGAGCTGGAACGTAAGTTCTAAAAAGTGTTAGAGGATAAAGTAGATCTAGATAGCCATAAAATATTGAGTAAAAAAAATTTAGACTACAAAATATGCAGTTTTATAGAAAAAACCACGGTGTGAACGGGTATTATACATATGATGCAATATAATGTAAATACAATACAGAAAAGATCTAGAAGCATAGCACCCAGAAAAGATCCAGAAGCATAGCAGGTGTGACTCTGAGCGGTAGATTATGTAATACCATTAGATCTGTTAGCACAAGCCTAACAACGCTTTTATTATACTTTTTTTTAAAATGTAAAATATTTTAGGAAGATTAAGTTGCTAGTTCTGGTGATTGGTGGGAACTGGTGCTCTTTACCAAGCTAAAAAGTAACTAGGAATAACCAAAAAAAAAAAAAAAATTTATGAGAGAATTGGTCAGGGAAGGAATAGGATTGCTCAGCAAAGGTCAGAAAATAGGAGACAACATATTTTTGAAAAATGAAAAGCAAATAAAGATCACTTCACCAGACTAGCTTAACAAGCAGAGGACGGTGCGATTCAAGTGCTGTGGATCGTGTGCATCAAGCCAGTCAGCCTGGAGCAGCCCAGGAAAGGTTCATCACAATCGTGCATTTGGAAAGTCCTGTGGGGGATGTTACAGAGTGAGGTGCTTCATATTAGAACTAAATGCCTCATCTATCATAAGGGACTAACCAGACAATATTTACAGTTAATGAAAAGCCCAGCCTGGCCAACATAGTGAAACCCCATCTCTACTAAAAATACAAAAATTACCTGGGCATGGTGGTGCACACCCTGTAATCCCAGCTACTTGGGAGGCTGAGGTACGAGAATTGCTTGAACCTGAAGGTGGAGGTTGCAGTGAGCTATTCTACCACTGCACTCCAGCCTGGGCAACGGAGCAAGACTCTTACCAAAAAAAAAAAAAAAAAAAAGCATTAAGAATACTTAAGTGGGCAGGAGAAACATCTTAGGTTCCCCCGCCCATCCCATAGACTGCACCATGGCATGGTGGTACCCACCTGTAGTCCCAGCTACTTGGGAGACCAGTAGTTTGAGGCTACAGTGCACCATGACTGTGCCAGTGAAATAGCTACTGCACTCCAGCCTGGGCAACACAGTGAGACCACAAACAAATAGCCAAGTCTGGGATTCAGGGCCTTGCTGAGGTAGGCTATTGATTCATGTGCTCCCGTCATGACTGACTGCTTTGCTGTACATAAATTGAGTTTTGAACGCTTAAGTTTGAACTTAGCCTACAGTGAGACACAGGCTAGCATTACTTTGGAAGTTCATGCAAAGCTATATGGCTATCAGCTAGTACAGAGCCTGGCACATAGTAGGAGCACGGTAAATATTTGTTGAATGAGCAGCAGACAAGTCACATTTAGGGCAGATACCTTTTAAGTAAAATTTAAAATCTGGTCTGTCTAGTTTGCTACGAATGTTAACATAGGAATGTAAAGTAACACTTTTCCTGTGTAATTACCTTCTCTAACCTGTTACTAGGCTCTTGTTCTATTGCATATATCCTATTGTATATACATGTATTGTAAGCATGTGGTATGTGAAGTACAAATCAATAGTGGGTAACATGGTTAACCTTCATTACAATGAAGGGACAAACTTTTCAGGTTAAACTTCTGATCATTAGTCAAATCAAACTTTTGGATGATTTGTAGACTATTATAATACAAAAATAAATAAGTTGTTTTTGAGTCAGGGTCTCAAGTCTGTTGCCCAGGTTGGAGTACAGTGGCTCAATCACGGCTCACTGCAGCCTTGGCCTCCAGGGCTCAAACGATCCCCCCATCTCAGCCCCACCTCCAGCAGCTGGGACTATCAGGCATGTGCCCCTATGCCCAGCCGGTTTTTGTATTGTTTGTAGAGATGGGGTTTCGCCATGTTGCCCAGACTGGTCTCAAGCTAGGCTCAAGAGATTCACCTGCTTTGGCTTCCCAAAGTGCTGGGATTACAAGTGCAAGCCACAGCACCCGGCCTGAATTGTTTTTTTTCTGAGACGGAGTCTTGCTGTTGTCCAGGCTGGCGTGCAGTGGTGCAATTTCAGCTCACTGCAACCTCTGCCTCCTGGGTTCAAGCAATTCTCCTGCCTCAGCCTCCTGAGTAGCTGGGATTACAGGCGTCTGCTACCACACCTGGCTAATTTTTGTGTTTTTAGTAAAGAGGCGGGGTTTCACCATGTTGGCCAGGCTAGTCTCGAACTCCTGACCTCGTGATCTGCCCACCTCGGCCTCCCAGAGTGCTGGGATTATGGGTGTGAGCCACTGTGCCCAGCCAAAAATCTTTAATATACTAAAACTTTACAAATTTTAGATAAAACCAGTAAACACAGCAATGAGGGACAAAGCAAAATAAAAATATTCAAAAGAATATAAAAGTATATAAACAAAAGCATGCTCACCCTTTGAACTTTAATACACTGCTACTACTTACATGTTGCCCAGGTTTTCCCTTCTGTTGTACCCTATGCTGTGTAGACTTACACAGACCATATTCATTCCTTTTCTATCCATGGAGTTAGCTGGACTTTAGTCCACTATCATTATTAAAATCCACGGCTTCTAGAAAAAATACAATTGATTTCTCCTTTTCATTTTGAGAATTTTACTGCTCAACATACCAAGGTAGAGCTGGCAAATGTGAGTCCCTATCACAGGCCTGCCCTCCGGAGCAGAGATGTATTACAGCAAAGATGGATGCAGACTGGTGACAGGACCAAGATGCTCTTCCCCACTAACCCCTGACCCCCTCAGAAATCCACCTACGTGTAGACCCCAATAGGTACTGCCAACCGGGCAGTCACCACGGCCGGAGAAAATGGGCGCCTCCTCCGCTCTGCCGGGAGACAGAAAGGAGGCCTGAGCTCTGCAACATGACAGAGGCACCAACCCAGGATGGCATGTGTTCTTGAACTTTTCATTTTGTGACTCATGTTGTCACCCTCCATAGAGCCAATCATAAATGTTTTCAAAACAATTACAAACTCAATATTCTTTAAAAACGTTGATGCTGTGACAGTGCAAACAGCATTGATTTTATTGCTCGACTTCGGCATGGGCACATACATAGTTAATTTTTAAAAACCATTTATACAGATGTTATTGATAAAGCTCATGTAACAAATGAGTGAAAATACAAAGAATATCAAAGCTAAAACACTCTGTAATAAATACAAATACAATGAAAATGATAAAACTTTGTTTTTAAAGTCAGTTTTGAGAGAAGAATATTACATAAAGTGAACTAATTACATCTAGAAATAAAACAACTCAGCATTTGGAACAATCATCCTAACATGTTAAATACCACAAATGGCACCCGTTGACTGTACGCTTAGAAAACAAGCAGAAGGCGCTGCTCTACCAAACTAAGGATGGCTGGAACAGCCTCTAACTCCCAACAATGCAATCAGTCCTATGCGCTGGAAGTTCAAAGCCCAGATTAGTGTTGTAAAGCGAATTACACTGTATTTGAAAGAAGAGCATCTTGTGCTCCGGACTGTAAATACATGAAAGAAAAAAAGGCTTGGTAAAAAACCCATTCGGGGCAACAAACTATGTGCAAAACAAAATGTACACTATACACAGCACTATTTAAAAAGTACACCAAGATACAAGGCCCTCTGAGACAAGACTCACCTCTCTGTACTGCCTGTGAGCTCTACGAAGGAATCTCTGTTCATAACTAAGCATTCATGATGGAAAGGCAAGAGTATGAAAACAGGTATCACATATCTGAAATAACAATACAGCCAGGGGGAAGACAAGAAGAAACCAGTTAAGAGGGACACGGAAATAAAGATTCACATTAAACATGAGGTGCGAGTCCATGGTTCAGTAACACATTGGGGGTTTCTGCTTAGCACCTATTTGGAAGTAATTGGGTAATGTAACTTTGAAATGGAAATCTAAATCGTGTTTTTATAGATGATGGTGATAGCATAGACTCTTACAGAGAGTAATTTATTTATTTTTGGAGGGAGTAGGGGGGATGGAGTCTCACTCTTGTCGCCCAGGCTGGAGTGCAGTGGTGTGATCTTGGCTCACTGCAGTCTCTGCCTCCCAGATTCAAGCAATTCTCCTGCCTCAGCCTCCCAAGTAGCTGAGATTACAGGAGTGTGCCACCACGCCTGGCTAATTTTGTATTTTCAGTAGAGATGAGGTTTCACCATCTTGGCCAGGCTGCTCTTGAACTCCCGACCTCAGGTGATCCGCCTGCCTTGGCCTCCCAAAGTGCTGGGATTACAGGCGTGAGCTATGGTGCCCTGCCAATTTCTTTCTTTTAAAGCTCTATTAAGTCATTAGCATAAAGTTAAAAAGGCACTCAAAAAACAATGGTATTTGCCTGCTTTATATTGTATATTAAAATAAGTGATAGTAGCATTTCATTATTACTGCATCCCTGTCAGTTATGATTTATATATTCATTATGTACTTATTTTTTACTGAAAGTTTTTAAAAGTAGGCACAATTATAAACTGCACTAGTGCTTTAATATAAAAGAGAGATGGGCCTGCAACCAATAGGGTACTACCATGACAGCTGAACATTACTGATTATCAAATAGCATAGAAACCACCTTCCATACATTTCAAGATGCTCTTCAGTACTCAGAATGCAATGTAAAAAAACAAATTGTTTGAGAGGAAAAAGGCAGACATAAGCATATTACCACTGCACAGTTACAACTATGACTAGCTTACTTGTGGCAGTTGAATGTGGCCAAATGAAATACACTGAAGTACTTAAAAACTACACAAGTAGTTCTCAACTTTTTTCGAGCAGCAAAATCTCCACTTCTTTTATCCCATCCATTCCTCCCCGCCCCGCTGCACCCCATGAAAGCTTACTTGAAATTCCAATATACATAAGAGAAAAACAGGCTGTTCTGGGTAAAGGGGGTGGGGGTATGAAGCCTGAGGCCCCTGCTAAATACCAACTAGGCCTTCCCCCTCGCTCCCTCTCTTTGCCCCTCTTCTCTTAAACCATTACTCCTGAAGCACCTCTGAGGAACTCTTTGGCGCCAAGAACACAGACTGAAACCCACTCCATCACATGAAACAGAACAGAGGACCTATTTACTTCATAACTTTAAATTCTGCAGCTTAATTATCTCATGAAAATTTGCTTATTTCACATCAATGTAAAAAAAACCCTGAATAGTGCATATTTCTGATGGTTGAATTTAAAAATCCAATTGCGATTTCAGATTTTTTCAATCCCTCACCCCAGAGTTTTCATTGCTTCTGGATCATACAACACGCCACACACCTTGAAAGCTAAATCTGGACGTTTCAAAATCAAATGCAAATCTTCAACACGAAGGGAAGTGGGATTCCCTTACTTCCAAAATGAACTCTTTAGTTTCAAAGTAATTTATGCCATAGAGTTAGAATCACTGTTCATACTGCTGCCCCTCAACCCCACTTCATTCTGTTAGGTAAAAGCAGGATTTTCTAAGCTTATTAATAATCTTTAAGCAAAATTCTTCCTTTTTCATAATTTTACCCAATTAAAATTATGAGCAGTTAACACTTTAGGATAGTTTTGTTAATGGAAACTTATACTGTAGTCAAAATACAATATAAATTAGGTGCAGTTGTCAGAGACTTTGGTTTATAGGAATAGTACATATATTAAAGATAAGCTGACCCAGCAAAATAATGAAAATCCCATCCCATCCACATGCTGTGAGAAGCTATAAAAATGCAGTATTTTAAGATTAAAAGTAAATCCAAAATACTAATCTCATTGATTCAAGATAAAAACATTAGTTTTTTTTGTTTGTTTGTTTGTTTTTAAAGAGTCTCTTAAAAACAGGGAGCCCCTGAACACATTGTCGCAAATAAATGACTAAGTTTAGACTAAACGTTTGCATTAGGAATTTGACAACCAAAATTATATAGCTGTATTCCAGGAAATTCGTTCTTGAAAAATGTAAAAAAGACCCACTTAGACTAAGCTGAAACATATAATGCAAAATATAATGCTCTGCCATAGAAAAACACAAACATGTAAATGGCTTAATTTCTTAAAGATGATTCTTTTAGCCAATTGTTTACAAAGGTAGAATAATTCAAAATAATTTTTTATTTTTATTTTTTTACAAAGAGCAAGTACAGGAGCTGTTCAAAATTATGTATTGAATCAAAATGAAATGTGACTTGTACCGACTGCTGAAGTTGTCTTGATGTCTGAGAGACTTAAAATCTGTGAAGCAATTTGAATAGATTACCTTTTATAAAAATAGTAGTAGTCTTTAAGTGTAGAATACTGCCTAACTCTGGAAATGCAGGAAAAGTCAGCATTCTTTAGGTTCAAGATATTAAGTTTAAATAGCAGCTGAATGTGGCCTCATGGCAAAGCATAAAGACCTTTTTTTCCTTGAAAAGGAATTTCAAAATTGTCCTTTCCCCTCACAGTGTCCTAAAATGTAAAAAAAAAAAAAAAAAAAGGGGGGGGGGCTGTTTTCCTGTATTTCAGCATTCTTTGAAACTCTGCTGAAAGGAGACTGTCAGTCAGGGTTGTATAAATAGAGTCCTGGGCAAATCCTTGAAGCTCGTCATTCCACAGCAAATCCACATGTTTCTTCAATGGCTGTTAGCAGCTTTTCATATAGCTTTTCATAGCTTTCATAGGGCGGAATGTCTATTCGATTGAAGCTGTGAATAAGCAAATCAAATTTTACACAGTTCATTCATAATAAGTAAACTGGCCCAGCAAGTGTATACCAATATAGCCACAACACTCTGTCACACAGAAAACTAAAAGGTATTTCTCTAAAACAGAGGTGACCACTTTTGAGTTTTCCTACCAGTTTTCGAATAATCTTAACTTTAAATCGCTTAAGCTGCTTATCATTCCCTTTAAAGGCTCATTCAACACTAGTAAGTACAATAAAGAAAAAGTCCAATCTGTTCGGAACTAACACCTATGTACATGGAATGGGGAATAAAGCTACAAAAATACCTTACCAAGTGTGGGCTTTCGGCAGGTTGTTTGTGCAGGCATCAATCTGGTGTATGGTAAAGAGTCTCGGGCCTGCAGCACCTGCAAATGAAGGAAATGTGGGTGAAATCACTGCAGGTGCGTGCATTCGTCGCCAAAATCTTCTTAGAATAAAACTGGCACGTAAACCACAGGATCTGGGGATAGAGGAATGCTAATGAATCCGCACATACTACCAAAGGGCAGCAGGAAAAGCATCTGGGTTTTGAGAGCCAGAATTAACCTTGGATAAGGCTTAGATTCCATAATACCTTTGTATTTCCATTTGAGAAAAAACTCGAGATTGAAATCTCTTTCCCAATTTCTATATTTTAGAGAAAATCAATATCCCAAAAGCATGAGAAGAAAAGTAATCAGGAAAATCCAAGGTAAAATACATAGGCACACATTCAAAAAGATGACCTAATGCAAATTTAGATTTCATGACTCAAACTGGGCTGAGCGCAAAAGAGCCGTCTATAGAATCCATTTCAGTTCGCACAGACACCCCATATAAATACATGTAGCAGAAATACAACCTCACTTTATGCATCTGGGCAGTGTGATGCTGAGGAGCTCTCCTTACAGAGAAGGGCAGCACAACAGCTGAAAGCAGGTTCGCCCCAGGGATTTCAGAGCATGCGCTGTGGGCAGCACTGCCGAATTATGTACCAGTCTCGCTCTGTATGTCCTTAGTCATCACCAGCAGCTTTGACAATGAAGTGCTTAAGAGGTAAAGGAAGCAACTGCCACCCAGTGAAGCGCCACAATCATTAGCAATATTACAAGCTCATCCCAAAATTAACCAGCTGATTCCACGGAAAACCATTTTTAAAAAAGGAATATGGTTGTAAACAAATGGTCTGATGCCATGCAGTAATTAAAATGTTCTGACCGAACAGATGGTTTCCATGACCCATGCTGCTTCTGTCTAATAAAGAACTGAAAAGTAAGGGGAGAGGCATCCCAGGCAGGTAAACATTTTCACCAGGTCGAGATGTGAACATGAAAGTGAATGACTTCCCTTACAGGAATGTGCAAGAGAATTAAAAGTAAGGTGACCAGAAAACAAAAGGCAGAGCATCACTATGTACAGTCTCTAGCATGCGGCACTCACTACAATCAGAGAAGCCCACAGAAAAGGCTCTTGGGAGGGGAACAAGAGAGAGGAAGGAGAAGAAGGTATCACAATGTGAGAGTCACAGGTAAGAAGTGAAAAGAGAATCTCTAAGCACACGGTTTATAAAATATCTACACAGACCCCATACTGACAGACCTGGCCCCCACCCCTGGTCCACCTGCCGCCCAGCTTGCCTGCCCCTCAGGCTGTTACCTTGCAATGCTTTGAAGCCCTGCAGAGGCACTCGAGAGGACCCTGTCACAAACTGAAGCAATCGTGCTCGTCGCTCTTCATCAAAAAACTCCACAGCTTTCCAGAACCATTTGACAATGTTGCTGTCTGGTGTACAGTGTTTTAACCGGGTGTTTACCTTCCAGTCACTAACATCTATCTTTCCAAGTCCACAAATAATAAGCTGTGAAAATAGTACACAGTAATGAACCTGTGGAAACCATAGCCAGGTCAAAAATTCCTCAAAAGAGAACTTCAGATTTGTACTGCTGGCTCTCATTTGGTGGTTCCTAATCGAAGTTGCACATCAGAATCATCTGAAAAGCTTTTCAAATTGACATACCAGGTTCTAGGCTCAGAGATTTTAATTCTGTGCATCTGGGGTGACAGTTGGGATCTATATTTTTAAAAGTTCCAAAGGTATCTACTCATTGCAAACTCCCTCCCCAGGGTCTGAGAACCACAGCTGTGATAGACTTGACCAGGTAAAAAATTGTGACTGTTTTATAAGTTCATAATAAAATTATAAAACTTTAAGAAAATGGACAGCAATTGAGATCCAAAGAGTAAATACAGTTGATATGTGCCTTCTTTGGACCTGTATCATCTACTAGTTTCAATATCTATTAGCTTTGTTGATGGAGAGCAATTCAATCAATGTCCTCTGCTGTAATATGGCAGTAACATCCATTTCACTACATCCTGTGGAAGCAACCGATAATGCACAGAAACTTTAGAAATGGGTGTTGAATAAGTGATTCATACAATTTGCTTCATTTTTTTTTTTTTTTTAAAAGACAGAGTTTCACTCTGTCTCCTAGGCTGGTGTGCAATGGCATGATCTAGGCTCACTGCAACCTCTGCCTCCTGGGTTCAAGTGATTCTCCTGCCTCAACCTCCTGAGTAGCTGGGATTACAGGCATGCGCCACAATGCCCAGCTAATTTTTGTATTTTTCAGTAGAGACAGGATTCTGCCATGTTGGCCAGGCTGGTCTCCAACTCCTGGCCTCAAGTGATCCACCTGCCTCAGCCTCCCAAAGTGTTAGGATTACAGGCGTGAGCCACCACGCCTGGCCTACATTTGCTTAATAATCTTAAATTGATATTAAAGCACAAAATACATGAGCACATTGATACAGACCTCTGCTAAACACATCCTGATGGGAGGGTCACACAGATGAACTATATCCAAATCATTTTGATATTACTAATACATCTCCCTAGGGTCCAAGACTAACTCACCATACTAATCTAACATGTTTATAATAGCGAATTCCATGTGTACTATAAAACATAACTTGCAAATCCTAGATTTTATAGAATTAATTAAACCCAGGATTAATGTATACACCGCTAAAATAAATGTTATACATATCGTCTTTAAAAATGGGTAGGGTGTGGTGGCTCACGCCTGTAAGCCCAGCACTTTGGGGGGACAAGGCATGCAGATCACTTGAGGTCAGCAGTTCAAGACCAGCCTGGCCAACATGGTGAAACCCTGTATCTACTAAAAATACAAAAAGGTAGCCGGGCGTGGTGGTGAGCACCTGTAATCCCAAGGCATGAGAATCACTTGAACCTGGGAAGTGGAGGTTGTAGGGAGCTGAGATCCTGTCAGCCTGGGGGACAAAGTAAGACTGTCTCTCCAAAAAAAAAAAAAAAAAAAAAAAAACCCCAAAAAACTGTTAGCCAGGTGTGGTGGTGCACACCTGTAGTCCCAGTTACCGGGGAGGCTGAGGTGGGAGGATCACTTCAGCATAGGAGTTAACCGTGAGCTAGGATCATGCTACCGCACTCCAGCCTGGGCAACAGAGTGAGACTCTATCTCACAAATAAAAATACACAGTTTAATGATTCAGGCCCGGTGCGATGGCTCATGCCTGTAATCCTAACACTTTGGGAGGCAGAGGCAGGTGGACTGCCTGAGCTCAGGAGTTTGAGACCGGCCTGGGCAACATGGTGAAACCCCCTCTCTACTAAAACTACAAAAATTAGCCAGGCATGGTGGTGCACACCTGAAGTTCCAGTTACTCGGGAGACTGAGGCAGGAGAATCGCTTGAACCCGGGAGGCGGAGGTTGCGGTAAGCAGAGATTGCGCCACTGCACTCCAGCCTGGGCGACAGAGTGAGATTCTGTCTCCACAAAAAAAAAAAAAAAAAAAAAGAAAAAGAAAAAGTATAATGACTCATTAGCAGTAGAAACTATATTCAAAATCCTAACCCTACCAAATAAAGTCTCCAGTAAGGCTTCCATAGGGTTCTGAAATAAAATCTCCAACAAAGCTTCTACAGGGTTCACTGAGTTAACACCACACTGAACAGGGAGGAGGTTATCCAAAAAGGATTATGGGTGTGTTTAATGACATAAAAGACTCCTCCTAAATTCTTTTCCTCAGAGGAATGGCAGTTAGAAGGCCAAATCCTCGTTTATTGTGTAAAGAGATGAAAATGCATTATATTGCAACCTTATCGGCATTCCTGCTACGTTCTCCTCCAACTACTTCCTTCTGGCTATTTTACTATGAACAATTCAGTCACAAAAGGAATGGGGAGAGTATTAAGAAAGACCAACCTTTTTAGATTTGTTTGCTAACAGATCTATTAACAGATTTAGTTAGAAAGGACATTGAAGGCAGTGAATAAAATCATGTTTCAAATTATTAGTAGACTTCAAATATTTGTGTTATCCCTAACTACTAAATAAATGCGGGAGCCTGAATAGAATTAAACCTCATGTTTCTTAGTAGTTCAGTAGGAAATTCAGATGTATTTGTCAAAGGTCTTAATTACAAAACCAGACCTGAGGTGTTTAAGGGACAGCTTAGGAAACAAAAAACTATTAACTGTTTTGTATGGCTGTTAATCTAAAGACATTTAGAGGCCAGGTACGGTGGCTTACACCTGTAATCTGAGCACTTTGGAAGGCCAGGGTGGGTGGATCATTTGAGGTCAGGAGTCCCAGACCAGCCTGGCCAATGTGGTGAAACCCTGTTTCTACTAAAAATATAAAACTCAGCCAGGCGTGGTTGTGGGTGCCTGTAGTCCCAGCTACTTGGGAGGCTGAGGCAGGAGAATCACTTGAACCCAGGAGGTGGAGGTTGCAGTGAGCCTAGATCATGCCACTGCTCTCCAGCCTGGGCGATTCTGTCTCAAAAAAAAAAAAAAAAAAAAAAAAAAAGATACAATTTCTCCTAGGTGTTTTAGTTATTTTCTCAATGATCTTGTCTATCAAATGCTTTCTTGCAAGCTTAGTGTAAAACCAACTGAGAGTAGGCTCTTACCCAAATTAATTTCAATATGGTAGATTAATGAGGTTTTACTTAACTAAATCAGTAACTACTAAGTTAAGGAATAAATATATATTGGAAGAATGTACATATAAGTCATGAAATCTGTTTAAAATAAGAAAGTACAGGATAGAAAAATAAATTTTAAATGTTCACAATATAAGAGAGATTGCTCACAGCCGGGCATGGTGGCTCAAGCCTATAATCCTAGCACTTTGGGAGGCCAAGGCAGGCAGATCACTTGAGCTCAGGAGTTTGAGACCAGCCTGGGAAACACGGCAAAACCTTGTCTCTACCAAAAAAAAAAAAAACAAGAAAATTAGCCAGGCGTGCTGGTGCATGCTTGTAGTCCCAGCTACTTGGGGGGCTGAGGTGGAAGGATCATTTGAGCCCACAAGGCCAAGGCTGCAGTGAGCCATGACTGCACCACTGCACCCCAGCCTGGGTGACGGAGTGAGACCCTGTCTCAGAAAAAATGAGAGAGAGAGAGATTGTTCACTCACAGAAATTCCAAAGGATGAAAGGCCTTCAAAAGCATGAAAGACTTTTCCTGTGAATAAGAATTCTCAAGCATAGAACCATGAAACTTAGAAAGTACCAGAAATATGACTTTCCTATAAAATTAAGTAACAAAATAATTCCCAATCCTTTCTTGTTATACTAGTGATGTTATAATACTAATGCACTAACCTCTAACTCCTTCTCATCAAATGTCTTCAGCAAATGTTGTGGAATTACTTCATTAAATCCTTTCTGCAGAGCCAGGAATTGAGCCTCAATGCCTCGTAAAAATCTCCAGTTCACATAGAGCCTGTAAACATTAGGCAGGATTGTGTATAATCACATATATTTTCAGATCTGGTAATTATTATAAATCTCTACTTTAGCAACATTGCATTTTACAAGCATCTAACATTAACAATTTAGCCTAAAGTCTAAAAATAAATCTCAGACTAATGGGGATAAATGATCCCTGAGGTGTGACACAGTTCAGTGTTGATGAAAAGTGGTAAACTTCTACTAACAGCAGCAGCATCAGCAGAGCAACCCTTCAAATCAGAGAAGCTCCCAGGAAACAGGACGTCTACTTAAGTCTTGATGAAATTTCTTTCTAAACTTACAGCATACATGCCAATAACTAGAATAAAGAGCTCTTTCACTCAAAAATGACTATTTTTTCTGATTTTACTTGTAAATGTAATTTGAATGTGTTGGGTGTTTTGTTTCTATTTGAGGGAGGTCTGTGGGAGAAGAGGAGGTAGATAATCCTCAAACCAAAAATGAGAAGAAACAGTAAAAGCCAATAGCAAGTGCTTTTTGATTAATCATTGTTCTCTAGAGGATATAAAAATTCTGGAAGATGTAATTTTACCAATAAAAAATGCACTAAACTACATCTACTGTGTGACTGTATGATTTATAAGTGAATTGCTTTTATTTATCTACCTACCCAAGAAGACCTCTCCATCTCACACATCACAGAACTTACTCATCTGTCAAATTTGTTAACATTTCCAAATTTGGAGAAATGGTTCTCCACTTCAAGAAATAAGTTACTTAACAATACATCCTTTGGAGGACCATATTTTTGTTTGCTGGGCTAAGGGGACAGAAAAACTGTACAACTGTAAAAATTTTTCTTTGTAATTTTTAATCGCAAAACTGTAGCTGGCAAGAGATTAGTACCGTGTGCTGTAAACACGACTGAACCTTGGAGAGTGGGATCCAGGGACTGAGTAGGACACACGAGGTCTTGAAAAGGAGATACTGCTAAGACTTAGGAAATTCTCATTTGTTCTTTCTTTTTTTATTATTTTAAATTTATATTAGATAGAGTTTCGCTCTGTCGCCCAGGCTGGAGTGCAGTGGTGTGATCTCAGCTCACTGCAACCTCCACCTCCCAGGTTCAAGTGGTTCTCCTGCCTCAGCCTTCAAAGCAGCTAGGATTACAGGTGCCTGCCAACACACTTGGCTAATTTTTGTATTTTTAGTAGAGACAAGGTTTCACCATGTTAGCTAGGCTGGTCTCAAACTCTTGACCTCAGGTGATCCACCCACTCTGGCCTCCCAAAATGCTGGGATTACAGGCATGAGCCACCACACCCAGCCTGTTCTTTCATTTTTTAAAGTAGAAATATAATACATACTTTTTATGTATGTAACAAAAAAACAAACATTAACTATGGAGACAGTAAAATATGAAAGTCCATTCTTTTACCCTCTTTCTCCTCCCTATTTCCAGTCCCATCACCTCCACTCCCTCATCCTAGGCAAAAACTTTATTTGACTGCAGCCTCCTGAACATCTTCAGTATAATTATAAAAAAAAAAAAAACAGCCAGGCACGGTGGCTCACGCTGTAATCCCAACACTTTGGGAGGCCAAGGCAAGCAGATCATGAGGTCAGGAGTTTGAGAACAGCACGGTCAATATGGTGAAACCCCATCTCTGCCAATAATACAAAAATTCGCCGGGTGTGGTGGTGCGCACCTGTACTCCCAGCTACTCGGGAGGCTGAGGCAGGAGAATCACTTGAACCTGGGAGGCAGAGGTTGCAGTGAGCCAAGATTGTGCCGCTGCACTCCAGCCTGGGCAACAGAGTGAGACTCTGTCTCAAAGAAAAACAAAAGAAAACAAAAAACAAAACAACAAAAAAAACATAGACTTTGTTCCTACATAATTCTTGTAAGATTTAGTTTTAAAATTTGACAGCTTATGCAGTCTTTCTTTTAAATATCCACATAATATTCTGTTGAATGTATAATATAATCATTCTTCTCTAAAAAGATTTTAGTAGTGTAATTTTTACAAGTAGTATTTAATTGACCATCCTTTCCTGTACTTCTTCAATTACATGTGTGTTTCTGCAGAAGAGTCCTAAACACAGAGCTGCTAAAGGGCACGTACTGCTGGTATCAAACCGCTTTCCAGAAAAGCTATGCCAGTGTTCACTCCAATCAAGTGGACCTCATTTTTAAACTAGGAACAATGTTAGTAAGATTTGAGAACATGATCTATACAAAAAAAGTATAGCATGCAAGTTTCTGTGTACATACAGTAAAGTTCAAGTTCAAACTTCCAAAGCTGATTACCACAGTTTTGTTTGGTAGACTTTTTATTTCTCATAAGCCAAATTAGCCCAATACATAAAAATTCCTCAAATTTACTTTATGAAATCTGAAAAACATTTATTTACATTTATCCCTAAACTCACAATGTGCTTGTTTATAAACAGGCTAAATGTTAGTAATATACAGCACAAAAGCCCTTCTGAATTGCCACCTGTGATAGCTACACCACACATGGCCCCATTGCCCACATCTCCTGGTATTCACACCTTTGTACAGCTCCTCTTCCATGATGAAACTGGGCTGGCTGTCTCAGTTTAACCAGAAGTAGACAGCAGAAGTCATGTTGGCCAGGACCAGGCTTAGGCCTTAAAAAGATCTAGCAGCTTCTGCTTTTGAGCTTTGGAAAGCTGGCCACCCCATAAGAAGTCTATCAATACAGTGGGTAACATGATTAACCTTCATTACAATGAAGGGACAAACTTTTCAGGGAGAAAGAGTGGCTATGGGGAGAGGGAGTGGTCATGGAGAGAGGGAATGGCCTTTGATATCACAGAGGGAGAACCAAGGAACTCAGCCAACAATGAGAACTAGGACACAGCCAGTGACCCCAGTCGACAGCCATGCCAGCTAGCCCTCGGCCATTTGAGTTATCCTAGTTATGAGTGAAGAGGCCATCTTGGTGTTGCAGGCCTAGCTGACATCTTGTGGAACAGCAGTGTGGAACCATGTTGTTCTTTTGCCCAATTTCCTGACCCTTGGAATTGTGAGAAATAATAAAATGGCTGTTCTTAATAAGCCACTAAACTCTGCTGAAGCGGATTTTGTAACACTAAGTAATACTATCTAAATATTTAAGTTTGTTCATACTAACATCCTAGAACATTTAAAAAAAATTCAGCCTTGAGAACACAGGAGTGTTTACCTGACATATTCTTTTTTATTTTCTTCATTAACAGGGATACTTTTGCCATTTGGTTTAAGTTCATGCTGAATAATTTCACCATATGCATTATGTTCAACACAGAAGGTATGGTCCAAAACACCTGTAATATCATTCTCACTGGAAAGGAAAGAGGAAGAGATAGGTAACTGGGAAACCTAAAATACAGACCCTATAGATGTATTAACTGGTGAGATAAAACTAAGATCATTTTATAATATGACAAATGTGAGGTCAGATTCAGCTTATGAACTCTTAAACTACCACACTACCTAGTTCTTTCTGGACAGAAAAGTCAAAGAGCTTTAACCTTCATAAAAACAGGAAACATTTAACTTCCTGAGTGATGAGAAAGAGCCCTGGTCAAAGCTGGGACTTGCTAGAACCACCAATATAGGACAATTTCAGTTATATTTGGCATTCTGAAGAGCCCTACTCGGTACTGTACTCCAAGGGGCCAAGTGCCTGTGTATCCCTAGTTGAGAAAGCCACTGTATACTTTATAAAAAATAAACATTTCCAGTGTATCTTCATAAAAATAACGACCTCTTGCAAAACAGAATCAGTTCTTAGCTTAAATTCAACAATTAGTTCTTATCTAAAAGTATGGTTCCAACAATCGCCACTTCATTAAAAGCAATGGCAGCAAGAATTTGCTATTCTAACACATGCAGGTTTGGAACAGAATTTACATCACATTGAGGAAATAATCATATAAAGTACTTTTAAAAATAGAATATACTAGTTTTTTTTTTCTTTTTAAAGTAGTAACACTTGCTAAGTTTAAGGAATTTGAAATATATAAAGAAGCTACAGAAAGGGGGAAATCATATGAGATCCTATCACTCAACCACTCAATATTTTCTGTGTAATTTTTTTTAAGTACATCGGTTTTGAAACTTTTTTTTAAAAAGCTCAAGAGTTTAACTATAATGAAGAGACAGAAGACTCAATACATACAGTATCCACACTAAACTGTTATGAAGATCTGGATCTACTAACTCCATGTCATCCAAAGTAATCGACTTCCCAAGCAATTGCTTATAAAAAGGCAAAGTGAAACCACCATCAATATAATGTCCATGAAACACAGCCATTCCCATTATTCGTCCAACAAAGTGGAAATAGGATAAATGTTCCTGAAATTGAAAAGAGTGTATATACTCAAGTTAGAAACTACCCAGGAAAATTTTAATAAAAATGAAATATTTCAGCAGCATTAATTTTTTTGAGAATAAGCATAAAATTTGTACTCTTCAATATAGTCAGGAGGGAGTATTTCTCTAGGGCATGCTCAGGAGTCTCTAGATCACTCCGGAACAGCATATTACACAGGGTAATATGCCCTTCTCACAGGGGTCAGTCATTCTGTAAATTTTATCTTTTAGAAATTAAGTCCAAACTATAGTCCCAGAGCTTCATTCAACTACTTGCAGATTCTTTTCTCTTCCTTCTCTCACTTCCGTGCTGAGCCCTTTGTCATGAAAAAAAATCTTTCAATTCTAAATCTCCCCGCCTCCTTGACCTAACCAGAAATTAAACATCAAAACACCATAGATTTAAGAGCACAGACTTGGTGTCAGGCTTGAATTAGAATCATGATTCTGCTAGTCACTGGCGTATGGACAAATTAACCCCTGTAGGACTAACTGTCCACATCTGGAAATATGAGGATAATAACAGTATCTAAAAAGCATCTCTATGAGGAGTAAAATGAGGTGATGTTTGAAACCCATGGAACTGGACCTGGCATGCTGTAAGCCCTCAATGAATGTGGGCTATTGTTACTACAGGGGCAGCAGTGCGCCCTCCAAAAAGAACCTTTACCTCAAAATCCTCCCTAAATAATTTCCTGAAACAAATCTAACATTTCTACCCTTTTATATATATTTGGTCTTTCGTCACAGATTATTTTGTTAGATGTTTGTATTTTTAAATTCTTTTTTTTTTTTTTTGAGACAGAGTCTCGCTCTGTCACCCAGGCTGGAGTGCAGTGGTGCGATCTCGGCTCACTGCAAGCTCCGCCTCCCGGGTTCACGCCATTCTCCTGCCTCAGCCTCCCAAGTAGCTGGGACTACAGGCGCCCGCCACCATGCCCGGCTAATATTTTTTTGTATTTTTTTTTTTTTAAGTAGAGAAGGGGTTTCACTGTGTTAGCCAGGATGGTCTCAACCTCCTGACCTCGTGATCTGCCCGTCTCGGCCTCCCAAAGTGCTGGGATTATAGGCTTGAGCCACCGCGCCCAGCCAAAACTAAGTAATCTTTTAAGTTCGTCTTTAAACCTCTTTGTTTCTTTTTTAAAAGTAATAAAACACACACACACACACACACACGCACACACACATATATATTTACCAAAGTTGCATTATACTATTTGATAACCTTCTTTTCCCTTAACACATCATAAACACCAAATTTCCAAATCATTACCTATTATCCCACATGATCATTTTAGTGGCTGTATAGTATGCCCTTCTATGGAAAGACAATATAAGAATACATTAGTAATAACTGCTGACTTCTGTTGAGTGCTTAATAATGTAATTGATAAGAGTTGTACAGTTAATAACATACAGCACTGTGCTAAATGCTTAATGTGCCAGTCCCCATTTAATTCTCATAACCCCTCTTTGAGGTACACATTTATTTATTAGCAATGACAAAACTGAAGCTTAAGTCCATGAACTTGCCCTGAAAGGTCACAAAGCTAGAAAGTGATGAGACCACGACATGTCTTTCTAATTCCAGAACCTATGCCTTTAATCATTTGTGTGATTCTGCTTCATGTCATAATTTAATCAGTCCCCACTCTTGAAGACAACTATATTGTTCTCAGTTGAGTGCTACTATAAACAATAAACATCCCTGTTTCCAAATTGGTGCATGTATCTGTAATCATCTGCTTGGGAAAATTTTGTAGAAGAGGAATTGCTGAGTCAAAGGGTACAACTAAGACAAGGACAAATAATTTCTATATAATAAACTACATTAATATGTAAACATGAAAAGCATTACAGGTCACAATTCACATCATAACTTCAAATCATACCGGATTAACTGCAGAATCAGGATTGATCTGCAATGTATAGATATCATCTCTTGAATATTGGAAGAGGCCATAGTATGGATTCAGCATTTCATGTGACAAGAGATACAACCATTCCCTAGAAAACAGATATGACCAAGGAATTTTTTTGTTAATGTATACATTTTTATTAAGATATGCCATTAATTCATCATTTTAGCAAATAATTTTTTAAATTAATAAAAGGCAAAAAAGCATTAACTGTAGTTATATAAGATCACATTGGAAAAATCTACCATGCCCAAATAGCAAATAAAAATTCTCTTATATTGAAGTAACATCTCACTCAAAATTTAGGAAATTTTATTGTATTTTAGCATCAAAGAGTATAAAAGTATTATCCAACCGCTCAGCTACTCACGAGATGACATAGTCCAGTGGTCTGTTACTTTTAATTGCCAAATAAATTTGTAATCCATAATAAACATAAAACAAAAGGAAGAATACGGTTTTATTTCAAAATGTCCATGTGAGGCTGGGGACGGTGGCTCACACCTGTAATCCCAGCACTTTGGGAGGCCAAGACAGGTGGTTCGCTTGAGCTCAGGAGTTTGTGACCGGCCTGGGCAACAAGACAAAACCCCATCTCTACAAAAAATACAAAAATCAGCCAGGTTGATAGCACGTGCCCACAGTCCCAGCTACTTGGGAGGCAGAAGTGGGAGGACTGCTTGAGCCCCGGAGGTCGAGGCTGCAGTGAGCTGAGATCACACCACTGCACCCCAGCCTGGGTGACAGAGTGAGACCCTGTCTCAAAGGAGGAAAAAAAAAAAAAAGTCCACGTTATCTATACTATCCTGGTCTACTATCACGGCAGATTTATACCAGTTTATACAGACATATAATATAGTATTGATTTACTCTTCATTTTGGACAAGGGTATATTTTGTTGTAGTATTAGTAAGGACACTTCATTATCCATTTCATTATCTTTCACTGTATAAACCCTAAAACATACCATGATAAAAATATAAGTGGGCAAAGATTGAAGGCATTTGGTGTAGGTATGGACTCAAGGGCAAACCTGCATTCTTTGGGTATGTTCCATACCACTTCTTGACTTCAAATGTAAATCAATGTTTTTAAAACCTGGAATAAAAAGTACTACCACCTTGAATTTATTAAATCCTTCACATTTTTCAAAGTATAAAAGATAATTTGTTACTCACTTTGGAAATTCACTAGTCTAGGACTTAAGAGATGTAGTTCTAGTCTTAATTATTGTCATTCCTCGGCTAGGGAAGGTTACTTAAATGATATATTTTGGTATTATGGATTAAACAGATTGAATAATATTTTTGAGCAAATGCAGAATAGTATTAAAACTAGTTAAGGGAAAATGTTTCCAAAGTCTATGTGATGGAGTCTAAATCAAATTACTACCATTATGTAACATTTGAAAAACTACTCTAGAGATTAAAAAAAGAAGTGACATCTCCACATAAGCAGCCTTCCCAACATAACACTCATCTGATGTGTCTTGTGGTTTTGGTGTGTGTATGCTTTTTAAAAAGAAAATCTGAATTTTTGTTTTGTTTTACCAAGTATTTAGAACACAAATAAGAGCAGAACTCAACTACTTTGAGATTCTACTATGGAATAAATTTCAGAAAAACCAGATCACTGTCACATTCCATTTATTCTGCTCAAACCCTGACAGTAGTAAGGTTAAAAAACAAAAAACTGGGCTGGGTGCAGTGGCTCATGCCCATAATCCCAGCACTTTGGGAGGCCAAAGAGGGCAGATCACGAGGTCAGGAGATAGAGACTAGCACGGCCAACATGGTGAAACCCCGTCTCTATTAAAAATACAAAAATTAGCTGGGCGTGGTTGTACGCGCCTGTAGTCCCAGCTACTCGGGAGGCTGAGGTTGGAGAATCGCTTGAACCCGCGAGGCAGAGGTCGCAGGGAGCCAAGACTGTGCTGATTCCATCTCAAAAACAACAACAACAAAAACTGACTACTAGGCAGGCATGGTGGCTCACGCCTGTGATTCCAGCACTTGGGGAGGCTGAAGCAGGAGGATCACTTGAGGCCAGGAGTTTGAGACCAGCCTGGGCAACATAGATGCTGTTTCTACCAAAAAAAAAAAAAAGTTTGAGATGGAGTCACGCTCTGTCGCCAGGCTGGAGTGCAGTGGCATAATCTTGGCTCACTGCAACCTCTACCTTGTGGGTTCAAGTGATTCCCCTGCCTCAGCCTCCTAAATAGCTGGGACTACAGGTGTGCGCCACCACACCCAGCTAATTTTTTTTTTTTTTTTAAATTTTTAGTAGAGACGGGGTTTCATCATGTTGTCCAGGATGGTCTCGATCTCTTGACTTTGTGATCTGCCCACCTCGGCCTCCCAAAGTGCTGGGATTACAAGCATGAGCCACTGTACTTGGCCAAAAAAATTTTTTTTTTATTAGGCATGGAAGCATGTGCCTATAGTCCCAGCTCTTTAGGAGGCTGAGGCAGGAAGATCACTTGCACCTAGGAGTTCGAGGCTGCAGTGAGCCATGATCACACCACTGCAATCCATGGAGCCTGGGTGACAGAGCGAGACCTTGTCTCTAAAAAACTAACTAAATAAAATAAACTACTTAATTGATCTACACATATAATTACAGTACTCAGATGCCACCACTAGATGATGACGATGAAGTTTTCCCAATAAACGTTCACTCGAGTTATGAGTAAGCAATACAAATTCCACAGAAACTATCAAGTCCTAAGTATGATGTGGAAGGGATTATTTTTTAAAATCCACACTAAAGAAACTATCCATCCATAAGTTTAAGAGGTGACGAATGAAAATAAGTCTATAAATACATGTAATGCTAAATAACAACGGGAATTATTGAAAACATAATTTTGGTTGGATTTAAGATTAAGGAAAGCAGAATTATCATAATGATCCTTAGAACATTTCAATACAGAGCTACAGTGTTTCTCCTGTATTTATATAAAACAAATTTTCACACTTAGTAAAGAATTCTTGTAGTAAATATAGTATCAGAAACAAATCACTGGCTGGGTGTGGTGGCTCACACCTGTAATCCCAGCACTTTGGGAGGCTGGGGCAGACAGATTGCTTGAGCTCAGGAGTTCGAGACCAGACTGGGCAACATGGCAAAACCCCATCTCTACAAAAAAAATACAAAAATTAGCCGGGTGTGGTGGCTTGTACCTGTAGTCCTAGCTATTCAGGAGGCTGAGGTGGGAGGATCTCATGAGCCCAGGATGGGGAGGTTGCAGTGAGCCGAGATCGTGCCACTACACTCCAGCCTGGGTGACAGAGAGAGACCCTGTCTCCAAAAAACAAAAAGAAAATCAATTTGACTTGACCTGTGAGTTACAAATGTAGCAGAAGCATTATACTTTCTGTACTGAAGCATGCTGAGGACCATCATGATACGTACATGTGTATAAACACATGCATGCATACACATTCATTTAACAAGGTAAAAAGGCATATCAATGGAAGCAAAGAGAACCAGTATTCAGTTCAGGTTATATATCATTTAAATCTCAAAACTGTTCCTGACAATGTAAAGCAGAGGCAATAACATGCTGAAGGAGAGAGATAGAGAAAACACAGGGCCTGTAGTCTCACTGGACTCAGATGATCTATTGGGGAGTTGTAAAATACTTCTCCGGTAGCAGTACTACCCTAACCTCATTATGAATATATCTGTTAGGATATCCTCAGTAATACAAACATTAGGGAATATAATACCAAAAAATAAATGTCAATGAGAAAGTTACACCACAGGAAGTATCTTAAATTGGTAAGTACAAAGATCCATATGTCATAAGCTGGCAAGCAAGTCCTTACCTGGCAACCCCTCCATAGTCAAGGCCTTCTTCTCCACGAAATTTTATCATTAATCGCTTCCAGAGATCTTTTGGTCTCATTTTCATGACCTGTCGATATGATTCCTGAAAAAAAAAATTTTTTAATACAATATTACTATTAGGTCCTTTTAGCCTATTACTTAATCTCTCCCTGCCAATCCACTCAAAAAACTCAAGTCTAAATAAGGTGAAATTTGGCCAGGTGCAGTAGCTCATACCTGTAATCCCAACACTGTGGGAGGCTGAGGCAGGAGGATCACCTGAGGCTAGGAATTCTAGACCAGCCTGGGCAATACAGTGAAACTGTCTGCACACAAAAAAATTTTCTTAAATAGCTGGGCATGGTGGCACGCGCCTGTAGTCCTAGCTACTTGGGAGGCTAAGGTGGGAGGACTGCTTGAGCCCAGGAGTTCAAGGCTACAGTGAACTATGATCATGCCACTGCACTCCAGCCTGGGTGACAGAGCAAGACCTTGTCTCTTTTAAAAAAAGAAAAAGAGGCGGCCTGGCGCAGTGGCTCATGCCTGTAATCCCAGCACTTTGGGAGGCTGAGGCGGGCAGATTGCGAGCTCAACAGATTGAGACCATCCTGACCAACACGGTGAAACCCCATCTCTACTAAAAATACAAAAATTAGCTGGGCACAGTAAGCATGTGCCTGTAGTCCCAGCTACTCAGGAAGCTGAGGCAGGAGAATCGCTTGAACCTGGGAGGTGGAAGCTGCAGTGAGCTGAGATTGTGTCATTGCACTCCAGCCTGGCAACAGACTCTGTCTCAAAAAGAGAAAGAGAAATGAGAGAAAGAGAGAGAGAGAGAGAGGGGAGGAAAAGGGAGGAAAGGGAGGGAAGGAAGCGAACGGATGAACGTGATTTATGACGTGATGATGAATGGATGATGATGAACAAAGATGAACGGATGATGACGTGACGATGATGAACGATGGATGGAGGAATGACGACGTGATGATGCGAACGATGATTTATGATGATGCGGATGATGATGTGATTATCGCATTTGTCGATGAACGATTTGCAACGATGACGATGATGCGATGACAAAGATTTGATGATTTGATTTACCGTGATTTGATGATTGACGGATTTGATCGATGGCAACGCGATTGATTTTGCAACGATTTAACGCAAAGACGATTTTGAACGATTTGACGTGACGACGCGACGATGATTGATTTTGACGTGAGGAGGAGGAGAGGAGGAGGGAGGTGATGATGGTGATGATGATGTGGCCGGAGAGGAGTGGTAGCTGTGGCGAGTGATGTGGAAGATGATGGGTGATGGAGGACAAAGGAGGGATGACGGGGAGGGATGACGGGGAGGAGGATAACGGAGGAGGAGGGATGGGACGGGGAGGAGATGGGGCCGGAAGGAAGGGAAGGGAAGGGAAGGGAAGGGTAATTTCAGTATTCTTGGAAGAGCATAAAATAAATTTAATTTATTTGAGACGGAATTTATTCCCCAGCCTGTGGCTGGAGGATACAATGGAGACCCCGGAATCCTGGCCCCAGGAACTAGCTGGATGGACATAAAACTCCAGCTATTTCATTTTTAGTAGAGACGGGTTTTCCATGTCAGGCTGGTCTCAAACTCGAAAATTCAGGTGATCCACCCAACTCGGCCTCCCAAAGTGCTGGGATTACAGGCGTGAGCCACTGCGCCCGGACAATTTCTCTCTAATTTAAAATAAGGTTTGTATTAGCAAACAATGGGTTTCTGGAAAAAAAATAATAAAACAAAATAAGGCTGTAAATTTACCTCAAAAATCTCTTCCCTGGAAACCTCGATGCGGCAGTGACCTGCCTGAGGCTGTTGCTGGGAAAGTTCTTGCCGTAAAATTTTTAGTTTCTGAACCAGGTCTCGCTTGTACCTTGGGACTGTCAGGCATTCTGTGTCATCAGGACATAACGATACCACTTGCTGTTGCTGTTGGTCTTTCAATTGGTTCTGCCGACTAGAAGTAAACACAGATGTTACTATTAAAGTATTTCAAATTTTAAACATTGCAATTATAGATTTAAAATAGCATCATATTATAAAGCAAGTCTAGCTATACCATTTTCCAAGCCTTAGTAGAACATATACTTGGCTTGACATTTTTTGGCAGCAATAAACCAGCTACAAAGTTTATTTCTCATAGTCCACATAAACTGATAGAATTGGATAATGGAATTTTATCCATAAAGCTTTATATAGCTTCTGAAGACAAATTTTTCCAATATAGCTTCCATTTTCCCCTACAGAGTTAACCATCACCCACTTTAAAACTCAGGCATGTGCCAAACACGGCTTGTTATCTGGAAGCTGTCTTTCCGGAAGAGCCAAACAGAAGTCTGAATGGCAACTTGGCAGGGATCCCTTCTTTTTTATACACCAGGCCAAATATTATACCTAAAACATATGACCATACAGAGAAAATATAGCTTTGTTAAAAATGCCAAGTCAATATTACCTACCGTTACAAATACTATAATAAAGATTTTTAAAATATACACACAAAAGCAAAATAGATTATGTACATAAATGCATTCCATAAACTGTATAATCTTATTTTTTAAAATGAACTTGGGTATATTTCACATCGGATTCAAAAAGTAACTCAAAATGGATTGCAGACATCAATGTAAAATCTAAAGCCATAAAACTTCTAAACACAGGAGAAAATTTATTATGACATACATTAGTCAATTAATGATTTCTTAGAGATAACACCAAAAGCACAATCCATGAAAGAACAAATGGATAAACAGAACATCCATTTTTAATTTTTTTTTTTTTAAAGAGGCAGGGTCTTGCTATATTGCCTAGGCTGGCCCTGAACTCCTGGCTCAAGTGATCCTCCTGTCTCAGCCTCCTGGTAGCCAGAACTACAGGCACACAACACCACCCCTGGCTTAAAGAAAATTGCTGCTCTTCAAAAGACACTGTTTAGGAAAACTAAAAGACTAGTCAAGTCACAGACTAGGAGAAGACTTTTGGAAGCATACATCTGATATGTAAATACCTAAAGAAACTCAAAACTCAACAAAAATCTGAGCTGCTCGATTTGGGAGGGCTGGGGACATGGCAAAAGATTCCACCAAAGAAGCCATTCTACTCCTAGGTTATTTATTTAACCAAGAGAAATGACAGCATATGTCCACACAAAGACTTGCACATACGTGTTCATAATACTTTTATCTGTCAAAGTGAAACACTGGAAAACAACCCAAATGTCCATCAGTAGAGAAATGAATAAACTGTGGAATACCCATACAATGGAATACCAGCACCAATAAAAAGAAATGAACTATACATGCAACGACAGCGATGAATCTCAAGATTGTGTGCTGCACGATTCCATTTATCTAGAAAATGCAAACTAATACACTGACAGAAAGCAGGGCAGTAGTTGGCTGGAGATGGGGTGTTATGGGTTGAGCTGTGTGTCTCCCAAAAAGATATGCTGAAGTCTCAACATCTGGTCAACCTGTGGATTTGACCTTATTTGGAAATAAGGTCTCTGCAGATATAATCAAGGTAAGGTAAGATCATACTGGATTAGGATGGCCTTAAATCCAAAAACTGATGCCTTTATATAAGAAGAGGGAAATTAGGATACATACATACAGGAAAGAAGACTATGGGAAGACAGAAAACAAAGATTGGAGCAATTTGTCTATAAGCCAAGTAACACCAAAGTTTCCAGAAACCACTGGAAGTTAGGAGAGAGGCATGGAACAGATTCTCTCTCAAAGCCTCCGGAAGGAACTCATTATCACTTACTACAGAGTCAGCCCCTTACCCTGTAGTTCTGCCTCCAGAATTGTGAGAGAATGAATTTCTGTCGTTTTAAGCCACCCAGTTCATGGTATTTTGTTACAGCAGCCCTGGGAAACTAACACAGGGTGGAAGTCCCACAGGGGAGGACAGAAAAAGGAATCACAAAAGGGCAGGAGAAAACTTCTGGGGGTGGTGAGTATGTTCACCATCTTCACTGTGGTCATGGTTTCATGGTGTATGTCAAAACTTAAACTGTACACTTTAAATATTCAGTTTATTGTATGTCAATATATTTCAATGAGGCTGGTTTTCAAAAATCCAGTGGACATCAAGCCTCTTCACAAAGCCTCCTGTGAAAGACTAAGCCATGTAAATGGAAAGGTGGCTTAGAGCTGAAGGATAAAACTGACACAGAAGAAAATCCTTTTGGGATGAGGGCAGCTAGCCTGGAACTATTGTTCCTGATGCACTCAGGAAAAAAAAATTTAACTACTCAATAAAGCAGCCTGTCTCTTCAGGTGTACTAGGGTGCAAGGGCTGATGCGAGAGTGCAGGCCAGGAAACAGTGGGGGTGCTGGTCTGCTATCCTTTTGGGCCTCTGCCAATGTCTAAAGACTTTATCAAACAAGCAAATGATTTTCTTGAAATCAAGTAAATCTGATAAGCAGGGAAAAGACTCAAATTGTAATCCCCTTGCCCATAAGCCATCTTTTTCTTTAAAAAGAAAAGCTTCCTTTAAGGGTATAGGGCAGAATATCTTCATGCAATGCCAGTCAAAGGAAGGGAAATAAGTAATTAGTGTTACAGGAATCAAAATAGGAAGGGAAAAAAAAAACCCTCCATAGTCAGACTGGGTGATTCAAATCCCAGCTCCAGCACCTTTTATGCACCTCTGGACAAGTTTTATAACTGCTTGACACTCCATTTTTCTCACTGGTGAGAAGGAAGTAGCCCAGGATTGCAATGCAGATGACGTGGGCACTCAGAGCATGGTAGTGCAAAAAAAATGTCAGTTACTATAGCTACTATTAAGGCAGTTACTGAGTTAGAAAAACATGCTTTTCAAGCAATGAAAAAAAAAAAAAAAAAAAAACGGACTAAAATGCTTTCTAAGAAGAATATGCTTCCTTGGCAAAGTTATTTACTAAACTCCAATGACAATGTTTTGCAATAGTTTAACACCACTGTATCCTGTCACTGACAGATTAGATACTGAGGTTTCACAGAAACTACGCAATCTTTAGAACATGTAAAATGACCCCCTTGGAAGAGAATGATGGCAGTAATATTGCAGGAGGGATTTGTAAAAAAAAGGGGCTAAGGAAGATTAATGCGTCTGTATAAGAAAGGCTTTAAGTCAAACCAGATATCCTAAAAACGTACATTTATATATAATAGGACCAGGATACACTTCGAAGAGGTAACTTCTTTTGTTGCTTCCTCCTAAAATATTAATTCTCAATTCTTCTCAGCTTAAATACCACGTTCCTCTCTAAAACACGATTTGTCCCACAACATTTTTATCTGGCTCAGATAAGCAGGGTCACAATCTGTTGCCTAGGATGAAGTGAAGTGCAGTGTCACGATCATAGCTCACTGTAACTTCCAACTCTTGGGCTCAAAGGATCCTCCTACCCAGCCTCCCAAAGCACTGGGATTACAGGCGTGAGCAACTGTGCCCAGTTCCTCCTGATTATAATGCAGTACTGCCTTTCTCATTTCCTAAATGCTGAAACAGTAAAAACAAAACAAAACAAAACAAAACAAAAAACTAGCTAAAAAAAGTCATCTAAAAATATTTTAGGTTATATAACAATATAATCCAAACATCATAGCACCCTAAAATCCAAAATAAGGGTTAAACTAATTTAATCACTTCAGAATTAGCCTAATAACAATAATCTATATTCTAATGACATTTTTGCCAAAAAATTTCCAAGAGAGAAGAACAATAAAAACCATAATAGATCTACCAAATGAGGTAATAATATATTTGATGGCTCAGAGACCTAGATTCAAAACTCCGTTAACACTCATTTAAACAAAAACCCCAAAATTTAAAAATGTTTAAAAAATAGAAATAAAACATTAATAGAAAAAATGTTCTAACATATCCTGATATGTAAAGATTAATAAATTAACAGTTAGAATTTAAAATTAGCACCTTATGAATCTTTTTTTTTTTTTTTTTTGAGACGGAGTCTCGCTCTGTTGCCCAGGCTAGAGTGCAGTGGCGCGATCTCGGCTCACTGCAAGCTCCGCCTCCCAGGTTCACGCCATTCTCCTGCCTCAGCCTCCTGAGTAGCTGGGACTACAGGCGCCCACCACCGCACCCGGCTAATTTTTTGTATTTTTAGTAGAGATGGGGTTTCACTGTGTTAGCCAGGGTGGTCTTGATCTCCTGACCTTGTGATCCACCCGCCTCAGACTCCCAAAGTGCTGGGATTACAGGCGTGGGTCACTGCGCTTGGCCTAATTTTTGTATTTTTAGTAGAGATGCGGTTTCACCATGTTGGCCAGGCTGGTCTCGAACTCCTGACCTTAGGCAATCCGCCTGCCTCAGCCTACCAAAGTGCTGGGATTACAGGTGTTGAGCCACCACACCCAGCCCACATAATGGTTTTTAAGAAAGTTTACCAGTTTGTGTTGGGCTGCATTGAAAGCCGTCCTGGACCCAGCCTAAGGGCCGTGGGTTGGACAAGCTTGACCTAAAGGGATGATCTTGGAGGCAGGAGGTAAATAAAGCACAACCATCTCTTGGAGCTTTCCTGGGCCTCTGAGAGAGCCATACTGGCTCTTCATTATCATTGTATATTTGTCAAGTACTTTGGGTATGTTACATACTAAAGCAGCAAAAATAAATGGGATACGGGTCTTCTTAAGGAATTCAAAGTCCAGTAGGGGAAGCAGAAAGGTAACAAACAATTATGATACAAAAGTAAAACAAAAGCCCTCTGCAGAGTGCTCCAACATCTTTTATTCCTTATCATCTCCCCAAAATCCAATTTGTTGTCCCTATATGCCCTTTAAAAAAACCTAGGCCGGGCACGGAGGCTCACACCTGTAATCCCAGCACTTTGGGAGGCCGAGGCAGGAGGATCACTTAAGGTCAAGAGTTGGAGACCACACAGTGAAACCTCGTCTCTACTAAAAATACAAAAATTAGCCAGGTGTGGTGGTGGGTGCCTGTAAACCCAGCTACTTGGGAGGCTGAGGCAGAAGAATTGCTTGAACTCAGGACGTGAAGGGTGCAGTGAGTTGAGATCGTGCCATCGCACTCCAGCCTGGGTGTCAACAGGGAAACTCCATCTCAAAAAAAAAAAAAAATTCCATACACAAAAGTAAAGTCCACATGGATTAATGACTGTCACTGTAAAAGACAAAACTATAAATGTATTAAAAACATTTACTTATAGTTCAAATTTTAAAAGATAAAGATTACATTAGAAACATGGGCAAAAAGATACAAATTCACAAAACAGTTGATGCAGCTGGTCAACAGGTCAAAGAAAAACTGTCCAAGCTCAACAGACAATGGCAAAAAATTGTGAAGAGGACCTTCACAAAAACAGGAAATCCAAATAGTCAATAAACCTATAAAAAGGTGCGCAACCTCATCAGCAATTAGGCAAACTCAAGTTAAAGTTACAATGGGAAACCATTAAACATCATCAGAACGGCAAAAATTTCGAAGTCCAACAACAGTAAGTACCAGCAAGCTTCTGCAGCAACAGGAACTCACATATTGCTGGTAAAAGACTAAACTGGCATAGCCACTTTAGAAAAGTTGCCTTTATATATTAACGTTGAAGACAGAAATATTCTATGACATAGCAATTCCACCACCAGGCAAGCACCCTAGAGCAGTGTTACTCAAAGGGTGGACCGCAGATGACACTTATTTTGCTCTCTAGGCTATATAGATCCTAATGCACAAAAACAGTGCATACTTCTCTATTTCTTCAGATACTTTTACATTAGGGCTTTCAAATACCTGCGACCTTCATTTGTAAGCAAGGTTTTAGAATCTTCTATCTACAGTAAGGTAAGATCTACTGACATAATGAGACTGCCAGGATAATTATACATATTTCAAAGGAGGAACCAAAGATACACATTTTAAATGTTTTCTCCTATTATCCTAAAAAAATTGGTAGCCAGTTCTCGTTTAAATTTTTTGCTTTATTAACCTAACTCCAAAAATTAATGAAACAAGGACATTTTCGAAGTCATTTTAAAGAATATTATTGTTTTGTTGTGTTTTTAACATTTTAACACACATAATAAGAACTTTACAAAAGGTGAATGAGGAAGACCAACCAGGTAACGAACGTCACCATTCATTTAGAGAAGCTAAAATGAAGTATTCTTAGCCTAAAATCCTTGTTGCTATACCACTCTCAGTGTTTTTGCCAGAAGCGTTAAAAAAGACACTTTGCTACTTTGCTTAGTAATGAAGTTTCCTCTTCTCTCTTTTCCTCCTCTTGCCCCCATTCTTCAGAAAGAAGGCAATGCTAATAAACAGAATTAGAAGAAATGAGGCAGCTAGAGAGAAAAGAAAAGCAAAGGATGCAAATACACACACAATGTTCAGGAGAGTGCCTCACAGGCAGCTGAAGCCAGAGCATCTGGGTTTGACCCCAGACTTCACCACTGGCAACATATGTAGTCATGTAACCTCTATGCCTCAGTTTCCTCATCTGTAAAAACGGCAGTAGCTAACTCACGGAGTTTTTCTGAGGATGAAATTACTAATTTGTGGAGTTTTTTTGTTTGTTTGTTTGCTTTTTAAAGACAGAGTCTCACTCTGTTGCCCAAGCTGGAATGACTGGCGCAATCACAGCTCACTGCAGCCATGACCTCCTGAGCTCAAGAGATCCTCCCACCTAGGTGTCCTGAGTAGCTGGGACCACAGGTGCACACCATCATGACCAGCTAATTTTTAAATTTTCTTTTGAAAGAAGAGGACTCACTATGTTGCCCAGGTTGGTCTTGAACCCCTAGGCTCAAGTGATCCTCCAACCTCAGCCTCTCAAAGTGCCGGGATTACAACATGATCGACATGCCTGGCCTTACTAACACATGTAAAGTATAAAAAACAATGCTTGGCACACAATAAGTGCTACTGAAGTGTCAGCCATTAATATAAATTATTAATAATTTTGTTTTACAATGGCAACACAGAATTAGCCTGTTCAACCCCTACTTCTGCTGTCAAGATACTGCCTCTGTAAAAGACCACCTTGAGCACCTCTGATAACCCTTTTCCTAACATTCCAAGATAGGTTCCTACTTAAAAGCATAGTAGGTTTAAAATACTCATATCAGAGTAAACCTTGTCACACTCTTACATAAATTTTGCTCAACAAAAGTAATTTACAATTGATGAAAGAAGATGTTCTTTCTTTCTTTTTTTTTTTTTTTTTTAAAGAGACAGGGTCTCCATCTGTCACCCAGGCTGGAGTTGGAGTGGTGTGATCATAGTTCACTGCAGCCTCAAACTCCTGGGCTCAGGAGATTCTCCTGCCTCAGTTTCCCAAATAGCTAGGACTGCAGGCATGTACCACCACATCCAGCTAATTTTTTAATTTAAAAAACTTTTTTTTTTTTTTTTAATAGAGACGAGGTCTCACTATGTTGACCAGGCTAGTCTCAAACCCCTGGCCTCAAGTGGTCCTGCTGCCTCGGACTCCCAAAGCACTGGGATTAAAAGCATGAGCTACTGCACCCAGCCTCACATTTATTATTGAAAGCATCTATCTGTTTGATCTTCCCATTTTAACATGTATTGTTTCAAAAACTTACTTTAAAACTAAATGCAAGTTAGCAGAGAGCCGAGGATCTGTAAATTGTGTTGTTCTGTTGTTATGGTCAACGAAATAAACTCTGCCTGTTGCCGTATTACGGATCTCCCATCCAGGAGGCAATGGACCAAGCTCTTCACAATTGATGTTGCTAAGATCCCTGTAAAAACAAATATAAAATAAAAAATACCTCATTGCTGGCCCTCCTCAACCAAGCAAGTGTAAATGACACAGAACAATTCCACAAAGTCTGAGAAAATGTATTGTTTCAGAAACTTGAGATGCTCAACTGGAATCTTTAATTCCCAATGGTTTAACAAACTCGCATCTTCAAAGCCCAATCCATAAATGGCTCAGAAAAACTTATCACATAGCCTACATTTTTTAGTAAGTTCCTAGGCTTTAATGTAATACAGATTTAAACTAATATAAAATCAATCACAATATTTGCCAACATAAGCTGTATTTCAATACGTGTTTGACAGGAAATAATTTTACAAGTGTCAGTGATATCAAGAATTAAATGCTCTCTAAAATTTCCCTTCATTTCTTTACTATACCATAAAATTTGCATAAAATGTCCATCCCATGATTAATTTTAAGCTCTCCAACAAAGCAAAACTGGAAATGTTACTGAAATTATGATCCTGAAAAAAATCAAAGCATATTTTTAAAGAATAAGCTGCAATTCTAAAATCTGTAGTTAGTCAACGAAGAACCTGTTTAAGACACATTACCAAGAGTGCTCTAAGGGTTACCACTGCAATAAGAAAAGCTAAGATTTTTAATGGACCAAAGACTATTGTTATTATATTACACATTCTTAAAATACTAGTATATATAGACAAGGATTTATAGCGTCTTAAAGAATGAGTTAAACAGCTTCCAGGTTGGTGAACACACTGAGGTACCGGGGTGGTGGTCTGACCAGAGAGGGCATGGTAGCTCCTTGCCCTCCCCGCATACTGTGCCCTAAGCATTGCTTCCATTTGGCTGTTCCAGAGTTGTATTCTCTATAATAAACTGGCAATAGTACTGCAAATTCTTATCCTCTACACTGTTAGAAAAAAAATCTTTCAGTGAAGCTTCCAAAGTGTTGAAATTGCTGTTTGTCATCCACCAGAAAAGTCACTGCCTTTGGTGACATAACTGAGATTGCATGTAACAATGTAGGATATGCTCAGGTCATTTCCAGCCTTAAATGAATACTTTAGGCTACCAGAGCCATCTGTAAATACCAAAGAAATGACATACTCTAAAAGTGACCAAGCAAACTCAAGCATCTAGACAGCAAAACTGTTCCTGTGGTCCTCTTTTTATTATTAAAAAAAAAAAGAAGAAGAAAAAAGCAGCATGTTTAATGTAAATTGAAATTGTAACAGATAATTATAAGTAATGACAAATTTCATCAAAATCACATTTTAAAAGTTAAACTAGAAAAATGTTTTTCCTGAGATGACCTCTCCTTAGTCAGGGTGAAACCAGTGATGGGCACACAGGGACCTAGGTTTGCCGAAGCAATGATTCTGACTTCTACTATAGGTGCTCCAAGAGACTCTTGCTACAGAACAGCTAAAGTGTAGGAAAAAACACTATTTGAAACACTGCTAGTCTCAAAAGAGGCAAGGGAAAGTTCCAAGAATCCTCCTCAAATTAAAAAAAAAGGGGGGGAGTTTGGGGGACTGAGTGAAGCTGGTACCTGAGTGGCAGGTAGGCAGAGGGGCAGGCCAGCAGCAAGACTGCGATAGGAAACCTGAAGCTTCCTCCCCAAGCTGAGAATTCAAAGAGGGAGTTCAGCCTCCCAAATTCAGCCTCCCAAAGTGCTGGGATTATAGGCGTGAGCCACTGTGCCGGTCCCAGATAGATTTTTTAATAGTTTAGAAATGAAAAACAGGAGCTGGAGGCCATTATCCTTAGCAAACTAAAGCAGGAATAGAAAACCAAATACTGCATGTTCTCACTTATAAGTAGGAGCTAAATGAGGAGAACACACGGACACATAGAGAGGAACAACAGGTACTGTGGCCTACCATAAGGGAGAGGATCAGCAAAAATAACTAATGGGTACTACGCTTAGTATCTGGGTGACAAAATCATCTGTACAACAAACCCCCATGACACAAGTTTACCTATAACAAACCTGCACATGTACCCCTGAACTTAAAAGTTAAAAAAATAAAAAAATTTTAAAAATGAACAATTCTACTGATAAAATGCAGAATTTCATTTCATGTCATTTTATTTAGAATTTTATAAATCTACAGTCATACACGAGAGAGCGCTAAAGCACTGATTAAACGAGCAAAAAACTAGAAATAATCTTTGTGTCTCATTGGGAGCTGGTTAAAGAAAAATGGAATGTTACACAGTCATACAAAGTAATACAGATCTGTATTTCAGGACTACAGTCAGTCTGTATGCAATATAACAAATAACAAGGCATTAGTCATTGTTTTAAAGAGAAATGCAAAACATGATGAAACGAGATTTCTTGGATAAATCTAGGTATCCTGGATATCTTTAAATAAAGTTTGTTTTAAAGAGTCTGACTTTGTAATTTTATAAATATCTTTGAATAGTGATATTCTAATAGAATCTAAATATTTATAGTATACTTTCATAAAAGATCCTCCATACAAAAGGCATGTTTGCTAAAGGATCCTCCAAAACAAAAGACACAAGTTTTTAAGGCAATTTGGGGGATACAAAATAAGAAAAATAATCCCAAGTGTTATTTCATAAAATCATCATTCAAACTACATGTCGATACTGAACATGAGATATTCTTAAAGCTTTGCTGAAATCCTTTACTCATTAATAAAAAACTGACATGTTTCCTCTGAAATAAGAGCCTATTACCAACAGTAGTGCTGAAATCTGTCTCAATTTCAATTTCTGTTGCCAGATTACATACTATTCTTTCAACATATAACTCAAGGTCAACTTTCTCACTATTGTACATCATTTAGTTAAAAAAAAACATAATCGGCCAGGGGCGGTGGCTCACACCTGTAATCCCAGCACTTTGGGAGGCTGAGGCAGGTGGATCATGAGGTCAGGAGATTGAGACCATCCTGGCTAACAGAGTGAAACCCCGTCTCTACTAAAAATACATTAAAAAAAAAAAAAAAAAAGATTATTTTTATTCTATACATTTCCTACAAATAATTTCTAATTATTTTAAAGAAAAGCTTATTATTGACCTTCAACTAGATAAACCGAATCCAAAAAGCTTTTCATAATTTATATAATAAAACTGATTTTGAAAAGTTAGGCCCTTGGATTTTTTTTTTTAGTAAGCTTAAAAAAAAAAAAAAAAAAGTAAAATTTCCTCCCCACTACTTTTTATTTATTTAGATATGGAGTCTTGCTCTGTTGCCCAGGCTGGAGTGCCATCATGCGATCTCGGCTCACCACAACCTCCACCTCCCAGGTTCAAGCAATTCTTCTGTCTCAGCCTCCTGAGTAGCTGGGATTACAGGCACATGCCACCATGCCTGTCTAATTTTGTATTTTTAGTAGAGACAGGTTTTCACCATGTTGGCCAGGCTGGTCTTGAACTCCTGACCTCAAGTGATCCTCCCGCCTCAGCGTCCCAAAGTGCTGGGATTACAGGTGTGAGCCACCGTGCTCAGCCCCCACTACTTTTTAAAAACTAACAGCTTATATTGTCAAGACATGGAAATGGCAACCTTGATAAAGTAATGAGTAATAGCACATTCCCTTGGTTGCCACCCTCAAAGGATTCTGAGCTCTATAACACAAAGTAAGACATTTTCATAATTGTAGTTTTATTTATAAATAGAGAGCATCAAAGCAACTCAAGACAAGCTAGTCACATCTGTTTTTTTTTTTTCCTTTTTTTTTCTTTTGAGACGGAGTCTCGCTCTGTTGCCCAGGCTGGAATACAGTGGCGTGATCTCGGCTCACTGCAAGCTCTGCCTCCCGGGTTCGCACCATTCTCCTGCCTCAGCCTCCTGAGTAGCTGGGACTACAGGTGCCTGCCACCTCGCCGGGCTAGTTTTTTTGTATTTTTTTAGTACAGACGGGGTTTCATCGTGTTTGCCAGGATGGTCTCGATCTCCTGACCTCGTGATCCGCCCGTCTCGGCCTCCCAAAGTGCTGGGATTACAGGATTGAGCCACCGCACCCGGCCGTCACATCTGTTTTTGATTCAAATACACAATAGAGTCCTGAGTATAAGCTTTAGGCAGAAAAAAACCCTCTGTGGGTTGTTTTGGGAGGTTTGTTTTGTTTTGGAGGAGGGGGGCTGCTGTGCTTAACATAAAATACCCACAACCTACAAATCCTTTGTATGTGCAACATACAGAGTTGATTTCGAATTTAATTTAGAATTCAAGCTTTTTTCCAGTTTCAACTGGACTACTTGGTACTTTGCATCTATTCATTAAAAAACAACTCAAAATAGGGCCAAGTATGGTGGCTTATGCCTGTAATCCCAGCACTCTGGGAGGCTGAGGTGTGCAGATTGCTTGAGCTCAGGAGTTTTAGACTAGCCTGGGCAACATGGCGTAACCCCATTTCTAATAAAAATACAAAAATTAGTGGGGTATTGTGGCACATGCCTGTAGTCCCAGTTACTCAAGAGGCTGACGTGGGAGGATGGCTTGAACCCAGGAGGCAGAGGTTGCAGTGAGCCAGGACTGCACTACGGCTCTCCAGCCTGGACAGCAGAGCCAGATCCTGTCTCAAAAAAAGGGAGGGAAGAAGGGAGGGAGGAAGAAAACAATGTTCCAAAAATTATGGTAAATCACTAAATTTACTTGTGTGTCATTTCATCTTTTTGAAGTTAAAAGTAATTGACATTTTGGTTAGTAAATGCAGTATCTGCAGCTGAAATACAAAAGTCTGGATATTTAAATTAAATTAGGACCAGGCAGAGTGGCTCGTGCCTATAATCCCAGCACTTTGATAGGTCAAAGCGAGAGAATCACCTGAGGTCAGGTGTTCATGACAAGCCTGGACAACATGGCAAAACCCCATCTCTACTAAAAATACAAAAATTAGCTGGGTGTGGTGGCAGGTGTCTGTAATCCCAGCTACTCAGGAGGCTGAGGCAGGAGAATCACTTGAACCCGGGAGGCGGAGGTTGCAGTGAGCCAACATTGCACCACTGCACTCCAGCCTGGGCAACAGAATGAGACTCCGTCTCAAAAACATTAATTAAATTGTTTTCTAAAAATGAAATTTTAATAAGGAACACATAAAGGAACATTGAATACATTTATGAGGTTAAATTTTTTAAAGGTTTTTTTTTTTTTTTTAAGCTGAACCATATTAAGAGTATCAACCTACTATGCTTTTTTAAAGGGTATGTGTTCTATGTTTCTCCCCAGGTCAATTTTCTTTTTCTATCCGTTTTGTTTGTTTGTTTGTTTGTTTTTTTGAGAAAGGTCTCGCTCTGTCACCCAGACTAGAGTGCAGTGGTGTGATCTCGGCTCACTGCAACCTCCGCCTCCCACCTTAGCTTCGCAAGCAGCTGGGACTACACAAATTTTCTTTCTCTTTTTTTGAAATGGGGTCTTGCTCTGTCACCCAGGCTGGAGTACTATAGTGCGACCAAGGCTCACTGTCACTTCAACATCCACGGCTCAAGCAATCCTCTTGCCTCAGCCTCCCAAGCAACTGGGACCACAGATGTGCTCCACCACATATGGCTGATTTTTAATTTTTGGTAGAGACCGGGTGTATGTTGCTAGGACTGGTCTCAAACTCCTGGGGCTCAAGTGATCCTTATGCCTCAGCCTCCTGAAGTGTTGGGAATATAGGTGAGAGCCACTCTGCTCTGCTTGGTGCCCTAGGACAAGTTTCAAACTCCTAAAAGATCCATGTTTTTATTCCATTCTTTTTTTTTTTTGAGACAGAGTCTCGCTCTGTGACCAGGCTGGAGAGCTGTGACATGATCTCAGCTCGCTGCAACCTCCACCTCCCTGGGTTCAAGCAATTCTCCTGCCTCAGCCACCTGAGTAGCTGGGACTATAGGCACGCGCCACCATGCCCACCTAAGTTTTGTAGTTTTAGTAGAGATGGGGTTTCACCATGTTGGCCAGGATGGTTTCGATCTCTTGACCTCGTGATTTGCCCACCTCGGCCTCCCAGTGCTGGGATTACAGGTGTGAGCCACCACGCCTAGCCTATTCCACTTTTTTTAAGGGGAAGCAGGGGAGGATGGCTAGGAACTGGTGAGGGAGGGGAGAACTGAGGTGGGATTGCAGAGAAGTAGGCGAGACTTTCTGCTAAATGTCGAAACTGCAATAACTATCAGAAGAGTCAAACTTTTACATAAACTATTTTTAAAAGGTAAAAATTTCTTAAAAATCAAAGAAATCCTAGGTGAAATGGCTCTTTGATAGTCTAAAGAGTACTTAAAATATGTACTTACCTGGGCACTCTTGGATCATGCCATGTGCTCACACCAGTCTGCGTATGTAAGAAATACACCTGACCTTGTTGCGTTGTCCTCTGTTCTGTAAAATTAATAAACACTAATAACAAAAACATTCAGAATGTCCGGATCAAAGACAGTTATATACACTAAGATGATACACTACTAGGAAAAAATCTCCAAATTACCAATCTATTTTATTTATTATCAAAAAAGGGCTTTACAAATCATTTGTCCTGTTTCTTGGAAACAATTTTACAAATGATAAGGGCCATGGGTCAGCTATCTAAAAGCAAACTAAACTTAAAACGTGGCTCAAATACTAAATATGTTGCAATGGAAAACAAATCAAGATTGTCACAATACTAATAATTAAAAGATTTTAAATGAGGTATAAAAGGCTCTGAGAAAGAGGCTGGCCAACATTGGGAAGATCTGAGGAAGAACTTACGGAAATTTTCAAAGAGTCTGGAGGTTGATAATGCTTACTATGCCTAATTTTATACCAAAACTTACGTTTTCTCTTTGCTAGACAAAGGTGTATTCTCAAGATTACATTTGAGCTCAAAGAGAAGCAAAACAGTGAGATACTGGGAAGACATTCTATGTCATAAACAGATAGAGATGGAAAAATAGCCAAATTAGAAAGAGCAAGCATGCACACTGGGGAGAAAAAAGTCAAGGACAAAATGAACTCAAAGCCCTTGGAAAGACAGAGGAAAGGCCAGGGTGAAGAGAACAACCTATAAAAGCATTTCTTTATGGTGGGTTTTGTTTTGTCTTTTTTTTTAAAACAACAGAACCACTTTTCTTTAAATAAAATCTAATGAGAAACTTCAATACATAAAACAATAAAACTATTACTAATATTAGTATAAATCTAATTTGTTTATAAACATATAAAGTCAATAAACTTTAAACTTTCACAAATTATAAACAAAATCATATTATTATAGAGGACAGCCATAATAATTTCAGCCTTGGTATCTATTTTATTTTTATGTTGTGGTTGTACAATTTTTAAAATTCAAATCACAGAAATATTGTAAAAGTATAACCACTCCCACTCTAAAGAGCTTGCCTTCTAATCTCCAAGAGAAATGGCAGGAGAAAATTTCTTCTCAGGTCTGAACACTGATAATTACAGTTAAAATTTACCGTGCCAAACACTGTGCCAGTGTTTCACATGAGATTAGGTATCATTGATTTCTTGCAACAAACTTAGATGGTTGATGCTATTATTTTCCCCTATAGAGGATAAAACTGAGGCTCAAAGAGGTTAAATGATGTGTTCAGTGTTACATGGCAACACCAGGATATGAACCTAGGTCCTAGGTCTCTCAAGCCTGTAATTTAATGATTGTGCTAAAAGTTAACCTCTGAGTCATAGCACAGTTAATGGACAAATTTTTTCAAATTAAAGAGCTAAAATACATTTGAAACTAAAATGAGAATCATGCATTTGCAGAAGAGTTTTTAAAAATATCCTTGAGTAAAATAAAACTTAGGTGTGGCAATTCGCAATGTTGGTTATTAGGTGTCAACATCAATCCAAAGTGGTTTATCTACAGTCTGTTAAGAGGGCAAGGATGTAAGTAACCTTGGTGAGCTTTTGGCAAGCAAGGAGAGGAAGTCAAGTTCAGACTATATACAAGTATTCACAAGATGGTATTAATTTAGAAACTTCTGTATTCTATTAGGAGAAGACTCATGTTATCTTCCACATGAAATTTTATAATCTAGGATTTTATATAAGATTGTAATCATTTTATACAAACATAGAAGTGACTCAATCATTTATAACAATCCACTCAGATAATCCAAAATTATAGACAATACAAATATATGATCAGAAATATGCCTTTGAAATTATTTCTAAATATATGTCTAAAAAATTACATCGTAGGTTGAACTTCAGATTACTGTTATCAGTAACAATACCATCTTACCTTTCTATTCAGTGCCTATTTACAAAATAGTCTCACTTCATCTCGTATGCTTCTCACACTACTTTTGTTATAAACTAGTCATCTCACTTCATGATAAAAGAGCACAAACGCTGAGGCTGAATGACGAGTGCAAGGTCAAACTGTTGGCTGGGTAGTCATCTACCACTTCAAAGACTTTTCAAAGTTGGGAGGTTTTATATTTATTTTCATGCAGAATCCCTAAGCCCAGATTAATAACTTTTTCAAAATACATTTTCTGACTTCCTCAGCAAGCTGAAATCAGTAAACCACATTTTATTTTTCCTTTGCTAGTTGTCATACCATAGCCTTCTGGTAGGTCTGGAGGAGTATGTAAATGTGTCCTGCTCATGTAATTTCTATGTCGTTGTGACCTGACTCTCCTCTCTGCCAGCCTGGGATCTGAAGACTGTCCACACGTTGCACCATTTGTTCCACTAATTGGAGTGTTCTCATCAACAAAGCAGCTAAGAGGTCTGCCAGGGCTAGAATATTCGGATGCCGGTCTATTGAAAATTAACAAGGAAAAGACATTATCAATTTAGATATCGAAAGTAGAGTTCTCTAGACAATATATATACTGCAGTAACAATCACTTATCATATCTGAAAACACAATGACTAATACAAGTGTAACGACTTCAAGAACTGAGTAAAAGCAAATCTGAAGTCTCTAAGCACCAAAGAAACACAAATGATAAGCACGTCAACTATGTATTTAAATGACTTTATTTTAATGACATTTGATATAAAATCCACATATATCTGTGGATGTGAGACTGGTTTACAAACTACTGCTAGATCTAGCTACAGCCTCTCTCTCAGATCTGACTTCCCACCATTCTCCCTCCCACTCTGCTTCTGCCACACTCATATCGTTCTGTTCCTTGAACTTGCCGAGGTCATTCCACCTGAGAGCAGTTGCTCTTCCTTCCACCTGGCATATTCTTTTCTCCCACTCTCCCCAGGCCTGGCTCTTTTTTGTCATTCAAATCAGTTTATTATTGCCTCCTAAGAGGTCCCTCGGACCTCCCAATCTAAAAAAGTCACCCAGTCCTTTGACAACACATCACAAAAGGGAAGAAGACAGTTTGTCTCTTTAAGGAGCTTCCAGTCTACTACTGCAGATCTTCCAAAATAAAAAATAATCAAGAGTTCATTCTTAAATTAACATGAACGGGTATGGTGGCTCACACGTGTAATCCCAGCACTTTGGGAGACCGAGGCGAGCGGATCACTTGGGGTCAGGAGTTTGAGACCAGCCTGGCCAACATAGTGAAACCCCATCTCTGCTAAAAATACAAAAATTAGCCAGGCGTGGGGACGGGCGCCTGTAGTCCCAGCTACTTGGGAGGCTGAGGCACGAGAACTGCTTGAACCTGGGAGGCAGAGGTTGCAGTGGACAGAGGTTGCAGTAAGCTGAGATCACACCACTGCACTCCAGCCTAGGCAACAGAGCAGGACTGTCTCAAAAAAAAAAAAAAAAAAAAAAATTAGCATTTAAAACAACAATCATCCTTACATACACGTAGAAATTAAAGTTAATTTTACTGGTTAAATGAGTCGGAAGGAAATGGGTGTTCAAGTGAAACCCTGAACACTGACACAAGTACATACTCATTTGTGCTCACATATAATAAAAATGGGTACTTCAATAAATTCCTTGGCAGTTTAATACTAGAAATGCAGCTTGGCAACATGAGTTGGCTTTTACCTGAGAATCATAATGTTAACGAGAAAATTTTGTGATCCAATGAGTTAAGCAATTAGTTGTGTATAAATAAAAGTAGGTGCAGCTAATGAAAAGAATTTGGTATTTTATGTCTCGTGCCAGTCCTGCTCAAGAGGGGGAAAAACAGGCAAAACAAAACATTGCACAAGATGGCAAATTTTGTTCTCACTTAAAAGAGTGGGGAGAAGGGGATTCAGCCAAGTAGACTATTTGTTTTTGGTTACTTCAAAAGCATCTCTTTGCAGTTTCCAAAATTATCTTGCATCCCAATGTCTTTATACAGTAAGCTCCATGAAGTGACTATACTTGACATTCTTCAAGATTTAGTTCAGAGATTCCTCTGCTTATCAATTTAATTCATTCAATAATTTTATTTTATTTTATATTTTTGAGACTGAGTCTCGCTCTATTGCCCAGGCTGGAGTACAGTGGTACAATCTCGGCTCACTGCAACCTCCACCTCCTGGGTTCAAGCAATTCTCCTGCCTCAGCCTCCTGAGTAGCTGGGATTACAGGCGCCCACCAACACGCCCAGCTAATTTTTGTATTTTTAGTAGAGACAGGGTTTCTCCATGTTGGCCAGGCTGGTCTCAAACTCCTGACCTCAAGTGATCCGCCCACCCTGGACTCCCAAAGTGTTGGGATTACAGGCGTGAGCCACCATGCCCAGGCAATTTTTTTTTTTTTCTTTTTGAGATGGAGTCTCATTCTGTCACTCAGGCTACAGTACACTGGCACAGTCTTGGCTCACTGCAACCTCCACTACTTGTGTTCAAAAAATCCTCCCATCTCAACATCCCAAGTAGCTGGGACCACAAGTACATGCCACATGCCCAGCAAATTTTTTTTTTTTTTTTGAGACCAGAGTCTCGCTCTGTTGCTCAGCTCACTGCAAGCTCTGCCTCCTGGGTTCACGCCATTCTCCTGTCTCAGCCTCCCGAGTAGCTGGGACAAAAGGCGCCCACCACCACACCCGGCTAATTTCTTTTTTGTATTTTTTTTTTTTAGTAGAGATGGGGTTTCACCGTGTTGGCCAGGATGGTCTCGATCTCCTGACCTCAAGATCTGCCCACCTTGGCCTCCCAAATTGCTGGGATCACAGGTGTGAGCCACTGCACCCGGCCATGCCTGGCTAATTTTTTTGGTAGAGAGCGTCCCCCTTGCGGTCTCCCGCAGCTGGCCCCTTGGAGGTTCCTGGATGTCGTACGGCTTCCTCCTTTCCGGGACCCCTCTCCTTTCCTGAGTGGCCACGCTCCATCTCTTGAAGGGGTACCCACACTTTTAAGTGAGAACAAAATTTGCCATCTTGTGCAATGTTTTGTTTTGCCTGTTTTTCTCCCTCTTGAGTAGGTAGGTCTCAAATTCCTGAACTCAAGTGATCTGCTCGTCTCGGCCTCCCAAAGTGCAGGGATTACAGGCTTGAGCCACCACACCCAGCCTCATTCAATAAATATTTATTGAGTACCACTGCAGGCTCTGGAGCTACAATGACAGCATGACCTGTCAAACAAGCTGTTGAAGATCACTTTAAAAAAATAACAATGGCACCTGTTGTAAGATGTACTGATCTACAACAGCATAAACCGACAAAAAAAAATCTAGTAAAGCTGACAGATAAATAGAAAGGACTTCAGGAGGGTGGCCAGCATAGACTATGGGAAAATATTTGTACGTACTTACCGTGTTGGGCGCTCCCATTGTGTAGTTCTTGTTATATGGTTTAGATACTGGATTCTTCCAGAGGCGGTTCTCCTTTCTTCCCAGCTTAAATAAAAATATTGAGTGATAAGGCATTAACAGGAAACTTGGACACAGAATGTTTTCAGTGCAACAAGCAAGCCAGTAAGATATCTGTTACAAATCAGGAATGCCAACCTGAAGTATCAATTCACAGAATACAGAATTTTTTCAACTTATTTTAGAACTACATAATATATTTTATGGGATTCTGAAGCTTCTAAAGTATTTACGCTGAGGTGTATCAAATATTTTCCATCAGCCAAACTCTGAGAATTTTTAATGTCAACAATGCACAATTAAATTCATACTAATTACTCTAGAATATGGAAAATGGCTATACTAAAAATATATTTAGTCATAAAATCACGAGGTCTCTTGACTTCGTGATCCACCTGCCTGGCCTCCCAAAGTGCTAGGATTACAGGCATGAGTCAAAGCGCCCAGCCAAAAGCTTTTCAAAGCATTTAGCCTGCCCAAACTAATTTTTTAATAGTCGAGACTAAGACTGTTGGCCGGCACGGTGTCTCATGCCTGTAATTCCAGCATTTTGGGAGGCTAGCGTTTTGGGAGACCAAGGTAGGCGGATCACCTGAGGTTAGGAGTTCCAAACCAGCCTGGCCAACATGGTGAAACCCCGTCTCTATTAAAAATACAAAAATTAGCTGGGCGTGGTGGCGCGCGCCTGTAATCCCAGCTACTAGGGAGGCTGAGGCAGGAGAATTGCTTGAACCCGGGAGGCAGAGGTTGCAGTGAGCCAAGATGGTGCCACTTCACTCCAGCCAGGGTGACAAAAGCGAAACTCCTTCTCAAAAAAAAAAAAAAAAAAAAAAAAAAAAAATCAAAACAGCCTTTTTTTTTTTTTTTGAGATGGAGTGTTGCTCCTTCACCTGGCTGGAATGCAGTGGTGTGATCTCAGCTCACTGCAACCTCTGCCTCCCGGGTTCAAGCAATTCTCCTGCCTCAGCCTCCTGAGTAGCTGGGACTACAGGTGCACGCCACCACACCTGGCTACTTTTTGTATTTTTAGCAGAGATGGGGTTTCACCATGTTGGCCAGGATGGTCTCGATCTCTTCACCTCGTGATCCTCCCTCCTCAGCCTCCCGAAGTGCTGGGATTATAGGTGTAGCCACCATGCCCGGCCAAGACTGCTACTTTCTATCAACTCTTTATCATAATTCATTTAATGAAAAAGAGCCAAATGGCTATAGAAATGTGATAATTCTAATATTTCTACAAAGATATTGGCAGAGGTTGAAGGGCTCTAAAAGACAGAAAATGAAGAGATGCTAGGGTATTTTTCCCCCTCTGATTACAATTATAGTACATTAATGTAGGGCAACTTTAGAACAATAAGCCTTATTACTGCTGGTACTCTCTCAATACTGATTAGTTATTTCATCCTAAATTTCCTTTTCAAAAATATCATAATCTACCTCATATCTACAAAAGAGCTAACAGACATATCTGGAAGCTAAAGTGATCTATGAACAGTTAAGTATAGTGATTTTTAACAGTTTAAAAAATGAGCAAATACCGTAACCTGGGTATAAAATTTTGTATAAAACGTAATTGGAGTTAAAATTTAACCATTTATATACTTAAATGGATGCAATTTATTACATGTAAGTTATATCTCATTGAAGTTAATTAAAAATACTTTGAATGTTAAAAATAAAATCAGAAAAGAGTCAGAACTAGTATTAAAGAGACCAATGATAAAAATCATGACTTTAGAATCAAGACAGGTTTGTGTGTTTTGGCTCTGCCACTTACTATGTGGCCTTAAACAAATTACTTACCTAACTCTTAGTTTTTGAGGGTAACAACAGTAATAGCAATAGAAATAATAGTAGCTAATTATTTACTAAGCACTTATTTTATGCAAGACACTGTGCTAAAGTGCTTTACCTGAATTATTTCATTTAATCCTCTCAACATTTTATGGAGTATGCTATTATCACTCATACTCTTTTGTAAATAAATACAAACCAAAGCGCATGGAAGTTAAATAAAGTAAGGTCATAAAGCCAGTACACAGAAGAGTAAGGATTAGAATTCAGGTGGTCTGATTTCAGAAGCATGGCTATATACTACCTTCCAAGATGCTATGAGAATTAAATGATATGTACATAAAGCGCTTGTAACAGTATCTGACATATACATGCTCAAATAAATGTTACTATGTTATTTTAATTACTATCACACAAATTATCCATCCCATCCCTCTTAAATACAGCAATGTTTCTAATTTAGCACTTGCAGGGCCTGTTTTGAATAATTTAATCAAGTAACTTTTTTTAACTAGATAATATTTACAAGAGACTTATATTTGTCAATAAATTTCATTTGTCTCCTAGTCAAAACTCTCAATAACCAAATTTAACACATCTAATTTGTGGCTTATTTTATAAATTTGTTGTGACAAGATCTTCCATTAATTTTACCATTACAAGGAAAATCTACATTCAATATACAATAAACACTATTTAATATCAAATAAACACCAACTTATTTATATTCTTTTAAGAATATTATCTATATATTTCTCTAATGATTTCAGTGATGTTAGCTTACCCGTCTGGTAAATCATTATCAAATAAACGACTGCAGTCCACAACTTGTCCTCCTGTGCCTATTCGGTCTCTGGACTGAAGACTTACTATTAAATGACAGAAATATTACTAAGATTTGTACAACTAGAAAGAATTATTATAATCAAAAATTTCTATCTTTAGAAGACATCTGGCTTAGCTTATTTTAATACTTTAGAATGAATTCTTTGGTTTCTACTAAAATTTACAATTTCTTTTCCCATAGATTTTTCTCTTTAGGAGTAATATTAGACTTCTAAAGTTTTCTACACTTTAACATGTTCATGGAAGAAGCCTAATTCCTTTTTCACCATAGTAATGGTGCATAGCAGAGTTACTGCTGTACTTAAGAAGAGGCATAACATATTAAGGGTATATTCATGTACAAATGAGTTTGAAAAGTCCACATTAATGTGACTTTAATACTTGATCATCTGACCATCTAAAAAATACACTGGGCTGGGCAGAGTGGCTTACATCTGTAATCCCAGCACTTTGGGAGGCCAAGGCAGGTGGATCATGAGGTCAGGAGATCGAGACCAGCCTGGAAAACATGGTGAAACCCCGTCTCTACTAAAATACAAAAAATTAGCCAGGTGAGGAACTATGGGTATGGTGTGCACACCTGTAGTCCCAGCTGCTGGGGAGGCTGAGGCAGAGGAATCACGAACCTGGGAGGCAGAGGTTGCAGTGAGCCGTGATTGCACCACTGCACTCCAGTCTGGCGACAGAGTGAGACTCCGTTTCAAAAAAAAAAAAATACACTGTATTCTAGCAAGAGGGCCATCCTGGTATTCCAGTAAGAGAGCAATCCTTGGATTCCATGAGTTTTAACAGGACACCATTATCCAGTGTAGTATAAAACCATCACAAAAAACAAAGAAGCAAGAGCTGTGAATTCTAGAGCAGGCTCTAGTAACCAGTTTAGCACTGTAACCTAGAACAAAACACTTAATATACTTAAGGTTTAGATAATCCCCGTCTGAATAATGAAAAAGTTAGGTTAAATAATATCCCTGAAGTCCTTCTGTGCTACTCCAGTATTGTTCAATTCTAATTCTGGTAACTCTCCCAAAAGACAGAAGGCAATACGGTCAAACTTGACTATAATCCAACTTCTTAAATAATCGGTGAGCACAACAAGTATTACATCTAAGGACCCTTCATTCAAAGAAGGGTCTCAAAATTCTGAAATATTCCAGCTCTGTGAACATTTTGAAAGATCAGTGCAACACAGAGCTCCTTGATATGAAGTCCCATTTAGAGGAGAGAACACTATGAACACCTACTTGGCAAATGTAAATAAAACATTATATGAAAACTGTACTAGACAACTATATCAATCAGTTTTTAAATAGATAAAATAAGTGAAATGCTTACCAAAATACAATCACAGTAGAAACAATGTATTTTCTCATTAGTATTGTTTAGAATAATAGTAAGATTTAAAGTTAAAGAGTTTCATGGGCTTCAACTTACATCTCCAGAATGCTATGTTAATAGCACAGCTATTAACTGGTTAAATGAATTACATACCCACCATAGACTATCATACAACATTAAAAATGCTACAGATTTTGCAAGCCTTAATGCAAAGTAGGAAAAAAAAACAAAAAACAAAAAACAACAAGTAACAATGCTATAGAAATGTGTTTATGGTCCAAAAAAAAAAAAAAAAAGGTTTATGATAAATTTAAACTGGTTTTTAAAAATTCAGTATTATCTCATTTAAAGAAAAACATAAAAAAGGTATACATTCAAGTGATAACAATAATGATTCATTAGACTTTCCATGCTCAAACAATCCTCCCACCTCAGCCTCCCAATGTAGCTGGGGCATAACAGTTTCAAACAAGGAAAAAGGTTTGTACCCCTTGAATCAATTATCTAAATTTGGGAGATTCTTTTCTAAAAAAAATAAATCAAAGTGTACAAAAATGCTTGCAAGTTTCAATGTTATAATAGCAAAAAAATTAATTTTAATTAAGTTGTGATATATCTATATATTTCATCCTTTAAAAATCATTAATTACAAAGATTATAAATACTAGAAATGATTATCGTTAAGTGAAAGAAAGCAAAGTAAAAATTTAATGTTCACTGGAATTAAAGACATAAATATATACATTTTATATACATATTCACGTATATAAAAATACTAGAGGGGAATATAGTTTTTTTGTTTGTTTGTTTTTGTTTTTTTGAGATGGAGTCTCGCTCTGTTGCCCAGGCTGGAGTGCAGTGGTGAGATCTTGGCTCACGCCACCATGCCCAGCTAATTTTTGTATTTTTTTTAGTAGAGATGGGGTTTCACCATCTCTACAAAATTCACCAGGCTGATTTCGAACTCCTGACCTTATGATCTGCCCACCTTGGCCTCCCAAAGTACTGGGATTACAGGCATGAGCCACCGTGCCTGACCCGGGAATACAGTTTTTAAAGTTAGTCTTCTAGTGCCCTTTTCTCCATTTTCCAAAAAGTATATATACCTACTTACAATTATTTGTTAGAGGGCTCATTCTGAAAGAACTGGAACTCATTCTGTTTTTGAATGACAGAACTAAACAATCATAATGTCTGAGTCCAGCCTGCCTCTCTCTTTACTAATGGTCCTGTTATGAACACCAGATTCACACAAGAGCTTTAAATAAATACATATATACATGCATACACATATTTAAGAGTAAAACATTTGTTTTTTATGTGGTGTACCCCAGTAGGTATATTTCTAATGTCTAACAAAGTCTGCTATTTATACAAACGCAAATTCACACCTAGTAAAACTATTCTGTTACTACTAGACAGTAGTTAACGAGCATTATGTAACATATCAAATACAGAAGAAACACTTTTATGTGAAAATATTGTATGACTGAATTTATTTTTGAGATTTTTTTTTTTTGCTCCCTTCTCAATCTAAGAATGACAGGAATTATCAGTAATGCTGTAGTGCAGATCAGGAATCCCCAACCCCCAAGCCATGGATGGGTGGGGTATTGGTCCAGGGTCTGTTAGGAACCAGGCCGCACAGCAGGAGTGAGTAGCGCGTGAGTGAGCATTACCCCTGAGCTCTGCCTCCTGTCAGATCAGTGGCAACATCAGATTCTCATAGAAGCACAAACCCTATTGTGAACCACATACACAAGGCCCACTCCTTATGAGACTCTAATGCCTGATGATCTGTCACTGTCTCCCATCACCCACAGATGGAACCACCTAGTTGCAGGAAAACGAGCTCAGGGCTCCCACTGATTCTACCTGATGGTGAGTTGTAGAATTAGTTCATTATGTATTACAATGTAATAATAATAAAGTCCACAATAAAAGTAATGCACTTGAATCATCCTGAAATCACCCCAACCCCCAACCTGGTCTATGGAAAAACTGTATTCCATGAAACCGGTTCCTGGTGCCAAAAATGGTGGGGTGCACTGGTGTAGATACTTCCCTGGGATAACCACAATAGGGCTTTGCTATGTGGCTACTCTGGTGGTTCTCTAACTATGAACCCAATTCACTGCCTTGTAAAATGAAGTACCTTCAAGTACCTTGAGTAACTAAAACCTCTCTGATGGGTTCATAACAAAATAATCTAAGTTCTGCTCTATCATGAAGTGTGACATTCCTATTGGATTTTTCTTTTCTTTTCTTTTTTTTAAGACAGGGTCTTGCTCTTGTCACCCAGCTGGAGTGCAATGGTGTGATCTTGGCTCACTGAAACCTCCGCCTGCCAGGTTCAAGCGAGTCTCCTGCCTCAGTTTCCCGAGTAGCTGGGATTACAGGCACCCGCCACCATGCCCGGCTAATTTTTTGTATTTTTAGTACAGATAGGGCTTCACCATGTTTGCCAGGCTGGTCTCGAACTCCTGACCTCAGGTGATCCACCTGCCTCAGCCTCCTAAAGTGCTGGGATTACAGGTGTGAGCCACTGCGCCTGGCCACATTTTTCTTCTTTAATTTAAGAAGCCTCTAAGATGAACAGTGTCCTTCCATACTATGCATCTTGAGCAAATATCAATTCTGAAGAAAGGTCTCAGCAAATTTTGTATCAAGCCCTTCCCTCCAGGTCAATTCAAGACACCCTAAATACCATGTAAGACTACTAAGTACCTCATGAGTAAGGTAACAATTTCTCCCTTTTTCCAGTGCTACACTACCATCACTCATTTTTTTTTTCAATTAGCATAGATTTTAAAGCTGTAAAGCATTAAACATTAAAACAAGTTCAATAGAATGTTCTCTTCTTACTAAAAAAACTAATTTGAGAATTATTTTCAGTAAACTTCAATAACATCTATAAAGTCTGAACTTAGTGATCTACTATATTAGGATACTTTGAAAGAATTATTTCCTAAAGGATCAACGGTTCTTCACAAAACTTTTTTTTTACAATAAGTTTTTTAAATTAAGTTAACCTGGATCCTAGATTCACTGTAACATTTTACCTGGCTCATTTAATTCAGGCCAACACAATGAAGCTACAGTTATTATACTTTGATTTAAAAGGTATTTTACATTTTAAGGTCAGTTTGAATGAAACTAAAATTCATGTAACTTTAAATTCCACACTTACCTACTATCTGTCCTCTAACTGTATCATTGTCATTTGGCCCAAGTTTGCATAAATCCAACCTCTGATCTATTTGAAGTCAACAAAGAAAGCAATGAAAAAATTAGTTGATATCAGAGATTCTAATATCTATAGAGTGACAATAAATTTCCACAATCCATTAGAAATCAAACCTATCATTTAAAGAGTTCAGATTTCAAAAACCATGAAACACTGGTGTATTACATTGCCAACATGCAGTCACATTCTCTCCAAAACTTTTAGACCACTTTAGTCTGAGTCTTAATAGTTGTTGGTCTTAAGGAATTTATCCCTGAGCCTTGGTTTTCTCAAATATGATAATATGTGAATCTTCATATTTTTTGAGGATTAAATCAGATAATTATGCAAAACTCTCAGCATAGTGCCTAGAACATAAGTGGCCAACAAATGTTAGTTGTCATTATCATTTTTTACCTAACCATTTCAAATGACATGGACACAAAAACGTATTAAGAAGAAGCCAAGAATAAAGTAAAATCTGGGTTTGCATCAGTTCTGTCATTCATTTAGGAGTAACTCATTTATTCTCTCAGATGCCTCATCTGTAAACGAGAAATAACACTGGCCTGACCCTGAAAGTTACAGTAAGGAACAAGGTCACTTAAAGGATGCTGGTTTTACTTTGATTACCGCACTTATAGCTGAATGCTTTTACAACTGTATGCCATCTGTCTACTCATCTGTGAATTGATAAAAGGAGGAGACCATATCTTAGTCTTTGCATTTTCCACTCCAATCTGGCAGAACATTGCATCAGGTAGGTGCTCAATAAATATTTGATAAATTCAATACTACTGCACATCAAAAAGGTCAAATTAATACAAGGAAACAGTCACAAGAAACACAAAGAAAAATCCATGCCCCTAAACTACAGTCCCTAGTTATCCAACCAAAAATACAGAGACTTTTCTCTTTGCAAAATAAATGGGTGCTACTAAGTTGGCTATATAGTGGATTCTGCAGAGCAACTCCTCCTCTCCTATTCAGTCTTTCCAATGTAGCATGCTCCCTTTGCCAGGAGGCCTTTGCCCTTGCTTATCAGAGGACAGGATTCATGCCTTTTTCTCCTTTATACAGCCAGGGTTTAGAAGAGTAGCACATTAGGTGTTCAATAAAAGTTGGGTAAATTGAACATGGGATAATGTCAGACATTTGATCTATAACTTTTCAGTTTGCTGAGTAAAAAAACAGTTCATTTTTATATGCAATTCGTTTTTTCCAATCCCAATGTCTTTTCCCTACTGTTGTCACTGTCAGCCCAGAAATATAAGAATTTCTTAGATGCCTTTAAATACCTTGGACTAAGAACTTCTAGCTCAATTTTCTGCCTTTTTCTTTTTCACAAAGTCAATAGATACCTATGCTGTGGTATCATACTACACTAAAAGAGACAATCTCTTAATATATTTAACATTCAATGCTAAATTTACTCTGTTTTTTATTAGTTTCCTTAGATCTTATGTGAGTTTGTTTAGCACATGCATCTGGGCTAAAATCCCATGACAATGACTAACAGTATTTTTTACATTATATAAAAAAGAATTCTATAGAAACAAACACACAAAAAAACCTGTTGAAAAAGGAATTCTCATTTATGTTCCAATGGAAAGATCCATCCAAAAGATTCACCTGGTTATGCTAAGTCAACTTATAAATCCATTATGAAAACCACTTCTAATGTCTTGATCTTGGTCTAATCTTCTAAATCCCCAGGCTGGTGATAAACTGAGCTACAGTTAAGTCATTAATATAGCTGTCGTACACTCAAAATAACGTTTAATCTTTAACTTTTAATTTTGTCACAGCAGTTCTTATCCTTTTGTAATTGCCCTTTAACTGCCAGCTTAAACACTCCAATCACCTCAATAAAAACATTTCATCCACAAATCCACCAAAACCAGAAAAGGGTACTAGAAATTTTAAAAGGCATATACATCCTGACATCTTTCTTTCTGCCATTCTGGATATCAATCATTTCTTAATACTTGTAAATTAGCTGGAAATGAAGCATCAGCTCTGATTTGGCTGTAAGTTTCACATATTTAAAACTTTTTTTTTTTTTTTTTTTGAGACAGTCTTGCTCTGTCGCCCAGGCTGGAGTGCAGTGGTGCGATCTGGGCTCACTGCAAGCTCCGCCTCCCGGATTCACGTCATCCTCCTGCCTCAGCCTCCCGAGTAGCTGGGACTACAGGCGCACACCACCATGCCTGGCTAATTTTTTGTATTTTTAGTAGAGACGGGGTTTCACCGTGTTCGCCAGAATTGTCTCGATCTCCCGACCCTTGTGATCTGCCCACCTCGGCCTCCCAAAGTGCTGGGATTACAGGTGAGCCACTGCGCGCCCAGCCTCATTTTTTTTTTTTTTAAGTCTACAAAATAAATTTAGATCAGGAATTTTTTTTTTTTTTTTTTTTTGAGACGGAGTCTTGCTCTGTCGCCCAGGCTGGGGTGCAGTGGCCGGATCTCAGCTCACTGTAAGCTCCGCCTCCCGGGTTTACGCCATTCTCCTGCCTCAGCCTCCTGAGTAGCTGGGACTACAGGCACCCGCCACCTTGCCTGGCTAGTTTTTTGTATTTTTTAGTAGAGACGGGGTTTCACCGTGTTAGCCAGGATGGTCTCGATCTCCTGACCTTGTGATCCGCCTGTCTCGGCCTCCCAAAGTGCTGGGATTACAGGCTTGAGCCACCGCGTCCGGCCTAGATCAGGAATTTTCACCAGTGTTTCAGATGTACATAGGAAGTTGTGTTTGAAGCCCTACCAACATACTCAAATATATATATTTTTAAATATATATTTGAGAATACATATACAGTGCATGTATATATGTATATGCACACATACATATACACATACACACATATATATTTTTTAATTTGAAAAGCACTCGTATCTACTCACAACCAGTGTCTTTGAGGCGGTTGATGGCATTGGAAAGAAGACGAACACAACCAAGAAATCCAGCACCTTGTTTCTTATGGATCTTCTTGTGATTCCATACACTGATCGTAACTGAATCAGACTTTCCAATATACCTAAAAAACAAAACAGCTGCATGAGTAACTTGGTAGTTACAGGCAGTTGGCGTAAAATTTTTCTTTTGTTCTTTTTATACTCTAAAGTTACATACACACTTCAGAGTCTGGCTGGATTATGCAAAATACATCTTGAGTTAATCCACAGGATTGAATTTAAATTTCTAATAATCTTGAAAGTAAAATCTAAAAAGAAATTTTAGTATATTTTTATCACATCTGCCACTCTCAAGCTGGGCTATAATTCTAGTCAGTAAGAAGGCTGTTTTAGTAGCTAGTGTCTAATAACACTAAGGGAGTTTATTAAATAACTTCTTTCCAAGAAAAAGAATATTAAAAACTTTTATCACAGTCACATTTTAAATACATTTCGATGACATGACCTACTTTTCAAGCGATAGTGTCAAGGCTGACAGACCAAAAATCTGACCTACCTGTTATATTTTAAAATGCTGTAGAACAAAAGCTGTTTGTAACGCTTTTCCCCTGCTTCTTTCCTGTATGCAGGCCTTGAGCGAGCAGGACTCTTGCAGATTTCACTTCACTGCCTGCAGACAAGCAGAGCAGGGAAAAGCGTTACTGTACTTGTCTGTGCATACACCTGCAAGTATGTAAAAGCTCTACCACAGCCAATAGTTAACATGGCGTCAACCCATGCAAAAAGATAATAAAATAACATATCAGTAGAATCCTAGCTCTATTTCAATGACAATAAGAGGTCAAATTTTTGGTCCAGCAACCTTGATCTTAAAGTATCATTCAATAAATTAGCAATATCAGAAAAATTCACCTAGTATAGAGAAAAGCCTAAACCATTTAAATAAGGACTAAAGCTTTTAAATAAGTGACATGGAAGGTACACTTGAGCCCCGGGATCCAGCTGTGCCTAAAAAATGCCCACCCCTGGGCTTTTAATTACGCAAATCAGTACATTCCCTTTTAAAAAATTAAGACAACTTGAATTTGGTCTCTGTTACTTGCAAATGAAAAAATTTGAACTAAAATATTGTTCAGTATGCATGTACCAATTTTCAAATACACCTACCAGATCTGTCTTGGCATGTATCTACCGGCATGTAATTCCAGAGCCAGAATCAAGTACTAAGTAGCTGAATTACCCAAACTAAACATTTTTTTTTAAAAGTTACATTAGGCCGGGCGTGGTGGCTCACACCTGTAATTCCAGCACTTTGGGAGGCTGAGGCAGGCAGATCACCTGAGGCTGGGAGTTTGAGACCAGCCTGACCAACATGGAGAAACTTTGTCTCTACTAAAAATACAAAAAACTTAGCCGGGCATGGTGGCGTGCACCTGTAATCCCAGCCACTCGGGAGGCTGAGGCAGGAGAGTCGCTTGAACCCGGGAGGCAGACGTTGTGGTGAGCCGAGATCGCGTCATTGCACTCCAGCCCAGGCAACAAGAGCGAAACTCCGTCTCAAAAAAAGGAAAAAAAAAAAAAAAAGTTACATTAAACCAGTTGTCCAACTAGTAAGCCTGGTTTACAGGTATGCTGAAATACATATATTGATTACCTCAGTCCTCAGGGCAATGCATCACTGGCTTAAGCAACTTCATCTGTGTAGTCCAATGTGCCATATTTTTTATGTGCACCATGATTTGAAAAGGTTGGTAAATTCTACATTAAACCATAATAAGAAATTCCTAATTATAGACCTTCTGGAAGACAGCCTAACTCTGAATTACTAAAAATTATGAAATATATTGTATTACTTAAGGGTGTATGTCACAAACATTCTGTCCAAATTCCTGGGCCAGAAATGAATCTGAAATATTACCTTTTCTTATACACTGAGAAGTACATGCTCTCACTTTAATGAAACCTCATGTAATACACATGGCAACATACACAGTAAATCCTTTTACAATTGAAAGTTAGGGGGCTCTATTAGCTTCTATTAAAATTTTGACTAACACATGATTTATAAACAAGTTTCAGGATGTTTTGTTGAGAGGGGGAGAGGGACACCTCTATAGGTGAATATAATGTTACCATACAGACCAAAATATATACTCAGGATTTTGGGCTAAAATTTAATTATTAGACTTTTGTTTGTATAGTTAGCTAATTAAAGGCAAGGGTTTTGCAAAATGACTTTAGAAACAATCATGAGAGAAGCCTCTGGTAGCCAATTAATATTAATTGTAAGATAAACCCTAATAAGCACATGAAAAGCATGAAAAGATGTTCAACATCATCAGTCATGACAGAAATGCACCTCAAAACCATGACCGGATACAACTTCATACCCACTAGGGTGGCTACAATTTTTTTTTAAAGAAAATAACAAGTGACAGAGGAATAAAGAAACTTCCAGTGGAAAACAACAGTCAAGACAGATCAAAATCAGGATGCCATCAGCAATACTCTGAACCTACACTGTCCAAAATGGTACCCATCAACCACACGGGACCCTTGAGTACTTCAAACGTGGCTAGTCCACACTGAGGCAAGCAGCCAAAGAAACCACTGATTTTTTTTCTTAACATAAAATGAGAAAACTGCTGATTTTTTAAAGACATAGTAAATATGTATATATACATATATGTAAGTAGCTCAATATTTTTATATTGACATGTTTAAAGTATTTTTGATATATTGAATTTAAATAAATTATTATGCTTCATTTTAAGAAACAGGGTCTCGTTATGTTGTAGCTGGATTATAGGTGCAAGCCACCACGCCCAGTTTATCGGCTTAATGTCATCTGTTTCTTTTTACTTATCTTAATGTAGATGCTAGGAAATTTGAAATTATAGATGAGCTCCCATTTGTGCCTTGCATTATATTTCTACTCAACAGTACAGATCTAAACCTAGAAGATAATGGAGCAATGTATTCAACATTTGGAGGTAAAGTGATATTTCACCTAGAAGCCTATACTCAAACCATATCAAAAGAAGTCAAAATATATCTTCTGCTAAGATCTCAACTTTCTTCCCATCTTTGTATTATTTCTCAAAATGACAATGGAAGATAAAGTTCACCACAACAGGAGAGTAAACAATCAAACAAAAAAAAGAAGTCACTAAACCTAGAAGAGACAAAGGAAACTGCCAGGCAAGTCCCAGGAAAACTGCACAGCAGGTCTTAGAGAACCATCACACCAGACTGAAGAAAGAGAACAGAGACTCCCAGGAGAGGTATCTCCAAGAAGAAACAAAGCCAATGGAATACTGACAGAACTGAATATATGGAGAAAAGATCTTTAGTTCTGTAGGAGAGTTTGAGAATCATGACATATAATTTCGCATTTCTAGCTAGGAGATAAATAGAAAACTAAACAAAAGGGGAAAGTAGCTCCTAACTTCAGAAAAAAACAAAAGCTGTCAAGAAAGAAAATATAATTCTTCTACCCATGTGACCCAACTATGGATATTTACATAATCCTAATAATGTAAACATGGAACAATGGTTTAACCAAAAAGGTTCATACAACATATTGGAAGACTAAAAAAAGGAGGAGCTTGTGAGTGGCATGAGAATGGGGATGATGAATAACAATTTTAAAAGCTGAACCACTGGGCTGGGCGTCGCAGCCAATGCCTGTAACCCAAATACTTTGGGAGGCCGAGGAGGGAGAATCTCTTGAGCCCAGGAATTCAAGACCAGACTGGGCAATATAGCAAGACTCCATCTTTACAAAAAATTACAAAAAAAAAAAAAAAAAAAAATTAGTTGGGCATGGTGGCATGCACCTGTAGTTCCAGCTACTCAGGAGGGTGAGGTGGGAGGATCAGCTGAGTCCAGGAGTTTGAGGCTGCAGTGAGCTATGATTATGCCACTGCACTCTGGCCTGAGCAACAGAGTGGGACTGTCTCTAATTTTAAAAGAATTTTTAATAATAAAAAATAAAGCTGAATCATCTTCTAGGTAGGAAATTCAAAAATACCGAAAACTAGGCTTGGCGTGGTGGCTCATATCTGTTATCCTGGCACTTTGGGAGGCTGAGGCAGGCGTATCACTTGAGGTCAGGAGTTCGAGACCAGCCTGGCCAACATGGTGAAACCCCATCTCTAATAAAAATAAAAAATTTAGCTGGGTGTGGTGGCGGGCACCTGGAGTCCCAGTTACTCAGGAGGCTGAGACAGGAGAAATGCTTGAACCCAGGAGGCAGAGGTTGCAGTGAGCCGAGATGGTGCCACTGCACTCTAGCCTGGGTGACAGAGCAAGACTCTGTCTCCAAAAAAAAAAAAAAATTACCTAAAACTAAAAAAAGAAAACTGTGAGGCTATAAAATAAAAAGCATATCTAGAAACAGATGAAAATACCAGAACAAACAGCCAAAGTTATTAAAGCAGTTACCTTGAGGATGGGAATCAGGAATGAGAATGGAGCAGGGAACTTGTTGTTTTCCAGTAAAAGCTTTATAGTATCATTTGCCTTTTTAAAAAGGTGCATATGTTCCTATGGTTAAAATAAAATTTAAAAGAAAGAAACCATCCATATAAAGGCAGAGAGAATGCCTATTCAGTGCAACCCAAATTCTTATTTCTGGTTTTATAATTGGTCTAAAGTGGTGAATTAATACCTTTATTTAATTGAAAAAAGAGGTGGGGGACTGCTCTACTGTGAGCCAGTTTCATTTTGTTCTTCATAGAATTTAAGGGATACTTCATCTTTCAGAACCTGTCTATAAGCCGAAGCACATTCCCACTGGGCTTTTCTTTACGCCTTTTGTGAAGACCAAATTATACCACAGATGAAACTCAGATCATTTCCCATGATTCTTTTCAAAGACTACATTAAGTAACATTAAGTATATGTTTCATTTCAAACTAATTGTTTAAACCTACAGGTCATAATGCTGATTCCACTTTGGATCGAGTGTATTCTTCACAGTATCTGTAGAATGGCATTGCCCAGATCCATCAACCACCACCTTAGCAAATGGATCAGGAAGTCCTGTGAAAAAAAGATTTTTAAAAATTAATAATTTGACATTTAAGATAGAAGACTAATTATACAAACATTCCATTTGCTACAAAAGATTATTCCTTTCTTTTAAAAAAAAGCTTAACATTCAGCTATAAATGAAGAGTCCATTTTTTAAAAAAAAGACTAAAGTTACTTCTACATAAAACCCAAAACTATATTTTCCTCGTTTCTGTCTCAAAATATTCCCAGTTTAAACTAAAATCTAGAGGTTACCTCATAATGTGGAAGTTGTTATAGGTTGTTACCAGCCCTCTGACCCCAGGAAGGTGAATTCTTGTAACTATTCATGGATTTTTCTTTCCAAATGTCTCCCTCAGTAGCTCATTCAAAGAAAGAGCTTATTAAAGGTTTTTATACAGGAACGCAGGCTACAGAGAAATCAAATTAGCAAATGGGTTTTGCTGAATAACTACCAGGAAAAATGAGACTGAAACAAAAGATGTTAACACTCTGCCTTAAAAGAGCTTACTATCTAATTGGAAAAATAAAAATACTATACATGAAAAACAAAAAAAACAAAAATACCTGAGAATAAACAAGTGCTTAGTGATACTGATTATAATGCAAACACTTATATCATTACGTTAGGTACTACTCTAAATACACTCATCCTTAATCCTTACAGTAACCCTATGAGGTAGATACGGTTATTATCCCTATTTTACTGATGAGGAAACTAAGGCACAAGGCGGTCAATTAACTAGGCCAAGGTCACAGAGTAGTAAATGGCAGAGCCAGAATCTAAAAGTGTAGATTCTAAACCCATGTCTGGTTCTCGACTTCATGCTCTGAACCACTATGCTGTATTTTACCTCTTATTTACCACATGGTCCAACAGTGAGTACAAGTAAGAGCTCAGAAAAACAGGAGAACAATTTGAATCTGAACAGTAAAGAAAGGGCTTTGAGGAGAGGGGAACTCATCTGGGTTTTAAGGCAGGGGTCTCCAATCTCTGGGCCATGGGCCAGTACAGGTTCGTGGCCTGTTACAGCCGGAGGTGAGCAGCAAGAGAGCAAGCATCATGGCCTGAGCTCCACCTTCTGTCAGATCAGCGGCAGCATTAGATGCTCACAGGAGCTCGAACCCTATTGTGAACTGTGCGTGCAAGGGATCTAGATTGTGTGCTCCTTATGAGAATCTAATGCTTGATGATCTGAGATGGAATAGTTTCTACCCAACACATCCCCTGCTCCCCATGTACTTGGAAAAATTGTCTAGAACAAAACATGTCTCTGTGCCAAAGGTTGGGGGCTGCTGCTTTAAAGGACATACAGGAGAAGGAGGACTTTCCTAGCAATAAGAAGAGTGCCAAGGAGGGTATGACAATACAATATTTAAAAGACTTTGAAGAATCTAACCAAAGAGCTTGTGCTAAGGTGTAAAAGTAAGTACTGTTGGAAATATGACTGATCAAGTTAAGAGAGGCTTAAAAAGGCTGGCGCGGTGGCTCACGCTTGTAATCCCAGCACTTTGGGAGGCCGAGGCAGGTGGATCACCTGAGGTCGGGAGTTCAAGACCAGCCTGACCAACATGGAGAAACCCCGTCTCTACTAAAAATACAAAATTAGCCAGGGTGGTGGCGCATGCCTGTAATCCCAGCTACTCGGGAGGCTGAGGCAGGAGAATCGCTTGAACCCGGGAGGCAGAGGTTGCGGTGAGCCGAGATTGCGCCATTGCACTCTAGCCTGGGCAAAAAGAGCAAAACTCTGTCTCCAAAAAAAAAAAAAAAAAGAGGCTTAAAAGTTAGACAACAGGGCTTGGACTGACTGAGGTAGATAACAGGGAGTCATTTCAGATTCTTGAGCATGGCTGGAACTACAGTCGTATTTTTCTTTCAGTGGTATTCAGGGTCCACTAGAAGAAGGAAAGACTAGAGGCAGACCATACATGAAGCAGTTGTAATTATCCAACAGTAGGATGAAAAGACCCTGAATGAGGGAAGTCATATGGAAAGGGAAAGGAAATGACAATTAAGATAGCTATTTTGAAATATCTAATACAAATTAATAAGAAACTTGTATCAAAGATGACAATACAGTTTTCGGCCCAAAGCAATAACGGAAATGATTCTTTTGACAAAAATTTAAAAGGTGGAACTAAAAATGCTAGAGAGACAAAAATGACACTTCACGTGTTAGACATATTGGGATAGAGTAGATTTCCTGTGGACAGCTGAAAATACTAGAACAAAACAGCGTTAACTGTTGGTGACTGGAGAAATTTTGCATGTTGGTATCAATGCTAATTTTTTTAAGATACTAATCTGCCAAGTTTCAAGGACAGACAAATCACCTATCAGTTTCCCAATTCTATGACACTGTGATCTATCGCCTTCAAATATTAAAGGAGGACCAAAACCTAAGGGTTAAGTTTCAAAGAAACTGGGTAAGTTAGGGTATTAAATCTATTTAACTATATCATTCTTGAAGCTGAGTACTATGCACAATATTTCAATAACACCTAACCATTTATAAATGTGTTCAATGGAAGAAAGTTTTTACCTCCACCCTCAATACATGAAGTATTTCCTCCTAGGAAGAATTCACTCTATCTTGTTATTTTCACTCTACTATTTAAATAAATAAACATATAAATGTATGTTTATAAGCAAAAACAAAAAAAATCACATTTCTAAACTTTCCCTTTGAGTGTTATTAAACTAGTTGAAGAATTAAGTCTCTCTGCTGGTTTCTTGCTTTTTTAAAAAAATAAAATTAAAAAGAATTAAGGATTGGCCAGGCACAGTGGCTCACGCCTGTAATTCCAGCACTTTGGGAGGCTGAGGCAAAAGGATCACTTGAGCCCAGGAGTTTCCGAGACCAGCCTGGGCAACATAGTAAGACCGCCCCCGACGCTCCCCACAAAGTAATTTAAAACTTAGCCAAGCATGGTGGCATACATCTGTAGCCTCAGCTACTCAGGAGACTAAGGTGGGAGGATCACTTGAGCCTGGGAGGCCGAGGCTGCAGTGAGCCATGATCATGCCACTGCACTCCACCCTGGTTGACAGAGCAAGACCCTATCTCAGGGGAAAAAAAAAAATTAAGGATTAAGAAAAACAACATCTGACAAAGGACTAATATCCAGAATCTACAAAGTACTCAAACAAAGCAGCAAGAAAAAAACAATCCCATCAAAAAGTGGGTTAAGGACATGAATAGACAATTCTCAAAAAAAGATATACCAACAAGATAGGCCAACAAGCAGATCGAAAAATGCTCAACATCACTAAATATCAAGGAAATGCAAATCAAAACTACAATGCGATGCCACCTCACTCTTGCAAGAATGGCCATAATCAAAAAATTTAAAAATAACAGATGTTGGCATGGATGCAGTGAAAAGGGAACACTTTTACACTACTGGTGGCAATGTAAACTAGTACAACCACTACGGAAAACAGTATGGAGATTCCTTAAAGAACTAAAAGTAGATCTACCGTTTGATCCAGCAATCCCACTACTAGGTATTAACCCAGAAGAAAAGAAGTCATTATACGAAAAAGATACTTGCACACACGTTTGTAGCAGCACAATTCACAACTGCAAAAATATTGAAGCAGCTCAAATACCTATCAACTAATGAGTGGATAAAGATAATGTGGTGTGTGTATGTATATATACATATACACACACAAACACACATATACATATATACACCATGGAATACTACTTAGTCATTAAAAAGAAATAATTACATTCACAGCAACCTGGATAAAACTGGAGACTATTATTCTAAGTGAAGTAACTCAAGAATGGAAAACCTAACACCGTATGTTCTCAGTCACATGTGGGAGCTAAGCTATGAGAATGCAAAGGCATAAGAATGATACACTGGACTATGGGGACTGGGGGAAAGGGTTGGGGGTAGCGAGGGATAAAAGACTACACACTGGGTACAGTGTACACTGCTTGGGTGATGGGTCAACCAAAATTTCAGAAATCACCACTAAAGTCCTTATTCATGTAATCAAACACCATCTGTTCCCCCAAAACCTATTCAAATTAAAAAAATAATAAAAGAAAAACTTTTTCCATACAAAATGTGGCTTCCAGATCCTTAATTCAGTAGGAAAGTCACAGCTTTTTATGTTCTCTTTCTGTTAAATAAAACAATAAACAAAAATACAAGTTCAATACCTTAATTAAAAAATACATAGGTTTCAACTTAACCTGATTATATTATTCTACAAAAATTTAACTTGAGAGCCAAGTTACTCTAACATGGTCAAAAGCTATCAGGTTTTCTGAAGTTAGTGAGACATCTAGTGGTAAATACAAAGTGGCTAGAGAACTTTCTGCATTTTAAAAAATTTCTCGGCCAGGCCTGTAATGCCAGCACTTTGGGAGGCTGAAGTGGGCGGATCATGAGGTCAGGAGATCGAGACCATCCTGGCTAACACGCTGAAATCCCATCTCTACTTAAAATACAAAAAAATTAGCCGGGTGTGGTAGCACATGCCTGTATTCCCAGCTACTTGGGAGGCTGAGGCAGGAGAATCGCTTGAACATGGGAGGCGGAGGTTGCAGTGAGCCGAGATCGCGCCACTACACTCCAGCCTGGGTGTCAGAGACAGACTCTGTCTCAAGGGAAAAAAAATTTTTTTTCTCAATTCTCCATTATTTCTGAGGCATATAAAACAGCTAAAGCTCAAAAACCTCCTTACTACACAAATGCACTTGAAAAGCTGCAAATAATAATAAAATAACATTTTTAAGTCAAAAGTGTGTTACCTTCCAAAGAAAACAGCTTTATTTTCAATTGGGCCAAGAAAAAAAAAAAAAAAAAAATTTAGCCAACCCATCTTGGTTCTAAATGACTTCAATTTGGCCCCCTATAAAATACCTTAATACATTACCTTACACAGAAATCTTTTTTAAAATGTTGCAGAAGAACCAATCTGACAGTAATGAAAACACTCCTTTTCATATAAAAAGCACACGTAAAACAGATAACAAAGGCAGGGCACAGTGGCTCACGCCTGTAATCCCAACACTTTGGGGGGCTGAGGCAGGCGGATCACGAGGTCAGGAGTTTGAGACCAGCCTGGCCAACATGGTGAAACCCCGTCTCTATTAAAAATACAAAAATTACCTGGGTGTGGTGGCACATGCCTATAATCCCAGCTACTCAGGAGGCTGAGGCAGGAGACTTGCTTGAACCCAGGAGGCAGAGGCTGCAGTGAACCAAGATCGCCACTGCACTCCAGCCTGGGAACAGAGCAAGACTCCATCAGAAAAACAAAAAAACCAAAAAAACAAAAAACAGATAATGAATAAATGGGTAAATACGTGATAAAGTTAATGGTAGAATCTAGATGGTGGATCTTTACTATAAAATTCTTTTATCTGTTGCTTTATGTTTGAAATTTTTCCTGCTGAAATTCTGGGGGAAAGGGGAAGTGACTTATTTTTAAAAGCCAATAAGCTTGAAAACAGTTCAAAAACATGAGTTAATAAAACTTTTCTCAACAAGGATAGCACCCAATAAACAGTATTATCTCACATACAAATTACAAAAGACAACACATGGCAGTGTATTTTTTCCTGCAATGAAAAGTATATATCTATTTCATCACCCTATAGTCATACTTGGTATTAAAATTTGCTTTTCTCATTCAATACAATTTTAATTGAATCACAAGCAAAAATTTAACTATATTTTACTATTAATAACTGCACTGATCAACAAACGCACATTCATTTATATTTAATTGAAGAATTTAGGAATTACTGTCTCTGAAATTAACGTGGGCCACCCTTAACAGGTCAAAAATCTCTATAAGTATACATGTGAATCTACCACAGAATGGACCTGGGACCTTGGCCAGTGTGAACCTGGGAGGTAACTTCCATCCCTGGCTAACTCCCCTCTGAAGCCCTAAGGATTACCGTTCCTGTTTCCCTTTCCAGGCCATCAGGAGTCTCCCATTCTAAGTTTTAAAGATAATCACACTGTTTCCCCTAATCTTATCCCTAAAGCAAGTTCACACTCTTAGAATTTTTATCAATTTTTACTGCCTACACCAATGAAAACGAGAAAAGATTTCCTTCTTTCTTTCACTTACAATTTAAGGACAAAGATCACATAAAGGGTAACAATCAGCTCTCTAAGGTTTATAAAACATTAAAATATGATTCCTCTAGATTTCCTAGGAAAAATTAGGTAAGGATATCTGGATATTTTATTAGAGAAGCTGTGTCCTGGGACTCTAGAGGAAGGAAATTTGAAAAGGAAAGCTGGGAGACAAAACTGAAGATTTTATCTTCAAAACCGGAGCAGATGTCTTAGAGGCTACAGAAGCAGCTGTAAGAGTGCTCCTCTCAGCCGGGTGCGGTGGCTCACACCTATAATCCCAGCACTTTGGGAGGCCAAGGCAGGAGGATCACAAGGTCAGGAGTTCGAGACCAGCCTGACCAACATGGTGAAATCCCATCTCTACTAAAAATACAAAAATTAGCCAGGCGTGTTGGCGTGCACCTGTAATCCCAGCTACTCAGGAGGCTGAGGCAGGAGAATCGCTTGAATCTGAGAGGTGGAGTTTGCAGTGAGCCGAGATCACGCTACTGCACTCCAGCCTGGGTGACAGAGTGAGACTCCATCTTTAAAAAAAAAAAAAAAAAGTGCTCCTCTTACTTCCCTCCCTTTTCTCCTTGTCTAACCCTATGTGCCACTTTTCAGGCCCACTAGGACAAATCCTACCTTAGATTAACCTTATAGAAGGTTTAAAAAAAAAAAAAGTACACCTCAGTTAGTAGCAACAGGGATGAGGTAGGAAGTGAGCAGAAGCCTCAGAGACAACAGTGATTGGCGGCAACAGGGAGAGATGGGGAGTTCTGTGGCCACTGGGACCTTCTACTGTGACAAGCTGCTGGGGACAAGGCACATGGTACACAAATTTAAACTGCTTATAATTTTCATCCTATGTTCCAAATTATCCTATTTGCTTTCTTATGTAAGCAGAAAGATAACCATAAATATTCATAAATATATAGTTTTATAAGATGTTATTTTATAAACTTTAAGTTCTGCTCTAGAAAAACTCAAAATAATAAAATTTCAAGTGGAATGAATTAAGTGTAATTTTAAAATATACTGGCCGGGCACAGTGGCTTACACCTGTAATCCCAGCACTTTGTGAGGCTGAGGTAGGAGGAGGATCACTTGAGGCCAGGAGTTTGAGACCAGCCTGTGCAACACAGCAAGACCCTGTCTCTACAAAGAATAGTAAATAAATAAATAAATTAGCTGGGCGTGGTGAAGTGTGCCTGCAGTCCACCTACTCAGGAGGGTGAAGTAGGAGGATCCCTTGAGCCTAGGAGTTTGAGGCTGCAGTGAGCAATGACTATGCCACTGTACTATACCCTGGCTGACAGGGCAAGATTCTGTCTCTAAAAAGAAAAAATATATATATATAGCTCATTTCTTTTAATCAAACCCCCAAAAATCATCTACTATCACATGAAATCAAACAGTACAGATAGCCTGTGACTTGAATTTAAAAATTTAATGAATCGTCTCTATTCTAATTTCAAATATTTTACATACAAAGCGTTGTTGGCTGAAGTTGTGTTTTTTTGTTATTATTATTATTTTTTTTTTTACTAAAAATTGTATCATTTTTAACCAATAATTTAGATAACAGAACAATAACAGAATAAAGATTGTTAATATACATGCTGGGTACTTCCCAATCCCCTCTCACAAAACTTAGTACTAAATAAAGCCAGAAAAAAAAAAAATCACAACAGACTGGTAAATATAATGCACATATGGGAACCAAACATCTGCTTTGGAATCTGAGACGTAAGAGCATCTAGGATCAAGTGTGGCAGAGATTTCTTTACTACACTCTGGAAATTCCAAGCAGGCTCAACGACTTTTCCACCTTCCAATGAATCCTGAATGAATACAGCTTCCTATGAAATTTTCAAAAGGAAAAAAGTGTTCACAAAATAATCTCTTAAACCTTTCCTAGGATTCTAGTAGTATGCACACCTTCAATATACATTACACACATCTGCATCTACATACCTGCATATACACGCATTCTCATAAATACATGGGAGAGGTTAAAAGGCTAAGGCTAAAAAGCACAAAACCTTCTAAAAAAAAATATGATGCCAAATGTCTCTGAACCAAAGCATTCATAATAAAATAACACTGACGATATTTCTGAATAGAGAAACCCCTAACCAGAGAATTCTGAAAATCCTGTTCCCAAAGATCTACATACAATACACAAGATTTAAAGTTAATTTACTTACGGAAAAAATCCTTTTTCACCAGGTTTTTTGCACAGAGTACTGTAAAAAAAAAAAACAAAAAATACATGGGAAAAATTAAAATGTTAAGAGTTTACTGTTACATTTTAAAACACTGAAAACAGCAGTGAATAGTTAAACCCTAACTATAGCAAGGTATGAAACATGATCACAAACTTTCAAACTAGCAAACAAAGGACAGTTGAACCAGTGGTTGCAACTTTAGCAATGATCACCAGTAATAACTGAGAGCAAGAAAGTTTACAAATCTGATATTCTAATAATAAGACAGAAATTCAATTCCTATCTTCCATCAAGATCTATTCTCTGAGAAACTCAGTGGCAATGGGAAAAATAGTTCAAAGGAGATATGTAAAGTCAGGTTGTTATATCTATTTTAAGGATGAAATAATTGTATACTGAAGAGGAACATAAATAAAGATAAAGCTTTCCTGATATAGATGATTTTTTTTTAAAATAACATTCTGTTCTCCACCTAAATGCCACAGAAACTTCATAGGAGAAATCAAATTACCTTATCCTAAATAGTCAGTTAAATGACAAGATATGTCTACTATATCTTTGAAGAATTTAAAGTTAATATATTAAAACTAGATATCCCAAATCCACATTTTCCAAGTTACTATACATTAAATTACTTACATGGATGGATGCACAACCTTGTGAACATACTAAAAAATACTGAATTGCCCACTTTAAAAAGGATAAATTTTGGCCGGGCGCAGTGACTCACACCTGTAATCCCAGCACTTTGGGAGGCTGAGGTCAGCGGATCATGAGGTCAGGAGTTCAAGACTAGCCTAGCTAACATGGTGAAACTGTGTCTCTAGTAAAAATACAAAAATTAGCTGGGTGTGGTGGCGCACACTTGTAATCCCAGCTACTCAGGAGGCTGAGGTGCGAGAATCACTTGAACCTGGGAGGTGGAGGTTGCAGTGAGCCAAGATTGCACCACTGTACTCCAGCCTGGACGACAGAATAAGACTCTGTCTCAAATAAATAAATAAATAAATAAGCAAGCAAGCAAGCTTATAGAGTCATAAACTTAAAACTTCTTTAACTCAAACTTGATACAAGAGAAAGAAAAACACCAATTTTCATATATGTAAATTTTAGTTTATAAAATACCTATGAATGTAATGTTTGGTATTTCTATCCACTTCTACTAACAGTTTAAATGAATTACAGTTACTGGAAGTTTAGTGTATAAAAGCTCATTTGACATAAACTTGGGAATGAGTCTAAATAAATATAACTAATCACTGTAAGGGTTCACATAAAAAAACCTTTTGAAGACAGATGTCATCAGTAAATAAATAAAATTATTAAGTAAGCACAAGATACTGATATACTAGGCAGAGTCCCTTAGGCCTTGTCTTAGAGTTTTGTTTTTAAAAACATAAAAACTCAATTGATCATGAAAACTAGGGCCATAACTAAGAATAACAAATCACAAACTGGATTTAGAAGAACTCCTCCCAAACTTTTGTCATAATATAAATTGAATAGAATATTTAGGATCAATACACATGTAACACAAAAAAAATCTAAATTACAATCTTCCGTTTTAATGAGGTAATGATGATGTTTTTAAACAAACCACTATCCTATGATTCATGAAGTGAAATGATTTCACATCCGACTTCAGAGAAAGAGAAAACATGAGATCTCCTCCAACACACTGCCACCAAACCTACATTTTCATTCTTTTTTTCCTTCCTTCCACTGACAATGTCTACTCTCCTAAGACTATCCTCTATCTCATATCCAAAACACCATTTTCTTGGGGATCTTCAGAGCTGCTATACATATCCTCTATCTTGCCCCCTTTTCTAACTACTTTGTCAGCATTTAAACATACTCAAGTCTTACCCAAGCCTCCCTTCAGCCATCATCTACCTCTTCCCCCTCATAATGAAACTTCTTCAAAGAAAATAAATTTGCAAAAATCACAAGCTTTCCTATCCACCAATAACAGACAAACAGAGCCAATTGCTACAGAGACAATAAAATACCTAGGAATACAACTTACAAGAGATGTGAAGGACCTCTTCAAGGAGAACTACAAACCACTGCTCAAGGAAATAAAAGAGGACACAAATAAATGGAAAAACATTCCATGCTCATGGAGGCGAAGAATGAATATCGTGAAAATGGCCATATTGCCCAAAGTAATTTATAGATTCAGTGCCATCCCCATCAAGCTACCACTGACTCTCTTCACAGAATTGGGAAAAAACTACTTTAAATTTCATATGGAACCAAAAAAGAGCCCTCATAGCCAATACAATCCTAAGCAAAAAGAACAAAGCTGGAGGCATCACACCACCTGACTTCAAACTATACTACAAGGCTACAGTAACAAAAACACCATGGTACTGTATATATATATATATATAGACCAATGGAAAACAAATATATAGACCAATGGAACAGAACAGAGGCCTAAGAAATAACACCACACATCTACAACCATCTGATCTTTGACAAACCTGACAAAAACAAGCAATGGGGGAAAGATTCCCTATGTAATAAATGGTGTTGGTAAAACTGGCTAGCCATATGCAGAAAACTGAAACTGGACTCCTTCCTTACACCTTACACAAAAATTAACTCAAGATGGATTAAAGACTTAAATGTTAAGACCTAAAACCATAAAAACCCTAGAAGAAAACCTAGGCAATACCATTCAGGACATAGGCATGGGCAAAGACTTCATGACTAAAACAAAAGCAATGGCAACAAAAGCCAAAATAGACAAATGGGATCTAACTAAACTAAAGAGCTTCTGCACAGCAAAAGAAACTCATCAGAGTGAACAGGCAACCTACAGAATGGGAGAAAAAAAATTGCAATCTATCCATCTGACGAAGGGCTAATATCCAAAATCTACAAAGAACTTAAATTTACAAAAAAACAAACAAACAAAACAAACAAACAACCCCATCAAAAAGTGGGCAAAGGATATGAACAGACACATCTCAAAAGAAGACATTCATGCAGCCAACAAACATGAAAAAAAGCTCATCATCACTGGTCATTAGAGAAATGCAAATCAAAACCACAATGAGATACCATCTCACGCCAGTGAGAATGGCGATCATTAAAAAGTCAGGAAACAACAGATGCTGGAGAGGATGGGGAGAAACAGGAACACTTTTAGACTGTTGGTGAGAGTGTAAATTAGTTCAACCATTGTGGAAGACAGTGTGGTGATTCCTCAAGGATCTAGAACCAGAAATACCATTTGACCCAGTAATTCCATTACTGGGTATATACCCAAAGGATTATAAATCATTCTACTATAAAGACATACGCACACGTATGTTTACTATGGCACTATTCACAATAGCAAAGACTTGGAACCAACCCAAATGTCTATCAATGATAGACTGGATAAAGAAAATGTGGCACATATACACCATGGAATACTATGCAGCCATAAAAAAGGATGAGTTCATGTCCTTTGCAGGGACATGGATTAGGCTGGAAACCATCATTCTCAGCAAACTAACACAAGAACAGAAAACCAAACACTGCATGTTCTCACTCATAAGTGGGAGTTGAACAATGAGAACACATGGACACAGGGAGGGGAACATCACACACTGGGGCCTGTTGGCGGGTGGGGGGTTAGGGGAGGGATAGCATTAGGAGAAATACCTAATGTAGATGGCGGGTTGATGGGTGCAGCAAACCACCATGGTACGTGTATACCTATGTAACAAAACTGCACGTTCTGCACATGTACCCCAGAACTTAAAAGTATAATTTTAAAAAATTTTTAAAAAGAACTGCCTATACTTTTTGACTCTACTTCTTTACCTCCCACTAATGCCTTGATCCACTGCAATCTGGCTTCCTCCCTCACCACTGCCTCTGAATCGCTGCTATAAAGCCCTGGAGACCTAATTAACAAGTCCATACAATGGATATTTTTCCTTCTTTATGGCACTTGACCCCCTCATGGGCATTTGCCACTATTGATTATTCCCTCTTCCAGAATCTCTCTCTTCCAGTTCTGTTTAACACCACATTCACCAGGTTCTACATGGCATAAAACTCATTCTAAGTTCTCTTTGCCAGATCTTGCTATGCTAAAAACTTGAAGTTCTTCAGGGTTTTGCCCTAGGTTCTCTTATTTTACTCTGTAATCTGAGGATCATAGTGTCCATTTTTGTAAACCTTGCAATTATATGTAAACTATTACATATATGTTTATTTTCTGGGGAGAGAATCCACATTTTTCCTGGGAGAGAGTTCACAGCTTAACAGATTGACAGAACTCTTCCTCTCTCTCAAAAAATAAAATTCGAAGAGCCACTTTTCCATATATTCTCTCTGGTCTTTACCATTTACTCTATGGTTATCATGATACCTAAATTCATAAAACCTGATCCTTAGGTCTCTCCTAAACTCCAGGTCCACAAACCAAACAAGCGTTCCCCCCAAAAAATCATGTCTTCCCCGCAAATCTGCTCCTCCCTCCAGTTGACTTTCTTTCCAATAAATAGCCTTCCTTTCCACTCCACTACCCAAGTCAGAAATCTCCATAGCAACCTTCACTGTCTTCCCTCCCGAAAACCTGACAATTACAATTCTCGGCAATTCTACCCCGGAAATACCCTTCATCTGTCCACTTCTGTCTATTACCGATGCCAACACCTTAGTCCACCATCCACTATCTAGGTAATTACAACATTCCCCTGCCTCAAAACCTCACTTCCCTCCAGTTCTCCACGCTGGACCTGAAGTGATCTAAAAATCTAATTAAGTCTTTCCATCCACTTCCCCTTCTAAGATCCTTATAACATTTCAAAGGTCTTCTGGCCCAAACTTACATTGCCTTCAACGCCCTTCAAGCCCTGGCTCCTGCTCACCTCTCTGACCTCATTTTCATCACCACAGCTCCCTTCCAGGCCCTCAAGTCTAAGATCCGGCCATACTAACCTTTACTTTCTCAAATGTTTATCTCTCACCCACAGCCTTCATGTGCCATTCTCTCTGCCTGAAACATTCTTCCTAGGCTTCTTCACCTACTCATCTTCTGGTCTCAAAAGGGAAAGATGCCTTTTAGAACATGTTTCTCTCAAGTCTTCCCCACTTGTATTTTCACAGAAGCTCATACTTATCATAAACACTTATCACATTTTATTGTTCTCGTTTAAGTTTGGAATGTTGCCTATAATTGTGGAGGTGATAAACTCCATACAGCATGAATCATGCCTGCCTCATCTCTTCATATCCCCTGCACCAAACACATACTATGCCCGGCACTTGATAGGTACTCAATAAATATCTGTTGAATGAATGAAACAGACTCTAAAATAAATAACTTCATTGAAAAGAGGGCTTTTTACACTATGTAACAATGGCCAATCCTCACATAATCATAATTTTGATTTAAGAAATCTTATTTTAGGCCAGGTACTGCGGCTTATGCTGTAATTCCAGCACTTTGGGAGGCCAAGGTGGGCAGATCACTTGAGGCAGGAATTTGAGACTTGGGCAACATGGCAAAACCCCATCTCTACTAAAAATACAAAAAAAAAAAAAAAAAAAGCCAGGTGTGGTGGCACACACATGTAGTCTCAGCTACTCAGGAGGTTGAGGCATGAGAATCACTTGAGCCTGGGAGGCAGAGGTTGCAGTGAGCTGAGATCACGCCACTGCACTCCAGCCTGGGCAACAGAGTGAGACATTGGACCCCTCCACCCCTCAAAAAAATCTTATTTTTATCATTTCTCTTTACTTAAAACATACTTATCCGGTTGTGTTTAACCAATTCTTTAAAAAAATCACAAAATGTGTAACATTCAGTTTCAAAGAACAATTGAAAAATCAAAAGAACAAAGAACTTTAAAATCAGGTCCAAAGTTTATGAAGAGAAATTGCATTTTAGTAATCAAGAGATTAAGGAAAATAATATTAGCATTCTAGAAGAAACAAGATTAACTTAAAACAAAGAAATAATATCAGGATTAGTCAGACCGCTATGCTTCATGCTGGATCTAAGCAGTTTCAGCAAGTTCTTGTCTAAATGACTTTCTGCCCTGGAAGCAAAAACTCTCATCTGTAACTTTTAAAAGGAAGATTGTCAAAACACGACCTAAGAACTGGTAATGTTATTTATCTGTAAAAATAAATTATTTTCACATCCTGGAGCCTTTACTGCACTGTTCTTGTTTCTTAGGAATGTACCTTGGGGACTAGAACCACAGCCCATTGCTCTTTTCATTCTCTGTTCTAATCACAGAAGATTGGTAAATGCTCAAAGAATCCATGAATTTCAGTATGACAAACCCCTGATTTTGTCACCACAGCAAATTCTCAACTAAGGAGGTATCAGAATCTCCTGGAAAATGTATATACAATATTATAATTTTATGTTAGAAGAAAATCTCTCATCTTTTGTAATAGAAACTATGGAAAGTAGAGCTAAGATTAGGACTCATGGGACTAGGGAAGGGTGGCAATGTGGGAGAAGTTTCATTTTTGTTTTCTAAATGTTTCTTAAAGAAAATAGGTAAAAATAATGTTGAGAAATGCTGGGCAGGAAGGGAATAACAGGAGAGAAATCTTATTAGGTGGGTGAGGACAAAACAAAGGCTATGGGGTACAGACTTTCTCCTAGACCAGCAGTCCCCAACCTTTTTGGTACCAGGGACTGGTTTCATGGAAGACAAGTTTTCCATGAACCAGTGTGGGGGTTGGGGGGGTGGCAAAGGAGTTTTGGGAATGATTCAATCTCATTACATTTATTGTGCACTTATTTCTATTATTATTACATCGTAATATATATAGAATAATTATACAACTCATCATAATGTAACATGAGTGGGAGCCCTGAGTTTGTTTTCCTGCAACTAGACAGTCCCATCTGGGAGTGAAGAAAGACAGTGACAGATCATCAGGCATTAGATTCTCATAAGGAGGAGCAACCTAGATCCCTCGCATGCGCAGTTCACAGCAGGGTTAACACTCCTATGAGAATCTATTGCCACTGCTGATCTGAGAGGAGGCAGAGCTCAGGTGGTAATACACAATGGGAAGTGGTTGTAAATACAGATGATGCTTCATTGGCTCATCTCCTGCCGTGTGGGCCATGGCCCAGGGTTGAGGGCCCCTGTCCTAGACAGCTATCAATATTTCAATATCTTTAATGTTTACTAACCTTATATATATGGAATTGAAATTATATAGAGAAAGGCACAAAAATCTGAAGTATTTGAATTAATTCAATTACTTTTCACTAATTTTTGTGTTAAAACAAAACATTATACTAGACTACAGATATTTAGCAGGCAGAAGTCAATTTTTATTAATGCTAACTACAAATGTAGCATTATACCACCACAGTACCATGCTACAGAATCCACTAGGGACAATGTCTCAAACAGCCCATATATTTGTACTAGATTAAGTCTGCTTATAAAACTTTATCATGTTACTACCCTTCTCAAATTCCTTCAAAGCATTTCTCATTCTTAAGTCTATACTCCCAGAACCTAGCTTGTTCTAGCTATTGTATTCACTCCTTTTTCAGACAGATGGTTTGAAATGATTAGCAAAGATGATCAAAACAAGCTGACGTCAGTCATACTGGATAAAGCTTCTGTATTTCACATGGATGCAGGTGTGATCATCTTGAGATACTTATGGAGAAGGGAATACTTCTACATCATTCATTCTCTCATTCAACATTTCCTGAACACTCACTTTGTGCCAAGTGCTATGACAGTTTCTGCAGATACAAAGATAAACAAGACATGATCCTTTGCTCTCAGAGCTCACAGGTCAGGTAAAATTCAAATACCATGTCATAAATGCCTTTCATTGTTGTTTTCTCAAGATATGGTTTAAGCTTCATGGAAATCTTGTATTTCATTTGAGGCAGCGATTAGAGAAAACCATTTGCAGAAGTACAGATGGCAATAAATACTACCATTTTCATTTAGGTCAATAATTTATTTTTCTGATAGGAGAGGAGTTATCTATATGCAACAAACCAGGTAATAGTATCAGAGTAAATCTCAGTTGTAGAAAGAGAATGCTATGCTTGTTCTTACTAAGTTGTATTCATAATGAATGGCTATCTATGCTTAATGTGAATAAAGCTCCCAACTACTTAGTATATCCTTGCCAAAAATTCCCCTTCCTCCTCCAGATTAGAGTTGCATTCCAATTACACTGCTGATTGGAATGAGACTGCTTGAAAGAAAGAAAAAAAAAAATACTCAGACATCCCATCTTCCTTCACCCCACAAAAAGATTTTGTAATACTGTTTCTGCAACTCAAAAGTAGTGTAAATGCTTTTGAACACAGATTTCTCTGCATGTTCTTTAAACTTATGTTATCATTGTAAAATAAAACTGAAGTTCAGAATAACATTCCTATACAAATCCCAGCAGATGGCCCAGTGCTTCAGAAGTATCAACTGATGGACACCATTCCTGACCAGTGGCACATGACATCTTTCTGCTCCGAGAAACAGCCTCCATCTCAACCCCTAAACATGAGATGAAAATGAAATTTAAGTTCTACAGAAAACTTCTACACAATTTTTGTATGTGTTTTAGTTATTGTTGCTTGAAACAAGAGTATCACACAAAGATTCACATTCTAGGTGTTATTACAAAATGTTAAAATGAGCCAATATATCACATATAATTCTATATGCATAAAAAGGATCAGTTAAGCAAATGATACCAAACAGCATGTTGAAACATTACGCAGTCATTAAAGATCATGTAAATGTATTTATTGATGGATAAGAAAATATTTTCTTTTTCTTTTGAAAGTCTCGCTCTGTTGCCCAGGCTGGAGTGCAATGGCACGATCTCAGCTCACTGCAATCTCCGCCTTCCAGGTTCAAGCGATTCTCGTGCCTCAGCCTCTCAAGTAGCTGGGATTACAGGCATGCGCCACCACACCCAGCTAATTGTTGTATTTTTAGTATAGACAGGGTTTCATCATGTTGGCCAGGCTGGTCTCAAATTCCTGACCTCAAGTGATCCACCTGCCTCGGCCTCCCAAAGTGCTGGGATTACAGGCATCAGCCACCACATCCAGCTTAGAAAATATTTTCTTAATATACTTTTAAGAGTAAAAGTCCTTTTACATGTAGTACATTTAATAAAATATGTTTTTAGTAAAGAATATAAACATATTGGATAACATTTATCAAATATTTACTATGTGCAAGTATACACCAACCACCCTGTGAAATAAGTAGTAGTACTACCGTCATTTTAGAGATGAGGAAACTAAGATTCAGGCATAGAGACTTATCAATGATTATGCTTTTAAGAACTAGAGTTGGTTAGGCACGGTGGCTCACGCCTGTAATCCCAGCACTTTGGGAGGCTGAGGTGGGCTCATCATGAGGTCAGGAGTTTGAGACCTGCCTGGCCAACATAGTGAAACTCTGTCTCTTCTAAAAATACAAAAAATCAGCTGCATATGGTGGCAGGTGCCTGTAGTCCCAGCTACTCAGGAGGCTGAGACAGAAAAATCACTTGAACCCGGGAGGTGGAAGTTGCAGTGAGCTGAGATTGTGCCACTGTACTCCAGCCCAGACAACAGTGCGAGACTCTGTCTCAAAAAAAAAAAAAAAAGAACTAGGGCTGAGATTCCAACTCAAGTAGATTAATTCTAGAACCCAAACTCAACTACCACATAGAGTGAAACATACTCTCTCAGGCTAGTACTTCTTTTCAAAGAATCTTACTCTAGGCTGGCACAGTGGCTCATGCCTATAATCCCAACAGTTTGGGAGGTCTAGGTGGGCTGACGGTTTGAGCCTAGGAGTTCAAGACCAGTCTCAGCAACATGGCAAAACCCCATCTCTACAAAAAAAGAAAAAAAAAAATAGCCGGGCATGGTGGTATGTGCCTGTAGTCCCAGCTACCCAGTAGGCTAAGGTGGGAGAATCACCTGAGCCTGTGAGGCTGCAGTGAGCCATGTTCACACTACTGCACTCCAGCCTGGGAAACAGCGTGAGAGCTTATCTAAAAAAAATAAAATAAAAATAAAATCTTAGTCCAGTTAAAGCAGTTATTGGTGACACAGGTTCACAGAACGGTTAACTGAAAACTAGGTTACAGAAGGGTGTTCTACAAAAGATTAAGAATTCTCCTCTTTCAATAGATATAGTAATTTACCTCAACAATCATATTAGCCCTGCTTTTAACTAAATATCTTGTCTTTTAATCAAGGAATTTTAGGTAATTCATTTCATTCATGCTGCAAAACAAACTAGGCCCTTAAGTTTAACTTAATATATTCAGTATCTGGCAAGTAGTTAATCTAATTAGTATGTTTGATGATGTATTAAAAGATACAGGTTCTGAGGTAATTATCCTTACTAAGCACAGTATCAGCATTTAAACATTTCAACAAGGCAAAATTGGTTCTCAGTTAGAAAATTTATTATATTTTATTTTTTTGAGATGATCTCACTCTGTCACTTAGGCTGGAATAGAGTGAAGCAAACATGGCTCACTGCAGACTCTAGTTAAATTTTCTGGGCTCAAGTGATCCTCCCACCTCAACCTCTGAGTAGCTGGGACTACAGACGCACACCACCATGCTTGCTAATGTCTAAAATTTTTTTGCAGAGATGGCGTCTTGCCATGGTGCCCAGGCTCAAGCAATCCTCCTGCCTCAGTCTCCCAGACTGTTAGAATTACAGGCATGAGCCACCACGCCCAGCTTCAGTTAACAAATTTAAAATGATCTTTCTAGTCCACTCATATCAAACAACTTTTAAGTAACTACTTAAAAATTTTTTTCAACAAAGATGAAGATTTTGGTAAAAAAGTTCTCACAAACATGCGTGCTTTTTAAATTACTAAAACAAGATGAGCGTATACAAATAAGCTTTTTAGACACTGAGTGCAAGTTTATCAATAACAGATCTACTTTGATATAATAAATGCAGATTTTAAAGAAATCTAGTCAGAATTATAAATTTTATTCTAGTCACAATTATAATTTTTTTACTTATAGTGATCAGAGGTAATTTTAAAGTAAAGTTTATCTTAACAAGCATAATAATCAAGTTCTGGTGTAAGTTCACATGTTAAAAATAAAAAAGGGCTGGGTGCGGTGGCGTACGCCAATAATCCTAGCACTTTGGGAGGCTGAGGTGAGAGAATCACTTGAGCCCAAGAGTTAGAGACCAGTCTGGGCAATATAGTGAGACCACGCCTCTAAAATAAATAAATAAATAAATAATTTAAAAGCTCAGCTAAAGCCAAGCAGCACATTCAGTACGAGATAAAAGAAAAGCACTTGGTCTCGGTATCTGGTACACGGCAGGCACTCTGTGAAGGCTATTATTTTGAGAAACTATCTGAAAGGATTTCAGCTATATATCTTAAACCAGTATTTCTCTGAATTCTTTACTCCTATTTAAGGATGAAAATACATAAAAGTACCATTCTCCATTCAAAAATTCACCATGACTTAAAGACCTATGCTGTGTGCAGACCAAACATTATCCTGTCTGTTGCTGCTGGAGACTCAGTCTCCACCTTCTCTACTGGACTCCTTCATTCAAACAGACCCACTCACAACTGATGGCTGATCAAGAGATGAATATTGTATATTTAAATTAAACCACACATTTACTTTCTTCATAAGGATGCCGAGAGAAGGAGACCTTATTGTAAAGTTCAAGTACATACTTGCAATGAAGCCTGAACATTATTTTATATGTAGAAAAAGATTTGTATCACTTTTTGGCCACTCCCAAGTTTCCCTCCTTTACCTTCTTTTTCTAGAGACACTCATAGAGGCAGTGTAATACAGTGTGTTAAGCTATAAGCACTATAAAAGAGCTAAATAATTAGGGTCAGAATGCATGCGTGTGAACCTGGTGCTATCCCTTACGAACTTGTGACCCTAAAAACTACTTAACTTCTCTTTGCTTCAGATACCTCATCTGTAAAAATGAGGACAGGAGGATACTAAGAGCCACCTCATAGTGTTGTTTTAAAGATTAAACAAATTGAAACACAGAGAACACAAGAATAGTACCTGGTATACAGCAAGTGCTCAATAAACAATTGGCTATTATTACTCAATTCTAAAAACTCTAATAAAATTAACCAACCGGTTGCAAACACATTAAAAAAGAATACGGCTGGGCATGGTGGCTCACGCCTGTAATACTAGCACTTTGGGAGGCCGAGGCGGGTGGATCATGAGGTCAGCAGACTGAGACCATCCTGACTAACATGGTGAAACCCCATCTCTACTAAAAACACAAAAAATTAGCCGGGCGTCATGGTGGGCACCTGTAGTCCCAGCTAGTCGGAAGGCTGAGGCAGGAGAATTGCCTGAACCCAGCAGGCAGAGGTTGCAGTGAGCCGAGATCATGCCACTGCACTCCAGCCTGGGCAACACAGTGAGACTCTGTCTCAAAAAAAAAAAAGAGGAAGAATATAATTTGGCAAGACGTTTGCCTTAACCAAAACCAATACCATAGATTAGGTGGTTGAAATAGCAAACATTTGTTTCTCACAAATCAATGGAGGCTAAGTCCAAGATCAAGTTGCCAGCAGAGTCAATGTCTGGTGAGGGCCCTCTTCCTGGTTTGCATACTCCCACCTTCTCCCTGTATGCTTGCATGACCCCCATCATCTCTCCCATGTCTCTTGTTATAGGGGCACTAATCCTATTCATGAAGGCTCCACCCTCATGACCTCATTACCTCCCGAATGCCTCACCTTCAAATACCATCACATTGCGGGTTAGGCTTCAACATATGAATATTGGGGGGCACATTCCACTCATAGCAAACCTTATGTAACTAGCAAGCTTTCAGTAAATGCTGTTAAATGAGTCCCAATCTGTTTCTCTAGCCTCATTCCTTTCCCAAGCTCCAAACCCACATACCCGTTTAGATTCCTCACCAGCACTTCAAATTATATTTATTCAAAATGGAATTCATCATATTCCCTAGTGAACCTGCTCTTCTTCCTTTTGACCTCCCTAGTGCTGTGAACTGCACTCCAACCATTCAGAAAGCAAAGTCTTTATCTCTCTTCCTCTCTCTGACCACCTCACATATCTAAAGCAGTTGCCAGATTATATCAGGTTGTCACATACCTCTGCTTATCTCCATTTCCAGTGTTCACACTTAAATAATACATCTAGAGTACTTTACAATGTGCCAAAAACTTCTACACAGATTATTTTCTTTAATCCCTAAAGCTTGTGAGTTATCTAACATCCACAGAAAAACTGTAAGTGAATGTTGTGGCTCACCCCTAAGCACCACCTAGGAAGTGAGTTTAGGCATTGTGAATTCAGGCTCCATCCTATTTTTCTATAAATCCTTCACTCAGACAGTGCCAATGATTCCTGTTTTCTCACTCATTAACCCCTGGACTGACAAGCTCATCCTCTTCCCTCAAATAAGTCCAGGACTTTTCTGCCTTTGCCTTTATTCATAATGTTCTTCCCACCTTAAATGCTGTTATCCCAATCACTGGCCCTTAAAATCTTATCCATTCATCAAATGTCTGTGAAGCCTTTTCTGACTCTCTTTTTGAGTCTGATTTTGATCTCTTCCTTCCCGTGAACCTCCAACAACACTTGGATTCTGCTTGTTTTATTATAGTGCTTTCTCATTTTGCTTGTTATTCATGTGATGTCTTACCTCTGTCCCATTAAGCTATAAAGCTCTCCTACAGTTTATTATATAATATCTTAAACATAATATGCAAATACTTGTTGAATCAAAGAAAATTCTCAGAAAACCACTGATGAGTTATAAGGATAAGCAAACTAAAAGGTAAAGGATACATGCAGCTCACTCCTTGCTTCCCCTCACCTAGTAAGTCTTTATGTTCAAATCAGGATGGCTTCCTTCACTATTCATAAGTACTCTGCTTATCCATTCCTTAGTGCCCAACTACTCACCTAATAACAGATCTCACTGAGCCTTCTCTCTCATTCACAATAGAAAAGTACATTGTCCCACAATGTTCTAAAATTATATTTGCTTTGTTTCTGCAACAGTGTAAACAAAGATAAGTTTCCATATCTTCTGCATTCTTCCAGACTCTAAAACTGTAGTCAAATACCTGACGGTCTACTAAGAGAACAAAGTGCAAAGGTATTTAGCTTTCCAAATAGGCTCAATTTGAAAACACAGGCCACAAACACAAATAGGAAAGAAAACTGCAACTATAAAAAAGCACTGTAGGCTGGGAGCGGTGGCTCACGCCTGTAATTCCAGCACTTTCGGAGGCTGAGGTGGGTGGATCACCTGAGGTTAGGAGTTCGAGACCAGTCTGGCCAACACGGCAAAACCCTATCTCTACTAAAAATACAAAAATTAGCCAGGTGTGGTGGCATGCACCTGTAGTCCCAGCTACTTGAGAGGTTGAGGCAGGAGAATCGCTTGAATCTGGGAGTCAGAGGTTACAGTGAGCCGAGATCACACCACTGCACTCCAGCCTGGGTGAGAGAGCGAGACTCCATCTCAAAAAATAATAATAGGCTAGGCGTGGTGGCTCATGCCTGTAATCCCAGCACTTTGGGAGGCCGAGGTGGGTGGATCACAAGGTCAGGAGTTCAAGACCAGTCTGGCCAATATGGTGAAACCCCGTCTCTACTAAAAATACAAAAATTAGCTGGGCATAGTGGCGCATGCCTATAATCCCAGCTACTCGGTAGGCTGAGGCAGGAGAATTGCTTGAACCGGGACCTAGGAGGCAGAGGTAGCAGTGAGCGAGATCGCGCCACTACATTCCAGCCTGGGCTATAGAGTAAGACTCTCTCTCAAAAAATAAAAATAAATAATAATAATAATAATAAAAGGCACTGTAGTGAGCCATCATCACATCACTGCACTCCAGCCTGGGTGGCAGAGTGAGACCTTGTCCCCAAAATAAGTGATAAATAAAATATTATAATAATAAATTTTAAAAAATAAAAAGCACTGTAATGTATAAGAAAATACTTCTATATAACTACATATTTTTGAAATAATTCCTGGGTTAATATGGAATTCATAAATGTAATAAACTTTTTATTTTAGAATAGTTTCAGATTTACAGAAAAGTTACAAAGTAAGTACAGTGTTCCCATATATCCAAACTCATTTATTCTATTATGAACATCTAACATTAATATGGGACATTTGTCACAATTAAAGAACGAATACATTATTATACATTAATATTATACATTATTAAACAAAATTGATGTTTTATTCAGATTTCCTTACTTTTTACATACTGTAGAACACTGTAATACATTTAGTCACATCTCCTAAGGCTCCCTGTGGCTGTAACAGTTTCTCTGGCTTTCTTATTGTTTCTCAGACTTGTTATTTATGGCCTTGACGGTTTTGAGGAATAACATTGGTAAGGTATTTTGTGGAATGCTCCTCAACTGGGATTTGTCTAACTTCTTATGATTAGACGGGGTTTAGGAGTTGTTGGGAGGAAGACTACAAAGGTAAAGGTATCATTCTCATAACATCATATCAAGGGTACATACTATCAACATGATTTATCGCTGTTGATATTAACCTTGACCTAGCTAAAGTAGTGTTTGTCAAGTTTTTCCACTGTAAAATTCCTCTTTTTTCCCCCTTTCTATACTGTACTCTTTGGAAGGAAGTCACTATGCAAAACCCACACGTAAGGACTAGAGAGTTATACTATACCTCCTTAAGAGTGGGATAACTACATAAATTGTTTGGACTTATTCTGCATGGGAGATTTGTCTATTCTCTATCTAATAATTTATATCAGTATGGACTCATAAATATTTGTTTTGTACTTTGGGTTAAAATCCAATACTACTTTATTTTATTGCTCACATTTTTCCGGTTTTGGCCACTGGGAGCTCTTTCAATTGGTTCGTGTGCTCCTTTGACATACTTCCATCACTTAGGGGAAAGGGAGAGCTCTTTCTAACTTTCTAATATTGGAAAATGCTCTAGGATCATTTAAGTTCCCTACCCTGACCTCAGAATTAGTCATTTCTCCAAGCAACCCTAGGAATTATCAAATTTAAACATCCATAAAGACCCAAAATTTTCAAATATAAACAGTTAAGCCAGTGAACCCTTCAGTTCCTAAGGTCTTCCTTCACTAGATCATTATGTTCCATGACATCAAGAATATAACTTTGATCTCCACTGTATCCCCAGAGTCTAGAAAAAAATGCACAGTAGGTATTCAATAACTACTACAAACACTGAAACTATAAGACTCCAGAAGGTGGCTCCAGATTGAGTCATAACATAACTCACCATTCCAATGGAATCTGCCTAGATTTCTCATGTTTAGACTCCTGTTCTAACACCACTGTGTCTAATTCACTGCATTGTTTTACAGTAAACAAAAAGCTTCCTTTTTCCACTGCTCCTCCCTTTTACTCTATTGCAAGCCAGAAATTTTGTTAAGTATTCCCCGGTAAAATTTCCAGTGCAAAGGAATATACATCACATTTCCTAGGTTCTTTCTATAATGGCATATTGCCATTTACATCATCCTTTTCCGAGTTCTATTGAAATTACCATTTTTAACTTGCTATGAAGAGTTTAAATGAAAGGCATAATGCCAAATCCTTATCAACATTAGCAGCAGAAGAAAAATTATACTGACAAAAATCTACTGATACCAAATTGGACATAATGCCCTCAAAACACCTAGTTAGTATGTATGTAAAACAAAGCATCTAAAACCTACCAAAATCCTTGACAAATCTATATGTAGATAAGAAAAAGCTTAAGTTAAACATAAATTGTCTTGTCTCTATATATTTGATAATGTGAAGACATGGTTCCCTCCATAGTTTATCCATATATATGCAAAATAAACTAAAATTATAATGGGGTGGTTCTACTAAACAACTTTATGATACAATATTCACTAATTTGTGAAGGCTTGCTTTTCAGAGAAAGTTACCACATGCAAAAAGAAAGCTACAACAAATGACTCACTACTGACTAAAAAGCAAGTCTGATAATCCTACAATAGAGTTCTACTTCAATCTTAATAGGATATCAAAGTGCTATAAATTATACTGCCTTAGGTGAGGCGCAGAGGCCAATGCCTGTAATCCCAGCACTTTGGGAAGCTGAGGCGGGAGGACTGCTTGAGCCCAGGAGTTCAAGACCAGCCTGGGCAACATGGTGAGATCTCATCTGTACAAAAAAAAAATTTTTTTTTTTTGAGATGGAGTCTTGCTCTGTCATCCAAACTGGAGTGGAGTAGCGCAATCTCAGGTCACTGCAGCCTCCAGCCCCCAGGTCCCAGTCATTCTCCTGCCTCAGCCTCCCAAGTAGCTGGGATTACAGGCGCATGCCACCACACCAGGCCTCTACAAAAAAAAAAAAAAATTAAAAACTAGCAAAGTTTGGTGGCAAATGTCTGTAGTCCCAGCTACTCAAGAGGCTGAGGCTGGAGGACTGCTTGAGCCCAGGAGTTCAAGACCAGCCTGGGCAACATAGTGAGACCTCATCTCTACAAAAAACTTTCTAAAATTAGCAAGGTATGGTGGCAAATGCCTGTAGTCCCAGGCACTCAGGAGGCTGAGGTGGGAGGATCGTTTGAACACAGGCGGTTAAGGCTGCAGTGAGCTGTGTGTTCGTGCCACTGCACTCCAGCCAGGGCAAGGCAAGAAAGAAAGAAAAGGAAAGGAAACGAAGAAAGAAAATAATAATTGCCTCAATAAAATAGCATTTATAGAGAGTATGAGCCATAGAGGATAAGTGATCTGTGGCCACATGTGTAGTATGTGATCCTGACCCACTGGCCACTGCTAATTGGATAATAATAATATAAGCAGCTGCCACATCCAGTATGAGCCAGTCAGATCTTCTCTCTTGGCTAGCATTGACAGCCAGTGCCTCCACACAGAAGGAAGCATAAGCATTTAGAAAGAGGATGGTTCTCCTGACTCTAGGGGGCCACTGGAAATAATCTCAGTTCCTGAGGCTTTCCAGTTTCTGGATCCTGTCTCTCCAAAGCCAGGCCACACACCTTCCCCTTTGGGTACCAAAACTATATCCTCCCAATAATTTCTCTTTTTGCTTAAGTTAGTCTGAATGGGTCACTTTCCTGTTACTCGCAACCAAAAATGTCTGAAGATAAAGGGAATCCGCAGTGCTTACCAAAGCACTGTCATACGCCAAAAAGCACACTTAAGCAAAAATGCAAATGTGTTAAATCCCCAAATCATTAACATTTTACAAGTTAAAATGTTTTCAAATGTTAGTCCTAATCTTAAATATTAACAAAAATGACATGTGTTCAAAAAATTGCTATGCAGAGAAGAACACATGAACATGCTTCTAATATACAATTTTGTATTCAACAGAGATCTCTGTTTTATGACACCAGCAAATTACCACAGTGTAAATTATGGGCCCACATATGTAGAACTGGTATTCGTTGGTGTATATCTACTGTAGCACCTTAAAGTCATGTTTCTCAGGGTTCTCAAATTTTAGCATGTATCCTATCTCTTCCTAGAGGGCCTGTTAAAACACACTGCTGAGTCCTAACTCAAGTTCCTAATTCAGTAGGTCTAGAGGGGGGCCCCATGACTAAATTCCCAGTGATGCCAATGCTGCTGGTCTCAGCACCAGACTTTGAAAACCACAGCCTTAAATAATGGCTGTTTACTTTTAGGGGGATGAGTTTTTACTCAAAGGAGTGCTTTACCATCACCGTGATGGTAAAGCGCTCCTTTGAAAATCTAAGAAAAACTATGTACTTATACAATACACATACTTTAAAGGGTTTACAGAAACTCAAAAGCTCATCGACATACGCTTCCAAATTCATACATATGTTTAATAAATACTATGGCAAAATTATACCAAGGATAGTTTGTAAATTATGTAAATTAGTGGCCACCTTGGGGAACTTGCAATTTCAACGAGGGCTTACACCCCCACAATGCCTTAGAACCAAAGGAGGTAAAACCCCCAAAGCAATAGTCTACATTCTTGAACTCTCACACTAAGACAACTAATGGCTCAATAACTCTTAACTTCCTTGAAGAATTCCCTAGCAAGAGGTAAAGAAAGGGTAGCTCTTTCTCTGTGACTTCCTGCCTTGAAAGCTCAGCCTTTATCTTATCTGCTAGAATCCCAGTGTACTGACTCTTCAGATGAAGACCTCACACTACTCTCACAATTGATCATCACAAGGCTCCCTCACATCTTCCTGCCTTAGATATCATGGTCCTATCTCCTCCCCTGTTACTGAGCACCCATGCAGTATGGGACAGATAATCCCACAATTTCCATTAAGGACTTACCCCACCCTTCAAAAGAAAGCCAGGCTGCTGTTTTTAAACTCTAGCCTCAGGCAAAATCCCTACGCCCACTAAAAAGTTTTCTGAGGAGTTTAGAAAACTTTTACATATCTAATACTCCCATGCCCACCAGAACCTCACAAACTTACAGACTACTAGTTTCCCTAAGAAGGTCAAAGATGGTTCCAAAAAACAGGTTGGAACCCTAATGCAGATCAGGTATCACTAATCAGAGGGAAGTTTAAGAAAAGTGTCTGTACACCTATAATCCCAGCACTTTGGGAGGTCAGGGTGGGAGGATCCCTTGAACCCAGGAGTTTGAGACCAGCTTGAACAACATAGTGAGACCCTGTCTCTATAAAAACATTTTTTTTAATTAGCCAGGCGTGGTGGTGTGTGTCTGTAGTCCGAGCTACTGGAAGGCTAAGGCAAAAGGATAGCTTGAGCCCAGAAGTTTGAGGCTGCAGGGAGCTGCGATCACACCACTGCACTCCACCCTGGCAACAGACAGACCCTGTCTCTAAAACAAAACAAGTAGAAGGAAAAGTATCTGCTTCACACCATCCCCAAAGTCTTTCTTACCAAAGTAGATTACACCAAAATTCTAAATTGCAAGCAAAGTCATTTATAATCAGAAGATTTTAGAAACTTTTAGGCAATATTTTTATAGACCTAGAGGCAGACCTAAATGGCCTTTTCAGCCTCCTTTAATGGATTAAAACCAGAAATAGATTAGTGGGAAGAATGTCAGTGGACTGGCAAATAGATTATTTACATGAATTACAACAGAATATTGTACAAGAACTCTTAACAAATTTTTAAAAAATCATATGTCTCTTCAAATTAAACAACTCATTCGAAGTCTAACAATACCTCCTATGACTGGTAGAGAAAAGAACTGTCCTGGGGGGATGTGGAATCCATAAATCATTCAGGTACTAGAAAAGTAACCATCCTTTAAGAACTAAGAAAGGAGGCCAGGAGCAGTGGCTTACGCCTGTAATCCCAGTACTTCGGAGGTCAAGGTGGCAGATCACGAGGTCAGGAGTTCAAGACCAGCCTGGTCAACATAGTGAAACTCCACCTCTACTAAAAATACAAAAATTAGCCGGGCATGGTGGTGCACTCCTGTAGTCCCAGCTACTTGGCAGGCTGAGGCAGGAGAATCGTTTGAACCTGAGAGGCACAGGTTGTGGTGAGCTGAGATCGCACCACTGCACTCCAGCCTGGGCAACAGAGCAAGACTCCGTCTCAGAAAAAACGTTAATACAAATTAAGTGGCTAGCAAAAATCCTAGAAGAGATTTATTTATAAGAGGCTTCTGATTTTTAAAAATCTTCATGCCCTAATCAAGTAAAAAAACCACTTCATTTGAGATATTACCAGCTAACTGGGAATTTCTAAAAATATAAGGTCCTACTCAAATTAAATGCTACAAAAGAAAAAGAGCCTGTTACTCTACAAGCGTGCAGACAGCTAACTGGCCAAAACACAAGAAAGTAGTTCCTGCCATCACATCCAAACGGGTGCAACAGGTTAGGGGTAAGCAGTAAGGCAGAACTATAATATTGTGAAACCTAAAATTTAAAGGCTCTACTGGGGACAACTACTGGGGGCAAGGGGACAAATGACAGTGCACCCAGAGTTGAAACAAATTTGGCAGAAAAAGGTTTTAAAACTATCCTTAGAAAATTATAAGAATTTTGCCTCTCAGAATTTGCCTCTCATTAGTTGAACTGATAAGGATAAGAACAAGTTGCTATACAAACTTCTTGAAGGCTCCAGCTAAGCGCTGTCTTTTATATGACTGGGGAGCACTATACGATTGGGGAGAACTTAAAACATATCCTTGAAGGCCCTACTTTCAACCAGCACTCAATTATCTCTAAAGAGTCCTTAAAATGCAACTATTAGTCAAATGCAGTGGTGAGGTCAAGTCAGAAAAGTCTCCATTTCATCAGTTAGAGCACTGGTATCCTCCCTAAGAGCAGCTTCATAAGAGTACTGTGCAAAGGCTGGGTTAGTGCACAAATGAAAGGCGAAGGCCATGTGGAGTGGCTCATGCTGTAATCCCAGCACTCTGGGAGACCAATGCAGGAGGATCACTTGAGCCCAGGAGTTCAAGACCAGCCTGGGCAACATGGCAAGACCCCATCTCTACAAAAAATTTTAAAATTAGCTGGTGGCTCATGCCTGTAGCCCCGGCTACTTGGGTCAAAAAAAAAGGAGGGAGGGCCGGGGGTGGGAGGGTGGAGAGGGGCAAGGGGCAGTGGGGAGGGGGGTTTGGGGGGAGAGGGGGAGAGAGAGAGAGGGAGAGAGAGAGAGGAAAACAAGGATACACATGAGAGTAGGCTACTGTTTGTAAAAGTCAGACCTGAAATGAAGAAATGCATGGGTTAAAGAAAATGGGCTAAGGAAGGCCTTTAAAGATGAGAGACGCGTGTGGATTCTTTAAATTCTGAAAGAAGATAAAAAGAGTACTTAATAGGACAAAGTTCCAGAGTCCACAGAGGAAAATTAACTAACCTTCACAGATGAGGAACACATCTTGACTGGTCATCTTTGAAAACCAGCCCAGCTCCTAAAATCTCCTCTCTCAGAACACAAAATGCACTTAGACATGCCCTCCCAAAAAACAAAACACCATGAAACAAACAAAACACCATGAAACAAACAAAAACCGGAAATTTGACATGACCCTAATTCCACCTCTGCCCTCATTTTCACACTTTTTATTGGATGTAAGAAATATTTACACAATAATTAATATTCATTAAGCGTTTACTACTTCTCAGACGTAGTGCTTATGCACGTTATATAGATTAGCTCATTAAACACCAGAGAGGATCAGCAACACAGGGTCAGCAAAGCTGTACGTGGCTATCATATCTGCCTCTCAACATCTATTAACCACCCATCACCCTAGTATTATTCTAAAGACTGTCTTTTTTGTGTGTGGGGGGGTGGTGGGACAGAGGCTCACTCACCCAGGCTGGAGTACAATGTTGCAATCTCGCAATCTCGGCTCACTGCAACCTCTGCCTCCCAGGTTCAAGCGATTCTCCTGCCTCAGTCTCCCAAGTAGCTGGGATTACAGACGCCCACCACCACGCCCAGCTAATTTTCTTATTTTTAGTAGAGACGGGGTTTCACTATGTTGACCAGGCTGGTCTCGAACCCCTGACCTCAAATGATCTGCCCATTTCGGCCTCCCAAAGTGCTGGAATTACAGGCATAAGCCACCGCCTCTCTTTAAAAAGGGGTGGGTGGGAGGAAGCAAAGCTAAATTTTAATCTCCAGAAGTTTTGACTTGGCACATCAATCACTAATTTATCCATTAGCTCAGATGTCCAAAGCTAGACTGGCCAAAGTGTCGTGCAATCCACACCACATGGTTAATAACTGACCATGCCCCTACATACTCCTAATAGCAGCCCTCCCAGGAAATGTGTGCCGATTAAACCAAATCCATTTCCAATTGACTTATGTTCAGGGCAGCTGTGGGAAAGAGCGATTGGGGGGACTTCTCTTAATTCAAAACACATACTCAGCCTATTTGACATAAAACTTGGTCTTAAAGGAAGTTACAAATGCTTTCTATATCCTTTTTTCAGCTGAAGGGGAAAATGAGACAAGTAACCACTTGGGCAAAAAAAAAAAACTTGTTCAAAGGCCTCCAGACTTCTGTCAAGAGACCTAAACAATTTAGGAAGACCATGTAACACAGAGCTTAGAGACAGGAATAAAACACATCTGGCTTCAAATTCCAGCTTCCCACACTTAAGAGAAGGGCTGTGAGCCCTTGGACAAACGATTTAACCTCTCTGAGATCAGTGTTTTCTGATGACAATATAATATTTGTACTCGCCTACTTCAGAGTATTATTTTGAGGATTAAGTGAGATGACTTAGGTAAAGAGTTTCTTAAAACTTTGCAAATAGGGATACACAGTATTTATTGTTACAACAGAAGGTAGAGGCCGGGTATGGTGGCTCAAGTCTGTAAGCCTAGCACTTTGGGACGCCAAGGCAGGCAGATAGCTTGGGCCCAGAAGTTCAAGACCAACCTGGACAACCTGGGGAGACCCTGTCTCTACAAAAACACAAAAATTAGCCAGGCGTGGTGGCACGCACCTGTAGTCCCAGCTACTTGGGAGGCTGAAGTGGGAGGCTTGAGCCCAGGAGGCCGAGGCTGCAGGGAGCCATGATCATATCATTGTACTCCATCCTGGGTGACAAAGCAAGACCCTGTTTCAAAAACAAAACAAAACAAAAAAAAACCAGATAGATTCCTCTCTATATAAAAACCTATAGATTCCTCTATATCCAGGTACTGGGAGTCAATCAGGGTCCCTCAAAACCGAATAGAGGAAAGAACAACTTCAAAGAGAAAGCAAAATATAAAAACAAAAACAGAGAAAGAACACTCCCTTTCCACTAAACCCTCCCTACCCACCCCAGTATCATTCCATCCCAGGTGAAAATGTTTATTAGCTGGGTAAAAATAAATATTTACATAAATTCCTTTACCATATATTTACAATACAATATAGTAAGAATAACCATTAAATGTGTCATATTCACTTGGTTGCAAGTTTAAACTCCAGGATTCAACTAGCATCACTGGTTTGCTTTTCACATAACATGAATTATCTTACAGTAACTTCAGTTGATTAGAGGCACTAGAGACTCAGTAAAATTCTGGTCCCTATAATTCTGAGCCTTCAATAATATGCTGAAAACACCAAACAACTTTCAATTCTAAACTTTATTTAGAGGTAACTTATAAACACAGGCAACTACGATGAGATTAGCCTCCCACCCAAAAAAAAAAATGTTGTGAAGAGTTTTACACTCTCCATACGAAGTTACCGTAAAAACATAAAATTTAAATAGGCCGGGTGTGGTGGCTCATGCCTGTAATCCCAGTACTTTGGGAAGCCGAGGTGGGCAGATCACCTGAGGTCAGGAGCTTGAGACCAGCCTGGCCAACATGGCAAAACCCTGTCTCTACAAAAACTCAAAAATACAAAAATTCACCAGGTGTGGTGGTGCATGCCTGTAATCCCAGCTACTTGGGAGGCTGAGGCACGAAAATCACTTGAACCTGGAAGCTGGAGGGTGCAGCGAGCCGAGATTCCACCACTGCACTCCAGCCTGGGTGACAGTGAGACTCTTGTCTCAAAACAAAAAACAAAAACAAAACAAAAAAAGAATAACTGGCTGCTAGCGTTCTGGGAGCTAAGTAATACAAAGGGGCTGAGAGCTTCACCATTTAAAGATGTAGCCAATCCCCTCATTTTCAGGTGGGCATTTCTTTACCACCTTCCACAGCACCAGGTATTCCTGGGTCTGCAGGCAGTCTGGCTTTCTCCACAAGATAAATCTTTGACTTTTTGTGAGGTTGGGGAAGAATACTCATCTGCCTGCCTAGGATGAGGCATGCATAGAACTTTCCACTGACTTTAAACCATTTCCTGCTTTCAGCTTCACATCTTGCTTGCACCCTCAGAGATACCTGGTACCTTCAATTCCTGAGTCTTTCTAGAGATATGTGATATGAACTGGCTAGAATCATGCAAGGAATTGGTATCCGCCTCTGCAAATATTTTATATTCCACTTTCTCAGCTAATTAATCTACTCCAACTACTTTCCATTTCCCTGAAGTTTTTTTATACCACTTATTTGCTGTCTCCTGTTCTTTCTGCTCTTATAAATTTATGCTGTTTTTATTCCCTTACCCGCTGTGAACGGGGCTTGGGGACAGAGCAGAAATAAACATGTTTGTTCAATTCAAGCTTAAATTTTCATGCTTAAAAAGAAGACACAGTCCTTGAATGATTTTTATCTGATGCTAATATATATCCTGGGTGCATTCAGATTTCATGAAGCCTGGAGTTTACAGAGTCTGGAGGCTCCACTTTAAGAGCACAGAATTGGGTATTGACAGCCAATATTCAATTTAGAATGAGAAAATAAAATCATAAATTTTAACAAACTGCCAAAAGCTACAAATGTCATAACCTAATAATAATAATATTTGTTATGACAAGTTTTTTTCCAATTTGTTTCCAGATAAAAGTCACATAAGGCCAGGCATGGTGGCTCACACCTGTAATCTCAGCACTCTGGGACGCCAGGATGAGTGGATCGTTTGAGGCCAGAAGTCCAAGACCCACCGGGCCAACATGGTAAAATTCTCTCTCTATTAAAGATACAAAAATTAGCCAGGCGTGGTGGTGCACAGCTGTAATCCCAGGTATTAGGGAGGCTGAGGCACAAGAATCGCTTGAACCAGGGAGGCGGAGGTTGCGGTGAGCCGAGATCACACCACTGCACTCTGGCCTGGGCGACAGAGTGAGACTAGGTCTCAAAATAAATAAATAAAAAATAGAAGTCATATAACAGGAAAATCACTTTAAACTGTATAATTCAATAATTTTTAGCATAGTCACAGTGCTGTACAACCATCACCAATATCTAATTTCAGAACATTTCCATCACCCCAAAACAATGCCCATACCACCTGTTAGCAGTCACTCCCCATCTTCCCTTCCCGGTCTCCTAGCAACCTGAAAATCTACCTTTTGTCTCTCTATGGATTTGCAGAGTGGAATTATACAATATGGCTTTTTGTGTCTGGCTTCTTTCAATCAACCTAATTTTTTGAGCTTATCCATACTATAGCATACATCATCAGCACTTTATTCCCTTTTATGGCTGAATAATATTCCATTGTATAGATACGCCATATTTTGTTTATCCATTCAGTTGACAGACATCTGAGTTGTTCCCACCCAACTATTTTGGCTGTTACGAATAATGCTGCTATGTACAAGATTTTTTGTGAACATATATTTTCAGTTCTCTTATGTATGTACCTAGGAATGGAATTGCCAAGTCATACAGTAACTATGTTTAACTTTTTGAAAAACTGCCAAACTATTTAGCAGAGTGGTTGAACTACTTTACATTCCCACCAACAATGTATGAGGGTTCCAATTTCTCCACATCCTTGCTAACATCTGTCATCTTTCCATTATTACAGCCCTTCTAGTGGGCGTGAAGTAGTATCCCACTGTGGTTTTCATTTTCATTTCCCCAATGATTCATGATATTGGGCATCTTTTCATGAGTTTTTTGGCCACGCATTATGTCTTCTCTGGAGAACCGTCTATTCAAACCCTTTGCCCTTTTTTTTGAGATGTGGTCTCACTATGCTGCCCAGGCTGTTCTCAAGGGATCCTCCCACCTCAGCCTCTCAAGTAGCTCAGAGTACAGGCATGTGTCAACACACCTGGCTAGTTACCCATTTTTTAACTGGATTGTTTCTCCTTTTACTGTTGAGTTTTAAGAGTTCCTTATGGCTGGGTGTGGTGGCTCACACCTGTAATCCCAGTACTTTGGGAGGCCAAGGTTGGTGGATCACCTGAGATCAGGAGTTCGAGACCAGCCTGGCCAACATGGCGAAACTCCATCTCTACTAAAAATATAAACAGTAGCCGGACGTGGTGGCACACACCCGTAATCCCGGCTACTCGAGAGGCTGAGGCAGGAGAATTGCTTGAACCCAGGAGGTGGAGGTTGCAGTGAGACGAGACTGCATGCCACTGCACTCAGCCTGGACATCAGGGCCAGACTCCGCCTCAAAAAAAAAAAAATTAGCTGCGCATGGTGGCATGCGCCTGTTGTAGTCCCAGCTACTCGGGAGGCTGAGGCAGAAGAATCACTTGAACCCAGGAGGTGGAGGTTGCAGTGAGCTGAGATCACGCTGCCGCAGCACTCCTGCCTGGGCAATAGAGCAAGGCTCCATCTCAAACAAGAGAAAAAAAAAAAAGTTCTTTATATATTCTGTATACTAGACCCTTATCAGGTATAACTTACAAATATTTTCTCCCATTCTATGAGTTATCTTTTAGCTTTCTTGTTAGTGTCCTTTTAGACACAAACGTTTTTAATTTTGATAGAGTCTAGGCTAGGTGCAGCGACTAATACCTGAAATCCTGGCACTTTGGCAGGCTAAGACAGGAGGATCTCTTGAGCCCAAGAGTTCGAGACCAGTCTGGACAATAGAGTGAGACCTCATTTTTACAAAAATAAATAAATAAGATTTTTGTTTAAATTGACAGAATCCAATCCAAAGTCTTGTGTTTCTACCTTTTTTTTTTTTGAGACAGAGTCTTGCTCTGTCACCCAGGCTGGAGTGCAGTGGTACGATCTTGGCTCATAAAATCTCTGCCTTCCAAGTTCAAGAGATTCTCCTGCCTCAGCCCCCCAAGTAAGTGAAAGTACAGGTGCCCGCCACCATTCCTGCCTAGTTTTTGTATTTTTAGTAGAGACGGGGCTTTCATTCATGTTGGACAGACTGGTCTCAAATTCCTGGCCTCAAACAATCCACTCATCTCGACCTCCCAAAGTGCTGGGATTACAGGCGTTAGCCACCCAGTCATCCATCTAAGAGTCTTATGGCTTTCTTTCATTGTTACATTAGTCTTTAATCCATTTTGAGTTAATTTTTATATATGGTATGAGATAGAGGTTCAACTTCATTCTTTTGCATGTGGAAATCCAGTTGGTCCAACACCATTATTATTTTTTTCTTGAGATGGAGTCTCATTCTGTTGCCCAGGCTGGACTGCAATAGTGCGATCCTGGCTCACTGTAACCGCAGCCTCCCAGGTTGGCGATTCTCCTGCCTCTGCCTCCCTAGTAGCTGAGACTACAGGCACATGCCACCATGCCTAATTTTTGTATTTTTAGTAGTCAGAGTTTCGCCATGTTGGCCATGCTGGTCTCAAACTACTGACTTCAAATGATCCACCCACCTTGGCCTTCCAAAGTGCTGGGATTACAGGTGTGAGCCACAGCACTCGGCCCCAACACCATTTTTTAAAAAGACTAATCTTTCTCCATTTAATGGTTTTGGCGCCCTTGTCAAAAAAAAAAAAAAAAAAAAAATCAACTGACCACAAATCTGTAAGTTTCTTTCTGGACTTTCAATTCTATTCCATTGATCTATATATCTCAATCTTTATACCAGTACCACACTTTCCCATGAGTTTTTTTTCTTTATCTTTTTTTTGAGACGGAGTCTCATTCTGTTGCCCAGGCTGGAGTGCAATGGCATGATCTCAGCTCACTGCAACCTCCACCTCCTGGTTTCAAGTGATTGTCCTGCCTCCACCTCCCAAGTAGCTAGGATTACAGGAACACGCCACCATGTATTTTTATACTTTTAATAGAGATGGGGTTTTGCCATGCTGGCCAGGCTGGTCTCTAATTCCTGACCTCAAGTGATCTACCCACCTCGGCTTCTCAAAGTGTTGGGATTACAGGTGTGAGCCACTGCGCCTGACCAATTTTTGTATTTTTATTGGAGACAGGGTTTCATCATGTTGGGCAGGCTGGACTCAAACTCCTGACCTCAAGGGATCGCCCTGCTTCAGCCTCCCAAAGTGCTGGGATTACAGGCGTAAGCTACCATGCCCAGCCTGTTGTTGTTATTGATGGCTTAGAAGAGTTTTCTTTTAGCACAGGACCATTATCAATACTGTTATATAAACTTTTAGGACTACGGTCAAACCTGGGAAAATTCTTAACAAATCTCTTTCATATAAAGCTATAATAAAATCTTAAAGAATTTTCCCCAGACTGGCTTTTGACATCAAACCTTGTTTTTCCTCTATTAACCACACACTTTGGGTGCCAGATGCCACAGGGACACATTCATATTGCTAGACAACCTCTAGCTATGCAGGTTTATGTCACAATGCCCCATGAGTTAGCACAACAGAGTATTCCTAGAAACCATTCCCATACTGGGATGGCTAGTAATACCTCGACTATACACAAAGAGGCTGTGAATCAATAAACATATCTTGCAAAAATCCAACTAAATATATCTGCGAGTCAATTTCCCCATAGCCAGACCACAAAAGTGCCCACAGCCATTCCAACGCCACTCAACATAAGGAAAAGTATAACAAAGGGGAAGTCAGGTAAAAAGACAGCAATCTTAGCTGACTGTGGTTTAGACGACTTACATTTGCAAATTCTTCAAAGATATGTGACCACCTACTGGCAATATTCTGTTTCTTGATCTGGATGCTGGTTATATATGTGTGTTCAGTTTCTGAAAAAATCTTAAACTACACACTTATAAAATTTATGAATTTTCTCATTCATATGTTATATACCAATAAAACTTTTTAAAAATTAACCAAGTAAATAAATACATTGCTAAGGTCCCTTCCAGACCCTCAGATTGGGTCTTGAAAATTAAGCTTCAGGCTGGGCGTGGTGAGTCACACCTGTAATCCCAGCACTTTGGGAGGCCGAGGCAGGTGGATCACCTGAGGTCAAGAGTTAGAGACCAGCCTGACCAACATGGCAAAACCCCGTCTACTAAAAATACAAAAATGAGCCAGGCCTGGTGGTGCACATCTGTAATCCCAGCTACTTGGGAGGCTGAGGCAGGAGAATCACTTGAATCTGGAAGTGGAGGTTGCAGTAAGTTGAGATCGCACCATTGCACTCCAATCTGAGTGACAGAGTGAGACTCCGTCTCAAAAAAAAAAAAGAAAAGAAAAAATTAAGGTTCATTAGTTTCAAAGAGATAATAGCAACTAGATATCATAAGATGTGGTGTCTAATACGAGCTATTCCTTGAACTACCCATGGGAGTCCAAGAAGACACATATGCCTCCCTAAGCAATTTTCTCACCTAAAATGGGGAAGTTTAAGCTAGACTATAAACTCTAAGACCTCTTTCCAGCAGTCATTCAAGAAATACTTCCCAAGTACCCGTTAGTGTTTGGCATTACATTAGGTAAATGAAACATGCACACAATCCCTGCCTGCCCTGCGGGCGCTCCCCATCTAACAGGGATTAAAACACAATGAGCAGCATTAGGTAAAAACTAATCTGAATAAATATGGATTTCAGTTAATAAAAGTGTAACAATATTGGTTCATTAATTATAACAAATATACCATACTAACGTAAGATTAGTTAATAGGGAAAACTGGTCGCGGAAATACAGGAACTCTATACTATCTTCAGATTTACAGATCTTTAGATTTACAGGTTTTTCTATACATCTAAAACTATTCTAAAATCAAAAGCTTATTTTTAAAAAGACAATAAACAGGTAAATGAATATTAAAAGAAATTGTGTTCGGTTCTCAGAAGTTAACATGATATTATGGATGTAGAGACTACTTTAGAAAGACTAGTTATGAACACTGAGATAATACAACTGACACAGAAAAATAAGAAGAAACAAGAGAAAGAAAATCCCTTCAAAAGAAAGTATATATATGAAGACCCTGAGGTGGAAAAGAAATTGGCCTTTTCAAGAAATTAAAAGAAAATCCACGTGACCAAAGCATAATGAGCAAAGGAAAGCCCAGTCAACGGGGCTGATTATATAAGGTCTTGGGTAAATAGTGTCTACTTCATTCAAAGTATAATGGAAAGACACTGGAGGGTTAAAGCAAGGAAGTAAAATCATCCAGTTTACTTTTTTTTTTTTAATGCATGAAGCTACACTGTGGAGAATGGATTGTAGACGGGTTAAAGAAAAACAATGAGGCCGGACACAGTGGCTCACACCCGTAATCCCAGCACTTTGGGAGGCCAAGGCAGGCAGATCACAAGGTCAGGAGACCGAGACTATCTTGGCCAACATGGTGAAACCCCATCTGTACTAAAAATACAAAAATTAGCTGGGCATGGTGGCAGGTGCCTGTAATCCCAGCTACTCAGGAGGCTGAGGCAGGAGAATCATCTGAACCAGGGAGTCGGAGGTTGCAGTGAGCCGAGATCGTGCCACAGCACTCCAGCCTGGCAAAAGAGCGAGACTCCATCTCAAAAAAAAAAAAAAGAAAAAAGAAAAATAATGCAGACCCTACAGGGAAGCACTAACATCCTTTTATTCTTAACCTTGAATTATAATATTTTTTCAATACAAAAATCATTCCAAAAATAATTCCAGAAAATTAAAGAATCAAGTTCTATAAATTATTTTATTCAGATAGTGTCTGCTTTCTTTTTACCAATCTGCTTCTCTATGACCTTTCTAATCCTTTACAAAAATAATTTATGGAGTTTACACTTTAATAAGCTATCGTAACTCTTCTAGAGGCTGTTGAAAAGTTTTATGCCATTTGTTAAGGGCTCTGTAATAAAATTCCTGGAAATTCAAAGGTAGAACACAAAATAAATTATGAAAGCTGAAAATTTTTATCCATTAGATTAATATATCAAAGAATAAATAGTCCAACCTCCCCAAAAAAGACAAAAAGTAGCAGCACCTGCTGCCACTGCCAACACCTGTGACAATTTTTTAAATGACTGCAAATTCTTTGAAACTTCTTCTATCAAGATATGGGAGTTTATGTTCCCTCTCCTTGAATCTAGAATAGCCTGTAACTACCTTGTTTTGTAACCAATAGAATGCAGGTAGGACTTCCTAGGCTAAGTCAGAAAAGGACATGTAACTTTCACTTAGTTCCTTGGACAAGTCCTGTTGGTGCCCTGAGTCAGTCATGTTAGCAGTGTAGTTGCCCTAAAGCTGCCATAAACCAGTCCATGTAGAGACCACATGGAGGCTCTGACATGACCTGAAGCGAGAGATATGCCAAGTCACCCCCCAGCTATTCCAGTTCTAGCCACCATCTGAATAAACACACAACAGACTCTGGGCCAAAATGACCCAATTAAGCCCCTTGCCAAATCCCTGACCCACAGAAACCAGGAGATAATAAAACTATTAGAGTCTCACCCCAGCTGGAATGCAATAGCACAATCTCCGATCTCGGCTCACTGCAACCTCCACCTACCGGATTCAAGCAATTCTCCTGCCTCAGCCTCCTGAGTAGCTGGAATTATAGGTGCATGCCGCCACACCCGGCTAATTTTTTGTATTTTAGTAGAGACAGGGTTTCACCGTGCTGCACAGGCTGGTCTCGAACTCCTGAGCTCAGGCAATCCACCCGCCTCAGCCTCCCAAAGTGCTGCGATTGCAGGTGTGAGCCACCACACCCGGCCCTGGGGTCATTTTTTATGCAGCAATTCTAATAAGCCTTTTCTAGCAAATATATGATAATTCATGTAAATAATTGGGAGGAGGAGAAGAATTTGTTTGGTTAGCAATACAGGTCAATTTTCTAGCTTCCACGTACCTAAGGGATCTGGAAAAGCCATGTAATATAATAACTCACAGAAAGCAAACTACATTCTCCCTAAAGTCAACATAATTGGCCTTATAATCTCTACAGATTCTTTACCTGCATCATGATTCCTCTATAGCAAAAGAGAATGGATAAATATATTTATCAGGCCACTGAGTAGTCAAACCTGCATCATGATTCTTCCATAGCAAAAGAGAATGGATAAATACATTTATCAGGCCACTGAGTAGTCAACTGAGAGCCTTATACCATATAATCCCACTAAATACAGTAGTTATTTATTATGGCCTAAATTAATCCCTGGCTTCTCCTGAAACAAAATGAGCGAGTCATTTATTGCAGAAGCATCAAAACTACCAAACAAAGCAAAAATTAAGTTTATTCTCTTTTGAATCAAGAGTTATCACACATTACCACTAAGAAGGACAGACCTTTTAAATTATGTTTATCAGCCATCCCTTTCTAAAACTTTTATTCATTTAATTAACAGATCTATTAAGCACTGTGTGTATACAAATATTAGTATGAATGAGTCTACAGCTATAAAGAAGTTCACAGTGCTATGGGGAAAACCTTAACCAACCAATTTTAAGTTGAATTTTACTTATTTATTTATTTATTTATTGAGACAGGGCCTTCCTCTGTCGCCCTAGTTGGAGTACAGTGGCACACTCAGGACTTACTGCAGCTTCGCCTCCCAGGCTTAAGAGATCCTCCCACCTCAGCCTCCCTGGTGGCTGGGACTACAGGCATGCACCACCACGCCTGGCTAATTTTTTTGTATGTTTTGTAGAGATGGAGTTTCACCATGTTATCCAGGCTTAAGTTGAATTTTACCCTTTATTTTTTACTTTGAGATAGGTTCTCACTCTATCACCTGGGCTGGAGTACAGTGGCACCATCACAGTTCACTGCAGCCTCAACTTCCTGGGCTCCAGTGATCCTCCCATCTCAGCTTCCCAAGTAGCTGGGATCACAGGCACACCACCATGCCCAGCTAATTTTTGTTTTTTTGGTAGAGTCAGAGTTTCGCCAGGCTGGTCTCGAACTCCTGAGTTCAAGCAATCCACCTATGCTGGCCTCCCAAAGTGCTGAGATTACAGGCATGAGCCACTGCACCTGGCCTTAAATTGAATTTTAAATCGATATATTAAGTAATACAATGAGAAGTATGCTAAAGTAATATAGGAGAATAAATAAGGGTGTGCTAGATGTTTTGTTTTCTATTTACTCCTCCAGATCTATTCTCCATCCTTTACCCTATGCCCTAGGAGGCTGCTGTCATGTACTACATAAACTGGGCTCCTTTGTTCTCTGGCTTTAAATTGGGTTCAATAAATGAGAAGCAACAACCAGGGTCTCTCTGGACTCCTACAACTACCCTCTTACTTTGCCCTTGCTGGGCCAAATACGGTGCAACTTCCTAGCATTGCTAGTCCCTAGGTGCTGCACTATTCCTTGCTGGATTCCTGTAACCCTTCCCATACCATTGTAAATACTCCCTTCATTACACTCTTTGACCTAAAGTAAGAGTGTTACTTGTTTCCTATCAGGATACTAATAGAGAGGAACACCTAACTCAGCCTGGGGAAGCCCGGGAAGAATTCTCAGAGGAGATAATGCTTCAGCTACGTTTTTTGTTTGTTTGTTTTTTGAGACTGAATCTCAATCTGTGGCCCAGGCTGCAGTGCAGTGGTGTGATCTCAGCTCACTGCAGCCTCTGCCTCCTGGGTTCAGGCGATTCTCCTGCCTCAGCCTCCTGAGTTGCTGGATTATAGGGGCGCACCACCAAGCCTGGCTAATGTTTATATTTTTAGTGGAGATGGGGTTTCACCATATTGCCCAGGCTGGTCTCAAACTCCTGGAGTGCAGTGGTACAATCTCGGCACACTGCAACCTCTGCCTGCTGGGCTCAAGCCATCCTTCCGCCTCAGCCTCCCAAGTAGTTGGGACTACAAGTACGCACCACACACCAGGCTAATTTTTGTAGTTTTTGTAGAGATGGAGTTTCGCCACGTTGCTCAGGCAACCCACCTGCCTCAGCCTCCAAAGTGCTCGGATTTCAGGCATGAGCCACTGTGCCCAGTCTCAGCTATGTCTTAAAAGTGGAGGACCAAGCATGGTGGCTCACACCTGTACTCCCAACAATTTGGGAAGCTAAGGCAGGAAGATCAATTGAGCTCAGGATTTTGAGACCAGCCTTGGCAACACATCAGAACCTCATCTCTACTAAAAATAAAAATTAAAAAAAATTAGCCAAGTATGGTGGCACGTATCTATAGTCCCAACTACTCAGGAGGTTGAGGCAGGAGTAGTACTTGAGCCTGGGTGGTCCAGGCTGCAGTAAGCCCTGATCAAACCACTGCACTCTAGCCTGGGTGACAAGAGCAAGACTCTGTCTCAAAAAAAAGGAAAAAAAAAATGCTGAGTAGCCGGGCACGGTGGCTCACGCCTGTAATCACAGCACTTTGGGAGGCTGAGACAGATGGATCACCTGAGGTCAGGAGTTTGAGACCAGCCTGGCCAACGTGGTGAAACCCTGTCTCTACTGAAAATATATATACACACAAAAATTAGCCAGGCATGGTGGCAGGCGCCTGTAATCCCAGCTACTCAAGAGGCTGAGGCAGAAGAATTGCTTGAACCCAGGAGGCAGAGGTTGCAGTGAGCCAAGATCATGCCACTGCACTGCAGCCTGGACGGCAAGAGCAAGACTGTCTCATTTAAAAAAAAAAAAAAAAAAAAAAAAAGAGCTGAGTAGATTAGGCAGGAAAACTAGGTGGAGAAGGAGGAAGGAGGGTAACAGCATCTGAGGCCACAGCACTGTCAAAAACTTGGAGATACAAGAGATTATGAGATTTAAGAAAAGACAAGTTCAGAATGGTAGAACACAGCGGTATGATAGGAAGGCTAGGGCCAAACGATAAAGAGTTTTGAGATGCTGAGGTATTTAATAAATCTGTTTTCTATAATAAATAAATTTGAAGAAAAAGAAAATTCAGAGGAAGAAAAGAGGAGAAAGCTATAGTTTAAAAGATAATTAAGAGACACACCAACCCAATATAATGCGTAGACCTCTTCTGGATTCTGATTAAACAAATTATTCAAAAAGGGAGAGGGGAATCAGGTACAGTGGTATACAGCTGTAGTCCTAGCTCCTCTGGAGGTTGAAGCAGGAGGATAGGTTGAGGCAGGAGGACTGCTTGAGGCTGCAGTATGCTATGTTCACACCTGTGAACAGCTAGTACACATTAGTCTGGGCAACATAGTGAGACCTTGTCCCTAAAAAAATTATAATTAAGAAAAATAGAAAAGTGGTGAGGAAGACGAGGAAGAGAATAATTGGACATGCATGTCTTTTTTTGTTTTTATTTTTTTTAATTCAAGACAGGGCATCACTATGTTGCCAGGCTGGTCTCAAACTCCTAGGGTTAAACAATCCTCCTGCCTCAGCCTTCTGACTAGCTCGGATTACAGACATATGCCACCATACCCAGTTGGAAATGCATCTCTTAATGAGATGGATGGGGTTTTCTTACTTTCAATTACTTCGTGTGTTTATTAATGACTATTACTTATTGCTGGAATGAGGGTACAACATAAATTCGAATCCCATTTTTCATTTTATAAATATAAATGCTAAGAAAACCTATTCAAATAAGTAAGTAGATAAGAATGAAATAAATTTTGTTATAGTAATGCCATTAAATTTTCTGAGTTAAATGCCAAAAAAATTACCAAAATCTATGATTTTTAAAAATTTTCTGGGAAATGGCATTTGACTTCACTATTCCTTTTTTTTTTTTGAGATGGAGTCCCGCTCTGCTGCCTAGGCTGGAGTGCAGCAGCACGATCTCGGCTCACTGCAACCTCTGTCTCCAGGTTCAAGCAATTCTCATGTCTCAGCCTCCCGAGTAGCTGGGATTACAGGCACGCACCACCATGCCCAACTAATTTTTGTATTTTTAGTAGAGACAGGGTTTCACCATGTTGGCCAGGCTGGTATTGAACTCCTGACCTCAAGTGATCTGCCCGCCTCAGCCTCCCAAAGTGCTGGGATTACAGGCATGAGTCATTGAAATTTTTCTTTTTTTTTTTTTATTTTTTTAATTTTTATTTATTTATTTTTAATTGAGACAAGGTCTGGCTCTAACGCCCAGGCTGGAGTGCAGTGGCACAATCTTGGCTTACTGCAACCTCTGCCTGGTGGGCTCAAGCCATCCTCCCGCCTCAGCCTCCCAAGTAGTTGGGACTACAGGTATGCACCACACACCAGGCTAATTTTTGTAGTTTTTGTAGAGATGGAGTTTCACCATGTTGCCCAGGCTGGTCTCGAATTCATGAGCTCAAGCAATCCACTCCTTTAGCCTCCCAAAGTGCTGGGATTACAGGCATGAGCCACCACTCCTGGCCCTATAAAAATTATTTTTAATGATTAGCTAAAACTTGATCAAGTCCTTCAATTTTGTTGAAAACTAATGAAATATGACTTATGAAAAGATGCTACCCAGTCATTGATATTACCGCCTTCTCACCAACATTCTGATTTGTCTCTCTAGTGGTGTGGAAGGCCTCGCACCACAATGTACTATTTAGGATGTCTCGCCAATGTGCCTTTCTTTGTAAAGTGGAAAGTAGAAAATATGAAAGATTAATTGTAGAATCTAGAAAGCCCCCTTAGAAATACCTACAGGCTTTCATTATTTTATTTCAGCCTCATTGCATACCCATTAACTCTAGCACTGACTGTGGTTATTTCATCCATCAAGTCCTATCTGTTTGGTCACCTGCAAGTTCCCTGAAAGCAAGATAAAGGTCTTAACCTCTTCTTAAAATCCTAGAACCTACATCTCAGTGTTAGGTGCAGGTAAGACTCCCAGCAAATGTTTACTGAATGAATATGTAAATATAAGCATATTTCATCATTATTCTTAGTCTTCTTTCTTGCTAGAAAAAAACATAATTTTGGGTTAACTAAGCTAGAAATCAGAAGAAACTAAAAAAAAAAAAAAATCAGAAGAAACTGGGAAAGAGAAAACTAAAATACATGAACCTTCAAATTTTATCACAATGAACTTTCGGTACATCCATCCTCATTTTCAAAGAACTAGAATAGAGGTCGGGTGCGGTGGCTCACACCTATAATCCCAGCACTCAGGGAGGCTGAAGCAGGCAGATCACCTGAGGTCAGGAGTTTGAGAGCAGCCTGGCCAACATGGTGAAACTCTGTCTCTGCTAAAAATACAACAATTAGTCAAGCGTGATGGTGGCAGACACCTGTAATCCCAGTTACTCGGGAGGCTGATGAAGGCGAATCGCTTGAACCCAGGAAGGGGAGGTTGCGGTGAGCCAAGATCACGCCATTGCACTCCAGCCCAGATGAGAGTAAGACTCCATCTAAAAAAAAAAAAAAAGATTCAGGGAACAAATTTTGTCAGATAAAAGGTGCTCATTTCACTTTCACTGGTTCAGATTACCTACAAAGATACCTTGGCAGACACAGTGGCTCATGTCTGTAATTCCAGCTACCAGGGAGGCTGAAGTGAGACGACTGCTTGAAACCCAGAGTTCAAGACCATCCTGGGCAACAGTGAGACCCAGTCCTTAACAACTTTTTTTCTTAATTAGCCGGGCACAGTGGTGAGCGCCTGTTGTCCTAGCTACTCAGGAGGCTGAAGCAGGAAGACTGCTTGAGCCTAGGAGTTCCAGGCTGTAAGTGAGCTACGATCATGCCACTGTACTCCAGCCTGGGCAACACAGTGAGACCCTATCTCTCAAAAAAAAAAAAAAAAAAAACAGGATCTCATTAGTAATTAAATGACACAATAAATGAGAGTATCTTAAAACCACAGAGCTCTGGAAAAAAATGTTAAATTATCTTCCTAACATTGACAGACTACTTACATGTGACTTTCCTTAGATGATAATCCAGAAACAGATTTTATTCCAGTGAATGTTAGTGATCTTCATTTTGTTAAGAAGCAAAATTTGCAGAGCGTAGTAAAATAGTTCTATCCATCAAGTCAAATATTGACAAATGATACTTCAGTTCTATATCTTTATAACTTAATGTTGTTGAACTTACTAAGGTATAAATGTTAGTTAATTCAATAATGACATCACAAAGAGAGATCTTATTTGTTTCAACTGAGGTCCCTGGGATCACGAAAGCCTATTTTCAATTTCATCATTCTTTAATTCACAAGTGGCTCACACATGTAACTCCAGCATTCTAGGAGGTCAAGATGGGAGGACTGTTTGAAGCCAGGAATCTGAGACCAGCCTGGGCAACATAATGAGACTCCATTTCTACAAAAAATTTAAAAATTACACCAGCATGGTGCCACATACCTATAATATCAGCTACTCAGGAGGCTGAGGCAGGAGGATCACTTGAGCCCAGGTAGTCAAGGCTGTAGTGAGCCATAAGCCTGAACGACAGAGTGAGACCCTGTTTCAAACAAAAACAAAAACAAAAAACAAAAAACACACCCACACAATTTATTGAAGTACTACGTATCCAGTACTATGTTAGAGATGGTATTTTGAATGTATCAAATGCCGTTTTACTTTTAAGTTTTTTTTCCATCCTTCTTTCCTTACAAAAATTCCCCACGTTCAACTGTAAAAAATCTCTATCAACCTTATTTATGGTATTAGATTCACATAATTCTGAATACTCTTACCAACCAATCAGAAAAGAAGAACTTTTCTTCTTCACTGAAGGAAGAAAGTTACATGTAAAGCCTGATGACACAAAAATCACGAAAATAAAAACAGAACTAATTACTAATGTTTGCAGCTCTACTATCTACTCCTACAACATGTAGCATTTAAAGAGTTTACATAAGAAAGCTCACACTAAAGTATGATTTTTCATTAGACACTGGAGTCAAATTTTCAGTTTCTAACTCTTCAACACCATTTATTCCAAGTACACTCATTTAAACTTTGGGTTTCAGTTTTACAGGTTTTTACATACCCTGACATCTATCAGTGCAAAAATACCCCCATCTACTGGCAAGAGGTGACGCTACAGGCTACTTTTGAAAGTGCCAGCATGCTACAGGGGAATTTATCGAGTCATAAAGACTTCATCCAAACAGCTCCCCCATCTACAACCCAACTCCCAAAATCCTGGGCCATCCAAACGATTCCCCAAAGCTCTTCTACTTCTTACCAAACACTGGGGAATGGAAGGAACAGAGAAGTACAGTTAATCGGTTAAATGTCTGCCATATTAAGATAAAAATTGTTTATAAAAATATATTTTTAAATATTTAAAATATTGAGGCCAGGTGCAGTGGCTCATGCCTGTAATCCCAGCACTTCGGGAGGCTGGAACGGGCATATCACTTAAGATCAGGAGTTTGAGAAAACAACCTGGCCAACATGGTGAAACCCTGTCTCTACTAAAAATACAAAAAATTAGCCAAGCATGGTGGTGCATGCCTGTAGTCCCAGCTACTGGGAAGGCTGAGGCGGGAGAATTGCTTAAACCAGAGTGGCAGAAGTTGCCGTGAGCTGAGATTGCACCACTGCACTCCAGCCTGAGTGACAGAGCGAGACTCCGTCTCAAAAATAAAATATTGAAAACATTTGATTAAAATACTGAAATATAAATACCTAATTATATTTCATTATATGAATACTTCATGATATGCTGATATTCCAAGGTATACAAGACATTTATGCCTTTTTTTTTTCTTGCCTAGCTAGGATTTCAATCCAAAATGCTTACTTTAAAAGACATGTATCATTTAAACAAATACATATTAATCATTATTAATGCTGTACCTGCTCTTATAAAATATAATTGGTTTTGACCAATTTCTTTAAAACAAAATCTGTGGTCAAAAATGACAAAGTATGTCTACAAAAAACTTTACACCTTTAACAGTATCTTTCATGTACATTCTTCCATCATATTGCTAAAATAAATAAGACTTGCCTTTTTTTTTTTAAGACCATGTCTAGCTATGTTGCCCAGGCTGGTCTTGAATTCCTGGGCTCAAGCGATCCTCCAGTCTCAGCCTTCTAGATAGCTGGGATTACAGGCACACACCGTCACACTTGGGTTTTTGTTTTTTGGGTTTTTTGGGGGTATTTTCACACCTGGTTTTAACACTGTCATTTTAAGCATGCATTTATAACTAAAGGGACAAGCACAGAGAAAATAAGTGATTTGTTTAGACGCAAAAAGCTTATACGTGGCATAACTAGGATATGAACCCACATTTTCTGCCTCCAATTCTATACTCTCTACAACATTCTGACTACCTCTCATAAAACTACCTGTCATAAAATGACCAGGTACGGTGGCTCATGCCTGTAATCCCAGCACTTTGGGAGGCCAAGGTGGGTGGATCACTTGAGGTCAGGAGTTCGTGACCAGCCTGACCAACATGGTGAAACCTCGTCTCTACTCAAAATAAAAAATTAGCTGGGTGGAGTGACAGGCCCCTATAATCCCAGCTACTGGGGAGACTGAGACAGGAGAACTGCTTGAACCCGGGAGGCTGAGGTTGCAGTGAGCAGAGATCACGCCACAGAACTCCAGCGTGGGCAATAGAGTGAGACTGTGTCTCAAAAAAAAAAAAAATTACTAAGTATATCTTACATAGAAAATAAGAGCTACATTATGGATTTCTGCTTTGTGACGGTGTCCAGGAATGCATGGTGGTTAAAAAAAAAAAAAAAAAAATCTGCTGACTGGGCGCGGTGGCTCTTGCTTGTAATCCCAGCACTTTGGGAGGCCAACATGAGCTGATCACCTGAGGTCAGGAGTTCAAGAACAGCCTGGCCAACATAGCGAAACCCCGTCCCTACTAAAAATACAAAAATTAGCTGGGCGTAGTGGTGGGCACCTGTAATCCCAGCTACTTGGGAGGGTGAAGCAGGAGAATCACTTGAACCTGGGAAGTGAAGCAGGAAAATCGCTTGAACCTGGGAAGTGGAGGTTGCAGTGAGCTGAGATCGTACCATTGCACTCCAGCCTGGGTGACAGAGCAAGGCTCTGTCTCAGAAATATATATATTTTTGTGTGTGTATATATATATACACACACACACATATGCTTACATTTCAATAAAATTAAGTTTCTTCCTTTCTTTTGCCTTGTAGAAAAAAAATATACACATAAAGCTGGGTGTGGTGGCTCACGCCTGTAATCCCAGCACTTTGGGAGGCTGAGGCAGGTGGATCATTTGAGGTCAGGAGTTCAAGACCAGCCTGGCCAACATGGTGAAACCCTATCTCTACTAAAAATATAAAAATTACATGGGCATGGTGGCATGTGCCTGTAGTCCCAGCTACTTGCGGGGCTGAGGCAGGAGAACTGCTTGAACCTGGGAGGTGGAGGTTGCAGTGAGCCAAGATCTTGCTACTGCATTCCAGCCTGGGCGACGGCAAGACTCCATCTCAAAAAAAAAAAAAAAAAAAAAAAAAAAGAAAGAAAAGAAAAGAAAAGAAAAGAAAAGAAAAGATACACAAATAAAATAATGCAAGTAAAAACAGGCCAGGTGCAGCAATGACTCAGGCCTGTAATCCCAGCACTTTGGAAGGCCAAGGCAGGGGATCACTTGAGGCCAGGAGTTCAAGACCAGCCTGGACAACACAGTGAGGCCCCATGTCTACAAAAAAATTTTAAAAATAAAAAAATTAGTTGGGCGCAGTGGTGCATGTTTACAGACCCAGCTATTCAGAATGCTGAGGCAGGAGGATCATCTGAGCCCAGTTCAAGATTGCAGTGAGCTCTGATTATGCCACTACACTGCAGGCTGGGTGACAGAGACCCTGTCACAAAAATACTAATACAAGCAAAAATGATAAATACTCATAACCCAACCCACACTAACACACCAATCACCTCCCTTCTTTTCTGTGGCCACATTTTAGATATGTTTATTCTTTATATCCTACCTTTTCCAAAAATGATTTGAGGGGACTGCTGGTAAACAGGTAAATTTTGTTAAGTCCTGGTTGTTGCAATCCTCTTTCATCACATCAGTAAGAGATGAAAAAGACTAATAATTAAGAAATGTAAGGTTCATAACAGAAATTCTGAAAGGAAAACTACAGGGCCCAATCTAGGCTTTTTCTGATTTCTTGTATCTCCATTCATGGTACCACATAATAAAAATAATATCTGTCACAGATCAAAATTGATAAATACTTATTGGTTGAACAAATTAAACAATGGCTCCAAAGTATTACAAGATCCTAAATCAAAGACTCAATTTGTTTGAAAGCTACTTTATTTTAAAGCTATAGTAATCAAGACAGCATAGTGTTAAAAATAAACTTAAAGGGTAGAATCATAAAGAAAACAGAAGAGAGTCCAGAAATAGAATTCTATGTATACTGTTAACTGACTGTTTGTTTGTTTTGAGACAGAGTCATGCTCTGTCGCCCAGGCTGGAGTGCAGTGGCGTGATCTCGGCTCACTGCAACCTCCACATCCCGGGTTCAAGTGATTCTCTTGCCTCAGTCTCTCGAGTAGCTGGGATTACAGGCGACTGCCACATACCTGGCTAATTTTTTATTTTTAGTAGAGACGAGGTTTCACCATGTTGGCCCGGCTGGTCTAGAACTCCTGACCTCATGTGATCCTCCTGCCTCGGCTTCCCAAAGAATAGGCATGAGCGACTGCACCTGGCCTGTCAACTGATTTTCTACCAAGGTGCTAAGACAATTCAATGGAGGAAACAAAAGTATTTTCAACAAATAGTGCTACAAAAATGGAATATCCATATGAAAATCATGACCCTTACTTTTCACAGCATATTAAAAAATTAACTTGAAAATAAGTTTAAATGTATGAGTTAAAATTATAAATAATGCGGAAGAAAACACAGTTCTAAAATCTTTAGAACTCTGGGTTAGAAAAAGACTTAGGACTCAAAAAACATGAACCACAAAAGAAAAAAATTGATAAACAGGTTTCATCAGCATTCAAAACTTCTTCTCTTTGGGACATCTTTTAGGGGAGCAGGGGGAGCAATGGTCTAGGAGAAAATATTGCAAAGTATACATCTCATAAAAGGCTTACAACCAGAATTAAATAATTCTCAAAACTCAACAAGAAAACAATCCAATTTTAAAACATGAACAAAAGATTTGGATATTCACCCACGATTACATGGACAATAAATAAGTTAATTAAAATATGCTTAAAACTGTAGGTTATAAAGGAAGTAAAAATTAAAGTACAATGAAATATCTGTACCTACCAATTAGAATGGCTAAAATCAAAGACAGACAATACCAAGTGCTGACTAGGATGGGGTACTACTAAAACTCATACAAAGCTGGTTGGGGAACTACTGAAACTTATACAATGCTGGTAGAAATGCAAAATGGTACAACTTTGAAAAAAAAAATTTTTTTTTTTTTTTTTTTTGAGACAGGGTCACCCACGCTAGAATGCAGTGGTGTGAGCACAGGTCACTGCAGCCTTAACTTCCCAGGCCCAATCAGTCCTCCATCAGCTTCTCGGGTAGCTGATACTACAGGCACAGGCCACCACACCTGACCAATTTCTATATTTTTTGTAGAGACAGAGTTCTGCCATGTTGCCCAGGCTGGTCTCAAACTCCTGGGCTCAAGCAATCTGCCCAGAATTTTTAAAAGTTAAAATGCATACTTTCCGTATGATGCAACAATTCCACTCATTTACCCAAGGGCAAGAAAAACATGTTCACAAAGAGCCATGTACTCAAATGTTTATTAGTAATGGCCAAAAACTGGAAACAACAAATGTCTGCAGATATTTACAAACGGATAAACAAATTGATGTACAATGCAATATTCCTTAGGAATGAAAAGGAATGAAGTACTGATATTCAGCATGGATGGATCTCAAAAGCATCATGCTAAAAGAAGCCTCACCCAAAAGACTGCAGACAGTACGATTCCATTTACACAAAATCCTAGAAAAGGCAAAATTATAGTGACCGAAAACAGATCAGTGGTTGACAAGTTCCGGGTACTGAAGAAGACAACTGGAGATGAAGAGGTAAGAGAAAATTTTTGGGAAGAAATGGAAAGAGCACTGCATGATTGCAATCATGCATGCGGTAATTCCTCCCTAAAAATGAATCATCAAGGTTTATTTAAAAATTTAAACTTTATGTCTGCTATCAATTTTCGTGTAAAACCAAACCAAACTGCCAATCAAACTTAAGATTATCTTTTGACACATTTTAACATAATATCAAATGTGGTTTTAAAAAAAGGTAGTCAACGCCATCAGAAGCTATTCTGAAACAGTTGGTCTGAAACTAATCTTATCCAGAAGATTGCTCATATTTAAAAAAATTTTAATGAAATAAAATTGCTCACTTTCTTCAACTACTTATATGTTAGATAGAAATCCAAGAGAAAAGAAAAATTTTAAGTGTTAACATTCAACTGTAACAAGTACCAAACACTGATACCTAAAAAACTAGCCATCGGCTGGGCGCGGTGGCTCATGCCTGTAATCCCAGCACTTTGGGACGCCGAGGCAGGCGGGTCACCTAAGGTCAGGAGTTCGAGACCAGCCTGACCAACATGGAGAAACCCTGTCTCTACTAAAAATACAAAATTAGCTGGGTGTAGTGGCACATGTCTGTAATCCCAGGTGCTCGGGAGGCTGAGGCAGGAGAATCGCTTGAACCCAGGAGGTGGAGGTTACAGTGAGCCGAGATGGTGCCATTGCACTCCAGCCTAGGCAACAAAAGCAAAACTCAGTATCAAAAAATAATAATAATAAATTAATAAATATAGAGATGAGGTCTCACTATGTTGCCCTGGCTGGTCTCGAACTCCTGGGCTCAAGTGATTCTCCCACCCTGGCCTCCCAAAATGCTGGAATAACAGGCATGAGCCACCACGCCCAGCCATAATTGTTCTAATCAAGCAAAAATACATATAACTGCATTCCTAAATACAAGCAATAACAAGGATTAGAAAACACAATGTAAATCACACAAATATAAATTATCTGAAATTAAATTCAAACACAGGAAGAAAATTATAAAACTATCCTGAGCAATATGGGCCAAAGCTTAAATAAATGTAAAAACATAGCATGCTCCTGGGTGAGAAAACTACACAAACTTAGATATCTCTTTTTCCCAAAGTATAGCAATTCTAATGATAATCCCCATGAAATGTCTTTTTTTTTGAGAGACAGTTTCACTGTCGCCCAGGCTGGAGCGTAGTGGCATGCTCTCGCCTGCAACCTCCACCTCCTGGGTTCAAGCGATTCTCATGACTCAGCCCCCCCAGTAGCTGGGATTACAAATATGTGCCACCACGCCCAACTAATTTTTGTATTATTAGTAGAGACAGGGTTTCACCATGTTGGCCAGGCTGGTCTTGAACTCCTGACCTCAGATGATCCACCTTCCTCAGCCTCCCCAAAGTCCAAGGATTACAAGCGTGAGCCACCACGCCTGGCTCCAATGAAATTTCTTATTAAGCTTAACAAGTTTAATATTTATGTGGAAGAAAAAATAAAAATAGCAAAAAAAAAAAAAAAAAAAAAAAAAAACTGGGAGGCCAAGGCAGGCAGATCACTTGAGGTCAGGAGTTTGAGACCAATCTGATCAACATGGTGTAAGTCTGTCTCCACCCAAAAAAAAACCCAAAAAAAATTTAGCTGGGAGTGGTGGCATACACCTGTAATCCCAGCTACTAGGGAGGTTAAGGCAAGAGAATCACTTGGACCCAGGGGTCAGAGGCTCCAGTTAGCCAAGATCACACCAATATGCTCTAGGCTGAGTGACAGAACAAGATTCCATCTCTTAAAAAAACTGGCCTAGTGAGAATATTAAACGAAATTATAAAGCTACAATAATGAAAACAGTATGGCACTGAACAAGAGCTATATCTGACAATCATAATTAACATAACTGAAAAGATACTACATCACTGTGGTAAGGAAGAATTGGTTAATAAATAATGACAAGATGGCGAAATAGCAATTGAAGGGGAAATAGTTTATTAAACCATTTTTAAAAAACATTAAATATAAAGTACTTATTTATCAAACTTCTTGAAAAATAAGGCCTTCCAAGTATACAACAGGAAAAACAAAACAAAAGTTGGACAGATTTTGAATCCTAAGATAACACATTTCTACATATCCAAACAATGACCAAAATTAAAAGACAAATAATTCACCATGGAAATGTTTGCAGCAAATATGACAACAGATTAATATATTTGTAAGTCTCAGGTAGATCAATAAGAAAAGCACTAAGGCTCTAACATAACTAAGACAAGGCCAAACAAGTCAATGAAAATAAATATGATTAGTAAATAGGAAAATATTCTGCTTCATGAATGTTTAAATGGCACATGCCATAAAATTAGCAAAAAATTTAAAACGCAATTAGCTAATGCTTATAACAGAATAGTAAAAAGGGACATCTTTATTTACTGCTGCTCTAAATAGGCCCAACTCTTTTAAGAAGCAGTCTGAAGGAAAAATTAAACACGAAACCTTAAAAATATCCACACACTTGACCTCAGTAATACTATTTTTATGGAAGCATCCTAAAAAAAAAAAAAATCCTTTTAAAAAAATCAAAGTTACCTACACCAAGATGTTTACAGTAATTATTTGTAATTAAAAATATGGAAATAAATGTTCAAACAAGAAAAAAATCTGAACGACTGTTGCTGTTGAATCTTCTTAACCAGTTATCCTAAAACCAGTCTTCACGGCTCCCATTCCAGTCCAGCCTCCATACTGCTCCCAGATTGTGTCTAAACAGCATATATATCAAAGCTTAAAATCCTGCAATGGTTCCCACCACCTTAAAAAAAATAAACATCTTGGCAAACTACAATAAGGTCCTAACTAGGTTGGTCCCTGTCTAGAGCCTCACCTCTTGCCACTCACACCCAATGCATTAGCCATAAAGAACACATGCAGAACTATTCTGAACTCTTTATAAGCTCTCCAGCATTCATTAAATAAAATGCCAAAAAGGTCTTAATCCATGCTCACACAAGGATCCTAACTTCATGGCACTTAAGGCATAGGAACAATAAACGCCCATCAGTGGGTTAGGTCTGATACTAGAAGAAGAGTTTCTTAGAGTCACAGAGGACAGTTCAACTCAGGTAAGGGAAGGTTCTAGGGATAACAGTAATCTTTGAGTTGAGCCTTAAAAGATGGGCAAGTATTGCTAGGGGCAAGGGCGATTCCAAGTGAACAGAATGTGTCAATTTTATTTTTCCACACAAATTCTAATAAACTTGTAATAAGCTTTCTAGACAACTTTGGTTGTGACATGTACTTCTCCAACTTTCAGTTTCTCCTACTACTTAGAGCTACTATGAAAATTAAAAGTGGTAATAGATATGAACTTAACACAGCATCTGGCACTTAAACTTTCAATACATGTCAACCACACAGAAACATGTACAATGCTGATTACAATGGTGTATTTCAAGGGTTCAGCATTCTTAGACAAAGAAAGTATCAGTAAACAAAAGTGAAGACAAAGAGAAAAACTAGTAAGAACAAAGTTAAACAAACGACCTATCACCATTTAGCCAGGGTGAAATACTTCTCTCTACAAGCCCTAATGAGATCCTCACGTTACATATTACAACAAAACAATAATTTATATTCATTTTATATTGAATCATGAATAAAACATTAAGTTCTACTAAGTATGGTCTATTTGAAAAGAGGAGGACATACTACATCTTTAAGACTCTCACCAAAAAAGGCTAAAATAGGCCGGGCGTGGTGGCTCAAGCCTGTAATCCCAGCACTTTGGGAGGCCATCCTGGCTAACACAGTGAAACCCCGTCTCTACTAAAAAAAAAAAATACAAAAAACTAGCCGGGCGAGGGGGCGGGCGCCTGTAGTCCCAGCTACTTGGAAGGCTGAGGCAGAAGAATGGCGTAAACCCGGGAGGCGGAGCTTGCAGTGAGCTGAGATCCGGCCACTGCACTCCAGCCTGGGCAACAGAGCGAGACTCCCTCTCAACAACAACAACAAAAAAGGCTTAAAATAGGCCAGGCATGGTGGCTCACACCTGTAATCCCAGCCAGTTGGGAAGCCAAGGTGGGAAAATCACCAGAGCTGGGTGGTCAAGGCTGCAGTGAGCCAGGATCGCTCACCACACGCTGTTGCCACTCCACTCCAGCATGGGCAACAGAATGAGACTCTGCCTCAAAAAAAAAAGAAAAGGTGAAAATAAAAATCTTGTATGCCTAAGTATGACCCTTCATTAATCTTTAAAACTAAGTTATGTTAAATGAGATGTCAGTATGTTATGATAGTAATAGCTCAACCAACAAGAAAAAAGTGAAAGTGATGACTAAAATACACAGATTTTATTACGAATACCAAACTACAAAAAGGACCTTAGCATGTTCTACTGCCTGCCTGAAGAGGGTTAGACTAGAAGACAGAATTTAAGAGAAAAGGAAGGAGCTGAACTACATGGGCTCCCTCCTCAGAAACCAAGAAAATAAAATGAATTGGGGACATTCAAATCACTAACACCTGTAGTATATAAAAGTCATCATGGGCCGGGTGCAGTGCCTCACGCCTGTAATCCCAGCACTTTGGAAGGCCAAGACGGGTGGATCACCTGAGGTCAGGCATTTGAGACCAGCCTGGCCAACGTCGCAAAACCCTGTCTCTACTAAAACTACAAAAAAAATTAGCCGGGTGCGGTGGTGGGCGCCTGTAATCCCAGCTACTCGGGAGGCTGCGGCAGGATAATCATTTGAACCCAGGAGGTGGAGGTTGCAGTGAGCCGAGATCGAGCCACTGAACTCCAGTCAAGAGTGAAACTCCATCTCAAAAAATATGGTCATGGTGTATAGGCATCATGGTGTACAGGCACACTTAAAAACTTGTGAAACAGAACAAAGCTATAATTTTTAAAGCCTTGAATCGATCAAATATGTAGTGAAACAGGATTAAGATGCTAGCATATCTAAAGGGAAATTTTTAAAGTTAAATTTCCTTACATTATAGACAAGATTAACCTCCTTATTGCCAAGGACTTTGAAATTAATAACATGAGAAGCAGCATACAAAAACATTAAATGCATAAAAAGGTCTGAAATAAATGTTCTGGAGGAGTAATGTTATTCTACTTCTCCATACCCAAGAATTTAAAATACTAGAAATTACACTAAACTGCTTTTTCTAGCCTTTGGTTTTCAGAAACAATAATGGTGTAAAAAATTATCCCAAAGTTTTTACTGTAAAGAATATTTTTCTATCCAAACCATTGTAAGAAAAGCCTGTATCAGATAGTCATATAAGTATGATACAGAAATTATACATTTTGTAATAAATTTGTTATAGAAATAGTAGTTGAAGTTGACAGTGTTACCATACAGCCCATTTCAATGATCGTATGTTAATGTGTCATAAAGAACAGAAGTAGCTTGATGGATGAAATCGGATTCTAACCCCCAGTTGCCTGAGGAATCTAAAATTTGGGATCAAATTATTAAATTAGCCCCACCTTCTTAGCATTGACAAATACCAAACAGTTCACTGATTGTGGTTTTAAGAATAATATGTGGAAAGGTCTAATATCAATTGTGGGCAGAGATCTCATGGTTCAAATATTTCCTCTTGTTCAGAAAGAGAGTGTATGAGTGAGTGTGTGAGTGTGTGTATGTGTGAGTGTATGTGAGTGTGTGCGCGCGTCACCATGTAAGAAATGTTTATACCTTTCAGTAAAGGGGCAATTCCACAATAAGGTTATTATCAACTAACTAAAGTTTATACAACATCTTGAAATCAAAGGTACTCTATAAATTTAAAATACTAATATGGTATTAACTTAAAGCAAAGAATAATAATTTTAAAACACCTTATAGCCCAAGGGTATTGTAAACCAAATATAAATTCACTGTGAGATCTGTCTTTTTTTAAGTGATTTTTTTTCCTCTATTAGGGAACCCAGATCTAAATGAACTGTTAAACACTTAGTCTAAAGGTACGCCAAACATTTCTTAAGGTCTTAACAAAGAATCAACTTTTTTTTTAAACAAAATGAGGCCTAGGTTAAATATTTTATTTGGCTTCTCAAGATGGACTGAGAAGTTGGGCACCAGCTCCAGACCAATTCCTGGACGCACATCAAACACAGCCCCGTCATTTATCCAGTCAGTCAAAACAATCTTTTCCATCTAACCCTTTAATGTTTATGTCCTAAAAAGCTGCTAATTGAATCCAGCTCTTGAGATCTATTTGCTAAAATCTATACCATCTAATTTGTAAATGATGAACAAAAATGGAAAAAAAAAAATGTTAACTTTCCTGGCAAAACAGAAGAGACTCCACTGTAACCAAAGAAGGAAGGACAATGTTTTTAATATTTGTCAAATTTTGAGAGAAAACGATTCAGAGACAAACAGTTGTAAGAAACTCAGAGTACCTCAAACTGTTTTTACTATTAAGAGGACACAGGGTATTTAAAACTCCTCAGAAAAACCTGAAACAAAATCACTATAAATGTAGTTCAATATTCCCTCTTCCCCTAAAATATAAGCATAATCTTTCCTCTTAACAAACTTTAATTATAAATTTTTATAACGTATCATAGGTAGTACGGAAACCACAGATAAACACTTTAAGATCTACTGAGTCATACTAAAAACCTCAACTAACTTTATTTGAAGAAAATCAAAATCCCTATTTTTTCCCTCATCTATATAGCCCAGAGGAAAGTAAATGGAAACAGCCAATTTCTGATGCTTTCTGCACACCTGGGATCACATGTTCTTTCCACGATCACTGACTCCAGATAGCAACAGCAACAGATAAACTCGAAAGCAACAAAGATCCCCTATAAAGGTTTCCATTGTCTCCTCCCAATATAAGGACACTGAATGGGGGGGAGCGGGGGAGAAGGGAGAATACAAGTATCCTGCAATCCAGGTTTTCCATTAAGAACCACTCAGTTAATGATTCCTTGCAATTTTCCCTAGGGAAAGGAAAACTGTCATGAAGGTAATATATTATTTAAATTGCAGCCAACATACATTCAAGCTAAATTCTCAAATACCAAATTCACTGCAAGTTTTCACCCAGCAAGTTCAGCCAGTGGACTGAGATGTGACACACAAGCATTCAACTACAAAATTAGTCCAAATAAATCTCAAAGTCTAGTGTGGGCAAACATAATTACAGTTTATTCGTACACGTGCACGCACACACAAATCCTCTACGGAAAATTATCTTTCTCACCACTCACCCGAATATAAACGTGGACAATTTATCAGGGGTAAATGGTGAAGGTAGAATAACGACGTGATTTCAATTCCTTTTCAAACCAAATACAAGTGCTCCTAAAATGGGGGTGGCATGTCCATGTAAGAATACCAAAAATGGCACTGTAAGTAAAACGTACCTGTAATATTAAAGATTTCATGCACCTGGAATCATAAACACTTTGTAAGTGTAGTCTTCTATCTGACAACCCCTCCGGACATTCTTTTCCATTTAGAAAAAGGAAGGGGCAGGGTGGGGAGAGTAACAGAAAGTTTGCTCTAAAGTTTGTATGAGGACATACTTAGAAATGTACCCCCTCCCTCCCCCCAAAAAAGTGTGTTTTTAAAGCAGGTCGGGAGTTAGAAGTGAGACACGAGTTCTGCGGCCTACAAGGAACAACCCCAAACATGCCACCCTACAATCAGACACTTCCAAACCACAGTGTACAATGAGCCCGAGCCGTCGAATCAGACAGGCACACCGGAAAAGTCAACCTGTCTCCTCTCCTCAGAGAGACGTGAGTTCAAGGTGTGTGGCCCCGGCAGCGGTGGCCGGCGGCGGGGAGTAAAGGTTTTTCATGCGGGCATAAGTGGGTGTGCAAGGTAACAACCCGGGAACACACACGCACACCCTCCCGTTAAGCGCTCCATCTTTAAGGAGTGTTTACTGCGCGCAGCCAGCAACCGGATTCAATAATCCTCGCCACGGGAGCTCTTCATCCCCTTCACGATCCCACCTGGGCGGTAGCCCAGGGGCTGCTCCCCGAGACCCGGGAGGCAGCGTCGGGCTCCTTGACCAAGACTTTCCGACCTGAAATCCGCCTGCGATGCGAACCGGTGTATCCTCCCCTCCACAAAAGACCACCCCCACCCCCCGCCCCGAGTCATCCTCGGCTTTTTAAAGAATGTCCAAGCCGGAGCAAGTGGTTTTCCAATTACTCTCCCTGAACTAGGCCTTCCCACTCCTCCGACCCCCAACTCACCATTGATCGCGACCCTGGCCCTTCCTAAGGCCACAGGCACCCCCCGCCAGCTCGCCCACCCCGCGGCTGCCCAGCCCGGCCCGCCGCCCCTCCTCACCTGTCAGGCGCAGCTTGACGGGCCCGTTCCTCCGGCCTCCGGGGTTAGACATGTCCCCGGCGGCGGGGGCGGCGGGCGGGACGGGGACGGGGGCGACGGCGAGGCGCGGCGGAGTCACCACAGCGGCCGGGGCTGGGGCCCGAGCAGCCGGCGCCGCGGCCGCCACGGCCGGAGGGTCCCGGATGTGCCAAGCGTCGTCGCCATGAGCCGCGGAGGGAGCGGGACGCCGAGCTCCCCCCTCCTCCCACTTCTCCTTCCTCGGCCCGGGCCGCACAACAAAGCGGCAGCCGCGGCCGCCCGCGCCGCCTCCGCCCGCACCCCCGCCGCCTCCTCGCGGGCGCAGCGGCCTTTCCTTCCTCTCGTCTCGGCGAGGCCCAGTAGCCGACGGGGCTGGTCGGCTGAGGCGGGCGGTGCTCGGCGACGCCGGAGCAGGACTCTGGGCTCGGCCGCTTCCTCCTCCACCCGCCCTCTTGTCTGAGGGACCCGGGACCTCGGGCCGCCGCCGCCACTCGTCTGCTCCGGGGGGCGGGGAGGAGACGGGAGGCGGGGCCGGCAGGCGGGGCGGGGCCAGCGGGGCGGGGGGCGGGGCCAGGGCGGGGTCGGCGGGCGCGCGCAGGGTGCCCCGGGCGGGCACCGGCTGTCAGAAAGGGTGCGAGTTGCCACGGAGGGTCCCACGAGGAACACGGGGAGGGAGCAGGCAGGGAGCAAAGTGGCGGCGGGCGCGGCAGCTCTGTGACACCTGGAGGAATTTAGTGTCCGGTCCACTTAAGGGAGAGCTTTTGTCCCAACAGGGCCGACTGCATTTATTAGACGCCCACTGCGTGCAGGGCGCTCCTAGAGACTGGGGCGAGGAAGGTTAGAACCGAGTCCGCTGCCTCCCGGGAACTTAGCGTCTTTCGGACGAGGGAAGAGACCGCATTCCCACGCCGATGGTTTCAGCAAAACCCCAGGAGTGCTCCGCTCCTAGTCTTGTAGTTGACACCTCCATCCGGAACTCACCTGGTGGAGGAGATAGGGTTACCTGCCGACTCCCGCTCTTTTCAGGTGCAGCCAAGGATAGGGAGATGATACGTCTTAAAGGATTAACAAGGTAAACCTTGGAGAGTAATGTGTGAAGAGTTGTTAATACACTACTGTATTTCGTTATCTCAGGAGGAGAAATAAATTTTTTTTTAAAAATGTGTGCCTTATCCTTTGACCTTGTAACTGTACTGCTAGAAATATTTTTTCTTTTTTTGGACAGGGTCTCCCTCTGTCATCCAGGCTGGACTACAGTGATGCGATCACGGCTCCCCGCAGTCTCAACTTCCCGGGTTCAGGTGATCCTCCCACCTGAGCCTCTGGACTAGCTGGGACCAAAAGTGTGCACCGCTACGCCCCACTAATTTTTGTATTTTTAGTAGAGACATGTTTAGTAGAGACATTTAGGTTTTCCCATGTTGCCCAGGCTGGTCACGAACTCCTGACGTCAAGCGATCCGCCCGCCTCGGCCTCCCAAAGTGCTGGGATTACAGACCTGAGCCACCTCACTGGCCCTATTCTTGACAAATAATCGTACAGAAGATGTTCTTTGTTATATTCCATTAATACCAAAAGGGGAATGAGGGAACAGCATAATGGTCCAGCAACCGCATGATTTTTTATGCAGCCATATAACTATTTTTATGAAGATCATATACTATGGAAGAATGTATATGTAATGCAAAGTTTAAAAGCAGAATAGAAGTTGTATGCATATACATGTGAAAGTATCTAGCACAATGTAAACTACTGACAACAGCGTGGGGGATTTTTTATGTGATTCCTTAGTTTTGCTTTAGGCTATTATAACATTAATGCAATTTTAAATGTTTTGGATTAATATATTTTAATCCTTATTCCATGCCGGTTATTTCTTTTTGTTTTTTTTTTTTTTTTTTTTTTGAGACGGAGTCTTGCTCTGTCGCCCAGGCTGGAGTGCTGTGGCCGGATCTCAGCTCACTGCAAGCTCCGCCTCCCGGGTTCCCGCCATTCTCCTGCCTCAGCCTCCCGAGTAGCTGGGACTACAGGCGCCCGCCACCTCGCCCGGCTAGTTTTTTTTTGTATTTTTTAGTAGAGACGGGGTTTCACCGTGTTAGCCAGGATGGTCTCGATCTCCTGACCTCGTGATCCGCCCGTCTCGGCCTCCCAAAGTGCTGGGATTACAGGCTTGAGCCACCGCGCCCGGCCCGGTTATTTCTTTTAATGCATCAGTGAAGTCACTTCTCCAGATAGTTACCTCTAAGAGCATTTCATCAGTTTGGATACAGATATACAATTAAAAGTAATCCAAAAAAGTATATGAAGTTCTAGATATCACACTAAAAATACCACAGATAGACGGGTCACAGTGGCTCACGCCTGTAATTCCAACACTTTGGGAGGCCCAGGAGGGCGGATCATTTGAGGTCAGGAGTTCGAGACCAGCCTGGCCAACATGGTGAAACCCTGTCTGTACTAAAAAATATATATATATAAAATTAGCCAGGCGTGGTGGTGCATGCCTGTGGTCTCAGCAATTAGGAAGTCTGAGGCACAAGAATCGCTTGAACATGGGAGGTTGCAGTGAGCCGAGATCACACCACTGCACTTCAGCCTGGGTGACAGAGCGAGACTCCATATCAAAAATAAATACATAAATAAATAAAAATAAAAATACCAGAGATAGTGCCAGCAAATCATTCAACAAATATTAAGTGGTCATTTTGTGCAAAGCAATGAACAAGGTCCTTTAGAAATGCTTCCTTGTACTACAAACATATAGAAATCAACGTGAACAATAGCTGCTACCACAATTTAAGAGGCCAGTGACAAAAAACTTAGCAAACTGATGTACACATTCACATTTGCCTTATTTTTATGGCACACGCTTTGTTCCCAACCACCCAACGAACATAATTTGTAGCCTTGTATTAGGTAATAGAAGTTAGGATTTCAGAATGTGATGGGAGACCTGGGGAAGACTGCTTGTTTTGAAGTTGAAAGCAGTACATTCAAATATGTGACAGCATAGAAAAATGTGTATAGGGTTAATGTGCAGAGGTTTGTATTTAAGCTTTCCTGTATGGTTAAATCCTGTTGTTTACAACAAATATTCAGATAACAATAACACTGTAAAATCATTCAAGGCCTGGGCATGGTGACTCATGCCTGTAATCCTAGCACTTTGGGAGGCCAAGGCAGAGGAGTCACTTGAGCCCAGGAGTTTGAAACCAGCCAGGGCAATATGGCAACACCCCACATCTACAAAAATTAGCCAGGAGTGGTGGCATGCACCTATAGGCCCAGCTACTTGGAAGGCTGAGATAGGAGGATCACCTGAGTCCACGGAGGTCAAGGTTGCAGTGAGCTGTGATCACGCCACTGTTTTCCAGTGCCACTGCATTCCACCCTGGGCAGCAGACTGAGACTATCACAAAAATACAAAGAAAATCAATATACTGATAATGATTTTTTTAAGCAGGTACATGGATGTTCATTTTATTGTTTTCCTTGCCATGTTAAACATTGACATTGACTGTAAACATTTATTTTTTTAAAAGTAAACGTTTAAAATGAAGTAAAATAACTGAAAAAATAAAACGGAATAGGGGCTGAGCATGCTGGCTAACGCCTATAATCCCCACACTTTGGGACACCAAGGTGGGAGGATCACTGGAGCTCAGGAGGTCGAGACTGCAATGAGCCATGATTATGCCATTGCACTCCAGCCTGGGCAACAGAGTAAGACCCTACCTCAAAAAAACAAACACACACAAAAACAGAATACTCCTAATAGGAAAGTCATTTTGAAGGCCTCTCTTAAGTGAGTGGCCTTATCTAGTCCAGGCTCAGATTTCAGAGATGACTGGGTTAGAAAGCTTTAAAAAAAAGAAAAAAAAAGTTTATGTGTTTCTGTTCCCTTGGGGATATGTTTATGTCCCCAAAGGGGTATATATGTAAGTTATAATGACAACATGTAGGGAATCACCAAATTAATAGATGGAACTTGGGAAAGATAAGGCAGAACATTAAGGGATGGGAATCTTATGTAAAATCAGTTATATACATTCAGGTATAAAAGTATTTGAGGAAAATAGCACTGGACATGAAAACAGGACTTTTTTTTTTAGACGGAGTCTCACTCTGTTGCCCAGGCTGGAGTGCAGTGGTGCAATCTTGGCTCACTGCAACCTCCGCCCCCTGGGTTCAAGTGATTCCTGCCTCAGCCTTCTGAGTAGCTGAGATTACAGGCAGCCACCACCATACCTGGCTAATTTTTGTATTATTATTATTTTTTTTTTTTAGTAGAGATGGGGGTTTCACCATGTTGGTCAGGCTGGTCTCGAACTCCTGAGCTTGTGATCCACCCGCCTCAGCCTCCCAAAGTGGTGGGATTACAGGCATGAGCCACCATGCCCAGCAGTACCATTCTTTACACATCAAAGTATTACTATGAGATTCATTCAACCACCATTTTATGTTATGTTATGTTATGTTATGTTATGTTATGTTATGTTATGTTATTTTTTTGAGTTGGAGTCTCACTCTGTCACCCAGGCTGGAGTGCAGTGGTGCGATCTTGTCTCACTGCAACCTCTTCCTTCCAAGTTCACGTGATTCTCCTGCCTCAGCCTCTCGAGTAGCTGGGAGTATAGGCACCCACCACTACCCCCAGCTAATGTTTGTATTTTTAGTAGAGGCGAGGTTTCACCACGTTAGCCAGGCTGGTCTCAAACTCTTGACCTCACGTGATCCGCCCGCTTAGGCCTCCCAAAGTGCTAGGATAACAGACGTGAGCCACCATGCCCGGCCCTATTCTTGAAAAATAAATAATAGTACAGAAGATGTTCTTTGCTAAATTCCATTAATAACAAAAAAGAAATGAGGGAACAGCATAATGATCCATAAACTGCATGGTTTTTTGGGTTTGTTGTTGTTGTTTGTTTTTTGAAATGGCGTCTCCCTCTGTTGCCAGGCTGGAGTGCAGTGGCGTGTTCTCGGCTCACTGCAACCTCCGCCTCCCAGGTTCAAGTGATTCTCCTGCCTCAGCCTCTAAGCAGCTGGGACTACAGGCGCGTGCCACAAAGCCCAGCTAATTTTTTATATTTTTAGTAGAGGCAGGGTTTCACCATGTTGGCCAAGATGGTCTCAGTCTCTTGACCTCATGACCCGCCCGCCTCGGCCTCCCAAAGTGCTGGGATTACAGGCATGAGCCCCTGCACCCGGCCAACTGCATAGTTTTTTATGCAGCCATTTAACCAACAATTTTTATGAGGATCATATAATATGAAAGAATTTATATGTAATGCAAAGTTTAAAAACAGAAGAAAAATTGTGTGCATATTCATGCAAAAGTATGTAGCACAATGTAAACTACTAAGGAAAATAGTGTGAGAATTTTTTTATGTGATTTATTAGTTTTGCTTTAGTTTGTTAAAACATTAATGCAATTTTACATGTTTTGGATTAATATACTTTAATCCTTATTTCGTGCCAGTCACTGCTTTTACATCAGTGAAGTCGCTTCTCAGGATAGTTACCTCCAAGAGCATTTCATCAGTCTGGATACAACCTTACAATTAAAGTGATCCAAAAAATATATGAAGTTCTTGACACCATACTAAAAATACCAGATAGGCCAGGCACGGTGGCTCCTACCTGTAATTCCAGCACTTTTGGGAGGCTGAGGCGGGTGGATCATTTGAGGTCAGAGTTCGAGACCAGCCTGACCAACATGGTGAAACCATGTCTGTACTAAAAAATATATAAAAAAGTTAGCCAGGCGTGGTGGCGCATGCCTGTATCCCCAGCTACTCAGGAGGCTGAGGCAGGAGAATCTCTTGAACCCAGGAGGTAGAGGTTGAATGAGCCAAGATGGCGCCACTGCACTCCAGCCTGGGTGACAGAGTGAGACTCCATATCAAAAATAAATACATAAATAAATAAAAATTAAAACACCAGAGATAGTGCCAGCAATTCATTCAACAAATATTAAGTGGCTATTTTGTGCAAAGCAATGAACAAGGTCCTTTAGAAATGCTTCCTTGTACTAGAAATATATACGATATGAACAATATCAATATCAGTGTAATATATCAATGTGAACAATAGCTGCTACCACAATTTAAGAGGCCAGACAGTGGCAAAAAACTTAGCAAACTGATGTACACATTCACATTTACCTTATTTTTATGGGACACTCTTTGTTCTCAACCACCCAACGAACATAATTTGTAGCCTTTTATTAGGTAATAGAAGTTAGGATTTCAGAACATGATGGGAGACCTGGGGGAGACTGCTTCTTTTTTTTTTTTTTTTCAGACGGAGTCTTGCTCTGTTTCCCAGACTGGAGTGCAGTGGTGAAATCTCAGCTGACTATAACCTCCACCTTCCGGGTTCAAGCAATTCCCTGCCTTAGCCTCCCAAGTAGCTGGGATTACAGGCATCTACCACCATGCCCAACTAATTTTTGTATTTTTAGTAGAGACAGGGTTTCACCATCTTGGCCAGGCTGGTCTTGAACTCCTGACCTCATGATCCACCTGCCTCGTTCTCCCAAAGTGCTAGGATTACAGGCGTGAGCCAGCGCACCCAGACAGAGATTGCTTGTTTGGAAGTTTAAAGCAGTGCATTAAAAAATGTCAGTGACAGCATAGAAAAATGTATATAGGGTTAACATGCAGATGTTTGTATTTAGGCTTTCCTGTGAGTTTAAATCCTGTTGTTTAAAACAAATATTCAGATAAGAATAACACTGTAAAACCATTCAAGGCCTGGGCATGGTGACTCATCCTAGCACTTTGGGAGGCTGAGGCAGAGGAATCACTTGAGCCCAGGAGTTTGAAACCTGCCTGGGCAACATGGCAAAACCCCTATCTACAAAAAATTAGCCAGGAGTGGTGGCATGCACCTATAGGCCCAGCTACTCAGAAAGCTGAGATAGGAGGATCACCTGAGCCCACGGAGGTCAAGGTTTCAGTGAGCCGTGATCACGCCACTGCATTCCAATGCCACTGCAGTCCAGGGCAGCAGACTGAGACTGTCTCGAAAACCAAAAAAAAAAAAAAAAAAAAAAAAGAAAGAAGGCCAGGTGCAGTGGCTCACACCTGTAATCCCAGCACTTTATAGTTTTAACTATAATTTTTTGGCAGTTTTTTTAAATCAAATTGAGGAAATTCTCTCCATATGCCTATTTTATCTGAATTTTATTATGAATTGGTGTTGAATTTTGTCAAATGCTGTTTTTCTGCAATTAATTGACATGATTCTTTTTTTTTCTTTTTAGCCTCTTAGTATGGTAGACTACATTGATTAATTTTCAAATATCAATCAGCTATGCATCCTTGGAATAAACCCCACTTTGTCATTTGTGTAATTCTTATATATTGATTAATTATATTTGCTAATATTTTGTTAAGGATTTTGCATCTTTATGATGTGTATTGGTTGGCAGTTTTCTTCTGTTTTGTGTGTGTTTTCTTTGGTTTTGGTGTCATAGTAAATACTACTTAAAATAATTGAGCAATGTTCTTTTTTTTTTTTTTTTTTTGCCTTTGTGTGCGGTATTTATTTCAAATGTTTGTTAAAACAGCACTGTTATTTCTCAGGACAAGAGCAAAGATCACCCCCATCACCCCCTGCAGAAGTTTGGGAACTATGTACAGAACTTTATAGAACAGAGGCAACACTTTAGCTTAAGCCTGTCTCCTGACCAGAGAATGGAACTCTGCGTGGACTCAAGGACCAAAAGGAAACTAGGCAGGGAGAGGGAAGAAAAGTGCCCATCTGAATCAAACTTCAGCTGCCATCAGGGCACATCTTGTGGTGGTCACAGATTGTAGGCTGTTTTTTGGAAGATTCGGGTTCAGCACTGGATTCCATTTGTCTACTTGGCTACACCCCTGGCTGAGGTGCCATGAGGTCAATGTCACTCAAGTTCCTGGCCAGCCAAACTCCTGCAGCAAAGAGTCCCAAACTTAGTATCAAGTTCCTCCGGAAGTCATTCCTATCAGTGGCAAAGCGGTAGATGCCCCGAAGCCAATCTCCCACGTTGTCCAGTATTTCCAGAGTTTCATTAGCCCAGCCAGCAGCACTCACCGGGACCCCGCTGGAAGCCATAGCAGGCAGCTTCGCATGGGCCTGGGTGGAGGAACCCGAGCAATGTTCTCTTCTATTTTCTGAAAGAGTTTAGGTAGAATTGGTGTCAACAATAATAATTATTATTATTTTTTTAGATGGAGTCTCACTCTGTCGCCCAGGCTAGAGTGCAGTGGCATGATCTCAGCTCACTGAAACCTCTGCCTCCCAGGTTCAAGCCATTCTCCTGCCTCAGCCTCCCCTGCCTCAGCCTCCCAAGTAGCTGGGATTATAGGCGCGTGCCAGCATGCTCAGCTAATTTTTGTATTTTTAGTAGAGACGGGGTTTAACCATGTTGGCCAGGATGGTCTCGATCTGACCTTGTGATCCACCCGCCTTTGCCTCCCAAAGTTCTGGAATTACAGGCGTGAGCCACCATGCCCAGCAGTTTTAATTATTTTTATTTATTTATTTTTTTTGAGACAGAGTCTTACTCTGTCTCCAGGCTGGAGTACAGTGGCGCGATCTCAGGTCACTGCAACCTCCACCTCCCAGGTTCAAGCGATTCCCCTGCCTCAGCCTACCAAGTAGCTGGGATTACAGGCAAGTGTCACCACGCCCAGCTAATTTTTTGTATTTTAGTAGAGATGGGGTTTCACCATGTTAGCCGAGATAGTCTCGATCCCCTGACCTCATGATCCGCCCGCCTCGGACTCCCAAAGTGCTGGGATTACAGGCATAAGCCACTGTGCTCGGCTGGTGTTAATTATTTTGTAACTGGTAGAATTCTCTAGTGAAATCATCTGGGTCTGGAAACTTCTTGTTTGTGAATTTTTAAGTACAAATTTAATTTTCTTAATAGGCATAGGGCTGTTCTTATTATTCACTATATTTTGGATGAATCGTGGTAGGTTATTTTCATTTTTTTGAGGAATTGGTCCATTTCATCTAAGTTGTTGAATTTATGTAGAATTAGTTTTAGTATTTCCTAATTATCTCTTTAATGTCTGTAGAATATATATCTCCCATTTCTTCTTCTTCTTTTTTTTCTTTTGAGACGGTGTCTCACTCTCACCAGGGCTGGAGTATAGTGGCATAATCTCGGCTCACTGCAACCTCCACCTCCCAGGTTCAAGCGATTCTCCTGCCTTGGCCTCCTGAGTAGCTGGGATTACTGGTGCCCGCCACCATGCCCGGCTAATTTTTGTATTTTTAGTAGAGACAGGGTTTCACTCTGTTGACTAGGCTGGTTTCAAACTCCTAACCTCAAGTGATCCGCCCGCCTCACTCTCCCAAAGTTCTGGGATTACAGGCGTGAGCCACCGCACCAGTCCATTTCATTTTATTTTGTAACATTAGTAATTTGTGTCTTTTTTTCTCCCTGTGAGAGGTTTGCCAATTATTTTATCCTTTTAAAAAAATCAAATTTTTGTATTGATTTTATGAATTAGGTTCTATATTCAGTTTATTTGGTATATTCACTTGTCTTTACCATATTCTTTTTTCTTTTCCCCTTGAATTTATTTTTTTCTTCTTTTTCTAGGTTCTCAAGGCAGGAGCTTAGATTATTTATTATTAGATTATTTATTTCTAATATATACCTTAATGGCTATAAATTTCCCTCTCAGCTCCCCTTCAGCCATGTTCCACAAATTCTGTATTTTTGCTCTTCTTTGAAACTTCCTCCTTGACCATTGGATTATTTAGAAGTGTGTTGTTTAATTTCCAAGTGTTTTGATATTTTCCTATCTTTCTGTTACTGATTTCTAGTTTGATTCCATTGTGATCAGACAACACAGTCTGCATGATTTCAAATATTAAGCGGCTATTTTATGCAAAGCAATTAACAAGGTCCCTTAGAAATGCTTCCTTGTACTACAAATATATACGTGAGTGAGGGGTGCAGCCTCGGTTAGAAGCTCCCAGCTTCCTTCTGGGGGCAATAGGACTCACCTCTCTCCTGCCTCCTGGGCACTCACGCGCTCTCTGACTCTTTCTCTCTCTCTGTCTCTTTCTCCCTTTGCCTCCCTTTCTCTCTCTCCCAGACCCATACGATGTGAACAATATCAATATCAATGTACTATATCAATGTGAACGATAGCTGCTACCACAATTTAAGAGGCCAGACAGTGGCACAAAACTTAGCAAACGTACACATTCACATTTGCCTTATTTTTATGGCACACGCTTTGTTCCCAACCACCCAACGAACATAATTTGTAGCCTTGTATTAGGTAATAGAAGTTAGGATTTCAGAACGTGATGGGAGACCTGGGGGAGACTGCTTGTTTTGAAGTTGAAAGCAGTACATTCAAATATGTAAGTGACAGCATTGAAAAATGTATATAGGGTTAACGTGCAGAGGTTTATATTTAGGCTTTCCTGTAAGTTTAAATCCTGTTGTTTACAACAAATATTCAGATAAGAATAACACTTTAAAACCATTCAAGGGCCGGGCATGGTGACTCATGCCTGTAATCCTAGCAATTTGGGAGGCCGAGGCAGAGGAGTCACTTGAGCCCAGGAGTTTGAAACCAGCCTGGGCAACATGGCAAAACCCCATATCTACAAAAAATTAGCCAGGAGTGGTGGCATGCACCTATAGGCCCAGCTACTTGGAAAGCTGAGATAGGAGGATCACCTGAGTCCATGGAGGTCAAGGTTGCAGTGAGCCGTGATCATGCCACTGCATTCCATCCTAGGCAGCAGACTGAGACTCTGTCTCAAAACCAGAAAAAAAGAAAGAAGGGTGTAGTGGCTCACACCTGGAATCCCAGCACTTTGGAAAGCCGAGGCGGGCAGATCACTTGAGGTCAGGAGTTCAAGACCAGCCTGGCCAACATGGTGAAACCCTGTCTCTATTTTAAAAAATACAAAAATTAGCCAGGCATGGTGGCGTGCGCCTATAATCCCAGTTACTCCAGAGGCTGAGGCAGGAGAATTGCTTGAACCTGGGAGTCAGAGGTTGCAGTGAGCCGAGATCACACCAGTGCACCTCCAGCCTGGGCGACAGAGCAAGACTCCGTCTCAAAAAAAAAAAAAAAAGTAAGTTACTAAGATGCTACGCTGCTGACTTTGAAGGTGAAATAAGGGGCCATGAGTCAAGGAATGTAGGTGGCCTCTACACACTGGAAAAGGCAGAAAACAGATTGTACCCTAGAACCTCCAGAAGGAAGGCAGCCCTGCTGACACCTTGATGTTAGCCCATTGAAGCCCATTTTCAAACTTCTGACCTCCAGAACTGCAAAGGGAATAAAAGTGTGTTGTTCTAAGCCAACAACAACAACAACAAAATGAACTACACTCTTCTAAATTACAGTATTAAGGAAAGCTAAACTTTCAGCATTAAATGCACCCAATTGCTTTATCACAGCAACACTTGTAGATATATTTTTGAGAAAAAAAAAAAATGGGAGAGACACAATTCTTAGGGAATTCACCCTCTACTCTCCTCCTAAAATGGAAATCTACTTCGAAAGTAAATTGTGCATGCGCATGCCTTTGATGGGTATAAAAATTGCAGAAAATCTTTTCAAATCCTTTTTATTCCCTTATGACTTCTAATTTGTTTTCAGGAGACTTGTTCATGTTTTATCAAATCATTGTTTTAGGTATCTGTCTCAAATATGACACCACCTATTTTATATCAATACAATTAATCCTTTGCCATAAATGAAATGTAATAGAACTGTCCATTGAAATGCTATAACAGCAACTCATTCAATAGCATTTTCTAAGATAATAGTTTTTGTTTGGTTTTTGTTTTGTTTGTTGCCCAGGCTGGAGTGCAGTGGCGTGCTCATGGGTCACTGCAGCCTCAACCTCCCAGGCTCAAGCAATCCTACCTCCTCAGTTTCCTGAGTAGCTGACACTACAGGCATATGGCAACATACTCTGTTGATTTTTTTTTTTTTTTTTTTTTAGAGACAGAGCCTCACTATGTTGCCCAGGCTGGTCTCAAACTCCTGGGCTGAAGCAATCCTCCCGCCTTGGCCTCCCACAGTGCTGGGATTATAGGCATGAGCTACTGCACCCAGCCTACCAAAAAAACTTTTTCATTAATATATTTTACTAATCACTTAATGTTGTATTCTTTATGACAGTGTCAGAGACCATAAGTGAAAATCTACACATGGTTATCAGAATATGTCAAAGCTTTTGTTTAAAACATTTTTCTGTTTTCCAGGGCTAATGTCAAAATGTGATGTGACTCTGCAAGAAAATGCTTACCATCTGTGGTTGGTATTTTTTCTTCTGCTCCAGCCATTAATATATATTTTTACATACAAGAGTTGTCTCCAGTAATAATAAATCTATCTGAGGTAAGGTTATGTTAATAATTGAACTCCTGCAAAGCTATTTTTGTAGTGTAAATTTCAAATTTAATACAGCTTATCCACCATGGAAGAGGCTAACATCAAGTGCTCAGCAATTTATACCACTGCTTAAAAGTTAACTTTCTTTCATTTTGAAAATATCACTAATTTGGCCAGGCATGGTGGTGTGCGCCTGTAATCCCAGCATTTTGGGAGGCCGAGGTGGGTAGATTGCTTGAGGCCAGGAGTTCGAGACCAGCCTGGCCAACATGGTGAAATCCCATCTCTACTAAAAATACAAAAATTAGCCAGGTGTGGTGGCAGACACCTGTAATCCCAGCTACTCTGGAAACTGAGGCAGGAGAATCGCTTGAACCTGGGAGGCAGAAGTTGCAGTGAGCCAAGACTGTACCACTGCACTCCAGCCTGGGTGACAGATTGAGACTCCCAAAAAAAAAAAAAAGAAAGAAATGAAAAGACCTTATTGTAGTCTTTTTGTTTTTTTGTTTGTTTGTTTGTTTTGTTCTGTTTGAGACAGTCTCGGTATGTCGCCCAGGCTGGAGTGCAGGGGCGAGATCTCAGCTCCCTGCAACTTCTGACTCCCAGGTTCAAGCGATTCTCCTGCCTCAGCCTCCCAAGTAGCTGGGACTACAGGTGCCCGCCACCACACCGGCTAATTTTTTGTGTTTTTAGTAGAGATGGGGTTTCACTATGTTGGCCAGGCTGGTCTTGAATTCCTGGCCTCATGATCCACCCACCTCAGCCTCCCAAAGTGCTGGGATTACAGGCGTGAGCCACCACACCTGGCCTGTAGTCTTAAAGTGGCTTTCTCAGCTGCCAACTCTAGGACCTCTCAACTCAGCTCCTCGTGTCTAGTTCAGTCTCCCAGTGTCCCCATCTCATGTTTCAAGGAGAGAAAATTTCACTGGCTTCTTGGTCAGCCACACACCTTTGGCTCAGTCAGCGGAGGCCAAGCTCCCTTAGTACAAACACAGCTACCTGGGCTTATCCCTGCTGTAAGGCAGCGGTTCTCAAAGTGGGTTCTCTGCACCAGTGGCATTAGAAATGCACATTCATGGGCCCCACCCCAACCTATGGAATCAGCATCTCTAGGGATGGAGCCCGGGACACCGTATTAGAGCTATAAGCAAGGGCAGATTTCCTCAGGAAGGGATGTGTGTAGGGACTACCTGCTTTTTTTTTTTTTAGAGACTGTGTAAAAAAAAAAAAAAAAAAACAACAACAACAAAAAAAACAAAAAACAAAAAACAGCACCCTGAGAAGGCTGAAGGCAACTGGCAACTGGCACGGGGGAGCCCAGATCTGCAGAGACACAGGTAGTAAATGTGACCCTAGCTTCTGTGATTGGGTGATTGGATGATTTCATCATCTTGATTTTGGACTTCAACCCTTCACCGCACCTGGCCCAGGTCTTTCCAAGTAGATAAATAAATGATGAACTGAAGGCCAGGCATGGTGACTCACGCCTGTAATCCCAGCACTTTGGCAGGCCGAGGTGGGAAGATCACTTGACACCAGGAGTTCGACACCAGTCAGGGCAACATCACAGGAGCCTGTCTCCAAAAAAAAAAAAAAAAAAAGGAAATGAGTTCGTAGGAGACTGACAAAGCAGACAAACAGAGAGAAGCTAAGAGACTTCTCAAGAGGGAGACAAAGAGAGTGACTAACAGATTCCCTGCCAGTTCTCCTGGCTCAGGCATACTTCTCACACTCCATTTCCGAGAGGGCCCCCAGTGAATAACCATTCTGTCCCTTACTTAAGCAAGTTTAAGTGGACCCCTGTTCTTTGCATTTATTTTGTCTCCACTTGAAACCCCTTTTCCTTTTCAGATCTGTCCTAAGCTCATCCCCGAAGATCCTTGATTGTCTGTCTTGCTCCTGCCCATGTTCTTCCCCAGAACTGGACTGTCACCTGCAACCCAGCCCATGGCTTGGATCCCACCACCAAGGTGCGGCGCTTCTACAATCTAGAGCAGCCTAATACATATGACTAGTGTGCACTTGAAACCTGGCTAGTGATGGGCTGCAAGTGTAAAATACACAGTGGATTTCGAAGACTCAGTATGGAGAAAAAAGCAAAACATCTTATTAATATTTTTATATTGATGACACATTAAAATGATAATATTTTTGATATACCTGTATTGGGCTGAATAAAATACAATATTGGCCAGGCGCAGTGGCTCACACCTGTAATCTCAGCACTTTGGGAGGCCCAGGGTGGATCACCTGACGTCGGGAGTTTGAGACTAGCCTGGCCAACATGGTAAAATCCTGTCTCTACTAAAAATATAAAAAATTAGCCAGGTGTGGTGGCGAATGCCTGTCGTCCCAGCTACTCGGGAGGCTGAGGCATGAGAATCACTTGAACCTGAGAGGCAGAAGTTGCAGTGACCCAAGATCTCGCCACTGCACTCCAGCCTGGGCAACAGAGTACAGCGTGAGACTCCGTCTCAAAAAAAAAAAATATATATATATATATGTATATACACACACACACACACATATATACACACATATACATATAGTAATTAAAGCTCATTTCATCTATTTCTTTTACTTTTTTCAATATGGCTACAAAAAAATTTGAAATTACAAATGCGACTCTCATTATATGTCTTTTGGACTGTGGTGACCTAGAGGTAATGACCATTCACTTATGTACCTTCAGAATGTTTGACACAAGCTAGATTTGCCACTGGCGGGCTCTGCACTCTGCCCAACATCAGACTTTGCCTACCTCACCCCTCAGGCCTTACCTTACCCACCCAGCTCTCTAATTATTTTCTATGGCGAGGTCAGTTCAACAGCAACTATCTCACCCTGGTGAGAATGAAACGATCTAGTGTTAAGATTTTCTTTCAGCCCCTACCACACCTGCCTGGTTTTGCCTTACATTGACCATCATGTCCTGTGCCTAAGTCTTAAAACTAGACAGAGCTTGTACAGCAGATTCATGTGTGCAGTAGAGAGGTGGGCTAGATGACCTCTGTTATGGGTTAAATTGTGACCTCCAAAAAGATATGTGGAAGTCTTAATCCCTGGTACTTGTGAATGTGACATTATTTGGAAATGGGCCCTTTGGAGTTATAATCAAGTTAAGATGAGGCTTTTAGAGTGAGTCCTAATTCAATATGACTGTATTCTTTTTTTTTTTTGACAGAGTCTCACCCTGTTGCCCAGGCTGGAGTGCAATTGTGAGATCTTGGCTCATTGCAACCTCTGCCTCCCGGGTTCAAGCAATTCTCCTGCCACAGCCTCCCAAGTAGCGGGGATTACAAGTGCCCACCACCATGCCCAGCTCATTTTTGTATTTTTGGTAGAGATAGGGTTTCACCATGTTGGCCAGACTGGTCTCAAACTCTTGGCCTCAAGCAATCTGCCTGCCTTGGCCTCCCAAAGTGTTGGGATGACAGGCGTGAGCCACCGTGCCTGGCCCTGTGTCCTTTTAAGAAGAGAAAAATTCCATGTGAAGACAGAGAGACACAGAAGGAATGCCATATGATGACAGAGGCAGAGACTGGAGTGAAGCAGCTGCAAACTGAATATTAAGGATTGCCAGCCACCACCAGAAGCGAGGAAGAGTCAACCTAAGATTCTACTCAAAGTCTCAGAGGGAGCATGGCCTGGCCAACACCTTGATTTTGGACTTTTGTCCTTCAGAACCGTATTGTTTTATGTTTTAAACCACCCAATTTGTGGCGCTTTGTCTCAGGAGCCCTGGGAAATGAATACTTCTAAGTCTCTTCCAACTTTATTACATACGATACAGGTAACAAAACACATTGTGCAACTGGTTTTCATTTTTTGTTGCACTTACAATGCTGTACTTTTTTAAAAAAATAGAAAATCATGTAACTCTAGGCCATTTTATGCACCCATTTTAAGTATACACACCAGCCTGTTATATTGTGAATTCTGAGATAAAAGAGAATGTAATTTGAAGAGATTACATATTTTCCAAAGCCAATTTGATGATTTAAGCATGGAAGTATTACAATTAAATATTTGAAAAGTTATCTATGCATGTTTTGCTGTAAGACGATAGCATGAAGCAACACATCTTTTCAGGATGAGGTAGCAGCCCCGGCCCCGGGGGAAGGGAGCTCGGGCATCACTCGACTGCAACTACTTTGGACGACTGAGCAACATGAGCAGGCTCAAAAAAAAAAGTCATATCCAATCATCCTCAAAATACACACTGTAGTAGCTACAACACAATTCTCTAAGGGCGAGATGGGAGGAGAAGTGGAAATATTTGTACGATGCAGTCTTTATGGGTAATGCAGAGAATATGGGCCAGAATGAGATCAACATGACTCGTAAGCCCGTGGGTCAATGTCAAACCATTGCTTAAAATTCCTCAGTGGCTGCTCATTGCCCTCAGGACCCAGTCCAAAGAGCTTTGTGTGGCATTTCCAGCACTGCCGGGCCCCTGCCCACCTCCAGCCTTATTTCCTCCTTCTCCTCTGCTCTGCCTGTACCAAAGAACTCAAGACTCTCATCTTTCAGGTTCCTTTTGTCTCATCGAGGTCAGTTTCTCCTCTCACCCTCAGACAGTAAGTAGGCACCTGCTTTCCCATCTGTCTGGCCTATCCAAACAGGAAAGCATATAATATGAGTATTTTACATCATGTAATTGACTACTTAATTGATTCATAAATTATATTGTAGTGTGAATGTGTCTGATAATATATTACTTAGAGTTTTGTCATTTTTGTTAATTTAATTTTATTTTTTTTTGAGACAGAGTCTCACTGTGTTGCCCAGGATGGAGTGCAGTAGTGTGATCTTGGCTCACTGCAACCTCTGCTTCCTGGGCTCAAGGGATTCTCCTGCCTCAGCCTCCCAAGTAGCTGGGATTACAGGTACCTGCTGCCATGCCTGGCCGATTTTTGTGTTTTTTGTTTTGTTTTGCTTTTTCCAGTTGAGTCAGGGTTTCACCATATTGGCCAGGCTGGTCAAACTCTTGACCTCAGGTGATCCGCCTACCTCAGCCTCCCAAAGTGCTGTGATTACAGGCGTGAGCCACCGTGCCTGGCCTCATTCATTTTAATTAATGATAGCATTTTAAATGGGAGAACCATCAGAGATCATCTACCATGTTCACCTCCCTCTAGATGAAGAAAATTAGGCTTATTTTTTTTTTTTTTTACATCTTAAAAGACAGGACTGGAGCCGGGCGTGGTGGCAGGCGCCTGTAGTCCCAGCTACTTGGGAGGCTGAGGCAGGAGAATGGCGTGAACCCGGGAGGTGGAGCTTGCAGTGAGCCGAGATCGCGCCACTGCACTCCAGCCTGGGTGACAGAAGGAGACTCTGTCTCAAAAAAAAAAAAAAAAAAGACAGGGCCAGGCATGGTGGCTCACGCCTGTAATCCCAGCACTTTGGGAAGCTGAGGCGGCGGTCAGGAGTTTGAGACCAGCCTGGCTGAAATAGTGAAACCCCATCTCTACTAAAAGTACAAAAATTAGCTGGGCATGTTGGTGGGCACCTGTAATCCCAACTACTCTGGAGGCCGAGACATGAGAATCACTTGAACCTTGGAGGTGAAGGTTCCAGTGAGCAGAGATCGTGCCACTGCACTCCAGCCTGGGCAACAGAGTGAGACTCTGTCTCAAGAGAAAGAAAAAAGAAAAAAGAAAAGACACTCAGATGCCTCTTATAGTGTGTATAATTGTGATCACAGACTCTGACAATAAAGTCAATTATTGGAATACATCCTCTTCGTTAGTAGGGTCTTTAAGGTAGCACCCCACCAAATTCCAGATAAAAACTTCAGGCCTCCCCTGAGGTAGGGCTGGACTTCCCCGGGGCCTCTATCATGGGAGGCTTATCCCGGTAAGACCTACAGCATGGAGGAAGTAAAGAAAAGACAAAGAGCTCTGTAAGCAACTGGGTACCAAGAGAAACTCTAAAATCCACAGTGGGGAAAGTTGTTCTATCTTTCCAAGGCCTGAGTGAACTAAGGGGCAGTGAGAGGTCAGAAGTATTCCATTAACTAATATCCTTCCACATGTCAGGAAACTTCCAGAATTGAGTAAGAAGCAAACTCCCCCTGCTATTCACTAACAGCTGAGTCGATGAATGTCAAGATCATTAGAAAGCAATGTCATTTCATATTTTCCAAATGACAGAGGAGAATATTTAATTGCATCCATTATCTGGGAAAGCTGATACTGTAACTGTGGAGATATTTATGAAGCAAGAAGGGCCCTTTACCTACAGAGGTGCATAAACACACTCGGACTAGAATTTCTAGATTTCTAAGTAGTCGTTTTTGGTATTCGACCCCCAGTGGCCATTGCTTTATTAAAACTTGTCCTTGTGTGTTTAAAATCCTATCCACTGAGTTAGTTTCAACCTTACTGGAAAGGAATTTGTAAATAAATATCAAAGCACATGGTAAAGTTACATTCCTAGGAATCTATTCTAAGGAAATAATCAGAGATCTACACAAAGACATTGGTATGGTTTGGCTCTGTGTCCTCAACCAAATCTCATCTCCAATCATGATCCCCACATGTGGAGGGAGAGAGGTGATTGGATCATGGGAGCTGTTTCCCTCATGCTGTTCTCGTGATAGTGAGTGAATTCTCACGAGATCTGATGGTTTTATAAATGGCATTTTCACTCTCTCCTACCATCTTGTGAAGAAGGTGCCTGCTTCCCCTTCCACCATAACTGTAACTTTCCTGAGGCCTCCGCAGCCATGCAGACCTGTGAGTCAGTTAAAGTTCCTTTGTTTATAAACTACCCACTCTCGGATACTATCTTTATAGCAGTGTGAGAACAGACTAATACAGACATATATAAGGATATTCATCCAACACTGTTTATAAGCACAACAAAGTGAAAGCAATTTAGATGCACAAAAGGAGATTGGTTTTAAAATACATGGTATACTTGTATAAAAAATTATTTTTGTTTGTTTGTTTGTTTGTTTTTGAGATGGAGTTTCGCTGTTGTTGCTCAGGCTGGAGTGCAATGGTGTGATCTTGGCTGACTGCAACCTCCGCGCCCCGGGTTCAAGTGATTCTCCTGCCTCAGCCTCCTGAGTAGCTGGGATTATAGGTGCGTGCTGACACATCCAGCTAATTTTTGTATATTTAATAGAGACAGATTTTCACCATGTTGGCGAGGGTGGTCTTGAACTCTTGACTTCAGGTGATCTGCCCGCCTCGGCCTCCCAAAGTGCTAGGATGACAGGGGTGAGTCACTGCGCCCGGCCTGAAAAACTATTATGTAATCATTGAAAATAATGTTCCCAAAGACATTTTTTCTTCGTGTGTGTGTGTGAGATATATATATATGTGTTAATATATATGTATATGTATATAATTTGTATATGTATATAATTTATTTGTTTGTTTTTTAATAGAGACAAGATCTCACTCCATCACCCAGGCTGGACAACACTGGCATGGTCACAGGTCACTGTAACCTCGAACTCCTGGGCTCACGGAATCCTCCCGCCTGAGCCTCCCAAGTAGCTAGGACTCCCAGCATGTGCCACCAGGCCCAGCTAATTTTATTACTTTTCAAATGTTCTTTCTCACTATGTTGCCCAGGCTGGTCTCAGACTCCTGGCTGGAAGTGATCCTCCCACCTCAACCTCCCAAAGTGCTAGGATTACAGGCATGAGCCACTGCACCCGGCCTCTCAGATATTTTTATATTAAAAAAAGAAGAAGAGAATTCCCCTCCCTCTCTCTCTTCCTAGACTTCCTAGAGAAAAGAACCAACACAAATTTGGCATGTATTCTTTCTGCACAGGTTTTCATACTTCATTTATTTAGTGACATAAGGGAATGTTAATAATATACATATATAATTTTTTAAAAAGCAAAAAACTAAAATATATGTGAGGAATTACCCCAACTCCAATTTTAAAATAAATATACCTATACATTTATTCATTCAAAAATGATGTTTATTAAGGATGTACTAGGGGCGCTGGACTCCCACGGTGGGATTTCCAAGCCCCGCCATGGGAGACGCATGGGGACTGATGGGTTCCCAGATGCATATCGTGGCAGATGTCTCTGGCTCAGTATCTCTCATCGGCTGCCTGTCACCTTCAAGGGAGCTCTGGGATGGAAGCCCCCTCTCACATCCCACCACCCTCCCCAGGCTGGCCTTTTAGAGGTGACCCCAGGGGAACCGCGTTGAAGCTGCTTTCAAATCCTTCAGTGAGAGTTCCACCAGATGGCCTGGGTGGACCAGATGGGATGAGACTGGACCACCCCAGACAGTGATGTTCTTGCTGGGGGTGGGTCAGGTGTGGGTTGATGTACAGGGTAGACAGGCAGCCCCAGCATTATAAAACTGAGATGCAGCCGGCTGCAGTGGCTCACGCTTGTAATCCCAGCACTTTGGGAGGCCCAGGCAGGCAGATCACAAGGTGAAGAGATCGAGATCATCCTGGCCAACATGGTGAAACCCCGTCTCTACTAAAAATACAAAAACTAGGGGGTGTGGTGGTGGGCACCTGTAATCCTAGCTACTTGTGAGGCTGAGGCAGGAGAATCGCTTGAACCAGGAGGCAGAGGTTGCAGTGAGCTGAGATCGCACCACTGCACGCCAGCCTGGCGACAGAGTGAGACTCTGTCTAAAAAAAACTGAGATGCATTCCTAGGGTGCCAGGGTATGGGAGTGTCACACAGAAGGCCCTTCTTCCAGTCGGCCTGCCTTCAGCTTCCTCAGGCATGATGACAACTTCCCATCAGAGCCTCTTTTTCCCTTTTTCCACCACAGAGATAAGAAACATTAGAGGGAGAAAGAGCTCAATTAATACTGCTTATCCTCATTTGTGTAATCATCAGTGATCTACATACAGACAGATGACTAGACAGGGATGCAAATCAGAAAAAAAAAAAAAAGGAATATACTAGGGGCTGGGAACAGTGGCTCATGCCTGTAATCGAGCACTTTGGGAGACCAAGGTGGGTGGATCACCTGAGGTCAGCAGTTTGAGACTAGCCTGGACAACATGGCAAAACCCCATCTCTACTAAAAATACAAAAAAAATTAGCCAGATGTGGTGGGAGGTGCCTGTAATCCCAGGTGGGAGGCTGAGGCATGAGAATCACTTGAACCAGGAGGTGGAGGTTGCAGTGAACCAAGATTGCGCCATTGCACTCCAGCCTGGCTGGTCCAGAGTGAGACTCCATCTAAAAAAAAAAAAAAAAGGAATATACTAGTTGCTGAGCGCTGTTCTTAGAGCTTGAATTTAGTGGAGGAAGACAGATAACCAACAAAGAGACGATGCATAAAATACGAAAGGTAAGAGAATTTTCCATTGCTTTCTAGGATGCATTTTCAGTGCTGAGGTTGACAATCACAGTGATTCTCCAGCTTTACTGAAAATGTTGAAACAAAAAGAATTAAAAACAAAAAGAATATGTTGAGACAAAAATTATACCCCTTTCCTATTGGACATGGAAGAAGGAGGACAGACACTACTGGATCATTGCACTCAGTGGCGGACACTGTTTGAGATTGGCATCAACACAGACCAAGAGGGTCCAAGAGATAGAGTGAAATCTGATCTTGATTTTCCCATGGGAGGCCCTGTAGGAAGTCATTCATAAAACCTCCACCTAGTTTGGGTCAGGTTTTCAGTCACCAGCCCATAAGAGTTTCAACTAGGCTGGGCACAGCAGCTCACGCCTGTAATTGCCGTACTTTGGGAGGCCAAGACAGGAGGATCACTTAAGCCCGGGAGTTCAAGACCAGCCTGGGTAACATAGCAAGACCCTGTCTCTACAGGAAATAGAAAAAATTAGCCAGGCATGGTAGCACGTGTTTGTAGTCCCAGCTACTTGGGAGGCTGAGGCAAGAGGATCCCTTGAGGATGGGAAGTTGAAGCTGCAGTGAGCCTGATAGCACTGCTGCACTCCAGCCTGGGTGACAGAGCGAGACCCTGTCTAAAAAGAGAGAGAGAGAGAAGAACTAATTAATATATCCAGTGAAGCAGAATCTCTAGGTGGAAGCTGCAATCTGCATTGTTAACTAGATCCCCATGTGAATCTTTTTTTTTTTTTTTTTTTTTTTTTTTTTTTGAGACAGAGTCTCACTTTGTCACCCAGGCTGGAGTATAATGGTGCAATCTCAGCTCACTGCAAACTCCGCCTCCTGGGTTCAAGTGATTCTCCTGCCTCAGCCTCCCAAGTAGCTGGGATTACAGGCGCACACCACCACGCCCTGCTAATTTTTGTATTTTTAGTAGAGACAAGGTTTCACCATGTTGACTAGGCTGGTCTCAAACTCCTGACCTCAAGTGACCAGCCCACCTCGGCCTCCCAAAGTACTGGGATTACAGCCACGAGCCACTGTGCCCGGCCTCCCATGTGAATCTGCATTGAAGAGGTAAAGAATTTGCTCCAGAACGGGGGCAGCCAAAAAGCAAACTTTTTCTGTAAAGGGCCAGATAATAAATATTTTAGGCTTTGTATGCCATAGTCTCTGTGGCAACTACTCAACTCTGGTACTGAAATGCAGATGCAGCCATATATGAATGGGTGTGGCTGAGTTCTAGTAAAACTTTGTTTACAAAAGCAGGCAGTGGGCTAGATTTGGTTCACTGGCATGGTGCCTGCCCCTGCTCTAGAACTACAGCCATAAGCAAAGAGAAAACTACCAAATCTGGAAGGCTCAGTAAGATTCAATAAGTATTTTTCCAAAATCTATAAAATCTGAAACCATTTAATAGTTGAAAGAAAGAAGCCAATAAAATTATAAGAAGTGCTCGTATTTCTTGAGGGCTTACTATGTGCCGGAGGCTATGCCAAGGGATGTATCATTTAGAATGCTTTCATCTCATAGAACATCTCATATACCAAGTAGTTGGGTTTGTTTTTGTTTTTGTTTGTTTGTTTTTGTTTTTGTTTTGAGACAGAGTCTCATTCTGTCGCCCAGACCGGAGTGCAGTGGCCCGATCTTGGCTCACTGCAAGCTCTGCCTACTGGGTTCACGCCATTCTCCTGCCTCGGCCTCCCAAGTAACTGGGACTACAGGCACCTGCCACCACGCCCAGCTAACTTTTTTGCATTTTTAGTAAACATGGGGTTTCACCAGGTTGGCCAGGCTGGTCTCGAACTCCTGACCTCAGTTGATCCACCTGCTTTGGCCTCCCACAGTACTGGGATTACAGGCATGAGCCACCGTGCCCAGACCCAAGTAGTTTTAAGATAGGGTTGATTCCGTGGTTGAAGTGGCAGTGCTTTCCTGATTTGTTCAAGGACACAGGTTCTTTCCACCTCATGCCTCTTCCTTTCTTGGGGGGAGCTTTGCCCTCAATTCACTCCCCTCATGACCACAAAATGGTGACTACAATTCCAAGTCACACATCCAGACCAAACACTCTTCAGAGGAAACAGATCATCTCTTCCTCTGTCTTTTTAAGATGAAGAGATCATTCCCAGAAGCTCCTCCATACCACAATGTTTCCTTTCTGTTTTTTATTTTTTGAGACAGGGTCTCACTCTGTCACCTAGGCTGGAGTGCAGTGGCATAATCATAGCTCACTGCAGCCCTGATCTCCTGGGCTCAAGAGATCCTCTTTCCTCAGCCTCCCAAGTAGCTGGAACTACAGGCACGTGCCACCGTGCTCACCTAATTTTTTAAAATTGTTTTTAGAGACAGGGTTTCACTATGTTGACCAGGCTGGTCTTGAACTTTTGGGCTCAAATGATCCTTCCACCTCGGTTTCCCAAAGTGCTGGGATTACAGGCATGAGGCACCACACCCACCCACCTTTCATGTCTTAATGGTCAGAATTTGATCATGGGCTCACTCTCAATTATTAGAAAGGGGAATGGAATTTCCAAGATTAGTTGAGTAATCAGGAATCCTCTACTGATCTTGGCTATGTATAGGATGTGGGGGATGGAAGGGTGTGCCTGTAGAGGCTGTATGAATATCTGAAGAAAATCAGGGCTCTGGTAGGAAGAAAATATGGGGGTCAGAAATGGATATTGAATAAGCAACCAAGTGATATGACCATAACACAAGTACCATGACCAGGTGATACTAGTTTCCATGTTTTAGAGATAAGAAAATAAGTCAGAGAGGGGAAAGTGACTAGGTCAAGGTTACAAAGCTACTAAATGGAAGAGACTAGATTCAGGCAGGCCCAGGTCTGTGACTATAGCACCCACTCCCTCAACCGATGCACTAAAGTACTATGGTGGGAAAGCTGAGGTCAGGAAAGAAAAAAATAGCTCCAAAGCTTGCTCAAACTCAGCTAAACTTGAGCCACTTATAAAACCTGTGATGTTGCGGGACGTGGTGGCTTGCACCTGTAGTCCTAGCTACTCAGGAGACTGAGGAGGGAGGATCACATGAGCCCAGGAGTTTGAGGCTGCAGTGAGCTATGATCACACCACTACACTCTAGCTTGGGCAGCAGAGCCAAACCCCATCTCTAAAAACAGATAAGCAGGGCACAGTGGCTGACGCCTGTAATACCAGTACTTCTGCAGGCCAAGGCGCAAGGATGGCTTGAGCTCAAAAGTTAGAGACCAGCCCGGGCAACATAGTGAGACCTCGTCTCTATTAAAAATTAGCCAGATATAGTGATCTGCATCTGTAATCCCAGCTACTCAGGAGGCTGAAGCAGGAGGATTGCTTGAGCCAAGGAGGCCAAGTCTGCAGTGAGCTATAATCACCACTGCACTCCAGCCTGAGTGACAGGGTGAAACCCTGTCTCAAACAAATAAAAATAAAAGCAAACAAACAAACAAAAACCCTGTGATGTCACCAAGCCTCCCTAGAACAAGCAACCCCATAATGGAGCAAGTAAAAGCACAATAATTTATTTAGCTCACAATTATATGGGTCAGCAATTTGGGCTGGGCTTCTGGTCTCAGCTGGACTCACTCATGCATCTTTGGTCAGCTGGGGACTGGCTGGTCTAAGGTAGCCCCTGGTGGACACATGGGCTGGTTCCACATGGTCCCTCACCCTCCAGCAGGTTAGGCTGGGCTTGTGTGTGTGGAGGCTGGACAGAGTGCCAAGAGTGGAGGGAAATAACGAAGGTGGCCAGACATGGTGGTTCACACCTGTAATCCCAACACATTGGGAGGCCGAGGCAGGAGGATCATCTGAGGTCAGATGCTTGAGACCAGCCTGACCAACATGGTGAAACCCCATCTCTACCAAAAATACAAAAAATAGCCAGGCATGGTGGTGCGGGCCTGTAATCCCAGCTACTCAGAAGGCTGAGGCAGGAGAATCGCTTGAACCCGGGAGGCGGAGGTTGCAGTGAGCCGAGATCATGCCACTGCACTCCAGCCTGGGCGACAGAGCCAGACTCCACCTCAAAAGTGAAAAAAAAGAAGTGCTTAAGGCCTCTTAAGGCCTTGTTTGGATCTAGCAAAAATTACTTTTCGAATGAGGACTGAACTAAAAAGGAATTTTATTTTCTCATTCCACGGACAGATGCAACAACGTTAAATGCCCTGTTCCCATGTTTGCAGTTCAGGGAGGTATTCAATAGGTTGGTCTGTTTCCAGCCAACATCACCTAGGCTCCTAAGGGACAAGTACTCTTTTTTTTTTTTTTGAGACGGAGTCCGGCTCTGTAGCCCAGGCTGGAGTGCAGTGGCCGGATCTCAGCTCACTGCAAGCTCCGCCTCCCGGGTTCACGCCATTCTCCGGCCTCAGCCTCCCGAGTAGCTGGGACTATAGGCGCCCGCCACCTCGCCTGGCTAGTTTTTTGTATTTCTTAGTAGAGATGGGGTTTCACCGTGTTAGCCAGGATGGTCTCGATCTCCTGACCTCGTGATCTGCCCATCTCGGCCTCCCAAAGTGCTGGGATTACAGGCTTGAGCCACCACACCCGGCCGGGACAAGTACTCTTAACCAGAGCTAGAAGATGAGGCTAAGAGATAGGACATGGATCCAGTACAGAGAGGTAGAAAGCAGCACCATGGTCAATGGATTGAGACTGGGATAGGGCTGCACAAAGAGGGCATCTGAAAGCCAAATATTTAAACCCTAAGACAAGATTCCAACAAGTCTATTTGTGCCTGCCCCAAAACCAAAAAACACATTCCATATGGCAATCAAGAGACCAAAGCATATATATACAAACATATACATATATCATATATACATATATATATGTGTGTGTGTGTGTTTTGTTTTGTTTTGAGGTGGAGACTTACTCTGTTGCCCAGGCTGGAGTGCAGTGACACGATCTCGGCTCACTGCAACTTCTGCCTCCTGATTCAAGTGATTCTCATGCCTCAGCCTCCTGAGTAGCTAGGATTACAGGCCCACGCCACCACGCCTGGCTAATTTTTGTATTTTTAGTAGAGAGGGCGTTTCGTCATGTTGCCCAGGCTGGTCTTGAACTCTTGACCTCAGGTGATCCACCCGCCTCAGCTTCCCAAAGTGCTGAGATCACAGGCGTGAGCCACCGCTTCTGGCCAGCGCCATATTTTCTACTATCCTGGTAAAGTAAATATTTGTACCAAACCCCATCAAACTTGAAACGAATAGAATGTTCTTAATTTTCAAGGTGCTATCTTTAAAGATCTTCTCCGGAATGACTTGTGATATCTTTATAGGGGCCAGGGGGTTTCCCCTCAGTATAAGCATTTCTTTACTTACAAGATTATAATCTCGTAAGATTATAATCTTACAATTACTTACAAGATTCCATAATTACTTAAAAGATTAGCATCTTGTAAGTAAAGAAAGTACCAGGATAGTAGAAAATATAGCACTGACGGGACGCGGTGGCTCACTTTTGTGATCTCAGCACCTTGGGAGGCCAAGGCGGACAGATCATGAGGTCAGGAGCTCGAGACCAGCCTGGCCAAGATGGTGAAACCCCATCTTTACTAAAAATACAAAAATTAGCCAGGCGTGGTGGTGGGGGCCTGTAATTCCAGCTACTCAGGAGGCTGAGGCAGAGACTTGCTTGAACCCAGGAGGCAGAGGTTGCAGTAAGCTGAGATTGCGGTCACTGCACTCCAGCCTGGGCGACAGAGTCAGACTCCGTCTCAAAACAAAAACAAAAACACTGTGGTCTAATCTACATGTCATTTTTCTGAATTCATTTGAACTCATTCACTGCTATCACTAACAGTTTAAAGACTGGGTGTGGTGACTCACGCCTATAATGCTAGCACTTTGGGAGGCCGAGGCAACATGGCGAAATCCCATCTCTACAAAAAATACAAAAAATTAGCCGAGTGTGGTGGTGCACACCTGTGGTCCCAGCTACTCCAGGAGGCGGAGGTGGGAGATCACCAGAGCTCAGGAAGTGGAGCCTGCAGTGAGCTGAGATTGGGCCACCAGGAGTACGACCCTGTCTCAAAAAATCAAAACAAAATAAAACACAGTTTAAATACTGTATGTAGGCATTTAAAACACTTTGGAGTTAATTTCTTTTCTTTTCTTTTTTTTTTCATTCGGAGTTTAGCTTAGTCGCCCAGGCTGGAATGAAGTGTCACCATCTTGGCTCGCTGAAACCTCTGCCTCCCAGGTTCAAGCAATTCTCCTGCCTCAGCCTCCTGAGTAGCTGTGATTACAGGCACGCACTACCATGCCAGGCTAATTTTTGTATTTTTAGTAGAGATGGAGTGTTACCATGTTGGCCAGGCTGGTCTCGAACTCCTGACCTCAGGTGATCCACCCGCCTCAGCCTCCCAAAGTGCTGGGATTACAGGCATGAGCCACCGCGCCTGGCCTTTGGAGTTAATTTCTAAGAAAAGGCAGTGGACACAAGCAAGTTGTATTTCATCTTATGAACTTAATCAGAAATTTACAGCATTTAAAAAAAATAGAGAGTGGGGCCTTGCTCTATTGCCAAGGCTGAGGTGCAATTACACAATCATAGGTCACTGCAGCCTCGATCTCCTGGGTTCAAGCCGTCCTCCCCACCTCACGCTTCCTAGTAGCTAGGATTACAGGCACATGCCACCACCGTAATTTATTTATTTATTTATTTTTAGAAGAGAAGACGGAGGGAATCTAGCTGTGCTACCCAGGCTGGTCTCTAATTCCTAGCCTCAAATGATCCTCCTTCCTCAGCCTCCTGAGTAGCTATTATTGGCATGAGCCATTGCCCCCGGCTGAAATTTATGGTCTTTATGTATGAATTCATGAACAGCAGGAAGCTTGGCCCATAGCATTTCTGAAAGTGGAACTTGGCTCATGTGAATACTTATAACAAAAGAGAGATTGCCAAAACAAGGAACTTTCTCTAAATAGAGGCGAAATAATAGTCTTATAGAGTAAATCTTCACAATATAAAAACATATAGAGTCAGTTCACTAAACGTTCTCTAAAACATGCTTCCAACATGCTGTTAAGTGGAAAAAAACCTTCATGATATAGTATTACTGTATAAATTCATCTCTTAACAGAAAAATATACTATATATGCAGATTTAAACTCTTTTTTTGGAGACGGAGTCTCACTCTGTCGCCCAGGCTAGAGTACAGTGGTGTGATCTTGGCTCCCTGCAACCTCTGTCTCCCAGGTTCAAGCGATTCTCCTGCCTCAGGCTCTCCTAAGTAACTGGGATTACAAGCGCCCACCACCATGCCCTAATTTTTGTATTTTTAGTAGAAACAGGATTTCACCATATTGGTCAGACTGGTCTCCTGACCTCAGGTGATCCACCTGCCTTGGCCTCCCGAAGTGCTGGGATTACAGGCGTGAGCCACTGCACCCAGCCGATTTAAACATCTTAAAGGAAACACATCAAAATTTAATTAGAAGTTGTTTCTAGATAATGGGACCATGGGGATTTCTATTTCTTCGTTGGCATATTTGTATTTTCCACTTTTTTCTATAATGAACATCTATTGTTAAAACAGGTAAGATACTGAGTTTTAGCAAGATAAAATATGCAAATATAAAATAAATAAAAGAAATGTACCAAATGTCAACAGTGGTTACCACTAGATGATAGCATCATATGAGATTTTCCTTTTCAACTTTCTTTTGTTGTTGTTGTTGTTTGTTTGTTTGTTTGTTTTTTTGAGACAGAGTCTCGCCCTGTCGACCAGGCTGGAGTGCAATGGCATAATCTTGGTTCATTGCAACCTCCGCCTCCTGGGTTCAAGTGATTCTCCTGACTCAGCCTTCCAAGTAGCTGGGACTACAGGTGTGCACCACCACGCCAGGCTAAGTTTTGTATTTTTAGTAGAGATGGGATTTTGCCATGTTGGCCAGGCTGGTCTCAAACTCCTGGCCTCAAGTGATCTGCCTGCCTTGGCCTCCAAAGTGCTGGAATTACAGAGGTGAGCCACCTTCCCTGGCAAATTTTCACGTTTAGCTTTGATGTTTTCTGAATTTTCCACAAAAAGCATATATTAGAATTATATTGATAATATCACATATTATATCACCCCATATTAGATGAATAGGAAGAGGAAGATAAGTGATTACAGAGTTAGAAGGGTCACTTCAATAAACTAAGACTAAAAACTTCTGCGTTATCATCAACTGCTAGAGAGTCTTTCTTTTTAAGATGTCTAATTGTCGGCTGGGCATGGTGGCTCATGCCTGTAATCCCAGCACTTTGGGAGGCTGAGGTGGGTAGATCATGATGTCAGGAGTTCAAGACCAGCCTGGCCAAGAAGGTGAAATCTCGTCTCTACTGAAAATACAAAAATTAGCTGGGTGTGGTGGTGGGTGCCTGTAATCCCAGCTACTCGGGAGGCTGAGACAGGAGAATTGCTTGAACCCTAGGGGCGGAGGTTGCGGTGAGCCGAGACTGTGCCACTGCACTCCAGCCTGGGCAACAGAGCAAGACTCCATCTCAAAAAATAAAACAAAACAACAAACAAACAAACAAACAAAAAAGATGTCTAATTGTCAATAGCAGGATCCCTAAATGAAGCAGATAAAGATGTGATTTGCAAGTAGCAATGACACCTTCATACCGGTCCTAATGGTAGAGGGGTTCCTTAACTCAACACTGCCCCCTTCCTGTGGTCAGAGCACCTCTCTCCGATGTCGTCAGGAACAACCCCAGGCCAAATTCAAGTGAGAAAACTGGAGTTTAACAGAGTTTCCTAGGGTTACTTGGATCCAAAGAATCAGTTGCTGAAGTAGAAGTTGAGGGAGGTCTGAGTCAAGAACAGCCTCTGTGGAAACGACTTCAGGCTTTTAGTTGACAATGGGCTTGGTATGAGTCATTCTAGTGACATGCGCTCTTGGCCAAAGAATTGCACTGAGGATGAAGGACATGATGGTGACCTGCTGCCAGCAGCCCAGCAGCCCACGCCACAAGCAATACTTTCAGTTCTGGGTGCTTTACTGTAAATGGGACAAGGAGGAGAGGAATCAAAGCGTTTAGGGACTTCGAGTCATGCACCACAAGGAATGTTTGGAGAAGCTGAGAAAGAAAACTCGGGGGCGGGGAGCGGTGGCTCACGCTTGTAATCCCAGCACTTTGGGAGGCTTTGGTGGGCAGATCACTTGAGGTTGGGAGTTTGAGACCACCCTGGCCAACATCCAAAACCCCATCTCTACTAAAAAATACAAAAATTAGCCAGCCGTGGTGGCACGCACCTGTAATCCCAGTTACTGGGGAGACTGAGGCATTAGAATCGCTTGAACCTGGCAGCCAAAATTGTGCCACTGCACTCCTGCCTGGGTGACAGAGCGAGACACTGTCAAAAAAAGAAAGAAAAAGAAAAGAAAACTCGGGGACCCTAACAGCTAGCTGCCTTAACATACCTGGTAGGCTATCAAGTTCCGGTCAATTAAATTTGTTCCATGTGGTTCTATAGGAAGTAGCCAGGACCAGTGTGGTCGAGCTGTAATTGGAATTATACTGAGACAGACCTTGAGGTAGGAGAAAGGATTTTTGAGTAGTTTGAAATGGCAGAAGATACATTGGTCTTGAACCTGCTCCTCAGAGTGTGGTGCAGAATTGCAGCCTGGCGTCAGAGGAAGCCCATTAGACAAGTGCTAGGTCTTAGCCCCCAGCTCAGACCTACTGAATCAGTGCCTGCAGTTTAAAAAGATGCCCAGGGCCAGGCGTGGTGGCTCACACCTGTAATCCCAGCACTGTGGGAGGCTGAGGCAGGCAGATCACTTGAGGTCCAGAGTTCAAGACCAACCTGGCCAACATTGTGAAACCCCACCTCTACTAAAAGTACAAAAATTAGCTGACATGGTGGCAGGTACCTGCAATCCCAGCTACTAGGGAAGCTGAGGCAGGAGAACTGCTTGAACCTGGGAAAGCAGAGGTTGCAGTGTGCTGAGGTCACATCATTGCACTCCAGCCTGGTCAACAAGAGAAAGACTCTGTCTTTAAAAAAAAAAAAAAAAAAATTAATTTAATTAAAAAAAAAGATTTTAGATAATTTTTTGTGCCTATTCTGCTTATGTAGATAAAAACATTTTTGAGACATGATCTCACTTTGTCATCCAGGCTGGTGTGCAGTGATGCCATCTCAAGTGATTCTCCAACCTCAGCCTCCCGAGTAGCTGGGATTACAGGGGCCTGTGACCATGCCTGGCTAATTTTTGTCTTTTTAGTAGAGACAGGGTTTCACCAAGTTGGCCAGGCTGGTCTTGAATTCCTGACCTCAAGTGATACACTTGCCTCAGCCTCCCAAAGTGCTGGGATTACAGATGTGAGTCACTGCATCTGGCCTCATGTACAAGTTTTCATATGGAAGAACTCATCATCTTTTACATTTCTGAAAATATATTAATGTTATGCAACTCTTTGGAAAAGTCACACATAAAATTTCTTAAAATTTTTTAAATTTTTATTTTTTTGAGATGGAATCTTGCTCTGTCGCCAGGCTGGAGTGCAATGGCACCATCTTGGCTCACTGCAACCTCCGCCTCCTGGGTTTAAGCAATCCTCCTGCCGCAGCCTCCCGAGTAGCTGGGACTACAGGCATGTGCCACCACACACAGCTAATTTTTCACCATGTTGGCCAGGATGGTCTCCATCTCTTGACCTCATGATCCACCCACCTCAGCCTCCCAAAGTGCTGGGATGACCGGCATGAGCCACTGCGCCCAGCCTAAAATGTCTATATTTTTAAGTTCCACTATCCCATTTCTCAGAACCTGACTCAAATAAATAACATACACGTAGAAGGTACTAGGTAGGAAGTTTCTAAGCACGATATTATTTAAGCATCACTGTTTTTTCCTTCTTCTCCAGTAAAAGGTACAAAAATCAGGGCCCATCTCCTTAATAACTGAAATATGACTCAGGGGACGTCTTCCTTTTATCCCAAGAGGCTTCTCCAAAAAGAAAATTGGTCCATCTCCAAAGGGGCCTGACTAGTGGGTGTTGCTGGGTTGCTCTCCCACAGGGTCACAGTTGAGAAGAGGCTGTCAGTGACTTGGGCACAGGACGGCACCCCTGCTCATTTCCACACAATGGCAAGTCCCAGGAGTTGCAGCCTCAGTCCCTCCCAGGTGCACCCTGATGAGTCTCCCCTCCAGGCCCCTATGTCCTTCAGATGACCTCAGTGAGGATCAGCTCAGTCTACCAGAGAGACTCTAATACCATTAAGCCTCATAAGGGCAGATTTTCCCACCCCCTCCCCAACAACTTTTGTGTGGTATGCTCCAAGGACAATGGGTGGTGTAGCCTCACCCTTCTCCACAACATGGGGTAACCCTTGCCTTGCGTCTACCTAACCACAAAGAACCACTCAAGGGCATCTTCTCAAAGATCAGTACCACTGTTGGCAGTCTCTATTTTGAATTTGCAAAACATAAATATGATTTGCTTTTTTATGCATAGGCAATATATTTCACTGAATAATCAAAAAAATGCAAAGGAGTAACAGTGAAAAGACATCCTCTCAATCCTGTCTCAGTTTCCTGCTTAGAGACAATTTTAGCAACTAGCCAGTATTACTGCATGGAAACCCTTTTTTGCATGTTGCTTTCTTATTCCATTTCTGTGCACAATCAGCTTCTGCAAATTGTTTGGATGCATCATAACTTGCTTAACCAATCCCTTAGTAGGTTGTTTCCAGTCTTTTGCTAACCAATCAACAATGCAACAAATACCCTTAATAGGCATCGCTGCGCATGACAAAATGAATTAAATGTATCTGTAGTATACTTTGAATTTGCGTAGATAACACCAGTTAATTTGGTCTCCATAGAGATTTAGTAACTCACCTAACTCATAGCAGGTGGAGCTGGGATTCAGACTCACATTCTCTATGCCAGAGTTCAGGCTAATAACCACCAAGGTAAACTGCCTTTTTGATGTTTTTTTTTGTTTGTTTGTTTTGAGACAGGGTCTTACTCTGTTGCCCAGGCTAGAGTACAGTGGTGTGATCATAGCTCACTGCAGCCTCAAACTCCTGGGCTCAAGCAATCCTCCCACCTCAGCCTCCCAAGTGGCTGGAACTACAGGCATGCTACCATGCCCCACTAATTTTTTTTTTTTTTTTTTTTTTTACAGACAAAGGTCTTACTATATTTCCCAGGCTGGTCTTGAACTCCTGAGCTCAAGTATCTACCCACCTTGGCCCCCCAAAGTGCTGGGATTGCAGGTGTGAGTCACTGCACCCGGCCACCTTTTTGAAATTTGCCAATCTGAGATCTAAAGACTGGTACTTTTCCGTCATTTTAATGTGAATTTCTCTTTCTATGAAAGAGGGTAAACGCTGTATCATAGCTTAGTTTGTTTCTTTTTCTGTGAATTGTCTATACCTAGTATTTGCCCATTTTTCCATTACATTATTGGCTTGTTTCCATATCAATTTGTAAGAATTCTTTATATACTAGGGAAATTAGTCCTTTCTGTATTCAGAATTGAAAATACTGTTCCCAGGACGGGTGCGGTGTCTCATGCCTGTAATCCCAGCACTTTGGGAGGCCGAGTCCGGAAGATCACTTGAGGTCAGGAGTTCGAGACCAGCCTGGCCAACATGGTGAAACCCCATCTCTACTAAAAATACAAAAATTAGCTGGGCGTGGTGGCACGCACCTATAATCCTAGCTATTCAGGAGGCTGAGGCAGGAGAATCGCTTGAACCCGGGAGGCGGGGGGTTGCAGTGAGCCGAGATGGTGCCATTGCACTCCAGCCTAGGCAACAAGAGCTAAACTCCGTCTTAAAAAAAAAAAAAAAAAGAAAATACTGTTCCCAGTTTGTCTTTTGACTTATAGTGGTTACTGCCATGAAGAAAATAGATTTTTATATAATCATATTTATCCATTTTTTATTTTATGGATTCTGAACTTAGTTTTATAGTTGAACAAAATTTTCATTTATGAGATAATGAAAAAAACTCTCCAATGAATTTTTCAAGTATTTTCACAGGTTTTCTTTTTCTTTTTTTGACATCTAAATATTGGGTACATTTGGAATTTGTCCCAGTGAAATATATGTATCCAGTTTTCCCCCCAGATGGCCACTCAGTTGTCTCCACACTGTTTTTTAATTACCTATCAGTTCCATTGATTTATACCACCCTTATCATACATTAAATCCCACTGGCAATATTCAAGTGATAGCTTCTTTCAAAAAATGAACAAAACGTCCTGGGCGTAGGCACCCTATTTCACTCCCTTTCTCCACTACATTTATCAATCCATATCAGGAATACCTTAAATATTTGATAACAGAGCCCAACCATAGAATTTTGGTTGAAGTATATTCTTTTACATCTCCCTGATGGAATACTATGCAACTTTTAAAGCAAATATTATAAAGATTATGTTAAAACATGAGGGAAATACTTCTGATGAAAATGTCAAGTGAAAAAGAAAGAATATGAACATTATGCAAACCAAGAATATGACCACATTGTGAAAAAATGCACAGAAAAGAATCACATGAGCAAAATACCAGAAGGATGATAGCGATGTTATTGGGATATGAGATGAGAGATTTTCCCCCACCTTTTTCTCTTCAAATCTTTTGTAAAGTGATGATATCAGCATAAATTTTCAAATTTTCACTTTTTTTTTTTTTTTTTTTTGAGATGGAGTCTTGCTCTGTTGTCCAGGCTAGAATGCAGTGGCATGATCTCGGCTCACTGCAACCTCCACCTCCCAGGTTCAAGCGATTCTGTTGCCTCAGCCTCCCAAGTAGCTGGGACTATAGGTGCGTGCCACCACACCTGACTAATTTTTTGTACTTTTAGTAGAGACAGGTTTTCGCTGTGTTAGCCAGGATGGTCTCGATCTCCTGACCTCGTGATCCGCGCACCTTGGCTTCCCAAAGTACTGGAATTACAGGCATGAGCCACCGCGCACCTTGGCTTCCCAAAGTACTGGAATTACAGGCATGAGCCACCGCGCCCAGCCTATTTTTGCTTTTTAATAATGGCATTTTGTCCATTTGTGTTTTTCTCCTTTGCCTCAAGAGACTTCATGAAAATGATGATAAAGAAATAAAAAGATGGCCAGGTGCAGTGGCTCATGCCTGTAATCCCAGCACTTTGGGAGGCTGAGGCAGGTGAATCACGAGGTCAGGAGTTTGAGACCAGCCTGGCCAATATGGTGAAACCCTGTGTCTACTAAAAATACAAAAATTAGCCTGGTGTGGTGGCAGGCGCCTGTAGTCCCAGCTACTCGGGAGGCTGAGGCAGGAGAATCGCTTGAATCTGGGAGGCGGAGGTTGTAGTGAGCCGAGATCGCTCCACTGTACTCCAGCCTGGGCAACAGAGCGAGACTCCGTCCACCCCTGAAAAAAAGAAATAAATAAAAAGATTACAAATTCACAAGTCCAAAAAAGAATAAAAGAGGAAGAGAAGATTTCATGGTTGGAAAATCCCAGCATGTTTTTTGGGAAAGAGCAAGCTGATGATAGAGTGGTAACAGACAGCACAGAGCTGTGAAGGAAGCAACCAAAAGGCCTGGGTGGGGCGTGAATAAAGTAAAACATGTCACCTGTGGATGGGACTCCAGACTTCCCTTCGGGGAGACATCACTGACTCATGGTGTGTGCCCTTGGGCCAAGACACCGAGAAATGCTCACGCCTCTTTTCTCCCAACTGAACAAGGGACGCTGTGTTTAACATCTCTGGCTTCCACTTGGAGCCGCGGGGAGAGTTAATTGCTGTTTGAGAAAAGGTATATGAGCTGGTGGGATAAAAGACTTGACAAGAGGAGGGTTATTACCAGTCAAGTAACCCTTTTTTCTTTTTTTTTGAGATGGAGTACTTCTCTTGTTGCCTAGGCTGCAGTGCAATGGCACAATCCCAGCTCACTGCAACCTCCGTCTCGCGGGTTCAAGCAATTCTCCTGCCTTAGCCTCCTGAGTAGCCGGGATTATAGGCGCCCGCCATCATGCCTGGATAATTTTTTGTATTTTTAGTAGAGGCGGGGTTTCACTGTGTTAGCCAGGCTGGTTTTGAACTCCTGGATCTCAGGTGATCCACCCGCCTTGGCCTCCCAAAGTGCTGGGATTATAGGCATGAGCTACCTCACCCGGCCCAAGTAACCCTTTAAACCCTCTGTTCCTCTCATGCTCACAGAGGACCAGCACTCAGGTGTATAGCTAGGCAGCTGCAGGTGCAGCCTAATGCAGGCTTTGGCCAAATGCTCATCCCTGTAAAAACAGAGCAGGGATGGCCAACTGCGAAGGCATGAGTGCATATGACAGTCAAGACACCAGCCCCTATGCTTCCTGGGCAGCTACCTCCCCTAGAGCTAGTGACATGTCCTCCTTGGTCCCTTCATTCAGTAACCTTGTTCCTCCCCAGATCTGGAGCCCTGTCTTAAACTCTCACCTAGTGTCCCTTGTTGCCCTGTCTTGCTCCTACTCATCAAGACAAATCCGGCTTCCACACACTGGGAGACCCAATGGCCTAGAGGTGCTGCTTAGATTATAACAGTCTTGCCAAGATGTAGGAACGTGGTAAAAATTTAGTTAACTCCAATCAATTGATGGTGTTGGCGGAAGCATCTGCTCAGAAGGGACACACACACACACACACACACACACCCCATGACCTAGTGGGCTTGGATCCAGTCTCTTTTCTATGGCTGAGAAACCAGATGGGGCTACAAATATTCATTCAATTGATTGTTTTTAATCCTTTGTTTGAGAGAATGAATTTCTAAGCCCAGAAATGTAGCTTTGAAGACCACAATAATCATTTATTTAAAATCCACTCTAGGCCAGGCACAGTGGCTCATGCCTGTAATCCCAACACTTTGGGAGGCCGAGGTGGGTGATATGCTAAGGTCAGGAGTTTGAGACCAGCCTGGCCAACATGGTGAAACCCCGTCTGTGCTAAAAATACGAAAAATCAGCTGGTGTGGTGGTGGGGCCCGGTAATCCCAGCTACTCAGGAGGCCGAGGCAGGAGAATCGCTTAAACCCAGGAGGCAGAGGTTGCAGTGAGCTGAGATCATGCCACTGTACTCCAGCCTGGGTGACAAAGCAAGACTCTGTCTCAAAAAAAAAAAAAAAGAAAAAGAAAAGAAAAGGGAAGAAAATCCATTTTAGGCTGGGCACAGTGGCTCATGCCTATAATCCTAGCACTTTGGGAGGCCAAGGCAGTAGGATTGCCTGAACTCATGAGTTCAAGAACAGCCTGGGCAACACGATGAAAACCCATCTCTACTAAAATACAAAAGATTCACTGGGTGTGGTGGCGCATGCTTGTAGTCCCAGCTGGTCAGGAGGCTGAGGCACGAGAATTGCTTGAACCCAGGAAGCAGAGGTTGCAATGAGCCGAGATTGTACCACTGCACTCCAGCCTAGGTGACAGACTGAGACTCTATCTCCAAAAAAAGGAAAGAAAATCCACTCTATAAGTCAGAACCTGTCCCAGACCCTATGAAAATACAAAGGAATATGATCCCCACCTCAGAGTTACCTAGACTATTTATACTTCTCTTAAAGACCTAAGTATACTTTTCTTTGTGAGAGAAGGAACCATCTCTGTATCTGTGTCATATTTACTGCTTCATATTTCTTTTCTTTCTTTTTTTTTTTTTTTTGAGATGGAGTCTCCCTCTGTCGCCCAGGCTGGAGTGCAAGTGGCACAATCTTGGCTCACTGCAGCTTCCATCTCCTGGGTTCAAGAGATTTTCCTGCCTCAGCCTCCCGTGTAGTTGGGACTACAGGTGTGTTCCACTACACTCGGCTAATTTTTGTATTTTTAGTAGAGACAGGGTTTCACCATGTTGGCCAGGCTAATCTTGAACACCTGACCTCAAGTAATCCACCCGCCTCGGCCTCCCAAAGTGCTGGGATTACAGGCGTGAGCCACTGCACCCAGCCTGCTGCTTCACATTTCATTTCATTCATCCAGGAAATATTTTTAAACATCTACCATGTGCCAGGCCACTGGGATAAAACAGTGAACAAAAACAAAGTATCTATTCTCATGGAGCTTAGATTCTAGTGAGACAAATAGACAATGAATACATGAACAAATAAACCCATAACATGCAAAGTGATGATAAAGGCTTAGGAAAAATAAAGAAAGGTCCTTCAGCCATGTGAGTATGCAGCCAAAAGCACCCTCTATGAAGTAGAGAACAAGCCCTCCCCAGGTACCAAATCCTCTGATGCTTTGATTTTGGACTTTCCAGCCTCTAGAACCAGGCACAATAAATTCTATTGTTTTTACATTTTCTAGAAAAGAAAAATAAAGGAGGGTAAGGGAACAAGAGTGGCAGAGGACATTATTTCACATAGATTAGTTGGGGAGACTTCTCTGATAAGGCTAAGTTTAAACTGAGACTTGAATTAGGCAAGGGAGTAGTCTATGTGGATACCTGGGAGACGATGGAGCTATAAATGCAAGATCCTAGAGGAGGAAACAGCCAACAGAGTTCTGTTGGAGAACAGCAATGAGAAAAGGGTCGCAAGAATGGAGTGAACAAATGAGCCACACATGGTGGCACGCACATGTGGCCACAGCCACTTGGGAGGCTGAGGTGTGAGAATCGCTTGAACCTGGGAGGCAGAGGTTGCAGTCAGCCAAGATTGTGCCACTGCACTTCAGCCTGAGCAACAGAGCGAGACTCTACCTTAAATAAATAAAACTAAATTTAAAAATACAGAATGGAGTGAACAAATTTGTAATTCAACCAGAAATATGGTTAGGGAGAGGGAGTGGTATTATCATGTGGGGCCTGTTAGACAAGGACTTTGTGTAAGTTTTTCATGGACTATAGCACACGTAGAGAAAAGTAAACAAATTGTTAAGTGTACCACTTAGTGAATTTTTTTTTTTTTTTTTTTTTTTTTGAGACAGGGTTTTACTCTTGTCACCCAGGCTGGAACGCAGTGGTGGGATCTCGGCTCACTGCAGCCTCTGCCTCCAGGGCTCAAGTGATCCTCCCACCTCAGCTTCCTGAGTACCTGAGACTACAGGCACAAACCACTGCACCTGGCTAGTTTTTGTGTTTTTTGTAGAGAGAGTGTTTTACCATGATGCCAGGCTGGTCTCAAACTCCTGGGCTCAAGCACTCATCCTGCCTTGGCCTCCCAAAGTGCTGGGATTACAGGGGTGAGCCACTGCACCCGGCCTGAATTTTCACCAACCCACCCATTTAAACCATCATCCAAACCAAGTTATGGAACACTAACAGCAGCTGGCTGGGTGCAGGGGCTCACCCCTGTAATCCTAGCACTTTGGGAGGCCAAGGCAGGTGGATCACCTGAGGTCAGAAGTTTGAGACAGCCTGGCCAATGTGGTGAAACCTCGTCACTAATAAAATTACAAAAATTGGCTGGGCATGGTGGCGTGCACCTGTAACCCCAACTACTCATGAGGCTGACGCGGGAGAATCACTTGAACCTGGGAGGCAGAGTTTGCAGTGAGCCGAGAGTGAAAAAAAAAAAAAGAAAAAGAAAACACTACTAGCAACCCTGACTGGGTGCGGTGGCTCACACCTGCAATCCTTGACCCTTGGAGGGCCGAGGCGGGCGGATCACCTGAGGTCAGGAGTTTGAGACCAGCCTGGCCAACGTGGTGAAACCCCATCTCTATTAAAAATACAAACATTAGCCAGGCGTGGTGGCAGGCGCCTATAATCCCAGCTACTTGGAGGCTGAGGCAGGTGAATCGTTTGAACCCAGGGGATGGAGGTTGCAGTGAGCCGAGATCATGCTACTTCACTCCAGCCTGGGCAAAAGAGCAAAACTCCATCTTAAAAACAAAGAAAGAAAGAACACTACCTCAGCCTCCTGAGTAGCTGGAATTACAGGCACCCACCATTATGCCCTATTTTTAGTAGAGATGAGATTTTGCCATTTTGGCCAGGCTGGCCTCAAACTCCTGACCTCAAATGATCTGCCCATCTCGGCCTCCCACAGTGCTGGGATTACAGGTGTGAGCCACCACGCCTGGCCATCTAGGTTTTACTTTGATAGACGCTACCAAACTATCTTCAGACTTTGCTTTTCAAACTGAATGAAAAGGGAAATAACTTGAAGGTTCAAAGTAGAAAAATCACATAATCTGACTTACATCTTTAAAGGGTCACATACTATAAATTTTTAAAGATTGCATTTTTAAAATATTCACCATATGAAACAAAATCCAACCTGACCAGTCCCAGCACTAAAAGCATGACTCCAGGTTTGTACCTCTAGCCAGAACCTGTCCTCTGAACTATAGACCCTTATCTCCAAAGTCTGCTTGAAAGCTGCACATGGATGTCCAATGGGCGTCTCCACCTTTCAATGGCCAAGAACTTCTGATATTCTGCCCTGAGCCAATTCTTCCTATGGGTTTCCCATATTTACTAACAGCAACTCTGTTCTTCCATTTATTTAGGCTGGAAACATGGGTATATCTTTTTCTCTATTTTATCATGCTCCACATCTGGTCTATCAGCAGATCCTGTGAGCTCTGTCTTCAGAATATTCTGGAATCACTGCTTGCCACTCCTTACCACTACCTGTCCAAGCCACCATTCTGTCTCTCTTAGCCTACTGCAGTACCCTCCTATTTTCTTCTCTTTATTTATTTTATTTATTTATTTATATATTTATTTATTTATTTTTTTGATATGTAGTCTCCTTCTGTTGCCCAGACTGGAGTGCACTGGAGTGATCTCAGCTCACTGCAACCTCTGCTGTCCAGGTTCAAGCAATTCTCCTGCCTCAGCCTCCCCAGTAACTGGGATTACAGGTGCACACCACCACGCACGGCTAATTTTTGTATTTTTAGTAGAGACAGGGTTTCGCCATGTTGCCCAGCCTGCTCTTGAACTCCTGACCTCAAGTGATCCACCCACCTCGGCCTCCCAAAGTGCTGGGATTACAGGCGTGAGCCACCGTGCGCAGCCTGCAGTGCCCTAAGTGGTTTTGCTGCTCCCACATCCTGTTCTCACCCTTATTAGTGCAGCTTCCCAAAAGATCCTGTTCAAACATAAATCAGATCCTATCACTTCTCCATTAAAACCCTCCAGTGACTTCCTGTATCATGCTGGGTGCAAACCGAAGTCCATACTACCACCCACAAATTGTGGCAAGATATTGCTCCTTTTAACCTCCCTGACTTTAACCCCTGTGATGCTCCCATCCTCACTCCATTCCAGCCACACTGTTCATCAAACTGGCCTTTCCCCTGTTCATCAAACTGCCCAGGTGAGCTCTCAATCTCCGGAACTTTACGCTTTCTCTTCCCACTGCCTAGAATGCTCTTGCCCCAGCTAACTGCCAGCTTGCTCCCTTGCCTCCTCCAAGTCTCTACTCAAAATTTCCTTTCTCAGCAAGGACTTCCCCAGCCCCTTGGTCTGACATTTCACACTTCCCCAATGCCTGACGTTTCGTATTGCTTTCCCAGCTTTTTTTCTTTGCTCAGCCTTTATCACTATCTCACATGCTATAACTTTTATATCTTTTATCTTGTTTATCAGCTGTCCCTCCCAGCAGAACATAATTGCTATGAGGACATTGATTTCTATGTTTTGTTTACAACCGTAGCCCGGCATCCAGAACAGGGCTTGGCACATAGTAGGCACTTAATAAATATTTACTGAGTGAAAGAATAGATGGATCCTTGCCCTAGATCTTCTCCTGATTACCTGTGCTTGAGAAGCTGGTGAGACATCAGCAGTGGTTTCTAAGCACCTCCAATAAGTTGGAGTTGCCAATAGAAATATGTTCCTTCCCCACTCTCCCTCCCTGGCGTGCAGGGACCTGGGAAAAGCAGAGATGCTGATCGATATCTCTGACTGGGAAGGAAGATGGGATTAGGTACTAGAAATAAGAGGAAGGATGTCTCCGCCCGTCTGCTCAGAGGCTGCAATCTGCTTGGCATGACGCCTGCTCCCAGAAACAGGATGTGTCCAGAGAGGAAGTGACTGCAGACGTGGAGTGGGGGAAAATGCCCCGTGCCTGAGACAGAACACTTGAAGCTAGTCATTCTGGAGCCTTCCAAGGGTCCATTCCTGGGGGATGAGTAAAATCCGCTCTGCAGTCCCACAGTGACTCATCCTGAATGGCGGAGAATCCAAAACCCTTCCCTAAGTTAGGGCAAAAACAGGTGCTTCCTCCTCTGGGGCTCCCAGCTTGGGTGACTGGATGCTGAAGGAGAGAGGATGCCCACGCACCTTGTTGGAGGCTCTGCAGGAATTGACAAAGGAAGTAGCATGGTAGAAAGTCGTTTTAACCAATCTTCTCTTCCTTGATTTGAGGTCAGAAGTAGACAAGTCTAGAAGGCCATTGCCCGGGGGTCTCTTAGGAAACCCACTTTCTGCACCTTCCCCAGTAGTGGTAAAGAGGCAAGCTTGGCCTGACCGAGCCCTGGGACCTCAAGCTCAGGCAACCTGGCAGAGGGAACCCCCTACTTCATCGAGCTGGTCCAGTCCCAAGGCCACAGAGGTTTTTTTTTTTTGTTTTTTGTTTTTGTTTTTTTTTGAGACAGAGTCTTGCTCTGTCGCCCAGGCTGAAGTGCAGCAACATGATCTCAGCTCACTGCAACCTCCACCTCCTGGGTTCAAGCAATTCTCCTGCCGCAGCCTCCCGAGTAGTTGGCACTACAGGTGCCCACCACCACACCCAGCTAATTTTTGTATTTTTAGTAGAGTCAGGGTTTCACCATGTTGGTCAGGCTGGTCTCAAACTCCTGACCTTAGGTGATCCACCTGCCTCAGCCTCCCAAAGTGCTGGGATTACAGGCGTGAGCCACCACGCCTGGTATTTTTGTTTGAGACAGAGTCTCACTCTGTCGCCCAGGCGGGAATGCAGTGGCACCCTTTGCCTCCCGGGTTCAAGCGATTCTTCTGCCTCAGCCTTCTGAGTAGCTGAGATTACAGGTGCCTGCCACCACGCCTGGCTAATTTTTGTATTCTTAGTAGAGATGGGGTTTCACTATGTTGGCCAGTCTGGTCTCAAACTCCTGACCTCAGGTGATCCGTCCACCTCAGCCTCCCAAAGTGCTGGGATTATAGGCGTGAGCCACTGCACCTGGCCTGGCCCAGTCATAAGTCTTATTTTGCAGCCCAAAGAGAGAAAAACAGTCCCAACAGGCACTCCCTAGGAGCTCTGCCTTGGTGGGCTCTCAAATCTGGACTCTGCTTGTAGGCCAAAGGGCACTAATATCATAAAACCCATACCAGGAAGCTTGTGAAGAAAAGCAACTTGGCTGTTTAAGAAAAGACCCACAAACACATTGCCGAACATGGAAATGGACAGAGGCATCGACGCAAGTTTCCAGAAGGTCAGAAAAAGCTAGAAAACTCTCCCAACACTCTGAGTAACTGCAGCAATCTCTAGACAGGCTCTGTGCCCTATGTTTATGATGAAATACAGGGAGCAGCTCGAAGCCTAGAATGTTATGGTGAGCATTAATATTATGTTCATAAAAGCTGTGGTATATTTTTGTCTTCTTCCCCGAAAGCCAAAGCAAGCATCTCTAAACTTGTCCTTGATAAGAGGTTAAATATAGCAGGAGGTGTCATGCCAGTATGCTGCTTCTAACTTATTAATTTACAGAAAAGAGCTCCTATGGTGCAAGACATTCTGCAAGCTGCTTTTTTGTTTGTTTAAGCAGTTGATCATGAGCATCTTTTCATGTCAGTATGTATACATCTACACAGTTCTATGTGCTTTCTGTAAACTAAGAAACTAAGGGGTCTTCCTCAGTGAAAGAGGCAGAGCTTTTGTAGGAAATAGCCTGGAAGTGGCGTGGCCATAGAGGCCCCTGGGCCCCAGTCAGGCATCCATTCTTCCTCCTGGCTGCGGTGAACATTCTTGTGACCAGGAACTCACACTTCAGCCCTTTCTCATATTCAGCAGAAACTGGTGCATCTCAAGTCTGAGCCCCGCTTCTGTTACAGCCAGAAAGTTGGAGAAGCACCACCCCTTGGCTGTCTTGAGCTCCCCAATCCCTGCAATTTCTCCTCACCTTGCCCCAAGCTCACGTCTTCCTTTCTAGAAGCTGGAGATGAAGGCAAAGCAACCATTCTTCCTGGGAGAGTCACCAACCATCCCTGTTTGCCTGGGACCAGAGGGTCTCCTGAGATGTGAGACTTTGGGTTTTAAAGCCAGGACAGCCCCAAGAAAACCAAGAGAGTTGGTCAACCCACTCTCAGAACTGAAGGCATGGCCAGTCCTGACAGAGCTGCTGGAGGTCCCCTTTCCACAGTTCCAGCAAGGATCAGGTTGGAATTTTCCAGAAGGCATACCCACAGAGATTCTCCAGCTGGGCCTGCTTGAGTCCCATGCCCACCCCAGAGATAATCGCCAGGACAAAGAGTGGATGCAGAGGAGGCAGATGAGAACTGCCCACCAGGAAACAGGCATGTTCCATTCTACAAAGCCTTCACATGTCTGAAGCCAGCCTGACCTCTCCCCAGTTTCTCCATTTGTCCTCAAATGCAGGGCTTCCCAGGCCCTTCCCCATCTGTGGGATTAGGGAGGAGACCACCCTGGAAGGAGACCCAAGGCTTTCCCTCCCACCTGAGTGTCAGTATCCCCAGAGGAGCCCATCTGGAAATGAGATCTCAGGAGGTCTGAGGGGAGCTGTGGCCAATGGGCAGGCCTGCTAGGGCAGAAGACACCGACTCTACTGCTTGCCTGTGGGAGACCCTCCGGGCCAGCAAAGTCAGGCAACCAGGATAGACTCATGTTTAAGCAAAATGTCAGGAACATTTTCAAATAATCAGCTCCATTTGCTCCAATTCAGCCTTCCAACACTGCTTCAGGTGAAATGCCTCTTTCTACATTTCAACCGATGGGTCTTATTATTAATCTGGAAAATGCACAATAAATGCATTACTTTCCCTGTATTTCCAGGCTTTCTAGACACTCTCTTTGGCACATGTGTAGTACTTTTTTAGTTTAACAATTAGACCCACTAATTTCAATGTAAAGGTACTTTGCAGGCAGATGCCTATAATCCCAGTACTTTGGGAGGTTGAGGCGGGCAGATCACCTGAGATCAGGAGTTCAGACCAACCTGGCCAACATGGTGAAACTCCATCTCTACTAAAAATGCAAAAATTAGCCAGGCATGGTGGTGGGTGCCTGTAATCCCAGCTATTTGGGAGGCTGAGGCAGGAGAATAGCTTGAACCTGGGAGGTGGAGGTTGCAGTGAGCTGAGATCATGCCATTGCACTCTAGCCTGGGTGACAGAGCAAAACTCCATCTAAAAAAAAATACAAGTCTGGGCAAGGTGGCTCACATCTGTAATCTCAGCACTTTGGGAGGCCAAGGCGGTTGGATCACCTGAGGTCAGGAGTTTGAGACCAGTCTGGCCAACATGGTGAAACCCCAGCTCTACTAAAAATACAAAATTAGCTGGGTGTAGTGGCGCATGCCTGTAATCCCCCCTACTCGGGAGGCTGAGGCAGGAGAATTGCTTGAACCCGGGAGACAGAGGTTGCAGTGAGCCAGGACTGCATCATTGCACTCCAGCCTGGGCAACAAGAGTGAAACTCTGTCTCAAAACTAAAACAAAACAAAACAAAAATCTCAATGTAAAGGTACTTTGCCCACTAGGCACCATGGCTCATGTCTGTAATCCTAGCACTTTAGGAGGCTGAGGCAGGCAGATTGCCTGAGGTCAGGAGTTCACGACCAGCTTGACCAACATGGTGAAACCCCTGTCTTTACTAAACACATAACCATTAGTCAGACATGGTGATGGGTACCTGTAATCCCAGATACTCAGGAGGCTGAGGCAGGAGAATCACTTGAACCTGGGAGGCAGAGGTTGCGGTGAGCCAGGATTGTGCCACTGCACTCCAGCCTGGGAGACAGTGAAACTCCATCTCAAAAAAAAAAAAAAAAAACACAAACATACTCTGCCTGAAAACATAATGAGCATATTATTTGAAAATGTCAGTAGCATACACTTTAAAAAATAAATGTAAATAAATAAGTAAATAGAGACAAAAGACAAATCTCCCATGTAGTGTTCCAGATAATTTCGGTAGATACTCCACCTCCTAACTCCCACTCTTTAAACGTGGGTTGTACATGGTGAATGACCAAAGAGGATGGTATGGAAAACAGGAAGAAAAGACTAACTTTACAGTGGAGAAACTGACAAACACTACTTCAGCCAGGTAATTCATAGCGGAGAGAGAGAAAGCATGTATGTCCTGTGTTTCTCAACTTTGCTGACACCCTGTAGTCCTGTGGGGAGTATTCTGGTGAAGCATAAAGATCTTGGATCTGGAGTCAGCCAGCTCTGAGCTCCAATGCTACCTCTGTGTGCTGTTGGAGCAGTCACTCAATCTCATTGAGCCTCAGTTTCCCCATCTGTGAGAAGAGGATTAGAATGTAGTGATGAGGCCAGGTGCAATGGTTCCTACCTGTGATCTCAGTACTTTGGGAGATCAAGGCAGGAGAATCACTTGAGCCCAGGAGTTCAAGATCAGCCTGGGCAACATAGAGAGACCTCTGTCTCTACAAAAATTAAAAAATTAGCTGGGTATGGTGGTGCATACCTGTAATCTCAGCTATTTGGGAGGCTGAGACGGGAGGATCACTTGAGCCTGGGAGGTTGAGGCTACAGTGAGCCATGATGGTGCCACTGTACTGCAGCCTGGGTGTCAGAGTGAGACCCTGTCTCAAAAAAACAATTAAATTAAAAAACGAAAAGAATGCAGCGATGTCTGTCTTGCCCTTAGCAACTGTGAGTGCTGGAGGAATCATGTTACATTTGAAGGCAGCCTGGCCAACATGGTAAAACCCTATCTTTATTTAAAAAAAAAAAAAAAAAAATTAGCCAGGCATGGTGGCATGCACCTATAATCCCAGCTACTCCAGAGGCTGAGGCACGAGAATCGCTTGAACCCGGGAGGCAGAGGTTGCAGTGAACCGAGATCGCGCCACTGCACTCCAGCCTGGGCAACAGGGTGAGAGGGTCTCAAAAAAATTTTTAAAAAAGGCTCCAAGGTCAAGGGCTTTTCAGACCCTCTTGGTCCATTTGGTTAGGGGGTGTTTTCACAAAGCTTTGCCTGTTAACTTTATGGGACCCGGAGGGCATACTTTATAGAAAAAAGTCTTCATACCAGTGTCTCTAACCACAAACCCCAAGAGTCTGAACGTTGAGACACTCAGGAAGTCGAAAGGGACCTCTCCTCTTCAGAGGCCCGGCCCAGCTCACGGGAAGGGCATGCATCAAAAGGCAGGAAGTCCCTGACAAGTCTGTCCTATCAAGCCACCAGACACTGGTTACCTTTATGTGGCTGCACAAGAGGCTGAGTTCTCAGGGAGGGGTGAGGTGGTCTGGGGCCTTCAAGCCGTGATGGAACCCACGCCTGAGAAGCGAAGCCCGCCGCTCCCACGACAGGAAGCCTGGCCCCCGCCAGCAACAGAGAGACTCAGAGCCCGGGCCTCAGTGCCCTCATGGGATAAGTGGCATTTTGGTTCCTGTTTCCTTCCCTCTCTGTTTTTCTTTTTCTTTTCATAGATTATCCAAGCAAATATTAAACATGTCCTGCAAATCTCAGGAACCAGCCCACAGAGAAACAGAGAAGAGTGAGTGGCCTTCTTCCAAGACCTGGTTTATCAAAGGTCTGAGACAGTCCTGATCCGCTGCTCTCCTCCTGCTGGCTGAGCCTTGCCCGTGGCTCAGTGGCCCAGGGTGCCAACTCCCTTTCCTGGGCCTCCCAGGGAAGGGGAGGGAGAAGGTAGAGGGAATGAGAGGGTCCCAGGGCTGCCTCCCAGGGCTGGCCTGGCAAGTTGCAGATCTGCCCCTGGGGATTTCCCTGCAGCCAATGGCCGTGGAAGAGGAAAGGAGAGGACCTTTTGATGTGGTGGAGAAGCATCTTTGTAGAAGGAGAGCAATAAGTAAAAGGTTGGCCAGGGAGCCATGGCGGGGCATGGTGGCTCCTGCCTGTATTCCCAGCACTTTGGAAAGCCAAGGTGGGCAGATCACTTGAGGCCAGGAGTTCAAGACCAGCCTGGCCAACATGGTGAAACCCCTTCTCTACTAAAAATACAAAAATTAGCCGGGTGTGGTGGTGAGCACCTGTAGTCCCAGCTACTTGGGAGGCTGAGACAGGAGAATCACTTGAACCTGGGAAGCAGAGGTTGCAGTGAGCCAAGATCGCACCACTGCACTCCAGCCTGGGTGACAGAGTGAGTGACACTCCGTCTCAAAAAAAAAAAAGGTAAAAGGTTGGCCAGGGAGCCTTGCTGGCCTCCTTAAGGCAACCAAACATTAAGCACACCTGTGGTCACAGAGTCCAGCTTAAGACAGAGGCAGACCAGAAAGTGAAAGTGAAGAAAGTATGGGAGAAGAGACATGGGTGAGGGCATAAATCAAGGCAGAAATGGGAGGCAAAAGGCAACGCTCCTAGGGACAGAGAGTGGTGACATGCTAGCTTCTGTTCGTTAAAACCCTGCTCTGGACCATGAACACTGCTAGGCAATTTTGCTATGACAGCTCCTTGCGTCCTCCCAGCATTTTACAGCTAAGGAAACTGAAGACCGTGAGGTTAAATTCTTCACCCGAGGTCCACAGCTAGGGATTAGCAGAATCAACGTTTGAACCCAAGGCTGCCTGACTCCAATGTCACACCCAAACTGTTCCTATCTCTCTGTTAGCAGTTCTTAGTTGCTGGGGATTCAGACTCTATTTTGTTGCTTGTGTAGTTCAATACAGTTCCCCCCACTGTGGCCACATTGTGGCCTGCAGATGTAATAAAAAGGAGGGGGAGGCATGCATTTCCTTTAAGGGCACAGCTGAGGTCAGGAGTTCGAGACCAGCCTGACCAACATGGAGAAACCCAACTCTACTAAAAATACAAAATTAGCTGGGCATTGTGGTGCATGCCTGTAATCCCAGCTAGCCGGGAGGCCAAGGCAGGAGAAACGCTTGAACCCAGGAGGCGGAGGTTGTGGTGAGCCGAGATCACACCATTATACTCCAGCCTGGGCAACAAGAGCAAAACTCTATCTCAAAACAACAACAACAACAACAACAACAACAAAAAAGCTGTGAATGTTGAACAGAGAATGCAATAGACAGCAAGAAAGGTACGGTGGCATCTTTGAAGGAGCCTTCGTCTCCTATACTTTCAGGGTGGACATGATGGAAGACTCAGCCCGGGGCCTCATTGTGCATGTAGGAGCTCCAAGTAAATGCTTAGGAGTGGGGATGTAGTGGGACCCTGAGACTTAGAATAGGAGCATCTAAGTGGTCACAGACAAGGCTGAGACTTCGGCACTTTTGAATTCTCAGATCCTTCAAAACTCCCTTGTCTGTTCAGGCAGGTCCTCCTGTGTAGAGGTAACTGTTATCCCTGCCTAAGGGACCTTCTGTGACTGCACCTAAGACAGTTGCTTCACTAAAAAGGGACGCCAGATCTTCTCTTCATTTCTCCAGCATCAAAAGGAAAGTTAGATCCCAACATAGTCCACTTGGGCAGTACAAGGCCTGCTCCAGAAAGAGAATGTCTATACACTAAAGAATTTGCAGGACCTTGCCAATTCAAATCCAGAAGGGTCTTGGGAGCACGTGTGGGAGTGGATTCTAAGCATCGTGTTAGCCCAAAGATGGTAAATTCAAGGCTTGACTGGTCACACAGTCTCAGGCTTGTAATCCCAGCACTTTGGGAGGCTGAGGCGGGCGGATCACCTGAGATCAGGAGTTTGAGACCAGCCTGGCCAACATGGTGAAACCCTGTTTCTACTAAAAATACAAAAAATTAGTTGGGCATGGTGGTGGGCACCTGTAGTCTCAGCTACTTGGGAAGCTGAGGCAGGAGAATCGCTTGAATCCAGGAGGTGGAGGTTGCAGTGAGCTGAGATCACACCACTGCACTCCAGCCTGGGCGAAAGAATGAGACTCTGTCTGTCTCAAAAAAAATAAAAAATAAAATAAAATAAAAATATAAATAAATAAATAAATAAATAAATGAAGGGCTTGATTGGAGCTGAATTCACTGATATACTTACCCAGGTTTGGGTTTTGGAGTTGGCATGAATAGTCTACAATGACTAACTCAGACTTGACTTAATAGAGACGTAAAGTTAAAGTTCCACCACCCAGTAGCAGCTGGCTTAGAGGGCAGTGAAATGGCTGCTGAAAGTTCACTTACAGGGTTAGCCTGGAGACGACACCCTGTCGGCTTCAAGTGTTGGCCTGCAGGATGCACTTATATCTTTTAAAAGCTGCTAACATTTGGAGTTGTCTCCTTCAAAACTAGAAAGTGTACATCTAGATGCCGGGCGCGGTGGCTCACAACTGTAATCCCTGCACTTTGGGAGGCTGAGGCGGGTACATCAGGAGGTCAGGAGTTTGAGACCAGCCTGGCCAAGATGGTGACACCCCATCTCTACTAAAAATACAAAAATTAGCTGGGCATGGTGGTGGGTGCCTGTAATCCCAGCTACTTGGGAGGCTGAGGCAGGAGAATCATGTGAACCTGGGAGGCAGAGGTTGTGGTACACCGAGATCACGCCACTGCGCTCTAGCCTGTGCAAGAGAGCAAGACTCCGTCTCAAACAAAAAAAAGAAAGAAAAAAGAAAGTGTACATCTAGGAAACAGAGGGTGAAGTAAAAGAAAAAAGAAAGTGTACATCTAGGAAACAGAGGGTGAAGTAGTAGCTACTCTCACTCTTACATCTAAGAACACACTTGAAGAACTCTTGCTGCCAATCCCCATGACCTTGGATTTGGGAGTCTGAATATTCTAGTGCCTAAGGTGGGGACTGTTTCTACCAGGGGATTGTACTACCCTGGTCATGGTTCTGATAAATTGGAAGCTAAGGCTTCCCTCAGGCCATCTGAGGATCCTCATGTCACTGATCCAGCAGGCAGGGCAAGAAAGATGTGTGTCTTTCCTTTTGGCCACCCAATACCTGAACCTTCTTCCTATGTATCTAGGGTATAAGCAGATGACCTGGGCTCAGTCATATAAAAACACTCAGCCCCTTGTCAGGCATGGTGGCTTATGCCTGTAATTCTAGCACTTTGGGAGGCTGAGGCAGGAGAATTGCTTGAACCTGTGAGGTGGAGGTTGCAATGAGCTGAGACAGCACCAGTGCACTCCAGCCTGGGCGATAGAGCAAGACTCAGTCTCAAAAATAAAAATTAAAAAGTTAAAAATAAAAACACTCAGCCCTAAGTCAAATGGAACATGAGTAGCCCCACCTCCAGTGGCATAGGATAGAGTTCCTGGAGCAGGTGCAGCAGTGCTTACTGGCAGTCTCTAGGATTCAGTACTGGAAAGGCGGGAGGAGCAAGCAGCAGCATCTACAGTTCAGAGGACCAGTCTTCCCTGTAATTCAGAAAGATGCCAGTCTCCTCCTCATGAATCATTTTACCACCTAAACCGCTAGAGTTGACTTCTATGGTGTGCGACTGACAACTCTCAGTGAAGCTGTTGTACTATTCTCTATTTCTCTACTTTTGAAGTATTTCATAATAAAAAAAAAAGAATAACTAAGGAGGAAAGATGTAGGATCATCTTAGTAAAAGTAGAAAAAGCATACAATAACATTCAACATTCATAAATAATAGTAATAGGCTGTGCGCAGTGGCTCAGACCTGTAGTCCCAGCACTTTGGGAGGTCAAGGTGGGCAGATCACAAGGTCAGGAGTTTGAGACCAGCCTGGCCAATATGGTGAAACCCCATCCCTACTAAAAATACCAAAGTGTGGCCAGGCATGGTGGCTCACACCTGTAATCCAGCACTTCAGGAGGCCGAGGAGGGCGGATCACGAGGTCAGGAGTTCGAGACCATCCTGGCCAACATGGTGAAACCCCATCTCTACTAAAAATACAAAAATTAGCCGGGCGCGGTGGCTCAAGCCTGTAATCCCAGCACTTTGGGAGGCCGAGACGGGCGGATCACGAGGTCAGGAGATCGAGACCATCCTGGCTAACACGGTGAAACCCCGTCTCTATTAAATACAAAAAAACTAGCCGGGCGAGGTGGCGGGCGCCTGTAGTCCCAGCTACTTGGGAGGCTGAGGCCAGAGAATGGCGTGAACCCGGGAGGCGGAGCTTGCAGTGAGCTGAGATCCGGCCACTGCACTCCAGCCTGGGTGACAGAGCGAGACTCCGTCTCAAAAAAAAAAAAAAAAAAATACAAAAATTAGTCGGGCATGGTGGCAGGCACCTGTAATCCCAGCTACTCAGGAGCCTGAGGCAAGAATCGCTTGAACCCGGGAGGCAGACGTTGCAGTGAGGTGAGATTGTGCCACTGCACTCCAGCCTGGGCAACAGAGCGAGACTCCATCTTAAAAATAAATACATAAATAACAGTAATAACAAATCCATAGGAAACTAGACTAGCTGCCAACTTCCTTAACATGATGAACATTTTCTATCAAAACACACAGGAGAAATAATAATGGAAATGTGGAAGCCTTATCTTTAAGAGCAGAAACAAAGAATGAAAGCCCATTGTCACTATTTCTATTTAACATTGGAGGGCCAGGCTGGGCATGGTGGCTCATGCCTGTAATCCTGGCACTTTGAGAGGCCAAGGTGGGTGGATCACTTGAGATCAGGAGTTCGAGACCAGCCTGGCCAACATGGTGAAACCCTATCTCTACTAAAAATACAAAAATTAGCCAGGTATGGTGGCGGGCGCCTGTAATCCCAGCTTCTCAGGAGGCTGAGGCAAGAGAATCGCTTGAACCCAGGAGGCAGAGGTTGCAATGAGCCGAGATTGCGCCACTGAACTCCAGCGTGGGAGACAGAGCAAGACTCTGTCTCAAAAAAAGCAAAAACCAAAAATCCAATTTACAATAGCAACAATAGTTATAAAATGCTTAAGAATAAATCCAGCTGGGTGCAGTGGCTCATGCCTGTAATCCTAGCACTTTGGGAGGCCAAAGTGAGAAAATCACTTGAGGCCAGGAGTTTGAGACCAGCCTGGCCAACATGATGAAACCCTGCCTCTACTAAAAATACAAAAATTAGCCAGGTGCGGTGGTGTGTACCTGTAATCCCAGCTACTTGGGAGGCTGAGGCTGAGGCTGAGGTGGAAGGACTGCTTAAGCCGGGAGGTCTGCAGAGGCTGCAGTGAGTCATGATGGTGCCATTGCACTCCAGCCTGAACAACAGAGCCAGACCCTGTGTCAAAAAAAGAAAAAAAAAAAAAGTGTAGTATTTGTGCAGGGAGAAACAAAGAACCCAGTGGAACAAAATATAACCAGCAAATGACCCATGCCATATGAAAACAATATGTGGCAGAGAAGACATTACAGATAGTGAAAAGAAGATACTGGTGCTGGCCTAATTAGTTACCCAAATGGGAGAAAATAGTTTTATCCTTACTTCACAGCATACACAAAAATAAATTATAGGTGCATTGAAGACGTAATTGTGGAGGCAAAACTCCAAAATGGTTAGAAAAAATATATAGGGGATTTTCTTTATAGCAGAGTAGAAAAGAGTTTCTCAAATAAGACAGAAAAAGGATATACTATAAAATTACTTTAGAAACTTCTTACCAAAAGAAAGAAAGGAAACAAGAAGGAAAATTTAAAAACCATAACAACAGTGAAAATAAAGCCACAGACTTTAAGATTCATTTTCAGAAAATATTTTTTTAAAACTCCCATAAAATCAAGAAGAAAATAACAAACAACCCAAGTGGAAAATGGGCAAAAGGATATTAACAGGAAACTCACAGAATGGTCAAGGGCATGTGAAAAGAGCCTCCAAACTCATTAACAGGGAAATGAAACTTAAAACGACCCGGAAAGACCACTTTACATCCTGCAGCTTGGCAAGAGCTTGAAGGACTGACAATGGCAAGTGTTGGCAAGGACACCAGAAATGGGAACGCACACACACTGCTGGCCAGAGTGTAAATTACTACAGTCACTTTGAAGAACAATTTGGCCATAGCTAGTAAAATCAGTGGTGAATAAATCCTTCAGTCCACCAGTTCTGCTTCCGGATATACACCACAAGCTCATACACTTGCCCGAAACAGAGTAAACAGCACTGCCCATTGTAACGCTGTCTGTAATAGCAAAAAACTGCAAACAACTCAAATATTCATCAACAGAAGGCTAGAGAAACAAATTGCATACAGTTAAAAAAAAAAGAACAAGAGCCACATATATGACTATGGATAAATTTCAAAAACAAATTTGAAAGCATGCTGAAGTGTTTTTTTTGTTTGTTTTTGTTTTTTTGTTTTTTTGTTTTTTTTTGACTGAGTCTCGCTCTGTTGTCCAGGCTGGAGTGCAGTGGCGTGGTCTCGGCTCACTGCAATCGCTGCCTCCTTGGCACAAGCAATCCTCCCACCTCAGCCTCCTGAATAGCTGGGACTACAGGCACGCACCACCACACCTTGCTACTTTTGTGGGTGTTTTTTTGTTTGTTTGTTTTGAGACAGAATTTCGCTCTTGTTGCCCAGGCTGGAGAGCAATGGCGCAATCTAGGCTCACCACAACCTCTGCCTCCAGGGTTCAAGCGATTCTCCTGCCTCAGCCTCCCGAGTAGCTGGGATTATAGGCACCTGCCACCACACCCAGATAATTTTTGTATTTTTAGTAGAGATAGGGTTTCTCCAGGTTGGTCAGGCTGGTCTCGAACTCCCAACCTCAGGTGATCTGCCTGCCTTGGCCTCCCAGAGTACTAGGATTACAGGCGTGAGCCCCACGCCCGGCCGAGTTTTGTTTTGCTTTTGTGGTGGAGACTGGGTTTCACCATGTTGATGTCTTTCTCAAAATTTTAAACAGAGTCACCCTATATCTCCTTATGACCCAGCAATTCCACTTCTGGCTATACCTCTAAGAGTTGCAAACATACGTTTACACAAAAATGTGTGCACAAATGTTCATGGCAGCATTATTCATAAAAGTCAAAAAGTGGATATAACCCAAATGCTCTTCAATTGACAAACGGATAAACAAAGTGTGGTATCTCCATACACTGGAATGTTGCTTGGCAGTAAAAAGGAATGAAGTACTGATCCACGCCACAACAGGCATAAACCTTGAAAACACGCTAAGTGAAATAAGCCAGACACAAACGACGACAGAGTGTATGATTCCATGCATATAAAATGTGCAGCGTAGGCAAGTCCACAGACACAGAGAGTAGATGAGTGGTTGCCCAGGGCTGGGGAGGAAGGGATCAATGGGGAGTGATCAAGTAATGGATACGCAGTGTTTTTAGGAGGAAGAAATCTTCTGAAATGAGTGCATAGCGACAGTCTGAATACAGTAAAAGTACTGAATTGTACACTTTACATAATAATTTATGGCACTAATTATACCTCAATTAAAAACACACACACATTGAGAATCTTATGTTAAAGTTTGGGGCCTGCTCTGCCCATTTCTATATCACTTCCACCATTTGCCCCTAGGAGGAGGTTCAGGACAGCATAATGGGAGTGTGAGCTGGACACTGTTCAAATGCTTGCCCTCCTACAAAGACCCTGAGGAAATGAAGCTGGAGCCCAGTGTCAGAAATCCAGTTTCATAGACTGCAGTGTGGTCATCAAGAATGTTTGCCACTTTCTCCTATAGCCAAGCAAATGTTTAATTGTAGGAAACAGGTCAGCTTCGGAGTGGCATGTGATGGTTTAAAATGTTACTCCATACTTTATTTTATTATTTTATTTTATTTTATTTTATTTTTTGACACAGAGTCTTGCTCTGTCACCCAGGCTGGAGGGCAGTGGCATGACCTCAGCCCACTGCAGCCTCTGCCTCCTGGGTTCAAGTGATTCACATGACTCAGCCTCTAAGTAGTTGGGACTACAGGCATGCACCGCCATTCCTGTCTAATTTTTTTTTTTTAGTAGAGACGGGATTTCACCGTGTTGGCCAGGCTGGTTTTGAACTCCTGGCCTCAAGTGATCCACCTGCCTCAGCCTCTGCAAGTGCTGGGATTACAGTCGTGAGCCACCGTGCCTAGCCTAAATGTTACTCCATATTTTAGATCTGCTTAACTACTCTGAATTTATTTATAAGACTGCTATAGTCATGTCACAAAATCATGGCAGTCTCTTGATAAGCAGTCATTTTTATACATTATGTAAGCAGATCTGAATGCTGTAGTATTTCCAATGTCTAAAATAGATGTAAATAAAAATATGAGGCCGGGTGCAGTGGCTCATACCTGTAATCCCCGCACTGCGGGAGGCTGAGGTGGGAGGATCAGGATCACTTGAGCCTGGGAAATCAAAGCTGTAGTGAGCCCTTATCATGCCAGTGCCCTCCAACCTGGGCAACAGAGTAAAACGCTGCAAGAGAAAGAAAAAGAGAGAGAGGGAGAGAGAGAGAAAGAGAGAGAAACAAAGGGAAGGAAGGAAGAAAGGAAGGAGACAGATGGGGGGCCGGGTGAGGTGGCTCACGCCTGTAATCCCAGCACTTTGGGAAGCCAAGGCAGATGGATCACCTGAGGTCAGGAGTTCAAGACCAGCCTGGCCAACATGGTAAAACCCCATCTCTACTAAAAATTAAAAAATCACCTGGGCATGGTGGCAGGTGCCTGTAATCCCAACTACTCAGGAGGCTGAGGCAGGAGAATCACTTGAACCCAGGAGGCGGAGGCTGCAGTGAGCCGAGATCAGGCCATAGCACTCCAGCCTGGGCAACAAGAGCAAAACTCCAAATTAAAAAAAAAAAAGAAAGAAAGAAAAAAATTAGCCCAGCATGGTGGCACACGCCTGCAGTCCCAGCTACCCCAGAGGCTGAAGTGGGAGGGTCATTGAACCCCCAAAAGTCAAGTTTGCAATGATTCAAGATTGTATCACTGTACTCCAGCCTGGGTATAGGAGTGAGATCCCGTCTCAAAAAAAAAAAAAAAAAAAAAAAAAAAAAAGCTCTGAATCTACAGGTTCTAGCCCTGGGAAATTCTGGATAAAATGGAGTTAACAGTTCACCTGCCTCAGGTGAGATAATGGAAAACTAGAAAGGTCCATACCATTGTGATGTCTAATTGAATCTATTTGTCAAAACAGTACCCAAATGCTGTATGTTCAAATAAACTTATACTGTTAGGTAATAATAACCATAGAAAAGATAAAAACTATGGGCTGGGTGTGGTGGCTCGCACCTGTTATCCCAGCATTTTGGGAGGCCAAGGTAGGAGGATCACTGGAGGCCCAGAGTTTGAGACCAACCTGGGCAACATAGCAAGAACTCATCTCTACAAAAATGCATATAAATACAATATAAAGATACATATTATGTATATATATTTGTACTTGTTAACTTGGGGTAAGGAGTGCAGGGAGGGCGGAAAGGAGAAAGTCGTAATATTAAGCATCAGTAAACAACTCTAGAGCCAGGCACCGTGAATCACTCCTGTGATCCCAGTTTTTTGAGAGGCTGAGGCAGGAGGATTGCTTGAGGCCAGGAGTTCAAGACCAGCCTTGGCAACGTAGTGAGACTCTCTCATCTCTAAAACAACAACAAATAATTAATTAAAAATGAAAAGAAAAGAAAACTCCATAGCCGTCTTCTCCAGGAAAACAAGTCCCAAAGCCACTTGTCACTGACACAGAGGTGCGCAGAGCCCGAGGAACACGGAGTCATAGCAGCTCTGCAAATTGATTTTATTCCAGGCTAAAAGATGCTATTTCTCAAAGAAAGGAACTTGGAGTGTCTCTGTTTATGAATTCATTTTTCAGGGGTGGGGTGATTTCAAGAGCCCAGGCCGTTTCCTGACCGTGCACACTGAGCGGGCCTGGAAGCCTCAGGCCCCAGCCAGGCTGACCACGAGCCAGACCCGGAGTAAGCTTCGTCCCACGCTTCCTGTCGGTCCAGGCAGCCTGAGTTTCCTGGTGACCCTTGCCTGCACCCAGCTGATTCAAAGGCCTGGCAAGGCCTGGTGCCAGCCAAGAAAATCTGAGGCGGCCAGGTTTGTTATTTCCAAATCTCTAAACCTTCAGACCGTGCTTGGCTTATATATGCAGCTAAAACAAGGATGTGTGTCACGTGGTGATTATAATTCAAGTAGGCAAAGATTCCTGCATGACCAGCCTTCTCAAATGTCAGCCCATGCTGAAGTTAACACATTTAACTCATAGAACAAAATAATTAAAATGAGGAGGATTGAAATGGTACTGCCATTCTAGAAAACAGTTTGGCAGTTTCTTATAAAGTTAAACATACACTTACCTCAAGACCCAAAAATCGCCCTCCTGGGTATTTATCCCAGAGAAATGAAAATTTATGTTCATATAAAATATTGTACACAAATTCATTATAACAGATTTATTTATAATAGTCATGTATCAATCTGATTCTTCAAAGGAATAGGACCAACAGAAGAGAGATATATACATAGTAAATCATATATATAAATGATATATATAAGAAGCTATATATGTACACACATACATATATCTCTCAGGGTCTCCTCCAAAGAACAGGACCAATTTTATATATATATTTTATATATATATATATATATATATATGCTGCATGTAAAAAATAAATTATGGCCAGGCGCGGGTGGCTCACACCTGTAAACCCAATACTTTAAATAAGGCAGGAGGATCACTTGAGCCCAGGAGTTTGAGACCACCTGAGCAACATAGTAAGACCCTGTCTCACAAAAAATTTTTTTAATTAGCCAGGTGTGGTTGCCCGCGGTCATGCCTGCAATCCAGCACTTTGCGGGCTGAGGGCAGCAGACTCACTTGAGCTCACAGGAGATCAAGCACCAGCCTGGGCAACGGGTGAAACTGTCTCTACAAAAATGTTGCAATTAGCCAGGCATGGTGGCACATGCCTGTGGTCCCAGCTACTCAGGAGACTAAGGTTGAGAGTTTTTTGACCAGGGAGGTGGAGGCTGCAGTGAGCCAAGACGCCACCGGCACTCCAGCCTGGGTGACAAAGTGAGACACTATCTCAAAACAAACAAAATTGTCCAGGTGTTCTGGCGCCACACCTGTGGTCCTGCCACCAGGAGACTGAGGTGGGAGCATTGCTTCAGCCCGGAGGCTGAGGCTGCAGTGAGTCATGATCACACCACTGCACGCTATTGGGTAACAGAGCAAGACCCTGCCTCAAAAAAAAAAAAAAAAAAAAAAAAAAAAAAAAAAAGGCAGGTATAAGAAATGATACATATTGATCTATATAGATAAATGATATGTATATAACTATATATATATTTATAATATATAAGATGACAATAAAAGAATTGGCTCACATGATTATGGAGGTTGACAAATCCTAAGATGCAGTCAGCCAAGCTGAAGACCAAGGAGGTTCAATGGTGGTGTTCCAGTGCCAGCAGGCTGGATACCCAGGAAGAGCAGATGTTTCGTTCCAGTCCAAAGGCAGGAAAACTGATGTCTCCAGCTCAAAGGCCAGCAGGAGGAATTTCTGTTATTCAGGGAAGATATTCTTTTGTTCTATTCAGGCCTTCAACTGATTGATGAGGCCCACCCATCTTAGAGGGCAGTCAGCTTTATTCAGCCTATTGGACTTAGATGTTAAACTCCACCAAAATCACCCTCACAGAAACACCCAGAATACTGTTTGATGAACTATCAGGGCACCCCATAGCCCAGTCAAGCTGGACACATAAAATACCATCACAAGTCAAAAATTGAAACAAGCCAAATGTCCTCAACAGGTGCAAACAGATAAACACATGATGGTATATCCATTCAATGAGGTAACTCAGCAATAAAAGGTAAGGAGCAATTGATCCAGGCAACAATGGATGAGTCTTCTAGGGCGGCGAGTGGCGCAAAGGCTAGCTCTATTCTATAATATTATTTTTTGAGATGAGTCTCGCCGCCAGTTTCCAGGATGGAGCACAGTGGCATGATTCCGCTTCACTGTAAATTTCTAAGCCCCTGCTCAAGTGATTTGTTCTCAGCCTCCTAAGTAGTTAGATAACCCAAATGCCCCAGATGGTCTTGATCTTACGGCCTCATGATCCACCCCCTTTAGCCTCTCCCAAAGTGCTGAGATTACAGGCATGAGCCGCATCGCCCAGCCAACATTCTTTTTGTTTTTGTTTTGAGATGGAGTCTTGCTCAGCCTCCAGGCTGGAGTACAGTGGCACGACCCCTCCAGCTCACTGCAACCCTGGCCTCCCTGGTTCAAGGGACTGCCTTGGCCTCCTGAATAGTTGGGATTACAGGCATGCACCACCATGCCCGGCTATTTTGTATTTTTAGTAGAGACAGGTTTGAACATCGCTGGCCAGGCTGGTCTCAACTCTGACCTCAAGTGATTCACCTGCCTTGGCCTCCCAGCGGGATTACAGGCATGAGCCACTGTACCTGGCCTTATAACATTCTGAAGTGACAAATTATAGAGTTGGAGAATAGATCAGTGGTTCCAGGGGTTATAGTAGGAGAAAGGATGTGACTGAGGAGTAACAGCAAGAAATTTTTTCTTTTTTTTTTTTTTTGAGACAGAGTCTCAACTGTCACCCACGAAGTGCTGCAGGCCATCCGCCTACCGAGACCTCCTACCAAGCTGGTGGGTTCAAGCAGTCCTCCCACACGCCTCCTCTTCATAGTTGGGACTGCAGGCGCCAAAATGGGCTCAGCTAATTTTTGTATTTTGTAGAGATGGAGTTTCATCACGCTGCCCAGGCTAGTCTCAAACTTCAGAGCTCAAGTGACTCCACCTGCTTCAGCCTCCCAAAGTGCTAGGATTATAGGCTGAGGCACCATGCCCAGCCCCAGAAGAAATTCTAGTGGTGATGGATAATTTCTGTATTTTTATTGTGGGGGATGGCTACTTGAATCTATGCATGTGATAAAGTTTCATAAAACTTGTCCAGGTTCAGTGTGGCCTATAATCCCAGCACTTTAAGAGGTCAAGTGAAAGGATCAGTGAGACCATGAGTTTGAGGTTACAGTCAGCTATGATTAAAAGCAATTTCTCCAGCCTGTCTCAAAAAATTTTTTTCATAGAATTACATACCAAAAAGAAAAAGATGAGTGTGCCTTTGTGTAGAGCTCCACATGCCCCCAACCCTGCTTTTGGACTTTACACACAGCACCGGGCTGGGTGCAGCGGCCCACCTGTAACCAAAGCACTTTGAGAGGCTAAGGCGGGGCAGATCACTTGAGTCCAGGGGTTCGAGGCCAGCCTGGGCCATAGTGAGACTCACTACAGGAAAAAAAAATAATAATGATGATGGTGTGTGCTCGTAGTCCTGTTTCTCATTCGGTGCTGAGGTGGGAAGATTGCTGAGCCTGGGAGGTCAAGGCTGCAGGAGCCAAACACAAGGCCACCACCCAGCCTGGGCTTGGCTACAGTGAGATTCTGTCTCAAAAAATAAAACAAAACAAACCTACAGACCGTCACCTTAGAATAAACACTCATATCCCCAATTTTATAGTCAAGGAACACTGAGACTGTAATCACCACCCAGTCACATAGCTGGTAAGTGGTAAACCAGATTTTAAACCAAGTGTACCTGACTCCAAGGCTTTGGCCCTTTTCTCATGTTTGCCTGCTAACACACACACAGACTCCAAGAACGGGGCCCCCAGCCTGCCCTCGGGTGGAGATCTTTTTCTAGCCCTGCTGCTGCTTCACACCACAGAAGCGAGCGCCCGCGACTGTGTTTTCCGTGACTCTGGATAAACACAGAAAGTCCTGCTCCATGAAGAGGCCGGGCCAAAACACACACAGAGATGAGGTATCATTGAGAGCAAACCCAGGACAAGTCCAGAGAGACAGATGGCTCGAAACCGAGGTCAGGGTCCTCCTTATACCTCACTTGAATTTAGACATTGAGCAGGCCGGGCATGATGGCTCATGCCCACATCCCAGCACTTTGGGAGAAACTGGAGGCAGGCTGGATCACTTGAGGTTAGGAGTTCGGGACCAGCCTGGGCACATGGCAAAACCCCTGTCTCTACCAAAAACTAGCTTCAGGTGTGGTGGCATGCACTATCCCAACTACTCAGAGCTTATAGAACTTTGAACCTGGGAGACAGAGTTTGCAGTGAGCCGATTGCTCCATTGTACCCAGCCTGGGCGACGGAGCAAGTCTCTGCCCCCAAGACAAAAAAAAAATTAGATAGCAACTAATCCTCCCAAGGGTGTGTGTCTCTGGGGTGCCTCCCATGACTCTCCAGGCTGAGCTGCAGACCCTCTTCCATGCTTCCACATCAGCAGGATTTACCTTAATCAAGGACTTAGTATGATCTAGAATCACCAATGTAAAATTTGTTGATGTGGGAGCCTCACACAGAACTTGGCCTGGTTAGAAACCCAGTAAGCTTGCTGAGGAATGAATGAACTGCAAGAATCTCATGCAAGGCTGGGACTCAAACACCTTCAGAGGTTGTGGGCAGACACCACCAATGAATGAGAGGTTGGGGATGGTGATTCCTAGGGAGTGGAGAGGACAGGGGTGGAGGGGACATGTGCCGAGCTACTGGGCAGCTGCCACCGCTGCTCCCTCATGCTGCCGCTAAATGTGGGCCATCTATTACCACATCTGGATTTTTCAAAAGAAGCCAAAAATCCAGTCTTTTATGATGAACTCCTGATTTGTTCATGTTGTAGGACTAATTTAAGCTTTTAAATTAAGTGAGGGTCAAAACGAAACACATATGCTAGTTGAATACTGCCCAGAGGACATGGTGGTTTAGAATTTCTTGCTTTGAAATTCCAGGATGTTCCAGCTTCTGATGTAGTGACAGTGATTTTCCTGGATGATCACGGTAGACAAAGGTGTCCACAGCAGGTAAAGGAAAGCCAGTGTCACCAACAGCCAGTGAGCCACAATTCCATGTGGATCGCCTCCCTGCTGGCATCCCACTGGGAGGGGCTCCAAGAGCCGAGCAAGAGCTCTGGAAGGCAGGGTTGCAGGGAGGACAGGGAGGAGGGTACAGATGACCTATGACCGCCAGCTGAGTAGTATTAGACCTCTCAGATAACTTGGAATTCTCATGAAACATGCATTTTGATGGATTATTAGATTATTTTCATCCTTGCCTAGTGGCACAAAAGACCGGACAATCCCATGTAATGGACAAAAGATAAAGTGCCAATTTTACCAGACAGAGGGAAGCTAAGACAAGGACAAGGTCCTGGGAAAGAGGCCACAGGTGGCAATCCACCTGCCTGAAGGACCTCCTATCTGCGCAGACTTCTACCTCCCACCTGGCCGCTCAATACCAGAGATCTTACCTTGTTTTCCTCACCAGACAGTTCTTTTTCTCAAACTGAGGAAATGAGCGACATCTCAGAGTGGCCCCAGTTCAAATCCTTCCTCTAACATTTTCTGACTGTGATGAACAGCTTTGGAATCCCATTTGTCCATCTTTCCAACATGACTCAGAATGTTGATATCACACCTCCCGGATGTGATAGGATGAGGCACTTCGCTTCTTAGGTATTCTTTTCCCACAACTGCAGTCCCAGTCTAATCATGAGAAGACCAGAAACTGTCACCAGTCAGCGTGGAGACTAAGGATAGATGGACACTCAACGAACACGGTGTCCTGACCAGGGTCCAGGAAGGGAAAAGAGGTCATAGGGGTACCAAACTGCTGACATCTGAAGAAAGTGTGTAGTCCAGTTGAAAATCATGGATCTACCCAGGCTGGTACCATAATCCCAGCACTTTGGGAGGCCTAGACAGGTGAAGGATTGAGGCCAGGAGTTTGAAACCAGCCTGGCCAACATGGTGAAACCCTGTCTCTACTAAAACATGTAAAGTTAAATGGGATAGTGGCATGCACCTGTAATCCCAGCTACTCAGGAGGCTGAAGCAGAAGAATCACTTGAACCTGGGAGACGGAGGTTGCAGTGAGCCAGATCACATTGAACTCCAGCCTTGGGACAGAGTGAGACTGCCTCATAACAATAATAATGATAATGATAAATAATAAATAATAAAATAAAAATAAAAAATAAAATTATGGGGCAGGGTGTGGATCATACCATAATCCCAGCAACTTTAGGAGGCTGAGACAGGGATCACCTGAGGTCAGGAGTCAATCAGCCTGCCAACATGGTGAAACCTCATCTGTAATAGAAAATGCAAAAATCACTAGCATGGTGGTGTGTGCCTGTAGTCCTGGCTACCTGGGATGCTGAGGTGGAAGGATTGCCTGAGCCTGGGAGGTGGAGGCTGGGCTATGAGCTGAGATTGCACCACTGTGCTCCAGCCTGGTGACAGAGTGAGACTCATTCAAAAATAAAAATAAAAGGTAAATACACAAAAAAGATGGCAAAATTTTATGTTATATGTATTTTAGTATTTTACCATACTTTTTTTTTGAGTACAGAGTCTCTTGTCACCCAGGCTGAGTGCAGTAATTGTGCAATCTCAAGGACTGCAACCTCCATCTCCTGAGTTCAAGCAATTCTCCTGCCTCAGCCTGCTGAGTAGCTGGGATTACAGGCACCCACCATCACACCCAGCTAATTTTGCATTTTTGCAGAGATGGGTTTCACTATGTTGACCAGGCTGGTCTTAACTTCTGACCTCAGGTGATCCTCAAATAACTCCCACCTTCCAAAGTGCTGGGATTACAGGTGTGAGCCACTGCACCAGTCCATAATACTTTCTAAAATAATAAAGAAATGAATACAAATTTGACTGTATGTGCTGTGCATGTGTACACGCTTCATTCCCAGCTATATCCACAGAGGGACAGGGAACAGCCTCAATCAGAGTGGCAGAACATGGCATCCAGATCTTTGACTTCTAAATACCATTTTTAAAAAAAGGGAACCAAGATCTTCAGAGAGCAGACTGATTCCAGGGCTGGGACAAAAAAAAAAAAAAGGCAGATGCTCCTTAAACAGCTTGTACCAAAAAGCTCAAAGAATGATGGGTCACTGCAAAAGGAAAAGCTGCGAGCTTGAGTGGCCCACTGGCAAACTTGGGAATAATTTTTTTTTTTTTTTTTTTTGACACAGAGTCTCACTCTGTCACCGCCAGGCTGGAGTGTAGAGGGCGCCAGGGATCTTAGCTTACTGCAACCTCCGCTCTCAGGTTCAAGCAATCCCAGCCTCCTCAGCCTCCCAAATAGCTGGGACTACAGGTGTGCCACCACACCTGGCTAATTTTTTGTATTTTTAGAGACGGATCTCCATGTTAGCTGTTGGTCTCGGCTCCTGATTCAAATGATCCACCTGCCTTCTCCCAAAGGGCTGATTACATGCATGAGCCACTGTGCCCGCCTGGGAATAATTTAATTATTACAATGAATAGTGAGAGTCAAGGATTATAACCTATTGCATTCACGAAGTCCATGCAGACATAAATAAATCACTTGCCCAAGATCACAGGGATAAGGTAGTACTGGGGATCTAAGGATCTTCACTCATTTTCCTTTAGCTCTTTTCCCTCCAGATACCGGGGAGTGGGAAGGACACGACACATAGAGCAAGCTGAGGCCCAGAAAATTCTAGAGAGAGCCGCCCAGGACATATGGACTTTGAGATCTGTCCAGTGTCATTTCCTGTTTCAAATCACGCTTGGGGAAGGGAAGGTGCAGGAGATGGCAGTGAGGGAGGGGCATGGGGGGCATAGAGGCTGGAGAGCAGGAGGAGGCTGGTCCATCAGCTTTTGCCAATGATGCAGGGCTGGTGGAGAAGGTATGGGTGAGGGGCCCCTGAGAGCCAGGTGCCCACATCTGGTTCACATTGAAGGGTAAAACAAACAGGTTTGTAAGCTGAAGGAGCCCAGCAGCCTGAGCCAAGCTGTGCTGCTCGACACTAGGCACAGCATCCCTCTTCCATGGGTCACTAGCCCTGGCCAGTTCCCAAGGGCTTCTGCAGAGGGGACGAGTTGGAATAAGGCCATCGCCTCTGCCAGAAACCCATTATCTGGGTCCAGCTCCTCCAATACAAACCAGCCTCATCGTAGGTCCGGAGAGGCTGGTTCTTTGATTTGTAGATGACTCCATTTCAGGCCCTTTGAATGAGACTGAGACTGCACATGTGCCAAACGCCACTCATGTCCACCCAGAGGGCTTGTTTGTGCTTCGTGTAATGTCTCCTTGGCTGGGAAGAGACAGCGCTTGCTGTGGAATCTGGAGCAACTTTTCTAACTTCTATGAGCCTCAGTTTCCAGCTATAAAATGGAAACAACGGTCCTCCTTAAGGGCCATGGTTACCTATTAGAGTTACTGAGCATCAGGCCCAGCCAGTGCCGAAAAGTTCTCAACATCCACCATTCCTACTGGTCATGCACCCTGTTTCACCTTCTATTGGCATGTGCTACTGCAGCCTGGGAGGCTGAGGTAGGAGATCACTTGAACCTCGAGGCAGAGCTTGCAGTGAGTCAAGATTTGTGCCACTGCACTCCACGCCCAGGACAGAGTGAGACTCTGTCTCAAAAAAAAAGTTTTAAGAAAAAAAGACTTTCCTCTAGGCCAGGCATGGTGGTTCACACCTGTAATCCCAGCACTTCGGGAGCCCAAGGTAGGTGGATCATCTGAGGTCAGGAGTTGGCAAGACCAGCCTGGCCAACATGGTGAAACCTCATTTCTACTAAAAGTACAAAAATTAACTGGGCGTGGTGGCATGTGTCTGTAGTCCCAGCCACTTAGGAGGCTGAGGCAGGAGGATCACTTGAACCTGGGAGGCAGAGGTTACTGTGATCCAAGATCACGCCACTGCACTCCAGTCTGGGCAACAGAGTAAGACTCTGTCTCAAAAAACCAAAACAAAACAAAAGTTTTAGGAAAAAAAGACTTTCCTTTAGGATTTGTATTCCAGCAATTAGTACCATCCCTGGCAATATGAGGCAAGTGGCAGGCAGACCACAGATGACTTTCCAGTTTTGCTATTTGGTGGCTGTGTGACACTAAAAAGCCTCCTTAACCTCTCTTAGCCTCAGCTCCTTCTTCGGTAAAGGCAGAATTCTCGCCTTGCCTCTCAGGTATTTGTGAGAATTCGGAGGGTAATGCACATCAGAGAAGGGGATGGTTTGTGGTAAATACTGTTTTCCTTCCCAGACCCATATTAAAGGCTCAGAGAATAGTCGTTGGGTGGAGGGGAAACACATCAGGGAAGCACCTTTCAAAACCACTGGGTACGGCCCTTTCTCTGCTCAGCGTTAGTTCTTTCCTCTTCAATAAGTGGCACCATGGCCAGGCATAACAGCTCATGCCTGTTATCCCAGCACTTTGGGAGGCCAAGGCAGGGGGATCACTTGAGCCCAGGAGTTTGAGACCAGCCTGGACAATACGGTGAGACCCAATCTCTACAAAAAAATAAAAATTAGCTGAGCATGGTGGCACATGCCTGTAGTCCCAGCTGTATGGGAGGCTGAGGCAGGAGGATCACTTGAGCCCAGGAAGCAGTGAGCTGTGATCGTGCCATTGCACTCCAGCCTGGGTGACAGATTGAGACCCTGACTCAAAAATAAATACATAAATAAATAAATAAAGCCAGGCACAGTGCTCATGCCTCCAATTCCAGCACTTTGGGAGGCCGAGGCGGGCAGATCACTTGAGGTCAGGAGTTTGAGATCAGCCTGGCCAACATGGCCAGACCCTGTCTCTACTAAAAATACAACAATTAGCCTGGCATGGTGGCTCATGCCTGTAATCCCAGCTACTCAGAGGCTGAGGCAGGAGAATTGCTTGAATCCAAGAGGCGGAGGTTACAGTGAGCCAAGATTGTGCCACTGCACTCCAGCCTGGGCAATAGAGCGAGACTCTGCCTCATAAATAAATAAATCGGCAGCAGAGCTGATTCATTCTGGAGAGAGCCCTGAGGCTCGCGTCCTGCCCAGCACCTTGTAGAGACCTCAGCTTCCTACCCTGAACTCACCTCTTGCTGTCCCCAAACTTACAGAAAAGGACGTTGCCCCTTTGCCAGATGCAACCAGCTGGCTGTCCTCCAGTGCCCTCCAGCGTGTTCTTGGGGAGTCCGCTTCCGTGGGCCCACTTGTCCACTGTCAAAAGCCCTTGGCCGGGAGGGCTTGGTGGCTCACGCCTGTAATCCCAGCACTTTGGGAGGCTGAGGTGGGCAGATCACAAGGTTAGGAGTTTGAGACCAGCTTGGCCAATATGGTGAAACCCCGTGTCTACTAAAAATACAAAAATTGGCTGGGCATGGTGGTGGGTGCCTGTAGTCCAAGCTACTCGGGAGGCTGAGGCAGGAGAATCGCTTGAACCCGGGAGGTAGAGGTTGCAGTGAGCCAAAATCACGTCACTGTACTCCAGCCTGGGAGACAGAGGGAGACTCCGTCTAAAAAAAAAAAAAAAAAAAAAAGCCCTTGTCCAGAAGCCCCTGCAAAGCAAAAGTCTGAGACTCCATCTGCCTTGGTCCTTGGGAGAAGGTGAAATCAGACAAACTGGTTACACCTGAGGCACCTCATTATGCCTCAGTTTTCTCCTCTGTAAAAAGAATTCTTTTTTTGTTTGTTTGTTTGTTTTAAGACGGAGTTTCGCTCTAGTTGCCCAGGCTGGATGGAGTGCAATGGCACGATCTCAGCTTACTGCAACCTCTGCCTCCCAGATTCAAGTGATTCTCCGCCTTAGCCTCCCTAGTAGCTGGGATTACAGGCACCTGTCATCATGCCCAGCTAATTTTTTGTATTTTTAGTAGAGACAGGGTTTTGCTATGTTGGCCAGGCTGGTCTAGAATTCCTGACCTCAAGCGATCCACCCACCTCAGCCTCCCAAAGTGCTGGGATTACACACGTGAGCCACCTCGCCCAGCTTAAAACGGACTTTTAAATACTATTCACTTTATAGGGTTGTGATGAGGCTCTCCTGAGAGGTTTGAGGATGTACGAGGCATATTTGGTACAGTGCCTTGCATATAGTAATTGTTCAGTAAGTGCTCACTATTCTGGTTGTTAGCTGTCATTTAAAATCTCTCCAGCCCTAAATAATCCTCACTGAGCAGTTCAGAAATTGCCAGGGCTCAAGCTCAAGTCTGATTTCCTAGGGCTACTGGGTAACAGACACAATCCTTCATGCAGTTTCTTTTTTTTTCTTCTTCCTTTCTTTTTCTTGGGTTTTTGTTTGTTTGTTTGTTTTGTTTTTGTTGTTTTTGAGACACAGGCTCACACTGTTGCCCAGGCTGAAATATAGTGGCACGATCTTGGCTCACTGCAACCTCTGCCTCCCGGATTCAAGTGAGTCTCATGCCTCAGCCTCCTGGTTAGCCAGGGTTACAGGCCCACACCACCACGCACGGCTAATTTTTGTATTTTTAGTAGAGATGGGGTTTTGCCATGTAGACCAGGCTGGTCTTGAATTCCCGACCTCAAGTGATATACCCACCTTGGCCTCCAAAAGTGCTGGGATTACAGGCATGAGCCACGGCGCCCAGCCCCTTCATGCAGTTTCTCTCACTCAGAATCGAGGAGTCTGCTATTCCATCGACATCTAACCCACTCCTCTAAACCAGCCTGCACTCCCAGCTGGAGAACTACAATCCAATCAGGGATTAAATCTAAATTCCTCCCATCTGATCACTGGGATCCCTACCCATCCAACTCCCCTCCTCCTCCAGAAATGTTACCAATCCCCTAAAGCCTCCAATCACCTGTTGAACCACCAGCCAAGTGCTTACTAATCCCCGTCTCCCAAGCTCAGACACTCCCTGTAATTGATGGACACGCAGCATTGGGAGCTTTCACATTAAGCTCTTACTTTGAAACTTTGAATAAGAAAAAGAGCTGAAAAAAGCGATCTCCAATCTCATTGAGTGGAGTAAGAGCTCAGAGTAGGATGCCCACAGAATAGAATTGCCAAATGTGATGTGTCTCATGATGTGTTTGTTGCATTGTATGTTAGATGTGTTTGGATATATGGGTGTGTATTCTAAACTTCTAGTATCTATCTATCCCTATCTCCATCCTGTCTATCTGTAAAAGTCTTTAAAAGGCTAAAAGTTTCCACTCAAAGGTAAAATAGAGGCTGGAGCTCAGTGGCTCCACCTGTAATCAACACTTTGGGAGGCTAAAGGCAGGAGGAGGATTGCTTGAGACCAGAAGTTCAAGACCAAGACCAGCCCTAGACAACATAAAAGGAGACCCTGTTTCTACAAAATATAAAATTAGCCAGCTATGGTGGTGCACACCTGTAGTCCCAGCTACTTGGGAGGCTGAGGTGGGAGGATTGCTGAGGACAGAGGTGGGGCTGCTTGTGAAGCCATGATTGCTCCACTGCACTCCAGCCTGGATAACAAACTGGGATCTATAAAAAGAAGTGAAATAAGGAACTCATTACCATCCGCGCTGACGAAGGCTGGGAGAATAACTTGTTGTGCAGGATCCTGGTTTCTCTGGAGGGCCTGTTGAAATCTGCTCTGTAGTCAGAAGGGACATGATTGCAGGTGGAGGCTGGAAAAGAGGCTCTTTGGGGGCAGCTGTTTTAGATTTTGGGGTTCAAACCATTTTCGCCAACTTGAAAATAGTATGCTCAAAAACTGTTTATCCAACATCTATCTATCTATCTATCTAACATATCTATCCATATCTATCTATCTGTCTGTCTATCTGTCTGAAATGATTTGCCCCTTAAATTCCTGCTGCTAGCAAACAACTGACTGAGGCTTACTTGGTAGGCTGGGTATTCGATACCTTCAGCACCTCTAGGAGATTAGATACTAGTTTCCATCCCTCATTTTGCTAGGTTGGAAAGTGAGGCACAGAGCAGTTAAGCAGCTGGCTGGAGGTGCACACAGCTGTAGGTGTCAGAGCTGGATTGGGGGAGTCACATCTGATTCCAAATGGCTGACTGCCACTAAGCTCTACTGCCTCCTGGCTGGCTTTCCAGGCAGGAGGGAGTCTTCAGCAGCTTTCACAAATACTGTACCTCCCTCGCCCACAACACACGGAACTCAGTCTCCCCCTGTTGCTTTTCATAGCAAATCCTATGCCCTGTGTTCATACTTTTGACATGCATAAAATCTTGACCCACCATGAGAAAAAAAAATTTTGTTGATGTGTGTGTGTTTTAACCAATAACTTCCACTTTCTGTCTTTCTAAACCATTAGAAGGAAAAACATTTGTTCTCACCCTTCCTATGTTTTTGTTTGCTTGTTTGTTGAGACGGAGTTTCACTCTTGTTGCCCAGGCTGGAGTGCAACGGCACGATCTTGGCTCACTGCAACCTCTGCCTCCCGGGTTCAAGCGATTCTCCTGCCTCAGCCTCCCAAGTAGCTGAGATTACAGGCATGCACCACCACGCCCAGCTAATTTTATATTTTTAGTAGAGAGGAGTTTTTCCATGTTGGTCAGGCTGGTCTCGAACTCCTGACCTTCGGGTGATCTGCCCACCTCAGCCTCCCAAAGTGCTGGGATTACAGGCCTGAGCCACCACACCTGGCCCTCACCCTTCCTATGTAAAACCAAAAGCATTCACTCAATGTCCGTCCACAGCACAGGTTGGAAGCCACTTAGGAGCCCTGGGGGTTGAATCTAGTGAAGAGAATCTGACAATGCTTGGTGCACTTTGGGGTGAATTCATTTTGACACCTCGCTCTGAAGTTTTAGAAATACCATTGTTCTTCATATTGGTGTTTTAGATAGAGGAGGCACGTTAGTTTTCTTTTTCTTTTTCTTTTCTTTTTTTTTTTTTTTTTTTGAGACAGTCTCACTGTATCACCCAGGCTGGAGTCCAGAGGTGCCATCTCAGCTCACTGCAGCCTTGACCTCCCTGGTTCAAGTGATCCTCCCACCTTAGCCTCCCAAGGAACTGGGACTACGGGTGCACACCACCACGCTGGCTAATTTTTGTAGAGATGGGGTTTTGTCATGTTGCCCAGGCTGGTCTTGAACGCCTAGACTCAAGCAATCTTCCTGCTTTGGCCTCCCAAAGAGCTGGGATTACAGGAGTGAGCCACCGCACCCGGCCAAAATGTTCCATGTCTTTATCTGGATGGTGGTTACCTGGGTGTCCATGCAGGTAAAAATGCACTGAGTGGCCGGGCACAGTGGCTCACTCCTATAATCCCAGCACTTTGGGAGGCTGAGGCAGGAGGGCCACTTGAGTCCAGGAGTTTGAGACCAGTGTGAGTAATATGACCAAACCCCATCTCTACTGAAAATACAAAAATTAGCCGGGTATTGTGACTTGGGTCTGTAATCCCAGATACTCAGGAGGCTGAGGCACAAGAATCACTTGAAGCCGGGAGGCGGAGGTTGCAGTGAGCCAAGATTGCACCACTGAACTCCAGCCTGGATGTCAGAGTGAGACCCTGTCTACAAAACAAAAAGCATTGAGTGGCACACTCCAGATTAGAGCACTTCACACTCATTACTGAATACAAATTGCACCTTAAGGTCAGGTGCAGTGGTTCACGCCTATAATCTCAACACTTTGGGAAACCGAGGCAGGCAGATCACCTGAGGTCAGGAGTTCGAGACCAGCCTGGCCAACATGGCAAAATCGCGTCTCTACTAAAAATGCAAAAATTAGCCAGGCATGGTGGCAGGCACCTGTACTCCCAACTACTTGGGAGGCTGAGGCAGGAGAATCCCTTGAACCTGGGAGGTGGAGGTTGCAGTGTGCTGATACTGTGCCACTGCACTCCAACGTGCTTTTTGAGAGAGCGAGACTCGTCTCAAAAAAAAAAATTAAATAAGTTGTATTAATTAAATAAAATAAAGACAATAAAAAGGGAGGAATCTAGGAGAATAAGTTATTTCAAGGGCAAACAAGTTTCATAAAACACACACACACACACACACACACACACACACACACACCCTGTGGTTGTTGTGAGGACTGATGTGGGACGACAGAGGAAGAGAAGGCAGGGAGACCAGAGCTGAAGGTTATTGCATGTTGTCCATGTTTTAATCTCTTAGGCAGGAAAGGGCAAAGACATGCCCTTTTCATTGTCACCAGCTTTACTTTTACCTTTTAAAAGTAAATTGTTGGCTGGGGGCAGTGGCTCACACCTGCCCAGCACTTTGGGAGGCTGAGGCAGGTGGATCACCTGAGGTCAGGAGTTCAAGACCAGCCTGGCCAACATGGTGAAACCCCGTCTCTACTAAAAATACAAAAATCAGCCAGGCCTGGTGGCACACACTTGTCAGCTACTCAGGAGGCTGAGGCACAAGAGAATCACTTGAACCCGGGAGGCAGAGGTTGCAATGAGCTGAGATTGTACCACTGCATGCCAGAGCCTGGGCAACAGAGCGAGACTTTGTCTCAACAACAACAAAAAAGTAAATTGGATCGGAGTGCAGTGACTCACACCTGTAATCCCAACACTTTGGGAGGCCGAGACTGGAGGATTGCTTGAGAAGTCTTCCTGGCTGAAGTGAAGGTTTCCCAGGCTTTCTCACGAGAGAATGTCTTTTAAGTTTACAAAAGGAAAGGCTAAAATTGAATTCTCTGGTATCTTTCTATCTTGCTGAAGCCTGGGGTCTCCCTGGCGGCTGGGCCTGGAGGAGGCAGGAAGTAAATAGCTGTTCTCTGAATGGGCTCTTCCGAGAAACGGGAATGCCTCACTGTATTCACTGCAAGAAACACAGGACCTCAAAGCTCTGGGGCCCAACCGGGAACTACACAAGTGGTTCCTTTTCCAGAAAGCCCACTCATAAGGTGCAGAGGCGTCCAATTTCCCAGGAACATATGGCACAGTGAGAGGCGAGTCTTCCCCACCCAGAAGCTCAGGACAGTGTCATCACTCACAGAGGCATCGATGGGAGGGCTGAGCTCAGGAACCCACGAGAGGCTCAGGGTGCTGCCATGAGCTTAGATCCTAGACTTGAGGGGGCTGAAAGGTCACCAGGCTAAGATTTAGGGCTAACACAGAGGAGACAAGCCAACGCTGAGTCACTTTGAAGCTTGAAATCAGGGTTTTTAACCCCCAAGCTATTGACATTTTAGACCAGAAAATTACTTATTGTGGGGGCTGTTCTGTGCATTATGGGGTGTTCAGCAGCATCCCTGGTCGCTATCCACTAGATAACCGTAGCATCCCCCTCCCCCCAAGGTGACAACCAAAAATATCTCCAGGCCGGGCACACTGGCTCACGCCTGTAATCCCAGCACTTTGGGAGGCCGAGGTAGGCAGATCACCCGAGGTCAGGAGTTCAAGACCAGCCTGGCCAACATGGCGAAACCCCATCTCTACTAAAATTACAAAAATTAGCCAGACGTGGTGGCAGGCGCCTGTAATCCCAGCTACTCGGGAGGCTGAGGCAGGAGAATCACTTGAACCCACGAGGTAGAGGTTGCAGTGAGCTGAGACCATGCCATTGCACTCTAGCCTGGGCAACAAGAGCGAATCTCCATCTCAAAAAAAAAAAAAAAAAAAAAGTCCCCAGATTTTTGTGAAATGTCATCTTGGGGGGCAGTATCTCCCTGGATTGAGAACCACTGCTTTAGATAAAAGCAAAATCTTACGCCGGGTGCAGTGGCTCACACCTGTAATCCCAGCACTTTGGGGGGCTGAGGTGGGCGGATCATTTGAGGTCAGGAGTTCGAGACCAGCCAGACCAACATGGTGAAACCCCGACTCCACTAAAAATACAAAATTAGCTGGGTGTGGTGGCACGCGACTGTAATCCCAGTGACTTGGGAGGCTGAGGCAGGAGAATCACTTGAACCTGGGAGGCGGAGGTTGCAGTGAGCCTAGATCGCGCCATTGTACCCAGCCTGGGCAACAAAAGTGAATCTCCATCTCAAAAAAAAAGAAAAAAAAAAGAAGCAAAATCTTAGACTTGTCCATTTTGGGGCCATTGCCTGAAATCTTGGACAAAGGCCTAAATGACCAGTTAAAATACCAGTATCTGAGCCCCACTGTTAGGCTGAAGCAAACCGAGGAGGCAATTAATTATGTGTTGCCTAACTTGCTTCTCCCTTGCAGTTTCAATTGCATTAGGCAGCCAGCTTCCCTTCCTCTCCACGGTTTGAATTGTTGCTGTGCCGGGCAAAAACTGCGGCTGGTCCACCCCAGAGCTGGCCTCATTTCAATAACAGCCGGGAGGACTGGCATGGGGCTTTCCAAGCTTAATTAGCTCATGTTTGTAAAGTTCCTTAGGAAGCTCAGGCCAGTATGCTATGGGAAGTCCAAGTTACTAGGATTCTCGCCACACTTAAAAAAAGAACATTCCCGCATAAAAAGGCTGGTAGAGCCAGAAAAGAGCGCCTCAGAGCGTGTGTGTGAATAGCGAAGGGTCCTTGTGAACCACATTTGAGACCGTAAAGAAAGAGAGTAATGCATTCCAACTTTCAGGCCCTCCTCCTATTCTCTAGAGCAGGAAATTATGTAAAGTATTTCCTGAACAGCTGAAGTATGTTAGAAACCTGCTAGCATCCTCCACAGTATCTCCAGGAAATGGACACCGAAGAATTTCTTTGCAACGAGAAACTATTTGAGCTCTACTGGCCATTTCTACCTGAATGAGTTGGATACTCTCAGCCTGGGACGTGGAGAATACAATCTTCTTAGATCATGTTTATGTCAAACTCAGCATCCTACAGCAAGAACACACACGGGAAAATAATTCCCCTTGTGTATGCACATCTATATGAAGAACTTTCTTCGTGTGTGTGTGTATATATATAGTATATATGCACATATACACATATATAGTATACATACACATATATTAGTATACATCAAGAGAGACGGAGACAGAATGAAGAACTTTCTTTGTTAGGTAATTTAGCAATGTCAGTAATAGCATGCTAGTTAGTTATTCCCGCTCGGTCTTCGGGTGGGGCAAGAATGAGGTCAGCCTCTTCTGTTTTAGGCAGAATTCTAGAACATGCAACAAAAGGAAACTGCTTGGCCCCATCCCACCTCTAGAGATTTGTCCTCTCCAAGGCCTGCCTATAAATCTCCCAGGGTGGGGATCCAGGAGCATGGTGCCCCGGCAAGCCAAGCTTGAACCTCCCAAGCAAATCAGCGTCGGAATGTTGGTGGGGTCACAGGATCAAGAGCCATCTGGGAGCCAGCTGTGACTTGGGCTGATTCCCATGGTTTCCTATGAGAAGGGCGAGTGTGATCACTACAGCAGAAATACCAAAGAAAAATGGCAATTGTTACCTCCCGAGCAAAGAACAAGGCCTAGAGCAGAGCCAGTTCCTACAGAGAATGACAGATCGGAATATGCTGGCGAAGGCCAGGCAAGTTCTGTGCTTCCTAACCAGTTAGAAGCCCTTCCTCCCGCGGCGGCCGAGCTGGGATCCAGAGCTTGGGAAGTGTGGGACCTGCCTCTCTGAGACCTGGCTGTCAGCAGGAGGATGAGGAGCCAAACACATCCCATTGTTACCACCCACCCTCTGGGGCTTGCAGGGAAACTGCACTCCTGGCCGAACGAGAAATATAAACCCTTGCCATCTTCTCTTTCCGGGGACAAAGGCACCACAGATTTTTAGTATTTTATCATGCTTTTGGAACGAATGTCAACCAAATGCCATCTTTTAGGGACAGCAGCTAAAACGCCTGTTCAACTGGAGTTCTTTAGTCAAATGGCCGTTACCTTCAGTGATCTGAGGTCTTAAATTACTTAGGCTCAGGGAGTGATATTAGAAAAAAAAAAAGTGGCTGGGTGCAGTGGCTCATGCCTATAATCGCAGCACTTTGGGAGGCTGCCGTGGGCAGATCACAAGGTCAGGAGTTTGAGGCCAGCCTGGCCAACATGGTGAAACCCTGTCTCTAAAAATACAAAAATTACCTGGACACGGTGGTGCATGCCTGTAATCTCAGCTACTCAGGAGGCTGAGGCAGGAGAATCACTTGAACCCAGAAGGTGGAGGTTCCAATGAGCTGAGATCATGCCATTGCACTCTAGCCTGGGCAACAAGAGCAAGACTCTGCCAAAAAAAAAAAAAAAGAGAGAGAATAAGCACATTTACAAATGTGTAGAAAATAGGCCGGGCACGGTGACTCACATCTGTAATCCCAGCACTTTGGGAGGCCGAGGTAGGTGGATCACCTGAGGTCAGGAGTTTGAGACCAGCCTGGCCAACATGGTGAAACTCCGTCTCCTACTAAAAATACAAAAATTAGCTGGGCATGGTGGCAGGCACCTGTGATCCCAGCTACTCGGGAGGCTGAGGTGGGAGAATTGCTTGAACCTGGGAGACGGAGGTTGCAGTGAGCCAATATTTCGCCACTGCACTCCAGTCTAGGCAACAGAGTGAGACTTCGTCTCAAAAGAAGCCAAAAAGGAGAGGAGAGGAGAGGAGAGGGCAGGGGAGGGGAGGGGAGGGGAGGGGAAGAGAGGAAAGGGCAGGGGAGGGGAGGGGAGGGGAGGGGAGGGGAGGGGAGGGGAGGAAAGAAAAGAGAAGAAAAGAAAAGAAAAGAAAGAAAAGGAACTACACCTGAAGCTTGTAATATTTTGAAGGTAGCTCTACCTTTGAGAACCTAATTTTCCCCAGGCTATGATTCCCTTTCTTTGAAAATTACCCACATGTATTTAACAGTAAACTTTGCATACAGTTTCAGATGTTCAGGAGCCCCATAACCTACCTTGGATCTCAGGTTACACAGGTTAAGAATTTTTATTCAGGCCGGGCGCAGTGGCTCATGCCTGTAATCCCAGCACTTTGGGAGGCCGAGGTGGGCGGATCACGAGGTCGGGAGATCGAGGCCATCCTGGCTAACACGGTGAAACCCCGTTTCAACTAAAAATACAAAAAAATTAGCTGGGCGTGTTGGCAGGCGCCTGTAGTCCCAGCTACTCGGGAGGCTGAGGCAGGAGAATGGCGTGAACCTGGGAGGCGGAGCTTGCAGTGAGCCGAGATCACGCCACTGCACTCCAGCCTGGGCGACAGAGCCAGACTCCATCTCAAAAAAATAAAAAAAAAAGAAAGAAAAAGACCATCTCATTTCTACATGTTTTTCTGCATTTCTCCTGTATTTCAATAGTTTTGCTATTAAAATACATATTTTTTGCAGCCACAATCAGGAGATGCCTTCCAGATGTCATACCTTGACCATTAATTTTAATTTTGAATTGATTCAAAGTTTTCTTATTCATCCAGTCTTTCCTCATATTCCCTTGTTTTTATGGATAAGCTTCCAATATTTCTACCTAAACTTGTTCAAGTTCTAAACATGAGTTTCTTAATAGTAGAATATATGGCTTTGTGGTTGCTGTCTCAACAGTCAAGTGTTTGATCATTTGAGAAACTTCATTAACACTAGTATTAGGGGCCTATCAGGTATTGATACTGACAAGCTTCCATCACCAAGTTGGACTTGGGTGGTTCAGTCCTGTTTTCATGGCCAATGAGAAGTTAGGTGAGGAGGTGCTCCAATTATTCTGTCCAATAGAATTAAGAGAAAGGGAACCAGTGGGCACAGGAAGACAGCTGGACCTCTCACTGGGATACTGCAAAGGCTAACAGCCAGTCTAGGAACTTAGTCACAGTCGGCCCTCCTTGAGCCAGTTCCACTGTTCAGAGAGCTATGCCAAGCCCCTAAAAGACCTGAAGGCTGACAAAACATCTGACTTTTGGGTAGAATCCTATCATTAAGTTTATAAACAATCCAGTATGGTGATCTCATGTTGATTTGTATCTGATTGATAAGGGGGAAAAAAGGGAAGAGTATAATAAACTTAGCCTAGAAGGTAAAATAAATCAAAACAAGGGTCGGTCTGTGTAAGAACAAACAGAAATCTTTGGTGTTAAAAGGTTGGAGGCAGCCGGGTGCAGTGGCTCATGCCTGTAAATCCCAGAACTTTGGGAAGCTGAGGCAGGAGGATAGCTTGAGGCCAGGAATTTGAGACCAGCCTGGGCAACATAGCGAGACTTTGCTTCTTCAGTTATTATGGCTATTCCCAACAACAAAAAATTTGGAATAGCTGTAATACTTATCTGGGATATTTCTATTATATAGGAATTAGTGTCTATACTTTTCTTATGCCAGGCACTTAGCTGCCCCACCAAAAGGTCTTTCACTGACATAATAAAGAGGCAAGATTTGAATTCAGACAGATCTGGCTCTTAAATACTAGTCCATTTCACTGCACCATGCTACCTCCCACAACTAGGATGGGAAAAGACATTTACAATTGTGAAAAGCCTGGAATGCACGAACTGATCAGTTTAAGAGGGTTCGATGCATACACCTCCTACACAATGTTATGAAACTGTCCCAAATATTTAGGAGGAACTGAGCGTTTACAGACACTAGAATTAGCTTTCAAACTAGGCCAACAACATGTTGTTTAACATACAAGTGCTCAAAATTAAATTGTACTTCTGCCCTCAGAAAACCCTAGTTGATAGCTTGGGTGTTTCTTATCATCTTTATTAGCTGGGGTTATGAAACTTAAATGGGTGATGTTGCTGAAACACTTTTCTCTAACACTTTCCCATGGGGAGTTAGAGGGAGGCTGCATGATTTGGCCGGGTTTTGTTCATCACAAGTTAGGTCAACAGCCCAATCCCAAAAGAAAGCACCATTAATGAAATGACACGTTTCAAGGGCTTTCCAAAATCAGTCCACCGGGTTTTGGCAAGCTCCAGCAAGGGTGGAGAGGGGTAAGGGGCAGCCAGGCCTTAATGGCCTTCTGAACTTGGGTCCTGTATCTGACAAGGTTTCCAATGGCTCATATGAACAAAACTGACTTTGCTGTTATGCAATTGAAGAGGCCAAATGCTGAAATAAAAATCTTACTTAACAACGAGGATTTACAATAACAAAAAATTATCCTGAGCTTTTTCTTCAGTGATGCAGCCACAGATGAGAGAAAAAAAAATCAACATTAGGAAACAGAATGTTGCTTTCCTTTGTTCTAAAAATAATCAAGTAGCTTGATTATTTTTAGCCAAAATGCAATATAGCAATGAAAGAATCAATACTTCGTGAAATGTTTCACACTGATGTCCAATCTTTTAATGTTACCCTTTTAAGATTATTTCAACAAGCAAAATAAGTGTTAGCAGTTTTTACTTTGATAATTGCCAAATGATATTAGGAATATTACCTTTCCTCTCTTGCTTACAACAAAAACAAATACAAAAATGAAAGTTATTGGTAAAAACATATATAATTTATCAAAGTTTTTTTTTTTTTTTTTTTTTTTTTTTTGAGATGGAATCTTGCTCTTGTCATCCAGACTGGAGTGCAGTGGTGCAATCTTGGCTCACTGCAACATCTACCTCCCGCCCCCACGCCCAGTTAATTTTTTGTATTTTTAGTAGAGACAGGGTTTTGCCATGTTGGGCAGGCTGGTCTCGAACTCCTGACCTCAGATGATCTGCCTGCCTCGTCCTCCCAAAGTGCTGGGATTAACAGTGAGCCACCATGCCCAGCCTATCAAAGTCTTTTTTTTTTTTTTCTTTTTTTTCCTTTTTTTTTTGTTTAATTTATTGAAGACCACCTCCCTACAATTTCCAGAGAGAAAATACAAAACAAGAAACAGACTTGATTTCAAATACATAACCAGGTGCTGGAGTTTAAAGCATTGCTGATAACATTGTTACAGAAGAATGACAGCTTACTCCAGGGCACTTCAGTATTCCTGAGGAGTAAACATGATTTCTCCTGTCCTCCCACTGGGATGTTCTCAACTGAAGTCACTGCTCCTGCTCGTTGACATATTTTCCATGTAGAAGATACGGAGCCTGGAAATCATGCTGACAGTTGGAGTAAGCCATTCCTAATCCCGTGCCGGAACTGAAGGCTAATGGCCACATTCTTCTTTTAAAGAAGGTAAGTGAGAAAACAATTCCTAATCCAAAATCAGTACCTATCGTCACCACCGCATCTGCCAGGCACCAGTCCCACTTCCTGCCAACCACCCATGCCTCCAGCTTTCCTCTCCGCCGGCCCCGCGCTCTGTAACCCTATCAAAGTCTTAAATGACGTTTCAAACTGCTAGATGGCCGGGCACGGTGGCTCACACCTGTAATCCCAGCACTTTGGGAGGCCAAGCCGGGTGGATCACTTGAGGTCAGGAGTTTGAGACCAGCCTGGCCAACATGGCAAAACCCCATCTCTAATAAAAATACAAAAGTTAGCCTGGTGTGGTGGCAGGAACTTGTAATCCTGGCTACTTGGGAGGCTGAGGCAGGAGAATCGCTTAATCTGGGAGATGGAGGTTGCTGTGAGCCAAGATCGCGCCACTGCACTCCAGCCTGGGCAACAAGAGTGAAACTCTGTCTTGAAAAAAAAGAAAGAAAGAAAGAAAGAAACCCCATCTCTACTAAAAATACAAAAATTGGTGGGCGCGGTGGCTCACGCCTCTAATCCCAGCACTTTGGGAGGCTGAGGACAGCGGATCACGAGATCAAGAGATCAAGACCATCCTGGCTAACATGGTGAAACCCTATCTCTACTAAAAATACAAAATATTAGCTGGGCATGGTGGCGAGTGCCTGTAGTCCCAGCTACTCGGGAGGCTGAGGCAGGAGAATGGCGTGAACCCGGGAGGTGGAGATTACAGTGAGCCAAGATCGCGCCACTGCACTCCAGCGTGGGAGACAGAGCGAGACTCCGTCTCAAAAGAAAAAAAAAATTACTCAAGTGTGGTGGTGGGAGCCTGTAGTCCCACCTACTCGGGAGGCTGAGGCAGGAGAATCGCTTGAGCCCGGGAGGCTGAGGTTGCGGTGAGCCAAGATCACGCCACTGAACTCCATCCAGCCTGGGCAACAAGAGCGAGACTCCGTCTCAAAAAAAAAAAAAAAGAAAAGAAAAAAAGAAAAAATAAAGAGATTTCAAACTACTAGGAAACTAAAAATGTTAGTACATTAATAAATCATTGGCAATTTAGACATTAACACTACAAGAGGGAGAAGTTGGTGGCTACATAATGTTTTTATCGTGACTTTTACAAATCAAGCTGGTTATAAAGTCATTCTGTCATTCTCAAAGATATTAAGTTACCCACATATAAATTAAATAAAAATCTCCCAATGCCTCTATGGATCTAACGACTCCAAGGAAACTAGCATGTTAAGCATTTTATCTAAAATATGAAAAAAAACTTTTTTGGAAACCAGCTATCTGCTGCTCATTACCTCACTATTGAGTCATGCCTCCTTTAACAAATCCAGACCTTACACTTTCTATCCTGTCTTTTACACCAGTCCCTCTGAAGCCATTAAAACTCTCCCATGTTAAAGCAAAAATCTAGGATGTCCAGGTTTACTTCCCCATCACCTTTTCTCAAGCTGAAGACTTTTGGATTCAGTATCCAAGAAGGGACTCGGGGAGAGGAAGAGAGGAGCAAGTAAGTAGGAAAGGAAGGGCCGTCTGTACTGTTAATGTCTCTTCCCCCTTCCCTTTATGGCAGCCTTTGTACAGGAAAAGCTGAGAAAGTAATCCACGGTTCCAAACAAAATGCTCTATGCTTACGAGGACCATGTGTAACACAGGGGTTTAGTGCTCCATTTTATTTTTTGTTGTTTTTTTGTGTGTTTTTGTTTTGTTTTTGAGACAGGGTCTCATTCTGTCTCCCAGGTTGGAGTGAAATGGCGCGATCTCAGCTCACTGCAACCTCCGCCACCCAGGTTCAAGCGATTCTTCTGCCTCGGCCTCCCAAGTAGATTACAGGCACCCACCACCGCATCCCACTAATTTTTGTTTTGTGTTTTTTTTTTTTTTAAAGTAGAGACAGGGTTTCACCATGTTGGCCAGGCTGGTCTCAAACTCCTGACCTCTAGTGATCTGCCTGCCTCAACCTCCCAAAGTGCATCATAGTCGTGAGCCACCGCACCCGGCCTAGTGTCCCATTTTAGCAACTTGGCTGTAGGGGGTGCTTGAAATAAGTATTAGCCAGTGCTCTATACCTAAACAAGGTAAGGATTAAACATCATTCCATGGAAGGATTTTAAAACACAACTGTTACCTGCAAAAGGCAAAATATATTTATATGCATGTTGATGAACTAGAGGAAGAAAATCCTTGTGTTTGTAGCCAAGAAGGTAAATGGAGACTTGTTGCAGTATATTACTACTGACTTGGAAAGATGTCTTGGCTGAGCATAGTGGCTCACGCCTGTAATGCCAGCACTTTGGGAGGCCAAGGCAGTGGATCATGAGGCCAAGAGATCGAGACCATCCTGGCCAACATGGTGAAGCCCCGTCTCTACTAAAAATACAAAAATAAGCTGGGTGTGGTGGCACACACCTATAATCCCAGCTATTCGGGAGGCTGAGGCAGGAGAATTGCTTGAACCCAGGAGGTGGAGGTTGCAGTGAGCATTTCACTTTTCCTAAGACTTACGTGGTACTACTGTAGGTAACACTTTGTGGTTTCCACTCAGAATCCATTGCCTGTTCCAGTGACAGCACATTCCTTAAGAGTGGTGGCTATCAGCTGGATGTGGTGGCTCACACCTATAATTCCAGCACTTTGGGAGGCCGAGGTGGGTGATCATGAGGTCAGGAGTTCAAGAGCAGCCTGGCCAAGACAGTGAAACCCCATCTCTACTAAAAACACAAAAATGAGCCGGGCATGGTGGTGGGTGCTCATAATCCCAGCTACTCAGGAGGCTGAGGAAGAGAATCGCTTCAACCTGGGAGGCAAAGGTTGCAATGAGCCAAGATCGTGCCACTGCACTCCAGCCTGGGCAACAGAGCGAGACTCCATCTCAAAAAGAATAGTGTCTATCAACCTACACTGTACAGGAGCCGTTGGGAATTGCATTTTTTAAAAAGACCCAAGGTGGACCCTCACGGCCCTCATCAACTAAACAGAACTGGGTACTTTCCCAGGTGAGGCCCATGTGCAGCCATGATTGACCTTGGAATCCCATTCAGCCTTGAAGTTTGGGAGGAATGAATTCCGCTTGTAGCTCCAGGAGAGATTTATGATTAAATTTAAGGTGTTTAGCCCATCTCCCTGGCCAAGGAGACTTAAGGAGACACTGGCTGAGGGTTTCTGGAAAATGTTATTCATTCTTCTGTAAAAACTGCAGCCAGGACTACTCTGGTTCATCACACCAGTTCGGATGGGTTACCTTTCACCAGCGACATTAAAGGCTCCAAATTAGAAAGCCACACACAGGCATGGTGAAGTAAAGAAAAGGGTGGACTTTAATGTTTATTTACAGGATGCTGCAAGATATGAAACTCCACATAGAAATAAGAAACCTAGTCAGAGGACAAGCTTCATACAGTATGTACAGTTGGAACTGTTCAAGTATAGTTTCAGTGTAAAAAGTGCTACAATAACAAACCACATTTAAAAAGAGTTCTTAGTAGAGAAACAATAAGACAAAATACCAAACGCGGTACACAACAAATGTATGCCTCAGCTACGTGATCTAAAAGGTAAAGGTCCCAGGAGCCCCATCCTGAACTTGGAAGGTGTAGCCTTCAGAGGTAGTTTCCGGCACAACGTTTTGATCTTCCTCTTCCTGGAAATATACTAAAAAATAAATATAAAAAGAATATAATTATTCCAAGCAGCAGCCTATCTAGAAGTCTGTATTCAATCTCTAGGTCTTGATCTGCATATTATACCTTTAATCCTGTATGATATTCTAGTATTTGACATAGGGGAGGGAGGGTCTCTGAAACTTTGCCAATTCATGAGTGCCCGGGGAGTTGCGGGGACCGGGGATAAGGAATGCTACTACAGTAACAGAAACAGGCCGAGATTTTTTTCTTCCCCAACTGTCACTTTTCAATAGGAAAAGACTGTATTAGGCCCAGAGCATGGCGGTGGGTTTGGCCTACTTCTCTATCACCTTCTACAATGACACCCACTAACTTACCCTCCAGATAGTCTAAGATGCTCAAGGCTGTCCATTTGAAACTAACCTGGTGACTTTTAAAATCTCACCTCAATGCCAAGACCAAGGTTCGAGGGCTTATTGAGATCATCTCCAATGCAGCAGGGTATGAGAACATTCCCATCCGGCACCATGAGGACAGCTTCCTGAGGCAGTTGGCTCAGAAGGTCCCCCACAAGCTGAATAACCCTAAGTTCAATGATCCACACATCAAGGCCAACCTGCTCCTGCAGGCTCGCCTGTCCCGCATGCAGCTGAGTGCTGAGTTACAGTCAGATACGGAGAAAATCCTTAGTAAGGCAATCCGGCTTATCCAGGCCTGCGTGGATGTCCTCTCCCGCAATGGGTGGCTCAGCTCTGCTGTGGCAGCTATGCAACTGGCCCAGAGGGTCACTCAAGCCATGTGGTCCCAGGACTCATACCTGAAGCAGCTGCCACACTTCACCTCTGAGCATATCAAACATTGCACAGACAAGGGAGTGGAGAGTGTTTTCGACATCCTGGAGATGGAGGATGAAGAATGGAACGCATTGCTTCAGCTGACTGACAACCAGATTACAGATGTGGCTCGCTTTTGTAACCGCTACCCTAATATCGAACTATCTTATGAGGTGGTAGATAAGGACAGCATCCGCAGTGGCAGGCCAGTGGTGGTGCTGGTGCAGCTGCAGCGAGAGGAGGAAGTCACAGGCCCTGTCGTTGTACCTCTCTTCCCGCAGAAACATGAAGAGGGCTGGTGGGTGGTGACTGGAGATGCCACGTCCAGTAGCCTCATCTCCATCAAGAGGCTGACGCTGCAGCAGAAGGCCAAGGTGAAGTTGGACTTTGTGGCCCCAGCCACTGGTGCCCACAACTACACTCTGTATTTCATGAGTGACACTTACATGGGATGTGACCAGGAGTACAAATTCAGTGTGGATGTGACAGAAGCCGAGACGGACAGTGATTCAGACTGAGTCCTGAGGCATTTATTCTTGGGTAAAGGAGAGTTGAGCCTGAATTAGGAATGTGTACATTGTACGGATCCTGGTGGTTATGGGGACCAGGTCTGTGGGCCCGACGTCTGGCCAGCCAGGGCTAGTGCTGTCCCCGCCCACCTCCACTTCCTTTTCCCTTGTTCACACTCTGGATCCAGTGACAGCAGGGGTCATGGGTCAAGCATAAATCATATATAGCATTTTCAGGCATGTTACTGGTAGTTCCTTTTGAGTCTGACATTCTAATAAAATAATTTGTAGAAACCAAAAAATAAAAAATAAAAAGATTTTATTACTATCAAGCCAAACATCAGAGGGGCAAATAAATACATTACATCCTATGTACACTGATAATTTTACTATATTTAACAAAGATATGAGGCTCATTTTTAAAATTATGAGGGAAAAAAAGGGCTTGACTTTAGATGTTTCCAAGTTATTATTAATATTACCATCCATTACTCACCTCTACAGAGAAATACTTCTCAATTAAGCTTAACGAAGCCTTATACACAGACTCATTTTCATGGTTTTGTAGAGCTTCAATTTTGTCTAAGCCGCCACATTCTTCAATCATTATACTAAGTTTCTCAGTTTCACCTAGTTTTTCAGCAGCCTAAAAAAAAAAAATTCCAAGTTTACTGGTGTATACTCTGAATGTTTTAATGAAGAAAACATTGAAAATTTTGAATATTGATATGTCAGGCAGAAATAAGCACCTTAACAGTTCCTTCATCAAGCATGTCATAGTTTTATGTCCATTTTATATTTTGTTGAAACTCAATGTGATTGGATCTATACCTGCTTTTAGCACTACTTCAACTGGAGCCAAAGATCTTACAATCAATAGCTCTCAACCTTTTCTATGTATCAAAATCACATGGGCAACTTTTAAAACACACTACATTCCAGTTCAACTGGTCTGCTATGGGAACAGGGGCTTATTGTTCTGTAAAAAATCCTTTATCATCACAAGGTGTAGTCAAGATGTCTAAGGGCAAAGATGGCGTATGGAGTGCTAAACTAAATGTCTGACCAGAATGTGTGTTGATATTAAGGATTTATTGGGCATATGGAATGGTATGTAGGTTAGTTTTTCTTTAAATTTTCAACTTTTAAGAGACACATAAATATCTATAGATGAAATAGCAGATTTACTTGAAAATAACTTAGGTGATTAGATGAGGGGAAGAGGAAATACTGGCCACATATTGACAAATTATTTATACGCAGTGACAGATATGCCAGCATCCATTATTGTAGGCTCAATTTTTTTTTTTTTTTTTTTTTTCGGAGACAGAGTTTCACTCTTGTTGCCCAGGTTGGAGTGCAATGGCACAATCTTGGCTCACTGCAACTTCCGCCTCCCAGGTTCAAGCGATTCTCCTGCCTCAGCTCCTGAGCAGCTGGAATTACAGGCGCCCGCCACCACATCTGGCTCAGTGTTTGTATTTTTAGTAGAGACGGAGTCTCACTATATTGGCCAGGCTGGTCCTGAACTCCTGACCTCATGATCCACCTGCCTCGGCCTCCCAAAGTGCTGGGATTACAGGCATGAGCCAGCACGCCCAGCCTATAGGCTCAACTTCTATATGAAAAAATCTCTAGAATCCAAAGTTGATGAGAAGGGCTTACCTACCACCAATCACTATGACAAAGTGCCATATGCTGGTATGCTTGGATCAATTAGGGGTGGAACCAGAAGAAAAATATAATTAAGTCATTCAGAATTTTTTTTTTTTTGAGACAGTTTCACTCTTTCGCCCAGACTGGGGTGAAGTGATGCAATCTTGGCTCACTGCAACCTCCGCCCCCCGCCCAGGGTTTAAGCAATTCTCCTGCCTCAGCCTCCCGAGTAGCTGGGATTATAGGCACCCGCCACCACGCCTGGCTAATTTTTGTATCTTTAGTAGAGACAGGGTTTCGCCATGTTGGCCAGGCTGGTCTCGAACTCCTGACCTCAGGTGATCCACCCTCCTCGGCCTCCCAAAGTGCTGGGATTACAGGCATGAGCCACTGCACCAAGTCATTCAAATTTAATTTCACCAAAATTCAGTAGAAAATTGGGACATTAAATCAACCAAGTGAACAGGTGTGATGAGTTCACATAAGCACCCGACTTCGATTCAGGTCCCATCATCCACTTGTCATCTCTTTTATATCTTTGATAATGCCTGCCACATTTTTAATCAAAGGTGTGGCCCACCTAAACAGGCTTTCTGAATCTTTGGCTTACTAGTGAGTAAACTTACAACAGCTGCCCTCCCCCAGGTCTAAATAGTAAACTGATTATTATCAAGTTCAAATTCAAACAAAGCCACCTTGATAGGACTTACCTGAAAGATATTTGAAATGGCATCCAGGATAACCAGAATAATCTTGGTATCTTTTGCAGTTAAGAGGTTCATCAACGGTTCTATTATGCCACAGTGAACGAGGTACACAATCTGCTCAACTGTTCCACCACTAGTGTAGTTGGTCACGGCCCATACAGCCTCCTTTTGTGTCTTAAAATCTGCCTATTCAACATAAGGAAATGGTTTGATTTCAGAACAGTTGCACAAATAAGTTTCCAAGAGTACTTTTTCACAAAAACAATGACTCAAAGGACCAAGGTTCTATCCAACCGTAAGTGAAAGGGGTTCCTGGGTATTTTCCAGCAAAGGACTCCAAGTAGAACCCAAGATTCTTGCACGTGAAGAAGCTTATCAAGCAGAGCTTTCTATAAATACTAAAAAATGACTTGATTAAATCCTAAGACTTCATTACCTTAGAGAGAACACTGACAAGGAATGGGACTAATCCATGATTCACAACTTGCTGTATCTGGTCCTGACGGCCAGCTGTGATGTTTGACATTGTCCATGTAGCTTCCTTCTGAATGTTAGTTTTGGGGTTGGTGAGCAGGCTGGGAAAGACAGCGAGTGCTCCTGCATCAGTCACAACCTGAGTCTGTTCATCTGTACCAGTGACAATATTCCCTATGGCTCTTAAGGTAGGAGTCTGAAAAGGAAAAATTGTTGATGCTGGTTACCTTATTTTTTTCTCAGCACTTCAGAAATTCTGTACCCAGGCTGGAGTGCAATGGCATAATCTCGGCTTACTGCAGCCTCCGCCTCCCGGGTTCAAGCAATTCTCCTGCCTTGGGATTAAAGTGCATGCCACCACGTCCAGTTAATTTCTTTGTATTTTTAGTAGAGATGGGGTTTCACCATGTTGGCCAGGCTGGTCTTGAACTCCTGAGCCACCGCGCCCAGCCTTGACCATGCTTCTTATACTTACGTCCTAATCTACAAGTAAATAACTTACCACAATTGGCAATTCAGAAGCTCCTAGAAGCTTCACAAGTTGGGGCACAACTCCTGTTTTCATGACCATGTCAATTCGTTCATTCGGACCGTCAGTAAGGTAGGAAATAGCCCAGCAGGTATCTGCTAATACTTCTGGATCATCATGATGCAGGAGCCGAACTAAGGTAGGAAGAATCTGCTCAACAGCATCTATCGGGGGTGCAGGATTCTTGTTGCGGCAAAGATTTGAAAGTGTCCAGGTAAGATTACGTAAGGAGCCACACTAGAGGAAAAAATAGGCAATGAGAGGTTCTGTCTTTTGAGAAGATGGGGGAAATGAGAATGAAGAAGTGAGTAACTTTATTCATGTTAGTAACTTACTGCTAAAGATGACATATCAGGAACCGCAAGCAGAGCCAACAATGGGTCAACTGCACCATACTTAATAACCAAGTCTCGGAACACTGAGCCGTCACCTGAAAAAAAAGGCAAGATTAATTTTATTATTTTGTCCAACACCATTAACGTTCAGTGACTGATGCACCAGCAAAAACTCCCAAGCGTACTTAGATGGCCCTCTGCTGCCTTTGTAAAGACGACACTTTCATTCCTAATAACGACTTGAAAGCAAGCTCAAAACTTGACAAAGTCATTATTGCTTATAATAAGGCCTTTCTTCCAACTCATTACGCTTAGATACATTCAGTCAAAAGAACTTCAAGTCCAAGTACCTGCAATGTTTCCTAGAGCCCAGACGGCTTGTTCACTGATGTGAGCATGGGGAGATGCCAACAGAGAGATGAACACTGGGATGGCACCTCCATCTACCACAGCCTTGGTCTGTTCTGATGTCCCAGAAGCAATGTTAGTGAGTGCCCAAGCAGACTCAAACTGAATGGGACTACAATCAGTTCTGCCCAAGAAGGACACAAATTTTGGAATCAAACCAGCCCAGATTATGTTGTCTATGGAGGGTTGTTTTCCTCTAGAAAGTAGTTTCCTAAAGGGGAACAAAAAGAAAAAAGTTGAAAGTGATTAACAAAAGGAGTTTGTCTAAAAACCAATTTAAAATGCAATTCAAGAGTTTAGAACTTCAGACAACCTTTTAAGTAAATCACTAAATGCTGAGACATTCTGGAACCTGAGAGAAGCTGAACAGATTACTCGTATGGTACTATGTATGCGGTATAATTAACTATCATTTTTCCAAAAATTGTTGATTATCCTCCTCTGCAGCCCTGCAGAAATCTTCTACAGATCTTGTCACTTTTTAAAAAGCTTTTGACAATCTGACAGGGTTATACTCTCATTAGTAATTGAATTTGGTCTCCCTGATAGTTGTGGTTAAGCACTTTTTGTTTTTTTGAGGCAGGATCTCACTCCACCCAGGCTAGAGTGCAGTGCCACGATCACAGCTCACTGCAGCCTCGACCTCCTGGGCTCAAGTGATCCTCCCACCTCAGCCTCCTTAGTAGCTGGGCTACAAGTGTGTACCACCACACCTGGGTAATTTTTTTTTATTTTTCATAGAGACGGGGTCTCACCAGGTTGCCCAGGCTGGTCTCAAACTCCTGGGCTCAAGTAACCCACCTTTTGGCCCCCAAAGTGCTGGGATTATAGGCATGAGTCATCACGCCCAGCCTAGAACTTTTTAATCATTTACCATTGAAATTTGTTCTGTCAAGCTATAGAAATTATTAATCCTTTCTATTACATCATAACTGTGTATGATGGGAGGCAAAGGTCAAATTATACTTATCTCCTAAATGGATCTATCATTCTAAATGGATGTCTCAATCCCACTTACTATTTATTTCTTCGTTTCCCTGCCAGTGACTTGAAACATTACTTTGATAAAAACTTTATGGGCGGGTGCAATGGCACACACCTGTAATCCCAGCACTTTAGGAAGCTGAGGTGAGAGGATTGCTTGAACCCAGGCATTTGGGACCAGCCTGGGCAAAATAGCAAGGCTCCCCTCTCAAAAAAATTAATAAATAAGAAACTATTTGGCTTATGGCTGGCTAACCTAATCTTTCCTTATACTATCTGTCTGCCTATTCCTGCCTACTCCCCAAAAAATCTAAAAACACTAATTTATTAGGTTACCCATGCTATCGCAGACAGACTTACCTGGCAGCTTGAGTAGCTTGGAGTTGATTTTCCACATTGTTGCTATTTACGCCTTTGACAATGTCATCAACAGACCAATTTACAGTGCCCTAGAAGAAAAATGAAATTTTGCACCTTATCATTAAGACTAAATACAAACAATAAAATCCACACTTACCACTGTGAAGGCAAGTGTAAACATTGTTCGGCTTATAGCCAGCTACTAAAAATTTAGTCCTACATTTAATTTTGCCTGTTAAATATTCATTATTTTATATGTAGAACAGTTTCCAAACTCGGTGTCAGGACTCACTGGAGTCTCAAGTTATGGAATATCCAAGTGTTTTGTTGCTAAAAAAAGGCAGCTTTGAACAATTAAAAAAATGAACTAGAAGGCCAGGCACAGTGGCTCACACCTATAATCCTAGCACTTTGGGAGGCTCAGGAGGGAGAATGGGTTGAGCTCAGGAGTTCGAGACCAGCCTGAGCAACATAATGAGACCTCCCCACCCTACAAAAATTTTTTTGAAAAATTATCCAGGCACGGTGGTGTGCGCCTGTCACCATGCAAGACCTTGTCTCAAAAAAAAAAAAAATCAGAGCAGCCTGAAGATTATTCCTACATTAATCTCAATCACTTGCATTCAGATATACTTTGAGAGAGAAAGACACGAAGTTATAAGCAACATTCTGAGGATTTTCATATCTAATTTTATAATCTATGTATGCCCACGGTTGAATGTTGTTGCAAATATAAATGTGTTATGTGCGGCCAGGCTCAGTGGCTCACGCCTGTAATCCCAGCACTTTGGGAGGCCGAGGCGGTAGATCACCTGAGGTCAGGCGTTCGAGACCAGACTGGGAAACATGGTGAATCCCCATCTCTACTACAAATGCAAAAATTAGCCAGGCGTGGTGGCGGGCCCCTGTAATCCCAGCTTCTCGGGAGAAGGTGGCAGGAGAATCGCTTGAATCCAGGAGGCAGAGGCTGCAGTGAGCTGAGATCACGTCACTGCACTCCAGCCTGGGCAGCAGAGCAAGACCCATCCCCTGCACCCTATAAAAAAAAATGTTTTATGTTGTGAATCACAGTAGAAAGGAGGTTTGAGAACCAGTGCTACCCATAATTTAAAAAGACAGTACCCCTGTCTCTCCAGGAGCTTGATGCCTCACAGAGGAAATGTGACAAGCAGACAAACAGCATAAAACAAGTGGTAAACAGATGGGCTACACAGCATTTACTCCCCATTTTGGGTGCAGAACCAGGCGCTAGAGAATCCTGGGAAAGGAGTGTCTTTCCTGCTAGGCTAAGGAGTGCTATAAGGAGAAGATGAGCTTTGAGCATTACTCACCTCTATTAGTGTTAGTATCCTAGAAATAGAACATAGGTAGTATTCAATTAAAAAAAAAAAAAAGATAAATGTGGAGTGCTAAAGGGCTAAAGGAAGCATAATGTGGCTGCGCGCAGTGGTTCATACCTGTAATCCCAGCATTTTGGGAGGCCAAGGTGGGCAGATCACCTGAGGTCAGGAGCTTGACACCAGCCTGGCCAACATGGCGAAACCCCGTCTCTACTGAAAAAAAAAGAAAATTAGTTGGGCATGGTGGTGCGTGCCTATAATCCCAGCTAATCGGGAGGTTGAGACACGAGTATTACTTGAATCCAGGAGGCAGAGGTTACAGTGAGCCAAGATGGCACCATTGCGCTCCAGCCACAATGACAGAGTGAGGCTTTGTCTCAAAAAAAAGAAAAAAAAAAAAAAAGGAAGCATATTGAGCATATTGTGAGAAAAAGAAGTAGGAAAGTGCCCAGTTATCTTTGAAAGATGAAAGATAAATTTGAAAATCTAAGATAGGTCTACTTTGTGGAAGGCCTTCATGGAGTATGGATGATGATGATGATGATATTATTATTATTATTATTATTTAGACAGAGTTTTGCGCTTGTTGCCCAGGCTGGAGTGCAGTAGTGCAATCTTGGCTCACTGCAACCTCCGCCTCCCAGGTTCAAGCGATTCTCCTGTCTCAGCTTCCCAAGTAGCTGGGATTACAGGCGCCCACCACCAAGCCCAGCTAATTTTTTTGTATCTTTAGTAGAGACAGGGTTTCACCACGTTGGCCAGGCTGGTCTCGAACTCCTGACCTCAGATGATCCACCCACCTTGGCCTCCCAAAATGCTGGGATTACAGGTGTGAGCCACCGTGCCTGGCCAGAGTATGGATTTTTATTTTTAGAGACAGGGCACAGAAAGAAGGAAATGATAAATTAGGAGGCTACTGTAAATATTTCAGGAGGAAAGTCCTGAACAAAGCTGGTGACAAATTAAAAAAAAAAAAAATAGAGACTAACAAAAATAGCAGAAATAAACCAGAAATAGGCTGGACGTGGTGGCTCACACCTGTAATTTCAGCACTTCAGGAGGCCCAGGTGGGCGGATAACAAGGTCAGGAGTTCGAGACCAGCCTGGCCAACATGGTGAAACCCTGTCTCTACTAAAAATACAAAAATTAGCCAAGTGTGGTGGTGCATGCCTATAATCCCAGCTACTTGGGAGGCTGAGGCAGGAGAGTTGCTTGAAACTAGGAGGTGGAGGCTACAGTGAACCGAGATTGTGCCACTGCACTCCAGCCTGAGCAACAGAGCAAGACTCTATGTAGGAAAAAGAAAAAAGAAATAAACCAGAAACTGGTTGGCTCTGGACACACTGGTCAGGTCAAGATACCCAGCTAGCAGCTAGAAATGCAGGGAAGTCTGAAGGAAGGTCAGAGCTAAAGGAAGATCCTAAATCAGCTTCAGTGGATTATGGAAGGCAGGAAAGAAGACAATTACTAATTGCAAACAGAGAAAAAGATCTTCACAGATAGTTAAAACCATAAGACTAGAAATGTTAAGTTTACTTGAATTTCTAAGAAAAGTTCCTACTGATTTTCTGGATTTCACGTAACTCATAAACCAAAATACGTTTTTTACCTGATTGTTGCGGTTTTCCTGCAGCGGAGAAGTAGCATCATCAGGAAATGAGCTTACGTTTCTCCTCTTCAGCATCTGGTCATCCTTCTTAGCTTTCCTCAGCTCCACATTGACCTCTATTCTGCGACGCCTCATTTCCTTGAGAAAAGATAACATGCCGTTTCACCTATCACATCAGTTTTTGTTGCTAAGTGAGGGTATTTTTTAAAAGATCCCTAAGTTTTCACCCCTTTCCAAATGTCCTCCCATTTAAACACCACCACAGGAAAGCAACAGAAGGTACTCACTGTACTGTCTTTTCCCTTGTTCTTGAATCTGTGAAGACGGGCAGCTGGTGTATTAGCATTCTCGTTGCTGGACATGGTTATGAGACAAAGGGAGAAAGCTAAAAGATGGGCGAGGAGAAAAATATTTCCTTTATCGTTTTCCTTTGTCAATAATAGTACCAAATAAGAATTGAATTATCAAGCATCTACTGAATCCACACCTGTATGCTAGAGGGGGGATCATCATGTTTTCAGCACTATGAAATAGCTTTACCCAAAGGGGAACTGTCCCCCTTCCCTCTGAAGCGCTGAGACTTCCTGGAGAGGGCTGTCCATCAGAAATAGAATGCAAGCTATATAAATGGAAACTTCCTAGTAGTCATTTTTTGTTTTGTTTTGTTTTGAGACAGAGTCTCACTCTATCGCCCAGGCTGGAGTGCAGTGACATGATCTCGGCTCACTGCAACCTCTGCCTCCCAGGTTCAAGTGATTCTCCTGCCTCAGCCTCCCAAGTAGCTGGGACTATAGACGTGTGCCACCATATCCGGCTAAGTTTTGTATTTTTAGTAGAGATGGGAGTTCGCCATGTTGGCCAGGTGGGTCTCAAACTCCTGACCTCAGGTGATCCACCCACCTCGGCCTCCCAAAGTGCTGGGATTATAGGCATGAGCCACCACGCCCAGCCAAAAAAAAAAAAACAATAAATCATAATGAACTTAGACAAAAATACCTTCTTGGCATCTAATGAGATGATCAAAAGGTTTCCTTTCTTTGACTTTTCGCTTTTTGAGACAGTGTCTTGCTCTGTTGCCCAGACTGGAGTGCAGTGGTGCGATCTCAGCTCATTGCAACCTCTGCCTCCCAGGTTCAAGCGATTCTCCTGTCTCAGCATCCTAGTAGCTGGGACTACAGGCATGCACCACTGTGCCCCGCTAATTTTTGTATTTTTAGTAGAGATGGGGTTTCACCATGTTGGCCAAGCTGGTCTTAAACTCCTGGGCTCAAGTGATCCACTCACCTTGGCCACCCAAAGTGCTGGGATTACAGGCATGAGCCACCAGCTCCAGCCTTTCTTTGACTTCTTAAAATAGTAGGGTATTAGTAATCTCCTGGAGATTGGTGTCTAAGGTGAAGCCAATTCAGCATGGCTTCTTATTCTTTAAATTTACTCCTGAATATATCTGCATACTAATGTTTTGAGATTTCTTATAGACATGCCTATTTGCTATTAATTATTATAATAAATATTAATAAAGGAGACAGGGCCATAATTTTCTATTTGTCTATTTCTATTTATCAAGTTTTCTAACAGGTTCACACTAAGAGAAACAATAATCTGTAAAATGTCCTCCTTTTTCTATTCTGGTAGAAAAGTTTAGAAAGAACTATCTGGTTCCTGAAACTTAAGAAAAACCTTATGAACTCATCTGGTCCTGCCATCACCTTAATGACAGGTGCAGTGATAAACAACCAGAAATCCTTCTCCTGCCTGAGTGTGGCTTCTGCCCTACTAAGGACTGAGATCACTGTGGCGTCCTTCCCAACCCTTCCCCCACCCAAAGGGAGCTCGGTGGGCCCCTTTCTGTAGCGGTGGGGATGGAAGGTGGGGCACGATCAGGTGGGGACTTCTATTCCACCATCTTGGTCCACTCCTTCTAGGTGGACCCCTTTCTTTGTGGATGTAGGAAACCTGAATACTATATTAGTGGACCCTGTGAAGGCTTTAAAATTCCAAGTTCTAGTAAAAGAGAATCAGAAACATTGGTTAGTATACCTCTTTTTTTTATTCTTGATATTGGTTATTTGTGCTGTATTATTTTTCCCCCCTTGATAATCTTATCAGAGGCTTGTAAAACATAATGGGATCTAAGGTATGTTTCTTTTCTATTTCATCACGTTTTCTCATCTTTAATATTTTCTTTCTTTAGGTTGGTTCCTTGAGATGTACCCCTAGCTAATTAATTTGCAGTTTTTCTTTTCTAACATAAGCATTAACAGCTAGCAACTTCTCCCAGGAAGTCTAATTGCATCTCACAAATTTCAATATATGTAGTACTTTCATGAACATCCAGATCAAAATGTTTTCTGGTTCTCATTATGATTTACATTTGAGCACTTATTTATTTAGAAGTATATTTCTTACATTTCAAGCATATAGCCCTTGCATTTCTTTAAAATTTTACAAATGTCTATATCCCTAAACAATACTGTAACATTGTATCATCACACATGCTTTTAAACTCTACACACATGTATGTAGTATATACATTTTTCCTTATGTGTTTTTAGTGATGGAACTGTTTTCTCTTTTTTTAAATTTTTATTTTATTTTAGATTCAAGGAGTCTATGTGCACTGGGGGGAACTGGGTTTCTAGTTACTCATTACCCGTATAGTAAACACTGTACGCAATAGGTAATTTTTCAACCCTTGTGCCTCTCCCACCCTCTCCAAATGTTTTCATTCTATTGTAAACTTATGAGATTCAATCTCGACACTTGTTGCTGTAGTGTGTTTTTCACTGCTACGTAATAGTCCATTATGAAATAACACAATTTAAACATGCCTGATTATGAGTACTTAGGAATTATTTCCAAATTTCACCATTATGAAATAATATTATAAGGAACACTCTGCTACAATGTCTTCTCATGTACACAGGGTAAAAGTTTCTCTACAGTATCAGGAAGGAGTCAAATTGCATTTTTAACTTTGTTTTTGTCAAACCATTCTCTAAAATGTTATAGCAACCATTGCACTAATTGCTCTGTTATCAGAAATGTATCATGACTATAATCCCAACACTTTGGTAGGCTGAGGCAGGCAGGTCGCTCGAGCCTAGAGTTCAAGAACAGCCTGGGCAACATAATGAGACCCTGTGTCTACAAAAAATACAAAAATTAGCTAGGCATAGTGGAATGCATTTGTAGTCTCAACTATTTGGGAGGCTGAGGTAAGAGGACAACCTTAGCCCAGGGAGGTCAGGGCTGCAGTGAGCTGTGATGGTACCACTGCACTCCAGCCTGGGTGACAGCAAAAAATTAGCCGGACATAGTGGTGGGCACCTATAATCCTAGCTACTTCAGAGGCTGAGGCAGGAGAATCATTTGAACTCAAGAGGTGGAGGTTGCAGTGAGCTGAGATTGTGCCACTGCACACCAGCCCGGGCAACAGTGCAAGACACTGTCTTAAAAAAAAAAAAAAAAAAAAAAAGAACTAATAATATTCATTCATGTTTTACAACTTATCTAAGAAGAAAATGAGGCCAAAAGTAAAGTCTTTAATATGGCCTCTTAAATACATTAGCTTTCATTATTAATATGCTAGTATTTCAAAAGGGAGTCCAATATTCCTCATTTACAAGGCTCAGAATTCACTTACCTGGTATGTCCTAAAGATTCTCACCATATTGGTAGCATCACAACTGGTTTAATGGCACACTCTAAAATGGCTAAAACCAATGCAAATTCTCTGGGTTTGCTACACATCTGAACTGCCTTGATCCAATTTGCCTTATATTTCAGAAGAAATGAAAGAAATTATTTCACTACATTGACCTTAAATTAAAAGCACAGTAGTTTTAACTTTGGCCTCCATCTGATTCCAGGGAATCAGACTCTGACTCCTAATCCTCCAAATAGTGGTGTTGGTTCAGTAAGTTAGAAGTACACTTACACCTCTAACGTCCTGTCTGCTGACCACATTGACTTCTTTCAACTCATTGGTAATGACGTTTTCAAGTGCACATCTACAACAATCATTTTATAAACATTTAGTATATCTACAGCAATAAATTAACCTCAGTTTCCTTTACCTATGTGATGCCCAATTGGGATGAAGAAAGGATGAAGGGATGTTGTTTTCTAATTGGGTGATAGACTCAGAGTAGATATAGTAAGAACTTTGGACCCATAGACAGAACCGTTCCATTTGAACTCTCCTGCTGGAGTCAGACAGAATTTATGTGCAAGATGCCTTCTCTTATCATGATCTTCTCTGTGCTGGTGCTCATTCAAAGCAAATGAATTGGTGGAGTATTGATTGTGGTAGACGAGATACTTCCCTTCTTGACCCAATTTAAGATAATTGTTGATATTTCCTTTCGTGACCACTTCCTTTTTGACGCTCAACCGTGAAATTTCTCCTTGAGAGTTAACTACCAGTACCTGACCAAAAACATAAAAAGACTGCATTGTTTATGTCATCTGATCAACTGTCTTTCAATAACTAAAATTAATCACTCAAAGTAAGTTAAGATAAATAGAACTTTTGAAGTCTAAAAGCTAAGTTGAAGTCTATAAGCTAAGTTAAAAGCTAAAGCTAATTGTTTACAATTAAACAACCAAGATATGCCTGCAGAAAGAAAACTAACACATATTAAGTACCTATTACATGTTAGATACTATTGTTCACTGCTTTCATGTATTAATACTTCAAATATACACATGAAACCATACATATAAATTACTCACCTACCATTTTCTCAAGTTTTTCAAGTTTATACTTAAGGGAAAAAGAAGGGGATCGGATGTACTCTCCCCGCAAAAACATATTCCTAAAAACACCCTTTCGGGTCCTCTTATCATTCCAGCTATAGTGTAAGATCCCATGGATACTTCAAAATAGTATTTTCAAACAGTTGGTCCCAACTCTTTAGTGACTACAAAATAAATAGTGGATCTTATTCAGCTTTTTAAAAAATAAAATGTAATGCAGCTAGGCAGTGGCTCATGCCTGTAGTCCCAGCACTTGGGGAGGCCGAGGCAGGCAGATCATGAGGTCAGTAGATTGAGACCACTCTGGCCAACACGGTAAGACCTCATCTCAACTAAAAATACAAAAAAATTAGCTGGGCATGGTGGCGTGTGCCTGTAGTCCCAGCTACTTGGGAGGCTGAGGCAGGAGAATTGCTTGAATGAGGGAGGCGGTGGTTGTAGTGAATCGAGATCGCACCACTGCACTCCAGCCTGGGCAACAGAGCAAGACTCCGTCTCAAAAAAAAAAAAAAAAAAAATGTAATGCAGTAGGCTAACACAGAAAATATCAGAATGCTTCCCACATAATAAGGTAAAACAGTATTTCAGAAAGCTTTCGAATATGTGTACTGGGCTGCTATGAAAAAATGTGTATGTGACTGAGGGTCAGAGTCAAAAAGAAGTATGAAAGGCACTGCTTTTAAGCAATTGCTGTGATGTTAAGAACATCATTTATTCTTGCATATCTACCCTGCAAATAATTCTCGAATATCGGAGACACAGTTGGGGCCATGTCCTGTCACCATGGCTAGCTGAAGGACAGAGATACCGAGTCCTAGCTCTGATCCCGTTGCTCCTGATCAGAGCTGGGATGCCATGCTGTCCTATCCACAGTACTCTGCTATCAGTGGATAAGCCTCATCTTTTAGCTGCAGGTTCACCTGAAGTGATCATAGCTAGAACTGAGCAGTGAATCACCTACAGTTATTTAATAAACCATAAAACCCAAAATAGCCTACTCATATGTGTAAAGAAGGCTTTAATTCTTTAGAATTATATGTAGAACAAAACTGATCATGTAGTAAGAAAGTGTATTAGCCATTTAGAGCATTTTTATGCCTTGACTAAAATTTGGGTTTGCAACTATACTTATAAAGCCTAATGCTTTTAATCTTGTTACCTACTACAGCTTTGGAAATAGAAAAAATACAATTCAAAAATAGGTCTACAAATTTCTACAAATTTTCAGCCCCTATTTATCACATGTTCTCCAGGACAGAAACTGGGTCTCCCTTTACCCATCCCGGCCTGGCCCAGAGCTGCACATCCAGGGGTAGGATCAGGGGACCCGGGGGTGACCCCACAGGGTCCTGGGCCTCAAGCCTCAGTAGGCTTTGGGGAGCCGTGCCTAGTTCAGCCCTCTGAGATTCTGATGGAAGTGGTTTGGACCGGGGCCTGGGGAAGGTGTTTAATTTTAAAGCTCCTTGGGTGATTTGACTGCAGCCCAGGTGAGGTGTCAAGGCTCAGTGTAATCTTTTTTTTTTTGGTATGAAGTCTCACTCTGTCACCCAGGCTAGAGTGCAGTGGCTCAGTCTCAGCTCACTGCAATCTCCACCTCCAAGGCTCAAGTGATTCTTCTGCCTCAGCCTCCTGAGTAGCTGTGATTACAGGTGCCTGCCACCATGCCCAGCTAATTTTTGTATTTTTAGTAGAGACGGGGTTTCATTGTGTTGGCCAGGCTGGTCTCAGACTCCCAACCTCAAGTGATCTGCCCGCCTTGGCCTCCCAAAATGCTAGGACTACAGGTATGAGCAGCCCGGCTGGCTCAGTGTAATCTTATTGCAAGGATGTGGGGGGAGATTCCAAACGTAATGGTTTTAGGTGAGACCTTTTTCTTGGGGCAGAAGCTTCCATTGATTCAAAGGGAAAAAGAGTGGAGCTGGAGTCCAGAGACTTGGGCTCTTGTCTAGGCTCTACTTCAGCTTCTCGCCGAGCAGCCGCTTGAATTTCTGGGCCTCAGTTTCTTCATGTGTAGAACAGAGCTGTCAACCCTACCCCGTCACAGGGCTGCTTCTGTGAACTGAGCGGGCCCTGGGTTCCCACACCCATGGGAATGGGGAAGAAGCAGGCCTGCACTTCTGCTTTTCTGATTTTGGGTTTCAACTGGGTGCCCTCGGCTCTGGACTCCGTCCCCAGCCTCTGGGTGACCTCATGCGGCTGCCTGCATGGCCTGCTCCTCCAGGGCGGGGTGGGAGCTGGGGTGGGGCCTCCTCAGGGCTCACACGGCCTGTGCTCTAAGTAACGTTGGCAGAGACCCAGCAGGGCCACTGGGGCCAGGAGGAATCAGAAATGGTCCACAAGGGGCCAAGCGTGTTGGTTCACACCTGTAATCCCAGCACTTTCGGAAGCTGAGGCAGGAGGATCACTTGAGGTCAGGAGTTTCAGACCAGTCTGGCCAACACAGTGAAACCCCGTCTCTAATAAAAATACAAAAATTAGCTGGGTGTGGTGGTGTGCGCTTGTAGTCCCAGCTACTCGGGAGGCTGAGGCAGGAGAATTGCTTGAACCTGGGAGGCAGAGGTCACAGTGAGCCAAGATCGCACCACTGCACTCCAGCCTGGGCGACAGAGTGAGACTCCATCCCCCACAAAAAAAAAAAAAAAAAAGAAATGGTCCATAAAGGAACCTCCCAGCCAGCGAAGGCTGTAGGGATTAGCCAGGTTAGGGAGGTAGGAAAATGAGACCAAGGAGTGGTCACCTTCTGCCCACTCCCTCAAACATATCTGTGTTTACACCCACCATTCCCTCCCCCTCCCCCGGGGGAAGACACAGGGGCCTGCTGTCCAAGCCAACCTCTCCAGCCCAGGCCTGAAGGACCCCATAGCTGCCTCCCACTTGCTTAGAAGTGGCCTCACCTCAAATCTCCAACCCTTCCCTTCTGACTACCTTTGTCCCTTTCTCATTTCAACAAACTAAAGGCCTCTCCATCTTTTTATTTATTTATTTATTTAGACAGGGTCTTGCTCTGTCACCCAGGCTGGAGGGCAGTGGCATGATCATGGTTCACTACAGCTTTGACTTCTTGGACTCAAGCAATTCTTCTGCCTCACCTCCCAAGTAGCTGGCACTACAGGCCCACACCACCACGCCCAGCTAATTTTTTTTTTTTTTTTTTTTTTTTTTCTGTAGAGACAGGGTACTTCTATGTTGGCCAGGCTGGTCTCGAACTCCTGGGCTCAAGAAATTCTCCCACTTCAGCCTCCCAAAATGCTGGGATTACAGGCAAGAGCCACTGCACCCAGTTGGTCTCTCCATCTTAAAAAGAAAATGTTGGCCAGGTGCGGTGGCTCACTCCTGTAATCCCAACACTTTGGGAGGCTGAGGCAGGTGGATCGCTTGAGGTCAGGAGTTCGAGGCCAGCCTGGCCAACATGGTGAAACTCCGTCTCTACTAATTATATATATATAATTTCTAATTGGATGATAGTCAGTCTCAAGACTGTGCTCTCAGCTACTTGGGAGCACGAGGTGGGAGGACTGCTTGAGCCCAGGAGGTTGAGGCTACAGTGAGCCGTGATTGCACCACTGCACTCCAGCCTGGGTGACAGAGCGAGACCCTGTCTCAAAAAAGAAAAGAAGAAAAAGTTGTTCATTATTTCTCACCTGGAAACAGACTTGCCCTTCCAGCTCCCCTGCCCCTGACATGTTACGGATGAAGTAGTTCATCTCCCTTTCAGACACAGCTCTGGAGCTGGGATTCTGGGAATAAGGCCACTTAAACATGCCATTTCCCTTCTGCTCCCAACTGCGACCTGCTACTGCCTGAGTCAAGCAGAGGCTGGGGCAGTGGGTGGGTGGGACCTGGCTGGCACAGGTGAAAGGCTGTGTCTGAGGTGGAGGCTCCCAGGGGAACTCTGGGGCAGGCTGGCCCATCATGGGACCCCGGGGAGGAGGCAGTATGGCTCTTGTATCCTTGTGGCCAGGAGCTGAGGGGGCCAAACAGGTGGGCCAGGTAGTCTCTACCCATAAGGCCAGGGCACCAAGGAGACAGGGAGAATTTCTGCTGGTGTTTTGACATCACGGATGTCCCATGCCCACAGGCTCCCTGGCAGAGACCACCATCCCTTCTCCACTCTAGGGCTACCCCTCCAAGTGGGGTACTCCTGCTTGGAGGGGTGTACCCCCAAGTACACCTCGAGTGTACACCTCGAGTGGGGTACTCGAGTATATTTTATAAACTCGACCCCGGCTCTGGTGAGCAAAGACATATAAACTCACTCTGTGACAGCTCAGCAGGGGGAATAGACAGTACCACCAAACCAGCTGCCGTCACCAGACCCCAGCACAGCCGGGACCCAGGACGCACTAAACCAGCCACCGCCACCAGACCCCAGCACAGCCGGGACCCAGGACGCACTAAACCAGCCGCCACCACCAGACCCCAGCACAGCTGGGACCCAGGACGCCCCAAAGATGCCATCACGGATGACGGGGAAAGACAAACTTGTCAGTGAAAGGCCACAGGACAACTGGCTGCCCATCAAGAGATAAACAAATAAATAAATAAGGGAGGGTCCACATCTCACTCTGTCCATCCACAATAACCCTCAAAGGATTAAAGATTTAAATTTTTTAAAAATGAAGTCATAAAAATAATCGAAAAAGAAAACAAAATCCAATATGCTGTGTATATATATATAAACCTATATATTTTATATATATGTCTCTTTATATATATAAAAGACTCTTTATATATATAAAAGACATAAAAATATGCTGTATGTATATATTAAAGTATATATTATATATAATATGCTGTGTGTGCATATATATAAAAGACTTCAATATGTTGTATGCGTGTGTATATATACATATATATATAAAGACTTTGTAACAAAGACTCAAAATATAAAAGCCATAAAATAAACAAGTGATACATGTGACTACATAAATGTGTTTTAAGAAAACTTGCGTGACAAAATAATGTTATTAGCAGAGTCAAAAGACAAGCTCAGGGTGGTTGAGGGAATTACGACTCATGTAATAATAGACAAAGGGCAGTTTCCCTAGTATAGAAAAAGCAACTAGAACTCAATAAGAAAAAACCTAACAACCCAATACGCAAACAGGCAAAGGATATAAACGGACCATTCACAGAAAGAAAAAAAAAGTGGGGGAGACAAACAGCCCTTAAATATACGAAAAGATACTCTTACTGGAAAGAAAAATGCAAATTTAAAGTACCTTAAGTTAATACATATTATGGTCAGATTGGCAGAAAACAAAAGTTTGGCAACAGTCAGTTGGCAAGGCTGTGGGGAAGAGACACCCTCATCTGTGTTGGCGAGGGCAAATTGGTATATGCCTCATGGGATATACCCATCAAATATCCATTATTTACCTTTTGACCCCACAATCCCACTGTTGGAATTTTTCTAACATCTACCTGTACATATATAAAAGAGTATATAAAAGAGTATTCATTATGGCATTGTTGTAATAGCAAAAAATAGGAAACATTCCACATGCCAGTCAACAGGAGACCGGTAAAATGGATAATTTGTAGTTGTAGGGAAAGAAGCATCACCTCTCTAGGTACAATCTCTAAGATACATTGTCAAAGGAATAAACAAAACAAAAAGTAACCAAGGTTTTTTTTTAAAATCTTGTTTTACACACAGGACAGTGTGTACAAGGCACCACATTTGCTTAAGAGAGAGAGAGAAAATTAAGTAATCAGATAGGTAGTTATACTCGTTTGTACTCAGAAACTCTGGAAGAATGAAGAAAGAATGAATGAAAGGGGTGGCTTTTGAGTTGATGGAGAACAGAGCAGGGAAACAGGGTACATGTGAGATTTTTACTATAGACTTTAAAATATTGCTTTGATTTTTTTAAAAAAATCTGTAAATATGTTACCTAGTAAAATAAATTCAAGGCTATTGGTAAAATAGAGGGGCTGGAGAATGCAATTACAACGTGAACACAAACTCTTAAGGAGACTCGAATCAAGCAGAGTTTTTAAAAAGGACTGATTTTTAGAACTTAAAATATGTACTTGTATTAGTTGAAGGGGAATAAATTCACTCTTGAGATTCAAATTTGCAGCCTGGAAGGTCAAAAGGAAATATCAAACCTCTGAGCAAAAGTGCACCAAGACTGAAATAAAAAGGCCAAAGATAAACTGCGAGGGACCCAGTCAGGAGCACTCACATGCAAAGGAAAGAAAAGTTAAAGAAACAATAATCAAGCAACAGGCCAGGTGCAGTGGCTCACGCCTGTAATCCCAGAACTTTGGGAGGCTGAGGCAGGCGGATCGCTTGAGCCCAGAAATTTAAGATCAGCCTGGGCAACATGGTGAAACTTTGTCTCTCCAAAAAGTACAAAAAAAGCTAGCTGGGCGTGGTGGCGTGCGCCTGGATTCCCAGCTTCTCAGGAGGCTGAGGTGGGAGGATCACTTGAACCCAGGAGGTGGAGGCTGCAGTGAGCTGTGATTGTGCCACAGCACTCCAGCCTGGGTAGCAGAATAAGACCCTGTCTCAATAAACAAACAAACAAACAATAATCAAATCAAGCAACAAATAGATGTTCCTAAGCGGGAAAAGGACCAGAGTCTACAGAGTGACAGGTTCTGTGAGCTGTGAGGGTGCTGAGAAAAGAATCCCCATCGAGGCATGTGCTAAAGAACATGTGTTTGATTAGGAACCCCAGAGAAGGGACAGGTGCCAATAATGAAATGGAAAGTGTAACAGGGGAGGAAAAAGGAAATCAATAACCAGATTAGAGGGAAAAAACTGCAAGGTAAACCAATAAATGTAAAATGAGCCAAAGGTAATCAAATCAAGTACAGTAGATCAATTGTTAAATGAAAAGTGAACAGATAGAATTCTCCCACTAAAAGACAAAGAGTCAGCTTGGGTTTAAAAACACAGCAATAGGCTGGGCGCAGTGGCTCACACCTGTAATCCCAGTACTTTGGGAGGGTGAGGCAGGTGGATCACTTGAGGTCAGGAGTTTGAAACCAGCCTGACCAATGTGGTGAAACCCTGTCTCTACTAAAAATACATAAATTAGTTGGGCGTGGTGTTGTGTGCCTGTAATCCCAGTTAATCGGGAGGTTGAGGCAGGAGAATCACTTGAACCTGGGAGGCGGAGGTTGCAGTGAGCCAAGATCGCACCACTGCACACCAGCCTGAGTGACAGAGCAAGTCTCTGTCTCAACAAACAAACAAAAAAACATGAAAATAACAAAAATACAGTGGTGACAGGCAACATGAAGAAACCCCATCTCTACAAAAAATACCAAAAAAAAAAATTAGCTGGGCATGGTGGCACGCGGGCCTGTGGTCCCAGGTTCTCGGGGTCCTGAGGCAGGAGAATTGCCTGAGCCAGGGAAGTTGAGGCTGCAGGGAGCCATGATCACACCACTGCACTCCAGCTGGGGCAACAGAGGCAGATCCTGTCTCAAACAAAACAAAACAGTGATGTGACTTATACAAGAAATTAGTAGTTTCAAAAAATGATAATGGTAGAAAATAAAAGAATGCTAAGCAAGTGCAAAAAAAAAGTAAAATAAGGAGTGGTCATATTAACAACAGAAGGGCGAAATTTAAGGCTAAGCACTGTAATAGGATAAAGAGGGACACTGCATAATGATAGAAAAGCACAATATGTATCAACAGAACACTCGAAATCTGCATGCTCCCGACAGCATCGTAGTTAAATATAAAAAGCAAAAACTAGGAAAAGCACCAGAAGAGCTTTATAGAGAAAATTTGAGTGGAAGGTTTAACAAAACACATCTCTATCAGAATTAGAGTAAAAGACCCCTGCCCCCAAGCAAAGGATACGAAGGAAATGAAAGTTTGAATAATATAATCAATAAACTTGATTTGATGCAGATAGTACCTTATATCCCTTAAATAGAAAATATGCATTTTTTTTTGGCCGGGCGCGGTGGCTCAAGCCTGTAATCCCAGCACTTTGGGAGGCCGAGGCGGGTGGATCACGAGGTCAGGAGATCGAGACCATCCTGGCTAACATGGTGAAACCCCGTCTCTACTGAAAATACAAAAAACTAGCCGGGCGTGGTGGCGGGCGCCTGTAGTCTCAGCTACTTGGGAGGCTGAGGCGGGAGAATGGCGTGAACCTGGGAGGCGGAGCTTGCAGTGAGCCGAGATCAGGCCACTGCACTCCAGCCTGGGAGCACAGCGAGACTCCGTCTCAAAAAAAAAAAAAAAAAAAAAAAAAAAAAAAAAAAAAAAAAAGAAAATATGCATTTTTCCAGCCAGGCGTGGTGGCTCACACCTGTAATCCCAGCACTTTGGGAGGCTGAGGCGGGTGGATCACTTGAGGTCAGGAGTTCCAGACCAGCCTGGCCAACATGTCAAAATCCCCTCTGTACTAAAAATACAAAAATTAGCTGGGCGTGGTGGTGCACACCTGTAATCCCAGCTACTCCGGAGGCTGAGGCAGGAGAATCGTTTGAACCCAGGAGGTGGAGGTTGTGGTGAGCCGAGACTGCACCACTGCACTCCAGCCTGGGTGACAGAGCGAGACTCCATCTCAAATAAATAAATAAATAAATAAAAATAAAAATAAGAAAATATACATTTTTCTTATATGTCTCTGAAAAACTTAGAAAATTACTTGGTCACAAAGAAATTCATAATAACTTTTAAAAGTGGAGATTTTACACATCTGGAGAAAATGAATGCTTTCCTAGTAAAATATAAAATGGCCAAAATTAACTAGAAGGTGAGTAGAAACTTAAATAAACTAATTACCACTGATGAGAAAAAAAATCTGCCACTGAAAAAGGCACCAGGTCTGGAGGGTTTCATGACAGGGAACAGTAGAAACCTTTTGAATTCATCTTTGCCAACACCTTCCTCCTCCAGGAAGCACTCCTGGATTTCACTCTTGCCAACAAGATTCTGGGAGGATGGCTCCTTCAACATATCCTGCACAGCTCTGTGCAGATGCATCATGTCATATCATATCATATCATATCTGCCATACCATAAGTGCCATGCCATACTATATCATAATTGGATCTGCTGTTCAATTTCTCCTGAACAGTAAGCTACCGGAGGGCAGGAACCATCCTTTATTTTTCATTGCTCCCTAGTGCCCAGTACAGCAGCTGACATTCACTGACTAGGTGAATATGGTAATTGAAAAAGCAGAAGGCACAATGATCATTACGCTGTGATGTCTCTATGGGAACTGCCCAAGACATACACATAAGAAGGCAGAAAAAATGGAAAGAAACCAACATGCTAACAGTCATTCAATTGAGATTTCCTCCTATTATTCAAATATTTGTAATGGAGTTAAGCTATTTTTATAGGGAGGGAATAGTAATTTACACATTTAACTCAGCCAACAAGGAGAAAGGAAGGCGGAGGTTGGGAGGATTCTACAGGCAGGCCCTTCTGCTACCTCTGCTTCCTCTCTCTGGCCCAGCCCCTAGACAGACACGGAGGCCTGGACAGGGGCCCCTGTCCCACTCCCTTCATGTCTCACAGGGGACCCCCAGCTAGAAGAAGGCGAGGAGGCAGGGTGGGCACCCATAGGAGCCTCAGCTGGGTCCTGTGGGCCTCATCTAGCCCAGGCAACAGCTCTGGAAGTTCCCTCAACACCAGAATCCTTCTGCAATCTGGAAACAGAGCTTCCCAAATTTTAGCAAGAGCACCTGTGTCCCAGTGCCCCAGAGCCCCAGAGCCCTAGTCCTGGCAGCCCTGTTTCCCCCTCAATATGAACTGACAGCCGCTGACCTCTCACTCCCCGGCACAGATCCAGTTCCGAATCTCCCTAACATTCAGGCATGGAGCCCTGGCCACATTCCTGGTCATCAGCTACCCCCTGGTCATGATCATGGACCTTCCCATTCCCCAGGGCCTGGCACTGACCACCCATCCAGGCTGGCATTCAGCGTGATGCCCACTCCTCCCTGTATTGGACACAGTCAGCTCTAAGAAGGGCAGAGAAAATAGGTCTATGGAGCTAAGCTATGAGGAGGCAAAGGCCTAAGAATGATATAACGGACTTTGGGGATTTGGGGGTGCGGGAAGGGTGGGAGGGGGGTGAGGGAGAAAAGACTACACATTGGGTACGGTGCACACCACTCGGGTGACGGGTGCACCAAAATCTCAGAAATCGCCACTAAAGAACTTATTCATGTAAGCAAACACCACCTGCTCCCCACAACTATTAAAATAAACATTAAAAAAAATAGGTCTAGAGTGAGGTCAACTGCTGAGGCCTGGGAAGGAAGTGAGGGGGCAGGTGGGGCCCATCTCAAGCCCCTGGGGCTGAAGGGAGCCAGGGACTAAGAGGTGAGAACCAGGCGCAGGCTTCAGGGAGACCCCAGAGACTATGTGGCCTACAGGGGAGTTGGGGGTGGCAGGGACATCTCTGGGGGGATAGTAATGTGGGGTGAGGGTGGGAGGGGGACCCAAGAACCTGCTGTCTCCTACGTCAGGTCCTAGGCAGGCAGAGGGGCTCTGGGACAGCCCGGGGCTGCAGGTGAGCCACTGGGAGGGAACTGGGTCAGGTGCAAAGAAACCGGCAGAGCCACCCCAGGGCGGCTGTCCCAGCTGGGGGGTGGGGGTGGGGGTTGTTGGAGGAGGGAGTACAGGCAAGGGGCTAGCTGGAGTCCCCTCAACTTGGCCTCAGCTTCCTGCTGTTACCAAAGCCCCTTGCCAAAGGCCCCCTGGCTGGCCCTGAGTGGGGACAGGTAGGTCTGTCCCAAGGCCAGTTCCTTTCTCTCAATCACAGCGGCCTCGGGCTGCCCTCAGAGTTTGTCCTGCCCTCAGAGGAAGTGGGTGCTGGCCCTGGATCCAGACAGGAGGGGCCCCTAGGTGAGAAAGTGAGGGGAGAGAGTGGGGAAACTGCTGTGGCCACCCTCTAGTCCCCTAGGGACAAGGGCTCACTCACAGTTCCCATTGGAGGAGGAGGAGGAGGACTGAGGGCCCCGGGCTCCTTCCAGTGGGCGCTGACTGTGTCAGGTGCGGCGCCTCCAGGGCTGCTTGTATGAGAAGGTGCAGCAGCCTGGCTGGAACCTCCCTCCCAGCGGCCAGTGCTCCAGCAGCAGTGGCAAGCTCCAGGCCAGCCCCACCAGCCTGAGCCTTCTCACCTCTGGGCGGGGATGGTGACTGCACCCTGCAATCCCAGAGCCAGGACCTCAGCCAGGGGGAAGACTCTCAGAGGCCCCTTTTTGCACCGCCTTTGGCCTGGCTTCCCAGGGCTCCCTGAGTGGCCTCTTTGGGGGAGGGGAGGAGTCATCCCTGCTTACTTCCCCCTGTTTCCCTCTCTCCCCTCTCAGAAGGGTTTGCTTCTGCCCTCTCCTGGGCAGCAAGAGAACAGGAGACGTCCCTTTCCTGGGACATCATCAACTCTCCCACCACAGGGCTGGGCACACAGGTTGCTCAGAAGAAGGAGCGCTTGCTTGCCTTTGGCTTGTACTGTTCTTGCCAAGGGGAATAGGGTGGCCAACCCTAAATGTCACCTGACTGAAACTGAACCTGGTGGCCAGGGTGGGGCTAGGGGTCAAGGGACCTGGAACTGTCCCGGACACAGCCACTTCCTGGCTGTGTGAGCTTCGTCCTGTCACTAAACCTCTCCGAACCTCTGTTTGTACTCAGGGCAAATGGAGGTGTCCATGCCTGCCTTCCAAGCTGCTGGGAGCTTAACCCTGGGTACAAGCCTTTGAGCAACAGCCCACAGGACTGTTAGCCCCTTTGGGACTGCGTCTTACCACACTTTGTCCCCAGTGTCCGGCATGGTGACCAGCCCACACCAAGTGCTCAATATGTGCAACTAGAGTGCATGGGGAGTGACAAGACTGTAAAACACCATCCATGGCAGGAGCTCCTCTGTTCTGGGGGCCCCTGGCCCTGCCCGGTAGCCTGCCCTAAGCCCTGAGCTGCTGCCTAATAGAGGGGGGTCCCCACATGCTCCCCAGTGCCCCTATGCCATGCCATCCCCACATCCTGCCCCCTCTGTTCTGCACCCACTTTCTTTCTAAGATTCCTTCTCAGCAACGACCTCCTCCCCATCTTCAGCCTCCGCATCTCCTGCCCACCCACCTGAACCTGGGGACCACGTTTCCATCCATGACCTACACCCCCTCTGGCCACACTGTGTCTCTCTCCTCCTGCCCATTGTCCACACGCTCAGTTCGCACCCTCACTTCACTCCTGACCACCGCCCTCTGCCTTCAGCACCCCACTGACCAGCTGAGCTTCTAGTGGCCACTTCAGGTAAGTGTTATAAGGCCTTTCTCTCACGTGACCTTCCTGTGCGTCCTTCTTCTGGCCACTTCTTGTCCTCTGAGCCAGCACTCTCACGCTTCTCTTCCCTTTGTCTGGCACCTAAATCCAGGTGGGCCCCAGCTTTTCTTCACCCTACTCCTCCCCAAGTTGCCCCCTACCCCAACCTCAGTAAGCAGCACCACTGTCTGCCCACGAGTGCCAGCCAGGAATCTAGAACTCAACCAGATTTCCCTCCCACCTCCCTCAGCCCCCAGGCCCTGCCCATCCACCTCCCAAACCTCTGTTACCATCACATGACCACGAGACCACTAAGAGTTTCGGCCGTGCTTGAAGCCCTGGCCACAGGGATATTTTTCTCAGTCCCACTCCTGTCTCTGCTAAAAGCCTCACAGCAGCTGCAGGATAACGTGCACATTCCTGGCAAGCGCCCATGAGGCCCTGCCCGGGTGGGCACCCACTCCCAACCCTAAGCTCCACTCCTGAGCCCCGGCCCCATGTCTTCTCTTGCTGGCCTCCTATCCAAGAGGGCGACTCCCCCAGGAACGTGGCTGTGCCTCAGTCCTCTCCAGATCCAAAGGCTCACCAGGGTTTGGCAGGTATTCAGCTAGTTCACGCCTGATGAACGAGTGAATGGGCCTGGAGGATCATGGTGGCAAATGCCGCCTGGGACAACTAAGGGCAGGGGTGGGGTTCCCTTGGGGAGCAGGACTAACTCCCTACCCTGGACTTTGTTGGGGGTGGAGCACCAGGGAGACCCACAGCTGCCTCTTGAATAAAGCTTGGTGCAGGGAATGTGGTTTTATTGCACCCATCGCACAGGGGAGGAAACAGGACCGGAGATGCAAAGTGACTTGTGGAGGTCACACAGTGAATTCGGGCCACGAGTGGGGCCAAGGAGCAGCCTGTCTCTGGCTAATGTCCTAGATGCCCCCCTGGGTAAGTCCCCTGCCCCCATCACCTGTGCCCCTCCCCCAGATGCCACTGCAACTAGGAACCTGCTAGGAGCTGGAAGAAGGATGGGCAGAGGGGCCACCTGGCAGGCGCCCTGGCAGCCGGGGTGACCTGTCTTCTCAGGAGACGTCAGGACCTGGGCAGTCTCCTTCCTCTTTGGTCCTGGGGCCTGGAGTGGTGGCCCTTGGGCAGACCTACAGAGCCCTGGCTCATAGGTATGGGACTGCCACACCTCTGCCCTTTTCAACACACACTGTGTGCACTCTGTCTGAGCCAGACCCTGGGCCAGATGCGAGGTTCAAAGAGCAAGGCCATTCCCCCACCTCCAGGGGCTCCGCTCAGACGGGCAGGCACCCTCCCACCGTCACCAGCACAGAGAATGTGGAGAGGCCGAGAAGTGCGCCACCGGGAGCCTACGCAGGAAACTGAGGGGCGCTGGGGGAGAAGAGGGCTGGCATCCAGCCACCTATCCCAGAGAAGCTGCCTGGCCGGCTGGCAGCGGCACAAAACAGGAACCAGCCGCGGTCCTCAGCCCAGCCCGTCGGGTGGCGTTCTCCATCCTGGCCGCAAGGCGGCGGGCTGCCGCTGCAGGAGCCGGAGAGAAGGTGGCGCAGACCCAGGGAAGCCAAACGAGGACGACCTAGAGAGTCTGGGGGGACCCTCTGTTACTGCCAAGCGCTTCGAAGTCTTACCTCGTTTAAGGCTCACAACCCTAATCCTTAGGTATTGTGCTTACACCAGAGGACGCTGGGCCTGGGGGAGCGTCCTCGTGTGTAAGTTAAGTGGCTGTCCGCAGCCGGCAGGTGACCCAGCAGAGTCCAATTCTCCTTTCCCCAGCCTCAAAACCTGAGCTCTGCATTGTAACGAGACGGGCGGAGGGAAGACCCAGCAGCGGGCCTACGTGTCTCCTTCGTCTGGGCATCCCGGACTCAGTCCTGGCACATGGTGGGCATCAATGTTCATGGTAATGACATCAGGCACAGCGAAAGAAATTAGGGGCTCCCAAGGTTCAGAGGTCATCTGTCCACCCCCTCCCTTTGGGCTGAAGAACAAACCCAGACCCTGAGTGAGGAAGGGAACTGCCTCTAGATCATCACAAGGCCGGTGGCAGATGGCAGAACGGTTCTGAGCATCCTTTCTTCCCCTCGGGTTGCCCCTCCCTGAAAAGTTCCTAAAGTTCAAAATGTCAGGGTCGCCCAGAGTGTTCTGGGGATGTAAGTGTGTTTATAAAACGTGCTCTATTTTCGACTTCCCAGATTAACACAACTGGATTCTGAAGAGGAAAAAAAAAAGCAACCTCACTTAACCGGACGTCTTTCTGAAACAAACTCATCAGGAGTTCTTTAAAAAATAAAAAATAAAAAGGAACTGAAATTCTGGAAGCACCCTCAAAGGGAAGCAGACGCCAGACTTTCACATCCACCCTCTCATCTGACCCCAGGCTCCTGGGAGACGGGCAAGGCGGTTGAGCTGGCGGCAGGCCCGCAATCCCCCGTTCCATGCCCAGATGCGCTTCGGAATACAGAACAGCTGGGACTTGGAAAGATATCGTGAGGCACCCACCTGCTGTGGGTTACATTACCTCCCATCAGGGCTTGGGGCAGCCGCCGGCTACCGCGCTCATTTGTATTTCTGCAGCAAAATATGAATATTCACACAAGCGCGATAAATAAAGACCATCAACAGCCTCACATCAGTTCAAGCGCAATTTTGCCACCAATTGGATTACGGAAAACCTTTTGGGCTTCCAGGGAGCTTTGGAGCCTGGGAATTGCAGATGAGGGACTGGGAGCCTGCACTGTTTCGCGGCTGGGGAGAGGGAGCTCATCCGAAGTCTTAGGACAAAGGTGGGCGTCGTGCCCGATGCTGAGCGGAGCGGGTCTCCTCGCGCCCAGGCTCCCTGCGGGCGCGGTCTCCAGTGAGCCTCCCCGCCTCCGCGCCCGGGGTCGTACCTGCTTGGTGCTCTCCTCCCGCGGCGGGCCGCGCACCTCCTAGATGGCCTCGTAGACGTTCTCTGAGTCGCTGCGCGCCAGGGGCAGCAGGCACACCCAGGACACCGCCACGCTGCAGGCCTTGAAGCTGCCGCTGCTTCCGAGGTGGCCGGAGGCAGGCGAGACGGCGGCGCGCGCCAGGTTGTCCAGGGACTGCGCGGGCCTCAGGTACAGGCAGGCGGACAGGCTGGGCGCCAGGCTGCTGCGCTGGGTCGCGGCGCCGCAATGCGCAGGGCCGCACAGGGAGCTGGCGCCGCCTCGGGGCTCCGCCGGGGGGCCATTGGGGCCCGCTGCCGCCGCCGCCCTCACGAACCGGTTGTCATAGGAGAACGGCTTGGGGGCCGCGGGGCCGGTTGGGGACCTGGCGGCGCGGCCGTGGCAGGGTTGTCCAGCGCAGGCAGCTCGCGCACGTACTGCGCGGGCAGGTAGAAGGGGCGGCCGCCGGGCTCGCGCCGCAGGTGCCACCGGTGCTCGGTGCTGCGCCGCAGCGGCCGGCAGAGCTCATTGGGCGGGATGGCCACGCGGCGCCCATTGTTGCCGGTGTACTCGAAGGCGTACTCCACCAGCACTTACACGTCTCCCTCCACATCCGCCGACATCGCGGCCGCGGCGTTTTCCTGCAGGCAACAAGGAGGAGGGCCGCGGAAGTCAAGACAACCGAGCCCGGAATAGCCCCGCACGCAGGGACAGACATGGGTTCGAGTCCCGATGCTGCACTTGCCGTTCGCCTTCGGGCCTCAGTTTTCCCATTTCTAAAATGGGGACTTGCATAAAATCACATCTGAGGCTTCCATTCTTACACTCACATCTAAGGCTTCCATTCTTACACTCAGTGCTGAAATTAGGACAACCTCTTCATTCCGTGGGGCTGATTCGAAGATTTGAGCCTCGCTTCGGTCCTGCGGTGGGGAGATCGTGGGTAGTCTTGATCCAAATCGACTGCGAGGGAAACCTTGGCTTTAAAACGAGGGGTGATTGCCTGCTCTAAGGTCGACACCACGCTTGCTTAATAGTTGACTGAGCCTTAGTTTTCCCGTCAGTCAAGTAGGAAAAGCAGCCCATTTCCTGCCGTTCCCCGGGCCCTGTCCCATCTGGACGCCTCCCGCCCGCAGAGAATCCGCAGAGGGTCCCGTTGCACCGCCTCCCTCCGCGAGCCTGCGCCCCGGCCCCTGGGTCGGGGTTGGGATGCGGGCTCTGCAGGCGCCCCGGTGAACAGCTCTACCTGGGGGCTGTCCCTGCCCCGCTTAGTCCGAGGGCCTTGGTGTGGGGGCCTCCGCTGTCAAGGCGGGGGACCGGTTCTCTCGGTTTCTCTCTCCTTCCGCAGCTACTTCAGCGCAGACGTGACCCCTAGCCGGGCCCGCCCCGCCCCGCCCCGCCCCGCCCCCTGCTCTCTGGCTCTCACGCCGCCCCGGAGAAAGGCTGCCCACCTGCCCTGGGACCCCTACAGTGCCCCCACGAGAGTGGCCCCTGGAGAATGCACTCTGAGACAGTGACTATCCGTGCGGAGTCCCAGAGCAGGGGCCCCCAGAGCTCTCCGGAGTGGTCACAAGCCCCACTCCCGCCCTGGCACCGGTGTGTCAGGGATGGGGGAGAGCCTAACTAAATCTGCCTGCGTCCCTCCACCAAAGCCACGAGTCAGTGGTCTTCTCCGGAAGTGCATGGCCCCTCCAGACTCCCACACTGACCACACCTCCTCCTGCCCCCTAAGGTGACCCGGACCAGGGGCCAGGGGACCGTTGCTGGCCGAGGCTGAGGGACCGAAGAAGCAGGGTCCAACCGAGGCCCCCGTAGGGCTCCTTCGCCACTTTCTCAAGCGTTTCTTGACGAGGAAAGGGTGTACACTGAGTCACTACGCACACTGGGCCCCGGAGGCGCGGTCATCGAGCTGCCCTGAGCCAACAAACCCCAAGGTGGACGCTGCCCCCGGCGCCCCTTCTCCCTGGACCCCGTAGCGCACTCACGTCGGCTGGGCTGGTCTCAGGGAGCCCAAGGGCCCGGTGGGCGGAGCCGGCAGGTTAGGCCCCTACCATCGCCCTGGGCCGGGCTTCCAGGGGCCAGGCCGGAGAGGCTGCGCGGAATCGGAGCTGGCAATGGCAGCAAATAGGGACAGGGACGCTCAGGAGTGCTGTCACCGATAACCAAAGCAGGTGTGTCTGGGCGGGGCGAGGAGGAGCCTGAATGCCTCTGCTGGGGACCTTGCGGGGCATTGGGACGAGGCCCGGAGCAGAAGGCCGGGGCCAGGAGCCAGAAAGGCTGCGTCTGAAGGGGCGCTGGCTGGTCGCTAGCGGAGCCCAAGAAGGGTGGGGCTGCCCCTGCCCCGTCTTCCCCCTTCCCTTCTCCCCCGGGGATTTGCTGTCCCGTAGTCCCTGCGTCCCTCCCGCGCGCGGCTCTGGGAATGCCGGGTTGGGGCTGGTTGTCTCGTGCGGGCGTTCCTGCTCGCGGGGAGGTTATTCGCACCCTGAATCACCCACTTCGAGTCCTTCCAACCGGATTGCAGACCCGCCACTCCGGGTCCACCTCCCCCACCGGGGCCTTTCCAGCCTGGCCGGGCCTGGAGAAACTCCGAGCGGGATTCCCAGCGCAGGGACGCCCAACGGAGCGCAGTGTCTCGGGCTGGATAAGACGTGGACCCGGCTACAGCTCCTTCGCCAACCTGGGGGAACACAGAGAAGGGGAGGGATTGGTGGGGACCGGGAGGATCCCTGGAGCACAAGATCGCACCCGTCCCCAGGAGGTCCCCTGCGTCCACCGCCGAGGTGACACAAGCTGCAGCGGCGTCAACGCCTGGGTCGGCACTGGGGGCCTGGGCCTGCTCCCCTCCTGCCTCCAGATGGAGGGCAGCCCTTCGCCTCCCTTCTCCTCCCCGTGGGATGAGGCCTGCGCAGCCCCCGCCCCAGCACCGAGACAAGAGGAGCAGGGCGAGGAGCTCTTTGGTGCGGACCCGCCACCTGCCGCACACTTTCCTCCCCATCCTGCCCCTTGCCCCACCCCCACCCCACCTCCCACCTCAATCCCCGCTCGGCGGCCCACTGCCTGCCCGGGCACTTTGGGGCGTCCGCTCGCCGGCCTCGCCTCCACTTGTCCCAGCGGGTGCTCGTGGGCTCGGTGTCCAGCGCTCGCTACTCCACCGCGCGGTTCCCGCGCTGCCCGGTTTCCTATTCAGCAATATAACTAGGAAGGCACCGGTGGAAAGCGCCTGGCAGAACTTCCTCCCGGACTGGGTCTGGGCTGCAGTTGCGAGAGACAATCCCCGGCGTCCTGGCTTCCTGACCCCTCTGGGCCAGGCCAGCGCCTGAAGAGCGAAGACACCACCCCCTCCTCTGCACTTCCCGGGATCCTGGGCCACACCTAGCTGTCTCCAGGGAGGAAGAGGACGCGGGGCTCAGATGGTGGGACTGAGGATGGCAGGAGCCTCCCCCTCGCAGCTTCTCCTGGCCAGGTTACCTTCCCACCATCCCCAACTGCCTCTTGATCCTTGCGGGGAAGGAGGGCCACCCTCCAATCTGTCCACAGGGTAAGCTCAGAACAACCTCCTAGAGGCCAGGAGTCCAGCCCCAGGACCCTCTGCCTTGGGGGCCTTCTGTTTGGGAATTACCTGCCTCTCTGGACAAGCTGCCTCGCCCTGATCTGAGCCTGCGCTCACTCCAGACATCACAAGCCACAGCCCCAGCAGACCCCTTGCCCTCAGGGGCCCCAAAGAACAGTTGTGCCTGTGGACCTGGCTGTGTGTGTCAGGAGCTGGCTGATTCAGGCCAGTGTTCTGGGAGGAAGAGGGGCCCGAACCCCAGGCCATGGCCCCTCTTGACACCACCTCCTGGGGGTCCAGGGTTGGGTGGGAAGCTGAATCTGGCCACGCTCATTCTGGAACTCCCTTACCTCTGTATCTTTGCCCCTGCTAGGCGTTGCCACCCGTGAGTCCCCACTTCCTCTGATAATCTCAGTGTGTCTGAGGCTTGGTGGCACCTTGGGACCCTCCAGGGTAGGCACACAGCAGAACTCGGCATCCGTCTTTGGTGCCCGACATGCTTAGAAAATAGTGACTGAAGGAATCTTCTCCCTCCCTACCTTTTAGTTGCCTCCCCACCTGCAGCACAGCCAGGCAGCAGTGATGGTCTTTGGTGGGGTCAGGCTGGTATGATACCCCACTCTGCTGCTTGGCGGCTGGTAGGCCTTGGGAGCTCTGCCTTATCTCTGCAGCTCAGCTTTCTTTCCTATCAATAGTAACACTCACTTCGCTGGATTATTGGAAGGATTAAATGAGGTCCACTAAGCAGAGCTTACCACATGCCCAGCGCACACAATATACCAGCTATTTTTTTTTCTTTTTTTGAGGTGGAGTCTGGCTCTGTCACCTAGGCTGGAGTGCAGTGGCACGATCTCGGCTCACTGGAACCTCCGTCTCTGGGTTTAAGTGATTCTCCTGCCTCAGCTTCCTGAGTAGCTGGGATTACAGGCCCCTGCCATCATGCCCGGCTAATTTTTGTATTTTTGTAGAGACGGGGTTTCACTATGTTGGCCAGACTGGTCTTGAACTCCTGACCTCAAATGATCTGACTGCCTTGGCCTCCCAAAATGCTGGGATTACAGGCATGAGCCACCGTGCCCACCTATATCAGCTATTATGACACTTATATTATGTGATGAGCTCTTGGGGGTTGGATTGAAATCTGCAAACCACCCCTCCTCCTTCAGGCAGAAGAGAAGGGGAAGTCCCAGCTACTCATGAGGCTGAGGCAAGAGAATTGCTTGAACCCGGGGGGTGGAGGTTGCAGTGAGTTGAGATCATGGTACTGCACGCCAGCCTGGGCAACAGAGTAACTCCATCTCAAAACAAACAAACAAAAAAGTTGGGGAGAAGGGGAAACAAGTGCCCTCAGAGGTGCTTTGTTGAGGATGGAGAAGGGCTGAGCCCACCTGCAGGGCAGAACCAGGTCACATGCAGTGGCCCTCCACTGGGCCTCCCTCCCCCAGTTTCTCTTATCTTCTCTGGGCCTACCATCTACTGTCCTTGGGGGAAGCTGTGGCACCTAGATGGGCAGAGGATGCCAACTTGTAATCTGAAAGGGGCCTACAAGGACAGGAAATCTCAGATCTGAATGTTGTCTATTTCTATCTCATTTTACCGCAATCTGATTTCCCTGAGAATTAGTCTGTTTCTGAGGGCGCCTTCGAGAAGAATCCTCACAGGCCCAAGCCCTCCCCAGGCCAGGCTCCTGCCCACTCAGGGATGGGGCAATGAGGACTCTGACGAGGCCAGGCTTGTGGGGGAGAGTTAATGTGGGCCATGGCAAGTGCATAACCCAGCTCCTGGCTTAGGAGGCATTGGCATCTGGGCACGGGTGTGCGCCATGACCCGGAAAAGCTGTGTGCAGCCTCCACTTGCCTGCCACTGCCGCCTCTGTTCTACTGCACAGGCATCCAGCTCCAAGGCTGGGTGGGTGACTCAGCAGCCGATCGCCCCCAGGGAGGGGTGAGGGTGGGCTCATCTCTGACAGTGACCGGCAGATCTCCACCTGAGGCCTCAGACTCCAAGCTGAGCGCAGGTAAGACAGCTAGGACTGAGGGCCTGCTGGGTCCAGGAGAGGTGGAGGATGGCGACAGAGAGACCAGCAAACCCACATTTCCCCCAAAGCCTGGAGGGTCTGAAAACAATTCCAGGCTCCCACCCGAGCCCCAAGGCCCCTTCAAAGGCAGTCCTGCTCTGGGGAAGTTCTTCAGTCTCCATGTCCTAGCTGGGCAAGTTCAGTGATGCTGTGGGAATTCATGGCTTTGTGAGGCCGCGGCTGCATCCACAGGGCAGCTCCCCGGCACGCCCCGCACAGCTTAGGGCGAAGGACCGGGTCACTTCTCCACAGTGCAGGGCCGGGCTGCCTGCCCTCTCTGGGGTCCTGCCTGTCTGTGCCCTGGCAAGGGTCAGTCAGGCAGAGAGTGTGACCTCGGGCACCCACCGAGGTGGGCCTGGAGCATCTGCAGCAGCGCCCCTGTCTATAGAGGAGTGAGGATCGGGGGTGGGCAAGACGGTGACCCTCCCTAAACCGAGGAGGGCTCAAAGTGCTGACAGTGCTGGTTTCCAGTCATTTCTCCTTCTCCGAATGGGGCCAAGGCCCCCGGCTAGAGAAGAGCTAGGGGCTCTGACGCTGAGAAAGGGGTGGGCTCAGCAGGCGAGACGCACTGGAGTGGGGAGTAAAGACAGAGAGGAAGTGGGGTCACCAGGACTGGCCTTCCCCTGCTGAGGGGCGGTTTGGCACTGGCAGTGAAGGCCAAGGAAAGGCTCCAGGTGGGCCCTGTCCCAGCAGTGGCCTGCCCGCCAGCCACCCACTGCCTCTAGGCCAGGCCTGAATGACTCCCGTGCATCCGCTGGGGGTGAGAATGTCCGGATTTCGTGGGTGACTCACGTAGGGTCAAGAATAAAAAAATACTTTCTGTTGAAATATGAATGGGAAAAACCCACCTTATAAAACAAGACCTTTTAATCAGGAATGTGGAATTGAAAATGCTCCCCAAGCCTCCTTTGCACAGTGTTTGGGCAGCCCTAATGGAGGTGCCGGGATGCTGGTGAGCCAGGGCCTGGTGAGTGAAAGGCCCTGTCTGCCCGGAGACAGGGAGCATCTGGCGGTGGCCACGCCTCCTGCAGCAGAGGGGTGGTGAGGGGGCCAGGGGATATCAGAGGGACTTCCTGGGCTTTCTCTGGGAGGCCAGTGCTCTGGTCACATCTGAGGGTCTTCCTGACAAGGGGACACAGCTGTGACACGGTAAGTATCCTGGGCTGATGGCAAACCCAGCTGGGATGGCTGAGCTGCACTCACCCCCGGCCTTCAGAACGGGGTCAGCAGATGGGCATCAGGCGAAAACGTTCTGTTCCTGGTACTTGCGCCGGCGGGCACAGTGGGGGCAGCCCTTCTTCACCACAGCCTGGCAGCTCTGGTGGAAGATGGTCTTGCACTCGGCACACCTGGGGAGAGAGCAGCACGCCTGCTGGTGCCAGCTGGGCTGGAGGTTGCCCTGTGGCCACGCTGGCCAGCACTTTTGACCAGAACCCACGATACGTCTGTGACATACTGTGTAACCCATGCACGCATGCCGTGCCTCTCCGTTCTGGAACAGGAGATTCTCGAAAGAGTGCTTACTGATATGTCACACAATGCACACTGATTTTCTCTGTACTATTGCAGTTTTTAATAAATGCTGCTTGAAATTCATTAAGGATTTATCATATTTAAAAACATTTACTTACTTATTTATTTTTAAGACAGAGCCTCACTCTGTTGCCCAGGCTGGAGTGCAGTGGCACGATCTCGGCTCACTGCAACCTTTGCCTCCCGGATTCAAGCAATTATCCTGCCTCAGTCTCCCAGGTAGCTGGGATAACAGGTGCCCACCACCACACCCAGCTTACTTTTGTGGTTTTAGTGGAGACGGCACTTCACCATGTTGGCCAGGTTGATCTCGAACTCTTGACCTCAAGTGATCCACCCGCCTTGGCCTCCCAAAGTGCTGGGATTACAGGTATGAGCCACCGCGCCTGGCCAAGACTGTATAATTTTAAAAACTCACCCCCAGGCCCATTCAGGGCTGAATCCAGGCCAGTGAACACCGACAGAAAAAGAACTAATGTTCCCAGTTCAGTTTTCCACTCCCATGTGGGTTGAGGAAGGTCTGAATGAATTTCTCCACTGAGAGGTTGCTGATAATGAGCAATAACTGGGAACAAGAGTGATCATTTCAGCAACAGAGGCAGTGGCAGTGGCAGGTACCACCCACCAAGCGCCCACTTTGTTCCTGGTCTCATGCCAACAGTGCAGATCGGTAACTCATACAACCCTCCTCAACCCATGCATACACTGAGGTGCCAGGAGGCTCCACGCAGAGAGCCGGCAGCCACCTCTTCTTTAGGAAGACAGATGGTTCCATAAAGGCAGAGGAGTCCTGGGAGAGCTTATCTTGCCCCCTGAGCTGGACCGGAGCTACCCATGACTGCCCAGGGCATGGGCTGCCCCGAACAGCAGCACCAGCCCTTGGCACGGCACAAACGGATGTTCAATACGTTCCTGCCCATAGAGCGAGGCCTGCTGCCCTGCGTGCTTGGGCCAGGCTGTGGGTGTGGGGAGAAGGGTGGGGCTGGGAGACGGCTGGCTGGGTGTCTCGCATACCTGACTGTGGTGTCAAACTCAAAGGGGAAGATGATGTCGTGCTGCTGGCAGATCTGGCAGATGAAGCTGCGCTGGGTGCACAGGTCGCAGTGGTAGACGTGCTGGGAGGCGAATTCGATCAGGGTCTTGAGGAATCCTTTATGCACCCCATTTGCCATCTGCGGAGGGCTGGTAAACTGAGGCCCCAGGCCTTTCAAGCACCTGCACTGAGGCGCCATGGCACTCTGCCTGGAGAACTTCTACCCCCAGTTTCCACGTGGGCAAGAAAAGCAAACCTCCCTGAGTCAGGCTGAGCAGTGCCAGCGTCCAGCCCGTGGGCACTGAGGCCACTCAGGGCTAATGGGACTCACAGATGAGACCGGACTCCACTGCACCCGCCCCCTGGAGAAAGGAGTATTCCAAACTCTCTTCCTGTGATCCTGGGGTTGCTGGAGTGCTTGCTTATTCCAGGGTGTGGGGGGTATCCGTCCCTGCCCGGGAAGCCGGGGCAGCAGGGCAACCCACCCCGAGCTGCAGAAAAGCTGCAGACTGCTGTCTTCAGTAAACTACAGACACCCCTCCCATCTTCCCTGCTGACTTCTCCGGGAATGAGGCCTCTCTGGAGGTCTGGGCGGGGGAAGCATGACACTCTCACCTGCTGGAGGTCAGCAACACTGAACCTATGCGGAGACTCCAAGAGATAATCCCTGTGGTTGAGCCTTCAAACAAAACACAAGCGATTCTTTAGAGAGGTTTCCAAGACCCGGGCCAACCTGTGTTGTTTGTTTTCATTCCCCTGGCGCTGCTCACCAGGCAGACACCTGCCGCCTGGGCGGGGCAGGGGCTAGGAGCGCAATTCAGCTTGCCTGGGCTTGGGACCTAGTCCTCAAGGTAACTAACTGGCTGGTTGGATCTTGGGCACATTACTTAACCTCTCTGAACCTTGGGTTTCCCTGTCTGGGAAATGGAGTTGTCTGGATTGAGTAACTTATTTAAAGCATTTGACTTGGTGCCAAGCTCCCAGTAAACACGTAATTAATCAGGAGGAGGAGGATGGGTGCTGACACCTGGGACCAGGAACTGGGCTAAGAGCTTCATACGCATTCATTCATTTGATCCTCACAATAATCCTGTGAGGCTAGTACTATCACAATTCCAATTTTGAGAAGAGGAAACAGAGAGGTTAAATCACTTGCCTGAGGTCACACAGCTAGTAGGTGGGACAGCTGAAGATTGAACACAGGGGCCTGGCTCCTGAGCCTGCACCCTTGTCCACCTGCTAAATACCTAGAGATGCAGGCTGTTGTGATTACTGCCACCATCACATACCAGGGACACTGCTGGGGACAGCAATGCACAGGATATGGCCTCTGCATTCCTGTGGCCCCTCGTTTGGCCGAGGGACAGACATTCAAGTGTCTGGTTTCAGTGCTACACGAGAGCAATTGAGACGTGTCCTAAATACAGCAGATCCCATTTCAGAGGTGGCAGGGGCAGCAGAGGACAAGGGCTCAGCCACCAATGTGGCTCTAGTTTCCACCACACCAACGGCAGGGATCCAGCAGGCCCCATCCTGATGGAAACACCTGTAGAAAGTCCCCTGGTACAAAACCTGCCTGGCCTGGCTGTGTGTGTTTGGGTGGGTACTGGCGGTGGGAGGTTACTCCAAGTCAGAGGATGCTTGGGAACCTGCCCCAGGATGCCCCAGACATCTGGGGACAGGATGGTGCCAGCGCTGGGTCTGGGCCTCCCAGGTGCAAGCTGTGGAGCATCTGGATGGGGACTTGGCCTTGTCCCAGCTGGTGGCCTCAGCTGTGGTCCAGGAGAGCCCAATCTGGGGTAGAGACGGTGAGTCCCATCAAGCAGCCACAAAGGCCAAGATGCCAACTGGCCCCTTGGTTTACCATGCTGGTGTCCCCACTAAACTTCCTGCACTCTAGGAAGGGAAGCTGCCATTTGTTACCAAGAAAACATGGGACACAGCGGGTTGGGGGGACACAGGTTGGCCCTGAGCTGGCAGGAGTGTGGGCTGATCTGGATGGAGAATTAGCTTTGCCATCTGTCCTCTGACCACAGTCGTGGAAGCCCTGGGAGCCCCTGTGTCCTGGGCCTGTCACCCTCTCAGCAAGGACTTGCGACTGGTTTCTCTGCAGTGCTCAGTCAAGGCCAGAGGGGAGAGAGCACTGACCCAGGGGCGAGAAGTCACTTCCCCTGCTGGCCTCCAGGAGAGAAACTCTGGTGCACCGGGGCACAGTCAGGCCTACTTGGGGCCTCAGTTTCTCCACCCACACAATGAGAACCCTCTTTGTCCTCTGGTGTGAGGCTGGCTACCTGAGAGAGACCAGAGGAATCTGGAGAGAGGAAGATGAGGGGAGAGGTCGAATCTTAGCTCCTGGAACCGATGAAGTGACAGGGAAAGAAAGGGCCAGGCAAGGGCTGGAAGATCAGGGGCGCATGGATGGGGGACCTGGGTCCCACCTGTCTCCTGAGCCCCGACTCCTCCTCTGCCCACCACTCCCTGGCTGTCGGGAGGGACACTGAGGTCTGGTGGGTGGACAGGGTGTGGGGCATTTCTGTGATGGCTTCCTCTCAAGGGCTGGAGAGGACACTCTTAGGGGCTTCTCTGGCCCTTGGACACACGTCCGAGGTCTGCCAGACAGAACCTGGCCAGGCAGCTGCCATTAGTGCCGGACAGCTCCTCCCTGACTTCCTGTCCCACGCTCAAGACCTGCCCATGCCTCAGCCCTCTCCTCCTCTCAATCTCCCCTCTGGCTGACTCAGTTCAGGCCCAGCTCCCTGGGTTAATTACACCAGCCGCCACCCAGGGCTCTCCCCTTCACCTACTGCACTCCACTGGGGCCAGAATGGTCTTTTTGTTTGTTTGTTTTTGTTTTTGAGACAGAATCTTGCTCTGTCTCCCAGCCTGGAGTGTAGTGGTGTGATCTTGGCTCCCTGCAACCTCTGCCTCCTGGGTTCAAGCGATTCTCCTGCCTCAGCCTCCCTAGTAGCTGGCATTACAGGCGCCAGCCACCACACCCTGCTAATTTTTGTATTTTTAGTAGAGATGGGGTTTCGCCACGTTGGCCAGGCTGGCCTCACACTCCTGACCTCAGGTGATCCGCCCACCTTGGCCTCTCAAAGTGCTGGGATTACAGGCATGAACCACTGCACCTGGTCTTTTCAGAGTGGCCTTTTCTAAGCCGCAGATCAGAAGTGACAGCCCCGTGCTCACAACCCTTCAATGGTTCCCCACAGGTGGCAGATCAAATCCAAAGTCGTCGAGGGCCCTTTGAGTTCTGGGCCCTGCACCCGAAGCCCAGCTGCCCAGAGCCCCTTAGGGCCTCGGTGAGCTGTGCTCCTGCCCGCCTGCTGCTACTGGTCCCTTAGCCAGGAAAGCCAGGTTCTCCCCTGCCCTTTCTGCTCTTCCCTCGTTTTTCTAAGCCCCAGTTCAATAGACACACGATGTCACTTGTGTTGTGGCAACACGTGAGGTGCAGAAGCAGGTGGTGGTGGGCTCTGAGAAGGGCTGACTGAACGGTCTGCTTTATTCCCTTTCATAAATTTTCCTCCCTTGGAAGATTGACCTTTGTAGAGAAGAAAAACATTTTAGAAGAAAAAAGGAAAAGAACTCTGCGTGCCCTCAGCTCAGATGCCATCTCCTCTGGGAGCTCCTCTGGCCCCTGCCAAGGCTGGATCAGGTGCCCTCAGGGCACACACGATGCTGACCCGGCGCCATCTGTGGCCCAGACTCTGGGTCCCTCACGCAGCCCTCACCACTACTCAGGAGGCCACAGGAATGGAGGAATCACTGGCCCATTTTATAGATGGGAAAGCTGGACCCAGAGAAGTGAAGCAACTTTCCTGACACACAGTGGGTGAGGGGCTCCCATACTGTTTCCCCTGCCCCACGCTGTTTCCATGGGACTTCCACAGGCACGGCCCTTCCCGCAGCAGGCTGAGCGCATGGCAGGAGTACAGCGCTGCTGCCCAGGGACGGAGCAGGAGGGCCAGGGAGAGAGCGACAGGGCTGCCCCTGGTGCCCGCAGACAGGTCAGCAAAGCCAATGAACAAACTCTCTCAGCAGGGCGGGGACGGGTGAATGGGGCCCACAACCCACCCCACAGGCACCTGGTCTACACAGGTCTGCAGGCCTGTGCAGGTACCTGGCTCCTTGACCAAGGAGGGTGATGAGGCCCCGCCTGACCCCAGAGATTTCACCACCTGGTTAGGTGGGCAGGAGGACAGTCTCTCTGGACTCTCAGAGGTAGGGAGAGTCAGCGCTTGCCAAGAGGTGGAGACCCAGTCACCCGCGGATGCTTGGGATGGGCAGAGCCTCCAGGGGTGAAGCCTTCTAGGGTCTAGGGTCCCACATGGTGGTCCCCGGAGGGCTTTCTGTTCTTTCAGGCCCTGCAGAGGAGACCAAGGCTCAGTTGGCAGCTGTGGGGCCAGATTCTCCTCTTTGCCTAGGGGACAGCCCCCTGCAGCACCCCTTGAGAGCCCCTGGGGACCTGCTCGGGGCACACCCTGGTCCTGAGGAGGCCCGGCGCTGGGAGCACTGCAGCCAGGATGGAAGAGGCAGTCTTCAGACAGGCGGTCTCTAGGCCAGCCCTGTGGCGAGGGAAGGCCAGACGGAGGAACCTGGAGGGGCTTGTGAGCTGGTCCCTGTCCCCAGAAACCCAGAAGAGGCGGACTCGAAGCCCATGCTGGGCAGTAGGCACCGGCAGGCATCCGCTGAGGTCTGCCCTCCTGAGGGTGCCGGGAGAGCACAGCCCTGGGAAGACTGCGGCCTGGGCTGTGACCTGAGGACTAAGAAGCATTTATGACAGGCACGGAGAGGCCTGAGTCCCTGTTGAAGCCCGGCATCACATCCCATTCCTGAGCACCAAAGGTCCGAGGCCCTGGGTAAGAGAAGCTTCCGGAAGGGCATCCTGAGGGCCTCGCCCCGATCCTGTCCTCTTTGGAGAATTTCAGGCGGGAGGCTGCCATGGGCCAGACGACGAGCTGGACAGGGAAGAGGCAGGAACATCTGGCCCTTGCCTGCCTCTCACCGGACTCCCCGCTTTCCTCCACACTGTCGCCAAAGTTCTCCCTGGGCTTTCCACCGGTGCCTTCGCTCATGGCCTATGCGTGCTATTCCTTCTCTCTGGAATGCTTTTTCCCCCTTTGCTTCCCCTTTCTAATTCTTCATTTTTCAGGTCTCACCTTAGAAGTCACTTCTTCCAGGAAGTCCTTCCTGCTTTGTCCTCACCTCTGGATCTGGAGTTCTGGATGTCCAAGCCTCTGTGCCTCTCACCCTCAGCCCCGGATGGAGTTCTGGCTTTCCCACCTGTCTTCCCCTCTCACCCTCACCCCTGGATGGAGTTCTGGCTTTCCCACCTGTCTCCCTCTCACCCTCAGCCCCGGATGGAGTTCTGGCTTTTCCACCTGTCTTCCCTGCCAGTTCGGAGGCTTCTGGAGGGTCAGCCCTGGTTCTGGCCTGCTTAGTGTTGCAGCCCACACGCCTCGCCAGATGTGCAGAGCTTAGTATGTTCTCAGTCCATGTTTTTGAATGAGCACATGGATACATGAACAAAACCCCAACAAAATCATCCACAAAAAATGTGATCATTTCCCAGGCCCAATGGGAAGATCTCTGCCTAGGTTTCCTCCAGGTGGACACCTTGCCCTGGGCACTGCCCGTGTGTGTGTGTGCGTGTGCACGAGTGCCTGTATGTGTGTGCATTTGTGTGCATGTGCATGTGTGTGCATGTCTGTGTATTTGTGTGTACATTTATGTGTGTGGGTGTGTGTACATGTGTGTCTGTGTGTACATGTGCGTGTGTGTGTGTGTTCGTGTGCATGCACGTAGAGGTTGCTCACCTCTTGCTGAGCTCCTTCAGGGCGCCGCTCCGGCACAGGCCCAGGTAATCCCCCAGGAGCTTCAGCTGCTCCCAACTCCTCCCAATGAGGTGCATCCGCTCCACATGCTCGTTCAGAGATGCGTTCACCATCTGCAGGTTGATGAGGGGCTGGGCCCAGATCTGCGTCAGAAATTTCAGGTCCTGTCTGCAGATCTGGGGGTACCACCAGGCATTGGGGATGGGAAGGAATGGCTGTTTAGTGAGCACTGCCCGGCCAGATGCCACATGACCCGCTCACTTACCTGAGGGGCTATCTTCATTTTACAGATGGGGAAACTGACGCTCAGGGAGATGAGGGGATTTGGCTAGGGTCACCCAACTTGTACAGTCAAGCTCTGAACCCAGTTTATCTGACTCCCTAACCCACTCTCCCTCTAATGCCAAGGGTCGCTGCCCCTCCCCAACCATGCTAAGATGAGGGAGGGACTGCTCTGGCTAATGCCCCCTCCTTCTGGGCCTCACAGGTCAGGGTCTCTGGGTTGAGGAACCCTCGGGGCTCCTTCCCCCAGAGTTGTTTCCTGGCCACGCCAGTGACCCCATCCTATTCCTAGGGTCAGAGTGCCACAGCAGACACATCTGGGCTGAGGGCTGCCTGTGACCTTCCTCCCTCTCCCACAGAGGCAGCCTTCCAAGTTTCCCACCCCCGAGTACATAGTGGAGCTGAGGGGGGCCACTCTCTCGGGCCCCCAAAGACAAATCCAGAAGGAAGAATGTGCTGGAAGTGAGTGGCGGGGGTGGGGAGAAGGAGGGAAGGGGCTTAGTGATGCCTGCCGGCCCTCTGACGACTATTGACCTGGAAATGACCTGGCGGGGTTTGACCCTTAATTCTCTATGAGCCAACACTGAGTGCAGCTTTTGGCTGTATTAATAGAGGTAGGAATCCAGAGCCAGAGAGGTGATACTGGTGCAGTTGTTGGCAGTGCTCTGGGACCCTTACTGTAGGCAAGCCCCAAGAAGGAGGACCTGGGAAGAACTGGGGCTACCATTCTCGGGGCTCAAGGCCAACGCTGGGCCCCCGAGGGGATCTATCCTGTGCTTCTAGCATCACAGATTCTGCAGTTCCCTCTCCAGGAGTTGAGTTAATAATCCTTGCCCTGGAGGGTGGTGAGGAGTAGGGCCTCTGGGAGAGGAAATTCTCATGCCTAGAATGGCAGCCCTCGTCCCAGCCTGAGAGAGACAGGAGGCTCCGTGTCCTTGACTGCTTACTGTGACAGGCCTGGTTGGGAAACCTCTTTCTCCCCAGATCCCCTTCCCTGCCCCGAGCCAGAGCCCCATTTCCGACTGGACTGCATCCCCAGTGAATAAACCGGGGCAGTGGGCAAGACTACCAGGTTACCCCCGCGGGAAGGATACCCCCAGGGCCACACCCTTCACTGTCCATGTGTTGTCTTGTTTTTAAACTACTCTTACCCTGACCTCAGTCCCTAGAAGGTTTGAGGCAGATCACAACAGAAACACACGTGGTGAACTGGCAAATTCACTGAAAAGCCAGGACCACGAAAAGCAAGTTAGAGACGGGACTCAAGACGGAGAGGAATTAGGGGGCAGATGATGTACAGGTGCTAAGGTGGTGGTTGCTGAAGAAAATTTAGCTCTGACTTTCCTGCTAGGTAAGGTGAAAAGAGAAGGGCTATCAGGTGCATGTCTCTTTGTTGTTGAAAAATAAAACCCACCCAGATGTTGAGGGAATCAAAGCTTTTTCCTAACCCTTCGCTCTTAAATTTCTTGTGTGTAGCTCCATGAACATGGGATCTAGAAGGACAGGCAGGTGCCCTGCAAAACAGCTCCAGGGAGGTTTAACGGGGCTGCTTCAGGTAGCATTACTATGATGAAGGCCAGCAGCATGACCTCGTGTCTGAGCTCAGAAAAAGCAGTTCTGCAAGGAACCTGACTGTATCGTTTCTTGACTATTCGCCAAGCTCCATTCAGTTCTAGAGCCATTCAGTTCTACAAAGCAAAGTTGGAAAACTGGTTTTGTAGCAGGACGAGCGGCAGACAAAACTCCTCAGACACCGGATTAAAGAAGGAAGAGGTTTTTTTTATTCAGCCGGGAGCGTCGGCAGACTCACGTCTTAAGAGCCGAGCTCCCGAAAAAAGAAATTCCTAGCCCTTTTAAGGGCTTACAACTCTAAAGGGTCCACGTGAAAAGGTCGTAAGTCAAGTAAGCATGAGGAACTTAACTGGGGGCTACATACATCAACTAACAGAACAAAAAGTTTTACAGTGCTTTCTCATACAATGTCTGGAATTTACAGATAACACTAGTAGTTTTGGTCAGGGGTTAATATCATTATTATTTTAACCACCAGAGCCAGGTGGTGGCGCCAAGTTCGTCTAGCTATTTATCTTACTTTTGTTTCTTTCCAACTTTTGGCTTTCCCCCTTCTCTCCTGTCTTATAAACTAGGGAAAAGGGGAGGTGGAGGAGAAGCTGGGAAGGATAGCAGAAGTGGTGGTCTCACTCCATAGTTTCCTCTCATGAGCTACTGTGATGAGTAGGTCTGGAGTTCTGTGGGGTTTTGTTTTTGTTTTTATTTTTTGTTTTTGTTTTTAGAGACAAGGGGGTTTGGGTTTTCTTTCTACCCAGCAGGCACGGCTCAGTGGCAGACACCAACCACTGGCATCTGGGTTGTATTTCATAATTCGCAGGGTACTTGCAGAACCTTTCCTCATTTAAGCTTTGTAATAACCCCACAAAATAGCTGGTAGTAGCTGAATTTTACAGACATTGAAATGGAAGCTTGAAGAAATTAGGTGAAGGTCAGGGTAAGGCAACTAGTGAGCAGCAGAGCCCGCCCTCTGGTCCCAAGGTCCAGGGACCCTTCTGCCTGCCCCTGGGGGAGTCAGGGCCTTTGCTTTTTGCCCAGGACACACCCACTGGCTGCTCCCATGGGCCCCCGCTGTGGAGACATCTCTACACCGTAAGAACTATCCAACCACGGGGTGCCGAAGCCAGCCTTGCCCCACAGTCCTGAGGCATCAGACACTGTGCAGACTGCCCTGCCCCCTGCCAGCTTCCTGTCCACTCCCTATGGCCAGCCCTGACCCCAACCCCTGTCCCCCAGCCACTTCATTGCTCGCCATAGCCCCTACTCTGCTGCTTCCATTCTGGGGCCCGAGTGGAGGGGTGGACCGAGAGGAGGCTGGCATTGCTGAGCCAGCAGCAGGGACACTAGACACACGCAGCAAGGGGTAATGGAGCAGAACGCAGGCCAACATGGCGAAACCCTATCTCTACTGGAAACACGATAATCAGCTGGGTGTGGTGGTGCACGTCTGTAATCCCAGCTCCTGGGGAAGCCGAGGTACTTGAGCCCAAGAGTCAGAGGTTGCGGCAAGCTGAGATCATACTACTGTACTCCAGCCTGGGTGACAGAGCAAGACTCTGTCCCAAAAAAAAAAAAAAAAAAAAAGGCCAGGCGCGGTGGCTCAAGCCTGTAATCCCAGCACTTTGGGAGGCCGAGACGGGTGGATCACGAGGTCAGGAGATCGAGACCATCCTGGCTAACACAGTGAAACCCCGTCTCTACTAAAAAATACAAAAAACTAGCCGGGCGAGGTGGCGGGTGCCTGTAGTCCCAGCTACTCAGGAGGCTGAGGCAAGAGAATGGCCTGAACCCGGGAGGCGGAGCTTGCAGTGAGCCGAGATCCGGCCACTGCACTCCAACCTGGGTGACAGACCGAGACTCCGTCTCAAAAAAAAAAAAAAAAAAAAGGAAACACTGGAGGACATTAAACAAACAGCAGATCCTCCAGCCTGGCCAACATAAAAATACAAAAATCAGCTGGGCGTGGCAGGTGCCTGTAATCCCAGCTACTCGGGTGGATGAGATAAGAGAATCACTTGAACCTGGGAGGCGGAGCTTGCAGTGAGCCGCGACGACAAAGGGAGACTCAATCTCAAAACAAACAAACAAACAAAAAACAAAACCAATAGCAGATCTGAACAAGCCCCGCAGAGCTGTTACATAAACCAACTACTGAGGGTAAAGACCTTTGGAAGGACCATTTAAAACACCTGGGGCTTCATGGGGTTGGATTAGATCTGAGCTACAGGTGGAATCAAGAGCTCTCTATAATCATCACTTGCATAGAGTAGTTTTCAGGAAAATATTTTCCTATTTGACAGGTGAAACAGTATTTTTGTCCTCTGTAGGCAGTTTTGAGACAATATAGTACTTTTCTGGAAATGCTTCCCTGAATGAGCACAATTATGATGACATTCTGCAATGAGGTTTTATAGTACTTGTGGGAACACCTTGCCCCTTTAGCAATGGAAAACAGGACTTCAGAGCTGCCTTCTGAAAGGCCTGGTCCCTGCAGATGGGACCCACCTGGGACCCTCCTGGTCACCTACCCATCTGCCTCTGGTGTACCACCCAGAAGCTCTTATGCCCCTGTGCGGGGGCTGCCTGGGGGCATTAGACCAAGCATGTGTGCCTTCCCCAGGAAGCAGGCAAACCAAGGAACCAGGCAAACCCAGATCTGAATGCAGCCACGCCACTTCATCACTATGTGACCAGATAGATTTCCTAACCTCTCTGAGCATCCATTTCTTCAGCTGTAAAATAATGATATTCTTACAGTGTGTTGTTGTAAAGATCAATTAGTAGGGGGAGTTCTGAGTGGTGGAAATATGAGTGGTGGTTATTCTTGTCTTTGTGCCTACCTTTAAAAAAAATTAACAGATCCTTTCTACCACAGCAGCTCTCAAGTTACTAGGAGCTGACTCTGGCCACACCACTCACTCTCTACCCATCTCCCCAGGCTGCTTCTGGCAGATCGGCTTCTTCTTTGTACGACCCGAGCTCTGTGCCTTCTCTGGCCTCTATTACTGTGACATTTGCCACCAAGACGATGCCTCAGTGATTCTGGACAGGGTCATCCACAACTGGGACCTCACCAAGCACCTGGTAAGTCTCGAGCCCAGCCTGTCACAGCCACTCAGGGCTGCTGAGCGACAGAGGGGTGTTCACTCCTCTTTGCTGCTGCTGTTCATCTGTTTAGAGGAGTTTGGCTCCTCTAAACAAGGGAAGCCGGGGTCACTGGTTCAGGCACTGTGATGTAGGGGAGCTAACCAAGAGAAAAGCTTGGTGCTTGTCCACAGCTCTGGGCAGAGCTCCGTCGGTGGCTATCTTGGTCCCCAGGAAGGAGTCTGAGGATGGTTTCCTGCAGCTACAAACATAACTGCTTAAGGCACCAACAGATAAATGATAGATAGATAGATAGATAGATAGATAGATAGATAGATAGATAGATAGGAAGATAGATAGATAGGCAGGTGGATGGTGGATGAGTGGATGGGCAGGTGGATGGGTAGATTGGTGGATGGGTGGATAGGTAGGTGGATGGGAACCTGGCTAGGTAGATGGGTAAATGGGTAGGTGGATGAGTGGATGGGTTGGTGGGTAGGTGGATGGGTAGATGGGTGGGTGAATGGGTAGATGGCTAGATGTTAGGTGGATGGGTAGGTAGATGGGTGGGTGATTGGGTAGATGACTAGATGGGTAGATGGGTAGTTGGATGGGTAGATGGGTGGGCGGTGTGTAGATGGGTGGGTGGATGGGTGAATAGTTAGGTGGATGGGTAGATGGGCTGGCCAGAGAGTCGGCTATACCTTGGAGCAGTCATCCTTAAAGACTATCAAGTAGGTGTATCCATCAATTAATGATGAGGAACCAAGAAGACAGTAAATGACAAAGCTAATGTAGTAGCAAAGCTGACACAAGGTGACATGGAGCTCAAAGAAGGAACAGACTTTTAATAATATGTCTAAAGCAATAGTTTCATAAATGCAATTGTTAGCTCAGAGGAAGTAATAATGACCCACACGGTGAATGGTCCATGGTAGAACTGCATTCTTTCTAGCTTTCTATGATTCCATAGCAAGCTGCAGAAAGAGAAAAAAGAACGTGCACTGTGGTAGACTATAAAAAATTGCTTCAACAAAATTTCCAACCAAAATTGGTCTTCTAGACCTTTCTCCATCCCTTTATCCTGAATGGGCTTCTATAAAATCCTCAACAAATAGAATATACAGAGAATGACAGTGTATGATTTCTGAGGATAAGTTCTGAAAGTTAATACAGCTCACTGTCTCTATTGAAGCTTGTTGTGGAATGTACCAGGTATAACGAAGCCAATGCCACGTAGAAAGTCAGCATGTGAGTCTTCCAACAGACAGCATCAGCTAACATCTAAGCCAATGGCTGGCATCAACTTCCAGATTTGTGAGGAAGCACTCTTTAGACAATTCTAGCAACCAGTCTTTGCAATACCCCCCAATGACAATGATCAGAGCAAAATCAAAATAAAATTGCTGCTTTATGAAAATAAATGTTGTCATTGTTTTAAGCCACTTAATTGAGGGTTAGTGTATTACACAGAAATAGATGACCAGTAAAAACTTTGAGTACTGAAGATGTAAGAGCACTAAGGATTAAAAGTGCTGAAAGAACTGGAAGTGAACAGCAGAGGAGGAAAAGTTAAGAAGGAAATGAGAGCTCCTCAGAATGTCAAAAACAGAGAGATTTGCATTTCGGCTGAGGATAAGAAGAACATAGATCAAAGGCATAGAGAACAAAATATGCTTGAAATATAGACTCAACTCCCAGAGTTTCAGCTACTGATAAAAGTCAGATTTTTTCAGAAGTCAAGAGATCAAGACTATCCTGGCCAACATGGTGAAACCCCGTCTCTACTAAAAATACAAATTAGCTGGGCGTGCTGGTGGTGCCTGTAGTCCCAGCTACTCGGGAGGCTGAGGCAGGAAAATCGTTTTACCCTGGGAGGCGGAGGCTGCAGTGAGCCAAGATTGTGCCACTGCACTCCAGCCTGGCGACAGAGTGAGACTCCATCTCAAAAAAAAGAAAAAAAGAAAGTAAGTCAGATTTTTTCAGACAGAAGTGTTTTAGCAGCATTCAAAATAAATTTACTGAGAAAATCACAGTGTCTCTTTTGGGAAAAGTGACCATCTCCTAGTCCAACTGTCTACCTAAAAGCAGAGTCTGAAATATATATAGCATGTAATTGTTACTGTATTTCTTTTCTCATAGTTAAAATCATTGAATGCCATCTTTGGTATGAAAACATTGTGCAGAGTTCAAAACACTAAAAAAATACAAGTAGTTCTTAGTGTTTGGTTATAAAAACAAACTACATTAGATGAGATAAAAGAGCTACTGCTTTTCATTTATTCAATAATAGTTATATTGAATCTTACTGCTATTGATCTTTACATATACGCAGTGGAACAATGAGTTTATTAGTATTTCAAAATTTTAAAATAAACTGAAAATTCAAAATTATAGAGCTAAATTTACACATAATACTATACTAACAAAATTCTGTGTGCTCAAGGATATTTATTTGAACATAATTTTATATTTAGTTAACGATAATAACCAGATAATTGCTTTTCTATGAAGAAATGCTGAAAAGGATGAGAAGGCACTATTTTAAAATGAACAGCTGAGATTTAATCAGAACACCATTGATCAATAACTGTTTTTTTTTTTTTTTTTTTGTTTTTTTTTTTTTTTTTTTTTTTAGACGGAGTTTCGCTCTGTTGCCCAGGCTGGAGTGCAGTGGCCGGATCTCAGCTCACTACAAGCTCCGCCTCCCGGGTTTACGCCATTCTCCTGCCTCAGCCTCCCGAGTAGCTGGGACTACAGGCGCCCGCCACCTCGCCCAGCTAGTTTTTTGTATTTTATAGTAGAGACGGGGTTTCACCGGGTTAGCCAGGATGGTCTCGATCTCATGACCTTGTGATCCGCCCGTCTCGGCCTCCCAAAGTGCTGGGATTACAGGCTTGAGCCACCGCGCCCGGCCTCAATAACTGTTTTAAAATCACTGAAATAAAAATCATCTGACATATGTTGTTTACCTTAAGTATATACTAATTTTATAAGTTTTTGTACACACACACACAAAAAAGCACTTTTCCCAGCTTTCTCTTCATGGAGTAATTTAATTTATTCCATTTAAAAAATTTTAGACTCAGAAAATAATAAATAATTAAGGAATATAATAGAACTGATTACATGATTTCAGTAAGCTAAAAATGATGTTTGCTCTGTATTTCTCACTATATCAATGATATTCTTCATTATACAAGTATAACACTTCCTAAGAGCAATTAGTTAAGTAAAACTTTGTCAGGGAGAAGATATGAGGATTATTTTCTTGTTTAAAAAAACTAACTTGCCAACAAACAGGCATGATTGAATGAGAAAAGCTTCAGTTGTTTACGACCCTGCTCCTGAAGTGAAATTTGGATCCTAAACACCAAATGGTGGGTTCATCTGCCATGATGCATGACATCTGTTTCATCAAACAGAATAAACTCTGTTAAAGATGTTCCTTAAAAGGTCTAATTTCAAGTATACCCTGCCATCAGAGTTGATCTACCATAGGTAGACTAACAAATACCAACCAAATAAAATCTAATGCATAAAGGACAGAAAAACAAGTTACATGTTTCCCCAAATTTACAAAATTGATTGCTCATTAAGATGTTCATGGCTGGGTGCAGTGGCTCACACCTGTAATCCCAGCACTTAGGGAGGCCGAGGCGGGCAGATCACAAGGTCCAGAGATGGAGACCAACCTGGCCAACATGGTGAAACCCCGTCTTACTAAAAATACAAATTAGCTGGGCATGGTACCACACCTACCACACCTGTAGTCCCAGCTACTCAGGAGGCTGAGGCAGGAGAACTGCTTGAACCCAGGAGGTAGAAGTTGCAGTGGGCTGAGTCTGTGCCTTTGCACTCCAGCCTGGTGACAGAGCAAGACTCCGTCTAAAAAATCATAATGAAAAAATAAAAAGATGTTTATATGTACATCTTAATTTAATTCACTATCTCAGATTATTTTTAAATTTGCTTTTAAGCTTGATGGAAAATTCCTCTGATCTGTGGTATAATTTGAGTTCAAAATGGATTAATCATTTCCAAATTTTTTATCTTGAATCAGGAAGCATTCATTTATTACAAGCCATTTCTAAAATTGCTTTTAAACCTATACAATAGGAATTTGATTGGGTTACTAAGGTAAGTCTGGACATGATAAAGTAGGTTGTAAAAATGTGAAATTTTTAATCACACGAATCAAATCAACATTCTAGGAAATCAAGTACGATATCTACTGAAAGGGTGATGACATTTTAATAATTACGGTATTGTGCTTTTATAGCCGGTTTCTGAAATTGTACTACCACTGATTATCACAGACAAGATACAATAATAAGGTTACCCGCAGAGAAAAGATAAAATGCCTTGTAAATTCAACTTTCTAGATTTTCAATGTTCGAGTTTTTGTACTAAACAAAGTTGAAGTCATATGTTCAGAAACGTTCCTGTATTTAAAAAACAAGCTTCCGGCATTTCCCCATAAAACACATTTCTAAGTCCCAAGATGGAGTAATTAGAGAGATGTTTCTGCATGGAATTCTATAAATTGTCACACCTGTTTAGTTGAACAAAGAATGAAAATATGCAGAGTCGAACATAATTCAAGGAATTATTAAAAGACTGACACTTTACCAGCAGAAATCACTTAATATAGGAAAAGCATCAGTCATTTTTCAGGGAGTCATCAAGTGACTTTTAAATCACTAAAAATGACAAATTAGAAATGCAAAATTATCACTACATAAGCAGTATTACTGCGATGTATAGAACATCTGTCACCAGTGATAGCTATTCAACATTCTTCAAGGGGGGCCAATTGATGCATTCAATATTACAAGGCTAAAAGCAGTGATTACATTTTTTTTCACTTTTAAAACAAAGAAAGCAATCATATAATTTTCAGTTAGTATAAAAACTGAATGTACTCTGAGTCAAAAATAAGCAGGTATCATTTTCCATATGGCCATTTGTAGCAAATCATACATTTCATTTTTAAGAAATGGTATATTTTTCAAAGTTTTTTCTGTGTGTTAATAAAATACCTCCATGAAATCACAGAAAGCTGTGATTCTTTTCTTTCTGTACATGGCAATAAGAGCGTACAATACTCGGCCAGACGCGGTGGCTCATGCCTGTAATCCCAGCACTTTGGGAGGCCGAGGCAGGAGGATCACAAGGTCAGGAGTTCAAGACTATCCTGGCTAACACGGTGAAACCCCATCTCTACTAAAAATACAAAAAAGTAGCCGGGCGTGGTGGCGGGCACCTGCAGTCCCAGCTACTCGGGAGGCTGAAGCAGGAGACTTGCTTGAACCCAGGAGGTGGAGGTTGCAGTGAGCCAAGATAGTGCCGTTGCACTCCAGCCTGGGCAACAGAGTAAGACTCTGTCTCAAAAAAAAAAAAAAAAGAGTGTACAATACTCAAATATAACTCTGCGATTTCAGACTAAAAAAACTGTGCCATACCTATTTTCAAATATGTCTGTCAGCAGAGAATAATACTTTGAACTTATTTTAAGATTAAGAACATCCCCACATCTCGTACTCTCCTCATTATCAAACATTTATTCCATACCTTCTATGTGCTGTAAAGTAGGGCTGTAAATCTGAATTGATCACAGGCTTTGCTGTCAGGAACTTTGCAAATCAGTAGGAGGAGTAAAGGAAGTGGATTTTTGCAGAAGTGAAGGAAAAGAAGAGAGACTTTATTCTAGAGAAGATACAATATATGAGTGACAGCAGAGAAAATATGAACGTATATGGCCTGTTCATAATACAATCACTAAGACTAGTTGATTACAGCAAATGATTGGTTAAGAAAATATTGAAAAATGCTTATAAAAGTAGACATCAATTACATAAACACCTGAATGCCATAAAAAGGATACTGGATTTGACTGTATTCACAAAATGGTGGAAAAAAAATTAAATGAGAAGTTGTTATGCCAAACAATAGCAAAAGTAGCCAAAGCTAAAATTAATTAAATCTTACCAAGTATTTTACATGAATTGGTTCATTTAGTCTTAAGAAAAACACATGAAAAATGCTACTCAATTCTCTTTCCCCTTAAGTTTACCCTCTTGACAGTGCTCCATTTACTGGTTTCCTCATTTATATTAGTGAATTTCATTTTTAAACAATTACCAAATTATAGTGAAGTCAGGACCACTGTACAAGAAATTGATCTTTACGCCTAATTATACATAACTGATTTTAGCTAAATGTCCCAAATTACTGTTTCTACTTGAAATGGCCCTGTTTAGAATCACTGAAGAGTTGCTTGTTTCACTGAAAACCCAGAAAAGTTCTGAAAATTAAAAAGAAACAGAGAGAGAGAGAAAGCCACATTGACATTTGCTATTCTGTGTTGGTGTAGCTTTTATTCAGATGAACTCTGTTACTGAAAACTACAAAAGTTCTGTATAAATACACACAGAAATCTGCACAAAGCCCTTTCAGAACGAACAAAACCAGGCAGAAACAGAATGCGTGAGTAAACTCAAAAACTTATCCAAAGAAATTATCTAATCTGAAGAATGGTGAGAGGACCACAAATGGTTGAACTAAAATGAACAGAGCCTCAGTGACCACTAGGAGAATTCTGAGTCTACCATGCGTGTAACTGTAGAAGGAAAGGAAAGAGATATTTTGGCAAATAACTCCTTGGCAAATATGTGGCAAATATCAAAAGAGGCTGAAGTACAATTCTGGTAGAATTTTTTAAATAAATTGACAAGTGAATTCTAAGATTTATATGTATACGCAAAGGATCTAGAATAGTCAGAACAATTTTGATAAAGACTAAGAAACAAGAGGATTTGTTTTATAGAACCTCAAGTTTTAATATAAATATACACTAATCAAGAGACACTAGTATTGGCTAAGGAAAGAAAAACAGATCAATAGCATATAATACACATTACAGAACTAGACATACACACATATATGTTTAATTTATGTTTGATAAGACGCCAAACAAATCTATGGGTAAAAGAAAGAGTTGCCACATGGTGCTGAACTGTATTTCCATATATTAAAAAAATAAACCAACCTTCCATTAAATGCAAAAATTAACTGAGTGGATTATAAACCTAAACAGAGGGCTAAAACTGTAATGTCTTCTACAAGAACACATTGGAGAAATTATTTGTGACTTTGGAACATGCAAATGGTTCCTAAAGAAGGCATAACACCTACAAAATGTGTTTTAAAATGATAAATTGATTTTATTAACATTGAAACCTTTTGCTTATCAAAATACATGAAAAAATAAATAAAAAGGTGGCCAGGCGCGGTGGCTCAAGCCTGTAATCCCAGCACTTTGGGAGGCCAAGGCGGGCGGATCATGAGGTCTGGAGATCAAGACCATCCTGGCCAACATGGTGAAACCCTGTACCTACTAAAAATACAAAAAAAAAAAAAATTAGCTGGGCAGGGTGGCACATGCCCATAGTCCCAGCTACTCGGGAGGCTGAGGCAGGAGAATTGCTTGAACCCACATGACTTGATTGCTCTAAGTTGCCAGAGGTATCGGGTAGCTGGTCACTGTTTTTTTTTTTTTTTTTGGTTTTGGTTTGTTATTCTTCTTTTTTTTCTTTTGGAGTTACACTACATGTATAGTATTGCTCACGTTAGCAGTTTTCTGTAAAGAGGGCAAGCGTCAGGATAATAGGTGGACTTTTTACTCACCTATTTTACCGCAATCTCACCCTGCAGGTCATGGTCAATGCTTGCTGCTCCATCTTTATTCATCGTTAATGTCAATTTATGACAATTCGGGGGGAAAACCATAACAAGCCTAGTTTGGTTACAGGTACACACAAGCTTGAATATTTCTCTGCACTGAAATGAAAGTGGCATAGTTCATCACCACCTGCTACAATCTGTAGAGCATCTTATCAGCCATAGAAATAGGACAATCTATAAAACTTTGGGGAGGGTGGGGGAGGAAATGACAAAGTGTCTGTCAAAAACAGACATACCTAAAGCAAGGTGGATGTAGCAAATCTCTGTCACTGCTTGAGAAGAACTTTGAGCTTGTGGCAGTTTTGCAGACTTAACATGACTTCAGCACTTTACAACATATTTTTTACTATGAATGTTCAATACAATTTAATATTTATAACTGATTTCTGAGGGATCTGCTCCATGTCTGTTCTGTTATCTGCATGAAAACAAAATGTATGCCAATTTCAATATGTCAATAATCAAGGTTTTAAATGTTTGGAAGAAAATACAAACAAGATTGCTGATTTGTTCTGTATTCGTAACATTCTGGTACTTCTAGATTTGCAATAAATTTATGGTTTTTTTTAAAAAGCCTGATTTTCTTCTAAGATTTTTTTATTGACTCTCACAGCATTCAGTGTTTGATGCAATTAAAATTATAAAAACTCACCAAAGATTCACTCCAAATAAATAATTTTTTAACATTTATCTTCTGTAAAACCTTTTAACTCTACTACAGACACATAAAGTTTCCCAAGAAGTATCTACTGAACTTTTAATGTTTATTTGTTTATTTATTTATTTATTTATTTAGAGACAGAGTTTCGCTCTTGTTGCCCAGGCTAGAGTGCAACGGCACAATCTTAGCTCACTGCAACCTCTGCCTCCCAGGTTCAAGTGATTCTCCTGCCTCAGCCTCCCGAGTAGCTGGGATTACAGGTGTCCACCCCTATGCCCAGCTAATTTTGTGTATTTTTAGTAGAGATGGGGGTTTCACCATGTTGGCCAGGCTGGCCTCAAACTCCTGACCTCAGGTGATCCACCTGCCTAGGCCTCTCAAAGTGCTGGGATTATAGGTGTGAGCCATCGTGTGTGGCCTGAACTTTTTATGTCTTCTTTTTTTTTTTTGGTCATTGAAAGCAGGACAATTTTATTTTAGATTGAGTCTTTCATACAAATTATTTTAAAGCACCTTAGAAAAAGACTAAATAATTCAAGGGAAGTATTAAGTAATGAATAACAGGAGAGGGAAACAAAAATTAAACAATATAATCAAATGAAGAAGCACGTTTTCATCTAAGAATTGAAATAAGAATGAAAGCAGCGATGGAATTTAATTATTAATGAAAAATATATGAATGAAATGATATCATGGTAGCCAGAGTAAGCCTATCAAGAATCATAAAGGCAAATAAAGATTACACTCAGTTACAGAATCGTTCTAAGAACTGTTGTAACCTGTAAGTAAACAGCACGGACTCTACATGCCAGGGGTTGGCAAACTTTTTCTGTAAAGGTCCAGATAGTAAATATTTAAAGCTTTGCAGGCCACGAGGCCTCTGTGTAGTCAACTCTGCCATTGACGGTCAAGAGCAGCCCCAGACAATATATAAATCAATGAATGTGGCAATGTTTCAATGGAATTTTATTTATGGATACTGAAATGTGAATTTCACAAGATTTTCATACAGAAAATATGTATTTCTTTCAATCATATAAAAACATTAAAAACACACACACACTATTAGCTCTCAGGCTGAAAAAAAAAAAAAGCAGTGGACTGGATTTGGCCTGTGGACCACAGTTTCTAGCCCCTTCACCACACATCTGTAACATTGGCATAGGTCAGTACTGCCAGAAGCAAAACTCTGAAAACTAACAGTCCTGACCCATGGGAAAGGATTCATTGTGGTCAAAGTAATTCTTAGATCATAACTGCCCCCAAATAGGAAAGATCAAACAGCTAACACTTTTTTTTTTTTTCTTCTGAGACAGAGTCTTGCTCTATCGTCCAGACTGGAATGTGGTGGTATGATCTTGGCTCACTGCAACCTCCACCTCCCGAGTTCAAGCAATTCTCCTGCCTCAGCCTCCCAAGGAGCTGGGATTACAGGCGTGCACCACTACACCCAGCTAATTTTTGTATTTTTAGTGGAGACAGGATTTTGCCATGTTGGCCAGGCTAGTCTCGAACTCCTGACCTCAAGTGATCTGCCCACCATGGTCTCCCAAAGTGCTGGAATTACAGGCGTGAGCCGCCACGTCTGACATTATAGCTAACACATTTGTTAATTATGTTTTCTTTTTTTTCCTTTTTTTTTTTCTGAGATGGAGTTTCACTCTTGTTGTCCAGGCTGGAGTGCAATGGCGCGATCTCAGCTCACTGCAACCTCCAGTTCCCAGGTTCAAGTGATTCTCCTTCCTCAGCCTCCCAAGTAGCTGGGATTACAGACATGTGCCACCATGCCCAGCTAATTTTTGTATTTTTAGTAGAGACAGGGTTTTGCCATCTTGGCCAGGCTGGTCTCGAACTCCTGACCTCAGGTGATCCACCCTCCTCGGCCTCCCAAAGTGCTGGGATTACAGGCGTGAGCCACCACACCAGGCTGTTAATTATGCTTTCATTTTCCTGATTAAAAAGATTCTGCTTTAAGCTTGTTGACTTCAAGAGGTTTCAGTATAAACCTTATGTAGACTTTCTCTCCCCAAAACTAAAATTATTCGAGTTATAAAAATGAATTGGGCCAGGCACGGTGGCTCCAGGCCTGTAATCCCAGCTCTTTGGGAGGCCAAGGCAGCAGATCACCTGAGGTCGGGAGTTTGAGACCAGCCTGACCAACATGGGAAAACCCCACCTCTACTAAAAACAGAAAATTAGGTGGGTGTGGTGGCGCATGCCTATAATCCCAGCTACTCGGGAGGCTGAGGCAGGAGAATCACTTGAACTTGGGAGACGGAGGTTGCGGTAAGCCGAAATCGCGCCATTGCACTCTAGCCTGGGCAACAAGAGCGAAGCGAAACTCCATCTAAAAAAAAAAAAAGAGTTAAGATCGTGTACTCTTTTTTTTTTTTTTGAGACAGAGTCTCGCTCTGTCGCCCAGGCTGGAGTGCAGTGGCGCAATCTCGGCTCACTGCAAGCTCCGCCTCCCGGGTTCACGCCATTCTCCTGCCTCAGCCTCCTGAGTAGCTGGGACTACAGGCGCCCGCCACCGCACCCGCTAGTAGAAACGGGATTTCACCGTGGTCTCGATCTCCTGACCTTGTGATCCGCCCGCCTCGGCCTCCCAAAGTGCTGGGATTACAGGCGTGAGCCACTGCGCCCGGCAAGATCTTGTACTCTTTTAAGACCTATGTATCCGTAACTAATACAAAATGTGTCCAAACCTTTTAACAAAGTTGTACATTTTATACTCCAATAACATGTAATGTAGTTTTTGAGCAGTTGCCTTTCCCTTAGCTTAATACCTGGTGATAAAATAGAAAATGGATTCTATGTCAGCATTCTTGTGGCGCAGGTGAAAATCACCAAGTGGTATTTATTACATTTAGATTTCCATACTCTAATTCAACTATTGTAAATCAGAAATCATCATGATCCCTCAGCTGGTTGTGGTGGCTCACGCCTGTAATCCCAGCACTTTGAGAGGCTGAGGCAGGTGGATCACTTGAGGTCAGGAGTTCGAGACCAGCCTAGCCAACATGGTGAAACCCTGTCTCTACTAAAAATACAAAAATTAGCCAGGCATATTGGTGCACGCCTGTAATCCCAGCTACTCGGGAGGCTGAGGCAGAAGAATCACTCGAACCTGGGAGGTGGAGGTTGCAGTGAGTCGAGATTGCGCCACTGCACCCAAGCCTAGGTGACAGAGCAAGACTCTATCTCAAATAACACAAATTCAAAAAGAAATAAAAAAGAAATAATGATCCTTATTTTCACAAGTTTGCAAATATGGGGCTCACGAATAGGGAACTAGAGTTTAGAAGCCATTGCCTTTAAATCTTTAAACGGTGGCCAGGTGTGGTGGCTCATCCCTGTAATGCCGGCACTTTAGGAAGCCAAAGTGAGTGAATTGCTTGAGCCCAGGAGTTCAAGACCAGTCTAGGCCACATGGCAAAACCAAAATAAGGCAGGTGTGGTGGCTCACGCCTGTAGTCCCAGCTAGTTGAGAGGCTGAGGTGGGAAGATCATGTGAACCCAGGAGGCAGAGGCTGCAGTGAGTCCAGATGGCACCACTGCACACAGCCTTGGCAGAGTGAGACCCTGTCTCAAAAAAGAAAAATTTTAATGGTTATGCACATTACTTAAAATGACCTATTTAAGGAATTCAGACATGTTACACGCAAAAATGATCACTGCTATAAGTACACATTGCATTGAGAAAAGAGAAGCTGCCCTTGTTTTCAGATTTGTGTTTATATTGCATGTGTCCTATGCGAGGGTGACCAGAGCCCAGAGCTGGGCCAGCCCCCGTTGCATAAGTAAGGAAACTGGGTCCCCCTAGTGTTCAGTTCTCATAATGACTCTCGAAAGGTGCAGAACAAGAAAAGTAGCAAGAGAACTTAGAACTTCGCTTTCCATGTAACAACTCACACCCAAATCAAAACTACTTCAATGACTATCCGCTTCCTACAGGGAAAATTAGATGGGAAACCTGATGCCCAGAACATTTCCCCAAATATTATTGAGAAAATACATATTGTGACCATGTATTTGTGTCGTTTATACGCCTTTCCAGCAACTCAAGAATAAGCACACTCACTTCCCTAACAACTTATACGCCCTAGTATTCAACTAAAACTTTAAACACCTTCTCTGCACCGGCACCTCCCATTCTTAGCCCCAAGTTTGCCCCTGAGCTCCTGATTTACATCTGCCCACATGGCAGGGCATGCATATAAACTAGGCATCTTCAACTTAAAATGTCCTCAGCAGAACTCTGGATCCTCCTCCTCAAACCCACTCCTCCACACATCCAGTCGGCTCTCCTTTCTAAATATATCCAGGAGCTGACTGCTTCTGCCAACTGCACCAGGACCCTTGATCCAAGCCAATACCATATTAGCTGGATTATCACAGTAGTCTTCTAGCTGGCCTGCCTGCTTCCACTCTTGCAACACGCCACCCCCACCTTAATTTTCCATACAGCAGCCGGAGTAATCCTCTTACAGCACAAGTCTGACATAAATCCTTAGCCATGGGCCCTGCGTGAACTGCCTCATGGTATTCCTTTTCCCTCTGCTCCTGTTATACTAGCCTCACTGGCTCTTTTTTTTTTTTTTTTTTTTTTTAGACAGAATCTCGAACTGTCGCCCAGGCTGGAGTACAGTGGCGCGATCTCAGCTCACTGCAACCTCTGCCTCCCAAGTTCAAGCGATTCTCCTGCCTCAGCCTCCTGAGTTGCTGGGACTACAAGCACATGCCACCACACCCAGCTAATTTTTTGTATTTTTAGTAGAGACGGGGTTTCACTATGTTAGCCAGGATGGTCTCTATCTCCTGACCTCATGATCTGCCTGCCTCGGCCTCCCAAAGTGCTGGGATTACAGGCGACAGCCACCACCCCCGGCCACCCCCTCCTTTTTTTTTGAAATGGAGTTTCACTCTTGTTGCCCAGGCTGGAGCACAAAGGTACGATCTTGGCTCACTGCAACCTCCGTCTCCAGGTTCAAGTGATTCTCCTGCCTCAGCCTCCTGAGTATAGTGCCCACCACCAGGCCTGGTTTTTCTTTTTCTTTTTTCTTTTTTTTGTATTTTTAGTAGAGACGGGGTTTTGCCATGTTAGCCAGGATGGTCTCAATCTCCTGACCTTGTGATCCGCCCCCCTCAGTTTCCCAAAGTGCTGGGATTACAGGTGTGAGCCACCAGGCCTGGCCTCTCTTATTGTTTCTGGAATTGTTCTTATCGTTGCAAGCTTCAGGCCTTAGCATTTGTGGTTCCCTTTGCTTGGTACTCCCTGAGCTGTATACACAATGTGACCCTTCAATTTGATCATTTCCAAATGCCACCTCCCTAAGGAGGCATTCCTGTCTATCCTATTCAGAATGGTACTTGTTTCTATCTGTTTACTTTGACATTAGGTTATAACAGCATCCACTTTGGGAGGCTAAGGTGGGTAGATTGCTTGAGCCCAGGAGTTTGAGACCAGCCTGGTCAACATAAAACCCTTCTCTACAAAAAATACAAAAATTAGCCAGGCGGGGTGGCACGTGCCTGTACTCCCAGCTACTTGGGAAGCTGAGGCAGGAGGATCTCTTGAGCCCAGAAGGTAGAGGATATAGTGAACCAAGATCAAACCACTGCACTCCAGCCTGGGTGACAGAGCAAAACTCTGTCTCAAAAAAAATTAAAAATAAAAATAAAATAAAGCATCTGTTTACTCCTTGATTCTCTGTCTCATCCACTAGTGTATTAGGGTAGGCGTTCTTTGTTCACTGCTATATTCCCAAGGCTTTGAACACCCAGTAGGTGGTGCTCCATGAATACTGATGAATGAAAAAATACATGAATGAGTGAATGAGTTATACTTTTTTTCCCTTTAGTCACACAAGAGAAAAAAAGATATCTATTGACAGTTACAGCTCAAGAGAGTCTGTGCTGCTATGAAACAGCTGGAGAACCACAGGACACTGAAAGCATCATGCTCAGAACCCACCGGTTCAGCATCCGAGGCTGGATGGGTCTCAGACTGCCCAGCAGTAGTGTACTATACAGGTGGGTCAGCTGTAAAGAAGAAAAAACTGATCCATGAGCAGACACTAAAGAAAACAGTGGGATGAAATCAATACTGGGTTAAGTGTGGAGGTCTGTGAGTTTGAACATATTGTCCCAATAGATTTTAACTAAGCTATTTTCCAGTAGACATTTTTTTTTCATAATGCTTTCTTTTAATGCCTCGACAAGTCGCAAGAGCTCTACTAAATATTGCAACTCTTGGCCAGGCATGGTGGCTCATGTCAGTAATCCCAGCACTTTGGGAGGCCAAGGCAGGCAGCTTGCTTGAGCTCAGGAGTTCCAGACCAGCCTGGGCAATATGGAAAAAAACCCCATCTCTTAAAAAAAAAAAAAAAAATACACCGGGCATGGTGGTGCACACCTGTAATTCCAGCTACTTGGGAGGCTGAGGTGGGAGGATCACTTGATCCCAGGAGGTCGAGGCTCCAGTGAGCCGTGATCATGCCACTGCACTCCAGCCTGGGCAACAAAGCAAGAGCTTATTTCAAAAATAAGTAAATATTGCACGTCTCTTTTTTTGGCACTAAGGCAGAAGTACATAGACTGATTTCTCCAACTTTGAGCAATCCCAGATGGCTCTACTTGAACAGAAAAGAAACTGAAAGTTCAATCGTGTATAACCCCTTGTAAACAATCTGGGGGGAAAATGGTTAGGTTCTGGCTGGTGATAGTTTACTTCAATGAGGTCATGTAGCACAGTGAAAACAATAAATGACTCAACATTAGGGAGACTTGGGATCTGATCCCATTTTTGCCATTGGTTAAACAACAAGCAAGTTTACTCGGCTTGCTGCAGGCTTGCGTCCTCATGCATGAAACGGACTAAACAATCTCCACATTATTAATGCTTTACGACTCCACTTTCCAAAAATGGAAGTGCATTTGAAGACAATACCAGGCCCTTGAAAATGAAGTGGGGAGGGTAACAAACAAGCTGCAACAGAGAATAGTATCAAGCTTTTAAAGAAACAAATTAACACCGAACAGAGGCCCTTATAGTGTCTACACCCTTTCAGCTTAAATGTCAGCACTGGCTGTACCGACAGAAGACTTGCATGACCTTTTCCTGAAATAAGCCTTCCTCTCCTAGCAACTCAGTATCATGGGCACATTTTTCCAGGTACACTAGAGTTGGGTGCTGGTCTAGAGCTGCACTGTCCAATACAGTAGCCACAAGCCACATGGGGCTGTTGGGCACTTGGAAATACGGCCAGTTGGAAGTAAGATGTACTGCAAGTGTAACATACACACGGGAATTTGAAGATGGTACAAAAAAAAAAAAAAAAGAGAGGATATAAAATATTCAGCATTGATATTGCTATTGATTGAAATAATATTTTGGATGCACTGGATTAAACAGAATATACTATTAAAATTAACTCCACTCGCTTCTTTATGCATTTGCTAATACGACTACTAGAAAAATTCAGCATACATATGTGGCTTGTATTATATTTCTATTGGACGGCGCTACTCTAGATATCAGAATCTAGAAAGTGACTGAGATTCAAACTCTTCAATGAAGCACTTTTTAAACACTCTACTGGGAAGCTGATTCCACTCACTGCTCTGCTGCCGTCGCAGTCCTGACTTTCCAAGGCCATGCCCAGAGCGCCGGCACACGTGGCTCTCCCTCAGGTAGGCCTGCACGGCGGGCGGCAGTGGAGGAGGTTACCCTGGGTCGCTGACGCCAGAGGAGGCCAAGCGACCCACCCCACACTTCTGAGCCCCGCCGGGGGAAGTCCCCGGGCGCGGAAACAGGTGGTGCGTCGGCGGTTCGCAGCTGCTGAGCCCGCGCGCCCGCACCCGCCTGGGCGCAGCCGGGGACAGCGACGCGCTTCCTGCCCGGGAAGGGCCCGAGCGCAGGGCCGGCTATAGCGGTCCCGCAGCTGCCTGCTTCGATTTTAGCACTCCCGCTCCCAAGAGGGAGTAACGCGTCCTTCTGTCCCTCTTAGGGCTTGAAATGTAAATTATTCTTATCAGGGGAATATGTGTTTCAAAAAGCAAGCTGGACAAGAACTGACGGGTAATTCTTCCATTTAACCCTCACCATTAAAAGTCTGAGACCTGAAAAACCTCTTGACTGGAGAGATACTCACTCCACAGGTGACCGGGATCACGATCTATGACATAATGAATCAAATTAACCGATTTCTAAGAGTATTTAGACAGTAGAAAATTATTACTCCTCTTTTTAGTTCAATACTTTGTTCATTCAGCATTTGCAGAACAAAATCTGCTTGGATTTATTTAGTGGAAATTATCTTTTAAAACAACAAAGATTTAACCATAGTACATAAAACTTAGTTGCAGTAGGCAAATTATATTTTTAAGCTGAACCCTAAGAAATTGTCCAAAAATACATACAAGTTATACACAGCACTTTTGATTGCTGAATAAATGCATCACATAAAATTTTTAGCAAGAGTGAACGATTTTTTAGATGATTTTTCTCCTGATCTCATAGTGCAGAGTATTCACAAATGGACCTTATATCTTCTCCAGAAAACCGTCATCCCCAGTTTATTGACCTAGGCACATCTTAGTTCAAAAGAGTTTGTGATGAAGGCTGATCTACAGGACTAAAACCATGCTTACCTTGTAGGAAAATAAAATGTAATTGAATAGATAATTTTTAAAGTACATTATTCAAGGAGAAAATAAGCCCTGTAACAGAATCCATAAAACACCATGCTCCATCAGTCTCTTTTTGCTAATAGAATGACCAAGTATTCTCTCCAATTAATTTTAATAGCAAACCACCATTTTCTAAAACGACTTAAATGGGTTCAATCAAGTAGGAGAATGAATCTAAGGGAAACCACTGACTCGGGGTATAAAATGTGCCTTACATCATATTGCTTACATCAAACAATGAAAGAATTTAGGTTTCAAATTACAAAAAAAAAAAAAAAAAAAAAAAATTACCTTTAAGTCTTACCCTCAAGGTAAGATAGGAAAGTGGGAAATGCTATCTGCTCACTGGCATTCCATAAAATATTCACTGTAATTTCTAGATTTCCAAAATACATCTATGCAGCAGAAGTGGTTTGTCAAGTCTGAGGTTTTCCACCTCCACCCCCGTAGCAATGGGGCTGATGTTCACACTCTGCAGGTCCTCATCAGCATTCATGGCACCCCGACAGATAACCCCATTAAACTCTCTCCCTGACTCAAGTAAACACTTCAAAATGTAAGAAGGTGAGAAGGACATTATTACTGAAATAAACCTGAAACCTGCTCTAAATCTATAGAAAAAATGCAACACTCACAAATACCATTACCCCTATTTGTAAGATCCCTCATAAATGACTATGTTATAGCTGAGACCTGCAACAGAACTCCCACCACCAAATTGTTGTGGTAGTGTAAGGACCACTGTTATTTTCACTTGCAAATATTCCTGAGAGGTCATATTTGAAGCTACTAAAAACTGATATAGGAATAAGGTGACACCCAGCAAGAGAAAAAAACGAGGTAATGCACTCCAGAGAGTAAGGAAGGCTCACGGAAGAGGAGGGTTGTGGTGAAGATCAGAGCCCACGGACGTCCAAAAATGTGACTTGGCTGGGCCTAACAGAGGGGAGCAGCTCTTCTAAAAACAAAATCACCCCCTGGAAATTATGTTGGTTGGTTCCTTGGGATATCTACCGTTCTTTTTCAAGTTATTTACTTGCTCGTTACTGCCAGTCCCAGCTTTGTTGGGAGACATAAGCATATTTGGGGAATGGAAATAAAGTGCCTGCTGCCACAGACCAGGCCAGCAAGATGAGAAGATAAAGAGTTTCTAGAGTTTTTATTATTCAAAATGAGTTTCATTTCAATTCAGGTACCTGAAAGAAGGTTCTAGTCTGTTACTCTGACACAGCACAAGATCAGTAGTTTATTCTGATGAAGTATTCCACCCAAATGAAAGCATAACATGCAAGTAGTCATTTATTCCAATCACTCCTAATTTAAGGTCCTTATTTTTGGAGAACAGCCAGGCATTTTATTATCCACTCTTTCCATTCCTTAAAGGCTTCCACGGGTTTCGGTAAATTCCCATTACCCTCACAACTGTGTTCTGGAGTTGCTCCAGGTGTGCCAGAAGATTCGTCATCATTCCACCTCACCAGTGCCTGGAAAAACAGGAAAGATGCGCATTTCAACAAACCACAGCAAAATACTATCAGGCAAGAGAAGAGCATTGGCTTCTAGATCATAGAGTGACATCTTACCCCACCAAGATGCTGCATTTGATAATGAGGGTGTGATATGAAATAATGCTTATGATATACTGAGTGAAATGGCGCATACCAAATATACACATACCAAAAATACGCACTGAAAAATGATGAAAAAGAAACACACTCATTCTTACACTTTTTTTCTAGCATGATAGGATATTATTTTTTCTCAATTTGCTGAATATTCCACAAGGCATTATATTCATTTGATATGTACGTATATACATAAGTGTACACTAACAGGCATGGGTAGACATATGTTGGTGAAAACACATGTGTAGACATTTCTGCGTAGTCACTTGAATGCACAGTCACACCCATGAGTAGCCACATGAATGTATATTGATGTTTGTGGGCATGTGTGGGGACACATATACACATACTGAGATTAGGTACTTTCCTTCCTCCTTTTTAAAGAAAATCATTTTTTCCTCCTAATGAACATCATACCTCTGTCCTATATTTGGAAAGATAAATCCTGTCCACACACTTATAGGGTTTAAAAAATGAACTTTGCCAGACATATCAATATTTATTCTGTTTTGCAAAGTCAAACTCTCTTGCCCTAAATGAAATAGAAACAGGGAAACTTCTTCCACTATTTCTCATAGAACTGTAAGCATAAATCACTCAAAGGCAAGCTAAAGTTTTTAAGAAGGGCATTTCTTCGCATGTTTTTAAACCACAGCTTCCTGCTTATCTTTACACTAATTTCCTCTGATAAATTATAACTCTAGAGAAGGATATAATAGAAATGTCAGTTTGCTACTCAGAGAACCACTTACCCCTCTTTACACTGTCCACCCCGCAACTTACTTAATAACTTTCGACAATGCTGAAGCCAATAGCACACTGCAACTTGTGCAAACAGGTAGGACAAAGGTTTAGAGGGCGCCGGTCAGCTTCTTCCAAGTGGTTGGAGCCTTGCATTAGGCATGCCAGCCACTGGCAGTGTCGCAGTCCAAATATGTGTCCGATCTCATGGGTTAAAGTCTGCAAGACAATCATGTTGAGGCTTTATAAGACCACCATCACATTACGCTACACGTCTTTTCTTTTTCTTGCTTCTCCAAGAAACATAGGAATCAACTCCCTTAGTATTATCACCAAAACTTCACCCCGTCCAGACCTTCAAAGACTTAATAATCCCTCATCTCCCCAAATGTCTTACTGCCTTTCTGCTATAGAATTCCTCAACCTCAACACCGCTGACATGTTGGACCGACAATACCAGGTTGTGGGAGGCTGTCCTGTGCCCTGCACGATACTTTGCAGCATCCCTGGCTCTACCCACTAGATGCCAACAGAACTCCCTCCCTGATCGTGAAAATCAAAAATGTCTCCAGACATTGCTAATATTCCCTGGATGGCAAAATCACCCCTGGTTGAGAACCCTTAATCTAGACTAGGGTACTTGTTGTAATTCAGATTCTGGGGCCCTTCCCCCAGAGATGCTAATTTCAGTAGGTCTGGGAGAAAGGGGGCTTGATGTGCATGCTAATGAGAACATCAGGTGGCAATGACACAGGGGACCCATGGAACACACTTAGAGAATGTAGTTCTAAGAGGCGTAGCTCTCAAACTCCAACAAATAGTTGGGGAGATTAGGAACTGCCAGGATAACTATAGTCGAGGATAGCCTGGAGCCCAGGGCAGGAAGGCCCATGCTCCCAGAGAAGCCAGAGCAGAGGTCCTCCAAAGGCCTGGGGAAGGCAGCTTTGCCCAATGACCACAGTAGCTTGAACAAGTAGGTTACCCATTCACACCAGAATTCAGGAATTACACTAATAGAGAACACATGGGTACAGCCAAGGCTGCGTGTAACTAGTACAAAAAACTGGCACTGATACCGTAAATTTCAATATGAAGATATCCATTTACCTTGTTTTATTGATCATTTCAGTCAAGCACTATGCACCAAAATTATACAAACGATACAAAGTCATTTATAATATTACCTTAAAGACTGACAATATACAATTTATGCAACTAAGATTCTCTTTTAAAAAACCGTCCTGTCGGATTTTTTTAGTAACTTACCTTACAGGATCGAAGTAGTAAAACACTAGTTATTTCTGGAATATAACAGTTGTCGAAAATTGAATAGTCACTTGAAGATGTTTTCTTGAGCTTCTTCACTTTGCCTTCATGGCGCATGCTATAAAAATCACTGCCATACCTGGCAAAGCTGAACATCCCCACACCTACAAAAAGAGGACAAGCAGCAACAGAATGAGAGTAAGGTCCCTGAGGAAAGACCAAAGAAAAGATCAAAGAAAGAAGAGCCTGCTGGCCCATCTGGCCAGTGAGTACACCTCTGTGTCACTGTGTCCCCATCATCTGATACACTTATGGTTTGCCACCAAAAAGGAAGATTTTGGTCCCAGATTTCTCTATCAAAATCTTTTGCGGCTATCCACTTTGCCTTGTCCTGTAAAACTTAATGGACTTGAGGTCAAATACTTGAGAAAGTGAAGTTTCAGAGTCTTTTCCCACAAAAGAAGTCTTTTTCTGAAAGTAGTAAGTACTCCAAATCAAGTACTCAAAAAGGAATCATAAAAAATAATCACATGGGTCAGGCTTGGTGGCTGACGCTTGTAATCCCAGGACTTCGGGAGGCTGAGGCAGGTGGATCACCTCAGGTCAGGAGTTCAAGACCAGCCTAACATGGTGGTGAAACCCTGTCTCTACAAAAATACAAAAATTAGCCGGGCATGATGGTAGGTGCCTATAATCCCAGCTACTCAGGAGGCTGAGGCGGGAAAATGGCTTGAACCCAGGAGGCGGAGTTGCAGTGAGCTGAGATCGCACCATTGCACTCTAGCCTGGCAACACAGCAAGACTCTGTCTCAAAAAAAAAAAGAAAAGAAAAAAGAAAATCACATGAACAATAGGCAGTCATTTCACTCTTTAAGGTCACACTAAACAGATCTGTTACACGTGTGTCTGGAGGGGTTGCTGGCCTTCCCTCACGCAGCACTGACTGAAGACAACTGCCCTGATGTCTTCAAGACCATGCTTTAAACCACGGCTTTAGACAGAATAACCCCTTCCCCTGCCCCACCCCCACCTCCTTTTTAAAGAACAGCCCAATTCTATTATGTCTCTAGTGTCTGGTGACCAGAATAAATACCCTTGTAACTGACTTCCTGTGTTACATTTAGAGTTATATCAACCATCTCTGCAAGCACAGAGAACACGGTTTGCTACATAACTCACTCTACAGGGTACTGCTTCATAATTCGCCTTGTTTACATGATCACTTTTATTTATGTCTCTTGTTCAGTTTTTATTTTAAAGTAATAAATTTTGAAAGAAAATAAACCCATAGTGGGTTTGTTCAATCTAATTTGATTCAAAAACAACTTCCTCACCTCCCTTTACCCAGAAAATGTGGACTGATATTCGAAAATTAGGGTAAACAGCATTCTGGAAGTTAAGAAAACACTAAATCTATTCATGTATCACAAGTAACCCCCTCTGGCCAATCCAGTGTGAGCATATCTCACTACAGTAATACTTTCAGCAAGGACACTTCTTTCTTCCAATAATCCTACAAACAGAAGATTATTTTCTTTCATAGTCAGTGCTTCTCAATTTAAAAATATGAAACTTTGTAAACTTGGAGAAAACAAGACCACTGTGTTAAGATATTGTCACTGTCTAATCCTGCTACTTTCCTATGTCAATCTTTCATGTCATGTAATATTTAAGAAACTTACAAAAAAAGAATTAAAACAGTTTGGAGAAATGTTTCCTGACCTCCTCAAATATGTAAGATAAATTAGCTAGCAATATCTAGATAAATGAAGATATGGTTTTAAAATTATTTTTTTAGCTGGGTGTGGTGACTCATACCTTTAATCAAAGCACTTTGGGTGGCTGAGGCAGGAGGACTGCTTGAGCCCAGGAGTTTGAGATGAGCTTGGGCAACACAGGGAGAACCTGCCTTGACAAAAAAAATAAAATACAATAGCTGGGTGTGGTGGTCCTGTGGTCCCAGCTACTCAGGAGTCTGAGACAGGAGGATCCCTTCAGCCCAGGAGGTTGAGGTTGCAGTGAGCCATGATCACACCACTGCACTCCAGCCTGGGTGACAGAGGGAGCCCCTGTCTCAAAAGAAAAATAAAAGGTAGATGAAATTATTTTTCAATATTTCCATCTCTATCGGGTTAGTAATAAAAGAGAAAACTTATGATAAAAACCTACCTCACACCACCAAAGTCAGTAACAGAGTAGTGACCCACGTCTCCAAGAGTGCATGTTGGTAGGGTCATGGCAGGCTACAAGAATCTCACATAAATGGAGAATAAAGAATAAAGAAATAGGTGGGAAGAGGCTCTATAACCCTACAGCCCCCACCTCTAGTAGAAACATTTGTCCCAAAAAGCTTACGACCCCATACAAATCCTAAGGCTCATGTAACATCCAGACCGACCATAAACTCTCAGGACAGTCCCTGTACTTACTCCCCATCCCCAGAACACTAATGAACCACTCCCCTTGGGGGGCCTTTTCCCTTTCAAGTCTGTCTTGGATTCTTGGGGATGAAGTTAGAGAGGTAAGAGCAAAAATGAAGGGGAGGAGAGAAGTAGAGAGATGACAAAAAAAAAAAAAAAAGACCTGTTTCCAGAACCTTTCCCATCCCCAATATTACCATGCAGAGTTCCTAATGAGTCAAGGTTTATTATGTATCTCAAATCAAAGACGGAAGTTTTGACTTTTTAAATTAAAAAACAAAAAACAATGTCATAGGATGAGAAGGAAGCATACACTTAGTCTATGGCTATTCTATCTGTGCAAGATGACTATGAAAAGAATTGAAAAACAATTAGCAAGATTTTCACATCCATTAATGAGAGTTCAAACTGTAATTGCTTTAATTCACCTTGCTACTAAATTACTGACATTTACTAGCTGTTATGCCGAATGCCTATATATGTGCCAGGCCTATATATGCATTTTTTTTTGAGACAGGGTCTCACTTTATTGCCCAGGCTGGAATACAGTGGGGTGATCACAGCTCACTGCAGTTTCAACCTCCTGGGCTCAAGTAATCCTCTCACCTCAGCCTCCTGAGTAGCTAGGACTACAGGTATGTGCCACCATGCCCAGCTAATTTAATTTTTTTGTAGACATGTGGTCTATGTTGTCCAGGTTTATACACACTTTTTATGTATAGGCGCTTTTATGTAAATTATCTCCAAATCACTCCATGATGTGAGTATTGTTACCTTTAAGGTCATGTATGTAGTGAGTGGCCAACCCGAACCTAGATTATCAGAATCTACCAACAGCACGCTTCCCATTATGGCATAATGTCTCAACTGAAAATACTATACAGTTTTAAATATCAATATGGTTCTTGGTTGGAATTTTTTCCCTTCTTTTAACATCTTCAAATATTCTCAAGTTGAAGAAGCTTCTAACAATGCCAAAAAAAGGAATACCATCTGTCAGAGGCCTGTCCAGAGACAAAATTCCACGAGTCTCTTGGGTAAAGATCAATCATTGTTATTTCCACAATACAGAAGGCATTTTCAGGTTTCTTCTTTTTCAAGAACTTCAGGATGTCCCCTATTTAAAAAGAAATACATAAATGTATGAGTGTATATTATATACATAGGCTTCCTTTACTCGGTTTAAATTGCAAAGTTGTGTAATTCACCCGCATGAATTTGTAGGTTTTGTGTGTTCTCCTTGACTCTAAAGGAACACCTTGTTGCAGAAACAGGAACTGGTTCTAGGAGTTTTACTCTCAAGCCATAGAAATATGCTTTACAGTAGCCCGTAAGCCATTTAATATATTCTTCACTGATAAGTCTGGTGTTTCCTAGAGAGCCTATAATATGGAAGAACATTTAAAAACAGACTTTAAGATGATTATTCAGTGTTTACCCAGTCTATGAGTAAGAGGATTCAAATTAGAAATAAAACCAACTCTAAATTTTCAATACACCTTTATCATTCATTGGTGTTGCTATGAATTAAAAAGAAACAAAATGTTCTAGGTCAGTTTGGCTACAAAACTTGTACCGTTGCAATGAATATCAAAAATGATCCTAAAACAGCCCATCTGAATCAGACCAATAGCCCGGACTATTCCTGACAACAGCGCCATTGCAAAACCGAACCAACCAGTATTTACCAATGGACTGTATATAAATGCTGCGTTTGTCTGGAGTGGGTGTCTTTCTGTAAGGATCACTGAAGAACTGTTCAAAGTCTTGGGGGGCCTCAGGGTGGGAGGTGATCCAATCTGGAGAATGCAAGGTAATCGGCCCAAAGAGATCACTGGCTGGCTGGAAGGCTTCATTCATTAAACGCTGTTCCCCAGCATCTAATTTCTCATACTGTGACACAAGCACTGGGTTCTTTGATTTGAGAGCTGTTTTTAGTGTCTGTTCGGAGTGCCGTACTATTTGCATCTAACAAAAAAACATAAGTAGTCAAATATAAAAATACACATCCATATTGGGCACTTTACCTATCCTCCATATACAGCTCTGATTTATCCCTAGAATGAAATGACTGATTGCTAATGCTTTAGAGTGGTCACACTTAGAGTGGTTTCCTCACGTCCAATCAATTTCTTGGGGATCTAAGAAATTAAAAAGAAAATCATGAAATCCATTCCTCCATCTCATATGGAACCCGCTCCCATTACAAAAACGAGTGGTGGCCAGGCGTGGTGGCTCATGCCTGTAATTTCAGCACTTTGGGATAGAAGGACTGCTTGAGGCCAACAGTTTGAGAACAGTTTGGGCAACATGGTGAGACCCTGTCTCTACAAAAAATTTAAAAATTCCCTGGGCATAGTGGTGCACACCTGTGGTCCTAGCTACCAGGGAGGCTGAGGTAGCAGTGAGCCATGATCGTGCCACTGCACTCCAGCCTGGGCAAGAGTCCAAAACAAACAAAAAAAACCTCATGGTGACCATAGGAGCAGGACCTCACACCCAATTTCCTTCGTTCAGGGAATAATAGTATTAGCCTGGCACAGTGGCTCATGCTTATAATCCCAGCACTTTGGGAGGCCAACGCAGAAGGATTACTTGAGCCTAGGAGTTTGAGATCAGCCTGGGCATCATGGCAAAATCCCATATCTACAAAAAAATTAGCCGGGCATGGTGGTGTGCACTTGTAGTCCCAACTGCTTGGAAGGCTAAGGTTGGAGGATCATCTGCGCCCAGGAGGTCGAGGCTGCAGTGGGCCGTGATCGTGCCACTGCACTCCAGCCTGGGCAACAGAGACTTTGTCTCAAAAAATAATATTATGAATTGACTCATTAGTGCCACATGAAAAATACTCATCGTTTCTAATGTGACTCAAAGATCTTCAACATCAAATAAAAACAAAACTAATGTAAGCCCTATCATTTCTGCAATTTAACTGCAGGCTGAGAAGCTACAGCTTAGCCACTGAAGTTTACGGCCTCAAAGTCATGTCACATTAGGGAAGACATCAGATGACTAATCAAAAGCCAGACTCACAATGACAGGTTTCTTCCATTCACATTGTGTTCCTATGTAGAGCTTTCATCCTTCCTCTTGAATGGGTCAGATGTTCCGCCACGAGGCTTTTTGAATTAGACAAGGAAAAAATTGAACATCTCTGTCTGGATCATCTCTGTCATATTTCCTAATTATCTAGATTTTGCCAGTTTAATGATAGACAGCTGATGGGAAAACTTAAGCTAATGTCTGTTCTGATTGAACCTCTGAATTCTGGGGTTGAAGAGGCTGGTTGAAATTCCAGATCAAATGTCTCTGTACTCAAAGCTCTGATATGAGCATAGGCTCATCCTCACTCCCACACAACTGGGCTGAAATCTGACTTCTACAGGACAACATATAAAACAAGATGTACCTTCCTGTAGTCTACCTACCTTGATTAGGAAGGAAGGCTCCCACGGAAGCTTTTATCTTACAAGGACGGACACGTCTGGGCCTGGCCGGAAGTAAGTTGTGGAGTGTGCCTTCATCTTAATATTAAAAAGGTAGCCGGGCGCGGTGGCTCAAGCCTGTAATCCCAGCACTTTGGGAGGCCGAGGCGGGTGGATCACGAGGTCAGGAGATCGAGACCATCCTGGCTAACATGGTGAAACCCCGTCTCTACTAAAAAATACAAAAAACTAGCCGGGCGAGGTGGCGGGCGCCTGTAGTCCCAGCTACTCGGAGGCTGAGGCGGGAGAATGGCGTGAACCCGGGAGGCGGAGCTTGCAGTGAGCCGAATTGCGCCACCGCACTCCAGCCTGGGCGACACAGCGAGACTCCGTCTCAAAAAAAAAAAAAAAAAAAAAAATATTAAAAAGGCAGTGTGAAAGGTCAGGAGGCCTCCTCTTGCCTCCCAAGCCTAATCTAGGGAAGCTGCGGGAGAAGATAGGCAGGGGGCGCATAATATGGTCACTGCAGTGGGCTGGAGGCCTGGGATGCTTTGGTCCCAAAACCAGAACATCCCGGGCAAACCGGGAGGAGTTGGCCACCCTGGCTGGTGGGGCCTATAGCAACTCGCACTGTGGGCTCTGGTCTGTGCAGGCACAACCCAGTCTCCGGCTGGGGGTGGAGTGGGGGTTCCCCGGGTACTCTCGCTTCGCCTCTTCTTCCCCCAGGAGCCTCTGGAAAGGCCTCCCTGGCTCCCCAGAGGCACTCCGCCCCCGCAGTCCCCGCGGCTTCCGCCACGTCCGCCCCTCCTACATCCTCATCCCTCTCCACCGACCGCGACTGGCCCCCGCCTCTACGACCCGGCTGCCCCGCCTAGGGTTCCCCGCCCAGCTCTGACAGCACCCGCGAACCGCCCTGACTCAACAGTCCTCAACACCACCCACCCGCGACTGCTCTCACGCGCGTGCGCACCACGTCTCTTCGCACTACGCCGCGTCACGCCCACTGGCGCCACGCCCCTTCGCGCCACCCGCCGCTCCGCTCCGTCGCTCCCGCCCTGTGAGCCCCGCCCCACTCGCGACCCGCTCGCGCCACGCCCCTGAGCGCTAGGCCGCCTGGGCAGGCGCAGAGCTGGAGTTCGGCGGCTGCGGCCGGCCTCTTCCAGAGTCGCAAGGGGGCTATAACCCCCAGCCGTCCGCCCCGTCAGTCGCCAGTTCCCTGCCTGCCCTCGCGGGGGCTCCGCGGCCTGGTTTTCGAGAGCCACAGACGCGCTCGCGTCTTCGGGGTTGCCCGTGTGGGACTGCTTGGCAGGCCGCGGGTTTGAGAGGCGTCCAGGCGTGACGAATGCAACCAGCGTGGCCCCAAATGAGTCGGCGGCCGCCACAGGTTGATGTAGAGCCGCGGCGCTCCCCGGGACCGTCACCCGCAGGACTTTCCCTTCTTTATTTGTTGGGGGCGGTGGAGGCTGGAACCCAGACGCTCAAGTGTGGGGCGCGTCCTCGTGGCGTCCCTGGCGAAAACCCGGATGCCAGGAGGGGCAGTGAGGTCGGAAAGGCACCGCGGGGCCTGCATTAGGGCTGTGCTAGCTCTGTGGCATCGGGTGAGACGTTCAGTCTCTCTGGGCCTCGCCATTCTCTTTTTCTTTTTTTTTTCTTTTTTGTTTTGTTTTTGAGACGGAGGCTCTCTCTGTTGCCCAGGCTGGAGTGCAGTGGTGCGATCTCAGCTCACTGCAACCTTTGCCTCCTGGGTTCAAGCGATTCTCCTGCCTCAGCCTCTCCAGTAGGTGGGACTAGAGGTGCCCACTATCACCTCCGGCTAATTTTTGTATTTTTAGTAGAGATGGGGTTTCACCATGTTGGCCAGGCTGGTCTCGAACTCCTGACCTCAGGTGATCCGCCAGCCTTGCCCTCCCAAAGTGCTGGGATTACAGGCGTGGGCCACCACGCCCAGCCTAGGGCCTCGCCATTGTCATCAGTAAGATGAGAGGACCCCCTTCGGTCTTGGGAATGTGGGAGCTCAAAGCACGTGGTCCCAGGACACTCCCCTATACAGCCCCTGATGCATCCCAGCGCCCATCAGGCCTTAGGACACGGCGGATTGCCAGACTTGGTAATGCCACTGAGTGATCCCAGTTACAAATCGCCACCTCACCAGCGTCCCCTCTCCCTTTGAAGTTGGCCTTTAAACAGGCCTCTACTCCCACACCCGCCTTCCTATCCGACTCAGTTCCTTCTTTACCAGTTTATGCCATGATCCGTTGGTCCTAGCAGCTTCCTAAAAGCAGCCCTGGGGAAGCCCAATTCCATTACAAACCTGTTTCCCCAAACCTCCCACTGGTTCACTTCCAAGACCTCACCTTAAGGGACACCCAGCTTCCTTCCCTGGACACTTACTTCCCTCCCACACTTCCCTCAAAAATACTAAGCCCTTGTTTTTATTTTCCAGCTATTGTCCTATCGCTACAAAAGTAACCTCTTATTTATTTAGAGACGGAGTTTCACTCTTGTTGCCCATGCTGGAGTGCAATGGCCCGATCGCAATCTCGGCTGGCCGCAACCTCTGCCCCCTGGGTTTAAGCGATTCTCCTGCCTCAGCCTCCCTAGTAGCAGGGACTACAGGCGCCCACCACCACGCCTGGCTAATTTTTTGTATTTTTAGTAGAGACGGGGTTCCACCATGTTAGCCAGGATGGTCTCGATCTCCTGACCTCGTGATCCACCTGCCTCGGCCTCCCAAAGTGTTGGGATTACAGGCGTGAGCCACCGTGCCCAGCCTTTTTTTTTTTTTTTTTTTAAATAAAGACAGGTTTTCACCCTGTTGCCCAGGCTAGTCTGGGACTCCTGAGCTCCGGTGATACACCTGCCTCGGTCTCCCACAGTGCTGGAATTGCAGGTGGGAGCCACCACGCCCGGTCTCAGTTCTTTTCAAGTCAAGCCATTTTACCATCTTCTGGATTTTCCTCATCCTCATTCTCCTTCCCAGTCTCCGGGAAAGACAAGCACATTTTCTTGATGACTTCAGCACTTCTAACCCCTTGTTGGCTCTCCTTAGAGGACATTAACTCTGTGTGTTTGAACCTTTCAACTTCGAGGATCTCCTCAGCCCTTCCTTATTTGTTCACCCTTCTGGATCATGAAATCTCCAAATTTGTCTTTTGAACCCAGTGCCCATATCCACCCTCACCTGAACCCATTCTTTAATAAAATGGATTCTCACCATGACTGTTCTCAAAGTTTGAAACCGAGAATACTGATGCGCCACTCCTGCTTCAATGCTTGAGAAGTCGTGGGCTTTCTTCCAAGGGCCTTTTGACTGGGCGTCTATCTCCCGACAGCCTGAGGTGGTGTAGTGCTTGAATCCTAAAACCCTCACTTACTAGCGTGGGACCTGTGCCAGTTACTTGACCTCTTTTTCATCTCTTCACTAGTTTGTAAAACGGAGACAATTACAGCACATCTTTTTTCATTATTATTATTATTGACACGAAGTCTCACTCTGTCACCCACGCTAGAGTGCAGTGGCGAGATCTTGGCTCACTACAACCTCTGCTTCCTGGGTTCAAGCGATTCTCGTGCCTCAGTCTTCCGAGTAGCTGGGATTACAGGCATGCACCACCACGCCCGGCTAATTTTTGTATTTTTAGTGGAGATGGGGTTTCACCATGCTGGCCAGCCTGGTCTTGAACTCCTGACCTCAGGTGATCCACCTACCTTGGCCTCCCAAAGTGCAGGGGTTACAGGTGTGAGCCATCGTGCCCCACCTACAGCATATCTTAGCAGAATTTTAGGGATAAAATGAGTCCCTTTGGATATTGTGCCTGTTTTTGACTGAACGGCTGGCTGCCTTCTGACATCCTGAGTGGCTTCTTTAGCTTAGTTGTCACCTCTTCTATAGCCTCATCCCGCCTCATGACAAGACTTCTCTTCTGCCTGTTCATTGCCTTGTGTGTACATAATAATACTGCAGTCGTCCTTGTCACAGTGATTGTAACCTATTTCTTACATGTCACCCTTACTCAACTGCGAGATGCTGGAGGGTAAAGACTCTCATACGAGGTGTCTGAAGCAGAAAAGGTATTCACTAGATTTTCATTCAGTGTTTTTTTTTTAGATGGAGTCTCACTCTGTCACCCAGGCTGGAGAGCAGTGGCGTATCTCAGCTCACTGCAAGCTCCGCCTCCTGGGTTCATGCCATTTTGCTGCCTCAGCCTCCCGAGTATCTGGGACTACAGGCATCCGCCACAACGCCTGGCTAATTTTTTGTGTGTGTTTTTAGTAGAGGCGGGGTTTCACCATGTTAGCCAGGATGATCTCTATCTCCTGACAGTTTTTTGGTATTCATTAAAAAGAACTTCATTTTGCATTTAAACTGTTTAAATTTCTGAATCATGAACTTTGTACTTGCTCAAAAATTTTAGGATAGCATATTTCTGCATAGTCTAATATTTATTTTTTTAAAAAAACTGACCAGGCATAGTGGCTCATGCCTATGATCCCAGCACTTTGGGAGGCTAAGACAGGAGGATCACTTGAGCCTAGGAGTTCCAGACCAGCCTGGTCAACATAGGGAGACCCCATCTCTAAAAAAAAAAAAACCCCAAAAAAACCTGGTGTAGTGACACATGCCTGTAGTCTCAGCTACTTGGGAGGCTGAGGTGAGAGGATGGATTGAGCCTGGGAGGTCAAGGCTGCAGTGAGCCGTGATTCACAGCACTTCAGCCTGGGCAACAGAGTGAGACCCTGTTCAAAAAAATAAACAAATAAACACCTTAGCGCTTGGGGGAGTTAGGTTTTGTTGTGTATTTTTTCATTAGAAGAGAAAGACAGTCTCCCTTACTAAGATATTTTTGCCTGTTAACTAATATGCAGTTGCAGAATGCACCATAGACTGGCTACATTTCGAAGAGCACTACAAGTTCTGATATTTAGAAATGAGTGAATATGCCAGTGGTCCAAAGGTGGAAAAGAAAGTTGGTAACAACATTAGAAGGTGGCAGAAAGCAGGAAAGAAATGTAACATATATGGCAGATGAAGGGTTTTAAAATAACTTTTATGTATCAACACGGAAAAGATAAACACCATGACATAAAAATGAGCAAAAAATATGAACCATATAATCCGAATAGTCCATTAACATTCATGTGTTCAGTAAAGTTGAATGAACTCAAATGAAAACCACCCTTATAATTTTATCTTACCTGCTAATTTGGCCAAACTGTTTATTTTGAAATAATTTCAAGCTAACAGAAAAGTGGCAAAAATAGTATAAAGAATCCTTACCTTCAGGGCCGGGCGCGGTGGCTCATGGCTCACGCCTATAATCCCAGCACTATGGGAGGCCGAGGTGGGTGGATCATGAGGTCAGGAGATCCAGACCATCTTCGCTAACACAGCGAAACCCCATCTCTACTAAAAATATAAAAAATTAGCCGGGCGTGGTGGCAGGCGCCTGTAGTCCCAGCTACTCGGGAGGCTGAGGCAGGAGAATGGCGGGAACCCAGGAGGCGGAGCTTGCAATGAGCCGAGATCTCGCCACCGCCTGGGCGACAGAGTGAGACTCCATCTCCAAAAAAAAAAAAAAAAAAAAAAAAAATCCGCAGTACTTAACATTTTACCTCATTTCTTTATCATTCTCATTCTTTCTGTGTCTTTATCTCTGTCTCTCTCTATATGCAAATGTACATTGTTTCCCTGAACTATTTGACAGTAAATTGCAGGCCAGGCCCGGTGGCTCACGCCTGTAATCCCAGCACTCTGGGAGGCTGTGGTGGGTTGATCACTTGAGGTCAGGAGTTTGAGACCAGCCTGGTCAACATGCTGAAACCTGTCTCTACTAAAATTTAGTGGGATGTGGCGTTGCATGCCTGTAATCCCAGCTACTTGGGAGGCTGAGGCAGGAGAATCGCTTGAACCCAGGAGGTGGAGATTGCAGTGAGCTGAGATCATGTCACTGCACTCCAGCCTGGGCAGCAGAGCAAGACTGTGTCTCCAAAAAAAAGTAAATTACAGACATGATGCCCTGCACTCCTAAATACCTCAGAGTATATTCCCAAAAATCAAGCACATTTTCTTAAGTAGTCACAGTACAACTAAAACATGAGTCCATACTGACATTTCCAATTCCAGTCCAGCCTGACTCCACAGAGTTCATTCATTCTAGCCTTCCATTTTTTCCATATGTATGATGTCCTTCGTCAGTAGAGAGAAACCTGACTCCTGTTATTCACAATTTATTTATTTATTTGCTCTGTACTAGAATATGTACTAAAAATAATTTCAGAATTCCTAATCCATAGCACTGCAGGAAAACAATTTTACCAATTAGTATGTGTTTAAAGTTCTTTACAGCCAGAGGATATATATTAAAATACTGTGTTCAAGTTACCTACATGAGTTAGTTCTTCCCCCTCCCAATTCTGCCCTTCAGTGTAGTATCGTTATTAACATGAAATATAGTTCGGTTCATTTATTTTTGTTTGCATTCCATTTTACAAATTTGCCCCCAACTTTGATCTTTTTTTGATTGTGTGATACATTAACATGGTTACTAAAAAGTTGTATTTGATGATAATGTTCAATGATGGTAGACTGTCCTGGTGGAACTGTGTATAAACAGGTCGAATCTTTCTGGTGAACAACCTGACGTGGAATATTAATAGCTTTTAAAATGTTCATACCTATTGACCCAATAAGAGATCTCACAGACTTAAGGTTAAGGACAGTCACCAAAATATTATTTATAATTATAAAAATTAGAAACAATCAAAATATCCAGCTATTGGAGACTGGAAAAGCACAAATTATTAATCAAAGACCATAAATTACATGTACATTCATATGTTATAATACTAAGCATCTATTTAAAATCATTTCTCAGCTGGGCACAGTGGCTCATGCTTGTAATCCCAGCACTTTGGGAGGCTGAGGCAGGCTGATCACCTGAGGTCAGGAGTTTGAGACCAGCCTGGCCAACATGGCGAAACCCAGTCTCTACTAAAAATACAACAATTAGCCAGGCATGGTGGCGCATGCTTGTAGTTCCAGCTACTCAGGAGGCTGAGGCAGGAGAATCACTTAAACCCAGAAGACGGAGGTTGCAGTGAGCCGTGGTCACACCACTGTACTCCAGCCTGGGTGACAGAGCGAGACTGTCTCAAAAAAAAAAAAAAAAAATTGTTTCTCAAAGACAATAGTGACCTAGAGAAATGCTAAGGGAAAATAAAGTGTGACACAGAAATGTTTACACGTTGTAATTTTTTTTTTTGGAGACAGGACCTCACTCTGTCACTCAGGCTGGAGTACAGTAGTGTGATTACGGCTCACTGCAGCCTGGACCTCTCAGGATCAGGTAATTCTCCCACCTCCGCCTCCCAAGTAGCTGGGATTACAGGTATGCACCATCACACCTGGCTAATGTTTTGTATTTTTTGTAGAGAGGGATTTCACCATGTTGCCCAGGCTTGTTTTGGTGTTGAACTTCTGGGTTCAAGCCATCTGCATGCCTCCATCTTCCAAAGTGCTGGAATTACAGGCATGAGCCACCTTGCCTGGCCTATACATTGTAAACCTTATTTTTGTTTTAAAAAGATGTGCTTGGCCGGGCGTGGTGGCTCATGACTGTAACCCCAGAACTTTGGGAAGCTGAGGCGGGCAGATCATCTGAGGTCAGGGGTTCGAGACCTGCCTGGCCAACAAGGCAAAACCCCATCTCTACTGAAAAATACAAAAATTAGCTGGGCATGGTAGCACATGCCTGTAATCCTAGCTACTCAGGAGGCTGAGCCATGAGAATCACTTGAACCTGGGAGGCGGAGGTTGCAGTGAGCCAAGATTGCGCCACTGCACTCACTTTGTGTCCAAAAAAAAAAAAAAAAAAGTGCTGATAAGTAATAATCTGTGAATAATGAGATATTTGGTGGTTTTGATTTCTCTTTCTCTCTCCCACTTTACTTATTAATTTGCCTTTTCCAAACTTTCTATAATAAGTATTATTAATTTTAGTCAGAAAACAATTTAACAAGTTAGTAGTGTATTAATATTTAGGCATTCCTAAATATACAAATGACCCTTGGGCATAACAGCTTCTACATGCTTTCTAGGTGGTTCCCTGCCTCTGTCTTTCTGCCTAGGCTTTCAACTGCTCCTCAATCTATTTTTTCTGTGGTCTCTGAATTTTACTTACACCAACACACCACTAACTAGAGATTCATTTAGATTAACAACCAAGCCATCCTTTGTCTTCCTAATTTGTTGACTTTATTTTAAAATTACTATATGGACCGGGTGCCGTGGCTCATGCCTATAATCTCAGCACTTTGGGAAGCCAAGGCAGGCGTTCGAGATCACTTAGGTCAGGAGTTTGAGACCAGCCTGGCATATGTGGCGAACCCCCGTCTCTGCTAAAAAAACAAAATGAAACAAACAAAAAAAACAGAAAATTAGCCAAGTGTGCCAAGTGTGGTGGCACACACCTGTAGTCCCACACTTGGGAGGCTGAGGCAGGAGAATCACTCGAACCTGGGAGGCAGAGGTTGCAGTGACCCAAGATCACACCACTGCACTTTCATGAAGCCTGGATTATAGAGCAACACTCAGTCTCAAAAAATAAACAAATAATAAAATTACTATATGTATGAAAATATTCCAAGTACACATTTTTAAAAGCTAAGAAGTGCTAAAAGCATTGTAATGAAAAGTAATAGTCCCCGCCCCATAGGCCAACTTCCTAGAGGCTACTGTTCTCAACTCCTTGGCTGTTTTTTCTGGTATTTATCTCAGTGTTTCTCAACAATGTGTGTATAGTGAGATTTCTTGATCTTTTAATTTTAGGTAGCATCTGTTAATTTATTGCCATGAGAGATGAGGACTTAACTTTCATACATCATACTTTCCACCTCTCATTCCTCTTGTGATTATATCACACATTTTGGTTGAATCTGGTGGTCAGTGTGTACATTATGATGATTATGCAAACATTGTGCACTACAGAGCCAAGTAGTGTACTATGACCATGCTTTCTTTCTTGTAGAACCTCTTTATTTTTGCCTGGAGTTAATCATCACTTGATTTCTATTATTTATTTTCTTTAAAAAAACTATATAATATGCATGTGCCTCATTTTTTATGTTCTCTGATTCTTTACTTTGTTTTTTAATGCTTCTCTACATGGCCCATGCACACTGGTTACATTTTTTTTCTGGGTACTTTCACCTCCCCATTCCTATCTGTACTGGTCGTCCATGGGCCTACTGCATAGTTGTTCCTAGGGCTGCAACTACACTTTGCTCTGTTGGATCCCCTGTTTCTTAAATTATTAAATTCTGTGTCTTCCTCTTTCCTGGCTTATTTCTTTGGTTTCAGTAGCACATCCCCAGAACCTTCTGGAATAAAGGTACATAAATACTTTGAGATCTTTGACATCTGAAAATGTTTTTATTCTGCCCTCATACTTGACTGAGAATTTATTGAGTTGGTGTGGAATTCTAGACTGCAAATCATTTCCCCTCAGAATTACAAATAGTTTGCTCCAGTTTCTTCTGACTTCCAGTGTTGCTACTGAGATGTTCAATGCCATTTTGATTCCTAGTCCTTTGTATGTTATCTGTTATTTTTAGGAAGATTTTAGGATCTCTTTTTTATCCTTAGAGTTCTGAAGGGTTATAAAGATGTGCCTTAGCCTGAGCCTTTTTTCCCATTCATTTTGTGGCTCACTTAGCAGGCCCTTCGATACTGAGACTCTTATGCTTTCATTCTGAGAAATTTCCTGGTATTTTAAAAATAATTTCCTACCCTCCATTCTTGCTGGATGTTGGACTTTCAGAATAGATCCTCAAATGTTCTTATCTCTCACATTTTTCCATCTTTTTGTACTATGTTCTGAAGTTATTATCAAGTATTTTCTTTTTCTTTTTCTTTTTTTTTTTTTTTTTTGAGACAGAGTTTTGCTCTGTCGCCCAGACTGGAGTGCAGTGATGTGATATCAGCTCACTGCAACCTCCACCTCCTGGGTTCAACCAATTCTCTGCCTCAGCCTCCCTAGTAGCTGGGATTACAGACCTCCACCACCACGCCTGGCTAATTTGAGACGGGGTTTCACCATCTTGGCCAGGCTGATCTTGAACTCCTGACCTCGTGATCCACCCGTCTCGGCCTCCCAAAGTGCTGGGATTACAGGTGTGAGCCATGGCACCCAGACTTTATCAATTATTTTCTATCTTTTCTTTTGAATACTTACTTTAAACTATTCTGCTTTTTCATAGCCAAAATCCCTTTCTTATTATGATTATTTTATTTTGCACCCTGCTATGGTTTGAAAGTCTGTGTCTCCCCAAAATTTATATATTGAGACCTAACCCCCAAAGTGATAGTATTTGTAGATGGGAACCTTTGGGAGGTAATCAGGTCATGAGAATGGAACCCTTATGAATAGTATTAGTGCCTTTATAAAAGAGACCTGGGCCGGGCGCAGTGGCTCAAGCCTGTAATCCTAGCACTTTGGGAGGCTGAGACGGGCGGATCACGAGGTCAGGAGATTGAGATCATCCTGGCTAACACGGTGAAACTCTGTCTCTACTAAAAAATACAAAACTAGCAGGCTGAGGTGCGGGTGCCTGTAGTCCCAGCTACTGGGGAGGCTGAGGCAGGAGAATGGCATGAACCCGGGGTGAGCTTGCAGTGAGCAGTGCACCACTGCACTCCAGCCTGGGCGACAGAAGCCGAGACTCTGTCTTAAAAAAGGGAGACCCTAGGGAGAGACCCTAGGGAGCCAGTTCACCCTTCTGCCACGTGAGGCCACTGCAAGAAGACACTATCTCTGAACCAGAAAGCAGGCCCTCTCCAGACACCAAATCAGTGCCTTGATCTTTGATTCCAGTCCCTAGAACCGTTAGAAATAAATTTCTGTTGTTTATAAACCACCCAGTGTATCGTATTTTGTTATAGCATCCCAAACAGTCTAAAATACATCCTCTCATGGATAAAATGTCTCATGGATAAAATGTCTTTTCTTATTTCTCTATAGATAGTAACTATGCCACTTTTAAAGATTTGTTCTGTTGTTTCCTCTCTTTTGGTCTCTTTGTTTCATGTTAGGACTTTCCATAAACATCTGGTAATCTTTGGCTATCTGTTAAGATTTCATTATGAGGCACAGAGAACTGGTGGAGGGTTCTGTGTGCATGAAGGTGGCTTATTCTCAGAGGCGATCTGGCACAGAACCAGCTTATTCACTGAGGGGAGTCTCCCCAGTGTCTGAACCTGAAAGTTTCTTCTCTGTGACCATCCCGGTTTTTTCCAGAGTAGGATCGTTTCCTGACTGACTGCCAGTGTTCTGGAAGCAGGTGCAGTAAAGAGGCTAAGAGTCCCACTAATGTGTGTGTAAAAATGAATCCTTAGTCAGCTTGTTCATCCCTGACCCATACTGCCCGACAAGGACTCTCAAGTCCCACAACTAATTCTTTTTAACACGAGAAGGTATTAAGGGGGTTAAGAGGTTCTCCATGATTCACCTACTAGTGTGAATTCATATCTGTTCCTTTTGCTTTCCCCCCTGGCCCTTAGCTGATATCAACTGCCCTGAGGAAATGGAAGTCTGATTGGTCAGGAAGCAGGAATAAATGGGTAATGTGGGGTCCCAGACCCCCCTCAGCAGGCAAGCAGCCCAGAGGTGGGTAAAGTACATTAGGAGAGGGTGCTGCAATCCCGGGACTAGGGCCCTGGACCTGGACACCAAAAGGGAGTTGAGAACGTAGAAAAGAAAACTTATGCTTAAATTGTGCTCAGAGCCGGGGCCGTATGCAAAGAAGCAGCAGGTGACCTGATTTCTCCCTCCTGCACTGCAGAGAACCTGCCCTCAAAGACCCAGAGCTCAGCTTCAGTAGAAGTTGAACAGCACTGTGCAAGCGACCCTGAGAACCCAGTCACCCTGAGAAAAATGGTTTCTAGGGGAAAACACATTCTTTGGTCCACACAACCAACTTACAAATGATCTTTTGGACCACGTCCTGCCTGCAAACTGAGGCTCGATTCACCTTTAATGGGCCAGCTCTGGCGGTGCCAAGGGAGAGAGGCCATTAGCAGAAATGAAAAAAGCAAGAAATCTTTTAGTCCATTAGACTAAAAGAAGATTTTTCATGCTTTATTATTTATGATTTGCGACTTCAGTTACTGTTTCCTGGAACAAATGTTATGATTCAGCTTCTATTTACTGAAGCAAATAGATGCTTATCAGTTGTCATGCTACAAATCACAAAGCAGTCAGTAAGGCCTTTGGGGCTGTGGCCTCTTTTGCAATTCTTTGATGTCTTGTCAGGCAACTTATTTTCTGTGCCTCAGAGAGTTTCCAAAAGCTACCACAATCTGATGTGTGTGTGTGTGTGTACATATGTGCATGTATATCTATATGTACTTTTTTTTTTCTCTCTCTCTCTCTCTATATGGCATATAAATACAGTAAATTCAAAGAATCGAGCAAAAGCAGATTTTGGTTTTTACTTTAAGAATATCATTTCACTTCCTGAAAAATTAGGAATTAGGAGTTCCAAGGATACCACGTAGCATTTAGACTTGAGTGGGAGCTAAGAAAGTTCAAATGAGGGGAGGAAGAAAGCTCCTGGTCAGGCCCGGTATAGTGACTCAAGCCTGTAATTCCAGCACTTTAGGAGGCTGAGGTGGGAGGATTGTTTGAGCTCAGGAGTTTGAGATCAGCCTGGGCAACCTAGCAAGATTCTGATCTCTATTTAAAATAAAATAAAATAAAATAAAATAAAGAAAAGAAAACCTGGGTCAGTGGCGTCAGTGAACCCTGGAGGATGCTGTGATCCTCTTGGTGGTGTCCCCAGCCTCTGCTTCAGGATGACAGCATGGTCTCCTGCGCTGTAGCTCAGTCTGAAATTTTCAGTTTTTCTTTCAAGTTCCCCTTTTTCAGTCTTCAAGGGGGATGGAGGAGGTGGCCTGAATAAGATGTAAATGAAAGAGGAAGTGTCTCAGCACCAACCAAACATAAAACAGCGACCCGCTTCACTTGTGACCTCTACGGAAATACTGAAGACGTCCTCTGTGTCCTTTTCTACTTTCTGGGGGAGGGGATAGCTGCTGCCCAGAAATAAGCAGCTTCCTTTTGGCCAGGTCAGTGCAGGGAACCAACAAAGACAGGGACCTGTGGCCAGAAGCATCACAGCCACAGCGGGTATCTCACTGGACTGAGCTGGGAAAGGCCTTCTTGCCCTTAAGGACCCCTCGAGGCTTCTTTCCCACAAGCTGGAAACAGCTTGGCTCACTGCTGTGCTAAATGCAGGTGCCAGCTGAGGGGGTTACCCTAGGACCATGAGTCATTAACAGATTGTCTCAAATTCACTTCTCCAAGGCAGTCAGCAGCTCCCCCCTGAACACCTGTGGGTTCCTGCTGGTGCTAACTTAGGCACAGGGCTAGCAGGTCCCTCCCCTGTAGCAGGTGATGAGAGCAAGTGTGGTGCAGGAGGAACTGGAAAGAGAGTGTCGTCAGAGGCGACACTTGCGTGGATTACAACCATATATTCTTGTGCAATGTAAAAATGCTAACTTGCATCAGCATAACGAAGGACGCACTTAGAATAGAAAAGCTGAGGAGGACAGAAGAATAGGAAGAAAAACAAAATCATGTCCGGTCCTTTTGCCCAGAAATGACCCAAATGAAACTTGGCTGAACTTTTAGACTTTTTCGGGGTGCACATTTTTCAACGTAATTTGACAACGTGGGACCTCTGGAATTGTACATTCTAATTTTCCAGTCCATTTATTTCTTATTCCAGAAAGATTCCATATATAAAGATGGCTCATCACAGTGTTGTTTTTAATTCTGAAAAGCTGGAAAACGGATTCTCGCCACTAGTGTTTATAAATAAATTCAATAAATTTATGCTCTCACAATAAAATATTATGTGGTCATTAAAAAGAACAATCTCATGCTATGCGTATTATCATGGGAGGATGTCCACAAGATCTTGCTGAAATTTTTTTAAAAGTCCCAAAACTGTGTATATGTAATTTGAGACTATTGATGTAAAAATATGGGTGTGTATGTGTGTAAAAAAGAATGTTTGGGCCAGGCATGGTGGCTCACGCCTGTAATCCCAGCACTTTGGGGGGCCGAGGCGGGCAGATCACTTGAGGTCAGGAGTTCAAGACTAGCCTGGCCAAGATGGTGAAACCCCGTCTCTACTAAAATATATATATATATATATATATATAAATAGCTGGATGTGTTCGTGTGCGCCTGTAATCCCAGCTATTCCAGAGGCTGAGGCAGGAGAATTGCTTGAGCCAAGGAGGCGGAGGTTGCAGTGGGTGACAGAGCGAGTCTCCATCTCAAAAAAAAAAGGATGTTTGCCAAAATGTTAATAATGGTTGTCTTCAGAAGGAGGGATTTTTGTGCTGTTTACTTTCTTCTTGATTTTTTTTTTTTTTTTTTGAGATGGAGTCTCGCTCTGTCGCCCAGGCTGGAGTGCAGTGGCCGGATCTCAGCTCACTGCAAGCTCCGCCTCCCGGGTTCACGCCATTCTCCTACCTCAGCCTCCCAAGTAGCTGGGACTACAGGTGCCCACCACCTCGCCCGGCTAGGTTTTTGTATTTTTTAGTAGAGATGGGGTTTCACCGTGTTAGCCAGGATGGTCTCGATCTTCTGACCTCGTGAGCCACCCGTCTCGGCCTCCCAAAGTGCTGGGATTACAGGCTTGAGCCACCGCACCCAGCCTCTTCTTGATATTTTTTAACAATTTTTTTTTTTTTTTGCAATGAGCATTTACTAGTTTTATATTTTTTAAACTATTTACCTGGAAAAAATTATGCAAAGCTAACTTACCATATAAAATACATTTATTTTGTAGTGAGTGAAAATAAGGGTTACAAAATATGTACATAGTATAATATGTTCATATTTTATAGTTTTATACATAAATTTACATATTTTAGTTTAAGTGTATACAAATACAAAAATACATTCACACATTTGAACATATATATAATATGCATATAAATTTTACGTGTATATATAAAAAGTTTTAAAATTTATATATTTTTATTTTTTAAGATTACTCTTTTTTTCTTTTCTTTTCTTTTTTTTTTTTTTTTGAGACAATCTCACACTATTGCCAGGCTGGAGTGCAGTGGCACGATCTCAGCTCACTGAAACCTCCGCCTCCCAGCTTCAAGCGATTCTCCTGCCTCAGCCTCCCAAGTAGCTGGGATTACAGGTGCCCGCCACCGTGCCCAGCTAATTTTTTGTATATTTAGTAGAGACGGGGTTTCACTATGTTGGCCAACCTGGTCTCAAACTCCTGACCTCGTGATCTGTCCACCTCGACCTCCCAAAGTACTGGGATTACAGGTGTGAGCCACCGCGCCCGGCCAAGATTATTCTTATATTTTGAATAATAATTGTATTTCCATTCTGGGGAAAAGAGTGATATTTTGGAAACCAGGCGCAGTGGCTCATGCCTATAATCCCAGCACTTTAGGAGGCCGAGGCAGATGGATCACCTGATGTCAGGAGTTCAAGACCACCCTGGCCAACATAGCAAAACCCTGTCTCTACTAAAAATATAAAAATCAGCCGCGCATGGTGGCGGGCGCACCTAGAATCCCAGCTACTCGGGAGCCTGAGGTAGGAGAATCGCTTGAGCCTGGGAGGTGGAGGTTGCAGTGAGCCAAGATTGTGCCACTACACTCCAGCCCGGTGGACTGAGAGAGACCCTATCTCCAAAAAAAAAAAAAAAAAAGTAAGATTTTGGGCTAAGTCTTGGAGGGGTAGGGACGGCCAGTCCAGGGCAGCCCAGGGTGAGGGCATAGCACATATCAAAGACACAAAGCCACAGCAGAGGAGGGCTGCATGTGGCACACGCTGCTCCTGGCACCTGATAGCACCAGTGTTCTGTCCTCCTGGAAACTCTCCTCTTGCTTTCCTGGGTCACTGTTCTCTCCGGGCTGCCCAGTCAGCCAAGCAGGCACCTAGAGGGGCCCTGAGGGATTGCGGCTGTCTCGGGTAGGGGCTCCGTGAGGGGGAAGCCGACCTACTTTCCAGTGTTCCTGAGGCTCAGGCCCATGTACCACAGTGAGAGTGTGTGAACTCCACGGTCCGTGGCCTTGGGTTCAACTGAGGCACCACCAGCTCCTGGGTGGCTCCGGCCAAGGCACTTTACCTCCCTGGGACTCAGTGTGTTTATCCGGGGGTATGGACAGTAAGAACCTCTGGCCCCCAGGGTTAATGAGAGAATTAAAGCAGACATGGGAACAGCTCCTTTCAACCAACTGGTTATGACCAGAAGGTGCCCAATAACCAGGCATGGCAAAAGCCCAAAGGCAAAAACACAAAGCCCTGACATTTAACAGGTTCTTTTTGTGCTAAGAAACTAGCGCTGGAGACAAGTACTTGTGATATATCCTCGTGGTTGGACATGTTGGTCACAAGTTCTAATTATGGAAATGCCCGCTGACAAAAGGGCCTGTTGATGTGAGTCACTATGGGTGGTTTAACTCTCTAGGCCTGGGCTGCTCCTAGGAATGATTTGCAGATACCTCTATCTATCTACCTAGCTATCTTTTTTTCTTTTTTTAAGATTGGAGTTTTGCTCTGTTGCCCAGGCTGGAGTGCAATGGCACAATCTCGGCTCACCGCAACCTCCTTCTCCCAGGTCCAAGTGATTCTCCTGCCTCAGCCTCTGGAGTAGCTGGGATTACAGGCACCCGCCACCACGCCCGGCTAATTTTTGTATTTTTCTAGAGACAGGGTTTCACCATGTTGTTGGCCAGGCTGCTCTGCTAGCTATCTTTTTTTTTTTTTTTAAGACCGGGTCTCACTCTGTCACCCAGGGTGAAGTACAGTGGCACAATGAGGGCTCACTTTAGCCTTGACCTCCTGGGCTCAAGCAATCCTTCTGCCTCAGCCCTCCGAGTAGCTAAGACTATAGGTGTGTGCCACCATGCCCAGCTAATTTTTTTATTGTTGTTTTGAATTGTAATATCGATGTCTCACTGTATTACCCAGGCTGGTCTTGAATTCCTGAGCTCAAGCAATCCTCCCACTTCGGCCTCCCAAAGTGCTGGGATTAGAGGCATAAGCCACTGCATCCGGCCCATAAGATACATATGTTTTTATTAAAATAATGCAGTGATTTGTTTCGTTTTGGTTTTGGTTTCTTTTTTTTTTTAGAGACAAGGTCACGTTCTGTTGCCCAGGTTGTGCACTCACAGCTCACTGCAGCCTTGACCTCCCGGGCTCAGGCAATCCTTTCACCCCAGCCTCCCACGTAGCTGAGACTACAGGCATGTGCCACCACACCTGTTTAATCTTAACTTTTTTAGAGTTGGAGTCTTGCTATGTTGCCCAGGCTGGTTGTGAGCTCCTGGACTCCAGTGATCCACCCGTCTTAGCCTCCCAAAGTGCGTCACCACACCCAGCTAATTTTGTAGAGATGGGGTTTCTCCATGTTGGTCAGGCTGGTCTCGAACTCCTGACCTCAGGTGATGTGCTGCCTCGGCCTCCCAAAGCGCTGGGATTACAGGTGTGAGCCACTGAGCCTGGTTGCTACCTGTTCTTATTGTGAATTTATACCCTGAAGAAATGGAGTCTGCCATTTGCTGTAGTAGCAATCCAGAAAAACGAAGAGTGCTTGTTGGTATAAAGCACGACTAACTGATATTGAGTGTCAACTGGGGGTGACTCATCACAGCAAGAATTGATCAGCTTAACCAGGTGTGGTGGCGTGCAGCTGTGGTCCCAGCTACTCAGGAGGCTGAGGTGGGAGGATCGCCTGGGCCCAGGAGATTGAGGCTGCCATAAGCCAAGATCATGCCACCGCACTCCAACCTGGGCAACAGAGCAAGACCCTGTCTCAAAAAAAAAAAAAGAATCAAAGAATGGATCAGTCTCATATCGTCCACGCTCACGGAGATAATGTTGTAGAAAAATCCCAGTGACTTTGTATTGAATCGTCACCCTTAGTGGGTTGGGGACATAGGTTCATAGATCAGCACCTTCACTCCCGGCAAGCACAGGAAGACAATTTCTTTTCTTTTTCTTTTTTTTTTTTTTTGAGACAGACTTTCACTTTTGTCACCCAGGCTGGAGTGCAGTGGTGCGGTCTCGGCTGACCGCAACCTCCCCATCCCGGGTTCCAGTGCTTCCCAAACAGCTAGGATTACAAGTGCCCACCACCATGCCCAGCTAATTTTTGTATTTTTAGTAGAGACGGGGTTTCTCCATGTTGGCCGGGCTGGTTTCCAAATCCTGACCTCAGATGATCCACCCGCCTTAGCCTCCCAAAGTGCTGGGATTACAGGCGTGAGCCACCACGCCCGGCCGGGAAGCCAATTTATAACAAGTTTTCTTGGTAAGCATGGGTAATTAGTTGATGACCCTAATGGTTCCTACTCCTCTAAGTTTGGTGCATCCTCTTTCTCTCTCGCAGTCATGTGAGGATACAACACGAAATTGGCCATCTAAGGACCAGGAAGAGAGCTCTCCCCAGAACCCAACCATGCTCGTGCTTGACTTTGGACTTCCTAGCCTCTGCTGTGAGTGATAAATGCTTGTTGTATAATCTGCCCAGCCTCTGGTACTCTGTGACAGCAGCCCAAGCTGACTAAGACACTTGGCAAGTGCATCTCCACAGTAAGATCTGAGCCGTCTCAGCCTGGAAGTTGGTGCTTCCAGATGGCGTTGAGGAAAATGACCAAAGTTTGCCTCTCTCTTTTTTTTTTTTTTTGAGACAGAGTCTTGCTCTGGCTGGAGTGCAGTGGTGCGATCTCAGCTCTCTGCAACATCTGCCCCCTGGGCTCAAGCAATTTCTCGTGCCTCAGCCTCCCGAGTAGCTGGGATTACAGGCATGCACCACCACACGCAGCTAATTTTTGTGTTTTTGGTAGTGATGGGGTTTCGCCATGTTGGCCAGGCTGGTTTCAAACTCCTGACTTCAAGCGATCCACCCATGGGGCCTCCCAAAGTGCTGGGATTATAGGCATGAACCACCATACCTGGCCCAAAGTTTTTCTCTTTGACCTTTCATTTTCTATTACTGATCCATCTCCTCACTGTTTTTTTTTTTTTTTTTGAGATAGGGTCTTGTTCTGTCACCCAGGCTCAAGTGCAGCGGCATGATCATAGCTTATTGTAGCCTCAAACTCCCAGACTCGAGCAATTCTCCTCCTTTAGCCTCCTGAGTAGCTGGGACTACAGATGCAGCCCACCACACCCAGATAGTTTTTATTTTTTTGTAGAGATGGGGTCTCATTATGTTGCCCAGGCTGCTCTCATACTCCCAGGCTCAAGTGATCCTCCAACCTTGGCCTTTCAAAGCACTGGGATTATAGGCGTGAGACATAACGCCCGGCCCTAACCCCCTTTCTGATTGGCGTGTTCTTGACGTAACTTACAAGAGGTTAGAAGTGTTTTTGTAAATATACCTTTTTTTTACAAACTTCAGTTGTAACCAACTATTGCTAAAGAACCCATTCTGATCTCTTAAGGTAACTTTACATTTCTTTACATTAGAAGTTTATATTTGTTCGAATCCATATGCATTGGTTTTACAGTTTTACAGTTTTCTAATTGCCAAAACAATGCAGGATTCTCAGTCACATCGGAATTTCAGATGAACAATGAGTAATTTTTTAGTATAAGCATGTCCCATAAATTTCATGGGATATACTTAACATTAAAAGTTATTTGTTGTTCATTTGAAATTCTAGTTAACTAAGCACCCTGTATTTTCATTTGTAAAACCTGGCCACCCTCTCTCCAAGGGAAATCCTAGTTCCCTATTTCCAAATTGGTGGAGGTGGTGGTGACCTCATGATAACTCATATAACCTATCCACAGTTTCAAGAAGGAAAGAAATGTAATTCTGTATGCTAAAAAGACACATACCACACAAATAACAAATCTGTCCCCATGCAAGGCACAGTGGTGGATGACTCATGGAGAGTGATATCTGGTCAAACACAAGCCCTCGGGTGTGGCGGCTCAGGCTTGTTATCCCAGCACTTTGGGAGGCTGGGGAGGTGGATCACATGATCAACCTGGACAACATTGGAGAAACCCCTCTCTACTAAAAAAAATACAAGAAAATTAGCTGGGCGTGGTGGCACATTCCTCAGGGCGGGAGGCTGAGGTGGGAGGATCACTTGAGCCCAGGAGCCAAGAGGTCCAGGCTGCAGTGAGTCATGGTCACGCCACTGCACTCCAGACCGGACAACAAAGTGAGACTCAGTTTCAAAAAAAAAAAAATTAATTAATTAATTAAAATTAAAATTAAAGTAATAAAAATGTAAAAAAATACATATATGTCTTGCTAATACAGATGCATTCAGATAAATTTACCTGAAAATCAATTTCTGAAAAGTAAATTTATTTCCCTAGTTTTCAACCAAAATGAGCACACTAGGCTTTCAGCCCCAATCTGCCAATTTATCATTTGGTCCTTAGCAAGTGTATAAACTAAAAACTTCACTGAGACTCAGCTTTCTCCTCTATCAAATATAGCCCAAATGGCTACCTTTCCTTCCAGCCAATGCCAGGGGAAGTGCTTGGTGAGGAAGGAGTAAGCAGCATGACAGACCCTCCAAGATGGCCCCCTGGCATCTGTGATCTCCCTGTTTCCTTCTCAATAACATGAATGTAGATCAAGCAACTCCTAGGAGTGAGCGTTCTGAAAGGGGCTGTGGGATAGAACACATCCCTGCATCCCCTGAAGAGTTAGACTCCAGCTGGAAAGACAGGACATATGTAGTCATCGGTTACAGTGGTAGCCCCCAGTGAAATGCACCTCCTGGTATTCATGCCCTCTATCCATTACTTCACTGAATCTGGGCTGCCTAAAACAACAAAATGTGACAGAGGTGACACTGTGCCAGCTGTGCCAAGGGGCACACGTGGAGGGGCTCACTTCAGGGTGCTGGATGAAGAACAGGGCAGGAGGCTGGGCGGGGTGGCTCATGCCTATAATCCCAGCATTGTGAGAGGCTGAGGCGGGTGGATCACCTGGGATCAGGAGTTCGAGATCAGCCTGGCCAACATGGTGAAACCCCCATCTCTACTAAAAATACAAAAATAAGCCAGGCATGATGGTGGGTGCCTGTAATCCCAGCTACTTGGGAGGCTGAGGCAGGAGAACCGCTTGAACCCAGGAGGTGGAGGTTGCAGTGAGCTGAGATCGCACCACTGCACTCCAGCCTGGACGACAAGATTGAGACTCCATCCCAAAAAACAAAACAAAACAAAACAAAATAATAGGACAGGGACAGATGCTGGGCTTTGAAGACTGTGCAAGCTCTAGGGCTATGCCTTAGGAAATCTTAGTGGATTCCACATTTGTAGTCCTGGGAACCCTGAGCCACCATGCAACCAGCTTGCTTTCCTGTTGGAAAGGCCACGTGGAGAGTGAGAGGACCCTGAGACTATATGGAGGAGAACGAGGAGCTCAGCCAGACATGTGCCCATGTTCAAGCTGACCCAGCCACCCTCCGGACTCTGGAGCTACACCGGCCGGGACCCCTTTACATGGGATTGGTGAAGCCACATCTTCAACTCATTCTTGGGTGTGCAAGATGCAAGTTAACATGGATCATTCTTGGGTATGCAAAAGATCAGGAATGTTTAAGCAAAGCAACCCATGTCTAGGTGAAGGCGATGTTTCCCCTAGACAGGGAACAGCACCCAGTATGCCCTGTTTAAATTCCAGACCCACAGATTTGTGGGCAAATAGCATTTTGGTTGTTTTTAGTCTGTTACGTAGCAATAGGTAGTAAAATCTCAAATTGTCAGGAAAAGTCAAATGTCCCTCAAAATGTTAGGAATCTGTGCCTTCCAGCCAGCCAGGTTTCTCCGGGTCGAAAGCAAGGACATGTCCAGTTCTAACACAGGCAGGAACACTTCCTGTTGGGGAGTGAGCAGGAATTTCCTGGGAGGACCCCAGGTTTCTGGATCCTGGGTGGGTATGGGGACAGGCACCCAGGCTGAAGGGCTCGCCTGTGTCTGTTCAGCCACGGCTGTGCTTCCCCAGAGAGGAAACATCATGGGAAGCTGCGTTTGAGGTGGGGGTGTCAGTGCCATGGAATCAGGGCTACCTCTACTGCACAGAGCACCGTGGCGTCGCCCACCTTCCAGGCAATAGCAAAAACCAGAAGAGTCAGGCGGTAGCGAAAAGGGAGAGTGGAGCGGAGGGAGAGAGGGATAGAGGCCAAAAAACACCCCATGAGGCAGCAAGGGCAGCTGCCAAGGCTTCAGTTAACCCGAGACAGAAGCAGGACTCGCCACCTGGCCACAGAGGCTGGAGGGCTGCAGAAGGGCGCACATGAGAAGGGACTGACTTCAGGGCATTGGATGGAGTACAGGGCAGGGACAGATGCTGGGCACTGAAGACAGCACAAGCTCTGATGGGGCCGGGAGGGGCCAGGATACTACACACACAGGGCCAGCAGGCCAGAACACGCGGAAGCAGCAGTGCAGGCGTCCCGCTGCGGATGTAGGCTGCTTGGGGCAATGGTAGGTCAGTGTAGCGGGCAAGAAGAGCAGGTGGAAATGTGAATGCCAGGCCAAGGCAGCATATGGGCCAGGCTGATTGAAGGCTGGGCCTATGCCTGGTTCATCTTGGGCTCCCCGGCCCCTAGGACATAATAATAGATGCTCAATAAATGTTTGCAAACAGATGGACTTTGCCTCTAGGTCACTGGGAAACACTGACGCTACCTCCACAGGGGTGACCCAAATGAAAGCAGTGAAAGGAATGCTGGAGTGGCCAGAGAGGCTGGCTGGAGAAGGCCCATGAGGCTTCCGCAGCCTCCCGAGGAGGGGAGGCGAGGGCAGGGCTGAGGAGGGGACAGAGGATGGAGAGAGCCTTGTCCCTAGGAAGCATTTTGCCGATGGGCAGTCAGGGTAGGAGTGGATTCCAGGGGCCTGGGCTGTGGCCCAGCCTCGCCGTGAATTCACCATGTGACCCCAGCAAGTCACCCCCATTCTCTAGGGCTCAGCTCCATCTCTGTGCGTCTGAGAAGTCAGATGAGAAGTTTCCCTTTCAGTCGGACTGTGATGCTGAGATTTGGTGACTGATGTAAAGTGTGGGTGGGGTGGCGTCAGGAAAGGGAAGGAGCATTAAGGGTCAAAGATAGTTCTGGGGAAGATGGTAGAGAAAATGATGTGGCTGTGGGCAGAAATAGGAAGTCTCAGGACAGGGAGCTGAGCTTGGGCAGGAAAGATGACGCGTGGGCGGCTAGGGGAGGCTGGGGAGCTTGGAGGAGACGAGGGCCCAACTCCACAGCAAACGGACAGTGGAGGCAAAAAGGACAGCCAACTGGAACATGCCCCCCGCAGCTGGGTGTGATAGGCTGAAATGTCTCCCTCCCCAAAATATATCCACACCCTGATCCCCAGAACCTGTGAATACAAGGGTCTTTGCAGATGTGATGGGTCTTGACATGGAAGGAGATTATCTTGGACTACATGGGTGGACCCTAAATATAGTTCTTTTATTTTCATTTTGTAGAGACGGGGTCTTACCATGTTGCCCAGCATGATCTTGAATTCCTGGCCCCAAGTGATCCTCCCGCCTCAGCCTCCCAAGGCACTGGGATTACAGGTGTGAGCCACTGCATCTGGCCAATGCAGGTGTCTCTGTAAGAGGGAGACAGAGGGACATTAGACACACCGAGGAGAAGGCCGTGTGAAGATGGAGCAGAGAGAGATTTGAAGATGCTGGCCTTGAAGACTGGAGTGACGCAGCCACGAGCCAAGGAATGCTGCTGGCCACCAGAAGCTGGAAGAGACCAGAAACGGATTCTCCCCTGAAGCCCGCAGCCAGTGCACAGCTGAGCAGTATGGAGTTTAGACTTCTGGCCTCCAGAACTGTGAGAGAGTAATTTCTGTTGTGTAAGCTACCGAGGGTTTGTGGTAATGCCAGCAGTCATTGGAAGTGCATACACTGGCCATCCCACAAATCCCGGGCTCTGAACTCACAGCCAGGTCCCTACCCGGGCTCCAGGTTAAGTGCTTTGCATGTGTTGCCTCTTACTCCTCCAATGAGCCAGAGGGGAGGACCCATTAGTATCCCCACTTCCCAGAGGAGGAAAACGAGGTGTCGAGAAGTCAGATCACCTTCCGAAGGTCACGGAGCAGGTCTGTGACAGAGGCTGATTCTCACTGAGACGGGTGTGACGCCAGGGGGAACACTTCACCATTCTGCCACTCTGTCCCCCAGCTATGAACATAGATTCCTAAAAACGTTATGTACACAAGGATTCGAGTTCTGGTAAAGGAATTAGGGCCTCCCTCTCTTGGTACCTGAAGTCATAAGAGTTATTATGTATAACAACAGCATTTCAAAATCCCAACTCAGCCACGCGGTGATGGCAGGTTAGTTTGCGCTCCTCCCTCCTAACCCTGCTGTGCCACAGGACAGCAAACTGGGACCCTAAGAAGTGGCGGCTTGCTCCAAGTCTTAAGGCTGGTCCCCTGATGTTAGAGCCAGAATCAGTAGCCAGTTCAGAATCTCCCCAACCAGCACACACAGTACATTTTCGGAGTAAATCAGGCAGCTGAAATGTGGAAAGAAATGGGGGCTTGGTCACATGATCCTTGCTATTAACAACAGTCCCAAGACCATAGTTCAGAATTAAACTATAAAATCAAATGTACTTTCCAAACACATGCATGATGCCTGCCCCCCACCAGAGGTGGAAGGTGGTTAGGCAAGCCAGACTGGGTGCCACCTAGGTCGCTGGAGATCAGGGGAGGACACTTGACCAGAACAGGTCCATTGCCTAACGGGTGGCCCATGAGGACTCCCTCCAATGGGGCAAAGTATTGAATCCACCAGACTGGCTCCCTGCAGTGGGCTGGACAATTTGTAGAGGACCGGACAACAGAGAAAGAGACACAGGGGTGAAGGGGCAGGAGAAAACACCCTGTCGCCAGAGCAGCCTCGCATCCTGGCAGCTTTCCCTCCTCACTCTTCATCCTGAAGAAAGCCTCCCTGGGTTCTCCATTCTAACCACGGAAGAGTCGGCCTCTCACGTAGCTCTTAAGGCACAAAACAGAGTCAAATGTACACAGTAGGCATGTTTTCTCCCAGTCCTTTTGCTTGGCATCTTTGCAATCAGATTCCTGCATTTTTGATTCCTTTGTGAAGTGATACACTTACGAATGTCTTACTGGATTAATTTTGCTGCCTGTCACTCTAGCAAATCCACTTTGGACCAGTCGGATTTGCCAGGGTTTGTTCTCCTTATGGGTCCAGGAGGGCTCCCGGGCGAGCCAGCTTCAGGCGGAGACCACAGCACGTCCCCTTTTTCATACTCCAAAAGCCAAAAGAAGATGGGGTTGGGGCAAGGCAATCTGGGACCCCATTTTCTTTCTATTAATCTTGCCTGAATTACATGTTGAAAAATTAATGTTAAGACCGGGCGCAGTGGCTCATGCTGTAATCCCAGCACTTTGGGAGGCCAAGGTGGGCAGACCACTTGAGGCCAGGAGTTCGACCAGCCTGGCCAACATGGCGAACTTTCATCTCTACTAAAAAAATACAAAAATGAGCTGGGCATGGTGGCGGGCACCTGTAAGCCCAGCTAGTTGGAGGCTGCGGCTAGGACCCGGGAGGCGGAGATTGCAGTGAGCCGAGGTCACACCAGTGCATTCCAGCGTGGGCAACAGAGTGAGACTCTGTCTCAAAAAAAAAAAAAAAAAAGAGACAAAAGTAAAGAATGTTAAAACCCTTGCCCATTGAGGAATGTTTAATATCTGCCTGAACACAACGCTAACTTTAAAAAATAGCTATTGCTCTTTGGCTTGAGTCACAGAGGGAAAAAGAAAAAAAATTAAAATTAAACAGCTATTGTGTGTTTTCCTGTAGTAAAAATAGAGGAGAGCTGAATTCTGTTGGGCATGGAGTTAATAATAATTTACACCTGTGGTGCTCAGCCAACCACACGGTTGGGGTGCTGGCGAATTTCACCTACAGATCCTATTAATATAAGGCTGAACTTCTCCATTTCCACCCTCCCACTTCAACCACTATCAACTCGACTCTTCTCTCAGGGGACTTTTAGCTCCACTATCACCGCAGGGTGGCAAAGGTGATGCCACAGCCCGAGAATTTCACACACTGGTTTCCAGATTTTTGGTTTGTGTGTGTGTGTGTGTGTGTTTTGTTTGTTTGTTTGACCAAGACAGAGTGTCACCCTTCACCCAGGTTGGAGTGCACTGGCTCCATCCTGGCTCACTGCAACCTCTGCCTCCTGAGTTCAAGTGATTTTCCTGCCTTAGCCTCCTGAGGAGCCAGGATTACAGGTGCACGCCACCATGCCCAGCTAATTTTTCTATTTTTGTTTGTTTGTTTTTGTTTTGTTTTGTTTTGTTTTCAGTAGAAACGGGGTTTCACCATATTAGCCAGGCTGGTCTTGAACTCCCGACATCAGGTGATCCATCCACCTCGGCCTCCCAAAGTGTCAGGCATGAGCCACCACACCCAGCCTGGTTTCCAGTTTCTTGGGGGGGGAAATTGCCAAAGCAAAACCCAAATGAAATGAAGAGGATGATAGAGAAAGAGGAAAGAAGGAAGGCAAAGCAAAGGGAGTGAAAAAGAAGTAGATAAAAATAGCCGCCCCTCAGCCTGGGCGACATAGGAAGACCCCAACTCTAAGTAAATTTTTAAAAATTCACCAGATGTTGTCGCACGCACCTGTCGCCCTAACTCCTCGGGAGGCTGAGACTGGAAGATCACTTGAGCCCAGGAGGCTGCAGTGAGCTATGATTGCACCACTGTACACCAGCCTGGGCAATCGAGTGAGACCCTGTCTCTAGGGGAAAAAAAAAAAAAAAAGCTACCGCCAATTCCTATCCCATGCCTGGCACTGTAGTGGTTTCTGCATTTGATGTTTAACAACAAACTGAAACTGCCTCATAGGTGTTACAGGTAAGGCAAGCAACACCCAGCGAGGCTGGATTTGCCTAAGGCCACACAGCTTAGTAAACACAGAAGCCTGGATCTGAATCCAAGTCCCTCTTAGGCTAAAGCCCATGCTCTTGTTTACTGGTCACAGAAGCACCCTACTCTCATTCCTTAAAGAATCTCACAAAATAAAAGAAAAAAGCAGCACAGCAAGTCTCTAGAAAATCCATTAGCAGGCGCGGTGGCTCATGCCTGTAATCCCAGCACTTTGGGAGGCTGAGGCTGGCGGATCACCTGAGGTCAGCAGTTTGAGACCAGCCTGGCCAACATGGCAAAACCCCATCTCTACTGAAAATAGAGAAATTACCACCCTGGCCAACATGGTCCACCCTGGCCAACATAGTGAAACTTTATTAAAAATACAAAAATTAGTTGGGCGTAGTGGCACACGCCTGTAATCCCAGCTACTCGGGAGGCCAAGGCAGGAGAATCACTTGAACCCGGGAGGTGGAAGTTGCAGTGAGCAGAGATTGCGCCACTGCACTCCAGCCTGGGCCACAGAGTGAGACTCCGTCCTGCCGTGCTCTGCACAAACAAAAAATTTAGCTGGGCTGCAGCCTGCAACCCAGCTACTCGGGGAGGTCGCATTCAGAGAATTACTTGAACTGAGAGGCAGAGAGGCTGCAGTGGAGCTGAGATCGCCACTGCACTCCAGCCTGGGCAACAAGATGAAACCCATCTCAAAAAAAAAAAAAAAAAAAAAAAAAAAAGAAAGAAAGAAAAAAGAAAAAAGAAGAAAAAAGGAAAGAAAATCCATTAGTCAGAGTTGAAAGCTTGAGTGAAAAAATGTAGTGAGTTACGTCCTATGCTGGAATCAGCAGTTTGGATCTCTTGTATTGTTGAGCAAAAAGGCCATTAAAGAAATGGAGCCTAGTAAGGCTGGCAAGAAAGCGCTGCCCTGCGGGGCTTCATTATAATGAGGCCACGAGGGGCTTCTGGCTGAGATGAAAGATCTTGATGGTCATGGATCCAGCATAACTCAGTCCTTCACGCCTTCTGGTGTGGCCCCTACTCAAGCCCAGGCTTTGAAACGGACTATGTTTACAACCTTTCCCCAATGAGGGCACGATCTCTTTATTCTTTCTCACTTTTTATGATGAAAAGTTTCAAGCATACACAAAATTTGAAAGAAGAGAATCATGAACACCTAAGAATAGAATAATGGACAATTAATATCCTGCCACTTGCTTTATTTCTCTCTCTCTGTCTCTCTCTCTTCCTCGACTTCCTCCTTGGCTTCCTTGATACCCCTCCCTCTGAGAGCACCCGCCTCTCTGCTGCTCCTACTCGGACAGTTCTCTGTCCTTCTCTTGAAGTTAAGGTTTCCTGCTAGCCCACTTCTCTCCTGACTCAAGGCAGTCAGTCCCCTAGGACAGGGGTCCCCAACCTCTGGGCCAGAGACCAGTATTGGTCCATGGTTTGTTAGGAACTGGGCCATGTCACAGCAGGAGGTGAGCAGTGGGTGAATGAGGGAAGTTTCTTCTGAATTTAGAGCCGCTCTCCATTGCTTGCATTACCATGAGCTCCACCTCCTGTCAGATCAGAGGTGCCATTAGATTCTCATAGGAGCGCAAATCCTACTGTGAACTGTGCATTCGAGGGATCTAGATTGAGCGCTCCTTATTAGAATCTAATGCTCGATGATCTGTCACTCCCATCAACCCCAGATCGAAACAAGCTCACTGCTCCCACTAATTCTACATTATGGTGAGTTGTATAATTATTTCATTATATATTACAATGTAATAATAATAGAAATAAAGTGCACAATAAATGTAACATGCTTTAATCATCCCAAATCCACTATCCCACCTGGTCCGTGGAAAAATTGTCTTCCACAAAACCGGTCCCTGGTGTCAAAAAGGTTGGGGACCACTGCCCTAGAACAAGCTCCCTACAACCCATGGCTTCAGCCACTGTGCGTGCAGCTTACATTCTGTGCTTTTATTTATCAGACCTCTCCACTGAGCTTGAGACCTGTAGATCCAGCTGCCGTTAGATACCCCAAAAGGGGCCGGGCGCGGTGGCTCAAGCCTGTAATCCCAGCACTTTGGGAGGCCGAGATGGGCGGATCACGAGGTCAGGAGATCGAGACCATCCTGGCTAACCCGGTGAAACCCCGTCTCTACTAAAAAAAAGAAAATACAAAAAACTAGCCGGGCGAGGTGGTGGGCGCCTGTAGTCCCAGCTACTCGGGAGGCTGAGGCAGGAGAATGGCGTAAACGCGGGAGGCGGAGCTTGCAGTGAGCTGAGATCCGGCCACTGCACTCCAGCCTGGGCGACAGAGCGAGACTCCGTCTCAAAAAAAAAAAAAAAAAAAAGATACCCCAAAAGGACCTCAGACGCAGCATGTCCCTTAGAGCCTACCTGGCCCACCCAAGTCTGTTTCTCCCCCTAGATTTTCCATTTCAGGAATGGCTCCATCCAGTTGCTCCACCAGAAACCTGGGGAGCCTGCTAGGTTTCACCCTCTTCCCTCCACCTGCTGCTTCCAGGTGCTCCGTCCAGTTTTCTGCCTGAAGTATCCTTTTCATTCACCTCCTTCTAATTCCATTGCTAATGTATAAGCTCAGGTATCTTGCTTTTCCTGTACATCAGCAGCCCTCACTTTAGTTCTTGCCTCCGGCCAGTTGTCACCCTCACAGGGATTACTGTAATACCACTGAGGTCATGTCATTCTGCTTCTTGTTTTTCTTTTCTTTTCTTTTCTTTTTTTTTTTTTTTTTTTTTGAGATGAAGTCTCACTCTGTCACCCAGTCTGGAGTGCAGTGGGACAAACTTAGCTCACTGCAACCACCTCCCGAGTTCAAACGATTCTCCTGCCTCAGCTTCCTGAGTAGTTGGGATTACAGGAGTGTGTCACGCCCGGCTAATCTTTTTTTTTTTTTGACAGAGTCTTGCTCTGTCGCCCAGGATGGAGTTCAGTGGTGTGATCTCGGCTCACTGCCACCTCCGCCTCCCAAATTCAAGTGATTCTCTTCACCTCAGCCTCCCGAGTAGCTGGGATTACAGGCATGCCCTACCATGCTTGGCTGCTTTTCGTATTTTTAGTAGAGACGGGGTTTCACTGTGTTGGCCAGGCTGGTCTCGAACTTGTGACCTGAAGTGATCTGCCCGCCTTGGTCTCTCAAAAAAGTGCTGGGATTACAGGCGTGAGCCACTGCACCCGGCCCCATTCTGCTTCTTGTAATGCTTACTGGTTTTTCATGCCCATGGGATAAAAGCCAAGGGTGTTAATGCGGCACGTGAGGACCTCCATGACGTTCCCTACTCATTTCCTTAGCTTTACCTCTTGCTACTCATCCGCCACCTTTCTGTCTTCCAATTGGCTGGGGTTCTTGCTGCCACCCAACTTGTAAGCCCCACATGCCTCAGTGCCTTTGCACGTGTGGTACCCTCTGTCTAGGACTCCCTTCCATGCCTCTGTCTGACTCATCTTTTATGATAGTCTTTCTTATTTTTGTTTCCCTTACTAAACAGTGAACCTTTGAGGGGTGGGGATCAGGGAATTGTTTCTCCTCCTTACCCTCATCACTTTCCAGAAGGCTATTCAATGAAAAGTGCTTGATCAAAGCTAGATAATGAAAGAACTCCCAGCTTTCTTACTGACACAATGTTCCACCATCTGGCATGCAGCCTTTCCTGCATCTTAGGTCTAGGTAAAGTTAAGACATCTTTAAAGCCCGAGCCCAAACACCTTCTCTTCCACAAAAGTATCCCTGCCAGCCTGGGCAACACAGTGAGACCCTGACTCTACAGTAAATAAATAGTTGGGCACGGTGGCACGCACCCGTGGTCCTAGCTACTTGGGAGGCTGAGGCAGGAAGATCACTTGAGCCCAGGAGGTCAAGGCTGCAGTGAACTGTGATCCTGCTTCTGTACTCCACCCTGGGTGACAGAGCGAGACTCTGTCTCAAAAAAGGAAAGAAAAAAAAAAAAAAAAAAAAAAAGACTGGGCACAGTGGCTCGCGTCTGTAATCCTAGCACTTTGTGGGGCCGAGATGGGTGGATATCCTGAGGTCAGGAGTTTGAGATCAGCCTGGCCAACATGGTGAAACCCCGTCTCTACTAAAAAGACAAAAAATTAGCCGAGTGTGGTGGCGGGCACCTGTAGTCCCAGCTACTCGGGAGGCTGAGGCAGGAGAATTGTTTGAACCCAGGAGGTGGAGGTTGCAGTGAGCCGAGATCGCGCCACTGCACTCCAGCCTGGGTGACAGAGTGAAACTCCATCTCAAAAAAAAAAAAGAGAGAGAAAAAAAGTGTCCCTGATTCCACCTAGATGAAAGGAATTGCCTTTCTCTGAAGGCTTGGAGCATTTTATCTAGTCCCCTCGAATTATCTTGGCTTAAGTATTTATGCACCTATATTTTCTCCCCTGCTGGACTGTAAGCATCTTAAATTCAACTCCATCTGTGGATCATTTTCTTATCACCCAAAGTGTCCAGCCCATGGGTGATGTGGTAGATATTTAACAAATTCAGTCAAATTCTACAAACATTTTTTGAGCACTTATATATACCCATCAAGTTACTAGACTGAGGATTCAGAGGTAAATGAGACAAATACAGTGATCTCTGACTTCAGGGAGCTTACAGTCTAATCTAGAAGTCAGACTAGAAGACAAATAGTTACACATGTGATGACTGAAATCCGTGCAGTAGGTGAACTCTTGTAAAGCAAGCAAGGAGAGGCATGCTCTTTGCAGGTCAAATGCAGGGCTGATCTTTTGCCTCTAAATGTTTATTAAGTGTTTTCTTCATATAAAAGTAACCAATCCTCTTGGTAGAAAATTTAGAAAACAGAAAAGTGTAAAGAGGACAAAATACTTTGTGATTCCTATCACTCAGAAAAGCTAACATTTTACCATATTTACTTTTAGTCTCTTTGCTAACTTTGTGGAGTGACTGAAGTCTCAAATTCTTTGAACGGTCTTATTGAGATATAATTCATATACTATAAAATAGTATAATTCATATACTATAAAACTGGAGAACCAGTCTCCATACTGGTAATCTTCACAGATTGTAGGTAATCTTCACAGTCAGATTCTCATCACAGTGTGATTCAGATTTGAATTAGGTGAGTCCGATGGGCACTCAAAGAGCTTAACAGGAGCATCTGTGTAGCAATACTGAGTTCACAGCACAGTGGAGTGGAGGAGCTAAGCATCTGTGAACAATAATAGCTTCAAAATAACGTAGAGAGGTCAGGCGAGGTGGCTCATGCCTACAATGCCAGGACTTCGGGAGGCTGAGGTGGGCAGATTATAAGCTCAGGAGTTAGAGAAGCAGCCTGGGCAATATAGTGAGACCTCATCTCTACAAAAAAAAAAAAAAAAAATTAGCCAGGTGTGGTGGTGCATACCTGTGGCCCCAGCTACTTCAGAGGCTGAGGTGGGAGGATCAGTCAAACCTGGGAGGTCAAGGTGGAAGTGAGCTATGATTGTGCCACTGCACTCCAGCCTGGGTGGCAGAGTGAGACCCTATCTCAATAAATAATAGTAGTAATAATAATAATATTAATGTAGAATGATTTAAGTGCCCTGAAAAAGCAATAACATGGGATAAGTACTCAGAGAAAGAACTGCTTCTAGCCCAGGATGCATAGCAATTGGGAAATCCTCCTTTGAACTAGTCTTGAAGGATGAGTAGGGTTTGCCACGTGGCAAACAGAACCAGAGAGGTGTGGGGCAAAGGAGCCATCTAGTTTAGCTGGAGTGGAGGAAGCTGGAAGGGAAGGCCGGTTAGAAAAAGGTTGATGCAGCTGGGCACAGTGGCGCACACCTATAATCTCAGCACTTTGGGAGGCCGAGGCGGGCGGATCACAAGGTCAGGAATTTGAGACCAGCCTGACCAACATGGTGAAACCCTGTCTTTACTAAAAATACAAAAATTAGCCGGGCATGGTGGCGCATGCCTGTAATCCCAGCTACTGGGGAGGCTGAGGTGACAGAATCGCCTGAACCCAGGAGGCAGAGATTGCAGTGAGCCAAGACCGAGCCACTGCACTCCAGCCTAATGACAGAGTAAGACTCCGTCTCAAAAAAAAAAAAAGAAAAGAAAAAGAAAGAAAGAAAAAGGTTGATGCTGGGTCCTGAATGCTGTGGATGCCATGCAGGGAGTTTGAACACTCTTCTGTCTCATGCACTACAGAAAAGAATAATGTCCGGTATTCCCGTGTTGGATTAACGCTTCTTATTTCCCTTAAGTTGGGCATCCGGCTCTTCATCTAGAATGTATTTCCTTTTTATATCGATGTGTGGCATCTTCCCCCAGACTATAACCTGCTACAAATGCAAGGATTGCCTGCAGAAAATTAGCCTTCATCTATAATTTCATTAATAGAGCCAATCTGTGGGTGCTATGAGGTTCATTTTTTCTTTCTTTCTTTCAAGATGGAGTCTTGCTCCATCGCCCAGGCTGGAGTGCAGTGGCGATCTCGGCTCACTGCAGCCTCCACCTCCCAGGCTCAAGCGATTCTCCTGCCTCAGCTTCCTGAGTAGCTGGGACTACAGGCACATGCCACCACACCTAGCTAATTTTTGTATTTTTAGTAGAGATGGTGTTTCACCATGTTGGCCAGGCTCGTCTCAAACCCTTGACTTCAGGTGATCCACCCGCCACGGCCTTCCAAAGTGCTGGGATTACAGGTGTGAGCTACCAGCGCCCAGGGAGGTTGATTTTTTCAGAATAAAATTTCAACTAAGTCTGACGGTAAAATCAGCTAGTTAATCCCACAAAACTTACAAGAACTGGGGATTTTCCACGTAGAATAACAGGAAAGTAAAACGAAAGAGCGACTTTTTCTCCCCTCAAGGTCAGCAGTGCTTGGCCTTCAGTTCATCTTATGTTCCTTCTCCCTTTCACGAGTTGGCAGGGGCAGAAAATCAAGCGTGTCTAAAGCTGCAGTGTAGGTCATTACGGCTAAAGCTGCTGTGTAGGTCATTACGGAAGAATCATCAACTTGATAGCTTCTGTTTTCCTACTACGAACCTTCATGGGGAAAAGAAAAATCAACATACTCCTCCACTCAGTATAAATGTTAATTCTGGAACACAACTTCCCTCAGTATTCTTGTGGCAAACAGAGAAGCTGAACACAGCTTCCTTGAATGGCTAATTTGTATCACATACTTGTTTGAGCCTTTTGTTTTCTTGGTGTACTTCAAAGAAAAAGGAACACTGTGAAACATTCTGGCACAGCATTTGCATGGATACCCCTTACTCCAACCACAATACCGTATTTCAGAGGCCCCACTAATTGCTGAGGAAAAATTACAGCGTGTACTTTTATTTAATTAATTTATTTATTTAGAGCTGGAGTCTTGCTCTGTTGCCCAGGCTGGAGTGCAGTGGCACAATCTTGGCTCAATGCAACCTCCCCATCCCGGGTTAAAGTGATTCTCCTGCTTCAGCCTCCCGAGTTGCTGGGACTATAGGCGCGTGCCACCACACCCAGCTAATTTCTGTAGTTTTAGTAGAGATGGGGTTTCACTGTTAGCCAGGCTGGTCTCGAATTCCTGACATCAGGTGACCGCCTAGGCCTCCCAAAGTGCTGGGATTACAGGCGTGAGCCACCGCTCCTGGCCTTTAGTTTTAATTTTTTTTGAGATGGAGTTTTGCTTTGTCCCCAGGCTGGAGTGCAGTAGCACGATCTTGGCTCATTGAAACCTCTGCTTCCCAGATACAAGCAATTCTCCTGCCTCAGCCTCCCAAGTAGCTGGCATTACAGGCACCCGCCACAGGTCCGGCTAATTTTTGTATTTTTAGTAGAGACATTGTTTTACCATGTTGGCTAGGCTGGTCTCAAACTCCTGACCTCAAGCGATCTGCCCACCTTAGCCTCCCAAAGTGCTGGGATTACAGGCATGAACCACCACGCCTGGCCTATAGCGTGTATTTTAAAACACTGCCCTAGGCCATCTGTTTTTTGAGAATTTGCCAAATTTCCCAAGTCACCAAAACAGACCTCTGGTTTAACCTGTAAACCTTCAGTTTCCTACGTTCTCAGGACCGAAAAGTCTCCCTTTTCTTTTCTAACAACCCACTCTGTGGGCAATGAAGCAGGTCATTCTGGGAGAGCATCCTGTACTGACACGACATCCCACGGTGCCAGTTAACCGGGATTGTGCCCACTTTGCTACACGAGTTTGTATTCTTTCTTTTTACAGATAAATATCCCCTTGTTCCAACAATAGCATAAAAAAGGGTGTTTTTGTTTTTTAAATGACCTCTTGGTTTGTTTGGGGATTCAAATGCTCAAGTGAGTCTAGTTTCAATTTTTAAAGATCTTAAATCTCTCCCAGAAAGACTTCAATGACCTGTTTCCAAAGTCACAGATTTTTAGATATTAATAGTTAGACTCAAAGTCCAAATTTTCTATTCCAGTTTCTCTTGAGATCAACATAAATTTCATGTTAGAGGTGGGAACCTGGAAAATAATTTTTATTTGCCGGAGAGGTTGGAGCCAGAGCAGCCAGGAGTACAGTCATTAATTTCCTCACACCTGCTTTGCAACACCAAGAGAAAGCCCTTCATTCTGTTTAGGGGAAGAAAAGTACAAGCACAGCTTTATCTATCTGTCTGTCTATTTACTTAGAGACAAGGTCTGGATCTATCACCCGGGCTGGAGTGCAGTGGCCCGATGTTGGGTCACTGCAACCTCCACGGCCTCCCGAGTAGCTGGGGGACTACAAGCTCATGCCACCATGCCCACCTAATTTTTGTAAAGACGGGATTTCACCATGTTGCCCAGGCTGGTCTCAAACTCGTGAGCTCAAGTGATCTACCAGCCTCGGCCTCCCAAAGTGCTGGGATTACAGGCGTGAGCCACCGAGCCCAGCCATAGCTTTCAATACACGCCAGTTAAGAAAAGGTGTAAACATGCCAAAAGTGATTTGACAACTGCTAACTTAGCAGAAAGTGTAGAGGGAAAAGATGAGTAGCAACCACAGAAGGTGCACTTGATATGATTTGATGAGAATACTTTTATCTCTGTGGCTCCCAAACCCACAACCCAGTCTTTTTTTTTTTTTTTTTGATACGGAGTCTTGCTCTGTCGCCCAGGCTGGAGTGCAGTGGCCGGATCTCAGCTCACTGCAAGCTCCGCCTCCTGGGTTTACGCCATTCTCCTGCCTCAGCCTCCCGAGTAGCTGGGACTACAGGCGCCCGCCACCGCGCCCAGCTAGTTTTTTGTATTTTTTAGTAGAGACGGGATTTCACCATGTCAGTCAGGATGGTCTCGATCTCCTGACTTCGTGATCCGCCCGTCTCGGCCTCCCAAAGTGCCGGGATTACAGGCTTGAGCCACCACGCCTGGCCCAACCCAGTCTAATCAAGTGAAAAACGCCAAATTTCAACAGAGGGAGATTCTACAAAACACCTGACCAGTACTCCTAAAAACTGCCAAAGTCCTCACGCCTGTCATCTCAGCAATTTGGGAGACCGAGGCAGGCAAATCGCTTGAGCTCAGGAGTTCGAGACCAGCCTGGGCAACACGGCGAAACTCTGTCTCTACTAAAAACACAAAAAGTAGCTGGGTGTCGTGGCGTGCACCTGTAATCCCAGCTACTTGGGTGGCTGAGGCAAGAGAATCACTTGAACCTGGGAGGCAGAGGCGGCAGTGAGCTGAGATCGGGCCACTGCACTCCAGCCTGGGTGACAGAGGAGTGAGACCCTGTATCAAAAAGCAAAAACAAAAATAAAAAACACCTGCCAAAGTAATCAAAAACAGAAAGTCTGAGAAACAGGAGTCTGTTAATTACCAAGAAGAGCTGAAGGAGACATGACAAGTAAATGTAACGTCGTGTGCTGGATGGATCCTGGAATACAAGTAAGACATTAGGGGAAAACTAAGGAAATAAGAACAAAGTATGGGCTTCAGTTAATAACGTTATCAGTATTGGTTCATTAATTATGACAAATGTACCAAAGTAATGCAAGACGGTAACCATGGGAACTATTATAAGGGGTGTGGAGTATAGGGGAACTCTGCACTGTCTTCAAATTGTTCTGTAAATAATAATCTAATGTAAAGTTTATTTTTTTAAAAAAAGATGAGTGGTCAATGTTGGTTTGTCTCCAAACGTTAATTACAACAGACGTAACAGAATTATTAATACTGTCGCAGCTGGATGAACTGAGCTCAGGTACACCCTAATACAGTTTCAGCGGCCGTAAGAGCAGAGAAAACAAGTGGTTTCTCTTCCCCTATTCCCTTGTCAAAATATATTAAGTGGCTGAGAACTTCCTTGGAAGAAGTCCACATCTCCATTTCTAGTAAGAAGTTTCTAGACTAATACTCAAGCCAAGTGGTGCTGGGATTCTGCTGAAGTAGATTTCTGTGCCGTAACTCGGTCTCTAGATGAAACTTTTGCTTTCAAACTTTTAGCATCTGCTTTACGCTTTACAATTACCAAACTGTTAAATAACATCATAGTATTGAATCATTTACAAATGTTTATTAAATGTAATTTTTACAAAGCAAATATTAATAGCAAGAGGCAAATGTTTTGCAAAATATGTACAAAAGTAAAAAGCTGTCATGAACTAGCAACTCATTTTATAAAATCAAACCATTCTTTCCACTTTTAGACCTCCTTTAGAAATAATTTATTGCCCATCCTGAACTAAAGCACTGACAAAAAAATTTACAATTATCAGATAATGTGCTTAGTTCCTGGAAAGTTATAAAAAGACATATGTTTAAAAAAAAAAAAACAAAACAAACCCCTAAGCCACAAGTATTTTATAGAGCTAATACAAATCATGTTTAGTTAGGTACAGTATCTATGGGGTTATTACAAAATATACTTTCTAAGGCTTCTTGTGGTCAATGAGCTCTCAGCAGAGTAGAGTAGTTTAGAAAAGCCATTTCAAACATTTTGCGGTTCTGCCTTCAAGTAAGAGGTAAAAGGTAAATGGCACAGTTCGTTGCACTGTTGCATATACTTTGCAAGGATTAATCTCTACCCCTTTCTTTCCTAGTACCATCAAATAGGCATGATTAAGGACAAATTTATCATTTACTATGGTAAGAAATATTATAAACAAGCTTTCTTAATACAAACCAAAGTCACATACCAAGTAAGTAGTATATGACTTTCAGTAATATTCACTGACTGAAAATTCATGCACAGTGAGTCCCAGCACACGCTGATCCATCTGTAAACTTCCATCATCAACAGCAGATTTGAATAAGTCACAAAACTCTCCTTATCAAGCCACAAAATACTGCCGTATCATTCATGCTTTCAAAACAATGTTCCATATAAGCTCTCGCATTTGAAACCAGATGGTTAGACCTGAACGCTGCAAGAGTGAACATAACTTAAATGCTAACTATACATTCAAGTACAGACATAAGAATGCTAGTGGTACAAACACTGTACTCCAAATAATGCTGTTAATCACCTACCAGCCTAAGGCTAGTATCTACTTGATGGAACCTGAAAAAGCCATAAAGTCCAACTTGTTTAAAATGTTCAGACTTAGACTTACACTTCAAACTCTAGTATACATTTACTAAGCCCTAACCTCGTACCATAAAAAAATGGGCATGTGCTGTATTTGAGACATGCAGACACACCCGCACCCACCCAATCTCTCCCCTCCTCATGTTTACTAGACTGAAAAGCCACCCTGTATCCTATCCTCAAAAACAAACAAACAAACAAAATCAGTGCTTTTAGTCAAGCAGCACAACACAAGGATGGATCATCTGTGATTAACAGAAGTGAACACCTTGAAATGATGGCAGAGAGACAAACTAAGATTTCTTTTTTTTTTTTTTTTTGAGATGGAGTCTCGCTCTGTCGCCCAGGCTGGAGTGCAGTGGCCGGATCTCAGCTCACTGCAAGCTCCGCCTCCCGGGTTTACGCCATTCTCCTGCCTCAGCCTCCCGAGTAGCTGGGACTACAGGCGCCCGCCACCTCGCCCGGCTAGTTTTTTTGTATTTTTTAGTAGAGACGGGGTTTCACCGCATTAGCCAGGATGGTCTCGATCTCCTGACCTCGTGATCCGCCCGTCTCGGCCTCCCAAAGTGCTGGGATTACAGGCTTGAGCCACCGCGCCCGGCCGACAAACTAAGATTTCTAAGTGAAAAAGACATGAGCAAAACTTCTGGTCTTAATTCCTCAAATAAAACTAAAATAAATGAAATGGTAACAGAGTGACTTTCTCTAAATTTATTAGGGAGTTTGTTACAAACGTTTGGGCTTTACAGGCACGATTTCATGGATTCAAACAAGAAATTAACACTGATATTTAGCCTTCTCATGATATACACAGAAATAACATTGCTACAAACTGCAATGGAGAGAATCTTGTTTCAAATGGCTTGGTTTGGGGTTTTGTCTAAATGTATCATTATATAATGAAAGCACCAATTTGAGGGTTTCTCAAATAGTGATTTGAATTTTAGGACATAACAGTATAACATGGTAACTTTACTCTTCATATATAAATAAGGCATAATCGGATGTGTAATAATGCTGAAAATACATTTTATCAAAAGCATAAATACAAGTATTTGGGTACACATTGAAAGTTAGGACTTACCCATTTCTTCTCACAAAAAACGATAAGGGCATATGGTATCTGTTGAATCTAAATCAGCACTTCTAATCATTTCTGGTATTAAGGTGATCTTATTTCCTTCTACTTTAAACCAACCACTGCCACCAACTGAATAAGGATTTCCCTAAACAGCCTCAATTTGAGAGACTAACCAGAAGACCTTCTCTATGCAAATTACATGCCAATACACCTTAAAATAAGACAAAGTGAATGATTTGTTTCATTCTACATTTGCTTTCTTTGGTTGCAGAGCAATCCAGTGCCCTTTCCAGATAATAAAACTGCAATGAAGATTTCAGTTTAGTATTTGGCAGACAGCAACTATGGAGGTTACTAAAAATATTAAAGGGGCAGAGGCATGCTTTAAATTACTCACATTTTCAGAAAACATTTGACAAAACCCTTTATAAAAGTTATGGTCTAAATTTGTTTTATAAGGCAACTGTGTACACATTTCTTCAAGGTCAATGAAGACACTTGTGTGGTATTTCTTCAGAATTAAATGAGAAGGCATTCAGATTTAAGAACAGAATGTAATACAGGATTAGGCACATTTTATTCCAAATCATAACCATAAAGATTTAGAAAATCAAATACATCAAAGAACTTTATATCCAAATTACTTTTTTAGAGACTGGGGTAAGTTGGCATAGTGAAAATTATGAGCACCTTTTCAATTCTGTTCACTAAATTTCATCTCTCTCTCCCTATAGTGGTATTTCAAAAGGATTCTATTTTCATGATATAGGTGTAAGACTCCTTTCAAATGGTTTGAAAATAAAACATATAAAAAAAATGTGGACTAAAGCCTTTAGATTGAACTTAAAGTTCTACTGACTGTCAAAACAAGCCCAAGTTGAATATAAGTAATTCACTGCCTCAAAATATAGTCTAGATTTTAAAAGAATGTTGATTCTGAGACATTACATGCAGCAGGGAAGAAAACTGCAAATGCCCAAAATAACACGCTATCTATTTGGTGTTTTAACACTTCTTGGTGGTAAGTCAAAAGGGGGAAACTTGGTGATTTCTGCTTTGTCTGGCAATATCTATGGTTCATATCACAGATCTTAATTATGACTTCAGTAAGATGAAGTGTCCTCTTTCTATAGGGATCTAACTTGAGCCCTCACCGGAGTCAAATGTTTTGGCCATTCAATTTGCTAAATGTATGGGTAAACTCTCCACTGAACAGTCCAAATGTTACTGTGCACACATTCCGATATTCATCAGCACTGCCGTTATGTTAACTTTGTGAATTTCAACAATGTATTCTTTTTGGCAAGAAGCACTAGATGTAGAACTATTCAAACATGCATGAATGATACCATGAACACCTGCATCACGGTGCCAGGCTACGTATGTGTAGCTCATGTATTACCATGGCATGAAAACACTGGAAGTTATATGGATACAATGATAGTGGAAGTTCAAATGTGAGAAAAGTCAGGTATGTCAAGAACAATCCCTGGTTAGTTTACTGAAGAGCCCCACTCTCGTATCAGACATCAAGACAGAACAGCCACTGACTTAGAAAGGCTGGGTGATCCATAACGACCAATCTTTCAAGGACCAATAAAATACCTGAGTACACAGTCAGCTATACAGTAAAACGACAGATATCACAGTCTTAAAATTTTCAGGAAAAGTAGAAAAGCTGTCAGACTTTTGAAGCTGTTGCCAGCCTTGGACTTCTGTTTCTCTGATCTAACTGTAACACTACATACAGCCTACAAGATAGTATTTCAGTACTGCAAAGCAGCCATTCTGATGAGTTCACTATGAATGTATCTACAATCACAAAGCTACTTCATCGACACATTTTAATTTGGGAAGGGGGGGGGGGGGGGGGGGGGGGGGGGGTGTCAATGTAATCATCTTCAGGTGCGAACTAAAAAAATTCCTACTTATCCTTAGAAGCATCCTTAAAACATTTAAAATATACCTCAAAAAAGCTGGACTTTCATAAACAACAATTATACAAATGTATACATACTGTATCTTTTAGAGACACACCAAGAATGAACAGGAATCTCAAATAATGCCTTCTTGAATAGTTTGACAGAAAAATACTGCCCTTGGCAAGCTCCAAATAAACAAAACAATCCCACAAATGCCACAGTGTGGAGCTGATGGGACTGGACAGGACAGCAAAAGATAGATGTTTGTGATGATACACAATGATTTCCTACAGTAAGGACTGGTCTTTACTGACCAACTGAGATAGGGCTTAAAAGTCAACTATATGACATTCTGGAACAGGTTAAGTTTATTTAGAAAGTTCTGTTACCAAGTTGCTTGCAGTTTTTAGTTGCTGCTATGGCCAGAATGTTTCACATATGGTACATTAAACTACATGATAATTAAATATGAGAAAGGCAAATTCTATTTCACTCATTACGTTTGACCAAAACACGGTAAATAGCATTTGCTTGCCTTTTGCTCTCCCGTACCACCTGTGAATTCTTCATCAGCATCAGACCAAAGACCTTATGTAAACTTGAAAACACGAAGAACATTACCTTCAGAAACACAGAAATCTAAAAGCAAAACAGCTGTTGTGTACACAAGCAATTAAAACATGAAGGCTAAACCTTCTATGAATCTACAGAATGCCATTTCTTAGACCAAACTTTTTTCTAATAGCCCTTGCAAAATGGGAGGTCACCACAGAGTTAGGCAACAAGTGGCACTGCTGTGTGTAAGGCGGACAGAAGATACCTTACTTGCTTTGGAACTGAATATTCCTAACCTCATCCCTACAAGTATTTAAGGACACCTTTGATACTTGGCACTGCAGGAGAATTCAGTTTGAAAAGTAGAATAATTTAAAGCCTGAAATATGCCTAGTCTGAGGTCAGCTGGGAAGTTTTAACCGGACTTGAATAGAAGCCATGGTGAAACAGATCAAAGCCTGCATTACAGCAAATCTTGGCGATGTGTCACTCAACAGCTTTCAGCCACAAACCAAAGGCCGCAGAAAAAGTACTAAGATTTTCAAGAAGTTAAACATAGAATTAAGATTGTTCTAATTCTGGTTGTAAACTGCTATTTTAAAAAAACAAAACAAACAGAAAACATCAAAAACACAAAAAGATATTAAAACAGCAAGTCTTTTGTACATCACTGTAGCATAAGCTGCTTGAGGTTGTCATGCAGAATAGTATCCTTCACATCACGGAAAACAAGGCGGATGTTCTCCGTATTGATAGCAGTGGTGAAGTGGTGGTATAAGGGCTTCTGCTGCTGGTCCCGGCGTTTGTTCCGGAAACATTCCACCAGGAATTTTTGGACGTCTCTTAAGCAGTGGGGATCCCCTTCAAATTCTAGGAAATAGTCTTTGATGCTCACAATTTGCACCTTCTCCTCAAGCAAGTCTGTCTTGTTTAAGAACAGAATTATGGAGACATTGCTGAAAACCCGGTTATTGACGATTGTTTCAAAAATGTTCAGAGACTCTGTAAGGCGATTGGTCAGTCGATCTTCCATAAGCACCTGGTCAAATTCACTTGAGGAAACAAGGAAAAGTATTGATGTGACACTGTCGAAACACTCAAACCAACGTTTCCTTTCTGATCTCTGACCACCTACGTCAACCATTTTGAAAGGAACATTTTTAATTTCAAAGTCATATTCATGAATGCCTTTGGTGGGTCTTCTGGCAAGCAGAATATCTTGTTGTGATGGAATATAATCCTGGAAAAGGAAAAATTGTTTTATACTCAGCAATCCAGAAGTAATTCGAATTTTTAATGGACTACTAACTGGACTAGTGAATAGATATGCAACAAAATGACCTTTTAAATGACATTTTCAGATAGATTATGCTTACTATAAAATGTTAAGACTAGTCAGACATGGTGGCTCACGCCTATAATCCCAGCACTTTGGGAGGCTGAGGCAGGAGGACCACTTGAAGCCAGGAGTTTGAGAGTACACTGAGCAATAGAGCAAGACCCCATTTGTGCTCCCCGTAAAAAAGCCAAGATACATTAAAATGTTAGCAGGATGGGTTCAAAATTTACTACAAATGGCCAGAATCTACTTGTTTTCATCCTTGCAATACTACTCCAAATTTAAGCTGAAGTCTTATCAATTGTTCTCACTCGCCCTCACTGCTATACATCTACCTGCAATTTTACTCCCCACTATTAGCCACTCTTGGTTCTAGCCAGAGTGATCTTCCTGTCTGTATATCCACCTTCTCCACGCTGCTCGTTGCTCATCTATTAAAAGCCATGGGGGTTGGGTTCGGTGGCTCACACCTGTAATCCCAGCACTTTGGGAGGCTGAGACAGGCGGATCACGAGGTCAGGAGATCGAGACTATCCTGGCTAACACAGTGAAACCCCGTCTCGACCAAAAATACAAAAAAAATTAACCAGGTGTGGTGGCGGGCACCTGTAGTCCCAGCTACTTGGGAGGCTGCAGCAGGAGAGTGGCGTGAACCCGGGAGGTGGAGCTTGCAGTGAGCCTGAGCTGAGATCACGCCACTGCACTCCAGCCTGAGTGACAGAGTGAGACTTCGTCTAAAAAAAAAAAAAAAAAAAAAAAGCCATAGGATCTGATTCCAGTGCCAATTCACAAGGATCACTCCCTAGTTCCAAGTTCTGCCCACCTCTCTCTAACCTATTCTAAAAGTTCCTTTACTGTGCAACCCCACTCACGACTTAGAACTTCTATGTTTTCACTGCTGCTGTATTACGTGTGAAAAACCCTTTCTCTCCTATAATTAACTATGTTCCAGCTTTCTTACTTATTGACCCAAGAACTCAAACTAGTCACTTACTCTGAGTGCCAGCACCTCTGTCTGTGAAATGGAGGTGATCACACTTGGCCTGTCTACCTCCTGGGAGGGAGGGCTGTTGCAAGGATCAAATGAGCTCTTCTCTGCACTCTTGGTCAGTGAACTGTAAGACCCCGAACAAACAGAAGCTGCTGGTCACACAAGTCACCGGCTACTCTGTGATGGCACACTTCCTTATGCAATGTAACTGGTTCTTCCTTCTTAGTCTAGCAGTTTTCCAAAACTACAACACAGCTTTCTGGTAATACATGAGCAGGACAGCTAATATTTATCATCAAGGTCAAAATATTTTAAAAATCAAGGCAGGATTTAAAACAATGCTGACCGTTATTCACAATGCTGCATTTTATGCCTTTCTGAATAGTGTAATATGATTTTGAAATTTCATTACAACAAGAATACTCACTGTCTCAAAATACTGCAATGGAATTAAGAACATATATATACATACTTTTTTGAGATGGAGACTTGCTCTGTTGCCCAGGCTGGAGTGCAGCTCACTGCAACCTCCACCTCTTGGGTTCAAGCGATTCTCCTGCCTCAGCCTCCCGAGTAGCTGGGACTATAGGCGTGCACCACCACGGCCGGCTAATTTTTTGTATTTTTAGTAAAGATGGGGTTTTACCATTTTGGCCAGGCTGGTCTCGAACTCCTGACCTCAAGTGATTTGGGACGCCTTGGCCTCCCAAAGTGCTGGGATTACAGGCGTGAGCCACTGCGCCCAGCCAGAATCAAGAATTTTTAAAAAGTAGGCGGGTTCTTAGCTACTGGCAACCAACAGCCATTCATTAAATAACCCTTGGACTCAAGTGTTAGCTTTTCCATGTTTTCTTCTAGCTTTTGTTCACATACACGCCTACTTTACTTATAATCAGCATATGCACACAATGTTCAGCCTGCCTCTACGTTTTTGCTTAATATTTTGTGAACTGCTCCATATGCTGATACAGTCATACCTCATTTTACAAGACAATCACATAGACCAAATGCATTCATGTGTTGTACTTCACATGAACATTCCCCTACTAGTGGTCATTAAGGTTGTTTCCAATTTTTAGCCATAATGAACAGAAATACTGCAATTAAAATTCTCAAGCACATTATTTTTTCTTTTTTTCTTTTTTTTTTTTTTTGAGACGGAGCCTCGCTCTGTCGCCCAGGCTGGAGCGCAGTGGTGATCTCGGCTCACTGCAAGCTCCGCCTCCAGGGTTCACACCATTCTCCTGCCTCAGCCTCCCGAATAGCCAGGACTACAGGCGCCTGCCACCACGCCCGGCTAATTTTTTGTATTTTTAGTAGAGATGGGGTTTCACCGTGTTAGCCAGGATAGTCTCGATCTCCTGACCTCATGATCCACCCGTCTCGGCCTCCCAAAGTGCTGGGATTACAGGCGTGAGCCACCGCGCCCGGCCTATTTTTAATTTTGGACTATTTCCTAAGATTAAAATAATCAGGGATACGATTATAAGATTAAAGGTTACAAACATTTTAATGACTCTGGATACTTAACACCCAACTGCTTTCTAGAAGGCAATACCAACTTACAGCATACACCTACACCAGCTCCTTCAGAAACATGCTGGCGGCCCTGAGCTTTGATAAAAATGTAATTCCATAAAAATAAAAAGTTCTCTATTATTATCTCTATTAAAGCTAACAATCTAGTTGGCAATCTAAAGGCTGCTTCACATGAAGCACAGAACTTCATGTAATCAAGTGCTAAATAGTCTGGCAGAGCAGAGTATGTTGATGAGGACACACTCATACCAGCTGTGTGAAGAAGAAGACATTTGCCTTATGAGGAGGCAAATGAAGCTGCACTACATTTAGAGAGTAACAGATGACTCTAAGGCAATGATCTTCAAAATTTTCCTAAACAGCAGAAACCTTTCTCCCAGTGAACTCTTCTGTGTACGTCCAATACGGAGGTCAAACAAGCGGCGCTGCTCTGCCTGCAGTGGGCCCCGCTGGCCACAGCGCCAGCTTAGAGCTGCCGGCTCCAAGGAATATCTACAGGAAAATGACAAACTCTCTTTCCAAGGGCGACTCCTCCTACCTCGTGGAGTCTCTTCAGCAGGCCTTCAGAATCTAGCCCTCCTGCTCCCTAACTCAACACAAAGGGGGCATGAATTCGAAAATGTCATTTGTCAAAAGATTTGGAAATCAGTCAGCCCACTGTGTTCTATTTCTGTTTACAAACAAAACACCCAAAGACACTAAAGTATAATAGACAATGCACAATATCATTTTCAAACATAAACTTCTTTCTCTAAACAGTTTTAGTTCCAAGAAATAGCAGATAAAGCATTCCTCAAGAAAATGGTAGAGACCTGGACAGTTAGAGGGAGAAAAAAGTGTCATGATTAAACAATATAAATATTTTCATTTTGAAAAAATAAAAATCATTCAATTTTCTGAGCTACCAATCACTCTAAATAAAGCAGGGAAGAATGAGAATGCCATCACTTAAAAAAAAAAAAAAGAGAGAGAGAGAGAGAAATAGTTTAATACATAATTTTTCTAAATTTCCTAACATCGATATCCTGACTTCTGCTTTCAAACGGCACTAAACATAAACATTCAGTTTAAACACTTACTGGTTCTCCAAGTTTATCCAAGTTATCCAGGAAATATTTTACAGATTCACCCTAAAAACAAGAAGAAAACAAATAGTTATTAGGGCTTAGAAATGGAAGATCTTGTTACAACAGTTTATATTATACTGTCTGGTTGTATACTTAACCCAAACAGACTTTGTTTAGTCACCAATTTCAGACAGCTAACCTTCCTAAAAACATATAAAACGTCTGTTCTGTCACAGAATGCTAAATCTGCAAAGGCAGGCTGATTTCACAAATGCTTTATAGCATCAATATCCCAAGCGATCATCTATTTGGACAGAATTACACGCATGCTTTTTGCTATAACTATGTATCCACAGCGAAGACATATAATTAGAAAACTGCTTTTGAGATAAAACATAAATTTAAAACTGAAATTTAAGTGACAGTCTTTTTGTCTACATTTTCTAGCTAAAGTGAGTAAGTTAGTAGTGATGGTAGTTATCTTCAGAGACAAACCAAATCAGAGATGAGGTGAGAATACTATACAAAATCCCCCAGTCACAGGCAGGGACAGAAGTGCCTTGCTCAGGAAGGTCCTGGATAGTGCTGCTGGCTTCACATCTCCAATACATCTTCTACCAAGTGGCCTATCCTCTCTGAGCCCAGTTTTCTCTACGAAACCTCCAAGCAATTTCAAACATCTAAACTATATGAGAATACATTCCTAACATGAAAACGCTTGACCAGAGGACACAGAAAACAGGGGAACTATTTTGGGAAAGAAGGGCTCTGTGTCCGAGTCTCCTAGTCCTCACCCGCTGCGTTTCCTTTCTCGCGGGATTCTACAGCTGCAGCATCGCCCCTGCCTGAAGCTACTTCCAAGTGTTCCTGAAAGCAGCACCTCATTTAGTATGCCTGGGAATCATAAGATCTCCTCACACTGCAGGCTCTGGTTTAGTAGGTCTAGGTGGGACCCCAGTTTCTGCGATTCAAGGAGTACTTTGGACCATACTTTGAGTAACAAGACTTGAAAGTAGCAGTTATGTAATTTTTTGGTCTCAAGATCCCACAACATGATTCGGCAGTGTTCGGCAATGGCACTGCTAGGTATATACCCAAATGAAAGGAAATGAGGATATGGAGGAGAGAAATATCTGTACTCCCATGTTTACTGCGGCACTCTTCACAACAGCCACGATTTGGAAGCAGCCTAAGTGTCCATCAAAAGATGAATGGATAAAGAAAATGTGATACATATACACAATGGAGTACTACTCAGCCATAAAAAAGAATGAGATTCAGTCATTTGCAACAACATGCATGGAACTGTAGGTCATTACGTTAAGTGAAGTAAGACAGGCACGGAAAGACAAACATTGCATGTTCTCACTTATTTGCGGGAGCTAAAAATCAAAGCAATTGAACCCATGGAGATAGAGAGAAGGACGGTTACCAAAGGCTGGGAAGGGCAGCAGGGGTTGGGGTGGCAGGAGGTGGGGACGGCTAATAGGTACAAAAGATAGTTAAAGTGAGTGAACATGGCCCAGTATTTGATAGTACAACAGGGTGACTATAGTCACTAATAATTTAAGTGTACATTTAGAAATAACTAAAAGAGTATAATTGGATTGTTGGTAACATAAAGAGTAAGTGCCTGAAGGGATAGATACCCTGTACTTCCATGATGTGATTATTATGCATTGCATGCCTGTATCAAAACAGCTCATGTACGCCAGAAATACATGAATCTATTATGTGCCCACCAAAATTAAAAACAGAAAAATTTAAAAAATAAAAATGGAGGCCATGGAAACATGATGATGTCTCTGAATTCAGTGAGCTCAACAGCTTCTTATCACTTCTTTTTGTCTGTTTTGTGTCCTCATTCAAATTTTATACGAAGCTCAGTACTAGGCAACTAGTTTCCTCTCCTCCTACCTTCCTAAAGTGTCTGGCAGATAAAATATGAATTACTGGGAGAAAGTTACCCTTCAATAATTTTTTCCTAACAATTTCAGAAGTGATCAAAGTCTTCTTGTTGTCTAATATTAATGTTAAGGAAAAGATGTGAATTTCAGTCCTTTCTCTAACAAAGAGTGATCTGGCCAAGTCTCTAAACTTCTTCAGGCCTCCATTTCCCCCAGAGTTACATGAAGAAGTTCAGTGGTTCAATGGATAACCAACCACTTAAGTTCCGCCCTGTGCAACAATTTCAGTTAGTTCCACTGATTTAAAGTTAAGTTCTCCTTTCCTCATATGCCATGTGGCTGCTAATCCTAAATCTGCTTTTGTTGTGACTCATTCAAGTGGTGTTGCTTCCACATTCTTTGCTAATAAGTAAACGATTTAAGGTAGTGGGCAAGAATATTATGGGTTTAAGACTCACTTTTCGCTGGTTATAACTTGAGACTTGAGACTTTTCCCAGTTCATTTTATGTTACTGAAGGGAATTTTTGTTTTTGTTTTTTATTTTGAGACAAGGTCTCAATCTGTTGCCCAGGCTGGGGTGCAATGGTGCGATCTTGGCTCACTACAACCTCCGCCTCCCCGGTTCAAACCCTTCTCCTGCTTTAGCCTCTGGGGTAGCTGGGATTACAGGTGTGTGCCTCCACACCCAGCTAATTTGTTGGCCAGGTTGGTCTTGAACTCCTAACCTCAGGTGATCCACCCGTTTCGGCCTCCCAAAGTGCTGGGATTATAGGCATAAGCTACCATGAGTGGCCTGGGAATTTTAAAAATAAACTTTCAAAGAAATTTCATTTCACAGTTAACACTTTAAAAACTTAAGATGTTTTATTTTGCCTTTAGTTCTTTTTTCTCTGTTCAGCACACTACAGGTAACTTTCTAGGTTACTGCAGTAAGGCTGAAAAGTATAAAGTAGCATGGCACTCTGAAAAGTGTTCCAATATTTCTTTAGCCTTATGGATATTTCAGCTCCATTTAAATGGCATAGCAGCCAGTGGACCTGGGTTCTAGCCACAAGATAGACTTTATTATTGACAAAGTCAACGAACAATATTAGGTGAGCTTCAGTTACCCTTTGAGTATTAGAAGTCTATGAGGTTCCATGAACCATATTTCACGTAAGTTTTACAAAGTAGTGTCTAAGCTGGAATGGCCTCAATGTTGCCCCCACTTCACAAGAATAATTTGTTATAAACATTCTTTGCTTGTAAAGACAAAATGGGTCAGGAGTCCTAAGCCTGAAGGTAACAGAAAAGCTAAGAAAAAAAGTTAGAAAATAATTTCTATTAAACAAATTCATAGTCATAGAGAGGCTTAGCAGCTTATCGACCCAGTTACGGAACAGGTGACATTTGTATTCAACGCTGTCTTCTGCACAGCTAAAATATATAAAGGAAAGGATTCAGAATGCACTTCTTTAAAAGGATATGGAATTTAAGCTGGATAGCCAAAAAACACACAAGAAGAACTGATCTCCTGTTTCAGAACATACTCTAAAACACCACTGGTTTTATGTCAATAAGAAAACAGCAACTCTGCTTATAGAAAATAGGTAAAGAGGAGAGTCTTAGCAAAGTCTGATCCATGCCTGAAGAATATAACAGAAAGTTTATAGAGACGGGTATCAAATATAGATTTTCTAATAAAAAGAAGGTAAACATACTCTAGAAAGCCATTTGGCAATATGTATTAAGATCTTTCAAATGATCCTCAACACAGCACCACTGAAAAAGTATACACAACTACAGCAGTGCTAGTGAAGTACTATTACGGCAGAAGGAAGAGCTGGTTGAGAGCAAATGGATTGCTCCTTGTATTTCTCTAGATTCTGGACCAGGGGTCTGTCCACAAACTATATAGCTGAAGGCCAAATCCAGCCCAATGCCTGTTTTTGTATGGCTCATTTTTAAATGGTTGGGGAAAAAAATTAAAAGACTATTTCATGACATGTAAAACTGATATGAAATTCAAACTTCAATATCCATAAATAAAAATGTATTGGAACACAGCCACGCTCACCTGTTGGTATATTGTCTATGGGAACTTCCAGGTTCCAACAGCAGAGGTGAGGGGTGGAGACTGAGGCAGTGTGGCGCTCTCATCACTTTGCACCACTGCTTGGTGCACCACAAACTGCACTGACAGTTAGAACTTGAAAATGTTGCAAGTGTCACCAGTATTGCCACACCATGACATTAAAAAAAAAATAGTAGTAAATACACATCCATCCAAATAAAAGGAAGGCCCTGAACACCACACTTTTAAGGCACACCGGGATGTAAATAATTTTGCTATCAAATTCCAAGGTAAAGCATTATTTATTATGCAATGACACCATAGCTATGCTAGAAGAATACAACGTATGCCAACATTTACAGACTAAGCTTTCTTCAATCCTCCTAATCCACAGAAAAGCAACGGTCATAAAACAAAAACAAAACACACACAAAATTTGAAAATAGAACAGCTTATTGTTGCAGAATTTCTTCACCAAAACAAAAAATGAAATGAGACTGCAACCAAAGTGTTTTCAAAGTTTTTGTTAGACAAGCAAGGAATGCCATTTTGCCAAGTGAGTTAGTAACTCATGTTTGATTGTAACAGCTGAAGAAATATGGCCAGAGAAAATAATCTTGTTTAAGACTATTGGCCTTTCAGTGATATCAGCTGCTCAGAGTTGAGGACACTGGGAACAACCATCAATTGTCAATTAAGAAACATGGCAAATTAGTTCAGTGGTTTTCCTTGGCTTTTGCTGAGTTTATTACCACAATGCTCAGTTGTTGTTTACTTGGGGAAGCAATGCCAAGTTTGAAGTGACTGAAGAACCAGCCTGTATGAATAGACCATGCGGAAGAGCTACGTGTGAGAATATTTTCAGAGAAGCTGAGAAAACACTAAATGAGTACAACCTAAACTGGAATATGCTAGGCTGTGTTACAACTGACGGTGGTAAAAATGCGTGGAACAGAAAAGGGGTCAAACATACAAAGTGTGTGTAAGGGTTATTCACTGCATTACTCATGAGCATGGACCCTGTGGGAAACACAGGAATCTATCATGTGTTCCTGAACGAGTAGTGTCAATGATGAATTTAACACGCTCCTGTGTACTTGACCATCATCAAGTCAGGAGTTTTTGTCAGAAACAAAAAGTGAAAATTCTGACAGTTTGATGTCTTAGCAGTGCTAAAGTTTTACTGACATTTTTCCGAGCACAGGGATGGAACTCATTTCTTTTCCTGAACAAGAACTACCCGTAACCACTACTGTTGAACACTGAATGGTTTCGGAAATTAGCCTGAGGGCAGACTTGATTTGATTTCTGAATGAATTCAGTCTAAAATTACAAAGCAAAACGGCATTGTTGGTGAAACTTACACTCTGGTAGTCATTTCGACAGCTAGCATAGTTTTAATCAAAGCAATGTCAAACTGCTTTATATACTTCCTTTGCTGTCAAAAGTTAAAAACAAGAATTGAGACTTCCATTCCCATACAAATTCCCAGTGGACATAGTATTTCTAAACTCTAACTACAGTTCCAACAGCATCTTTCAGACCCCTATGTAAGTGCAAAGAAAATTTCCATATTTCAAAATCCATTTATGCAAATGAAGAGCTTCTACCTAACCTTCAAGTGGTTAATCTGCAATGTAATGACACGCTAAGAGGCAAACACCGAGAAGAATCTAACAGAATTCTGTAAGTATCTCTCAAGCAATGATTATGCTCAATAAAAATCATATGCTATGGCTGGCACGGTGGCTCACACCTGTAATCCCAGCACTTTGGAAGGCGGCCAAAGTGGGAGGATTGCTTGAGCCCAGGAGTTTAAAACTTGCCTAGGCAACATACTGAGACCTCATCTCTACAAAAAGTTAAAAAATTAGCTTGGTGTGGTGGCATGTGCCTGTAGTCCCAACTACTAGGGAGGCTGAGGTAGGAGGATCACCTGATCCCGGGGGTTGGAGCTGCAATGAGCTGTGATCCTGCCACTGCACTCCAGCCTGGGTGACAGAGCAAGACCTTCTCCAAAAAATTAAAAAAAAAAAAAAATCATATGCTCATTTCGCAGTATCTGTGTGAAAATATATTTTTGAGGATGAAATGTGTAAAATCTCATTACAGATCAGAATTGAGGAACATCTGCAACTGATTTTGACAAAAAAAAAAGCTAAAATGTTGAATCCCAATAAGCAAAATGTTATCCCTGCAAAAGAATCCAATTTTTTTTCACATTCCTAGCCACAAAAACTCACACACAAGTTTATATTTTTAATCTCATTGATAAAAATTGTTATATAAATACATACATAACGCCCTTGACTTCTTCCCTTGGCATGCAGTGCCTAAAATATTATACTATCTGACCCTTTATGCATTTCTAGACCAATGATTCTTAATCCTGGTAGTAGTCTATCAGAATTACCTAATGTGCTTATTAAAAATAGATTACCAGGTCTCCAAACAAATCCACCCAATCAAAATCTTAGCAAGTTTCAAGAGAATTGATTGTGACGCAGTCAGACCTAGCATTACTTCAAATCTGGATATATATTTTACTCAAAACTGGATTCCATATTAATTTCATCTTTTAGGATCAATTATACAAAATCTGTTTTTAAAGTCTTCTAAAAATGCCAAGGTAAGAAATTTAGCGTAGTTTTATCTTATTGTAAAAATAGGTTTGTTTTTTGTTTTCTTGAGACAGGGTCTCAACTTTGGTTATCCAGGTTGGAGTAGTGGCACAAATGTCAGCACAGCACACTATAGCCTTGACCCCTGGGCTCAGGTGATTCTCCCACCTCAGCCTCCAGCATAGCTGGGATTACAGGCACTCGCTACCATGCCTGGCTAATGGTTTGTATTTTTAGTTGAGATGGGGTTTCAGTATGTTGCCCAGGGTGGTCTCAAACTCCTGGACTCAAGCAACCCACCCACCTCAGCCTCCGAGAGTGCTAGGATTACAAGCAGGAGCCACCGCACCCAGCCGTAAGAGTGAATTTCAAGCAGCATTTGCATTCTTCATAATTCACCATGTCTCACAAGAAAACATCAGGCCTTCTTTTGGGATATCTGAATCATAAACAATAAAATTAAGTCTACATATAGCTTCCTCTTTTAAAAAAACTTAGACAATTCTGACAAATTTTACTTCCTACTGTACTATAGCTCTAGCTGCCTACCTGTCTATACCCCTAGAGCCTATTTTCAAATGTTCACCATAGTCCACAGCTTTCAAGCTAACTCAGACTTTGTGGTTAAAAATTAATGGACCTGATACTCCAGATTAACATTACTGAACGTGCTAAGAAGTGCAAATGGGAAAAGTTATCGTTAAGTGCTACTTATATTTTAGCAATAGGACCCTAAGGAACCTGAAACCTCACTTAAACTTACAAAATTAATTTGCTTCTATAATAGACACTTACACATTGCAAGATAGGTAAATAAGCAATTAAAAATGCTTAATAAGCAGCACTCCCTGGCCAGGTTCCGTGGCTCAATGCCTGTAATCCCAGCACTTTGGGAGGCTAAGGTGGGAGGATGGCCTGAGCCCAGGAGTTCGAGACCCAGCCTAGGAAACAGAGAGAGATCTCATCTCTAAAAAAAAATAAAATTAGCCAGGTGTGGTGGTGCACGGCTGTGGTCCCAGCTATTTGGGAGGCTGAGGTGGGAGGATTACTTGAGCCTAGGAGTTCAAGACTACAGTGAGCCATAACTAAAAAGCAGCACTCTCCATCTTTTTATGTGGTAAACAGGTAAAAAACTGCACTATGATGAAAACAGCAGATAAGACACAACAAATAAAAATTATAAGTAATGTGTAAGGTTTTAATTTTCAGAGTTAAAATGAGAGGCCTACCCTGCCAAACATAATTATCATTTTATATATTTGTTAATCGTCACTAAAAACCCCAAAACTATACGATTTTCTATATTTTATACTCCCAAAATAAGACCAAATCACTACTCTCCGCCAAAATAAAAAAAAACCCGTACGATAAAACAAAAATCACATCCAACCCTTAAACCTCAAATCCTTCAAATCAAGACTACACTATCCCTGAGTCAAGTCAGAGTTCCAATACCAACATAATTGACAAATACAATCTATCACTTTACCATCTGATCCCCAAAGGGAGTGATGATCTATAAATACTTATCAGTATCAGGAAGCCATGACTAGAAAATACTCTATGGCTTAGACGTAAGACTTTCCATTAAAAACAAAAACAAAACAGTACTCATTTTCACAAATCATAAGCCAAGTTTATATGGACTATAAAACAAAGCCACTTCCAAAGTAAGTATAATTTAAAAAATACGAAGCAGAGGAGGTTCATTAAAACACAGAACTTCTAGATTATACAAGATCTAACATAGTATGAACCCCCTTTTAAGAAAACTGCACAGAAAATGAGATTATAAGGAAACTCATCAAAATGTAACAGTGGTTATAAAGACATACACATGAACCTTTTCCTAGCATATTCTTTTTTTTTTTTTTTTTTTAAAAGAGATGGGTTTTCGCTTTGTATCCCAGGCTGGTCTCAAATTCCTGGGTTCAAGCAGTCCTCCCGCCTCAGCCTTCCGAGTAGCTGGGACTACAGGCGGACCACCACATCCAGCCACTGGGGACCCTTTAAAAAACTAAGAAAATCTTTTGCTTAAATTTCCATGGCGGTTTTATCAGTACCTCCTATGGCATGAGTCAGTTTCTACCTCATCGCGATCATCTGTGTACTTGTTTTATTTCCTTTTCTACGAAGGATTGTTCCTGGGGATGGTTTTTGCCTTATTAGTCATTGTATCCCTCGTATTATTTGCATATAGCGTTAAATAATATATACGTTTGAAAAAAATGAGTATCACAGAATTGGACTCTTCTTGAAACTAGGAACACTGACATGCTAATTTCTCCTTTACAACAAAAGGCTTTCCTAAGAATGATGGGAGAGGCAAAAACAAAACCAAATATTCAAAATTTCTATCATTTAAGAAAACAATGCTGGGCGTGGTGGTTCATGCCCATAATCCCAGCACTTTGAGAGGCCAAGGTGGGCAGATCACTTGAGGCCAGGAGTTTGAGACCACGCTGGCCAGCATGGTAAAATCCCATCTACTAAAAGTACAAACATTAGGCGGGCATGGTGATGGGCACCTGGAGTCTCAGATACTTGGGAGGCTGAGGTAGGATAATTGCTTGACCCAGGAGGCAGAGGTTGCAGTGAGTTGAGATCACGCCACTGCACTCTAGCCTGATAGAGTGAGACTGTCTCAAAAAAGACAAAGAAAAAGAAAAAAGAATACCGCCTACCACATAAGGAAGAAAGTGGGGGGGGGGGGGAATAACACTTCACAGGTGATTCTTTTTTTTTTTGAAACGGAGTCTCGCTCTGTCGCCCAGGCTGGAGTGCAGTGGCCGGATCTCAGCTCACTGCAAGCTCCGCCTCCCGGGTTCATGCCATTCTCCTGCCTCAGCCTCCTGAGTAGCTGGGACTACAGGCGCCCGCCACCTCGCCCGGCTAGTTTTTTGTATTTCTTAATAGAGACGGGGTTTCACCGTGTTAGCCAGGATGGTCTCGATCTCCTGACCTCGTGATCCGCCCGTCTCGGCCTCCCAAAGTGCTGGGATTACAGGCTTGAGCCACTGCGCCCGGCCCACAGGTGATTCTTAAGGTTGCTCATCATCTACTTGCAAGAACCACTGTAATTAGAATTTTCCTAAATGGTAGCAGTTGCCTCTTGAAGTAATTAGCTCACTGGTACTTAGGGCATTTCATGAAATACTTGAGCCTAAAAAGAAGACTATTTCATATATCATGAAAGGTATGACTCTAGATCACTTGCCTTGCTTCAACACTAGGATGATAGTGCCACAACCTTAAGCAACTTTCAGGTCACCAAGAAAGATGAAAGTCAAGGAAAACAGATCAAACTATCTCTAATTCCTGCCTCCCTACTTCACTCTTCAGTTCCACAACACCTTCTTCTTCCAATCTGCAGCCCCCTTTTCCCCTACATACACACTTTCCAGAGAGCTACAGCCTCTGCATGCAGTCTCTAGAATCTAGCCTTCCCCAACTAGGTGACAGTTTCCTTAAAGAGGAATACTACAGATTTTGTTTCTTAAAAAGGAGGTAAAAACAAAAAGAAAGAAAGAAAGAAAAAAAAAAAAAAAAGAGGCAGTTACTGATATAATACTGAGAAGTTCACCTGAATGAGAAACGTTAAAGATGTTGGGAGAAACTTGGTGAACACTGAAGGATCAAGGATACTGTTGGGTTGTGCTGCTGAGTCAAAAAGTATTTACCAAGAACTACCTAAAATAGGAGAAAGATAATAGTGTCTGATAAAATGCTGAATTAGTTATGCAGTTAGCATGTCGTGTTTGAATTCTCCAGCTAGTCCCAACTGACTATCTCCAACATTATCTCCTACTTTTCCCTATGAAACAAGCTCCATGCTCATCTCCTCATGCTTCTGGAAAATTCTGTGCATATTCCTACCTCCTCTACCTAACACCATTTCCCCCATACGCCTCTGCCTCCACCTCCCCTTCTCCTTTTCTGGGGTTCTTACTATTATACAGGGAACAAAGACAAATTTTAAGTTGAAAGACAGCTTGGAGAACAAGTAACCTTATGCTCCATTTTACAGATGAGAAGCCTAAAGGTCAGGGAAGTTAGGTGGCTTAGCCAACAAAACTGTTTTAGTGGCAGAACCAAGAATTTAATATATCCTGATTCTTATTTTTCCCCTACCTCCACTGCAACTTCCCAACTCTCGGTAATCAGACACTTCACTCAGTATCTTTTTCACTTATAGTTTATACCACTTATGGCACTTCTTTATTTGTATATGTAGTCCTATATGTCAAATTTAGACTCCAAATCTCTTTGCTACACCTCCCTGTATCCTAGGATAGCAATTTTACCCTGTACATAGCAATAGCTACATAAACATCTGCTTAATTTTTTGTATTATAACTTCCCCTTTATGACATCCTGTTTCCATCTTACTATTTCTACAAATGTCAGAGTTGTTACAAGCATAATACATTGAACGGGAAGGTTTTTTTTTTTTAAAGGCAACCTTCTGCCACTAAATTCCACTTGTTTATAAATGTAAATGCTAAAGACAGAAAAAGAGATCAACTCAAATGTACATCGCAAAGATCTTCAGTGGCATAAAGTGCATGACTCTTTTCAAAGAAAGTCTGAATGCTTTGAAGACCACCGTAGGCAGAGGTTCAGGAAGATGCTAAGACAAAATGGGAAGCTCCTACTCCATGTAAGTAACCATTCAATGTTAACATCAATCAAAAAGACATCCTATAAAAGAGAAATAAAGTATCCTGGTAGTTCAAAGAAAATAATATAAAGATAGAATTTGGAAGGGGCAAAGACGATGACAAATCTTCCTAACTGCTTTTTCTCTGAGCAGATTTAGAAACTTTCAGAATATTTTTAAACCTGAAGTTTTAGCAGATCCAAATTCAAAGTAATGACCAAGCAGGGCTATTAACTACTCCAAGATTATATCTCCAGATGCTAGTGAAGAATCACAGATTATGCAGAATTCGAAAGGTTTTGTTTTTGTCATAGACAGTATATATTCTAATGATTAATACTGGGAATTTGACAAAGGTCAAATTCTGACAATGAGAATGTTAGGTAATAATATGCAACACACATGTAATTAACTTCATTTTACTGGATTTTATAGACTATAATGAAGGTCACATTATAATGAAGGTCACACTGAAGTAGGCTATTCAAAAGTTTGTTTGCTACTAAAATAAAACATCATTGCTTAGTCTTGTAAAATGTCCAGAATTTAATTGCAGGCCAATTACGTATGTACGTAAATGGCAGAAATTTCACTTTGAAAAAAACACAGCAATTATAAAGAACTAAATAAAGTGAACTAAAAAGTATCCAATTTTGGCTGGGTGTGGTGGCTCATGCCTGTAATCTCAGCACTTTGGGAGGCCGAGGTGGGAGGACTGTTTGAGCCCAGGAGTTCAAGACCATCCTGGGCAACATAGCGAGACCCCATCTCAATTTTTTAAAAAAGTATCCAATTTTTATGTGTTGAGATCTCTTTAGTTATGAGGCTAACATCACCTATATGCGTCTTTTAAAAGCAAACAGCTCAAAAAATATTGAAAGTAAAACAATCTTTCCAAGAAGAAACAATCTTATTACCAAGATAACTAAGTAGAGTTTCTTCTGAAACCGAAGTATACAAGTGATTCCAAAAATGAAGGTATAATTCAAAGTTAATATCCAGTTTTTCTTTATAGAGAACCAACCAAGTGCCATAAAGAGCAGGACAGCTAAATTAAGTACTAGTACACACAGCCTACTACAGACCTAGGCTATATGATATGGCCTATTGCTTCTAGGCACAAACCTGTATAGCATGTTACTGTACTGAATAGGGCTGGCAACGGTATCACAATGGTAAATATTAGTGTATCTAAACATAGAAAAGTTTCAGTAAAGATATAGTATGAAAGATTTTTAAATGCTACACCTGTATAGGGCAGCGCCCTTATAATCTTATGGGGCCACCATCTTATATGCAGTCAGTCATTGACCAAAACATCTTCCTGGCACACGACTGTAAATGTCTGTGTTCTAAAATAGCTAAGCCCAATGGTTTAAAATGGTTTACACACTTCCCATGCATATGTTAAGTCCTTTGTTTTGCAAGTTTGGAACATTTCAAAGAGGAAAAAGAATCAAATGATATGAGAGAAAACTGGAAATCTAAGTGTATTCATACTTAATCACAACTGTGAGGACCTTTATTAGCATAAGGTTTTTATAGACCTATAATATGCCTTTAATTTCCATCAGAGTTATAATCCCAAAACAAATCCAGGTCAAAATGTTTTCTAAATATTCATTAGGCAGGACTCATTAAGCATATGCTTGGGGAAAGCTATCCAATAGCAAAGTTATTGCCTTGGTTTTAAAAAAGACCTAAGAGTTGGGCATGGCCGTGCATGCCTGTAATTCCAGCTACTCAGTAAGCTGAGGCAGAGGGATCTATTGAGCCCAGGAGTTCTACACCAACCTGGGCAACATAGACCGTGTGTGTGTGTGTGTGTGTGCGTGTGCGCGTGTATAAGAGAGACCTAGATATAGGCTTTTATCAATAATTCACATACGTATACAGTAATAACTTCAGTCCAGGTTCAATACAAGAGTAAGCTTATAATGGAGTCTATTTAGAAGACTTTCCATCTAGCATGTACTTACATAAAGTTTTCAGCAAGAATTAAATGTCAAACATAAATAGATACAAAATGGAAAACTCTGGGGTTAAGGCTGGTTAATCAACCAAGACTTTTCGATTCAATCCAAGGATATAGCTAGTAAAAAGACAGAAGGTAATATTTGTTACTACTTACACTCAATTTCCCATCCTATCTGTCCTTTCTCTACTGTCTCTCCACATATTAACATAAAAATATGAAATATACCATGATATTGTTCTGTCTAGACTATTTATCTGAAGTCTATTACATGCAATTCCTTAAAGACAGTAAATACAAAACCAGGCCTGGTTATATTTTAAGTTTATTCACAGCTTTGAAAATGATTTTAAAGTTAAAAAATCTTGGAACCATCTTATTTCAAACATTTGAAATATACTACCTCGAAGGCCTTCCCAGTCCAGAGGCTGGCTTACATACAGCGTACAAAACTCTCCTCCTGGTTCTCAGAGCTTACCATGGACCAGTTTCACTTCTTTTACTTAATGCCTTTCCAACATTCTCATTCTGCCTGGTTGTCACAAGGGACCTACCTATTCTATTGGTCTTTATGTTGATATTGCCTTTTTTGCCCCATGGCTTTTTCTACGACTTCATTTTTCTCTGGGAAAAAAACACAGTACTAGGCTGGGCACAGCAGTTCATGTCTGTAATCCCAGCATTTTGGGAGGCTGAGGCGGGTGGATCACCTGAGGTCAGGAGTTCCACACTAGCCTGGCCAACTTGGTGAAACCCCATCTCTACTCAAAATGCAAAAATTAGCCGGGCGTGGTAGCTGGCGCCTGTAATCCCAGCTACTCAGGAGGCTGAGGCAGGAGAATTGCTTGAAACTAGGAGGCAGAGGTTGCAGTGAGCCAAGATCGTGCCACTGCACTCCAGCCTGGGCAACAGAGCGAGACTCCATCTTAAAAAACAAAACAAAACAAAACAAAATCCACAGTACTTGATGTGATGCATAGCGTATGTTTTCAACAAGGGTAATACTGTCATCGTTATCAGTAGAGCATAGTTAGGCTGGGCACACTGGCTGACATCCGTAATCCCAATGCTTTGGGAGGCCAAGGTGGGAGGATCACTTGAACGCAGGAGTTCGAGATCAGCCTGAGCAAAAGAGCAAGACACCATCTCTAAATAAAGAGAAGAAATCAGCTGGGTGTGGGTGTGTGGTAGACCTGTAATCCAGCTACTAGGAGGCTGAAGCAGAAGGATTACTTGAGCCCAGATGTGCAAGGCCATAGTGAGCTATGATTGCACCACTGCACTCCAGCCTAGGTGACAAAATGAGACCCTGCCTTTAAAAATAATTTTAAAAAATTACAGCATACTTAAAGTACCACCCGTCATGCCTTTCTGTTTAGTTCAGGAGGAGTAAAATGTTTAGTTCATGAGGAACAAAACTTATAGCCAACAAGCCATTTTCCTTTGCTGTGTAGATATATAAAAATTAAGCAGACTCCAAGTGAATACACAGTTCCAAATTTCTTGCCAGCAATTTCTATGTTTATCAGTTAAAATTTCCAAAAGAGGCTGGGCTTGGTGGCTCATGCCTGTAATCCCAACACTTTGGGAGGCCAGGGTAGGTGGGTCACAAGGTCAGGAGTTTGAGACCAGCCTGGGCCATATGGTGAAACCCTGTCTCTACTAAAAATACAAAAATTAGCTGGGCGTGGTGGCGAGTGCATGTAGTCCCAGCTACTTGGGAGACTGAGGCAGGAGAATCACTTGAACCCCAGAAGTGGAGGTTGCAGTGAGCCAGATCGCCCCGCTGCACACTAGCCTGGGCCACAGAGCAGGACTCCGTCTCAAAAAAAAAAAAAAAAATTCCAAAAGAACTAAAATTAGTTACATCATAAACCATCCCAATATTTGAAAATTTCTTTTTCAAATTAAGTATCTTTTCAGACCAATGTAAGACAGTCTACAATAGCATGAGTAGAACACTACCTTTATCTCATTATTTCAATGTTTTCTAGCATATAAGCTACAAAAATAAATTACTGCACATGAAATAAGTGGTTTTTTTTGAAAGAACTTATTACTTTATTCTAGAAATTGCCTTTTTCTTGTTGCTGCTCACAAATTAATAATTTCCTCTTTATATCAAGTTGCTGTGTTGGCTTTATCACCAAAATAATTTAAGGCTAATAATCTTTTTTTTTTTTTTTCTTTTTCTTTTGCGATGGAGTCTCGCTGTGTTGCCCAGGCTGGAGTGCAGTGATGCTATCTCGGCTCATCACAAGCTCCGCCTCCCAGGTTCATGCCATTCTCCTGCCTCAGCCTGTGGAGTAGCTGGGACTACAGACGCCTGCCACCACGCCCGGCTGATTTTTTGTATTTTTAGTAGAGATGGGGTTTCACTGTGTTAGCCAGGATGGTCTCGATCTCCTGACCTTGTGGTCCTCCCATCTCAGGCTCCCAAAGTGCTGGAATTACAGGTGTGAGCCACCGCACCCGGCCCAAGGCTAATAATCTTAATGATCCAAGTGTTCTAGGAGTATTTCCACACTCCTATCAAATGTTAACACAAAATGTACAATGCAGTTTAGTAATTCTCCTACTATAGAAGTCACAAAAAAAGGACCTTACTAAAATGCTTCATCGTGGAGAAACAGAGAAAAAGGTTTTAGTTGTATGTTTAGTATTTGTTTTATTTTTTTGAGACGGAGTTTTGCTCTTGTTGCCCAGGCTGGAGTACAATGACACGATCTTGGCTCACTGCAACCTCCACCTCCCTGGTTCTAGTGATTCTCCTGCCTCAGCCTCCTGAGCACCTGGGATTACAGGCATGCACCACCACGCCCACCTAATTTTATATTTTTAGTAGAGATGGGGTTTCCCCATGTTTGTCAGGCTGGTCTCCAACTCCCGACCTCAGACGATCAGCCCGCCTTGGCCTCCCAAAGTGCTGGGATTACAGGCATGAGCCATGGTACTTAACAAAATTAAGTACAAATTGTAAATGTGAGAAAGGAGTTTAATACTGCACAAATGGGTCAGCTCTGACATTATATATATTGCTGATCAATCAGGTAGCAACATGGTCATATTAAAACCATATTTGCTCCATGTTACCATTTAGCACCACTATCTTCTGTTGGCTAAAAAAATACATATATACAGGGAAGAATTTTCCATTTAAATAAGAAATCCACATCTATTTCTAAAAAATGCCTTGCTGTTCCTCTGAGAAAATCACCTCCTCCAGGAAATGCTAATGTTGCAACATTAAATTAACAGGATATAAAGTTGTACAGAAAGTACAAACAAGCTTATCTCAACAACCAATATTGTATTCAAATACTGGAAGGAAATACACCAAAATGTCAGCGGAGATGTCCTGAGGTGGTAGGATAGTGGCTAACTGGATATTTTACAAGAAACCATGTAGTTTTAAAATTTTAAACTTAAAAAAAAAAAAAAAGCTAATTTAGGTTCTGGAGCCTGTAAGTCATTCCCTCAGAACAGACAAACCACTTTCCTACTCTTGAGTTTTCACATAATGATAACAAAGCTTCAGAGTTCTGAGCCTTGAAAAATCCCTCAAGGTTAAAATACTTTTTTGAAAAGGGCCAATCACATATAATCCCATCAGCATAGCAAGAAATATTTAGCTCTGTCAGAACTAGAACCCTTCACTGTAAAAAAAAATTTTTTTTGATTCCCAAAAAGAAATGACTTCAATTATTAAAAAGAAAAAAAGAATATGCTGCTTTCCAACACAGGACATACTTCCCAAATGCAGTTTCAATTCCCCTAGTATCTAAACAGAAGGGCCTATAAGAGTGCTTCATAATACCCCAAGTCCTCGTGAATGTACTCCAGATGGAAAATTCTGCTCTGTGATGGTGTGCTAAAAAATACCCTACAAGTCAAACATTACACAATAATCAACATTAATTAAGTAATTCTACGCACATGATCACAAAACAGGTGAAAGGAAAACCCAAATGACTTTATTCCCAGTTTAGAGTTCAATCATTATCCCAACCAAACTCTCCAGTAGAAAATTTCCACACAGCCTATAAGGAGCACTAAATACCTTCCCATCTTTATCCTTCAACCAGTCAGGGAAAGCAGGCCAACCTCTAAATATTTTCAAAAGCTGATGAATGTGAAAATTAGCCCAACATGTATAATGGCACATCAGCTCCTGTTTCTAAGTCCCATCTGGTTAATTTTGTTACTAAGGAAGCAATAAAGCAAGGCAGCGGAGTACCAGGCTTGACCTTTGGAATCCTACAACCCGGAGTCTGATTCTTGGCTCTATCACTAAAACTAGCTGGGCCAGGCACGGTGGCTCATGCCTGTAATCCCAGCACTTTGGGAGACCAAGGCAGGTGGACTGTTGGAGGCCAGGAGTTCGAGACCAGCCTGGCCAACATGGCAAAACCCCGTCTCTATTAAAACTACAAAAATTAGGTGGGTGTTGTGGTGCATGCCTGTAGTCCCAGCTACTCAGGAAGCTGAGGCATAAGAATCACTTAAATCTGGCAGACAGAGGTTGGAGTGAGCGTACATCATGCCACTGCACTCCAGCCTGGGTGAAAGAGTGGGACTCTGTCCCAAATAAATAAATAAATATATAAATAAATAAAACTAGCTGTGACCTTAACCTCTATGTGTCCTTCACCTCTGTGGCCCTATGCTCTATATATAACATGAACAGAACTCGACTACATGCTCTCTTAGGTCTTTTTTAGGTTAATAAAGAGTAATTCTGCACACTCTTGGCAAAACAGCTGCAAAAGTGCAGTATATGATCGCACTGATCATTTCATTTGCTCCCCACTAGATTGGGAGCCCCCATTAAGGCAGCCAGATAGGCAGTTCACTTGGGTTGCTAGGGCCTAGTCTGGGCCAAGAACATACCAGGGGCAGGTATTCAGCACGTTTGCTGAAGAATGAATGAGTGCCATGTATATAACTGATCAGGTTATTACCCTAACTAAATTGGAAATGATCATAAATAAAATAATCAAGTAAAAAGTGAAAAACTCTTCTGTATTCGCCTGACCTAACAGATTAACAATCTTATGAATATTTAATACTTCTGAGATTGTAATTCAAATAAACTGGTTAATATAAATACAATGTCCTCTCAAACTTTAAAAAGATCAGAAGTAGTACCATAAAAACCCTAGAAGAAAACCTAGGTAATACCATTCAGGACATAGGCATGGGCAAGGACTTCGTGTCTAAAACACCAAAAGCAACAGCAACAAAAGCCAAAATTGACAAATGGGATCTAACTAAATTAAAGAGCTTCTGCACAGCAAAAGAAACTACCATCAGAGTGAACAGGCAACCTACAGAATGGGAGAAAATTTTTGCAATCTACTCATCTGACAAAGGACTAATACCCAGAACCTACAAAGAACTCAAACAAATTTACAAGAAAAAAACAAACAACCCCATCAAAAAGTGGGCAAAGGATATGAACAGACAGTTCTCAAAAGAAGACATTCATACAGCCAACAGACACATGAAAAAATGCTCATCATCACTGGCCATCAGAGAAATGCAAATCAAAACCACAATGAGATACCATCTCACGCCAGTTAGAATGGCAATCATTAAAAAGTCAGGAAACAACAGATGCTGGAGAGGATGTGGAGAAATAGGAACACTTTTACACTGTTGGTGGGATTGTAAACTAGTTCAACCATTATGGAAACAGTATGGCGATTCCTCAAGGATCTAGAACTAGAAGTACCATATGACCCAGCCATCCCATTACTGGGTATATACCCAAAGGATATAAATCATGCTGCTATAAAGACACATGCACACGTATGTTTACTGCGGCACTATTCACAATAGCAAAGACTTGGAATCAACCCAAATGTCCATCAGTGACAGACTGGATTAAGAAAATGTGGCACATATACACCATGGAATACTATGCAGCCATAAAAAAGGATGAGTTTGTGTCCTTTGTAGGGACATGGATGCAGCTGGAAACCATCATTCTCAGCAAACTATCGCAAGAACAGAAAACCAAACACCGCATGTTCTCACTCATAGGTGGGAACTGAACAATGAGATCACTTGGACTTGGGAAGGGGAACATCACACACCAGGGCCTATCATGGGGAGGGGGGAGGGGGTGGGATTGCATTGGGAGTTATACCTGATGTAAATGACGAGTTGATGGGTGCTGATGAGTTGATGGGTGCAGCACGCCAACATGGCACAAGTATACATATGTAACAAACCTGCACGTTATGCACATGTACCCTAGAACTTAAAGTATAATAATAAAAAATAAAAAATAAAAAATAAAAAAATCAGAAAAACTACAACTTACTAAGCCAGAGGGTTGAAAGTACCGTAAAAGGGACAAGAGAACAGTCGGCTTGACTTCAATTGAATCTTCTCCACTTCCTTGCCTCTCTCTCCTTTTAAGTCCTTCTAGGCTGGCATCTCCCTCAGCAGGGCACCTGCTGCCAGTCAGCATATGCAACTTTCCTGTGCCAAACATCAATGCACATGTCATTCTTCCTAGACCTCTCACCAGCACAGGACACTGCTGACTACTTTTTTCTTCTTGAAACACTTTCCTGGCTTCCATGACATGACATGTTCCTAAATTTCTCCTACCTTTCTGGCCATTTCTGCTAGGATCTCCCCCTCTGAACATTCTCAAAAGATGTGGAGGTTTCTCAAGATTCTACTGTCAGACTGAGTACAGTGGCTCAAGCTTGTAATCCCAACACATTGAGAGGCCAAGACAGGCAGACTGCTTGAGCCCAGGAGTTCAAGATCAGCCTAGGCAACATGGCGAGACCCAGCCTCTACAAAAATGAAAAAAAGACTCTACCATGAGCCCTCATCTCTTTTTACACCCTTTCCCTGAGTAATCATATCAGAAACATTATACTCAGTAATTGTTTCACAGACTTTAAATATCTCCTATATACAAACACCTCCTGAATTTCTATCTCGTTCTGGATTCAAGACTCATGTATCAAGCTGTCTACCTGGTATCTCCACCCAGACATCTCACAGAGATCTCAACCTAGTACTTAAGCTCATTGACTTCTGATGGGGTTATGCCCCAACAAACCCAGCACTTAAGATGAAAATATCGTAAGTCAAAAACACATTTATGGCTGGGTGCAGTGGCTCATGCCTGTAATCACTTTGGGAGGCTGAGGCGGACAGATCACAAGGTCAGGAGTTCGAGACCAGCCTGGCCAATATGGGAAAACCCCGTCTCTACCAAAAATACAAAAATTCACTGGGCCTGGTGGCATGCACCTGTAATCTCAGCTACTTAGGAGGCTGAGGTAGGAGAATCGTTTGAAGCAGGTAGGCAGAGGTTGCAGTGAGCCGAGATTGCGCCACTGCACTCCAGCCTGGGTGACAGAGCGAGACACCATCTCAAAAAAAAGAAAAAGAAAAAGAAAAAAAACCATTTATTTTTAGAGACAGGGTCTCGCTTTGTCACCCAGGCTTCAGTCACAGTGGCGTAATTATGGCTCACTGCAGCCTCAACCTCCTGGGCTCAAGGGATCCTCCCACCTCAGCTCTGAGTAGCTGGGGCCACAGGCATACACCACCATATACCCAACTATTTTTTTGTATTTTTAGTAGAGATGGGGTCGGGCGGGGGCGGTTCTCACCATGTTGGTGAGGCTGGTCTTGAGTTCTTGGGTTCAAGCAATCTGCCTACCTCGGCCTCCCAATGTGTTGGGATTACAGGTGTGAGTCACCGTGCCTGGCCCAAAAATACATTTAATACATCTAACCCACCAAGCATCACAGCTTAGCCTAGCCTCCCTTAAACATGCTCGGAACACTCATATCAGCTGATGGCTAGGCAAAATCATCTAGCACAAAGCTTATTTTATACTAAAGTGTTGAATATCTCACAACGTTTACTGAATACTATACTGAAAGTGAAAAACAGAATGGTTGTATGGGTACCTGAAGTACAGTTTATACTAAATGTGTGTTGCATTTGCACCACCATAAAGTAAAAAAAAATCATAAGTCAAACCACAGTAAATCAGGGACTGCCTGTAGCCCAAACTAAACTCTTAATCATCCCCCTCAGATATCATTCTCCCATGAATCTGTGATTTGAGTAAACAGCACCAATATCCACCTAGTTGATAAAGCCAGAAACTTGAGTCACTCTTAATATATGCCTTTCTCCCCTACCCCACATTCAATCTATCAGATTCCAATGATTTTCCCTACAAAGTATATCCTGAATCCATTTTCTTCTCTTATCTCTATGGCCACCACCTGACAACAAGCTGCTTGCTCTGCAATAGTCTCCTAACTCTGGAACTGGTTAGGACCAAAAACAGTACCTGGTGCAAAGGCTCTCCCTCACTCCCCTCTAATTTCCACACAGCAGCCTGAGTGATCCTGCTTAAAATCCTTTGGTGGCTTCCTAAGGCAGAGAAACCTCAAACTCCTCAACATGGGCTACAAGGCCTGGCAGTCACAGGCTGCTGCCTGCCTCCTCCACCTCAGTTCTCCCTCACTTGCTCCTCCCTCCTGGCCTGGATCACGTTTTCTGACCGGCAGTAAGTTTTTTTCCAACTGTGCAGACGGTGCTCATTCTGCCTGGAGCATTCTTCCCCCTCCTTTCCTGGAGGACTTTCTCATCCATGGGATCTTAACCTAAATGTTGCCTCCTCAGACCATCCTCCTGGTCTCTCATTGTTTCTTTTCCTTCAGAGCATTTACCACGTGTGTCATTACATATTTGTGTGCATATTTCATTACTCTGACTAGCATCTAAGATCAACGCAGAGATTACTTTCATTTGGTTCATTACCAAACACCTAGCCCACAAAAAGGTAACTGACTCATTTATAGGTGTTCAGTAACATGTGACTGCATGGCTGCTGAAAGCTACCAGTGAACTGTTACCAGACCTGTTTCAGAATAACACATTTCCTGTAATTCACTACCTAGGGCTTTCTTGTCCTCATCACTTTTTACATTCGCTATTTACTTTCCACATAGAATAAAATATAATTACATACAAAAATATCACATGAACGTATTCTTATCAGAAAAGGTATTTTTACAAAGTGAAGCTTTTTAATAAAATACTCTTTTTCAAAAAAAAAAAAAAAGATACAGTTAAGGCCAACTGTGCAAAATACTATACAACAAGGGGAACCTTGGTTCTCTTACTAAACGATTAAACTATAGCACCAACTTTAAAATCGGTTGCAACATTTAATCATAACATACCATAATTGGAGTCAAGACAAAATGAAAGCAAGTATAATTCTCCTTGTTCTAGTCTAGAGTTGAAATGTATATTATCTTTATGGCAACAGTTTAAAGTCCCTACCATGTTTGAAACTGTGGCAAATAGTTTAACAGTAAATGTGGCAAGCTGGTAACAGTTAAAAATAGCAAATTATTTGTATTACAATATTTTTAACTGAATTGGAGAAATCATATTTTCTTTTTAAAATCTGCAATTAGGATAAACAGTATTTGCAACTTTGTGAACATACAGTATCGTTCAGGGTTTGTTTGTTTTTTTTGAGAAGGAGTCTCGCTCTGTCACCAGGCTAGAGTGCCGTGGCGCGGCGCGACCTCCGCTCACTGCAACCTCCGACTCCCTGGTTCAAGCCTCAGCCTCCCTGAGCTGGGATTACAAGGCACATGCCACCATGCCCAGCTAATTTTTGTATTTTTAGTACAGACAGGTTTCACCCTGTTGGCCAGGATGGTCTCGCTCTCCTGACATTGTGATCTGCCTGCCTTGGCCTCCCAAAGTGCTGGGATTACAGGCATGAGCCACCCCACCCAGCCAATAATTTAGGTTTTTAAAAACCCATTAAAAATTTAGAGACCATCTTATAGTTGAATAGCAACTTTATCTTTCTAAAGTATACTCCTGTACATTCTCTCATGTGTTAGGCTTACTGTAGCAGAGCTGGCCAGGCAATAACTTGTGAGCAACTCTCTGGCAACATGGAAATTCTGTGGCAGCTGCTCATTGCTAGTAGCTTCCATATATGTTTATTTAATATCAATGAAAAGACACAACAACATTTCACATCATGATGCTTAAATAAAAATCACAAGATGATATATCTGATTTTCTATATAATTTCTGAGCCAATTCATCCTATTTAGCAGAAAATTTTTTTTTTTTTTTTTTTTTGAGACGGAGTCTTGCTCTGTCGCCCAGGCTGGAGTGCAGTGGCGCAATCTCGGCTCACTGCAAGCTCCGCCTCCTGGGTTTACGCCATTCTCCTGCCTCAGCCTCCCGAGTAGCTGGGACTACAGGCGCCTGCCACCTCGCCCGGCTAGTTTTTTTTTTGTATTTTTAGTAGAGACGGGGTTTCACCGTGTTAGCCAGGATGGTCTCGATCTCCTGACCTTGTGATCCGCCCACCTCAGCCTCCCAAAGTGCTGGGATTACAGGCTTGAGCCACCGCGCCCGGCAGAAAAAATTTTTTAAAGTTACCCAGAGACTAAGAAAACAGTAACCAAGATGTTGAAAAAGAAAGTGAAAGTCTCTCACTCCAATTATTCATTATTCCAGCTCTTTTTCTTTAACCTTTCCAGAAGAGTTTAAAGGGAAAAGAAATGGCCTATTTACAAGCTAAATATAGCTGCCTTGGCTCAAATAACTCAATGGCATTGTTTTATGATTTTTGGGGAGACGGAGGTAGTATAGAAGAGTTTTGTTTTTACATTTTTTTCTTTGAGGAGCAAATTTGAAATTTGCTAATTTTGTTCTCTGAGAAAAAGTAGATATCCTCCAGATTAACTTTTTAGTTGGTTTTTACACAAAACAGAAGTGCTGAGATCTCACAAAAAACATGGAATCTAAAAAAAAAAAAAAAAAAAAATTCTGTATTTTGTGAACATATGAATTTTTTTACCTTGGAAATGAAGCTCTAACACCCTCTTTAACTAAGTACTCTCAACGCCTCTGCCAAGTCACAGGGCAGAGAAATGACAGAAAGGGAAAGAGTATGTCCGTGTGTGCATGTGGAAGGGGTGTGGGGAGCACCTCAGAGACAACGGTGAAGGAAGAGGGGACGAAAACAGCACATTCAGTGGGAGTGGTGAACACTCTGCACCTGAGCCACTGCTTATCTCCCCATGCCTCCAGCAGGAAGATAAATGACTTGTCTCACTCTGGTACGTCTGAGGCATTTCAGGAACACATTCTCCAAACAATCAAATAACTCTGGCTACAAATCTCATCGTGATAATGAGAAGGACCAATACTGGTTAGTTTCACCAACCATCTATACAACAGTCTATGATTTTCAAATGACATTTGATTCTTTAGAGTTTTATGTTTTTACATTTACAAAGACACACTAGGACTAGCCATAAAAATATAGACCTATTGTTTGTAAAACGTTTTCACTTGTTTAAAAAGGCACTGTGAAAAAATGAAGAACCAGCCAGCCGTGGTGGCTCACGCCTGTAATCCCCTCACTTAGGGAGGCCAAAGCGGGTAGGTAACCTGAGGTCAGGAATTCAAGACCAGCATGACCAAAATGGAGAAACCCTGTCTCTACTAAAAATACAAAATTAGCCAGGCATGGTGGCACATGCCGTAATCCCAGCTACTCGGAAGCCTGAGGCAGGAGAATTGCTTGAACCCGGGAGGCAGAGGTTGCCGTGAGCCAAGATCTCGCCACTACACTCCAGCCTGGGTAACAAGAGTGAAACTCCACCTCAAAAAAAAAAAAAAAAAAATGAAGAACCACATCATAAGTTTTTGATCTAAAAATCAAGCACAGCGGTATCACTAGGCAACAAGAACTAACATAACAAGGTGGCCGGGCGTAGTAAAGCCTATAATCCTAACACTGGGAGGCCGAGGTGGGCAGATCAATTGAGGTCAGGAGTTCCAGACCAGCATGGCCAACACAGTGAAACCCCATCTCTACTAAAAATACAAAAATTAGCCAGGCATGGTGGCGCGGGCCTGTAGTCCTAGCTACTTGGGAGGCCAAGGCAGGAGAATCAGTTGAACCTGGGAGAGGGAGGTTGCAGTGAGCCAAGACTGCACCACTGCACTCCAGCCTGGGCAACAGAGCGAGACTCCATCTCAAAAAAAAGAACAAATATAACAAGGAAAACCTCAAATCTCTCTTCAACTTGTGGTCCTACAGACAACATACAATCTAATAAGAAAACACAAGTAATATATTCTACATTATTCAGAATTTTTTATATTGGTAATCAGGTTTAGAGAGTAAATCAAATCAAAGTTTACAGTGCTTTATTTTTCTATGACGCTATTTAAGTGCATAAAGACCATTAGGAATATTAATAATGTTAATAATATGGTTAATACAAGTCAGGTCTGGGGCTTTACATGGGTGATCTCATGTCCTCGTCACAATAATAATAGTAGGCCCCTAATAATAGATCATCCTCATTTTACAGTTGCAGAATTAGAAATTCAGAGAGGCCAAGGGACTTGCCTGAGCTCACACAGTGAGTGGCAGGCAGAACAGGAACTCTGGCCGCTGCCTTACTCCACGTTATCCCACAGCACGGCACAAAACCAAATCCAATCTTAAGGCCATCACATGAAACCAAATGTAAAAATGTTTTGCAATATACAAAATAATTAAGTTTGAACATGTTTATTAATTTTTTTTTTTTTTTTTTGAGACAAGGTCTTGCTGTGTCTCCCAGGCTGGAGTGCAGCGGTGCAAATCTTAGGCCACTGCAACTCTGCCTCCCAGGCTCAAGCGGTCCTCTTGTTTCAGACCCCCGGGTAGCTGGGACCACAGGTGTGCGCCACTATGCTGGATTAATTTTTGCGTATTTTGTAGAGACAGGGTTTTGGCATGTTGCCCAGGCTGGTCTCAAACTTCTGGACTCAAGCAATCTGCTACCTCAGCCTCCCAAAGTGCTGAGATTACAGATGTGAGTCACTACACTTCGACAAAATATGGTTATTTTTTAATTTGTATGGAAGATAAAAGCTTTTAAAAAGTCACAGCACAACCAAGCACACAGATTTTACTACTTAGATTAAAAAAACAAAAATATCTGTAGGCCAGGATTGATAAAAAATGAAAACAAGAACAAAAAACAAACAAACAAAAATCAACAAAGACTTCCACTGAAGTATTTTGGATCTACTGCAGAGTAGATGGGGATGAAAAAGTTTACCCACTGAATGGATTTAAAAATCCTTCTGAGGCTGGGCACAGTGGCTCACGCCTGAAATCCCCCCACTTTAGGAGGCCAAGATGGGAGGATCATTTGAGGCCAGGGGAAAGGCCACCCTGGTCAACATAGTGACCTTGTTTCTGAAAATAACAAAAAAACTAGCCGGGTGTGGTAGTATGTGCTGGTAATCTCAACTACTCAGGAGACTGAGGTGGGAAGATTGCTTGAGCTGGGGAGGTCAAGGCTACATACAGTAAGCCATGGCTGTGCCACTGCACACAGCCCTGGGGAACACAGCAAGACCCTGTGTCAAAAAGTAGAAAAAGAAAAACTACTTTCAACTCATTTTGCCAAAAGAAGAGTGATTACATTTGGAAGATTAAGATAAACAGCTACCATCAACGCAACAGATCAGTACTTTGGCCAAGTGCACTAAAGTTCAGTTTTCAAAACAAAACTATTTTCTTGATCCATATCAGCTCATTCTATGCTCTGCTAATGTGGCTATAACAAGTTCTTTTGAATAAAAGGCATCTTGCAAACAAGATAGGTTCACAATATAGACAAAGGTGAATAGTATATAGCTAAGGAAAAACGAAATACTTTCAAGCAGGGAAATAAAAATCACTTCTAATTTCCAGAAATACACACTTAAAAAAAAATTAGGTCACTTTTAACTGGAACAAAAATTTGTGACAAGCCAGGCATGGTGGTGACTCACGCCTATAGTCCAGCACTTTGGGAGGCCGAGGTGGGAGAATTAATTGAACCCAGGAATTCAAGACCAGCCTGGGCAACCTGGCAAAACCCCATCTCTTAAAAAAACGAAAAAGAAGAAAAAACTGTGACAAATTGCAGTCTCAAGTGCTCATAGGCAGTATGAAAACTGTGACATGATTACACGGGAAGCATTTCAAAGGAGTTCACAAAAAGTTAACAATAGGCTGGGCGTAGTGGCTCACGCCTGTAATCCCAACACTTTGGGAGGCTAAGGCGGGCAGATCACTTGAGGTCAGGAGTTCGAGACCAGCCTGGCCAACATGGTGAAACCCTATCTCTACTAAAAATACAAAAAATAGCCAGGTATGGTGGCCCACACCTGTAATCCCAGCTACTCGGGAGGCTGAGGCAGGTGAATTGCTTGAGCCTGGTAGGTGGAGGTTTCAGTGAGTCAAGTTCACGCCACTGCACTCCAATGCGGGCAACAGAGTGAGACTCCATCTCAAAAAAAAAAAAAAAAAAAATGTTCTGGTGTCCTCTTTTCTAAAACAAACTCAAATCTGACCAACTATATATAAGACAGGCACTAATTTCCAAATGGCACTATCCTAGAAAAATGCTGGCAATCTCTTTCAGCTAACTGGTTGCCACTAAACTTCTATTTTTCAGAATACATTAAAAACTGTGTTCAGACAGGCACGGTGGCTCACGCCTGTAATCCCAGCACTTTGGGAGGCTGAGACATGCAGATCACCTGAGGTCAGGAATTCGAGACCAACCTGGCCAACATGGTGAAACCCCATCTCTACTAAAAATACAAAAATTAGCTGGGTGTGGTGGTACACACCTGTAGTCCCAATTAATCGGGAGGCTGGGTCAGGGCTTAAACCTGGGAATTGGAAGATGCAATGAGCTGGGATCATGCCACTGCACTCTAGCCTGGGCAACACAGCAAGGCTCTGTCTGAAAAAAAAACAAAAACAAAAACAAAAACAAAAAAACCTGGGTCCACTGATGAAACATCAGTTGAGAATCACTATTACAGTTAGTTTTCAAGGAGGTAAAGATTCAAACTGAACCTTTACCAAGCTGAATAGTGATTAGGATAAAATGTACCATTCAGAGTTAGTAAATTTACTATTAAACATTGCTTAAGATTACTTATATCATTACTATAATAAAGAAGAAATGATACAAAGATATTAGGAAAGTTCAGGATATAAAAATAACTATGTCACTATGAGCGTAACACAAAACACTCTTAAATAAAACCTTACATGCACTTAAAATAATGTGCTAGAACTTAATAGCGAAGTGTTAATTATTTGTATGTATGGGTGGTGGTCAGAAGTTGGGAATGAAAGACAAGAAGAATGCTCCACAGACGCCATGTCTGAGTGCCAGTAAAATGGTTTGGTGGCCGGAGCTGTGGACTAGGAGTCAGCAGACTGGGACTGCATTGTCTAATCTATTATTATTTACTAGGTCTGTGAATTGAAGCATCTCAAGGAATCTTTCTGAGTCTCCATTTTTTAATCTGTGAAATGGGCATAACAGTATATCTTGTTTTGCTCTTTTTTTGGGGGACCTGACACTTCAGGATTCTGTCTCCTTTTTAAATATAGGACTATATGATCATGAATGTGATAGGGCTTTGAAAAGTACGAAGCAAATGTTATAAAACATAAAGCATTAAACAGTTATTATATTAAACAATTATTATAATTATCAGTACTATGAATTTTATTTTTATTTATTTTTGAGACAGGATCTCACTGTCGGCCAGGCTGGAGTGCAGTGGTGCAATCATAGCTCACTGCAACCTCAAATTCCTGGGCTCAAGCGATCTCCTTCTCTCAACCTCCTAAGTAGGTGGGACTACAGGCACGTGCCACTGCGCCTGCCTAATTTTTAAAATTATTTGTAGAGACAGGATCCTGCTATGTTGGCCAGGCCGTTCTGGCATTCTTGGCCTCAAGCAATTCTCAGCCTGAATTAATTTTCTGAAGAAAGAAACTGGCACCTGTTTTGGGCTAACAGGACTGGATACCCCAACTTGGTTGGCTGCTGCATATCTGTGAAAGATGATAGGGAACATTCAATCCAAGGAGTCCTTTGGCCATTATGCTTTTCTTTAAAGTAAGCTCACAAACCTTTTTCCTGGGTTAGGTTCATACTCTAGGCAGAGAGTTCTGAAACTAAAGTCTACTTTTCATAACAAAACTATTTACTTGTTCCACCTCTTAGTTGTTTAATAACCATTTTCAGAGAATCATAAATTATTGTGCCACTAGCTTTGTTTAGCAATAAAAGGTAATATAGAGAGCAGCAAGTATTTTCCAATTCCCCTTTACAAGAACCCAGACATCCTACAGCCTGACAAGTTTTCACCCAAAAAAATGCAAACATGAAAATTTCAACATAATAGAATATATCAAATGATATCACCTATGTATGCATGCACACACACCTCACAAAGTTGTATTAAAACTATAAGTGTAAACTTAAAGGAACTGACGGAAATTTTAAAAAAGAAATTAAAAAGAAAAAACCTTTGTGTTTAATGTAAATAAACATAAAGCTCTGGGTTTACAAGATTTGGATAAAATGTAACCACTCTGACATCTGATCAATTTCATCACAAGGAAATTAAACTCAATTTTAAAATCTCTACTATCTCTGGCTGGGTGAGGTGGCTCACTACTGTAATCCCAGCACTTTAGGAGGCTGAGACAGGAGGAACACCTGAGTTCCAAGGTTACAGGGAACTATGATCACACCACTTGCACTTCAGCCTGTTTAACAGAGTGAGACTCTGTCTGTAAAAACTATTAATAAAGTAAGATAAAAACCTCTACTACCTCTAATGTTATATATAATCTTTATTTTATATGGGATGAAGTATTTAACACTAACCCTAGAACCAAAAGATACCCAATAGGTTTTTAGCAACTCAAAGTCCTTGCTTGACTATACTTATAGAGAAAATGGACCAGTCATCCAAAAGAAACATAGTATTTTACAACTGAAAGTAGCAAATCTTTACTATTTAAAGCAAATCCAAATTTGCGTTAATTTATAAATAAATGACTCTGATTCTTTTTTTTTTAAGCGGGGGCTGTCCTCACTATGTTGCCCACATTGGACTTGAATTCTTGAGCTCAAGCAATCCTCCTGCCTCCCCAGTAGCTGGGACTACAGGAGCTTCAAATGACTCTTGATTGTATTATATTTCAAATACGTGCTGCAGTGCAAATAAATTTTTTAAAAAATTAGCTGAAACTGAAGTTTCTAGAATACTTAGTTGGACCTCAGCTTTTTACACGCCAGTCATGGAGCTAAATGGTTACCTTGTTACACAGATTGAGGGAGTAAATCTCTGTGTTAATGAATACACTACCTTATGGGCTTCAAGAAGAATAACATCAGGCACAAAAAGAAGAGAATTAAGTCTAACTGAAGGTACCATGATTAGCAAAAAACAGTTTGGTTTCAGGAATTGCAAAGACAGACTGGCCATTACAGGAAGCTGTATTAATGCTGACAATGTTAAACTGTTTACAGAAAGTAGGAAGCTGTGGGATGTTCCTCCCACTGTCACACACGCTGTCCTGTCCTACGTAACCAGTGTTGCTTATACTTCTCAATAAGCGAATACAAATTAAACAAAAAAATTAGTTGGAAATGACTCCTAGCCATTTTGTTAGCTTTCATCCATATCTCCAATTGTATCATCCAGCCAACCCCTGATCCCATCTCTTTATTCATCTGAGTTACCAAATTATCTAGTTATTGTCACATGAGAAGGTTTTCTAAAACAGGGTAACTCAGAAGTGCAGTGGCAGGCATACTGAACGTACAGCCAAAGTAGAGTATTTTAAATATTTAATTCAGTACTAAAAGAGGCCACTTCTTATAATATATTATCCTCAATGTGCTGATTTATAATAACTAGAAAGGTACCTTAAGTTATAACAAGAATGTGAATCTTGTATTTTTCTTTTCCACAGTAAGCTATTTAGCTGACCCATAATGGAACCAACCAAAAAAGGAAATGTTTGCCTTTGGGAACTTAGAAAGAAAAACATTCATGTTTACACCCGAAGTTATTACTAACAAATGAGTAGCCTGCTAAAAACCTAAGCTGTGTTATCAATACCCTATCCCTTGTCCCGAAAATTGATTAAAGAGCAGTTGTTCATCTTAAGCAAAATGTTAAGTCATGTAGAGCCTTAAAACCTGTCAGTTTTTAATTTTCATTAATAAGTTTAATAATCAAATCATTAGTTGAAATGAAAAGGTTAATTTTAATTTTAGTTACTTTATCTGCTAACCTCTCCTATTTCTTCTGATGTTTACTTTTCCTAACCAAAATTAAAAAATATGTTGCTAAACATAACAAAAACACATTCCAAACCCCCCCAAATAAAAATTATAATTATACAAGAACTTTCCACTTCCTAGAAAATTAGGAAATGGTTACAGAAATAATCTATATTTCTCAGAAGGGCAGAATTAAATTATATTATCTTTACATTTTTATTTTTTTGAGACAGGGTCTCACTCTGACGCTCAAGTTGGAGTGCTTAACATGATCCCCAACACTGCAACCTCCACCTCCTGAGTTCAAGCAATTCTTGCGCCTCAGCCTCCTGAGTAGCTAGGACTACAGGTACATGCCACCATGCCTGGCTAATTTTTGTTTTTGTTTTCTTTTTTTTTTTTTTTTTTTTGGTAGAAATGGAGTTTTAACATGTCAGTCAGGCTGGTTTCCAACTCCTGACCTCAAGTGATCTGCCTGCCTCAGCCTCCCAAAGAGCTGGGATTACAGATATTTTACTTTTTTAGAAGACCTCTGTAATTAAGAATGTCTGAAAAATGAGGAAACAAAAGTGTCAGGCACTATGCTAGTGGGAGAGAAAAAGACAAACAAGGCATACCAAAGGACGTCTACATGACTGACAGCTACACATGAAAGTTGTAACTCTAACACACATAATGGGTACCGTGAGGAGTGACAGAAGTAAGCATGCTAGGGAAAGCAAAGGACACAGAGATCTCCATTCTAGCCAGGAAGCCTGGAGATGTTTCAAAGAAGGAGACATAGCCCCTAATGCACTGGTCCTGGGGAAAGGGAGGCATGGGGCAAATTCATCCAAATCACCTATGGCTATTTGCTAAAAATACACATCACTGGGTCCCATCCCAGAATCCAGAATCAGATCCTCAGGTATGAAGTCTGAGCATCTACTTGTTTGTTTTAACAAGCATTCCAGTCCATGGGGTCCGTGGGCCACAATGAGTGTGATTATCACTGCATTAAGTGAAGGGCAAGACCTAATAACAGACAGGGTAAAGAATAATTCTGGCAGAGGGACTACGCATGACGACAGCTATAGAAGCAAAAAATTAGGGTATGTGGGAATCAAGAGATTACAGAGTATGTCCAGTGGCCTAATGAAATATATTGGAATCACAGGTAAGCTAGCTAGAGTCTTGACTCACACAAAGAAGCTGAACTCTGTTCTGGAGGCAACGGCAAGCCACCAAAGCTTTCTGAGCAAAGCAATGCTGTGTTTGAACAAGACTGCCTTGGAGTCCAAGCAAGAGGAAGCAGGACAATAACATGAAGGGAATGAATACAAGACATGTTACAGAGGTAGAAAAATCAGAACGTGGGGAGCTGCTGCATGTAGATGAGTAGATGGAATTGACGACTTTGAGGAAAATTTTAAGTAAGCCAGTGCCTTCTCAGTGCCTGACACTATGCCAAGCACCACAGCACATCCAAGAGTTTAAGAGCCATTAAGTCAACATAATAATGGAGCATCTATATGTGTCAGGTACTATTAACAATGCTGAAGCCATGCATAGTGGCTCACGCCTGTAATCGCAACATTTTGGGAAGCCAAGGCAGGAGGACTGCTTGAGGTCAGGAGTTCAAGACCAGCACAGGCAACATAGCAAGACCCTACCTCTACAAAAAGTTTTTAAAAAATTAGCTGGGTGTGGTGGCACACACCTGTAGTCCGAGCTACTTGGGAGACTGAAGCTGGAGAACCACTTGAGCCCAGGAGTTGAGTCTACAGCGAGCTATGATCACAACGGTGCATTCCAGCCTAGGCAACAGTGAGACCTTGTCTCTTAAAAAACAAAAGCAAAGAAACAAAAAACAATGCTGAGCATAGACTCAGGAAAAAAGAATCTCTGTCCTCCAGAAGTTTAAAATTAGATCTTGCTCTGTTCCTCTTTTCTTGTCTCTACTTTTCATCATGGAAAAAAGTATTTCTGGAACTTATCTCTCCTCATCTTTGAGGACTTCTTTACTCCTTAAGCATCAAGTGGCTCAAGTCAACAACAAGCAGGTCCTCATCCTGAGTGGTTTTACCTATTCGTTCTTAATCACAAAGATATACTTAGGGATGCTTTCTCAACGATGATGACATGACAGTCCTGATGTGAGACAGTTAGACCTAAGCTTCCAAATTAAAAAACTGTCCATGAAACCCAATTTTAATTAAACGGACTTAGGGCAAATATGGAACTTGCCCACAGAGAACTTTCAGGTATGCAGTTCTTCATTTATTCATTTAACCCATATGCACTGTATGCTTATTACAGATGAATGTTTCTTCTCTGACCTGGAAGGATGAATAGAGCCTGAGAAAATTGAGTTGAAAGCGTGTGGTTTGTTGAGAAAATGAACTAAGAAGAAAGGAGAATAAGCAGCACTTAAAAACAGGAGGTAGATGGCCAGGCGCAGTGGCTCACACCTGTAATCTCAACACTTTGGGAGGGCGAGGCAGGCGGATCACCTAAGGTCAGGAGATTGAGACCAGCTTGACCAACATGGAGAAACACTATCTCTACCAAAAATATAAAATTAGCGAGGTGTGGTGGCGCATGCTTGTAATCTCAGCTACTCAGGAGGCTGAAGCAGGAGAATCGCTTGAACCTGGGAGGCGGAGATGAGCCAAGATTGCGCCACTGCACTCCAGCCTGGGCAACAAAAGCAAAACTCTGTCTCAAAAAAACACAAAAGAACAAAAAAATGAAAAACAGGAGGTAGGGTGATGGGCGATGGAAAGGGGTATATGGAAGAACTCATGCAAGCAAGTCTACCAAAAATAAAGTAAGAAACATTCATCAAAGGACAAAACTAACCAGAAATCTGGGAATTGGATGGAGGTCATTTGTCAAGTTAAATTCATCATTTTCAACATGCAATACTGGCAGCTATTCATTTTAACAACAATGTGAGACAGAAATAAACGCATTACTTGAAAAGACAAGATACAAACATGATAGAAGAGAACTATACAAGACGGTAAATAATCCAATGCTAGTTGAATGACAGATATAAAAGCTATAATTCAGATATAGTCAAAATTGAGGTGTCAGTTTTATAAAAAGCTATCAGGAACACTTTCCTAGAACTTTTAAAAGGCAAGACTGCTTCTAAGTACAAATAATAACAGCAAGGATGGCTGGTTGTACATCACCTTGTAGCCACACCCATTAATGTGGATTAATGTTGGTGACATCATCAAACAACTTCCTAAGCAGTTTATTTATTTACTTTTTTGGAGACGGAGTTTTGCTCTTGTTGCCCAGGCTGGAGTGCAGTGGAGCAAACTCGGCTTACCGCAACCTCCGCTTCCTGGGTTCAAGCGAGTCTCCTGCCTCAGCCTCCTGAGTAGCTGGGATTACAGGTGCCTGCCACCACGCCTGGCTAATTTTTGTATTTTTTAGTAGAGATGATGTTTCCCCATGTTGGCCAGGCTGGTCTCCAACTTCTGACATCAGGCAGGTGATCCACCCGCCTCAGACTCCCAAAGTGCTGGGATTACAGGCATGAGCCACCGCACCCACCCAGCAGTTTTACTTTTAACTGTGACTCCATTTTAATCATATTAGAGTAAAACACTTCAGATCTGAATTACTTCCAAATGGCATACAGTCTAGATTTCTATCACTGCTGGAATCTTTCTGGCCTTTGGCAAATAAAACCCAATCACAGCATTCACAGTTAAAGTACCAAACACTTGATTAAAAATCTGTTTCAACTGTATTCTGTATTTTTAACCTGGACTGGATACTTTTTTCCCAAACCTGTCTTCAATGTTGTGTAACAGCTACAAAGTATTTTACGGGTAGTCTCCTTTAAGGAAAAAGGGGAAAAATGCCTGGCGCAATGCCAGCAATTTAGGAGGTCAAAGTGGGTGGATCACTTGAGGTCAGGAGTTCCAGATCAGCCTGGCTAACATGGTGAAACTGCCTCTACTAAAAAGACAAAAATTAGCCAGGTGTGGTGGCACGTGCCTGTAGACCCAGCTACACAGGAGGCTGAGGCACGAGAGTTGCTTGAACCCTGGAGGCAGAGGTTGCAGTGGGCCAAGATTACGCCACTGCACTGTAGCCTGGGCAACACAGTGAGACTCCATGTCAAAATAAACCCCAAAAAAACAAATTTCTGAGGCTACAATTTTGGATAGATACATTATATTATGGAAGTCAGTGAAAAAGGTGTGCTAAAATCAGATACCGGTTGAGCATCCCTTATCTGAATGCCTGGGACCAGAAGTGTTTTGGATTTGTAATTTTTTCAGATTTTTGAAATATCTGCATACACATGAGATATGTTGGGAGTGGGACTCAAGTCTAAACTAGAAATTCATTTATGTTTCATATATACCTTAAGACATGTAGCCTAAAGGTAATTTTATGCACTATTTTTACAAGTAGTCATTACAGACTAGGACACATTAGGTCTACCCCTTAGCCTCTCAGTCTGTTCCTCCAACTCAAATACTTTGAGATTTGAGAGCATTTCGAATTTTTGCATTAGGGATGTGCAACCTGTATTACTAAACGTCGTTAAAATAAAACCACACGTTTTAAAAGAGCAAATCTCTTACCAGCTGAAATTCTCGACGCCGGTCATAGGCATTCTGTATGCCGCTGTCTGCCCATAATGCTCTTATAGCAGGAAGATATTGTAAGAAAACCCTTGTTTCCACCATTCCTTGGGCTGCCATGGGGGCCCGGGTATCAAACGACATCATCTTATCTCCATGTTGTTGGTTTGAATTATCTCCCCAGGGAATATGAAGCTTCTCTCGAGCATCAACCAGCACCCTCATACCTTTGTTCAAAAAGAAAAAAAAATGTATGGAGAGGAGTCATTACATATTATCATAAGCTTTTATTTCAGTATTATTTCCTTACATTTCTGAATTATCCCAGACAAATCTTCAAAAATGAAGACCAACATTAAAAACAAATGTAACTTCTCAGAGGTTAAAAAAAAATAACAGTTGCTCACTGTCTTAAAATTAGAGCCTTGAAAAGCAAATACTATTAGCACAATTCCTCTTTCTGAAGGATTTTTAACATGTTCCAATTTATAAAATAACTTCTGGGGTAGAAGGTAGTCAAAAAAGAACCCAACTCAAGAAGGAAAAAGAACTTATGTTGCACAGACCAATGTCCAAGCTCACAAGAAAACGGACACAACCAAGATTTTACGAGCCTAAAAGATGTTCATTTATGACACACTAAGAACCAACTATTACATTATAGCTCCATGTTCTGTTTGTTCCTTCGGCACCGTAACCCAACATTGAGTCTTCTAGGAACACATTCAAAATTTAAAAACTTCTTCCAGCCTAAGTTTCAACCCAGTTTAAGTCACAGGACGGCCTTCAATCTCCCTAAAAGGGAGGAAGAGCAACTGCAAAATAATACAAAATCGGACTCCAGCTCACAGAGGTTAGTTCAAACTCATTTTTCATATCACTGATTCACTACTTGCATTACCTTTGATCAATCTGAACAGTCACTTGGCTATTAGGAAGTCATCTGTTTGAATAACTGAAAAACTGGTGTTTTTTGGGTTTTTTGTTTTTTTTTTTAATAGAGACGAGGTCTGGCTATGTTGCCCAGCTGGTCTGGAACTCCTGGGCTCAAGCCATCCTCCCACTGTGGCCTCCCAAAGTGCTGGGACTGCAGGAGTGAGCCACCACGCCCAGCCTGAAAAACTGTTCTACTGTCAAATTTCATGTCAACTCGGAAAAACTAGATTCCTGACGACTTACATCATCTCGCAATCAATGCTCAAGTAGATCACACTTACAACTCAGTGTACATTAAGAAGAGGTGTTTACCTGGCTCACAATCAGTTAACATACTGATGCTATTCATTAACATAATTCCTTAAGTTCAGCTGCATCAGGTTACAAAGGTTCCTTCAATTAAGGACTGTCAAGGCAGAGTCTGCAGCCTTGAAAGAGACCTTAATTAGTTTTGTGCTAAACATTACAGCAGGATAAATACAACTGTTCTTTATAGTTTAACTGCAGAGGCACTAGGGCTACAGCGGGCTGTGGTCTAGTGATTCTCTCTAGTTCATTACTCCACAATGCCTGGCTCTTCAGGCAGTTTTTCCTTTACCCAAACGCTGGAAGGTGGGGGAGCAGGGGTGACATTAAGAAGTCCCTTATGTACTTCCTGACCAAAAAATCCCACTTAAAAGGACCTGCAATCTGTAGCAAACTCCTAAACTGCTCCCCAGATAAAATAAAATCCAGATGCACCTGAGGTACCAGGCTCTGCACCTAAATTCTGCCAAAATGTCTTTTCTATAGAACACACCTGACACACAGAAACACGAGTGTTAATTATCTTTCAAATGACAAAAACCGTCTTTATTTCTTTGAATGCCCAGAAATAAACAACTTGTTTTTAACTTAAGAACAAAGTTTAATTTTAAAACTACTGTCAATAAAGGGCAGAACCAATTATCTAACTCAACACTCATTCATTGTTTCCATCTGTACAGCATCCACAAGAGTTTTAGGCCCGTCTTCTTACCACTACATTTCATCTAAACAGAAGTAGTGGTACTCCCTTCCCGCCAGCTCCCAATTACTTAGCGAAAAGGAGAGTGGAATGTGTTGCACAGAAATTACACGTAAACATCCTACCTGACCGTGACACTGGGGCGAAAAAGCACAGAGGCTACTTTTTCAGACTAACTGTACGGGTCCATTCTCTTCTGATTCCAGTACGGTCAACCTGACACTCTCTCAAGTTTCATATCCTTGCTTAAAAGGAGGCTGTCACCCTACGCCCTTGACAAGAAGTATCGGGGAAAAAGTTCCCTTATTGCGACGGTTCCAGAACTCGCTTGCTTAGGAGACTGCCAAGGAAACAGGGAGTTGGGAGCGCATGCGACCCCATGTGACTGGGGTCACCCAGCGGGGTAACGAGGTTCGGCCCACATCGCTCGAGCAGGGGATGGGGGTGAAGCGGCTGGGGCTGCTGTTGGGTCTTCCTGCCTCATCCGCAGCGGGGAGGACAGAAGAGGTCTCCCCACACCCCGAGGCAGCACCCAGCTCGCCCCACTTCCCTCTCGTAGGGGGCGAGACCAGGACGCGGTGGGGGGTGGGGGAATGGCCGTGACGCCCACCGGGGAGACAAGGGGGAGAGCAGGGCGACCGCGAGCATCCTCTTGCCTGGGGGGCGAGGGCACCCCGGGCGGGCAGGGTCGGTTCCCGGGGCGCGCCCCCTTCCCGCCAGCCCGCCCACCGGGCCCGGTCCTCCGCCAGCGACAGAGCGGACGAGGGCGGTGCCCGGCCCCGCGCCCGCCGCCGCCCCAGCCCCCGGCCCCTAACCCCTGGACCCCGTTCCCGGCCCGGCACCTTTGATCACGTTGCTGTAGATGGTGGGGCGGAACTCCTCGCGCGCGCGCTGGTCGAAATCCTGCCCGTGGATGATCCGCATCTGCTTCAGGAAGGTGGACTTGCCGCTCTCGCCTGCGCCCAGCAGCAGGATCTTCACCAGCCGCTTCACGTAAGTCTTTTCCCGAGACAGACATTTGTCGATCTCCTTGGACTTGCGTTGCTGCTCGGCCTCGCCGCTCGTCAGCAAGCAGCCGGGAAAGCACACGGACAGCACGGACCGCGACGGCAGGAAGTCCGCCATCTTGCCGCCGCCGCCGCCGCCTCGGCGGGCCCCTCCGGCTCCCTCCACCTCCTCCTCCGGCGGCGGGCGGCTCCGGCACCGCGGCTCGAGGGCGGGGTGCGCGGTGGCGGCCCGAGCGCGCCCAGGGAGGGAGGGAACCAGCGAACTGACTCGCAGGGCGGGCCGAGCAGGGCGGGCCAGGAGAGCGGGGGAGGGAGGGAAGGAGGGCGGGCCCGGCCCGGGAGGGGCGGTGGCCCCGGAGCGTGCGCGTTCCCGCTGCCTCCCGGGGGCGCGCGCGCACGCCGTGGCAGCTCCCCCGCCTCCCGCCTTGGGCGGCGAGTCACGCGCTCGATGTGTCGCTCGGGTGCCCACGGGGAGGGATGAGGAACCGCGGTCACGTGGGCCGGGCTAGGGAGCACAACTTTCTGTTTCCCTTTCATGGTCTGAACCTACTTGTGGGCAGAAGGGCTTGCCCGAGGCCTGGAGGCCGGAGACCAGGTCCCGGACGCGGCTCTTTGGGCTCCCACTTAGCCGCCCTTTCTCCCGCGTTGCGCGCCCGCTGCCCGCTGTTACCGCCCACCCGACCCATTTCGAGGCCACGAACTCGAAAGTTATTTGAACAGAACAGCAGGCGTGAGCCTGGCAGGCCTTTGGTGCATTTTCTTTATTTTATTTTATTTTATTTTTTATTTTTTGAGACGGAATCTCACCCTGTCGCCCAGGCTGGAGTGCAGTGGCGCGATCTCGGCTCACGCAACCTCCGCCCCCCAGGTTCAAGCCATCCTCCCGTCTCAGCCTCCCGAGTAGCTGGGATTACAGGCGTGTGCCATCACACCCGGCTAATTTTTTGTATTTATTTTTAGATACAGGGGTCTTCCTCTATGTTGTCCAGGCTGGTCTCGAACTCCTGAGCTCAAGCAATCCTCTAGCCTTGGCCTCCCACAGTGCGGGGATTCCAGACAGAGCCAGCGGGCCCTGGCCTGATGTGTTTTCTTAAGGTGATTCCCTTGACCTTCTCTAGTCTTCAAATCCCAGAACGGTAACCAGACGTCATCCACCCCCACTTCCAGCTCTTTCTGGCATTTTCAGACCCCTACCAGGGCCATCTATGAGGGAAAAGAACTGAAGTTGATGTTCACCTGAGACGTGCTACGAGGGACTGTTAATGGCTCACTCGTGCATTCCACCTGGGCTGTGATGTGACTTCGGGGACGCTTGGCCGAGCTGGAATTAGTGAGTGGCAGCAGGAGGGTGAGGTCATGGTGAAAATCCCCTACACCGGACACTGTGATGCAGGCTCTTCCCAACAAGGAAGCAAATACACAAACACAACGAGGAATGGGAGCACGCACATTTTAGCTTTCCTGCCAGATTACAGAGGATATGACCCGTCAGGGGACTTTTTTTCTTTCCTAATGGCAGATTCAGGCCAGGACATCTGAAAGGAGGCCAGGAGACAAGCCTCAAGGGACTGCTGTGGGTTGGCAGAGAAACTGCTTAACCGGGACCCCCTAAAACCGACCTCTTCATTCTTAGTATTTAGTTTCAAGTGGAAAAAGCCACTTTGGTCTGTCCTTGTTTTTGGCAATGCAACATAGCTTTGGGCTTCTGTGGCTCAGAAACTTCCTATGTGTGAGGGAGCTGAGGTAAGAGGTCAGCATGCCAAGAAACTCCTGAACAGATTTAAATTTTAAAATCGGTACTAGTCAGTTACTGTCTGGGGTTGGGTTAATGACTGAGAAGCCTCAACTCAGTAGATTGGCTGCAGTGAACAATGCCTGTAGTAGGATTATCTCCTGTGGCTCTGGCAAGCCTGGAGGTTGGACAACATACGGTATATAAGTACAGTAGGCTCACCTCCGATATCTGTGGCTTGATAGAGTCAGAATCACTGAGCAGTGTTGTCAGGCAAAATATATGGTAAAAGCCTGCCCTGGATGGAGAATTTCTCCATCATCCCATCTAGTGTTTGGGAGGCCCTGTTCTCAGCATGCAAGGACTCGCCTCTCCTAGGATTGGGGCATAGAACCTGTCCCCAAGCACTGTTTTTGCATTGACCCCAGGTGCTAATCTGAACTCCAACAAAGACGGGAGAGAAACTTGTAAGTTGGTAGTTAACATCTTTTTTCAGAAGTGTGTGTAACATAATGGAAAACCAAGAATGCCTAGGAGGCAGGAAGGTATTCCTGCCCAGCCAGTTCATGTTGTGACATGCAGAGCAGCAGAGAAAGCTATTCAAAGTCCTGCGTGTAAGCTTGCCTTGGAACAAACTTGGCTCACATCGAGTCTGGCTCTTCTACTCAGTGTAGTTTTTTAAAAGAGACCTCTTTGACCTGAAAGTCAAATGAAGGAAGAAGAAGAAGGAGGAAGGAAGAAAGAAAGAAAAAGAGGGCCAGGCACAGTAGCTCATGCCTGTAATCCCAGCACTTTGGGAGGCTGAGGCGGACAGGTCACTTGAGGCCAGGAGTTTGAGACCAGCCTGGCCAACATGGTGAAACCTCATCTCTACTAAAAATACAAAAATTAGTGGGGCTTGGTGGTGGGTGCCTGTAGTCCCAGCTACTCGGGAGGCTGAGGCAGGAGAATTGCTTGAACCCAAGAGGTGGAGGTTGCAGTAAGCTGAGATCACACCACTGTACTCCAGCATGGGTGACAGAGTGAGACTCTCTGTCTCAAAAAAAAAAAAAGAGGAATGAATGAATGAAAGAAAGAAAAAGAGACCTCTTTGGGTCCAACCTGGGGTTTGGCTGCAGCTGTCCAGCTTCTCCTAACTGGTGATCAAGACACCTTGTAAATTGTAAACATAGAAATGAGTTAGAGACTTGGTGGTTTCTCAGAGTTGAACATAGAATTGCCATGTGACCCAGTAATTTTGTCCTGGGTATGTCCCCCAAAATACTAAAAAGAATTGAAAACAATGTTCAAACAATAACTTGTATACCCACATTCATGGCAGCACCATTTATAGTAGCCAAAAGATTAGCTGGCCGCAGTGGTTCACGCCTATAATCCAAACACTTAAGCCAGGAGTTCAAGAGCAGCCTGGGCGACATGGTGGAACCCTGTCTCTACAAAAAAAAATATAAAAATTAGCTGAAAGTGATGTGTGCCTGTGGTCCTAGCTACTCAGAAGGCTGAGGTGGGAAAATCACTTGAGCCCAGAAGGCGGAGGCTGCAGTGAGCCGAGATTGCACCACTGCACTTCAGCCTAGGGAACAGAGCCAGACCCTGTCTCAAAAAAAAAAAAAAAAAAAAAAGCCAGATGTGGTGACACACACCTGTAGTCCCAGCTACTCAGGAGGCTGAGGCAGGAAGATTGCTTGAATCCAGGAGCTCAAGGCTACAGTGAGCTATGATCATGCCACTGAACTCTAGTCTGTGTGACAGAGCGAGATCCTGTCTCTAAAAAACAAGACACAAAGAGGGGAACAACAGACACTGGGACCTACTTGAGGGCGGAAGGTAGGAGGAGGGAGAGGATTAAAAAAAAATACCTGGCCGGGCCCGGTGGTTCACACCTGTAATCCCAGCACTTTGGGAGGCCAAGGCGGGCGGATCACCTGAGGTCAGGAGTTCGAGACCAGCCTGGCCAATATGGCGAAACCCTGTGTCTACTAAAAATACCAAAAATTAGCTGAGCATGGTGGCGCATGCCTGTAATCCCAGCTACTCAGGAGGATGAGACAGGAGAATTGCTTGAACCTGGAAGGCTGAGGTTGCAGCGAGCCCAGATCACGCCTTTGCACTCCACCCTGGGCAACAAGAGTGAAACTCTGTCTCAAAAAACAAAACAAAACAAAACCTATCGCATACTATACTTATTACCTGAGTGACTAAATAATCTGTACACCAAACTTGAGATGAGCAGTTTACCTACATAACAAACTTGCATGTGTACTCCTAAACCTAAAATAAGAGTTTAAAAAACCCCACAACAACAAAAAGGGAATAACCAAAAGATGTCCACATGTCCATCAATGAATGAATGGATAAACAAAAGGTCATATATCTGCATTGCAATTATTCTGCCATAAAAAGGAATGAGGTGCTGACACATGCTACCATATGAATGAACTTTGAAAATAGTAGGCTAAGTGAAACAAAAGGCCACATATTATAAGGTTCCACTTACGTGAAATGTCCAGAATAGGCAAATCCATAAAACAGACAGCAGATGAGGTGAGGGAAGATGTGGGGAGACTGCTTAATGGTGCCGAGTTTCGTTTTGGGATGATGAAACTGTTTTTGGAAATAGATAGTGATAATGGTTGTAGAACATTGTGAATGTACTAAATGCCACTGAATTCTACACGGTAAAATCGTCACATGATGAATTTTATGTTATGTGAATTTTGCCACAATAAAACAAATGAATTGGGGAAAAAATAAATATATATTATATATTTATAATATATATACTATAAATATTTATTTTATTTTATTTTTCCAAGACAGAGTCTTGCTCTGTCACCTAGAGCTAGGGTGCAGTGGCATGATCTCGGCTCACTGCAACCTCTGCCTTCCGGGTTCAAGCAATTCTCTTGCCTCAGCCTCCTGAGTAGCTGGGATTACAGGCGCTGCCACCATGCCCTGCTAATTTTTGTATTTTTAGTCTGCCTTCCAGGTTCAAGCAATTATCCTGCCTCAGCTTCCTGAGTAGCTGGGATTACAGGCGCCGCCACCATGGCCGGCTAATTTTTGTACTTTTAGTAGAGACAGGGTTTTACCATGTTGGCCGGACTGGTCTCGAACTCCTGACCTCGTTATTCGCCCAAAGTGCTGGGATCACAGGCATGAGCCACCGTGCCCAGCCAGAAAAATATTTTCTGTAAAAAGTCATTGGCATTTAAGGTTGAAGTGCTCACAGTGTGCAACATTCAAAGAATGAAAGTGCCATTGTGTTTATTTCAAAATAATACAACTGAAATTCTTTGCAACAGAAGGAAATCTAGCAGTTGCTTCAAGTTACATTGTAATCATAATAATGATATTTTAATTTTCAGGTATATTGTTTTGTAACTTTAAAAAAATCCAAACTTTTTAAGAGAGTATAAAGTCTGCTAGTTAGAATTGAATCTGCTGGATGCTGTATTTCCAACGGACCCAGATGTGAACTCATTGGAAGCATCTGTTTTGTTGCTAGCCCGTTAATCCATATGCAAATGGATTCAGATGCCCTGTGGAGCTGTGATAAAATAGTGGCAGCAGTTGATTAGTTGCAATGTTCGTTTCTTTCTGGAAACTCAGTTTAGTGTCAGTCTTGCAAGATAAATAATTAAAGGTGTGACTGAAAAGGAAATACATTTCCAAATAGCTTTTCTCCTCTTGTCACCCTAGAAAGAAACAAGCTCTTTCCAACAATACTGCCAGTCTTGAAATCTATTTCTAACTCTTCTGGAAAGATAGGCTTCTTATAGTTACAGTTTATTTTCAATTAAAAAAAAAAAAAGGTCTTACTTTGTGCCAAATAACTTTGGGCTGTTTACAAAAATCAGAATCATCCACAAAGGACAAAAAATGTGTCACCCTCAGACATATTCAGAAGAATGTGCCAAAGGCTGTAGGAACAGTTTCAAAAGAGGAGTTAAAAAAAATTTTTTTGATGGGAAATATAATTTAAATAAGTGTTTCCCCTGCCAAGGTGACTACTCACTACTCAGGATGGGACAACGACCATTTACATATGTTTATTTAAAAATCCGTCACATTACTTGATGGTTAAACCTTGTGTTAATCCAACCTTCTTATTATGAAACTCTCTTTTGTTTCACCATCAGTACAAAATAGGTGGATTCTAACCCTTCCTTACAGATAAAACAGGCGTAGACTTTTCTTACTTTCCATAGGGAAAGGAAGGGAATTCCCAAGCCCTCCCAAAATACAAATCCCTTGCATTTGTGTCATGTTTTAAATGCCTCAAAGCACTTTGACCTACTTTATCTCATTCTCTACTCACAGTAACCTGACTAGGAACACCCAACATTAACCTCGCTCCCATTGAGCAAATGACTCTCTGAAAGCCTCATTCGCTGTGGCCAGTTGCAGAGCTGGAACTGGAAGCTGCTTAGTCCAGTGGTTTTTTTTTTTTTTTTTTTGGTAAGAGATAAGATCTTACTCTGTTACCCAGGCTGCAGTGCAGTGGCACTATCATAGCTCACTGTAGCCTCAATCCTCCCACCTCAGCCTTCTAAGTAGCTAGGACTACAGCTGTGCCCTACCAGGCCTGGCAAATTTTTTAAGTTTTAGTATGTTGCCCTGGTTGATTTTGAACTCCTAGGCTCAAGTGATCCTCTTGCCTTGGCCTCCCGCAGTGCTGAGATTATAGACATGAATGACTGTACTCTGCCCCAATGTTCTTGACTTTCTCTGTTGTTTTTTAAGAGACAGGCTTTCACTATGTTGTTCAGGCTGGTCTTGAACTCCTGACCACAAGCGATCCCCCCACCTTGGCCTCCCAAAGTGCTGAGATTACAGGCATGAGCCACTATGCCTGGCCCTCCGTGCTCTTTTTGATGTACCAAAATTGCCGTAGTGCCCTGAATGCTCAACTGTATGAATTTCAAACCTGAGACAAGTAGCTAACTGGACTTAACCTCCAGGCACCATAGAGTTCAGTACTTTCTTTATTATTTTTCCAGCCTCTTTCAGGCTGACTGCCATCTTGAAGTTCCCCAGCTCAGATGGATCCTGGTAAGATGTTCTGTACTTTTAACTCAGGCTCTGGTTTGTAAAATATTCCAGGTGGCTGATGGAGAAATAAGAAAAGAAGAGCCAAACTTGTTTGTTTGTTTATTTGTATGATGCACAAGCCCCACACATTGTTCACTTACCATGAGGTAGATTTAAAAAGAAAACCGTGTGTGTGTGTGTGTGTGTGTGTAATGAAATTTGGTGTTGCCTTTACCAGAATAAGCCTCTCATGTGGAAAATTTTGTATGAAACTACACATGTGGAATCAAATTGTTGGTGGTTTTGTTTGTTGTTGTTAATAACGGAAAACATGACTTTCATTATTGGTTTTATTTTTCTCAGCCTCCAAAAGAGACCTATGGGCTGCTGTTGACCAGCTGAGACCTCAGCTCCCCCAAGGTCAGAAGCTGGTACTGTCTTAAAGGCACACTGGCACTCACAAAATCCTTCCACCTTGCTCACTGCGTGAGATAGGTTTAAGGGCAATCTCTTTATGTAACACTAATCACAAGGCTTTGCCCGTAAATCTGAGATTCGGAAAAACTCAAAACATCATGCTTACCCCCTCTCCTTTATTTTTACTTACAGCTTTTAAAGCAGAGGGATACGTTTTTAGTATTTTATTGCCTGTCAGTGCGCTGCCCCTTGCCAGAAACGGGTAACGATACTTTTAAATTATTTACGTATTTATTTTTATGAGACAGAGTCTCACTCTGTCACCCAGACTAGAGTGCAGTGGCATGATCATAGCTACTGCAGCCTCCAACTCCTAGGCTCAAGGGGCCCTCCTACCTCAGCCTCCCAAGTTGCTGGGACCACAGGCCACCACATCCAACTAATTATTTTATTTTTTGTAGAGACAGGTTCTCACTTTGTTGTCCAGGCTGGTCTTGAGCTCCCGGCCTCAAATGATTCTCCCACCTCGGCCTCAAAAAGTGCTACGACTACAGAGGAGAGCCACTGTGCCTGGCCTAAGGACGCTTGAACGTAAATTCTGTTTCTCCAGTGAAGTTCAAGTTGGCAGTCTCAATTCATTCCTCCACGTGAAGATCTTCTGCTCGCAACCCGGCAGTAGGCACCAGTTTTCTTTCCCTTGGAACACTGGATTAGCAAGCTTGGACCTGCCCCTTCCCGCAACCACACTTCTGGCTAGCTTGCTCTGCCTACAGGTAGCATCACATGTCATGGCCTGTAGACCTGGCCTTTGCCTCAGTGCAGAATGCCAGGGCATGTCCGCTGGTTGAGTTTATCATTGAGCACAAAGGGCTCACAGAGTGCTGAGATATAGTCCATGCAGCCTTTGTCAGACCATAACATGTGGCCTCCCAGTGCAAACAATATCATAAGTTTTCTTTAAACTCCTGTGTCAGCTGCTACAGAAAGGAAAGGCCTGCTCATGATAGGAGTCAGGGAAAGGTAGCAACTGCTGAGTCAGAATGACAGACTTAAAGGGCTTAGCAGATGAGGCACTGTAGCTGAGGTCCCTCATTTACTTTATTTATTTAGAAACAGGGTCTTGCTCTGTCACCAGGCTGGAATGTAGTGGTGCGGTCACTGCTCACTGCAGCCTTGACCTCCTGGGCTCAAACGATCCTCCTTCCTCAGCCTCCCAAGTAGCTGTGACCACAGTCACGTGCCACCATGCTCTGCTAATTTTTAATTTTTTTGTAGGGATGGGGTCTCACTATGTTGCCCAGGCTGGTCTTGAACTCCTTGGCTCGAGCAGTTTGCCCACCTCAGTCTCCCAAAGTGCTGGGATTACAGGCGTGAACCACTGCAGCTGGCCCTCATATACTTTAGTTATTAGCTTTCTCCTGGTTGTGGAAAAGTTATGCCAGGCCCAAGGAGGAGAAGAGGAGAAAATAAAAACAAAGGAAGGTGCTGGGTGTGTGGCAAGCAATTGTGTATTTGTGATTGTTTCCCCTTTCTTTGCTAATAAGCAGAACTATAGTAGGAAAAACTCCCTTAAGATAGTGAGATACTGGGTGTGGTGGCTTATGCCTGTAATTCCAGCGTTTTGGGAGGACAGGGTGGGAGGATTGCTAGAACCCAGGAGTTTGAGACCAGCCTGGGCAACATGGCAAGGTCCCATCTCTGTATCAAATATATATATATGTGTGTGTGTGTATATATATGTATAAACACACACACATATGTACATATATACACATACACACACACACACACACATATATATATACACTTTTAAGATAGCGAGGGAGTTGACTTCTGTGGAAACCAGTATGGATCATATCAGATTTTTTTTTTTTTTTTTGAGGTGGAATCTGACTCTGTCACCCAGACTGGAGTGCAATGGTGCGATCTCGGTTCACTGCAACCTCCGCCTCCCGAGTTCAAGTGATTCTCCTGCCTCAGCTTCCTGAGTAGCTAAGATTATAGGCGCGCGCCACCATGCCTGGCTAATCTTTGTATTTTTAGTAGAGACGGGGTTTCACCATGTTGGTCAGGCTGGTCTCTCAAACTCCTGACCTCGTGATCCGCCCGCCTCGGCCTCCCAAAGTGCTGGGATTACAGGTTTAAGCCACCGCACCCGGCCCATATCAGATTGTTTGCTATTCTTTTGGTTTTCCAGAGAAGAATGCAGTACAGTGGGGAGAACCCCAGGGAGAACTCAGTTAATAGAAGAGAGCTTTGCCTTTCTTATCTGTAAACTGGGAGTTATACACACAGATTTATTGTAGGATTAGATTACAGAACCCCCAGACTCAGTGTTTGTCCATAAATGGGAGGTTTAGTTTTAGATTTTTTGAGGAAGGAACAACAAAATTTCTTTAAAAGCCCTTTGAAGGTTTAGCAATGTTGTTATTGTCAGAATGCTCTTGCTGTATCTTTACAAAGCTCTTCCTTCTGTGGTTTAAACATAGTTGCTCCCTTTCTCATGCTCAGGCTCACTCACAGCCACAGGTGTGTCCCCAAACAGGATCCGTTTCTGGTGGAAAGGGCCTGATGCAGCAATAAGAAAAAAAAAAACATGACCGGGCACGGTGGCTCAAGCCTGTAATCCCAGCACTTTGGGAGGCCGAGATGGGCGGATCACGAGGTCAGGAGATCGAGACCATCCTGGCTAACACGTTGAAACCCCGTCTCTACTAAAAAAAGAAAACAAACAAAAAAAAAACTAGCCAGGTGACGTGGCAGGCGCCTATAGTCCCAGCTACTCGGGAGGCTGAGGCAGGAGAATGGCGTGAACCTGGGAGGCGGAGCTTGCAGTGAGCTGAGATCCGGCCACTGCACTCCAGCCTGGGCGAGAGAGCCAGACTCCGTCTCAAAAAAAAAGAAAAAAAAAACATGCCTATTTAGGGTTATATCCAGAATCTCAACTCTGAAGAGAGGAAGGATTTATTAATTCCTACGAGCCTAAGGAATTACTTCTTCAGCCAGAAAGCAGAGGTTCGAGTAGGGATGCTGGCACTGTACAGTAAGAGCAAGAGCTTTTATCTGAAGGGGTGGGGGGCTTGTGCAAAAGGGGGAAAAAAAAGGAGCGCATTTTATATTCTTTTTTTTTTTTTTTTTTGAGACGGAGTCTCACTCTGTTGCCCAGCCTGGAGTGTAATGGCATGACCTCGGCTCACTGCAATCTCTGCCTCCCAGGTTCAAGCAATTCTCCTGCCTCGGCCTCCCTAGTAGCTAGGATCACAGGTGTGTGCCACCATGCCTGGCTAATTTTTTTGTATTTTTAGTAGAGACAGGGTTTCACCATGTTAGCCAGGCTGGTCTCGAACTTCTGACCTCAAATGATCTGCCCGCCTCAGCCTCCTGAAGTGTTGGGATTACAGACATGAGCCACTGCACCCGGTCTGGGCTTAGTATTCTAATCTGGAAACTGGACATTATAATTTCAGAGGGTTTCGTAGGGGTTATATAAAAGAGCAGGCTATCCATGTTACCACATTTTCTTCTATCAAAGTGCTCATTGTCCAGTTGATGGACTGGTATCTATGCCATCAAGGTCAGGGGCAATGGGGGGTGCCTCATGGGCATGAATGTGGATGAGTCAGCCCGCACGCCCATGCTCTGTGCACTCCTTCACCCCCAGCAGCTGCCACTGGACAGCCCTCAGGCCTAGGATGGGCACATCAGTGTTGCAGTCCTCCCTCAGCACAGCCCTACACCCAGACCTTGGCCTGCTTGAATGAAGAGCCTTGGAGTTCCCCGTACCCAGGGTTTGGTCTGAGGGGAAGTACAGGATCTGGTAAGTCCCTTGGCCTTGCTTCATGCGTAGGGGTAGCACCAGGTGAGGGCCAGAGCAGGATCCTCTAAAGCACAGGCGGGCAGGGGCCTTTGTTGCCTGGAGCTAAGAGTGGTACTGGCTGGGAAGACATAATGCAATAGCATCTAAATTGCCCCTGTTTGACAGGGGCTGAACTAGACCTCCAAGTTCCTAGACTCTGAAAGTGGATCCCAATGGGGACACTGAATGTTCAGCTGAAACACTGCCTTGAATTTATGCAGTAGCCAGAGTTTGGCAGGGGACTGTCTGTGCCCTTCCCGTGGGAGCCTGCTGAGGCTCCTGTGGTCACTCCCCTTCCCAAGGCTACCCAGGGCAAGAACCCAAAGGGCACTTTATAGAACAGCAGATATAAAATGCATTTTGGACTGTCCCTCAGTTATTCTGTGACCCTGGATTTCTGCTAAGGGAAGAGAGTTATCCTCAAGGAGTTAAACACACTTCAAGAGGAGGTGAGAGTTCTGCCCTGAGGCAGGGTGTGAAGCCCCTAAGCCCCTTCCTCCATGATTAATGAGCTAAGCGTAGGCATTCAGAAGAGTGGAAGGTGCAAGGTGCTCAGATTTATAAAGATTAACACCTACAGGCCGGGCGTGGGCGCGGTGGTTCATGCCTGTAATCCCAGCACTTTGGGAGGCTGAGGAGGGTGGATCATCCAAAGTCAGGAGTTCAAAACCAGCCTGGTCAACATGGTAAAACCCCATCTCTGCTAAAAATACAAAAATTAGCCGGGCGTGGTGGTGCGTGCTTGTAGTCCCAGCTACTTGGGAGGCTGAGGCAGGAGAATCGCTTGAACCTGGGAGGGGAGGTTGCAGAGAGCAGCCTGGGGAACAGAGCAAAGCTCCGTCTCAAAAAAAAAAAAAAGAAAAAGAAAAAGAAAAGAAAAAATTAACACCTACTGTCTTAGATGGTTTTCTAAGGATCACAGATCCACAGAGACTGGAGGCAAATTTGTTACAACAATTAAGGAATTGGGAAAAGGAATGCTATTTAATTCCTCTTGGGACAAACAGTCTTCACCCAATAGACTCACCAAGGACAGCAACATGAGTTCTGATGGAAAATCTAAACAAACTACATACTTAACAATTTTATGTCTTGTTTCCTGATAGATTTGACCCTCAATGGTCCTATTCTTAATTACTTAATCCTTGACATAAAAGAGGGAACAAATAATGGTAGTGATCACTTTATCAATAGGCAGAAACTATGAAGTATTTCTACAACACCTTTCCTTCCATCCCTCAACCTAGTCTTCTCTTAAAATAACATTTTCCCTTTCCTTCCTCCTTCCCACCCTCCCTTCCTCTCTCTCTTCTCTCTCTCTCTCTTTCTCCCTTCCCTCCCTCCCTCCCTCCCTCCCTTCCTTCCTTCCTTCCTTCCTTCCTTCCTTCCTTCCTTCCTTCCTTCTGCAGTGGCATGATCTTGGCTCACTGCAACCTCCACCTCCCAGGTTCAAGTGATTCTTATGCCTCAGCCTCAGGGATTACAGGCACCCACCACCACGCCTGGCTAATTTTTATATTTTTAGTAGAGATGGGGTTTCACCATGTTGGCCAGGATGGTCAGAATAACAACATTTTCTTAGGAAGTTTTTTTTTTTTTTTTGACAAATTCCTGTCTTGGTTAATTTTATGTCCATTTAGTGCCAGCCATTTTTCGAGTTTCACCAGCAGTGGTAGAAAACACACAAAGCTCTCCTTGTTTTTGGTTTCCAGTCCATCTTGCCCCCTTTCCCATCCTTTCCTTCCCGCCGCACCCCCTCCCCCCAGCTCTTCCTTCGCTAGTCTCCTTTCCCAGGCTGCTCAAAGTACCTTGCCTCTGAGGTTCTATGGCATCCTCGCTTCTTTCCATCACAGCTCTTGTCACCCTAGATTGTAATTATCCCCTTCCTTGCCTACCACACCGGAATAGGGGTTCAAGTAAGGGACACAGCTAACTTATTCTGTATCTTCAGCACCTAGCATGACATATAATAAAGGCCCAATAGTGTTTTTTAAAATTTTTTACTTTTTTAGAGACGGCATTTCGTTCTGTCACCCAGGCTGGAGTGCAGCAGCACAATCACAGTTCACTGTAGCCTTGAACTCCTGGGCTCAAGTGATCCTCCTGCCTCAGCCTCTCAAGTAGCTGGAATTACAGTTGTGCACTACCATACCTGGCTAAGTTTTAAATTTTTTGTAGCAATGAGGTCTTGCTGTGTTGCCTAAGCTTGAGTGCAGTGGTATGATCACAGCCAACTACTTAAAAATTTTTTTTTTTAGATGGAGTCTCGCTCTGTTGCCCAGGCTGGAGTGCAGTGGCATGATCTGCAAGCTCCGCCTCCTGGGTTCACACCATTCTCCTGCCTCGGCCTCCCTAGTAGCTGGGGTTGCAGGCACCTGCCACCACGCCTGGCTAATTTTTTTTGTATGTTTAGTAGAGACTGGGTTTCACCATCTCGTCCTAGCCAGGATGGTCTCGATTTCCTGACCTTGTGATCCGCCCGCCTCAGCCTTCCAAAGTGCTGGGATTACAGGCATGAGCCACCGCACCTGGCTAAAACATTTTTTTTTAGAGATGGGGTCTTACTGTGTTGCCCAGGCTCAGCTTGAACTCCTGGCCTCAAACGACTTACCTACCTCAGTCTTCCAAAGCACTGGGATTACAGACATGAGCCACTACACCTGGCCAAGATGCAATAACTGAACATAATTTAAATGAGTATGCACCATCTCCAGGCAGCCACCCTTCTTCCTACATTTCTGAGGGTTGGGAGCTGGATTCTCTGTCCACCAGAACTATAGGGAACTATGCAATGACTAGAAAAGAGACTTTTGGCTCATCTCTACTGGTTAGAACCAGAGTCCTGGGTCTTACTGCACACTATGCTACCTAAAAATGGGTAAATAGGCCGGGTGCGGTGGCTCACTCCTGTAATCCTAGCACTTTGGAGGCCAAGGAGGGCAGATCACGAGATCAAGAGATCGAGACCATCCTGGCCAACATGGTGAAACCCTGTCTACTAAAAATACAAAAATTAGCTGGGCGTGGTAGCGCATGCCTGTAGTCCCAGCTACTTGGGAGACTGAGGCAGGAGAATTGCTTGAACCCAGGAGGCGGAGGTTGCAGTGAGCTGAGATCCTCTGAGATCTCACTGCACTCCAGCCTGGTGACAGAGCGAGACTCCATCTCAAAAAAAAAAAAGGGTCGGGGGGTAAATAATACCACATTGTGGGCTATGAAGTGGATCTATTTAAGGATGTGTGTATGTTGGGGTGGGGGTGGAAGATTGGGGCGCAACAGCATACAACAGACATCAGTCTCGTAGCCCGCTCACAGACGGGCGAGCGGGACAGTCACGTTTCCCTGTGTGGGCCAGGGTAAACCAGAACTTCAGCCATCAATATCAACAGCAGATACTTCATGGATGCCCTCCTGTCAGATGTGAGCTGGGGTCAGAAAGAAGTCAGCAGGCATTTTTAAATCCCAGCTCTGGCACCTCATGCATCTATCGGTTCCCGGTCATGACCCACCTAAGTTCTTTGAGCATCATTTACCTTATCTGAAAAATGGAGCTAATTATGCCCACACCTCAGGGTTGCTGAAAGGGGTAAGTATGATAACATATGTAAAGCACCTGGCGAAGTGCCTGTCCCATAACAGGAGTCCAGAAATAGTAGCCTTTGCTGCTAGGTAATGGAGATAAAAAATGGTAACAATGAGTTCATAATATACATACGAAGATTTAAAAAACCAACACAAAGTTTGCATATGCCGAGTTTTAAAGAAGGTGTGCTGATCATTGCTTCAGGAATGCAGCGACCGGAGCACGGTTAATATAAATACAATGCGAGTCACTGTGTGGGCACCATGGCTGGGATCACCACCATCCAGGCGGTGAAGCGCAAGATTCAGGTTCTGCAGCAGCAGGCAGATGATGCAGAGGAGCGAGCTGAGCGCCTCCAGCGAGAAGTTGAGGGAGAAAGGCGTGCCCGGGATCAGGGAGAGGCTGAGGTGGTCTCCTTGAACCGTAGGATCCAGCTGGTTGAAGAGGAGCTGGACCATGCTCAGGAGCGCCTGGCCACTGCCTTGCAAAAGCTGGAAGAATTGGAAAAAGCTGCTGATGAGAGTGAGTGAGGTATGAAGGTTATTGAAAACCGGGCCTTAAAAGATGAAGAAAAGATGGAACTCCAGGAAATCCAACTCAAAGAAGCTAAGCACATTGCAGAAGAGGCAGATAGGAAGTATGAAGAGGTGGCCTATAAGTTACTGATCATTGAAGGAGACTTGGAATGCACAGAGGAATGAGCTGAGCTGGCAGAGTCCCGTTGCCGAGAGATGGATGAGCAAATTAGACTGATGGACCAGAACCTGAAGTGTCTGAGTGCTGCTGAAGAAAAATACTCTCAAAAAGAAGACAAATATAAGGAAGAGATCAAGATTCTTAGTGATAAACTCAAGGAGGCAGAGACCTGTGCTGAGTTTGCAGAGAGATCGGTAGCCAAGCTATAAAAGACAATTGATGACTTGGAAGATAAACTGAAATGCACCAAAGAGGAACACCTCTGTACACAAAGGATGCTGGACCAGACTCTGCTTGACCTGAATGAGATGTAGAACACCCCGGTCCCACCCTGCTGCTGCTCCTCCCTCTGACCCAGACTCTGCCTGAGGCCAGCCTGCCCGAAGCTGCCCTTTAACTGAGGCCTGATCTTTAACTGGAAGGCTGCTTTCTCCTTTTGCCTCCCCCTCCTTCCCTGTGTCTTTTTCGCCAAACTGTCTCTGCCTCTTCCCGGAGATTCCAGCTGGGCTAGAGGCTGAGCACCTTTGGAAACAACATTTAAGGGAATGTGAGCACAATGCATAATGTCTTTAAAAAGCAGGTGGTGATGTACACATTTTGTCATTACTTTTTTTGTGGTTTTGTAGCAACATTTGTAAAACATTCCAAATAATTCCACAGCCCTGCAGCAGCAATCGAATCCCTTTCTCACTTTTGGAAGGTGACTTTTCACCTTAGTGCATGCATATTCCCCTCTCCATAGAGGAGAGGAAAAGGTATAGGCCTGCCTTACTGAGAGCCAAGCAGAGCCCGGGGAGACTCCCCTGTGGGAAGCCTCATTGCTCTGTACAAAGTACTAGCCAAACCAGAAAGGTGATTCCAGGAGGAGTTAGTCAAACAACAACAAGAACAAAAAATGTGCTGTTCACGTTTTCAGCTTTAAGATATCGTTGGATAATGTTATTTCTATTTTTTATTTTTTTCATTAGAAGTGAGCAAATTAAGGTGGTAAGACCTCTGAGACCAAAATTTTGTCCCATCTTTACCCCCTCTCAACTGCTTACAGAATGGATCTTGTCTCCCTTATGTTGAGGTGACCACGTAATTGCTTTCCTGCCTCCTTGAAAGAAAGAGATTGTGTTTTTGCCACTGATTTAAACCATGTGAAACTCATTACCCTTTTCTGGGTTTGAAGCTGCTGTCTCTAGAAGTGCCATCTCATTGTGCTTTGTGTCAGTCAGTGCTGGAGAAATCTTGAATAGCTTATGTACAAAACTTAAAATTTCATATTATTTTGAAACTTTGCTTCTTTGGGTTTGTGGCAGCCTGGCCACCCCATCTGGCTGTGACAGCCTTGGTAGTCCGTGGGCTGGCAGTTTGTTGATCTTTTAAAATTTCTTTCCCTACCCAGTCCCCATTTTCTAGTAAGGTTTCTAGGAGATCTGTTGGGTGTACATCCTGCAGCTTATTGGCTTAAAATGTACTCTCCTTTCATGTGGTCTCTTTGGGGTCGATTGGGAGAAAGAGAAATCAATAGTGCGACTGTTTTAATACTGAATATTGATAAGTGACTTTTTGAAATAAAGAACCAGTCCCTCCAAAATATACACACACACACACACACACACACACACACACACACACACAAAATGCAAGCCCACCTAGATAATTTTAAATATTCTGGTAGCCACATTAGAAAGGTTAAAAGTCCAGGTGAGGTTTCTTAAAAATTAAAATTGTATAAATAAAAATATTAAAAGAAAGTGAAATTGATTTTGATAATATTTTATCAAGTCCAATATCTCTAAGGTATTATTTCAACATGTAATCAATATAAAGATCATTTAAGAGATACAAGACTAAGTCTTCAAAATCCAGTGTGTCTGGCCAGGCGAGGTGGCTCGTGCCTGTAATCCCAGCACTTTGGGAGGCTGAGGCAGGCAGATCACCTGAGATCAGGAGTTCAAGAGCAGCCTGGCCAACATGGTGAAACCCCGTCCCTACTGAAAAATACAAAAATTGATTGGTGTGTTCCTGTGGTCCCAGCTACTCCGGAGGCTGACCCAGAAGAATCATTTGAACCTGGGAAGTGGAGATTGCAGTGAGCCAAGGTCGCACCACTGCACTCCAGCCTAGGTGACGGAGTGAGACTTCATTTCAAAAAATTGAAAAAACAACCACCACCACCACCAAAAAAAACCAGTGTGTCTGGAGAAAGAATTGTTTCTGAAAAAATGAAAGGGAAAGAAAGAAAAGAAAAGAAGAAAAGAAAATCCAGTGTGTTTGTTTTACATTTGCAGCAATCTGAGTTCAGATGTGAAATTTTCATCAGAGATACTTCATCTGTATTTGGATTTCATAAAATTTGCAGTAGAAAAAGTAGATTCACAAAACCAAGCTGCTCCAAATGTGGTCACACAATTTCTAGTCAGAGTTAAGGATCAGTCTTAAAGTTAATTAAAATTAAATTAAATAAATTCCAAATCGTGACACTAGCCACATTTCAAGTGTTCAGTAGTTACCTGGAACTAGCCGTTATTTCCTGGGCTAGTCCTTGGCAAGTGGGCAGGAGCCTTGAATGATTGGATATGAGGAAAGGAGTAGGGAAAGGCAGGTGGAATAGCCAGAGAGCTGGCATGCAGCTGGCGTGAGCCTGGGACAATGTGGAAGCCAGTTTGATTATCGGACCAACAAGCTGAGGCTGATGAGTCAGGGTAGAGTCAAATCGGGAAGGGTTTGGACCTCAGGTTATGAGGTTAGCATTTTATTCTGTCGTTAAACAGTAACCACTGGAGTATTTCTTTTCTCTCTCTCTCTTTTTTTTTCTTTTTCTTTCTTTCTTTCTTTTTTTTTTTTAAGATAGAGATCTGTCACCCAGGCTGGAGGGCAGTGGTGCCATCTTGGCTCACTGCAACCTCTGTCTCCTGGGTTCAAGCGATTCTCCTGCCTCAGCTTCCCGAGTAGCTGGGATACAGGCATGTGCCACCACGCCTGGCTAATTTTCGTATTTTTAGTAGAGACAGGGTTTCCCCATGTTGGCCAGGCTAGTCTCAAACTCCTGACCTCAAGTGATCTGCCTGCCTCAGCCTCCCAAAGTGCTGGGATTACAGGCATGAGCCGCCACGCCCAGCCAACTGGAATATTTCTGAGCAAGGGGCAGGCAATGTGAGCACTGTTTTAGGTTAAGTGTCTGGCACCAGTGCCTGTGAGGGCATGGAGAAAAAAGAGACACCATCCAGTGAGAGCAGGTTGGAGATGGCTGCAGTGGTTCAGGTATGTGGTGAAAGCACCTGACTAGCATGTGAGCCAATAGAACCATTCAGAGACTTTATAAAGCCATACTCCAAAGGACTTAGAAACCAGCCAGGCTGTTTAGAGATAGCTCTTTAGAGGAAAGAGCCAGAGAGGGCAGGAAGCTTGGGGCCTACATGTCTGGGAGACTGGGTGGACACTGAAAAGTTCAGCGAACCAGGGTGATTCTGTTGGTTAGGACATGACTCCCTAAGACAGATAACTGAACCCAGACCCTGGAATCTGTATTTTTTTTAAATGGGTTTTTAAAAAGTAAATGTAAAATGTGTAACACCCACCCCACCCTCTGAATCACAGTGACCCTGGACTTTGCCCTGAGTCTCTGAGTTTGTTGAGAAACGCTCCTTTGTTCTAGGGAACTCTTTGAGGTGCTGGGTCCAAATGGCATTCGAATTAAAGGCGCTTCATACTCAGCAGTGAGGGAAAAAGGCTAAAAGGCAACCCCTGGGCTCTCTGGCTTGCTATTTCTTACCCCGACACCTTCCCTGGAAAATGCATTACTTCTAATGTGAATTTAGGTTTTGCTGTGCCTCATGGAAGAGGTTCTGCTGGGGAAATTGCTCCTCCCCTTCCCCTCAGCTTCCCTAATCTTCCACTCCCCTGAGTCTCGCAATGTACAGTCACCGCGCGCAGACAGTCCGGGTCAAAAGCAAGCCTCTTGGGACTCAGGCTGCTGGCACTCAGCGACTGACCCATGGACTGCGCTTTCTGTTATGTGAACCTAACACTGCCTTGTTCAGACATGTGAGGAGTGCCCGCCCTGGGTCGGGCACTGGGCTAGCTGCTGGGAGTAAGAGTTTATGGGGTGATCACAGTCAACCTGGGCGAGGCAAATGTGTCACCCAGGTCCTACAGTGCTAAGTGCTCTGTGCCATGATGGGGTCAGGGACAGCTGCCCAGGACTCTGAGAGTAAGAACCAGCCTGGAGCTTGGCATGAGTTTCAAAAGAAGAGGAAGAGGCTGGGCATGGTGGCTTATGCCTGTAATCCCAGCACTTTGGGAGGCCGAGGCGGGTGGATCACCTGAGGTCAGGAGTTGGAGACCAGCCTGGCTAACACGGCAAAACCCCGTCTCTATTAAAAATACAAAAATTAGCTGGGCATGGTGGCATGCACCTGTAGTCCCAGCTACTTGGGAGGCCGAGGATCCCTCGAACCTGGGAGGCAGCCGAGATGGGGTCATTGCATTCCCGCCTAGGCAACAGAGGGGAAGGAGGTCATTCTGGGCTGGGGAACCACGTGGGGTAGAGACACAGAGATGTGGAATAATAATGCAAAGATAATAAGATGATGATGGCGCTTGTTGTCTGCTGAGCTCTTGCTGCATGCTGGGCACCGTTCAAGGGCTTCTCATCTATTAGCCTTCTCCTCATCGCTCAGATGGAAAAACTGAGCTCTGAGCAGTAAAATGCACTTGTCCAAGGTCATACTCAAAGAATGGTGCGCATTCAAACCCATAAAAGCCTGACTCATGTCCACTTCTTTAAGCAGCGCAGATCTGCAAACCACTGAGCGGCCTATTGGGAGCACCGGGGAACCCCACACCGGTCTACAAAACATTAGGTTTTATTACGGTTTTGATGAGTGGACCAAAGTCATGAAGTGGGGGGGTGTTATGAGGTACTCCCTATTTCTCATTGGAATAAACTGGAAGAACTGAACTTGTAATTCTGTGCAGGACATGAAGGGGATACTTAAGGTATTGTCATGGCTCTGCCCAGCCTGCAGTATGGAGCCAGCAGTGTGCGGGCAGCCCCCGCCCCTCTCCCCCAGCCCCCAGCATGTCCCAGCAGCTTAGAGCCCCCTGGCTGGGTGGTTCTGGGCAGACGCTTCCTCCCGGAGCTGGCTGGGCACCGCTCCCAGACCCAGGCTTTTCTAGGTCAGGCAGTTCTATCTTCAGGCTGGCCCGAGGATACGGTTTGTGTAAACTGCAGACATTGCAGGCGTGCTGTGTAAACACAGACTATCTCCCACTGCAGCTTTTCCTTTGGGGAGGCTTCCCCTCCAGTTGGGATACTGGATTCCAACTTCTTATCAACTTGTGCTTCCTATTCTGATATAAGGAAGCTATTAAAGTCCCTTTCCTGGTATTGCCTTGACCCCATCAGGACTTAACTTGTGTAGAAGCAAATGTCCTTTAGAGGAGAAGTTTTACACACACCACCCAGCAACCCCCCAACCCATCTCCACCCCCCACACACCCTCCCACAATCCCCCACACCCCCACCCCTCCACCCCCACACCCCCCACCATCCATTACCCAGCCTCAAATCCTCCACTTTAAACAAACCTGCAGGAATTTGTTTTCAAAGCCTTAGGCCCTGAACATTTACTTTCTTTTTTTTTTTTTTTTTTTTTTTTTGAGACGGAGTCTCGCTCTGTAGCCCAGGCTGGAGTGCAGTGGCCGGATCTCAGCTCACTGCAAGCTCCGCCTCCCGGGTTCACGCCATTCTCCTGCCTCAGCCTCCCGAGTAGCTGGGACTACAGGCGCCCGCCACCTCGCCTGGCTAGTTTTTTGTATTTCTTAGTAGAGACGGGGTTTCACCGTGTTAGCCAGGATGGTCTCGATCTCCTGACCTCGTGATCCGCCCGTCTCGGCCTCCCAAAGTGCTAGGATTACAGGCTTGAGCCACCGCGCCCGGCCTGAACATTTACTTTCTACTCCAGCTAGTTAAAATGTGTTTTCTTGGCTTTTTGGCCCCTCCTTGATGGGTCCACTACTTCTTTCAGCTTCTTTAATCTTATTATATCTTTTTTTTTTTTTTTTTTTGAGACAGAGTCTTGCTCTGTCCCCTAAGCTGGAGTGCAGTGGCGAGATCTCAGCGCACTTCAACCTCCGCCTCCCGGGTTCAAATGATTCTCTTGCCTCAGCCTCCCAAGTAGCTGAAATTATAGGAGTGTGCTGCCATGCCAGGCTAATTTTTTGTATTTTTTTTTTTTTTTTTAGTAGAGACGGGGTTTTACCACATTAGCCAGGCTCGTCTCGAGCTCCTGACCTCAAGTGATCCGCCCATCTCAGCCTCCCAAAGTGCTGGGATTACAGGTGTGAGCCAATGCACCTGGCCTCATCTTCATTATTTATAAACTTTTTAGTCTTTTCAATGTCAGTCTACTCTTCACCGCCCCTAAATCAGGCCCTGCTCGACTATTTTTAAACGTTTCCTCACATTTCCCTGCTTCCTTCTTGCCCTTCTGACTGTGAGTCCTGTCCTCCATCCTCCTTTCTTTCTGAGTTTTGCTGAAGGGAGGAATATGTAGAGAAAGAAATGAGGAAAGACATTCCCTCAAGATCTAGCTTATAGACCAGATAATAATCTGAACATGCCCTGACCCCTCTAACTTTCATTTCTCTCCCTTTCATCTGAACTCCTGTGGAGCTCATGGTCTCTAGACACAATTCACTACTAGCAGTAGCTGGCCTCCAGGGTGGCCCCAATGTGACTTTATGCCTGGTATTCATGCATACAGGTCTGGTAGCATGCACCTGTAGTCCCAGCTGCTTGGGAGGCTGAGGCAGGAGGATTACTTGAGTCCTGGAGCTCTGGGCTATAGTGCACTATACCAACTGGGCGTCTGCAGTAAGTTCGGTATCAATAAGATGACCTCGCAGAAAGAAGGGACCACCAGGTTTCCCAAAGGCTTAATAATAAGGGCCCTGGCCAGGCGTGGTGGCTCACACCTGTAATCCCAGCACTTTGGGAGATGGAGGCGGGCAGATTACTTGAGGTCAGGAGTTTGAGACCAGTTGGGACAACATGGTGAAATCCTGTCTCTACTAAAAATACAAAAATTAGCTGAGTGTGGTGGTGCACACCTGTGATCCCAGCTACTCGGGAGGCTGAGGCATGAGATTTGCTTGAACCCAGGAGGCAGAGGTTGCAGTGATCTGAGATCATGCCATTGCACTCCAGCCTGGGCAACGAGAGTGACACTCTGTCACAAAATAATAATAATAATAATAATAATAATAATAATAATGATGATGTTCCCAATAAGGGCTCAATAGATGCCTGATGATCAGGTGCATCCCCTAGCTCAGTACTGTCATTCAACAGGTTGAATGATAGTGCCATTGTGGCACTTTTCACATGGAAAAATCTTAAAAGCTTTTCCCTGGCACAAGCAGAACTGCTGCCACACAGAGGCCCAGATAATGATACTGCATGAATAAATGTATTTTCTTAGCTAGAGTCATGAGGAATCGTACCCCGATGGGTTTACCCAAACAGGCTGCTACCAAATGTGAGGCCGGGGTTGGGTCACGGGATTTGACTTGTGGTCACTCATGTTCCTTGATCCTCTATGCTCCTATCCTGCCCATTCTGGGGTGCTCAGCTCTCATCCTGGACCCAGGGATATTAAAAGTCCCATTCCCTTTATTAGTCAGACACTTGCAGAAACCTCTGGCATCTATTTCACTTAACAGCACAGTCAGTCATGTTCCACATAAACATCAGCTCATTTCAGCTCCTGTCTCCTACTCTGGGAGTTGGAGCTTTGAGAACCTCGGAAAAAAGAGGATGAGGAGACTGTAAAATTGTGGAGTCCTTGTTTAAGAGGATCACTAGCTGGGTGGTGCCAGGGGGACCCCGATGGGATGGGTGCCCAGCAAACCCCAGCGGAGTAGGCTTCTTCGTGTCATTTTGCTCCAGTATTGACCTGAAAACTCCACAATTGCTTTTTTATCTTTCTTTCTTTTTTTCTTAGAGATGGACTGTTGCTGTGTTGCCCAGGCTGGCCTTAAACTCCTGGGCTCTTGCTCTACATATTCTCAGTCCAATAAAAAAAGAAAAAAAATATGGCAGGGCACAGTGGCTCACGCCTATAATCCCAGCACTTTAGGAGGCCAAGGCAGGACGATCACTTGAGGGCAGGAGTTCAAGACCAGCCTGAGCAACATGGTGAAACCCTGTCTCTACAAAAAAAAAATACGAAAATTAGCTGGGGATGGTGGTACATGCCTGTAGTCCCAGCTATTTGGGAGGCTGAGGGAGGAGGATCACTTGTGCCCAGGGAGATCGAAGCTGGGCTCTAGTAAGCTACGATTGTGCCACTGCACTCCAGCTTGGGTGACAGAGTGAGACTCTGTTTCAGTTAAAAAACAAACAAATAAATAATAATAAAAGAAAAGAGAAAAAAAAATTCCAGGGCTCAAGCTATCCTCCCATCTCAGCCTCCCAAGTAGCTGAGACCACAGGAATGCACCACTATGCCTGACTCTCCCCAGTTTTTTTGTTTGTTTTTTATTTTTTTTGAGATAGAGTTTTGCTCTGTCGTCCAGACTGAAGTGCAATGGCACAATCTCGGTTCACTGCAACCTCTGCCTCCCGAGTTTAAGTGATTCTCTTGCCTCAGCCTCCCAAGTAGCTGGGACTACAGGTGCCGCCAATACGCCAGGCTAATTTTTCTATTTTTAGTAGAGACAGGGTTTCACCATGTTGCACAGGCTGGTCTCAAACTCCTGACCTCAGGTGATCCACCCGCCTCGGCCTCCCAAAGTGCTGGGATTACAGGCATGAGCCACCACGCCCGGCAACAAGTTGTTTTTAAAATTCATTTTACCCAACATTTGTTGCGTCTTAACTACAGGAGAACCCAAGGCCCTAAGGATTAATATATCAAGGTCCCTGCTTTCCAACATGTTGACATCTAGTGAGGAAGAAAAGTGTAATATATATTTCAGATCATCCTGAGGACCTGGAGAGGGGAGGGAGAGGGCTGAGAGCAAGGGATGAGTATGGAAGTTAGTGGAGTCCGGGTTTCAAATTGGAAATTCATGGCCACAGCCACTTAAATGTGATCCTGGTGGCCTGCTCAGCCTTCTGCATCTGGAAGCAGGATGTCAGGCTGGATGGAAAGTGCTGCTTTTACATCCTGTTCCAAGGGCTTCCTGGAAAGACAGAAGAAAGAAAAAGAAAGCACAGGCACTTGAGTCCCAGCCCGCTTCTCTCCCTGGAGCAGTGACTCACCCTGGGAAACAGTCAGTAGAACCCACTAGAGCATCCTGAAACTTGACTTGTTTGTTTTGACCATGGCATGAGACTGGAATATGTCCTGGGGGCTGGCCTTTGGGAAGGGAGACAATAGCTCTACCAGGCTCCTCAACACCCTTCGAGATCCCAAGCACTCCACGGACTCCTGGTGCCTTAGTTGAGCAGAATTTATTGACTCAGTGCCCAGCACTGGAAACCTGGGGGGTGTTAGGCCCTGTGCTGGGAGCTGAGAATTTGAGCATGCTGAGGATCACATCCTTGGGGCAGGAGACTCAGGTTTACAAATTACTGCATGTCACAGACTTATGGGGTCACCGGAGCCAGTTGGAAGCGTAATTTAAAATCAGTGACTGCATCCAGGCACAGTGGCTCACGCCTGTAATCCCAGCACTTGGGAGGTCGAGGTGGGCAGATCACCTGAGGTCAGGAGTTCGAGACTAGCTTGGCCAACATGGCGAAACGCTGTCTCTACTAAACATACAAAAATTAGACAAGTGTGGTGGTGCATGCCTGTAATCCTAGCTACTTGGGAGGCTGAGGCAGGAGAATCGCTTGAACCCAGGAGGCAGAGGTTGCAGTGAACTGAGATCATGCCACTGCATTCCAGCCTGGGTGACAGAGTGAGACTCCGTTTCCAACAAACAAACAAAACAAAACAAAAAAACACCAAAAAATAAAATTGTTGACTGCCACTTTATTTTTTCTTTTTTTATTGCACTGAGAATATGCAGAGCGAGAGCCCAGGAATTTAACACCAGCCTGGGCAACATAGCAAGAGTCTGTCTCTGAGAAAAAAAGAAAAAGAAAAATAATTGTTGAGTTGTCAGGTCAATGCTGCAGCAAAATGATGCGAAGAAGCCTACTCAGTGACTGCCAGGATCCACTTGGCACTCCCAGTAGAGCCCCAGGGGGACTCCACATCCAGTTAGGATCCCAACGCCCCCCCCCACCCCCGCTTCCCAGCGAGGAGGGGCTTGAGCCTCCCCAGATGTATGCGTTTCCTGGGGCTGCCATAACAAAGAACCAAAAGCTGAGAGGCTTAAAACAACAGACATTTATTATCTCCCAGTTCTGGAGCCTCAAAGTCTAAATGCAAGGCGTCAGCTGGGCCGGCCGTACTCTCTCCGATGGCTCTGGGTTAAGAACGCTTCCTTGTCTCTTCCAGCTTCAGTTGCTGGCCAGCATCCTTGGCATCTCTATTCATATGACTCTCTCTTCCCCACATCTTCACACCACCTCCCCTCTGTATTTCTGTGTCCAAATTTCCTGTTCACCAGGACACTAATCGTATTAGATTAGGGCCCCCTGACCTCATTTTATTATTTTTCATATATATAATGAAAAAATAAATATTATAAATCTAATATAAACTATATTCATATTAATATAATTAATATATTATAAACGTAATATATAGCTTATATAAATATTATTTTTATATTATATGATGTATAAATGTTAAATTATAAATCTAATATAAACTATATTCATATTAATATAATTAATATATTATAAACATAATATATAGCTTATATAAATATTATTTTTATATTCTATTATGTATAAATGTTAAATTATAAATCTAATATAAACTGTATTCATATTAATATAATTAATATATTATAAACATAATATATAGCTTATATAAATATTATTTTTATATTCTATTATGTATAAATGTTAAATTTATATATAATACATGAATATATAACATATTTATGTTTATATTTTATTATATATTATATAAATAGATATTAAATAAAATATATTTAAACTATAAATATATAGTAAATAAATATATAACAATATGTACATATATGTGTGTATATATATTTATAAATATAATTGAGATAGTGTCTCACAGTGTTGCCCTGGTTGGTCTCAAACTCCTAGGCTGAAGTGATCCTCCTGCCACAGTCTCCCAAAGTGCTGGGATTACAGGCGTAAGCTGCTGCCCCCAGCCCTGACCCTCATTTTAACCTGATTACTTCTGTAAAGACCTTCTTTCCAGATAAGGCCCATTCTGAAGCAGTGGGCGTCAGGACTTCAGTGGATCCTTTTGTGAGTATGGGAGGGGGTCACAATTCAACCTGTAACGCCAGTCTTAATAAAACTATTCTTGGCAAGACCCGCAGCAACATAAAACTGTTGCCAAAAGTATGAACTGTGCAGCTAGAAGGACTTGGTTTCACACCAAATCCAAACGTCTTGGCAGTTTTCTGAACCTGGCACATCACGGGAGCCTCGGCCTTCTGGGTGTCCTCTAAGATAGGGACAATCGTGCTTCTCTCATAGTGCTTGTAGAAAGGGGTCACTACTGATATCTCTAGCTATCTAGCGCCTAGAATGTCAGGATCAATAAATATTTTGTTAAATATATTTATTTATTTATTTATTTATTTATTTATATTTATAGCCTTACTTTTTTTTTTTTTTTTTTTTGTGGTAAGAGATAAGGTCCCACTCTCTTACCTGGGCTAGAGTGCAGTGGTGTGATTATGGCTTACTGTAGCCCTGTAGCCTCAAACTCTTGGGCTGAAGTGATCCTCCTGTCTCAGCTTCTCGAGTAGCTGGGGCTGCAGGTGTATGTCACCCTGCCCAGCTAATTTTTAAATTTTATTGTAGAGGTGGAATCTCACTACGTTGCTGAGCTTAGTCTTGAACTCCTGGCCTCAAGTGAACCTTCTGCCTCAGCCTCCCAAAGCACTAGAATTACAGGTGTCAGCCACCACATCTGGCCTAGTCCTTTCCTTAAGAGGCACTCTCTGGGCAGAAAAGACAATACAGACCTAAACAAGAAATTATAATATATCATGATGTCATAAATAATGGAAATATCTACAAAATACAGTAGAAGTAGAAAGGAAGGCCTGGGGGACTTCCCAGAGGAGGCAACATCTGGAGAATGGTTTTAAAGGTTAAGCAAGAGTTTGGCAGGCATAGGCATGGAGGTGGGAAACAATAGGGCCCCTTCTAGCCATATAAGCAACCTGGCATTATAGGACTATAAAGTGCAAGAGAAGGAGAGGTGGGAGATGAAGTGGAAAGAGCAGGCAGGAAACAGATCATAAGTGACTTCAGGTGCTCTTCAAGTAAGCACAGGCTTTATTTTTCTCCTGCGGATGACGAGGAGGCATTTCAAAGCTTAGAAATATCAATCAAGTCCCAGAAGAAACGGATAACACACTCAATCTGGACAACCAAGGAGAGTTTAATAAATGGACCATGAATAAAGGTTTGAGAAAGGCTGGGCAAAGTGGCTCGCGCCTGTAATTCTAACTTTGGAAGGCCAAGGTGGGAGGATTGCTTGAGCCCTGGAGTTCGAGACCAGCCTGGGAAACATAGTGAGACCCTCATCTCTAAAAATTAAAACGAGAACAAAAAAACTGACCTGGGTGTTGTGGTACACACCTGTTGTCCCAGCTACTTGGGAAGCTGAGTTGGAAGGATCACTTGAACCCAGGGGGTCGAGGCTACAGTGAGCCATGATTGGGCAACTGTACTCTAGCCTAGGCAAGAGTGAGATCCTGTGTCAAAAAAACAAACAAATAAACAAAAAACAAAACAGTTGGGGGGTGGTGTGCAGGGGGATGGAGAAGTGATTAGGGAAACAACAAAGGGCGGCTCAGTGCCCCAGCAGAACCACAGCAGGGAACTCTTACTGTATCTAGGCTGGAAGCAGCAAGTGAAAAGAGTGAGAACCAGAATCCAGTGGCCACCTCATGGACATGCGCTTCGGTAGAGCAAGGCAGCCACTGACAACCCTAGGAGCTCAGGGGTTATATACACCAACCTCTTCCCACCTTCCAATCTTCCTGAACTAGTTGGAAGTCCAAGAGCAAAGAAGTCCAGGTGACAGAGTCTGTAGAAGCCAGCTACTAGGGCATCAGGATGGAGAGGGTGGAGATGGAGAGGGCATCTGGAGAAGCAAAGGAAGGCTGTCCAGCTCAGAGGTCTGCTGGTGGCTTGGCAGAGGCTGGGTGCAGGGAATTGGTAATAGCCTGACAAGAGAAGCTTTGATTCTGAACTCAAGCCTTTGAGAAGGTTTGGAAAGGTAAGGATGGAGCTACAAGAAATTTAGGAGGGAGAATTGACCACATAAGGATAGAAGATGAGTAAAAAGGAAGAGCCTGGAAGTCTAGAAGTTTAGGCTTTGGGTAAAGGCATGAGTGTTGATGCTGTCAATTCAGGAAGGGAAATCAAGAGAAAGAGAAGGTTTTCATTTTGCTAATGGGCATGGAGGCGAAGCTAGGGGAGAGTGTGATGCTAATAAGCTCAGTTTGGGACTTGTTGAGGAGCCAGAGACATCCTAATCAAGATGTCCACAGGCAGTTGGCAATGTAGGTCTACAACTGTACTGTCCAATACAGTAGCCACTAGCCACTTGTAGCTATTGATTTTTTTAATTTTTAATTTTTTTGTTTTCTTTGAGACGGAGTCTTGTTCTGTCTCCCAGGCTGAAATGCAGTGGCGTGATCTCGGTTTACTGCAACCCCTGCCTCCCGGGTTCAAGCAATTCTCCTGCCTCAGTCTCCTGAGTAGCTGGGCTCACAGGCACCCACCACCGTGCCCAGCTAATTTTTGTATTTTTAGGACAGATGAGGTTTCACCATGTTGGCCAGGGTGGTCTCGAACTCCTGACTTCGTGATCCACCTGCCTCAGCCTCCCAAAGTGTTGGGATTACAGGCGTGAGCTGGCCCTGTAGCTATTAAAATTAAAATTAAATAACGTCTAAAACTCAGTTCCTTAAACACACTAGCCACATTTCTTTTTCTTTTTTTTTTTTTTAATATATAGAGATGAGGTCTCACTATGTTGCCCAGGCTGGTCTCTACTTCCGGGCTCTCACTTCAACCTCCCAAAGTGCTGGGATTATAGGTGTGAGTCACCATGCCTGGCCATTAGCCACATTTCAAGTGCTCAGTAACCACATGTGGCTAGTGGCTACGATATTGGACAGCTCAGTTTATAGAACATTTTCATCATTACAGTAAGTTCTATTGCACAGCAGTCATCTAGAAGATTGGAGAGTAAGTGGGGCTGGAAAGGAGAGACTTGGACATCATCAACATATAAGGGTGGTTCACCATGATGGGATGAGTGAGGTCAGCTTGAAGAGCATGAAGAATGAGAAGAGAGATGGACTAAGAGTGAATTCTTTCATGTCCTTTGCAGGGACATGGATGAAGCTGGAAACCATTCTCAGCAAACTATCACAAGGACAGAAAATCAAATACTGCATGTTCTCACTCACAGGTAGGAATTGAACACTGAGAACACATGGATACAGGGCGGGGAACATCACACACCAAGGCCTGTCATAGGGGGAGGGATAGCATTAGGAGAAATACCTGATGTAAATGACAAGCTGATGGATGCAGCAAACCAACTTGTATCAAACCTGCACATTGTGCACATGTACCCTAGAACTTAAAGTATTGAAAGAAAAAAAAAAAAGAGTGAACTCTTGCAGAACACACACGTTTACTGGGCAGCTTGAGGAGCCGGCAAAGAAGACCAAGAAATAGCTATCAGATGAAGAATAAGAACTAGAATAGAGTCATGTTCCAGAAACCCAGGAAGAGCCATCAAGAAGGGAGAGGTGAGCAGTGTGAAATGTTGCAGATATAACAAAAAAAGGGGAGCAGGCAGACTGGCCCTCTTTTATAGAGCTGCAAATCCCAACATTTTGGGAGGCTGAGGTGGCCAGATCGCTTGAGCCCAGGAGTTCCAGACCAGCCTGAGCAACAGCGTACAACCTCATCTCTACAATACATATATACATACATACAAACTAGCTGGGAGTGGATGGCACACACCTGTAGTCTCAGTTATCCAGGAGGTGGAGGGAGGATCACCTGAGCCCCGGAGGTTGAGGCTGCAGTGAGCCATGATCATGCCACTCCAGCCTGGGTGACAGAGTAAGACCCTGTCTGGAAAAACAAACAAACAAACAAACAAAATGAATGTGGGGTGTCTCTTGCAGTTGACATTTGGCAGGACATTTGTGGAGAGAGCAGTTTAAATGAAACAGGGATGGGGCCAATTCCAGATTGCCCCAGATTAGGGAGTAGATGGGAGGAGAGCAAGAGACAACCACTGCCCAGAAGGCACAGAGAAGGGCTGAAAACAGATAGCGTGGTAGCAAACAGATAAAAGTGGTAGCTGAGGGCAGGGAAGGGAGGACCATAATTTTTTAAAAGATAGAAAAGGTGGCCAGGCGCAGTGGCTCATACCTGTAATCCCAGCACTTTGGGAGGTTGAGGCAAGCAGATGACCTGAGGTCAGGAGTTCAAGAGCAGCCTGGTCAACTTGGTGAAACCCTGTCTCTACTAAAAACACAAAAATTAGCCAGGCATGGTGGCAGGCCCCTGTAGTTCCAGCTACTCGGGAGGCTGAGGCAGGAGAATCACTTGAATCCGGGAGGCAGAGGTTGCAGTGAGCCAAGATTGTGCCACTGCACTCCAGTCTGGGTGACAGAGCAAGACTCTGTCTCAAAAAAATAAATAAAAATAAAAATAAATAAATAAATAAATTAAAAAAAATAAAGGATAGAAATGACTTTAGCATATTTACAGACCAAGAGAATAGGGGTGGGCAAGGTCAAAAAGGAGATAGGAGGAGAGCACACACAGTTGGAGGGGGTGGCCTTGAAGAGGAAAGAGATACATCACCCTCTAACACTGCAGATGAAGATGCATTTGTGGTGGGGGAGGTAGCAGTCAAGGCTGCCAGCTGCTTAGCTTAGCAAATGCATTGTCACCTGCCAAGAATGAGAGGAGTGAAGCCTTGGTCAGGAGCTTGAGAAGATGGGCTAATGTGTAAGAGCCGCAAAAAGAGCTGCCAAGTTCAAGAGGGGGATGAACAGTTTACGGACCCTAGTCGGATGGTGAGCCTTGGGAGTGTCCTGATGTGATGTCACAGTTATGTTTTGTGAAACGTAACGCAAATGGTCCCACACCTGGGGGACTTGAGGGAGAGTCTTCACACCAGGGTGGGAGGACCCGAAGACTGAAGGAGATGGAATTTGAAACTCCCTGTCTAAAGAAAGAAAGTGGAACTTGTGGAATAGTAAACAAAATCCTTGCAGGTGCTCCCGTTTTCATTTCCTTTGCATATCCTGGCTCAGTCATCTTCCTGCACCCTTCCAGATGTTGCCATTCCCAGGCAGAGAGCAGCAGGGGTGGGAACCGGAAAGTCCCTGTTGTGAAGCGTCTTGGGTGGATACACCGGCTCCTGTTCCGCCATCTGCTGCTCACGGAAGGAGATGCCTGCCGGAAGCAGAAGGAGGGGCTGGGGGTCTGGAAGGCTGAGCTTGAGTAGCAGGAACATTAGGGATGCTAAGACCCCTAGGGAGGTCTTGGTGGCTGGTGTCTCTGAGGGCCATCAGCTGGTGTCTCTTTGGCCGAAGCAGCCCAGGCAGGGATTGGGAAGGGTTGGGAGTGTGGACTCCAGAACCAGCCTGCCGAGGGCGAAACTCCAGTGCTGCCACTTACCATTCAAAGCTACAGGACCCGGGCGAGTGATTTAAAGCCTCTGTGACTCAGTTTCCCCAAGTGATTTAAAGCCTCTGTGACTCAGTTTCCCGATCTATAAAATGTGGATCATAATTGCTGATTTCTCATAGGGATGTTTTTGTGAGAATTAAATGAATTGAGAGGTGGGGACCCCAAACACCCAGTAAAGGTGGGTTATGATCCTTTAACTCATGGCTGAGTGCCTGCTACTGGGAATTCAGCTTGGGGTGTCTGAGTCAGAGGGGCCTGGCACTGAACCCTAGCCCTCCACCCAGACCACTCAGTACTCCCTTAAGATCCTAATGGGTGTGGAGTGTGCCTGCCCTTCCTTCCTTACCTTCCCTTCCTTCTCTTTCTTTTTCTTTTCTTTTCTTTTCCTTCCTTTTCTTTCTTTCTTTCTTTCTTTCTTTCTTTCTTTCTTTCTTTCTTTCTTTCTTTCTTTCTTTCTTTCTTTCTTTCTTTCTTTCTTTCTTTCCTTCCTTCCTTCCTTCCTTCCCCTTCCCCTTCCCCTTCCCCCTTCCCCTTCCCCCCTTCCCCCTCCTTCCCTTCCCTTCCCTTCCTTTCCCTTCTCTTCCCTTCCCTTCCCATCCCTCTTTCTTTCTTTTCTTTCCTTCCTGAGGCAGGGGTCTCAGTATGTTGCCCTGGCTGGTCTCAAACTCTATCCATCCTCGCTCTGTGCTGGCCTGGCCTACGCTTTCATTTCTGATACAGGCTAAGTGAAGACCTTAGCTTAGTCTGAGAGCCAAACGGGCCTGCCTAAAGTCAGAGTGGGGTGGACTCTCCCACCTGGTCACAGTCACGCTGGCCCCAGGCAGGGGCTGGCCTAGGGTGGAGTAATGCAGAATAGATGCTGTCTACAGGAAGCTCAATGCCTAAGAGGAAAGGCATTAATATAAATATGTTATATATTCATGTTTTATGTATAAATTTAATGGCCGGGCTCAGTGACTCACGCCTGTAATCCCAGCACTTTGGGAGGCCGAGGCAGACAGATCACGAGGTCAAGAGAATGAGACCATCCTGGCCAACACGATGAAACCCCATTTCTACTAAAAATTACAAAAATTAGCTGGGCATGGTGGCGGGCACCTGTAATCACAGCTACTCGGGAGGCTGAGGCAGGAGAATTGCTTGAACCTGGGAGACGGGGGTTGCAGTGAGCTGAGATCATGCCACTGCACTCCAGCCTGGTGACAGAGCGAGACTACGTCTCAAAAAAATTAAATAAATAAATAAAATAAATAAATAAATTTAAGTTATATATATTTTTATAAGCTATATATTATATTTATAATATATTAAATATTTTATTAATATGAATATAGTTTATATTAGATTTATAATATTTATTTTTCATTATATAGTTCTTCCCAAATGTATTAATCCAGTGAGTCATTCCACCTCTCCTAGGGCCCAGCCAGCAAAGGGGCAGACTCAAGGAGGAAAAGGGGAATGGGGAGCAAGCCTTCCCCTAACATTTAGCTACTCCATGTCTCTTATGTCTATTCTACAAACACTTTTATGCCACACTTGGGGCAGGGCATTGCAATCAGTATAATGGTTCGGCAATGGACTTTGGAGCTGGACTACCCAGGTTTTGAATCTGACCTTCGCTACTTCGCAGTTCTGTGCTAAGTCCATACCTGCCTCCAGATTCTCATCTGAACAATGAGGAGGCTATCACCATATCCCCCTCAGGGGCTGGTCATGAAGATTAAATGAGTGGTCTTTATATGAATGTTTTACAGATAGACTCTATAAGTGTTGGTTATTACCCTTGCTATTAAATGAAAGGCCTTGAGGGCTTTCTTGTTTGTTTTGTTTTTTTGTTTTTTGAGATAGGGTCTCACTCTGTTGCTCAGGTTGGAATATAGTGGCGAGGTCTTGACTCACTGCAATCTTGACTTCCTGGGCTCAAGTGATCCTCCCACCTCAGTCTCCCAAGAAGCAGGGACCACAGGCGTGTACCACCACACCTGGCTAATTGTGTTTATTTATTTTTTGTAGAGATGGGGATGTCTCACTGTGTTGCCCAGGCTGGTCTCGAACTCCTGGGCTCAAGTGATCCTCCTGCTTTAGCCTCCCAAAGTGCTGGGATTACAGGCATGAGCCACCACACCTGGCCCATGAGGCTCGCATCAGCCTGTCTTTTGAAGAGGGAAAAAGCGAAGTTCCAGCTCTCCAGGAAGAAAAAGGACCTCATGCCACCTTAAGTAAAGGAATTTAAATGACATGTTTGTGCCTCCATGGACAGCGGACAGCTGAGCTTCTCCAGGGCTGGAACCCAGCAGGCAGAAACAGAGGCTCCTGGGGCTGTGTGGTTTCCCATCTCTGGTCTCTGCATCTCTCTCTGAATCTTCTTCTTTTGTGTATTGATGGAGGAACTGCTCTATGCTAGGTATGGAGCCAAGTGCTGGGTAGAGAGAGTGAATAATAAAATCTCTGCCCTGCAGGGACTGAACAAGCCAATGAGCAAGACAGACAATATGGAGAATCACATAAAACTCATCCGCGTTGCAGCGTGGATCAGGATTTTCTTCCTCGTCAAGGCTGAACGATGTTCCATGGCATGTATATAACATTTTATTTGTCGCGTCATCCGTTGATGGGTATTTGGGTGGCTTCCGCTTTCGGGCTATTGTGAATCACGGTGCTATGAACATGGGTGTACATTTAACGTTTTCCTTTTACAAGCGAAAAAAAAGTATGGTTAAGGAAAGTGGACTAAAAAGAGGCATAATAGAAGGATCTAACCTAGTAGGGGGAGAGAGGGAAGGTTTTCCCTTGAGGAAGTTCTATTTTGGCTGGAGCCCAAAGGATGAGAAGTTAGCTGGGTAAAAGGTAAGTGAAGAATAGTTTTGGCCACACGTAAGAGCCTCGAGGCAAAAAGAAGCTGAGATTGTTCCAGAAATGGAAAGGGAACAGTGTGACCGGGGCACAGAGATCCATAAAGAGAGGGGCATGGGGGGGATCCCTGGGGTGGGCAGCACCCAGATTGGGGGGCCATGCGGGACTCATTACAAATGGGCTGTTTTCTAAGAGCTGTGGTAGACAACTGAAGCCCTCTAAGCAGAAAAGTGGAATGTCTAAATACAGAGTTAAAAAAAAAAAAGTTGCTCCGGCCACAGTGGAGGAATGAATTGGAAGCTGGAAGGAGGTGTGGGGCAGGAGCAAATGCAGGAAGACCAGTGAGGCACCGTGGGAGTTGCCCAGGCAAGAGACACTGGTAGGGTGGGTGGCAGTGAAGATGACTGAAATTGATCCATCAAAGAAACATTAAGGAGACAGATTTAATTAATTTAATGATTGATTGGCTCTCAGGAGTAAGGGAGAAAGAGGTCTCTGGTTGACTCCCAGGTCTTTGAGCTGAGCAAGTGAGTAGGTGTTGGTATTACCTGCTGTGATAGGAAACAGTTAAGGAGACACGGACTGTAGGTGCATAGAAATTATTCACTCGGTTTTGGATATCACAAAGTTGAGATCCCAAAAGACACGTGAGGTTACGGTGTTGCTGGGTAGACAGCATTGGACATGTGGCTTTCAGAAAAGAGGTCTTGTGTGACATGAGATACAGCTGGAAAGGTAGACTGGGCCATGTTTAAGATAATAATAGCATGCCTGTAATTCCAGCACTTTAGGAGGCCAAGGTGGGCAGTTGCTTGAGCTCAGTAGTTCAAGACCAGCCTGGGGCAACATGGAAAATCCCCATCTCTACAAAAAATACCAAAATTAGCCAGGCATGGTGGTGTGTTCCTGTAGTCCCAGCTACCTGAGAGGCTGAGGTGGGAGGATTGCTTGAGCCCAGGAGTGGAGGTTGCAGTGGGCTGAGATAGCACCACTGCACTTTAGCCTGGGCAACAGAACAAGACCCTATGGCAAAAAGAAGGAAGGAAGGGCCGGGCGCGGTGGCTCACGCCTGTAATCCCAGCACTTTGGGAGGCCGAGGCGGGCGGATCACAAGGTCAGGAGATCGAGACCATGGTGAAACCCCGTCTCTACTAAAAATAGAAAAAATTAGCCGGGCGCAGTGGCGGGCGCCTGTAGTCCCAGCTACTCGGGAGGCTGAGGCAGGAGAATGGCGTGAACCCGGGAGGCGGAGCTTGCAGTGAGCCGAGATTGTGCCACTGCACTCCAGCCTGGGCGACAGAGCAAGACTCCGTCTCAAAAAAAAAAAGGGAGGGGGGAAAGGGGGGGGGGGGGAGGGGAGGGGAGGGGAGGGAAGGGAAGGGAAGGGAAGGGAGAGATAACAGTAGCTAACATTCACCAAATCATCAATATGTGAGAGATATTATCATTTTTCATTTATAGATGGGGATGTTGAAACATGGAGAGGCTGTGAAATTTACCCAAAGTCAAACAACTCATAAGTGGCAGTGCTGGGAATATAAACCCAGACAGACTGATTATTATGTCTCTTGTTGAACCATTCTGTGATCCTGGAATGCTAGAAGAGCAGGTCTGCCCAGCCTAACTTTTTCCTTTTACAAGTAAAAAAAAAAAAAAAATCATCAAGGATGAGTTACTTGCCCAAGATCACCCCAGCTATTAATAGTTATGGCAGACGTGAGGCTATAATCCAAGTCTTCTGACTCTCAGTACATTCCTTTCTACCATACATTTAATTTCACGTCTTTTAGACTTCTTTTCCCAGATTCATTGTTTTTAGGGATGGAGTCTTGCTCTGTTGTCCAGGTTGCAGTACAGTGACAAGGTCATAGCTCACGGCAGATGTGAACTCCTGAGCTTGAGTGATCCTCCTGCCTGCCTTCTGAGTACCTGGGACTACAGATGTGAGCCACCATGCCTCGTGCAGATATTATTACATCTGTAAAAATTTGCTTTTCTCTATTTTCTAAATTTTCAGTAGGGGACACGTATAATATTTATAGTGGGGAAAAAGAGACTTGCGAAAGCAGAGACATCAATATTAAGCAGAATTCATCTGACTTTGGTCTAAAGGAGGCATGTGGGGTGTCACGGGGAGGGGGGTCAGAAGACGGGATGGTATTGCCATATTTGTCTTTGATAATTCCTAGCAAGTGTTTCTGGGAAATTTCTACCATTGCAGGAACTCCATTCCTTAGGATGGAAAGGAGGAAACATCTCTTATTGTAGGGTAGCATATGGAGGAGGTGACCAGGAGGTCTGTCTTCGGTCAAATCATTCTCCATGAAATCCCTAAAACCCACTCTCCTCCCCACTCCTCCCTTCCTCACCTACTCACTGGCCCACCTTGCCTGGAAATGATGGAGGTGGAGGGAGAAGAACAGAGTTCCAGGCTTGGGGGAGCAAGACATCCTTTTACTGTCAAGCAAAGCCAGTTGATTTAGATGGAGAGAGGTGCTCTAAGCAGTGTTTACATTTTTAAACAAAGATGCAAAAGAACGTAAGGATAAGAAGGAGCAAGCTTATCAAACCTGAATACACTTCTTCAGACTGTTCTCCCTCTAGCAGATGTCTTGGACCAAAGTAAAACAATGTAGATTCAAAAAATCAGTTTGATATAGTTATTTATCTTGAAAACTATTGAGATTGCTCCTTTTTGCCCTTTTTTCACCTACCTTGTCCAATTCATCAAGCTGTCTTCCACTTGTTATTCAAATAGGATATATTTAGTTTATTTATATCCCAAGTCATTCTAAAAAAAAAAAAAAAGTTGTTGTGGCTTACCAATAGATAAAAGCCCAGATAGTAAAAGCCAATTGTATAGGAATCAAAATAGGAAAAGAGTGGAGAAAATATTAGAAATCAAATGTTTATTCCAAGGGAGCCTGATGGCAGGTCTGAAGGGATTTGATGGTCAAGATGAAGAAAGAAACATGATACACATCTCTCTTGAGCAGAGAAACATTCTGAGTTTTTTTAAGGAAAATTAAGTTTTTCTTGGTACTAAACTTTGAAAGAAATTTCTCCTATTGTACATGGTAGAGAGATAGAATGGATAATTCTTTGACAACAGTGTTTGGATCTCATTGGTATCGAATCACAATTTTTTTTTCAAAGAGAAATTCACACAACTGATTCTTGTTTCTTGCGATCTCGGCTCACTGCAACCTCCGCCTCCCAAGTTCAAGCGATTCTCCCACCTCAGCCTTCCCAGTAGTTGGGATTACGGCCACTATGCCCAGTTAATTTTTTTGTATTTTTAGTACAGACAGGGTTTCACCATGTTGACCAGGCTGGTCTCGAACTCCTGACCTCAAGTGATCTGCCTGCCTTGGCCTCCCTAAGGGCTGGGATTATAGGCGTGAGCTACAGCACCCAGTACAATTAATTCTTATAATGATTTTAGATAATAGTGGGAAACTGTAACACTGAACTTTAGCCCAGAGATGCTGATTCACAGTGGAGATATGATCAGTTCCTGAAAGCACACTGGCTTACGCTTAGATTGGCAAGAACTTTTGGAAGCAAATCCTATTTTCTAACGTGTTAGATCATTCTTTCCATTTGCATCTTTGTTTGAAAATGTAAACAGTGTGTCATCAATGTTGTTATCTAAATCATTTTAATTTTTAACAGGAGGCAGTTTTGGGTGAATCCTGTGACATGCTTCTATAGACCTATCTCTACGCCTGTGATGATGATTAATAGGAGGAATTGGGATTATGGTCATTCAGACACAAATCACTTCACTTAGCTCTCATCTGGTACATTTATTTATTGTTGTGTCTCTGTGTCTCTTTTGTTTTCTGTTTTTTTGTTTGTTTTTTGTTTTTTGTTTTTTTTTTGAGACAGAGTCTCGCTCTGTCGCCCAGGCTGGAGTGCAGTGGTGTGATCTCGGCTCACTGCAACCTCCACCTCCCGGGTTCACGCCATTCTCCTGCCTCAGCCTCCAGAGTAGCTGGGACTACAGGCACCCGCCACCACGCCCGGCTAATTTGGTTTTTGTATTTTTAGTAGAGACGGGTTTCACCGTGTGAGCCAGGATGGTCTCTATTTCCTGACCTCGTCATCCACCTGCCTCGGCCTCTTAAAAAGTGCTGGGATTACAGGCGTGAGCCACGGTGCCCGCCCATTGTGTCTCTTTTCACAAGTGAGTCCACAAAGCATTTAGGAGATGCATCAAATAAAATGATAAAGTATAAATTAAAAATCAGGACAAAAAAAAAAAAAAAAAACAACAAATTAAATATGGAGTCAAGACCAGGGTGGATATAGGGTGAGGTTGGAGAGAATGAAGATATAAAGGCAATAAACTTCTACTATTGCTTCAAGTTGGCTGCAAATTGACTCTGGGCTTTCTAGAGGGAAGGGGGCAAAGTTCACTTTTTCCGCTCTGGTCTGAAAATGGTGAAGCCCTGTCTCTACTAAAAATACAAAAATTAGCCGGGTGTGGTGGCATGCGTCTGTAATCCCAGCTACTCAGAGGCTGAGGGAGGAGAATCACTGGAACCTGGGAGGCAGAGGTTGCAGTGAGCCAAGATTGCGCCACTGCTCTCCAGTCTGAGCAACAGATTAAGACTCCATCCCCAAAACAAACAAACAAACAAACAAACAAGAAAAACAGAAAAGTCTCATTGAAACGTAACTGTATTATTCTTCTAGTCTGTAGCCTGTTACCATCATGAAAAACTAAGCTGCTCTTTTTGACCCAGCAATAGCTTCCAGCGTCTTTCCCTTCTGTGTTGGTTCCTGAAGAAGAGGGGTTTAATTGGCTCACGGTTCTGCAGGCTGTAATGGAAGCATGGTGCCAGAATCCCCTGCAATTCTGGAGAGACCTCAGGGAGCTTTCACTCATGGCTGAAGGCCAAGCAGGAGCAGATGTGTCACATGGTAAGAGAGGGAGCAAGAGAGAGAAAGGGGAGGTTCTAGACGCTTTTAAACAACCAGATCTCATGTGAAGTAACTGAAGGAGAACTCCCTTATCACCAAGGGGATGGTGCTAAGTCCTTCTTGAGAAATCTGCCCCCATGATCCAATATCTGCCACCATGTCTACCTCCAACGTTGGGGATCACGTTTCAGCATGAGATTTGGAGGGGACACACATCCACACCGTATCAACTTCCATTTCTAAGAGCTCTTGGGGGCATCTCTGCAGTGCTCTGTGCTTCTGTTCCATATTGGAACAGAACATTCTGCTTCTGTTTCTACTGTGGGCTTTCACTGCCCGCTCAGAGTTCACTTCCCTCATAACGTTGCTCTCTTGTGGCTTTGCCTCAGCATGGGCCTGATTCCACCCTTTTCAAATTTGTCCAACTCTACCAACTGGCTCAACTGGCTGTTTCCAAGAATGATCATGTCGTTGATTGGTCCAGGTCATCTTTTTTTTTTTTTTTTTTCTTTTGCAGGGTCTCTCTCCATTATCCAGGTTGGAATGCAGTGGTGCATTCACAGCCCATTGCAGCCTCGACCTGCTGAATTCAAGTGATCCTCCCACCTCATCCTCCTGAGTAGCTGAGATTACAGGCATGCATCACCACCACTGGCTAATTTTTAAAAATTTTTTGCAGAGACGGAGTCTAACTGCATTGCCCAGGCTCAGGTCATCCTTTTATACCTGGCCGTGTTACAGGTTGATTGCCAGTCTGTGAGTCAAGTCCCATGGTCCAAAATGGAAGCTAAGGGATTGGGTGGGAACGTGAAGGGAGCTGTGGATGAAACCAGTTTCTTTGCAATGAAGTTTAAGTATGGCAAGACATCATCTGTTCATCTGGGAGAGGGATTGAGCAGGAGTGTGGGAAAACCAGTTGCCCTCTTGCCTCTATTGCAAATAAACACTTTTGTCTTTCTGAAAAACTTGTTTTCTAAGTTGCTTAAGTCATTCTATTTGGAAGTATGTCAGAGGCTTTGGGGAGCTCTGCACTAAAAAATATCCCCCCTTTTATTTTGAGACAGAGTTTTGCTCTTGTTGCCCAGGCTAGAGTGCAATGGCGTGCTCTTGGCTCACTCCGCCTCCCGGGTTCAAGCGATTCTCCTGCCTCAGCCTCCCCAGTAGCTGGGATTACAGGCGCCTGCCACCATGTCCAGCTAATTTTTGTATTTTTAGTAGAGACAGGGTTTCACTATGTTGCCCAGGCTGGTCTCGAACTCCCAACCTCAGGTGATCCATCTGCCTCGGCCTCCCAAATTGTTGGGATTACAGGCGTGAGCCACCGTGTCCGGCAATAATCCTTTTTAAATGTATTGAACACATAGACTTCTGAATGTGTTTGGCTATAATACACCCCACCTGTACCCCCATTTCTTATATTTCTTTATATCAGCTGTTAGAAGCTAACATGCCATTGCTTTTACATCTTGCTACTCAGATTGAAGTTGGCTTGGGCATCACCTGGCAGCCTGTCAGAAGTGCAGAATCTCAGACTCACCCCAGAACTACTGCATCAGAAACTGTACTTTATTTGTTTATTAAAATTTTAAAAAGTTTTAATTATTTTAAAAATAATTACATTATTAATTTAATTTAATAAATTTATAATTTTTATAAATCTAAATTTACTTTATAAATTTACTTAATTTAATTTAATTTAATAAATTTATAAATTTAAATTAATACATTTAATTAATTAAATTAGAAATTTACACCTTATACAAAAATTAACTCAAGATGGATTAGATACTTACATGTAAAACCCAAAACCATAAAAACCCGAGAAGAAAACCTAGGCAATACCACTCAAGACATAGGCAAGGGCAAAGACTTCATGACTAAAATGTCAAAAGCAATTGCAACAAAAGCCAAAATTGACAAATGAGGTGTAATTAAACTAGAGAGCTCTACACGGCAAAATAAACTATCATAAGAGTGAACAGGCAACCTATAGAATGGGAGAAAATTTTTGCAATTTACCCATCTGACAAAGGTCTAAAATCCAGAATTTACAAGGAACTTAAACAAATGTACAAGAAAAAAACAACCCCATCGAAAAGTGGGCAAAGGGTATGAATAGACACTTCTCAAAAGAAGACGTTTATGTGGCCAACAAAGATGAAAAAAAACTCATCATCACTGATCATCAGAGAAATGAAAATCAAAACCACAGTGAGATACCATCTCATGCCAGTCAGAATGGCAGTTATTAAAAAGTCAGGAAACAATAGATGCTGATGAGGCTGTGGAGAAACAGGAACGCTGTTGGTGGGACTGTAAATTAGTTCAACCATTGTGGAAGACAGTATGGCAATTCCTCAAGGATCTAGAACCAGAAATACCATTTAACCCAGCAATACAATTACTGGGTATATACCCAAAGACCCAAAGGAACATAAATCATTCTGCTATAAAGACATATGCACACGTACGTTCATTGCAGCACTATTTATAATAACAAAGACATGGAACCAACCCAAATGCCCATCAATGTTAGACCGGATAAAGAAAATGTGGCACATATATACCATAGAATATTATGCAGCAATAGAGTAATGAGATCATGTCCTTTGCAGGGACATGGATGAAGCTGAAAGCCAGTATCCTCAGCAAACTAACACAGGAATAGAAAACCAAATGCCACATGTTCTCACTTATAAGTGGGAGTTGAACACTGAGAGCACATGGACACAGAGAGGTAAACATCACACACCGGGGCCTGTTGGGGAGTGGGGGGTGAGGGGAGGGAACTCAGAGGATGGATCAATAGGTGCATGGCACAGTATACCTGTGTAAAAAGCCTGCATGGTCTGCACATGTGTCCTGTTTTTTTGTTTTTGTTTTTTTTTTTTAGAAGAAGGAAAAAAAACAGAGACAAGGTGTTCATCTGACTTGAGACCAGCCATGTTGCCCAGGCTGGTCTCAAACTCATGAGCTCAAGCAGTCCTCCCAGCTTAGCCTCCCAAAGTGCTGGGATTACAGGCGTGAGCCACCATGTTCAGCCTGTTTATTTTTGAGAGAAGTTCTTGCTCTGTCACCGAGGCTGGAGTGCAGTGGCTCGATCATTGCTCACTGCATACTCAAGCTCCTGGGTACAAGCTATCTTCTCACCTCAACCTCCTGAGTAGCTAGGACTGCAGGCACACACCACAGCATCCGGTTCCTATTTTTATTTTTTTGTAGAAATGGAGGTCTCACTTTGTTGCCCAGGCTGATCTTGAACTCCTGGCCTCAAGAAATCCTTCCGCCTCAGCCTCCCAAAATGCTGGGATTACACGCATGAGTCACTGCACCTAGCCTATTTATTTATTTTTGAGACAGAGTCTTGCTCTGTTGCCCAGGCTACAGTGCCGTGGTGTGATCACAGCTCACTGCAACCTCAAACTCCCGGTCACAAGAGATCTTCTCACCTCAGCCTACTGAATAGCTAGGACTACAGATGAGTTGCCACAGCATGCAACTCATATTTTTATTTTATTTTTTTTAGAAATGGAGGTCTCCCTTTGTTGCCCAGGCTGATCTTGAATTTCTAGGCTCAAGCGATCCTCCTGCCTCAGCATCAGAAAGCGCTGGGATTGCAGGTGTGAGCCACTGTGCCCAGCCAGAATCTGCACTTTTAACAAGATCCTCAGGAGACGAACATTTGCATTAAATGTTGAGAAACATTGATCTTCAGCAAACTTTGGGAAACACTGAACACGTCTGATCAGTGAATGTGGCTCTGAGAAATAATGTGCCTTATCTAAGTTCCCTAATCAATCAGTAGATCTGGGATTAGAATCCAAGTGTCACAAGTCCTAGTCATATTAACTTTCCAGCACACCATGGGTGTCTCCCTCATCTAGGAAACAAGGAGGCCTGGTTTGATAATTGTTAGAGAAGGAAATTAGCATGTGATGAGGGTAGCCACATGAGTTATCATCCAAACATAGTCACTTTTTTTGTTTTATTTTGTGTTAGTTATAAAATAATTTTCTTTACTAGAGACAGGGTCTCACTATGTTGCTCAGGCTAGTCTCAAACACCTGGGCTCAAGCGATCCACCTGTCTTGACCTCCTAAAGTGCCGGGATTACAGGCATGAGCCACTGCACCCGGCCTAAACATAGTCACTTTTGAGAGTGCAAGAGGGCACCATTAGCTATTTCAGGACAATAAATGCAACCTGACATAAGCTGTCACTCTATATACCTAAAGATATTTGTAATTTACAGGGCCCCCTCATATTTGTTAACTAAACTGCATACATATCTGATGACAAAATAATTTTAAAGTTCTAACTTTTATTTATGTATTTATATTTATTCATTTATTTTTGAGACAGGATCTCACTCTGTCGCCCAGGCTGGAGTGCACTGGCACGATTTTGGCTCACCATGGTCTCTGCCTCCCAGGCTCAAGTGAGTCTCCTGCCTTAGCCTCCCAAGTAGCTGGAATTACAGGCATGCACCACTACTGCCCAGCTAATTTTTGTATTTTCAGTAGAGATGGGTTTCACCATGTTGGCTAGGCTGGTCTTGACCGCAAATGATCCACCTGCTTCAGCCTCCCAAGGTGCTGAGATTACAGGCTTGAGCCACCGTGCCCGACCTAAAGTTCTAACTTTCAAAAAAAACCCTGATTCTCAAGGAAAAAAAATACATGCATCTCATTATAATAATAAAAAAAAACTATCTAACCTCATTAAGAATAAAAGAAGCTGGGCGCGGTGGCTCAAGCCTATAATCCCAGCACTTTGGGAGGCCAAGGCGGGTGGATCACAAGGTCAGGAGATCGAGACCGTCCTGGCTAACAGCATGAAACCCCGTCTCTACTAAAAATACAAAAATTAGCTGGGCCTGTAGTCCCAGCTACTTGGGAGGCTGAGGCAGAAGAATGCCATGAACCCGGGAGGTGGAGCTTGCAGTGAGCTGAGATCATGCCACTGTGCTCTAGCCTGGGCTGCAAAGCCAGACTCCATTTCAAAAAAAAAAAAAAAAAAAAAGAGACAGAAAGCCCAAATTAGCAAAATAAGAGAATTTGGGAACCAACCACAGAAACACACGAAGTTAAAATGATTTTGAAATTGCTTTGCTGAACCGATTCAACTAAATTTGAAAACCTGGTTTCCACGTTGTCATTCACTGTGGCCGTGGCCAAGCTAGGGCTGGAAGCTACATCTCAGGGCTTTCTGCCTAGTCATTTCCCTGTGAGTCAACCAGACTTCAGAGTCTCATTTCTGAAACTTTTATTCCAGTACTCTAACCTAGAGCTAAGATGTCTCGGTAGCTTGGTGGAAACATGGCTCTTCCATAGGAATGAGACGCAGATGATCTGAAGACATATCTTCCGAGCATACCTCTTATGACAAATGCCCACATGCCTCCATCTGACATCAGCTTTGTCTGCCATGCTCAGGCCACCTGGCTCTAGAAATAAAAGATGAGAACGTCCCTGATCCTGAATGTTAAACCTGGAAAATCTCCTCCTGCCGGAGATGTAGCTAGCATTCCATATTTAAACTATCTTTAAAGATTTTAATGTTGATAATACTAACAACAACTGGTATTTATTGATTCTTTACTCTTTTGTCCCCTGTCATTGCACCATCCTCATTTTACAGAAATCAAAGCACAGAGGGGTTAAGTAACTTGCCCAAAGTCACACAGAGGGTAAGTAACAGAGTTGATATTTTACCCCAAGTAATCTGATTCCAGAGATTATACTTTACCTCCAGTTATGACTCCAACAGTTTTCATATTATTTTGAGAACTCTGAGAATTATTTTCAGAATTTTATATATATATATATATATATATCAGTATATCAGACTATGTATATAATGGAACCACTACGCCTAGTAAATTTTTTTTTTTTTAGAGTCCCAAGAGACATAAGAGAGAAACTATTGGTTATTGGACATTCACCAAGTGTCAGTCATAGTTCTAAGTGCTTGTACATGAATCAGCTCAGTAATCTTAAAACCAAAACCAGAACCAAACAAACCGCTGCCCGCCCCCTGGGGAGGGTGCAGTGATTCTCACTCATCGGATGAGACAAAGGAAGCCCAGAGAGCTTCCATAACTTGCTTGAGATCCTATAGCTAGATGGCAAATCCAGGGCTCAGAGCCAGCCCATCTGGCCCGTGAGCAGCATTCTTCGCCACCAAGCACACCCCACTGCCAGTCCTTAACCCAGATATTTATTCAGTCCTCACAGCACATGAGTCATTTCCTAACCACTTGCTTTTCTCGTGTTAGCTGGGGAAAATGATGCTGACAAAGTTTAAACATTAGGTTGGTGCAAAAGTAATTGTGGCTTGCCATTTTAATGTGGCTTGCCATTTTAATGGCAAAAACCGAATAATTTGCTTAGTGCCATTCAATGATTTGGGGGCTGGCTAGCCAGGGAGCCAAAGCGTGTTACATCTGTTTTCACTTCCCCAGTCCTTAGTGGTGCAGTCTATGGCTCGCCCTCTGCCACAGATCCTCCTCTCCCTCCTCGCCACAGCTCCTCCTCCTCCTCCACCCTCTCTCCCTCCTCCTCCTCTCCCTCCTCCTTCTCCCCGGCCCCTCCACCTCCGCCCCGGGGCCCTGCCCTGCGGGTCTCACCTGCCGTTCGGCGGGGTCCCGGCGGGGGCCGGACAGTGCCCTCTGGCGGCAGGTGGGCGCCCGCGCAGCACGTGCTAATAAGCCCGCGGCGCCGCTCGCGGATTGGCTGGCGCGGATTCCAGCTGCTTTCCAAGTTGGAGGCGCCTAGTTAGGGTCGGGGGTCCCGGCCCACGCCCTCCCCGCCCAGCCGCCTCCCCGTCGACGCCCAGGGCTGGAGCGAGCCAGGCTGCCTTTCGAACTTGGGGGGCTTCTTCTCTTGTCTCCCACTGGTGCTCTGGCTGTGAATCCATCCAGGGGCCAGAATGAAAATCCGATACCAAGGCCGGCAGTACAGGCCGAGGATGGCATTTCTCCAAAAAGTAACCCTGGTCCCTTACCTGGGCCCTGGGAGGCGGGCGGGGACCACATCTGGGAAGCCTACGAGGACACGTGGGGCAGGAGTGGAGGGCACCCCTTTGGGTCGTTTTGTGCAGCTCGATTTCATTAAGTGACTGGTGTGAGTTGTGATAAAGACAATTCCATTTAGGTTTGCAAGCTGCGTCCTGGGCCTGGAGACCGAGACAGTGATCCACGGACTGCAGTGCAGGCGGCCCGCCCCAGCTCTGAGTCACATAAGGTAACCCAGACAGCCACCTACGAATTTAAAGCTCCTATAAGTTGCCCTTTCTGGATCTAAAGTGTGATATTTGAAAGTTAAAAACGTATCTTACACACATAGATCTTAAAAACGTATCTTACACCACAACCTACTCACAGATGCAAAGGCAGTGGTCATGGTCTTCCATTGCTTGGGGTCCTGGGGCTAGGTTTGGGGTTGAATGTCAGGGTTTCCTTTGCTATAACCTCATTCTGCACCACGTGCTCTCTGTCAGCCAGGCAGCCAATGTGGACTTGGAGGCTGGCATCTGCTGAGCACTGCTCGAGGTACCAGGAACACAGTGATGAGCAAAATGAGCGTGGCTCCTGCCCTCAAAGTCCCTTGAGGCTAAGTGGCCCACCCAAGGGCAGCTTAACAGTGCCCAGCCTTGGGGGATGTGGGCTGATGGAGGACTGGGCCCACCACAAGGTACCTTAGGGTGCCCGCAATCAAATATATCTACTTTTTTTTTTTTTTTTTGAAACAGAGTCTCACTCTGTCACCCAGGCTGGAGTGCAGTGGTGCGATCTTGGCTCACTGCAACCTCCACCTCCCAGGTTCAAGCGATTCTCCTGCCTCAGCCTCCTGAGTAGCCGGGATTACAGGTGTGCACCACCACACCTGGCTAATTTTTGTATTTTTAGTAGGGCGGGGTTTCACTATGTTGGCCAGGCTGATCTCAAACTCCTGACCTCAAGTGATCCGCCCCCGTCGGCCTCCCAAAGTGCTAGGATTACAGGCATGAGTCACTGCACCTGGCCAAATATATCTACCTTCTAGAGGAGCGAAGCTCCCTCAGCCAGCCAATGGCAGAGCTGCAGGTGAATGACATCAGATGGTGTCAACATCCTACCCAATATCAGGGACTTACACGGGAAGTGCCTGAGCCTCTCTGCTCAGGGGGTTTTCTCTGGTCATAGGAACATGACTGCCACACATGTGACCAGAGCGCCAGGGAGTGGATGCCCCCTGGATCAACCTGCAACTGATAGTGAAAAATAGTTGCTTGATAAAAAGTACCAAGCTTCCTCCCCGCCCCCGGGGGGGGGGCTCTTCTGAGGGTGTTCTACGTTGTTTCTCCCAAAGGCTCCCAGTAGGGCAGAACTCAGGTGGCCCACAGGGGTTGCTGCTCGTGAATGAGCCCTGTGTTGCCCACCTTACTTGCCCCGTCCCACCTCCCCAGGCACCAGCCGCTTTCGGGGATCAATCTTCCCACCCATGCGAAAGGGTAGTTCAATTATTATCTCCATTTTACAGGTAAGGAAACTGAGGCTGGTAAGGACTAACACTGGAAGAACTGTTGACATGATACAGAAAAACTGGTCTCACTACAATTGTAGAAACATCATTATTTATTTTATTATTATTATTACTATTATTATTATTTGAGGCAAAGTCTGACTCTGTTGCCCAGGCTAGAGTGCAGTGGCGTGATTTCGGCTCACTGCAGCCTTGACCTCCCGGGCTCCAGTGATTCTCCCTTCTCAGCCTCCCAAGTAACTGGGACTACAGGCAGGCACAACCATGCCTGGCTCATTTTTCTTTTTTTTTTTTTTTGTATTTTTAATAGAGATGGGATTTTGCCATGTTGCCCAGGCTGGCCTCAAACTCCTGAACTCATGTGATCTGCCTGTCTCAGCCTCCCAAAGTGCTGCGATTACAGGCATGAGTCACTGTGCCCAGCCAGGAGAAACATAAAATTAAGACTGTGGTGAGAGGGAGCTTCCGATTCTACATGAAGAGTCGGGGTAGTCATCTATGAAGAGAGAGCCTTGAAGCTTGGAGGATCCTGAGGCTTCCGCTGGGCAGAGGAAGGAAGACCATGGCTGCCGAAGCACAGCGATGTATGAGTCTGGCGTGTCTGAGGGCACGCTGATTGCTGTTCGCTGAGCATAGAGTACAAGGGGAGTGTGAGGTGGGACAGGCAGGCAGGGATGGAAAGGAAAGGTCTATGCCTTACAAAGGTGGTGCTATTTTTCCCCAAAGAGCAGGTGAGTGAAGTGGCCAGATTTACATTCAAACGAGGACTCTAATAGAAGCCAGAGGAATGGATGGGATATATTTCTTTCCCTGAGCCGAGAGAATTCACGCAGTGTCTTTCTGTGCTGTCTGCAACTCCAGTCACCTAGGAAATGACAGCTTTTCATGGGGTCAGAGGGAGTGGTGCTGGTCAGAAGGCCCTTCTTCTGTGATTGTCGAGGCTTTCACACCTCTCTCTCCTGTGATGTCCCACCCTCAATGCAGCCTTGTGTAGGTATGTCTACCAGCCAAGCTGATGCCCACCTCTGATGCCTGGACTTGTTTAAAATGTGGTGGAGGCTGGGCATGGTGGATCATGCCTGTAATTCCAGCACTTTGGAAGGCTGAGGCAGGAGGATGGCTGGAGCCCAGCAGTTTGCAGCCAGCCTGGGCAACAGAGTGAGACACTGTCTCTACAGAAAAAAAAAAAAAAAAAAATTAGCCAGGTTTGGTGGTGCACACCCATAGTCCCAGGTACTCGAGAAGCTGAGGTTGGAGGATCGCTTGAGTCTAGGAGGTCCCGGCTGCAGTGAGCTGTGATTGCACCATTGCACTCTAGTCTGGGTGAAAGAGTGAAACACTGTCTCAAAAATACATACGTAGATTTTTTTTTTTTTTTAATGTGTAGAAGGAGATGAAGAATTCCCCTGTCCAGCGGCTCTGCCTGGGGGTGTTAGCTGGTGACACATAGTGAACTAAACAGCAGGGCTGGGCAACCTGCTGTGGCCTCCAGCACATGCAGGGCTCTTGTTTCAGCCTAGCCTCTCATTTCCTGTGTTCCCGCAGCCCTGACTACCTGGGGCGAGGCGGAAAAATTTCCATCTGGACCTCTAAAATGCTTTCCTATTTGACTTAAGGAAAACTTGGGGATGTGCGGGTGTTCTTGCAGCAGATGGGGTTCCAGGAAGAGAGTTGAACTTAGATGAGGGCTACAGGAAGGAAGGGTCTTAATAAGGCTTGGGCGGAATTTAGAATTGCTTGTATCATTGGTTCATTCCTCCATGTAACGGACATTTATTGGGCATCTACTATGTGTCAGGTATAGTTAGGCGCTGTAATAACACAGACTTCAGGACCTTCAGGACACAGTCCCTGTTCTCAAGTGACTTGTAGTCTAGTGGTAGGAGATGGCCATGTGTATCAACTCAGTGGCATGGCGCAGGTGCCATGCAGACAGCTGGAGGGTAAAGAAGGTGCTTAAGTGTGGGCCTTTACTTTTTCCTGGGTGGAATGTCAAGAAAGCGTTCTGAAAGATATGGTGGTGATTTCTCTGGGTCTTGAGGATGTGAGGCTGTTCTTAGGGCAGATAGAGTGCCAGGAAGAGAGTTGGGACAAAGGTAGAAGAGGAACGTGAACTTGGCTTGGATCTATTGTGTGTCAGCTGTTGGTCAGAGCCAGATGGTGATGTCCAGTAGGCAATTATGTGTCTGGAGGCAGGGCCTGAAAAACCTGGGAGACACATTAAACGGGTCATTGAGAATGTAATAGAGAGGAGAGACGTTTCTGAGGCTGGGTACAGTTAACAGGGCATATTAGACTTGGGCATTTGGACTGTGGCTGGCAGTGCTATAGTTGGGATGTGAGTTGCCTACTAAAAAAAAGAGCACAATGGTTTGGGGTCACTATTTACATCTCTGCACAGCAAACACATAATTACGATTGTCTTCCAGGAAGCCTGCTCTGGATTACAGGAAAGTTCTAGTCCCCGAAATCTTGTAGAGCGTGACGCCCACTTACTATGAGAAGAAATCGTGACTATGGGATGGATGGAATATTGAGACTATCACTTTCTGATACTTTTAGTGACTGTCTGAGTTCTTTAAAATGTTCAATGTCATACCTCACTCAGCTGGAATCTGAGAGGGGCAATGCTAGGCCTGTGATGGGGTCAGAGAGAGTCCAATGATGACGCTTTTTTTTTTTTTCTGACAGAGTGAAGTGGTGCGATCTCAGCTCACTGCAACCTCCACCCCTGGGTTCAAGCAATTCTCCTGCCTCAGCCTCCTGAGTAGCTGAGATTACAGGTGACTGCCACCACATTTGGCTAATTTTTATATTATTAGTAGAGATGGGGTTTTGCCATGTTGGCCAGGCTGGTCTCGAATGCCTGACCTCAGGTGATCCACCCGCTTTGGCCTCCCAAAGTGCTACGATTATAGATGTGAGCCACTGTGCCCGGCCCAGTGACGACCCTTTTGTGCAGCATTTGTTTGAGGCCTCAGGAAATAGTTGTGGAGAAGTCAGGATTCTGGGAGAACTGGGCAGCTGTGGTCTGGTCAACGGTGGTGGGGTGGGGTGGGGAGGTGACGGTATGGGGAAGGACCAGGGGTCTTCAGTGTGTCTCAAGAAAGGAGATAGCTCAGAAGGGATGCACGCTGGACAGAAGAAGGGGTGGCCTGGAGAAAGGCCACAGCTGCACCCTTCCTGGGGAGCTTGAATATCAAGGTGGGTTTTCTCCCGTCGTGAGTGGACACCAAGATCACCTCTTGAAGACCATTCTGGACCCAGGGAGTCAGTCATATTTTTTGTAGTTTAGATTTATTACAATTTAAAAAGGAATCCCTTAAGTGAATTTGCATGGGAAATGGTTGGAGGAAGATTATTCTGTCCCCTCACGGGAAGACTCCTAAAAATGTTCACGACACAGACTCCCCTCTTCCCAGCAAATCCCTCCTTTGTGTAAAGAGACGCCATCGCTGGAAAGCCCCTCTTGATTGTGCTTTTAGAAATAACTCCTGTTAATCTTCTTTGAGGGGTAGTTGCAAATTCTTCAGAGATTTTTTTTTTTTTTTTAAACACAAAGGGAAAGAAATAGAGTGACTGTCATTTTTATCAGAGAAGTTTAAATTTCTAACTGGCAAAGTAGGTACAACTCCACCATCCGCCATTTAGCTGCCTCTGCCTCACTACTAAGGAGATGGTTATTTCACCCGATGAAGTACTGTATTTATAATCTGAAAAGTTATGACTGAAAGGATGAGGATGCTTTAAGCCCTGTCATCAGAAACTAGCATAACAGAGAGAGAGAGAGTGTGTGTGTGTGTGCATATGTGTGTGTGTGTGTGTTGGGGAGGAGGGGACCGTTGACTGCTGCTGAAAAGAATCACTCCAGCAGCCTTGGCTCCTCAGTCCCCTGGCCATCCCAGGAAGAGCAGGACCACCTCTCAGCATCCCCCAATACAGTCGGGGGTTGTGCCTTTGCTCCCCTCTCTGCTGTTGGCCTCATGGCTGACCCAGTGGCCAGAAACACTGCCAAGCCCTGACACTGCAGAAAGCCAAGGACTGTGGCTCCAAATCAAGCTGAAATGAATAGCTTTTGTTCCAAAACAATTCTGTGAGCCAAGAAAGTGTCCATGCAGATAAAGCTTGCGGTCAGTCTTGCACAAGGAGCCCCAGCCGTGTTTTGTATGCTGTCTGAGTGGCTGGCGCTGTGCCCGGAATGCAGAGTGGTAAGGCTCTCCTCAGAGCCTTCCCTGTGCACCTGATCTTGGCCCATTTCTTGAGATTGTGGTTCAGCTGCAAATGCTTGTTTAGCAACAGAGATTGAAATAGGAAATCCCTTTCCTTAGTATTGGCATAAGACATTGTTCCATACTCTTTCCCTCCTTGGGAAGATTGGAGCCTTCTAGCTTCAGGAGCAGGCTGGCTGAGAGGGAGGGGGAAATTAGGATTTTTCTGATTCAGCTCTCTTCTGATATATCCAGGTTAGTCTACACCTCCTTCCTGTCTACCTGGCCATATCATGGGCTCCTTCTCAAGTTCACTTTCTCTAGGAAGCATTTATTGACCATCTGTCTTAGTCCATTTTCTGTTGCTATAACAGAGTGTTTAAGATGGGCTAATTTAAAAAGAAAAGAAGCTTATTTGGCTCACGGTTATGGAGGCTGGGAAGACCAAGGGCATGGTGACAGCTTCTGGTAAGAATTTCTTTTTTCTTTGAGACGGAGTCTCGCTCTGTCACCCAGGTGTGCAGTGGCCCGATTTTGGCTCACTGCAAGCTCCGCCTACCGGGTTCACGCCATTGTCCTGCCTCAGCCTCCCTAGTAGCTGGGACTACAGGCACCTGCCACCATGCCTGGCTAATTTTTTGTATTTTTAGTAGAGATGGGGTTTCACCATGTTAGCCAGGATGGTCTCGATCTCCTGACCTCGTGATCCACCCGCCTCGGCCTCCCAAAGTGCTGGGATTAGACGCGTGAGCCACTGCGCCCGGCCCCTGGTAAGGGATTCCATACTGCATTATAACACGGCAGAAATGTGGAAGGGCAAGTGAGTGCATGCCAAAGAGACCTCAGGGCACTAACTCAGTTCCTTGGAAATGATCTCACTCGCAAACAGCATTAATCCATTTATGAGGCTCTACCCTTATTACCTAATTCCCTTTTAAAAGGCCCCACCTCTCAATACTGTTACATTAGTGACTAAGTTTCCAACACATGGACTTTTGGGGGACACACTCAAACCCATAGACGCAGACTGTGATCACAGTCCCTTTTCAGCGCCTAGGCAATTAGGATCTGTATGATTCACATGAGACGCACTTTTATTCTGTGCTGTGCATTGATCATCTCTGTCTGTATACTTTATCACCCCAGCTCCCAGAGGACGACGATTATGCTGTTTATTTGTAGCAGTCATACCACTGGATCCATAAAAAGTATTCAATTAAATCTCTCTCTTTGCATTAGGTTGTCTAGCTGAGTTTTTCTTATGTGTCTTTACTGACTGGTCCCTAGAAGGCATACTGTGACAACGATAACTTCTATCACTAACACTCTTACCCTATTGTCACTGTTCCTATATTGCCCATAGGGATTATACAACTATTTCACACTATTATTTTCATTTGATCCCAACCACCCGTTTAAATAGATGGAGCAGATATTAGATGTTTTTTTCCCTAGTGGATGAAAATACTAAGGTTCAGAGAGGTCAATTAACTGGCCCAGTGTCACACAACTGACATGATCTATTTTTCAGTTTCACTGAGGCTAGAAAAACCAGTGATCTCATTCAGAGGACGGCTACGTGCATATATGTTAAAAGGACTTTGTGAACTGAGGGCTCATACAATGCTGCATAGAATTATGATTAATGGCAGAAAAATAGCTACTGCAAGATTGAAACAGTTCAATGAAGACAGAGCAGTATGTATGGATGGCTCTGGATTTTATTGATAAGAGCCAAAGAGTTGATTACATTTGAGGGGCCCTCCAGGTGCAGATGTGTAGCAGGCAGCGGGAGGTGACTCTGAGGAGGGTGGCAAGGACAGAGTAAATGGGTGAGGAATGACCTTCATTCTTACTGTAGGTCTCCTGTATACCCTGATATTTCCTGTCTCCATTCCTTTGCTTCTCTTGTACCCTCATCTTGGGATGCCTCTCTTCACACCAGAGCTTGAGGCTGTATTTCCAGTTGTCTCCCACACATTTCTGTGTATGTGTTCCAGAGCACGGCACAAACAAGTTTTTCTCTTTCAAAACAGGCTGCTTTCTTTTGTGTTTCCTATTTTAGATACTGACTACCACTATTGGTTTGGCAGAGAGGCAGGAAATCTTGGAATCATATTCTCTTGCCTTCACCAAATTGTATATATTATCAACGAAGTTTCAAGCACACAAACTTTTGGGGGTCACATTCAAACCACAGGACCATCCCATGATTGCTGTCCCTTTTGAGCTCCTGTGCAATTAGGATTGCAGTGTCTAAGTACACGAGACTCATCTATAGTGCTTCTAGTGACCATATTCTCTTACTTTTCCTCATTGCCTCTGCCTGAACTGTGCTCTCTCCTGCATGATTATTTCCCGCTGATACAGAAAGGTTTACTCCTCCTTTTTCTCTGCTTGGCCATACCATGGGTTCCCTTCCAAGTTCACTTCTTCTAGGAAGTATTTCTTTTTTTTTTTTTTTTGAGACGGAATCTCGCTCTGTCGCCCAGGCTGGAGTGCAGTGGCCGGATCTCAGCTCACTGCAAGCTCCGCCTCCCGGGTTTATGCCATTCTCCTGCCTCAGCCTCCCGAGTAGCTGGGACTACAGGCGCCCGCCACCTCGCCCGGCTAGTTTTTTGTATTTTTTTTAGTAGAGACAGGGTTTCACCGTGTTAGCCAGGATGGTCTCGATCTCCTGACCTCGTGATTCGCCCGTCTCGGCCTCCCAAAGTGCTGGGATTACAGGCTTGAGCCACCACGCCCGGCCAGGAAGTATTTCTTGATCATCTGTCTTAGTCCATTTTCTGTTGCTCCAGCAGAATACCTGAGACTGGGTAATTTACGAGGAAAAGAAGCTTATTTGGCTCACAATTATGGAGGCTGGGAAGTCCAAGGGCATGGCTATAACCAGCTCATTGGTCTTTCATCTCTGCATGCCCTCCTTTTTTGCATCTATAATTTTGCACATCTAAAACCATCTATAATTTTGCAGAACAAGGCAGACTCTGCTGCTCCTCCATGAGAGCTTCCATTTGTCTATGAATGGCATTGAAGACCTGTTGTGTCCTGGATCTATTTGCTCTCCCCTGCATACCATGCAGTTTTACCCTTTCGTGCCTTTGCACGTGCTTGTTCCTCAGCCTGAAATGCTCCTTTTCTCTGGAGCAGAAGCAGCAACTTCTTGCCAAATAGCCCATGTTCTCTGAGTTAGAATGAATGGGCCATGAGCAGAAGTGTTGTGTGGGTTTTCAGGCCGAAGCCTTGAAGGGCAAGTACCAATTCTCCATGTTTTTCTCTCTTCCCCTGCGCAGTGATGGAGCACATGTGATGGAATGAGAAAGTCTAAATGGTAGCAGCCTAGAGAGCTGAGTCAAGACATCAAGGGAGGGCCCTGGACATTGCCCAACTTGACTTAGCATTTTCTTTTTTCTTTTCTTTTTTTTGAGACAGAGTCTTGCTCTGTCGCCCAGGCTGGAGTGCAGTGGCACGATCTCGGCTCACTACAAGCTCCGCCTCCCAGGTTCACGCCATTCTCCTGCCTCAGCCTCCCGAGTAGCTGGGACTACAGGCGGCTGCCACCACGCCCGGCTAATTTTTTGTATTTTTAGTAGAGACGGGGTTTCACCATGTTAGCCAGGATGGTCTCGATCTCCTGACCTCATGATACACCTGCTTCGGCCTCCCAAAGTGCTGGGATTACAGGCGTGAGCAACCACGCCTGGCCGACTTATCATTTTCTTAAGAGAGAGAAACCCTTGTTGGGTTAAACCTGTGTTACCACAGCATAATCTAAATTATCCTGAGTAATGCATTCTTATTTTCTGCCAGTTAAAAATCTTTATCTTTTAAGTATCAGCTTAAATACTCTTTCTTTAAAAGCCTTCCAGAACCAACCCACCCCTAGCCAGAACTGATGTCTTTTCTTTGTGCTTTCACAGCCTGTGTAACTTACATCTATTTGACACTTAATGCCTAGTATTGTGGTCGGTCAGGTAGAGTTAGTGACACAATGAGTAAGAGTATGAATTCCAAAGCCAGACTGACTGGTTCACATATCAGCTCTGTCATTTACCAGCAGTGGGACTTTCGATGAGTTACTTAGACTTCCAAAACTTGGGTTTACATTTGTCCTTCCAGAACCTACCAGAGTGTCTGACACAATAATTATATTAAATATGTCAATAATGATGTTAAATAATACCTCCCTCTTTTTTGTCTTGCAGGTTGAACCATCAGTATAAAACATGCAGAACCAAAGATGGCGACCAAAATCCAAAGCCAGAGGGTCCTGGAAATCAGAGGGTCTTACAGCATAACAGGTAGTACAGGCCGTGGCTCAGGCTAGGCATGGAACAGACTGCAGTTCTCTCCTACAAATCAATCTAGACTGGATGGACAGTACTCTGAAGGAGGAAAGAAAAATGAATCTGATGTTACTTCTTGAAACCACATTTTCTGAAGTCACCATTTTTATGTATCTATCAACTCATCATTTTTATGTATATATCAATATGATTTTATGATCTTTTTTTTTCCTACTAATGTGATGAATTCCCTTGATTGATTTTAGAATATTAAATCACTTTTGTATTCCTGGAATAAATCCTAGATGGATGCTTGATTTTTTCTAATTCCTTAGCAAAAATGCTAATATTTTATTTAGGATTTTGCATCTGTATTCACAAGTAAGAATTTTTTTCCTCTCCTGACACCAACCAATTCTCCAACACAAACTGAGTGTCCTACAATTCAATTCAATTCTGACACTAACTACCCAGAGTTAGCATTAGCCTCCACAGATTTAAGGCCTCAGTCGCACAAGATTGTCCTAATCAGACCCCAGTTGCAAGTCCCGGGCCACCCATACTTCTGGGCAACTGGTTATAATTTGGGGGTTCTTATGACCACCTCCCGCAGGCTTGACACTTTGCTAGAATGATTAGTGGAATGCAAGAAACTGCTTAATTAATATTACTGGTTTATTACAAAGGATACAATTCAGGAAGAGCCAAATGGAAGTGATGCATGGAGCAAGGCAAGGGAGAATGAGCCCAGAGCTTTCCTGCCCTCTTCGGGCATGCCACTCTCCCAGCACTTTGGTGTGTTCACCAGCCTGGAAGCTCTCTGAGCCTCATCATTTAGAGGTTTTAATGGAAGTTTCATTACATAGGCATGATTTTTTTTTTTTTTTTTTTTTGAGACGGAGTCTTATTCTGTTACCCCGGCTGGAGTGCAGTGGCACCATCTCGGCTCACTGCAACCTCCACCTCCTGGGTTCAAGCGATTCTCCTGCCTCAGCCTCCCGAGTAGTTGAGACTACAGGTGGACACCACCATGCCCAGCTAATTTTTGCATCTTTAGTAGAGATGGGGTTTCACCATGTTGGCCAGGCTGGTCTTGAATTCCTGACCTCAAGTGATCTGCCTGCCTTGGCTTCCCAAAGTGCTGGGATTACAGGCATGAGCCCTACATAGCCATGATTGATTGAATCATTGAACATTGGTGATTACTTCAATCTCCAGCCCCTTGTCCCTCTCCCCTCCCCAGAAGTCAGTGGATGGGGATAAAAGTTCCAACTCTCTAATCATGCCTAGTTCTCCTTTTTTTTTTTTTTTTTTAATTATTTATTTTTCTTGGCATGCAAAATAAGAGCTATTGTCTAGGTCTTTCTGGTGACCCCTTCATCCTGAACTACCTAGAAGCCTCCAGCCACTAGTCATTTCATTAGTATACAAAAGACACTCTTGCCACTGTGGAGATTTCAGGAGTTTTGGGAGCCATGTGCAAGGAACCAGGAACAAAACCCAAATATTTATTTTTTCTCATACCACAATGATTGACGTTGGTCTGTAATTTTTTCTTCTTGTAATATCCTAGTCCAGTTTTTCTATCAGGTTATGGCCACATAAAAGGAGTTGGGAAGTATACTCTGTTTTTCTATTCTTTGGTAGAGTTTGTGCAAGTTTATGCAAGATTGGTATTATTCTTTTTTTTTAGAGACAGGGTCTCACTCTGTCACCCAGACTGGAGTGGCAGTGATGCCATCACAGCTCATTGACTATAACCTTTAACTCCTGGGCTCAAGCAATCCTCCCACCTAAGCCTCCTAAATACCTGGGACTACAGGTGCATGCTGCCATGCTCTGCTAATTTTTAAATTTTTTTGTAGAGGCGGTGCCTCACTATATTGTCCAGGCTGCTCTTGAACTCCTAGACTCAAGTGATTCTGCTACCTCAGCCTCCCAAAGTGCTGGGAGTATAGGTGTGAGCCACCACGCACAGCCCATGATATTATTCTTTAAATATTTGGAAGAATTAACTGATGAAGTCATCTTGGGTTTGGAATTTTCTTTGTGAGAAGCTCTTGAATAGATTCCATTTTATTTATTAGGTATTGGCTATTCAGATTTTATTTTTTTATGTGGGCTTTGGAAAGTTGTATTTTTCAAGGAATTTGTCTATTCTATCCAAGTCATCAATATTTGGGTGTGAAGACAATAATATTCTCTTATCTTTGTTATATTTGTGGGATCTGTACTGATATTCCTTTCTAATTTTGAAAATTTGTCTTTCTTGTTTCTGTTGATCAGTATTGTTTGGAGTCTATCAATATAAACAATATTTTCAAATAACCAACTTTTGATTTGGTTGATTTTTCTCCATTGTATATGTGTTTTCTATTTCTTTTCTGTCTTTCCTTTTTTTTTTTTTTGAGATGGAGTCTTGTTCTGTTGCCCAGGCTGGAGTGCAGTGGCATGATCTCGGCTCACTGCAAGCTCTGCCTCCTGGGTTCACGCCGTTCTCCAGCCTCAGCCTCCTGAGTAGCTGGGATTATAGGCGCCCGCCACCATGCCCAGCTAATTTTTTTGTATTTTTAGTAGAGATGGGGTTTCACCGTGTTAGCCAGGATGGTCTCGATCTCCTGACCGCGTGATCCACCCGCCTCAGCTTCCCAAAGTGCTGGGATTATAGGCGTGAGCCACTGCACCCGGCAGATTTGTTTTCTATTTCACTGATTTATAATCTTTATTACTTACTTCTATTTTCCTTAGATATAACTGACTGTTCTTTTCTTCTTAAACTAAAAAAATAAATCATTGACTTTCAGCCTTTCCATTTTTCTAATATATACATTTTTAAGGTTACAAATAGCTCTCTAGTCCCTACATTAGCTGCATCCTATGAGTTTTTAGAAGTTACGTCTTTTATGGGGTCACATTCAGTTCAAAATATTTGCTAATATCTGTCTGGATTTCTTCTTTAATCTATGAGTTATTTAGAAATTTCCAGGCCGTGGATATTATCTTTTTATTATTGACTTCTGACTTAATTTCATTCTGGTCAAACAACATTCTCTGAATGATTTCAATGTTTTGAAATTTGTTGAGGCTTTCTTTATTGCCCATCATATGATCAATTTTGATACGTTTCATGTACACTTAAAAAGTAAATTCACACATGCCTGTAATCCCAGCTACTTGGGAGGCTGAGGCATGAGAATTGCTTGAACCTGAGAGGTGGAGGTTGCAGTGAGCCAAGATTGAACCACTGCACTCCAGCCTGGGCAACAAAAGCAACTACTCCATCTTAAAAAAAATAAATAAATAAAAAAAAAATAAATAAATAAATAAATAAATAAAATTCTATCATTATGGGTACAGAATTTGATATATATATAACAACTAAGTCAAGTTTGTTAGTTGTGTCATTTAAATCTTCTAGATCCTTACTGCTCTATTTTCTTGTTCTATAAGTTACTGAGAAATGTATGTTACAGTCTTCCACTATGATTGTGGATTTGTCACTTTCTTCTTTGAGTTGCTTAATTTTTGCTTTATGTATTCTAAAGTTATAAGTCATATAGATTTGTGACTTGATATCTACTAGTTGGATTGACCCATTATAATATGCACCTTTTAATTTGTAGTAATGCTTTTTGCTTCAAAATCTTACTTCATACTGCTATAGATATGCCTGGTTTCTTTTGTTAGACTTTTATAGTCTATCTTTCCTTTTCCTTTTTCTTTAATCATCTATCTCCATGTATTTAAAGTGTCTCTCTTAGAAGTTACATATAGTTAGGTTTTGTGTTTTTTATTCAGTATGATAATCTTAGTTTTTTTTGTTTTGTTTTGTTTTAGATGGAGTCTCGCTCTGTCGCCCAGGCTGGAGTGCAGTGGCGTGATCTTGGCTCACTGCAACATCTGACTCCCTGGTTCAGGTGATTCTCCTGCCTCAGCCTCCCGAGTAACTGGGATTACAGGCACGCACCACCACACCCAGCTAATTTTTGTATTTTTAGTAGAGATGAGGTTTCACTGTGTTGGCTAGGATGGTCTTGATGTCCTGACTTTGTGATCTGCCCACCTGGGCCTCCCAAAGTTCTGGGATTAGAGACATGAGCCACTGTACCTAGCCAATCTTAGTCTTTTATTTTGACTATTTTGTCTATTTACATAATAGTAAAGTAATTATTGATATAAAGTTGTGTTTATTCTTACTATTTGTTTTCTGCTTGACCATCTGTTTTCTGTTGTTTTTCTTCTTTCCTGCATTCTTTTGGATTAATAAAATATCTTCTATCATTCTACTCTCTACCTCAAACTTGTTAGTTATACAGTTTGGTTACGTTCTTTTTCTTTAGCTGTTATCCTAAAGATTAAACAACATGCGATCTTGACTTATTTCTGTGTAATACAAATTATTACTTTTACCAGTTCCCAAAACATTTAAAACTTTAGGAAACTTTAGTTTTATTTATCCCCTTCCTCATTTTGTGTTGTTTAGTTCTACACATATATTTAAATTCCATAAGACATTATAACTATTGGGTTGGCAATAAATATTCATTCATAATTACCTATATATTCATCTATTCTGGTATTTTTTCTCTTTTTTGAGAGACAGGGTCTTGCTCTGTCACCAAGGCTGTACTGGTGTGGTAGCACAATCATGGCTCATTGCAGCCTCAACCTCCTGGGCTCAAGCGGTCTTCCCACCTCGGCCACCTAAGTAGCGGGAACTACAGGCATGTGCCATTATGCCTGGCTAATTTTTAAATTTTTGTAGAGGTGAGGTCTCACTATGTTGCCCAGGCTGGTCTCAAACTCCTGGGCACAAGCAATCCTTCCACTTTGGCATCCCAAAGTTCTGGGATTATAGGTACTCCTGGCCTATATATATATATATATATATATATATATATATACACACACACACACACACACACACACACATTTTAATTGAAATATATATATACACATTTTAATTGAAATATGGTATTCACTCAGAAAACATGTACAGATCAATACATTTTCACAAACAGAATGTGGTACATATATTTTAAAACATTAAATTCTGTTTAAAGAAGCAAAATTTTGTATTTTAGGAACACATTACTTACTGTTCAAACAGATGGTTTCCTGAGGAAATGTGTGTGACTTCACACTGTGGGGCTGTCTTTGTCAGCCCTCCCAGATCGCCCCATCTGTGACTTGATTTTTTTTTCTCCTTGTCAAGGTGTCCTCCTCAATTCAATTCACCTCTGCTTCAGGCCAACCGAGACAGTGTCCTTTTGTCAACCTTCTGGCTTCCTTTGCCCTGAGGGATGGAAGCCTTTCTCCACAACCCCCATCAGCTTCTCTTTCTGCATATTGCTGATCTGGAGACCTGCTGTCATTTGTGGCTGCTCTGAGACATGGCCTGGTCATGGGGACAGAGCCTCCCTTTGACTGCGCCATTTGTTAGCTGTGCTTTAACCTCCTGTGGAGATTACAACTGGAAAGGCTGGAGACACTGATAACTGATTCAGCAACAAGGGCTTGAACTGTATGGGAGGAAAGACTGAATATTACAATTTTAGCAGTCATTACTGGGGAAGCCGGGCAGGAGGATCATTTGAGCCCAGGAGTTCGTGACAGCCTGGGTAACAGCAAGACCCTGTCTTATTAAATTTTAATAATAATAAACTGAATTATGGACAAAATGAAGTTAACAAATGTTTTTTAGCAGTTACCATTCCTTAAGCGCCTACTGTCAGGTGCTCTGCCAGAAACTTCTATAGAGCATCTCATGAATACTAAACAATTCTGTGAAGAAAATATCATTACTATCTGATATGGTTTGGCTGTGTTCCCACCCAAATCTCATCTTGAATTGTCATTCCCATAATCCTCACGTGTCATGGGAGGGACCCAGTGGGAGGTAATTTAGTCATGGGGGTGGTTACCCTCACGCTGTTCTCATGATAATGGGTGAGTTCTCACAAGATCTGATGGTTTTATATGGGACTTTTCTCCTTTTGCTCTACACTTCTCCTTCCTGCTGCCATGTGAAGAAGGATGTGTTTGCTTCCATTTCCACCATGATTGTAAGTTTCCTGAGACCTCACGAGCCATGTTGAACTGTGAGACAATTAAACCTCTTTCCTTTATAAATTACCCAGTCTTGAGTATGTCTGTATTAGCAGTGTGAGAATGGATTAATACACTATCCAACTTCAAATGAGGAAGTGGAAGCTCAGGGAAGCAATTTGCCTAAGGTCACACATCTAGTAAGTGCAGAGAGTGTTTGGATCAGATTTAATTCATGCTCTTTGCTTAGGTCCAGTCACGTTTTCTATGCCTATCTCAGCTGCTGACACGTGACTCAGTTGCTCCCATTTTCCTTGGAAAAGCAGGAGCTGGAAAGGACCTTAGAGGTCATCCACATCAATCATCTCATTTCACTGATGAGGAAAGTGAGACTTGGACCAGGTCAGTGGTTGTCATTCACACCCATGTGCCATCCATACCCACGTGCCAGTCACTCCAAACTATACACATTTCTACAAAGGCATCTGGGTGTTCCCACCTCTCTGCTTTTGCTAACTATTTTCCCTCTGCTGGAAGTCCCCTTTCTCCTCATTTCACACTGTTAATGATCTTTTCAGCTTTCAAGGTTCACTCCAAGCATCATTTCTCTCATCATCTCCTGAGTATCTGCAGGCTACACTCAGCAGTTTCTACCGTGCAGAGGAGAGTTACCACAGCACGCCTGAGACTGCTATCCTTAGAAAGGCCTGCTTTCAAGGTTGGCCCCTCTAAGGCTGGCATGTAGGAACTTGGGTTTCAGGAGAGTTCCCATGATTCCCTGATAAGAGTGGTTCACTGTGCCTGGACTGTTTGTGCAAACAGTGTGGCTTTTGTGAAACACCTGCTTTCCTTCTGGGAGTCTGGAATCTTGGTGCATGCTAGGCAGAGGTTGTCTACATGGCCAGCCCCCAGCAAAATCTTTGGGTACTGAGTCTCTAATGAGCTTCCCTGATAATAGACAACATTTCACACTTGTCACAGTGCATTGCTGGAGGAATTAAATGTGTCCTGTGTGATGCCACTGAGAGAGGCTCTTGGAAGCTTGCCCCTGATGGCTTCCAGACTTTGCCCCCGTGTGCCTTTTCCCTTTGCTAATTTTGCTTTATATCCTTTCATGGTATAGAATAAAATAAATAGAAAGGGCCATGCATGGAACAAAGATGTTTGTGTACCAGGGACTGAGAATTATGACTAACCCCAATTCAATAAGCCTGAGGTCCAATAAAAAGGGTGGTAGTGATGGGGGTTAGTCTAAGGCCTGAAGAAAGGGAGGGATGTTAACACTTTAAATACTGATAGTCAAATATGAAGCAGAGACAGGTGGTCGGTGGGATGGAGACCACTATAAAAAAAATGTATGGTTTTTGCTATTTGGGAGTAAAAGGTAGCACAATTTCAGGACACTTTATTTATTTAGTTAGTTAGTTAGTTAGTTTTGAGACAGAGTCTTGCTCTGTCGCCCAGGCTGGAGTGCAGTGGTGTGATCTCGGCTCACTGCAACCTCCACCTCCAGGGTTCAAGCGATTCTCTTGCCTCGGCCTCCTGAGTAGCTGGGGTTACAGGTGCATGCCACCATGCCCGGCTAATTTTTGTATTTTTAGTAGAGACAGGGTTTCACCATGTTAGCCAGGCTAGTCTTGAACTCCCGACCATCTCCTTGTTCTGATTCCAAGCTCACTATATGTTTCAATACAATATAAGAATCTAGCCTCCCATGTAGATCTTCCTACAGGAAAGAAACACACTGTTGGCAAATACAATGATCCAGTCTGATGGATAATTATATTTTTTCACTAGAAAGGAATTAACTCACTCTCCAGGTTTACACAACAACTTCTTTTAGTTTGGTTAGCATGTGTCCTCTGGATCCTGCTTACCTCTGTGTCAACTAATGGAACCAGCTTTTTGGCCCTACAGTGAGGCATAGGACACTGGAAGAAGACAGTCCAAGGCATTGTTACCCAGTCATCCCCAGTCAGGTCATGTTTGAAACTCCAACAGTTTAGTAATATACTAGTAAGTCAATTTGTAGCTCTACTTGAAGAAGGTTTGTGCCAAACAAGATAGTTTCAGTAATGAAGCTATGTTGAATGATGTTCAAAACAACTGTTCTAAATTTTACTCTATAATGTCAGAGCAAGGTTCCAATGAATATCAATGCAAATATACAACACATTTAAATGGTTTTTAGTTACATTCTATTTATACAGTTAGAAGATATTGATCATGTCTTATTAAAATAGGTCCATCTAGGAGACCGTGAACAAATTTCTAGGTTTGTCACTAACAATCCCTGAATCTACTGAATTTTAGAATTTCCTTGACACAATTCACAATTTTTCCAAATAATAATTTCCACTGTTTTATAAATAACTGTATATTGATAGTGTTTGCTCAATAATATTGAGATGTTATTTACTGTTCATGATGTATGCAGGAGGAAGGCCAAGGCCAGGTTTTGTTCATTTCCTTTTCCAGGTGTTATATGGCTTGTGGCACTTCACTAATTAGGAATCATTTTCTCGAACGTTCATAAAACGGAAACTATCCTTACCGAAATCCAGTCAGATGATTTCAAAAAAGTAGATCTGAAATGCCTTTTGAGAGCCGAGAGTGCCTTCTGAGCAGTCCTGTGCCCAGGTGAATGATTTATGTCAGCATTTTGCAAAATGTGTTCTGGGAAAAACGACATGGGAGGGATATTAATAGAGCGTTACTTGAAAGTTACTGTGGTCAAAATGCTACAGAAACACCAGACTAAACAAAGTTAAGCAAGTTCATTACTGTAGGCCTTCTCTGAGCGATCTAATATTCTATTAACTGTGTTAAGAGACAGGCAGATCCCAAACTTCCTTCTTTCTTTCTCATTTTCTCCTCAGGAACACATCATGGTAAATGCTTCTTTATAGGGACTATTTCCCAACACAGTCTCATACAAGTGTCAGAGAAGGTGTATCAGTTTCACACATGAATAGTTTCCATTTTATGAATGGATAGTTTCCGTCTTTATGAACGTTCAAGAAAATGATTCATAATCAGTGAAGTGCCACAAGCCATACAACTCCTGGAAATGGAAATGAACAAAACCTGGCCTCGGCCTTCCTCCACCATACATCATGAACAGTAAATAACATGTCGAAACTATTGAGCAACTAACACCTGTGGTAAGTGGCTGCCCTGGTACAGAATCCAGGCCAGTATTCTCAAACTAGTAGTCTACAGTCATGAGTCCCATTTCTCCTTGGTAAGATTTTTTTTTTTTTCCCCTAAGACAGGGCCTCATTCTGTCGCCCACGCTGGAGTGCAGTGGCACGATCTCAGCTCACTGCAACCTCCGCCTCCCAGGCTCAAGCCTCAGCCTCCCGAGTAGCTGGGATGACAGGTGTGCACCACCCCGCACTGCCTTTGGTAAAGAGATCCTGATTTTGTCTTCACCCTCCTCTCCCACAGGGAGGACGTTAGGACCCTTTCTACCCCTGTACCTCCAATCCTCCTTCCAAGTGGCATTGTCTGCATAGTTCTTGTACTCCTCTTCCAGGGTCATAGTTCCTTATCTTTTGAACTAATCTTCTTCCCCATATCTGGTCACAATACTAAAGTGCATTTTTTGTTTTGTTTTAGTTACTTGTTTTTAAAATTGACAGGTCAGTCGCTCTCCTACATACAGGAAAAATGGGTCCTAAATATATATATATCTCTACAGGTCTCGCTGCGTCACCCAGGCTGGAGGGCAGGGGTGCCACCACGGCTCACTTGCAGCCTCGACCTCCCAGGCTCAAGCGATCCTCCCACCTCAGCCTCCCGAGCAGCTGGGACCACAGGCGCACACCACCACGCCCGGCTAATTTTTGTATTTTTTAGTAGAGACGGGGTCTCGCTATGTTGCCCAGGCTGGTCTCTAACTCTTGAGCTTCAGCGATTCTCCCAACTTGGCTTCCCAGAGTGCTGGGATTACAGGCGTGAGCCAATGCGCCCGGCCTAAACTAAATACTTTTAAGTTGCAGTGTCACCATTATTTTTTTCGAGCCTGTAGGGGTTATATGAAGGAAAGTCCAGAGCTTAGATATTCGAGGGGCCGATCTCTAAGTAGCACTTAGGAGAAAGGAATCCCGGCGCTACGGGCTTCAAGGTGGCCCCTCCGAAAAGCCTTCCACCCTGGCCCCCAATCCCGCGGCGTGCGAGTTCCGTGGAGAAGGCCCCGCCTGCGGCCCCAGAATCGGCATTAGGGGCTCGTGTCCACCCGGCAAGGCCTCCCCTGAGCCCAGAGCAGGGACCTAACAAAAGGCGAGAAACCCTCCAGCAGACAAAAGTCCCCGAACTCAGTGCACTTGCGCTGTCTGAAGGAAGCCGGAAGTGGGCCGCCGGCTGAAGCCGACTTCCTGAGTTCGCATTTCCTCTCTAGGAATCCGGAGGTTTCTGCATCTCTATGGTCTGGGCCTCAAGCGGCGGAGCCTGAGGTCTCTGGTGCAAAGGAAAGTGGCCTCGCAGCGAGGAGGGGAAGGAGCATCGGTTCATCTTTTCGTGATCCCTTTCCTACCCCTTCACACTCGTGCGCACCTGGCAGTACCACCAGCAGAGTCTCGGAAATTGCTTTCATCAGGATTTAACAGAAGGAAGACACAGGAACACACTAGGACACCGCCAAAGTCAACAAGTCTCTAGAGTTTTTCCGGTAGTGTATGCACACATGCATTGTAAAAATTCAGATGAAGTCTAACATTCATGCAATAACACAGCTGAAATGACTAGTAATAATAACAACCCAAAAATGTTTGACATTTGAAGTTCCTTTTGAGTTTGAACCCCAGGCTGGGTCTGAATGAGCTGGTCTCATCTCTCAGCACAGACCCTGCCCTCTGGTCCCTAGGGCCGCGGGCAGGAGAGACACACCTGTCCTTCCATGTGCTCCCAGGGTTCCAGCTGGCCCATCTGTTGATTCGAAGGTTCTTGCTAACCAACTTATATAGACTTTCTTTTTTTTTTTTTTTTTTTGAGACGGAGTCTCGCTGTGTTGCCCAGGCTGGAGTGCAGTGGCCGGATCTCAGCTCACTGCAAGCTCCGCCTCCCGGGTTCACGCCATTCTCCTGCCTCAGCCTCCCGAGTGGCTGGGACTACAGGCGCCTGCCACCTCGCCCGGCTAGTTTTTTGTATTTTTTAGTAGAGACGGGGTTTCACCGTGTTAGCCAGGATGGTCTCGATTTTCTGACCTCGTGATCCACCCGTCTCGGCCTCCCAAAGTGCTGGGATTACAGGCTTGAGCCACCGCGCCCGGCCTATAGACTTTCTTATCTGTATTTTCCACTCTAAAAAGGGATAGGGAAAACGATGCAAATACAAATAACTGTAGAATCTAGTAAAATTAGAATTGTCTAGGTTTATAAAACATATGGCATCCAACACAAATAAAGGTGTGGTGAAATTAGTTCATTCGGAGCAGACGGAATGTAAATATATGCCATCCTGTTGAAAAACTACTTGGCATTTTATATCAAAAGCCACCCATCTGTGAAAATTTATCTCAAGCAAATAATGCAAGAGAAAGGAAAAGCTGTATTTTTGAAGTGATTCTGCAATGGGCAACCATTGTTTTCATTTGCCCAACATTCAGTTTTTCTTTTAATGATTTTAACAGTAGGATTTTTCTGTGGGAAACCTGCTAGCCCTCAATCCACTTCTGGGGTGAGCCCATGACGCAGGTCTGGCCAGTGAAAATATCCCAGCATGGCGAGGCAGTAAGACATGAAGTCAGGAGCCAGACTGAAGGCCCCCCAGTCCTGGCTCTGCTGCTTAACAGATGCATGAATGTCAGCTTGTTATTCAGCTTCTCTGACTCTCAGTATACTCATTTGTTGAATGGGCACATTAATAGTCCCCTGCCTCACAGGGTAAAAATTAAATGAATGAAGCAGGTATAATAATGCTTGTTACGTCCTACCATCATCAGTTCCTGCCTCTGTGACTCTGATCAATATTTTCTATGTCTAGCATGCTTTATTACCACCTTCCTTTTTTTCCTTTTCTGTTTGCTTTCCACATGTTGCAATATCATCTACTGCATTATCCTAGACGTTTATTTTATCTTTTTCTTTCCTACAGGGAATACCCCGAAGGTGGGACTGTGTCTTATTCACCTTTGTACTCTGGGTGCTTAACACTGTTCCCACCCCAGAAATGGTGCTCAATAAAGTCTTCTTGAATAAAACAGAATAGCCTCGAGTCCAGAGCTGAGAAAGAAGTTGGAACAACTAGTGAAAAGGTAATAAATCCTAGACGATCAACAAAAGGGGAATAGAGGAAACCACATGAATATGAACAATTTTCTTAAAAAAAAACCATAAAAACAAAAAACTTGATTGCTGGGGATTGCAGACTGCCTATCTCCCTATCCCTAGACTGGCTCCCATATGGTGGACAGATGAGTTCTAGGGACACATTTGTGCCTAAGATTCACTTTCTGAATTACTGCTTCCTTTTTCTGCCTTAGGAATCATCTCTTTCCTTGGAGACTAAAAGGAGAAATTAGCATTCTCTTCAGATAGATCCAATCTACCTTCAAGAAAGACCACCCTGCAAGGCCAGTATTCATATGCAAACATTCAGACATAAAATGCAAAGCGTAGAGGAAGCTTAAGATACAGTAAACAAGGCCGGGCATGGTGGCTCACAACTGTAATCCCAGCATTTTGGGAGGCCAAGGCGGGAGGATCCTTTGAGCCCAGGAGTTCGACACCACCCTGTGCGACATAGCAAGACCCCATCTCAACAAAGATACAGTAAGACACTAGGGAAGGGGCAGGCTTCATTAGGTGCCTGGAGCAGATGTGTCAGGCCAGCCTGGAAACCCTTGAAAACCCTTTCTTTCTTTTTTTTTTTTGAGACGGAGTCTCACTCTGCAGTGGCCAGATCTCCACTCACTGCAAGCTCCGCCTCCTGGGTTCACGCCATTCTCCTGCCTCAGCCTCCCGAGTAGCTGGGACTACAGGCGCCTGCCACCTTACCTGGCTAGTTTTTTGTATTTTTTAGTAGGGACAGGGTTTCACCGTGTTAGCCGGGATGGTCTCGATCTCCTGACCTCGTGATCCGCCCGTCTCGGCCTCCCAAAGTGCTGGGATTACAGGCTTGAGCCACGAAAACCCTTTCTAATGAGTGATTGCTCATCTTTTGATGGTGATACTGAATGAGTGATACCAGCATCAATTTCTCTGCCGTACAAGACTCTCCTGGAATCCATCTGAGACTCAGAAATTCTCAGCGTTGAAAGAGATAGATAGGAGCATAGTTTACCATTGAGTATAGAGTAGATCTCATCTACAACTTTGGACCATGGCCACTGACGCTGGGAACACTCCAAAGACACCCAGTTCCCTGGTCTGTGAGATCATCTGCTTAGTTTAAAGAACAAAATTAGTTGTTAGAAAGTTTTTCCATGAAGTCCTAATTGGTATTAATGTAATGGTGTCCTAATTCAGGTACTGGTAACCCTTAGCAGCCTTCGGTGAGGCAGCCGGAACCTAACAGATAGAGGACTTCTTGACTTAACTAGCTTCTCCTACCACCAGATTCTGCAATTTAGCAAATATTTTCACTTTTTTTTTTTTTTTGAGATGGGGTCTCACTCTGTTGCCCAGGCTGGAGTGCATTGTCATGATCTCGGCTTACTGCAACCTCTACCTCCCAGGTTCAAGTGATTCTCCTGCCTCAGCCTCCCAAGTAGCTGGGATTACAGGTGTGTGCCACCACACCCAGCTAATTTTTGTATTTTTAGTAAAGATGGAGTTTCATCATGTTGGCCAGGCTGGTCTCAAACTCCTTACCTCAGGTGATCTGCCTGCTTTGGCCTCCCAAAGTGCTGGGATTACAGGCGTGAGTCACCATGCCTGGCCTAAACATTTTCACTTACAATATTAATTATAATTTGTTAAGAATAATTTGATTTTCTCATAGCAAACAAATGAATTATTAGAAAGTGGAGGCTTTGCCCAGGGGCACGCATGTTAGTAAGCAGCCAAACCAAGACTCAGCCATGGTTTATTTTGTTCCAAATTCTGTGCTCTTTCCATGACTGCAGTGCTCAGCCTCCCTGAACTGGTAGATAACAGTGACCTAAATTCAGTGAAATAAATTCTGGCTGTGTCGGCCAGGCACGGTGGCTCATGCCTGTAATCCCAGCACCTTGGGAGGCCAAGGCGGGCAGATCACTTGGGGTCACGAGTTTGAGGCCAGCCTGGCCAACTTGGTGAAAGCCCAACTCTACTAAACAAACAAATGAACAGAAAACAAAACAAAACAAAAAACCAAAAATCAGCCGGGCATGGTGGCATGAGCCTGTAGTCCCAGCTACTCAGGAGGCTGAGGCAGGAGAATTGCTTGAACTTGGGAGGTGGAGGCTGCAGTGAGCCAAGATTGCACCACTGCACTACAGCCTGGGCAACAGAACGAGACTCCGTCTCGAAATAAATAAATAAATAAATAAATAATAAATTCTGGCTGTGTCTACCTGGGTATGGGATTGATTGATCCATGACTGGGAAATTTTGGACAAGTCTGTTAGAGAGAAGGTGAGGGGCTCTTCTTGAGAGGGTCTTAAGAAGGTAGTAGGCCAGGTGCAGTGGCTTGCGCCTGTAATCTCAGCACTTCGGGAGGTCGAGGTGGGTGGATCGCTTGAGCTCAGGAGTTCAAACCTGGGTAACATGGCAAAACTCCATCTTCACCAAAACTACAAAAAAAAATTTAGCCGGGCATGGTGGCACGCGCCTGTAGTCCCAGCTACTCAGGAGGCTGAGGTCAGAGGATCACTGGAGCCCGGGAGGTTGAGGCTGTGTGAGCCGAGATCACGCCATTGCACTCCAGCCTGGGTGGCAGTGAGACCCCTGGGCGCAGAGAAAAATAAAAAGAAATGAAGATAGCAAATGGGGCAGACTTAAGCTGAGAGGAGGGAAGACCTAACTCACGAGGGATGGGACACTTGGAGCAAACAGAAGGTCCTGGGACCTAGAGGTTTCACGATAATGAACAACAGGTAAGTGAACCCTGAGCAGGACTGAATGCTGGACTTAGAGGACAAATATGCAAGTTCAAGACTTTCCCAAGATGACTCAGCTCAAAGTTAAGATCGGGATATGGCCATGGAAGTGGTTAGCTGAAGTGAAGCAGAAGCAAAGATCGCTGGAACGGAGGAGGTTGAGAGTCAGAAAGTTGGGAGTTCATCCATTGGGACTCTGAAATCACCCAGGATGGATAAGAGGAGGATGTGGGTAAGGTGCTCAAGTTCTGTGGGGGAAAATCTGGAGAAAGACAAGAGTACTAGGAGGAGTAGGGTGGTGGAGATGGGTGTGTACGCCTCAGAGGAGGAAGGGTTTAGCACCAAAGTGGAAGAACGATGGTTCAGAAGTGGCAGTGGGAAGCTTGGGGAACTCCTAATACCAGCCTGGAAATAGGGTGATGACAGAGGAGCAAAGCAACCTCCCCTGTAATGGGTATGACACCCCGGGGGACAAGCCCAGTTGCCCTTAGGATGAAGATCTAGTAGAATATTCTAGGAGGACAGAATGCTCTTTCTATTATCATTATTTTTTTTAGAGACAGGGTCTTGCTCTGTCACCCAGGCTGAGGTGCAGTGGTGCAGTCATAGCTTCCTGCAGCCTCACACTGCTGGGCTCAAGTGATCTTCCTCCCTTAGCCTCCTAAATAGCTGTGATTACAGGTACATGCCACTGTACCTGGCTTATGTATTTTTTAAAAATTGAGATATAATTCACATACCATAAAATTTACCCTATTAAAGTACACAACTCAGTAGTTTTGGCATATTCACAGGTTGAATCTCTACTACAAATTCCAGAACATTTTCATGAAGAAACACTATACTCATTAGCAGTCGTTTCTCATTCCCTCCACCCCTAAGGATTTGTATATATATATATATTTTTGAGATGAAGTCTCACTCTGTTGCCCAAGCTGGGGTGCAGTGGCACAATCTTGGCTCACTGCAATCTCTGCATCCCAGGTCCAAGCGATTCTCCTACCTCAGCCTCCCAAGTAGCTAGGATTAATGGGCATGTGCCACCATGCCCGGCTAATTTTTGTATTTTTTAGTGGAGACTGGGTTTTGCCATGCTGGCCAGGCTGGTCACAAACTCCTGACCTCAAGTGATCTGCCCACCATGGCCTCCCAAAGTGCTGAGATTACAGGTGTGAACCACTGTGCCCGGTCAGAATTTGTACTTTTTAACACCTCATTTGCTGTCAGCAGGGTGGTTTAAATTTTGAACCCAGAAGGGCTGTCTACTAAAGATAAAGAAAGATGAGAAAAAAAGCACAATTAGCTTTTCCAAGGTTCAGGTGATGTAACAAGACATAGAGATGAAGATGGATGGATGGATGGATGGATGGATGGATGGATGGATGGATGGTTAGATAGACAGACTGATTCACAGATAGAGAAAGCGATTATTAGGTTCACACATCAAAACAAAGAGAAATGAGCCTAGGGAAGGTGGATCTTTAGAAGCAACACCTGAACCGGATTAAAAATGCATTCTTGCAGGAGTTAATGTTTTTATTTTCTTTGTGTCTCCTGTATCAATCATCTTCCTGTGCCCTTCCAGACATTTCCATTTCTGGGAAAACCAAGGGTAAAATGGGCAGGAGTTTTGGAAAATCCCTTGCTTTGGAAAACCATAAGACAGATGCTTGTTCCCTACCATCCTCTCAGCTCCTTACAAAGAGTGGTGGTGGCTGGTGGAAGGTGAAGGAGGAGGTGGGATCCCCCCCGATCCACACAGCTGTGGTGCCGTAGCCATCCTGTCACAGTCAGGGCAAGGGGGGAACCTGGGCAGTTGGCAGAAACACTGAGGGAGGCACAAGCCTCCAGGTGGATCTTGGGGGCCAGTGTCAGTAGAGGACCCTCCGTTGGCGTGCATTCTGTGTAAGCATCCTTTGCAGGGTGGGAATGTTTGGCCAAAGAAAGGGGCTTCAGTAAGATTAATACAAATGGAGTGCAGCGATTAGTACATTTTCCTGAGGTCTCTTTTCTAAAGTAGGTCCCTCTTGCCCCATCCCTGATCTCTGTGTGATAACTTGTGGGGAATGTTGTTGGTAGCCCTCAGCTCTTTTGAATGTCTGCCACATGGAGTCCCATTTTGGGGTGGTTGGTCTAAGTTCAGAAGGGCCTTGACTTAGGGGGAGCACTGTTCCCATTCTGCTACACCTCAGGGCTGATTGAGCTTTTTACTCTCCTCAGAATACTGACCTCATAGGATTTCCAAATTTGAGGGGAGTTTTGAATTCATCACGTCTGTTTCTTTTTGAAATTACATATTACTAGCGAGAAACCAGAGAATCAGAGAGGTTAGGTAACTTGATCAAAGTCACCCATCCTCACTGGGTGTGGTGGCACACATCTGTAATCCCAGTTACTTGGGAGGCTGAGGCTGGAGAATCGTTTAAGCCCAGGATTTGGAGTCCAGCATGTGCAACACAGCGAGACCTTGTCTCTACAAAACATAAAAGAATTGGCCTGGCATGGTGGTGCATGCCTGTAGTCTCAGTTACTCGGGAGCCTGAGGCGGGAAGTTTGCCTGAGCCCAGGAGTTGGAGGTTGTAGTGAGCTATGATCGTGCCACTGCACTCCAGCCTGGGCGACAAAGCTAAAAAATAAAAAAAATAAAAAATAAAAAAAAATAATAAAACAAAGTCACCCATCCAACTAATCCATAGTGACAGAAAGCAGGTCAGTGGTTATGTGGGGACAGTGTAGGGGAGGAGGCGAAGGTCAGAGGTGGTGCAAAGAAATTTTGGGGGATGATGGATAATTTCCCTATCTTGATTGTGTGTACAGTTTCATGGGTGTATATATATGCCAAAACATATCAAATTGCACACTTTAAATATGTGCAGTTTATTGTATGCCAATTATACTCCATGAAGCTGTGAACAAAAGGCTCCTATCTGGTCAGAGGCAGCGGAGGGACAAGGGCACACATCTTGTGCTTCATGGTCTTCACACCCTGCTAATCCCAGCACTATCTTAAAACCAAAGCTTATTATAAGTCATAAAAGTACCTTTTCCCATACTGTCATTTTTTAAAACTCTGTATTTCTAAATTTTCTATAATAAAACATAATAATACCCTTAAAACAAGTAGCAAATGCCCTTCAACAGTTCCAATCTGACCTGGTCCTTAGATGGAAGTGTACCCTACAGAATTGGGAAGGGGTGGGGAACAGAGAAAGGTGTGATTTGTTCTTTTTTTGCTATGTTCATCTCGAGCAATGCATGTGAAAAATATCTTTTCTGGATGCATCCAGTGAATTTAATTTAGGATAAAAAAAATTGAGAGGAACCAGGTTTCTATGATAGGACTGTGGTTTGTGGTGGTAGCTGGTGGTCCCCACTAGGTTGAAATAGTTTCTGAACAACCCCCAGATGAGGAAGAGGCAGGAAGCCTTCTAGGAAGTACCAACTCTTCTTTTTCTCCTTCTTTCCCTGATCAAATACCCGGGGCCACCAGGTTTGGCCAGCTTCCAGAGGTCCAACATGGCTTCTTTGTGGAGAATGTGAAAGTGCAGAGATAAAGGTGGGTGTGTCCAACCGTCACTTCCCTTTATTGTTGAACTTGGGCTGACCCATGAGGTGCAGAGAGACTCTGCCCAGCTGGCTTGATATGCTCAGCGTGGAAAATAATGCCCTTTGGTTTCCCACCAGAGTATGTCTTCATGCTGTATTGGCTACAAGGACCTAAGAAGAAACATTCATGCATCTGAAGGTTTTTCTCTCTCTATGATTTTTTTTAGAATTGCAAATGTAGTATACACTTATAATACTTTCACACAAGACAATTAGATGAAACGTAAGCAAGGGTAGAGGATGGGCAGTGACTCAGGGAGTCAGATGAACCCGACACCATTTCTGTCCAGGTCAGGGCAGGTGTGGGAGGTGCTGTACCTGAGTTGTCCAAAGTGCTTGAGGACAGAGGATGAACTCTGAGACCGAGATCTGGGCGTGCACACTACCACAGACATTTAACCCATGTGCTGCCTCTTCACAGTGTGACTCCCCTGTATCCTTTCCAGCCCCCAGAATTTTTGCCCTTCTCTGCCTCTGCGCTGCAGGAGGCTAACTCTAAAAGACTGCAGACCCATTGCCCTCTGGATTTGGGTCAAGACTGAACACTGGGAGGAAACAGGAGATGGAGGGCAGGAGGAGAGAGAGCCGGGGTATGTATTCTCTCAGGCTTTCTCGCTCCAAGATGACAGCCCCCGCTCCCAGCAGGGCTTTGGCTTTCCATCCTTAAATGCCTAGATAATGGATAACAGCTTCCCATGGTCGCTATTATATTACCTGGGATCTTTAACATCCCTTAGTGGCTCCTTTAACCCTGCCACACTTCTAAGAAGTCCCTTCATGGAAGTCTTGGCCTGGCAGCGATCTGAAACATCCATCATGTCCAAATGAACTGTTTAAGTTTATGTTTCTTTTCGCAGACTTTGAGAGGGGCACAAAGGCAGGCAACATGTCCTTTTAAGCTTTAGTGCAGCGCTTGGACTGAACTAAATTGTTGGGTTGACTAGAGGTGTTGCGATATTTTATTGAGATGATCTTAGACCTGGACGTTAAAGGGCACTGCTGCTTGCGTGTTCTGTCTGGATGAACACATGATTGTGCTGGGATGAGGTTTTAGCCTACAGGGAACAAGGTCCAGGACTATGTAGATCACGTTGTACAATACCCAGGGCAGCATGACTCCGCTTAGGGTCTGAATCACACTCTTTTGTTGATAATGATGCAGAGGATGCTAGTCACAAAACTGATGATGATGTTGATGTTGATGATAATGGAACGTCCATTTACTCACTCAGTCAGAGTCACAGGAGGATTTAATTTTAGTACTGGTTTATTGCAAGGTACTATTTGCTTTTTTTGGTCAATATTTTTTTTTTTTTGAGATGGAGTCTCACTCTGTCACCCAGGCTGGAGTGCAGTGGCATGATTTCGGCTCACTGCAACCTCTGCCTCCCGGGTTCAAGTGATTCTCCTGCCTCAGCCTCCTAGGTAGCTGACATTATAGGCATCTGCCCCAATGCCCAGCTAATGTTTGTATTTTTAGTAGAGCCGGGGTTTTTACCATGTTGGCCAGGCTGGTCTTGAACTCCTGACCTCAAGTGATCCACCTGCCTCAGCCTCCCAAAGTGCTGGGATTACAGGCGTCAGCCACTGTGCCTGGCCTGTTTTTTTTTTTTTTTTGAGGCAGGGTCTCACTCTGTCACCCAGGCTGGAGTACAGTAGTGATCCTGAGCTCAAGTGATCCTCCTGCCTCAGCCTCCCCAGCAGCTGGGACTACAGGTACGCACCACCATGCCTGGCTAATTTTTAGAACTTTTTTGTAGAGACAGCATCTCACTATGTTATCCAGGTTGGGTCTCAAACTCCTGGCCTCAAGTGATCCACCCAACTCAACCTCCCAAAGCATTGAGATGACAAGGCCAACCTTTTACTTGAGGTAAAGTTTACATTCGAGGTACAGTTTACATATAATTACATGCTCTAATTTTAAGAATAGTTGATGAGTTTTGGCAAACTTATTTCCCTGTTTAACCAGCACTCCCATCAAGATATAAAACATTTTTTATGTCCCTTTCCATATAATCCCTGACCCAAACCCTCTAAATTTTTCTTTTCTTTTTTTACTTTTTTTTTTTTTTGAGATAGAGTCTCTCTCTGTCACCGACGCTGGAGTGCAGTGGTGCGATCTTGGCTTACCTTGGCCTCCTGGGTTCAAGTGATTCTCCTGCCTCATTCAGCCTCCCAAGTAGCTGAGATTACAGGTGCCTGCCACCACACCCAGCTAATTTTTGTATTTTTGGTAGAGACGGGGGTTTCACCATGTTGGCCAGGCTGGTCTTGAACTCCTGACCTCAGGTGATTCTCCCGTCTCGGCCTCCCAAAGTGCTGGGATTACAAGCGTAAGTCACCATGCCTGACCCCTCCAAACTTCTTGACCTTGTGTCCAACAAACTCCTAGTCATCACCCTCAAATTATGTTAATCCTTGCCTCTGCACCTTTTGTTGTGCTGTTCTCTGTGAGGAAACTTTGTTTGCCCCTACATCTGGTTAACTTCCTATCTTCTTTAAGACTCCTCTTCCAGGAAGCCTTCCTGATCTTCTCTTCCATTCAGGCTGGGTGAGGTGCCTTTCCACAAAACCCTGTATTGCATTGGCTACATCTTCATTACACATAGATTTTATTTTATAACTTTTTTAAAAAATATTCTTTTTCCACTTTAAACTCTGAGCTCCTTGAGACAGGAACTGGATCACATTCTTTTTTTCCTTTTTTATATTTGTATTTTTCTGGTCTTATTCTCATAGAAAGGACTGAGTCATATTCTGCTTTGAATTCCAGACTCTACCACAATGGCTGGCAAACAATATGTTTGTTGATTAAATAAATCAATGAATTAAATCAATTTTTTTCCCCCAGGACACGGGCATGAAACTTTGAATACCATATTACATGACAGGCTCTTTCAGTTGCAAGAAACAAAGACTCAGATAATGTGGGAGGATTCCCGAAGACACCCTTGCCCTTGGGAAGGCACTGACCCAGCTTAATCTGAGGGGCTTGTCTGTGTCATGGCCCCTCCCGCTGCTCTCCGTTCAGCTTGTTTGCTTCCCTTTTTTTCTTTTCTTTTATATGTATATTTTTTTGAGACAGAGTCTCCCTCTGTTGCCCAAGCTGGAGTGCAAATCTCGGCTCACTGCAACCTCCACCTCCCAGGTTCAAGCGATTCTCCTGCCTCAGCCTCCCGAGTAGCTGGGATTACAGGCATACACCACCATGCCCAGCTCATTTTTTTGTATTTTTAGTAGAGATGGGGTTTTGCCATGTTGACCATGCTGGTCTCGAACTCCTGACCTCAGGTGATCCACCAGCTTCAGCCCCCCAAAGTGCTGGGATTACAGGCGTGAGCCTCTGCGCCCAGCCTGGTTGCCTCCCTTTTCTGATCGGCTGCTTCTGCTCACCTTTCATTTTGCCTTCCTCATAACTTCAGCTTGCGTTTGGTCTCAGCTTCCTGTGGCCCTGACTTTATCTGACTCAAGCTGACATTTGTGAAGGTAATAATCTAACAAGCTCCTCTCCGTTTTTCAGATCCACATCATGGTCCTATCGTGTGGGGAACTGGCCTCTGGGTCCCATGCCTCGCAGCTCTGGTCCAGTGAGCAAAGGTGGGTCCCACAAAACGTAGTTGCTTGGAGAGCAGGGCCTGATAGAAGGGATAGGGAGGAGAGTGGCAGGCACTGAGGCCTCTCCTATCCTATTAGTGAGCAAAGCGCTTTGTATTCTTGCCTCTCTTTGCTCCTGAATAATTTTTCTCATCCTTCATTTTAGGAAAGCCACTTATCTTCTCGATGCTTAGGGTTTCTAGAGATAAGGGATGCTGAAGTTGGAAGGAACTTCGTAGCTCATCTTCTTGGTCAGATCCCAGCATGTGCTCTGCATGACAATAGGCTCAAAAGATGCTTTATGAGAAAAAAATCAAGATATTCCAGCATTTTCTTAGGATTTCAGCTCACACCAGGAGCATACTTCTCAGTGGTTCCATTTGCTTGGCAGAATCTCTGGTCTTCCGCATGGACGGATCGCTGCAGCCTTCGGGGTCCTCTAAATTGGAGGCTCTGAATCAGGGATTCCTGAAAAGGCACAGGAGGGCCCAGGCATGAACCTCTTGAAATTGTTTGCAAACTTCAGTCAGTGTTGTGTGAATGTGTGTGTATGTGTGTGTATGTGTGTGTGTGTTCCTGAGTGTCCATAGTTTTCATCAGATTCTTACAGGTAAATATCACCTGTGAGAATGGATAAGAACCACTGCTTTTTTTTTGAGACAGAGTCTGACTCTGTCACCCAGGCTGGAGTGCAGTGGCTCAGTCCTGGCTCACTGCAGCCTCTGGGTTCAAGTGATTCTTGCGCCTCGGCCTCCTGAGTAGCTGGGATTACAGGTTGCGCCACTAGGCTGATTGATTTCTGTATTTTTAATAGAGATAGGGTTTTGCCATGTTGGCCAGCCTGGTCTCAAACTCCTGACCTCAAGTGATTCGCCTGCCTGGGCCTCCCAAAGTGCTGGAATTATAGGCGTGAGCCACCACAGCCAGCCAAGAACCACTGCTTTAAAGGGACATTGGTTGACTGTGCCTTTCTAAGGTAAACGCCTTCTTGTTTTCTTCCAACTTAAACATTTTATCTGCTACACTCAATAACCACCGAGTATGTTTAAGAGAAAGTGCTTTATATGACAAAGCAGAAGGGCTCTTCATAGTAACTTAGAGGCTTCATCCTTGCATTTTTCTCAAGATGAAAATGCTGACATAATGTGGTGTCAGTGTAGGTTCATCAATTGTAACAAATGGGCCACTCCAGTGGAGGATGTTGATCATGGAGGAGGCTGTGCGTGTGTGGGGAGAGGGGATATATAACATGTCCCTATACCTTCTGCTCAGTTGTGCTGTGAACCTAAAACTGCTCTAAAAAATAAAGTCTATTAAAATAAGCAAACCAGCCAGCTGCAGTGGCTCACTCCTGTAATCCCAGCACTTTGGGAGGCCGAGGTGGGCAGATCGATTGAGCCCAGGAGTTTGAAACCAGCCTTGGCAACATAGTGAAACCCTCTCCACAAACAATTTTTGTAAAAATTAGCTGGGGGTGGTGGCGCAGGCCTGTAGCCCCAGCTACTGCGGAGGCTGAGGTGGCAGGATTGTTTGAGCCTGGGAGGTTGTGGCTGCAACGAACCGTGATCACACCACTGCACTCCAGCCTGGGTGACAGAGCAAGACCCTGTCTCAAAAAAAAGTTAAACAACAACAACAACAGCAAACCCCAATCAACCAACCAACTAACCGAAACACTAAGAACCAGAGAAGTAAAACATAATTCGCTCAATGCCAGACAGCTAGCCCGGTGAGCACTATAACCTTCCCCTCTTCCTTCTTCACTTCTTTGCTCTCTCTTTTTAAACCCACATCTTAGCAATTCCTGTGCTATTGGGTCAATAAATCGCCACCTCTGATTTTTTTTTTCTAAGCATCTATTGAGGGCCAAGCACTGTGTTACATATCTCCTCATTAAAATGGTAGAGCAACCTTTTCTATATGATCCTCTTCTACATAGCAACCTCATCTATTATGATCCCATTTTCCAATTTTTACTTTTGAGTGAAGGACATTGACACTTAGAGACTGTAAGGAACTTACCCAGGGCTGCCGGCTTGTTAATGGCAGAGCTGAAATAGGAAAGTCCGTATTTTCCACCGCGCTGCATTAGTGAGGGCTCTTTGTGTCACTTCTCTGCATAACTCCGCCCCAAGTTAAATGTCTCGCTCATCCCACCGGGTCCCCCTCCTCCTCCTGCTCCTCCTCCCGGGGCCCTGCCCTGCGGGTCTCACCTGCTGCTCCGCGGGGTCCCGGCGAGGGGCGGACAGCGCCCCCTGGCGGCAGGTGGGCGCCCGCGCAGCGCATGCTAATGAGCCCGCGGCACCGCTCGCGGATTGGCTGGCGCGGATTCCAGCTGCTTTCCAAGTCAGCGGCGCCTAGTGAGAGTCAGGGGGGCCCGGCCCGCGCCCTCCCCGCCCAGCCGCCTCCCCGTCGACGCCCAGGGCTGGGGCGAGCCAGGCTGCCATTCGAACTTGGGGGGCTTCTCCTCTTGTCTCCCACTGGTGTTCTGGCTGGGAATCCATCCAGGGGCCAAGATGACAATCCGACACCAAGGCCAGCAGTACAGGCCGAGGATGGCATTTCTCCAAAAGGTAATCCTGGCCCCTCACCTGGGCCCTGGGAGGCGGGCGGGGGACCGCGTCTGCGAGGCGTCCGAGGACACGTGGGGCAGGAGTGGAGGGCACCCCTTTGGGTCGATTTGTGCTGCTCGATTTTATTAAGTGACTTCTTTGCTGTGTGTGTCGATATTGATGACTATAATAATTAGGTTTTCGTGTGCCCTGCCTGTAGTGGAGAATCTGAAGCCAGCGCGGATGGTCTGCGGGAGGTGAAAACAACCTGTTACTCGGGAGAGGCAGGTTCAGTTCAGGCTGTGGCAGATTTGAGACAGCCTGCTGATATTGTTGTAAGACGACCAGATGTGACATTACCATTTTTGCCTTTTTTTCCTGATTCAAAACTGCACTATTTTAAAGTGTGTGTGTGTGTGTGTGTGTGTGTACACATAGCCCATGAAAACGGGGTGATTTGTAGGATAAAGGGCCACCTTAAAGAGCCCTCATTTGAGTGTGTCTATCTGTGCATCTCCCGCTGTCTGCGCTGGCGGCAGAAGTCCCAACCTTTTCGCTTCCCTTGTGAATGCTTTCCCAGACAAAGTGTCCGGGCACAGGGTGTGCACACAGGATGGACATGTGGGAGGTGGAATGCACCTGTGGGGTGATGTGTGTGGGGACAAAGTGGTTCATTTAGTTCTGAGCTTCTGAGATAATCACTGTCAGAAGAGATCTATAGAGGATTCGGTCCTGGGTCACGTCTTTGTCCTTCCTCCCACCCATAGCCACTTTTCACAGCGTAGTGTCCATCTTCTTAGGCTTATCTTGTTAAGTAGAATTAGTTGAATGTTTTGTGACGAGCTGGGCTCTCCCTGAGCCCCTGGAGCTCAGCAAATTGGTATAGTCGGTGACCACTGTCCTGATTTGCCCAGGACTTTCAGTGCTAAAACCGGGACAGTCCTGGGGACCCCGGGACAGTTGGTTGCATTTGATCCACCTACTTCAGGATGCTCGTGCTCATCTCCTGGGTAGTAGAGGTGTGGGTATCATCCATAAAGCAGACAGGCTGGATGTTGTTTCCCTCAGAAAGAACCCTGAGAGCCTGTATTGCAGATACCAGTTACTAAAAGCAGAAGAAACTGCCTAAGTCGGCTATCTCAAAGCCACACATCATCTTCCAGGATTTACCCTAGGACTGCCTCCTCCCAGGCAGGACAGCTCTGGCTTGGGGGCTCAGAGAGTAATTGTCTGGAGATATTCAATTTGTTTATTGAATCTCTGGCATTCTTTTCCATCACGACTCTTCTCTAGTAGATTCTCCTCTCTTTACCTTGGTCTTCTAACTAGTGTCTTGGTCTCTAGTCTCTCCTCCACCCAGGCTGCCCTTCTCCTCCCCAGCCACCCCTCCTCCACCCCAGCATCCTCTCTTCCACCCTAGCCTCCTCTCCCGCCCGCTCCCTCCACCTCCCTCCTTCCATCCACTCCTTCCCCTCCTCCCTTCCTTCCCTGGCCTCCACCCAAACTCCATCCATGTCCTTCCTCCACCCTGTTCCACCAAACTCTTCCTCCTCCTTCCACCTCCATTCCACTCCAGCTCCCCCCTCCACCTTTCCTTCCTCCATCCTCTTCCTATTCCTTCCTTCCATTGTCCTCCTCCCTTCCTCCTCCTCCATCCTTTCCCCTCCTAACCTCCATCCCCTCTTCCACCCGTCTCCTCCATGTCTTCCCTACACAGTTTTTCAATCCAATGTTTGACCTCCTTGAGACATCCACTTTTCCATTGGGATGGTGGCCTTCCCCTGAGCACCCTGGCTACGAGATCCAGCTCCACCATGTTCTAAACTGCCTCTGCCTGCCTACTTCACTCAGGAAGCTGGCAGGCAGCTGGGCTCACCTCAGGCTTCAGCTTCCTTTTTTAGGAACCTGGTAGCACTTCATGCCTCAGGGTCCGTCTGCTGGGAAAGTCCTTTCTCCCCCTCTCGCTTGCCAAGCTCCACTTCTCTTCCCATGCCCAGCTCAGCTACCCCTCGTCCGTGAAGGCTGGTTCTCCTAATGCCCCTGGGCAGGACAGCTCCCTTCTCTGTGCCCTACAGACCCTGCCGTACCTCCAGCATTGCTCTTTCCCTAGACCTTGTGCTGGTAAGGGCCCTATTATCCTGTATATCTGTGTATGTATTGGTCATGTCACAGAGCTCCTTGGAGCAGGGGACAGAATAAAGTTCTGCAGAACAGGCCTCAAGAGCCTGTGCCAGGCGATCCTTAATGAAGACCCAGCTGCATTCTATGTCCAGCTTTCTGGAGAAGGGCCTGGAACTAAAAAGCGTGGACCTGGGTGCAACTGTCACTCACCACTCGTTCTGTGCATGTGATGAAGTACGCTGTCTGTGTCCATGATGGGGTGGGGAGGGGCGTTAATGTGCATTATCTCATCTATTTCATAAGCTGGAGGTTATGGTCACCATTTCACAAAGAAGAAAGCTGAGGCTCAGAGAGTCTAAGCGGCTTGCCAGTCACGCAGCACTAGATGGTGAAACCAGGAAGAAATACAGGAGTGGTCGTTGTGTGTCACAAGTGGTGATGCAATGCCAGGAGCTTTCCCATGATGTAAGGCAGAGTGTGGAGGCTGTGGGAAAGCCCGGCTCAATGTGCTTAGGGACACAGAGCGGAGACCTGAAGGATACACAGGGGTTTCCAGGCAGAAACGGAAAGATGTTTCGGGCAGAGGGACCAGTGCAGGCACAGAGGCGTGCGAAAGCTAGGGGGGTGGGGCCGTGTTCTGTAATGGATGGATTTTGAAGTGCAAGGGGAGTGGGAAGCTGGAAAGGAAGGCGGAGGTAGCAGGTGCATATGGGCCTTCAAGACCTGTGAAAGGTTTGGTTTTATCTTGTACAGAGCCACTACAGAAATTGGAATGGGCAAGTGATATGGCAGATTTGCAAATTAAGAAGACCACTGGTGGGCCAGATGCAGTGGGTCATGTCTGTAATCCCAGCAGTTTGGGAGGCCGAGGTCAGCCTGGCCAACATGGCAAAACCCTGTGACTACTAAAAATATAAAAATTAGCGGGGCGTGGTGGTGGGCACCTGTAATCCCAGCTACTTGGGAGGCTGAGGCAGGAGAATCGCTTGAACCCGGGAGGTGGAAGTTGCAGTAACTTGAGTTCACGAGTTCATGCCACTACACTCCAGCCTGGGTGACAGAGAGATTCTGTATAAAAAAAAAAAAAAAAAAAATAGGCCACTGGTGTGAGCCAGAGGAATGGGTGGGATGCCTTCTCCCTGAACTAAGAGAGTTCATTCAGGATCCTCTGTGCCCCTGCAGCTCCAGCCTCTTGAGAAATGACAGCTGTCATGGGGCCAGGGAGAGCCATGCTGGTCAGAAAGGTCCTTGTGCGATTCCTGAGGTTCTCACACCCATGCCTCCATCTCAGTCTCAATGTAACCATGGGTCAGCATGCCCACCAGCCATGCTGTTGCCCACCTCTGATGCCTGGGCTCGTTTAAGATGTGGTAGAAAGAGGCAGAGGCTTTGCTGGGGAATTAGCTGATGGCACACAGTGGACAGATGAACGCAGGTAGGTGGCCTCCTGTGGTTCCGGCACCCATGGACTCTTGTTCTGGGGATGGCCCATTCCCCTTTGCAATTACCAGATCACCCTCCAAGCCAGTACCACCACCGCCCTTGGGATTCACCATGGGATGGACTTTCTTGGGGAAGCCTTCTGGTAGACAGCTTTGTTTTCCTGTGTGGCTTCTGGCAGCTCTTTTTGCCTGAGAAAGGAATGCAGAAGCAGGAATATTGAGGATATTCAGGCAGAGTTTGGCATCTCTTGCTTGTAATGTTCTTTCATTCAATACAGACACATAATTGGGCACTTATGGGCTAGATGCCAGGTCCTGGGAGCACCAAGGAGCTTAGAGTCTAGTGGGGAAAGACAGATATGTAAACAAGGAGACAAGAATTGTTCCATAGGCTGTGACAGACATTGTTAGAGGATACATGTAACACCAAGCAGGGGGTGGTCAGTTCTATCTGGGGTCACGGGGGATCAGGACAGATTTCACAAGGGGGCTTGCAATGGAGTCGAATGATAAGAAGTCAGTAGTTTTTGGCCAGGAGGTTGGGGAAATGAGTGACATTTTAGGCAATACAAAACATGGACATGTAAAGTAGCAGGGTGGTTTGGGAGATTGCTTGGGGATCGGGAGAGCTGGCTCCAAGTGTGCAGGAAGTGAGCTTGGCATTGACGGAGGGGAAGGTTGGTAGGTAAGAACTCCCCAGAACTGCCTGTGCGGTGGCACACGCCTGTAATCCCAGTACTTTGGGAGGCCGAGGCAGGCTGATCACTAGGTCAGGAGTTCAAGACCAGCCTGGCTAATGTGGTAAAACCCTGTCTCTACTAAAAATACAAAAATTAGCTGGGCGTGGTGGCATGTGCCTGTATTCCCAGCTACTCAGGAGGCTGAGGCAGGAGAATCGCTTGAACCCAGGAGTCAGAGGCTGCAGTGAGCTGAGATTGTGCCACTGCACTGCAGCCTGGGTGACAGAGCGAGACTCAGTCTCAAAACAAACAAACAAAACAAAACAAACACAAAAAACCAAACAAACAAAAAGAAAAGCCCAGAACTGGAGGGCTTCCTAGGTCATGCTACAGAGTTTAATGACTTCTGTGTTTAATGAGAAGCTGTTTGACGTTTGAAAATCAGGGATGAATAAGATGAGTTGGTTTATAAGCTAGAAAGATGATTCTGGTGAGAGGGAATGAGTAATTCTCAACCTGGACTGCATTTTAAAAAACGTTAATATCAACTCACCGTACTTTGAGTTTCTGATTACTTGGCCTGGAAGTGAGGCTTAAGCATTGGTCTTTTTATGCCACTGGTTTTCTTCCTTCCTTTTTTTTTTTTTTTTTTTTTTTTGAGACTTGAGTCTGTCTCTGTTGCTTAGGCTAGAGAGCAGTGGTGAGATCTCCACTCACTGTAACCTCTGCCTCCAGGGTTCAAGTGATTCTCCTGCCTCAGCCTCCGAAGTAGCTGGGATTACAGGGACCTGCCACCATGCCTGGCTAATTTTTGTGTTTTCAGTAGAGACCCCCGTCTCTACAACAACATTCACCGTGTTGGTCAGGCTGGTCTCAAACTCCTGACCTCAGGTGATCCACCTGCCCTGGCCTCCTAAAGTGCTGGGATTGCAGGTGTAAGCCACCATGCCCGGCCTGGTTTTCTTTTTTTTAAACAATTTCTTTTTTTAGAGGTGGGGTTTCACTATATTGCCCAGGCCGGACTCAAACTCCTGGGCTCAAGGGATCTTCTCACCTTGGCCTCCTGAGTAATTTCACTTACAGGTGCCTGCCATCAGGCCAGGCTTAACCATTGCCCTTTTTGAAAAGTTTTCCAGGTGGTTTGAATGTGCAGTCAGGATGAAAGCCCCCAGGGACATTTGGCAATGTCTAAATACATTTTAGGTTGTCATACCTGGGGGTGCTCCTGGCATCTAGTAGGTGGAGGACATGGATGCTGCTAAACATCCTACAACACTCAGGACAGCCGCCCCCACCAACCCCCAAAGAATGATCCAGCTCCAAGCGTCGATGGGGCCACGGTTGAGAGCCCTGAGCGAAGGAGCACCCCGGAGGCTGGAGACAGATGCCACAGCTGGAAGGCAGAACCTGATAGTTCGGGAGACGGGTTAGAAGAAGTTCCACGGAGGTAGGATTGAGTGGGCAGGTAAGAGATGTGTTGTAAACAAAAGCAGTCAGACTGGGCAACGTACCAAGACCCATCTCTACAAAAAAATTAAAAAAATAGCTGGGGGCCAGGAGCCATGGCTCACGCCTTTATCCCTGCACTTTGGGAGGCCAAGGTGGGTGGATCACTTGAGCCTAGGTATTTGAGACTAGCCTGGGCAACATGGTGAAACCCTGTGTCTACCAAAAATACAAACACACACACACAAACAAATGAGCTGGGCGTGCTGGCAGGCATCTCTAGTCCCAGCTCCTTGGGAGGCTGAGGTATGAAAATCACCTGAACCTAGGAGGCAGAGGTTGCAGTGAGCTGGGATTGTGCCACTGCACTCCAGCCTGGGTGACAGAGCCAGAACCTGTCTCAAAAAAAAAAAAAAAAAAAAAAAAAATTAGCTGGGCAGGGTGGCACTTGCCTGTAGTCTTAGCTATGGGACGCTAAAGTGGGAGGATCACTTGTGCCCAGGAGTTTCAGGCCACAGTGAGCTATGATCGTGCCACTGCACTCCAGCCTGAAAAAAAAAAAGGGATAAAAAAGCCCATTCAACAGAAGTTGGCCACATCTTGGCTGGGGTCGCCTGGAACAATTCCCAGGCTTTTGACCAGGGTGGGAAGAGCAGATTTTGGTGAAAGACTACGAAGCACTGGTTAGGGCATAGTGCTCGTGTCTGAGCGTCTGGGAGACATTGGGCGAGACAACGGGAGGGTGGCTGGACTCTGTGTGGCCAGGCTTATTAGCAGGAACACATCCTCCTCTGTTAGAAAAACAACTCTGCAGTTCTGGGTCACTTTTCCCATCTCTGTATAGAAAAGTACCGATTGTTATTGTTCCCCCGGGTGCCTTCTCCAGCTTAAAGGAAAATTCCAGCCCCAGAGATCTTCCGCCGTGAGTGACAGCTCCTTAATGTGAGGAGCAGCGTGGGCGTGGTGGGTGGGATGTCAGATCCATCAAAGCCCTCATTCCTGATCCCTCTGTGATGTCGGGGTTCCCTGGCACGCCCACTGTCATGCCTCAGCACGTTGGCATCTGAGAGGGGAAAGGTGCAGCTGACACCCTGACACCCTTCTCCCCAACACGGGGTCAGACAGGGTCCCGCGGTGGCCTGGTTGTGCAGCACTGACATGTTGCCTGGGAACGAAGCAGGGCTGATGCTTTGTCTTGGGCGGAGCTGGGAAGCAGAGTGCGTTTGGGAGTGAGAGTGTTGGCCTTTGAGGGTGAGGATGCCCCCGAGGACACAAGGAGGAGAGTGCAAGGTCTGCTGAAGTTTGCAGCAGAATAGCAAGGGCATCTCACTCCCTGGAGAACTCAGGAAACAGTTCAGATTCTCCCCTGTCTGTGCAGGGGAAGGGATGTTTCTGATTGAATATAGGACACAGAGTCTGCATGAGTTTGTAGGACCGTTGTCACAAAGAACCATAGACTGAGTGGCTTAAGCAACAGATACTTCTTTGCTGACAGTTCTGAAGGCTGGAAGTCAGAGATCAAAGTGTGGCACGGTTGGCTTCTCCTGAAGCTTCTCTCTTTGGCTCGCAGATGGCTGCTCTCTCTCTGTCCTCGCATCATCTTCCCTCTGTGTCTCTCTGTGTCCTAATCTGTTCTCATAAAGACACTGGTCATAGGGGATTAGGGTCCACTCCGTGACCTCATTTCACCGCTTTATTTTATTTTTTTATTTTTATTGAGACTGAGTCTCGCTCTGTCGCCCAGGCTGGAGTGCAATGGCGAGGTCTCGGCTCACCGCAACCTCCGCCTCCTGGGTTCAAGAGATTCTTCTGCCTCAGCCTCTCGAGTAACTGGGACTACAGGTGCCCGCCACCATGCCTGGCTAATTTTTTTGTATTTTTAGTAAAGACGGGGTTTCACCATATCGGCCAGGCTGGTCTTGAACTCCTGACCTCTTGATCCGTCCACCTCGGCCTCCCAAAGTACTGGGATTACAGGCATGAGCCATATGCCCAGCCTCATTTTTACTTTTTTGAGACTGAGTCTCGTTCCGTGACCAGGCTGGAGTGCAGTGGCTTGATCTCGGCTCACTGCAACCTCTGCCTGCCGGGTTCAAGCGATTCTTCTGCCTCAGCTCCTGAGTAGCTGGGATTGTAGGTGCCTGCCACCACTCCTGGCTTTTATTTATTTATTTATTTATTTATTTATTTATTTATTTATTTGTATTTTTAATAGAGATGAGGTTTTGCCATGTTGGCCAGGCTGGTCTCAAACTCCTGACCTCAAATGATCCACCCATCTCAGCCTCCCAAATTGCTGGGATTACAGGCATGAGCCACTGCACCTGGCCTCATTTCACCTCTTTAAAGATTTTATCTCCAAAAGCAGTCACGTTCTGAGGTACTGAGACTTAGGACTTCAATGTACGAATTTATAGGGGGACGCAGTTCAGCCCATAGAGCTAGAGTTCTGTGGTTTCCTGGGGTGACTGAGGAGACGCCTCAGAGGAATTTGTACGGGGAAAGGTCTGAGGAGAAAGGATCGGGATCCCAATGGGCCGAACTCCCTCAAAATGTTCCTGAGGTTCACGTGACATTCCCTCCTCCCACCCAGCCCTTCTTTCTGTGAAGGGTGACACACCTGCTAGAAAGAAATCTGACTCCCCTCATTGTGTTTTAAAAATAACTCTCATTATTCCTCCTCTGAAGGTTATTTTCAAAGTCTTTATAACTCGATTTTTTAAAAATGCAAAACAAGGAATCAAATCTGCCAACTTTCTGTCGGAGAAACTCAGGTTTCTAACTTTTAAAGTGGGATTATATGTCTTCTCCAATATATGGACTCCCTGTTTTTATAACATGCTGTTGTTACATCTAATAAAAACCATTTTGAATGAAGGCAGCCTTTCATCCGGCAGCTAATGTGGGAAAAAGGAGTCTTGGGCCCTCATATTAGAAAACCTTGGCCGGGCATGGTGGCTCACACCTGTAATCCCAGCACTTTGGGAGACCAAGGCAGGCGCATCACGAGGTCAAGAGATTGAGACCATCCTGGCAAACATGGTGAAACCCCGTCTCTACTAAAAGTACAAAAATTAGCTGGGTTTGGTGGTGTGCACCTGTAGTCCCAGCTACTTGGGAGGCTGAGGCAGGAGAATCGCTTGAACCCGGGAGGCGGAGGTTGTAGTGAGCCAAGATCCACCACTGCACTCCAGCTTGGCAACAGAATGAGACTCCGTCTCAAAAAAAAAAAAAAAAAGAAAAAAAGAAAAAAAAGAAAATCTTGGCCAGGCGTGGTGGCTCACACCTGTAATCTCAGCACTTTGGGAGGCTGAGGCGGGCAGATCACAGGAGTTTGAGACCAGCCTGGGCAACATGGTGAAACCTCGTCTCTACTAAAATACAAAAAATTAGCGTGGGGTGCGTGCCTGTAGTCCTGGCTACTTGGGAGTCTGAGGCATGAGAATCGCTTGAGCCTGGGAGGTGGAGGTTACAGTGAGCCAAGATCACGCCACTACACTCCAGCTTAGGCTATGGAGTGAGACTCCGTCTCAAAAACAAACAAACAAACAAAAGAAAATCAGTCACTTCTTGGGTACCATGGAGACCTGAGGTCACAGTTAGTGGAGAACTCCAGGAGTCACTTCCGCAACCTGTCGGCTCCTTCGTTCCCTGGGCCACTCCCAGGAGCAGCAGCTCTACCTCCCAGCGCCCCGCAAACACCCTCCTGGGGTTGTCCCTTTGCTCCCCTCATTGCTGCTGGACCTACAGCTGACCCAGTGACCTCAGATGCCGCCAAGTCCTGACACTGCAGATGGCCGAGGACTATGGCTCTGAGTCCTTGTTCCAAAGACAATTCCGTGAGCCGAGAATGTATCCGTGCAGAGGAAGCTGACAGTCAGTCTTGCACTGGGAGTCCCTGGAGCTGCCTGGGTTCTGCACGCTGGCTGGCTCTGTGCTCAGAGTGGCCTCAGCTGTGTACCTGCCCTTGGCCCATTTCTTGAAATCATGGTTCAGCTGCAAATGCTGGTTTAGCAACAAAGATTGAAGTAGGGAATCTCACCCCTCAGCATCAAATTAGGACATGGTCCCACGCTCCTTGGGAAGGTGGGAGCCTTCCAGCTTCAGGCTGCCTGAGTGACAGGCCGCAGGTAGCATTTTTCCACTTCAGGACTCCCTTGAATGACCCGTCACCTTGAATGCACCTGGATCATTCTCTCTCTCTTTTAAAAACTTTTTTTTTTTTTTGAGACAGAGTCTCACTGTGTTACCTAGGCTGGAGTGCGGTGGCGTGATCTCAGTTCACTGCAACCTCCACCTCCCGGGTTCAAGTGATTCTGCTGCCTCAGCCTCCTGAGTAGCTGGGATTACAGGCATGTGCCATCACACCCGACTAATTTTTGTTTTTTTTGTAGAGATGGGGTTTCACCTTGTTGGCCAGGCTGGTGTTGAACTCCTGCCCTCAAATGATCTGTCTGCTTCACCCTCAAAGTGCAAGGATTACAGGCGTGAGCCACTGTGCCCGGCCTCTCTTTAAAAATTTTTTATTTTATTGCGGTAAGAACATTTAACATGAGATCTACCCTTTCAAAACTAAGTGCGTAATACAATATTGTTGACTTGAGGTACACTGTTGTACAGTACATGTCTAGAATGTATTCATCTCATTTAACTGAAAGTTCTTTATGTCTGTTGAGTAGCAACTCCCCGTTTTCCATTCTCCCTGACCCCTGGCAACCACCATTCTGATATTTGATCTATGAATTCGTCTATTCTAGGTACTTCATGTAAGTGGAATCGTGTGGTATTTGTCCTTCTGTGACTGACCTATTTCACTTAGCATAATGAACCCCAGGTTCATCCATTTGCTTGCATATTGCAGAATTTCCTTCTTTTCAAAAGCCAAACAATGTTCTTTTGTATGCATAGAACACATTTTCTTTGTTCATCTGATAGTGGACACTTAGGTTATTTCCACATTTTGGCTAACGTGAATAGTGCTGCAGTGAACATGGGGGTGCAGGTATCTTTTGCAGAGCCTGATTTCAATTCTTTTGGATACATACCCAGAAGTGGTATTGTTGGATGCTGTGGTAGTTCTATTTTTAATTTTTCTGATGAACCTCCATACTGTTTTCCACAGCAGCTGCACCATTTTGCATTTCTACCAACAGTGCTCAGGGTTCCCATTTCAATGTCTTTCCATTTCTGAATTAAGAAACCTGAGTCCTTCTTATACCACCCCTCCCTTGGAGTGAAGCTGGGTCCTCACCATCTATGGAGATTCTGTTGGCCCTCTCTGCACTCTTTTTATGATCATCTCAGCCAGTCTGCAGTTGCTATTTTTTGAGGGGGTGGGCAGGGAGAGGAGGACAAGGGCTCCCTGTGTTTCCCAGGCTGGTTTTGAACTCCTGGGCTCAAGTGATCTTCCTGCTTTAGCCTTCCGGGTAGCTGGGATTACAGGCATGAGCCACCATGTCTGACTTGCAATTGCTATTTCATAAATACTTTGTGCACAGAATGATATGAAATACTTTGTATGCTTAATCTCATTTCGTCTTCACAATATCCCTATGATGAATGGTTTTGGTGTTTTTTTGTTTTTGTTTTTGTTTTTGTTTTGAGACAAGGTCTCACTGTTGTGCAGACTGGAGTGCAGTGATGTGATCTCGGCTCACTGCAATCTCTGCCTCCTGGGTTCAAGGGATTCTCCCACCTCAGCCTCCCAAGTGGCTGGGACTATAGGCACCTGCCACCACACCTGGGTAATTTTTGTATTTTTGTCAGATATGGTGTTTCACCGTGTTGACCAGGCTGGTCTTGGACTCCTGACCTCAAGTGATCCACCCACCTTGGCCTCCCAAAATGCTGAGATTACAGGCATGAGCCATCACACCGGGCCTGATACTATTGTAAGCTCTGTTTTACAGATAAATGAGTCCTAGTGAAATTTAGCAATTTACCTAAAGCCTCTAGCTTCTAAATTGGAGCAGAGATGTGAACTGAGCTTTCTCTGCATTCAGACTCCTAGCTTTCATATTAGTTAACTTTTTATTTTCATGTAACTGTCTGCTTAACTCTCTGAAGACTGGGTATATGTCTTCTACCTTGTATCCTTGCAGTGCAGAGTTCTTAATACATGCTCCATAAATACCTATACTTATTTGCTTTGTTGACCTGGGTTTCTATTCCTGGGCACCTGAACACAACCCTGCATGCAAAGTTTCAAAATGTATTAGTATGAATGCTACTAATATTAGTAATTCTAACCATAGCAATGAACATATGTCTCTCCTGACACAGCATATATCATTATGCATACATAACATATATCTCTCCTTATAGAGCGTTTTACATAATTAAATTCTAAGGGATTATAAAGCCACAAATTAATTAAATTCTGAGGTATTATAGAATCATTTACTAGTCCACATACTATCATGGTGCCCATGTTATGGCAGAGAAAGGAGATTCAGAGAGGTTAAGTGAGTTGCCCAAGATCCTGCAGTAGAGAGAGAGGGGAAATCCCACAGAGCCTGAGTGCTTTTTCTTTGGACCGCAAGCAAGTACCTTCAGATCACAAAAGGATTTTGCAAATTTTAATGAGCCAGTGTTGGGAGATGTTGTTTAATTCAATGCCAAGAGACTAATGATGGTGTAAGCAAGGTGGCTAAATGGAGGGGAGAGGGGAAACAGGTAAATGGATGAAATGTTCTACTTCAGGTAATGGTGGGAATGTGGACAGACTGGGTGTGAGAACAGCCTTCCACGTGGATGTCCAGCTGCACGCAGCAGCCCAGACCTCAGGAGAGAGCCCTGGGCGTGAAGGCAGGAAAGGGCTTTGTTCCCCGCTGCCGGTTCACCTTCTGTGCTTCTGCTCCTGTGGCCCTTCCGCCTGGAACACCCTCACCCATGCTCCTTTTCTCTTTCTGCTTCCTAATACTTGCTAAACTTTGTAAAATTCAACCTAGGAAGCTGGGCGCAGTGGCTCATGCCTGTACTCCCGGTACTTTGGGAGGCCGAAGTGGGTGGATCATTTGAGATCAGGAGTTTGAGACCAGCCTGGCCAACATGGTAAAACCCTGTTTCTACTAAAAATACAAAAATTAGCTGGGCGTGATGGTGGGCGCCTGTAATCCCAGCTACTCGAGAGGCTGAGGCAAGAGAATCGCTTGAACTCAGGAGGTGGAGATTGCAGTGAGCTGAGATCGCGCCACTGTACTCCAGCCTGAGCAACAGAGCAAGACTCAGTCTAAAAAAAAAAGAAAGAAAAATCAATCTAGGAGGAGTCCTTCCCTCCTGCCCAGCCCTAGGCACTGCTGTGTTCACATGACACCATAGACTCACCCTTGTCATTGCACATTGTGCATTATCCTGGAATATGCTTGCACTGGTCAGTGAGATCTTTGGGCTCAGGGACCACAGCTGCTTCTCTCTGGTTTCCCAGAGTCCATCATGACTGCCTGGATGTCGAATGACCAACTGACCATTGGCAAGTACATCTGGGACATGGGGAGTAGACAGCTTTCCCGTTAGTGAGGGCTTTTCTAGGGGAACATGGAGTTTGAGACCTCTGCACATGAAGCTTTGTCAGGGTCAGTAGCAAACACCGAATAACAAGAGAAACACCTGGGGTTTTCTCTAGTCATCTTTGTTGACTAGTGTCAAACATCCAGTTTGTTTAAAAAAAAAATCCTTCAGGCTGGATGAGGTGGCTCACGACTATAATCTCAGCGCTTTGGGAGGCTGAGGCGGGTGGATCACTTGAGGTCAGGAGTTCAAGACCAGCCTGGCCAACACGGCGAAGCCCCATCTCTACTAAAAATACAAAAATTGGCCGGGCGTGGTGCCATTGTGTCTGTAATCCCAGCCACTCGGGAGGCTGAGGCAAGACAGTTGCTTGAGCCCAGGAAGTGACAGTTGCAGTGAGCCAAGTTCGTGCCACTGTGCTCCAGCCTGGGCGACAGAGGGAGACCTGCCTCAAAAAATAAAATAAAATAAAAATAAATCCTTCAGTTGATATTGTTTCCATTTGATTTTTTCAAGTGGGAAATAATTTTTAGTAATAAAAATGAAAAAAAAAAAAACTCTAAATGATAGTCAGGGCTGTCGTTGTGGCTGCCTTCCTGCAGTTCAGGCTTCCTCGGACAGTTTCTTAATTCTCTTTAGCTTCAACTCTCCCTGACATTCATGGCTCTAATTCATGTCTCTGACCCTGTCTCTTCTGAACCTGGGGCAGTCATTTCCAATCACCTCCCAGACGTTGTGGGAATCTCAGCAGCCCCTTGCAGTCGACCTGCCAAGGCAGATGCCTTTGCTTCCAGAAGTGGCTTCTTCTTTTGCATTTTCTAGTTTGGTAACTCGTAAATCTGGTCGCATAAGTTCCAAACCTTGGCATTATTCTGTGTCACCCTCAGTGAACCACTCAGTCACTTGCAAATACAGTTTATTTTTGCTCTTTTAGGGCTCTGAAAGTCATGCCTCCTTACCATCTTCCTGGCCACTGTCTCATTTATTTATTAATTCACATCACCTGCTTACTGGGTACTACCTATGTGCCAGGCACGCTTCCTGACACTTGACATCCGGCCGCAAACAACAACAGACAAAGACCCCTAGGAAGAGCTTACTTTCCAGGAGCAAAGGGAGATGCACCATCAACAATGTAATAACTAGGTCAATTATTTTGTATGTTTGAAGAACACGCATGCTCTTGAGAAACGGAGCAGGGGGTCAGGAATGCCAAGGGTGGAGTTCAGGGTTGCAGCTTTAGGAATGGTCAGGGTGGGCCTCCTGAGACCGTCAGAAGGGGAAGGAGGTGAGGAGGGGGCCAAATTGGTCTCTTGGGAAGACTGGCCCAGGTAGAGGGAACAGCCAGAGCATGGGACCCACCCAAGGCTGGCTGGGAGTGTCCTTGGTATGGCTGGGGGAAGGAAGGTGGCCAGTGTGGCTGGATCAGAGGGAGCTGGTGGGGAGTGGTAGGAAAGAAGTCAGAGAGGAAGGAGGTCCCGAACATGTAGACCAGTAGGGAAACTTTATCATTTACTCGGTGTCAAGTGGCCCTTGCAGTGGAACAGCCACGCAGAAGAGTGACATATTCTAAAATAATGGAAAGCCCATCTGCCTGCTCTGCTGACAGTACGAAGAGTGGGAGTGCTAAGGGTTGAAGCGCTGTCATTTCTTTTCTTTTTGTAAAAAGAGACAGGGTCTCGCTCTGTCACCCAGGCTGAGTGCAGTGGTGCGATCATAGCTCACTGTAGCCTGGAATTCCTGGGCTCAAGTGATCCTCCTGCCTCAGTCTCCCAAGTAGCTGGGAGCTACAGGCATGTGCCACCATGCCCAGATAATTTTTAACTTTTTTGTAGAGGCAAGACCTCACTATGTTGCCCGGGCAGGTCAGAAACTCCTGGACTCAAGCGATCCTCCCGCCTCTGCCTCCCAGAATTTGGGATTACAGGCATGAGCCCCTGTGCCTGGTCACTGTTGTTCCTCACCTGGGCTGTATGCAATAGCTTTGAAGAGGTCACTGCACTTTTCTCTACCTCTGCAAACTTCTTCATACTTCATGTTCTTCTCTCTGTCATGGGCCACGTTTCCAAAATGCTCTCCAGGAACAGTCACTGGAACAAAATCTACACTGCAGGGGTGGCTTTGAGGTCCATGTGATCTGGCCTCTACTGGCTATTCCAGCCGCAACTCCTGCTGTTTTCTGTTCCACTAACCCTGGGAGCTGTCATCCTTTCACGCCTTTGCCCATGGTGTTCCTTCACTTTCTGTCCAGCAAAATCCTTTCTTTTTTTTTTTGAGACAGAGTCTTGCTTTGTTGCCCAGGCTGGAGTGCAGTGGCGTGATCTCGGCTCACTGCAAGCTCCGCCTCCCGGGTTCATGCCATTCTCCTGCCTCAGCCTCCAGAGTAGCTGGGACTACCGGCGCCCGCCACCACGTCCGGCTAATTTTTTTGTCTTTTTTGGTAGAGACAGGGTTTCACCGTGTTAGCCAGGATGGTCTCGATCTTCTGACCTCGTGATCCGCCCGCCTCAGCCTCCCAAAGTGCTGGGATTACAGGCATGAGCCACCGCACCCGGCCCAGCAAAATCCTTTCTCGTTAAGCTCCATCTTTCCTTAAAAGCCACCCCAGAATCTCCCAGTCAGGATGAATGTGCGAGTCTTCACACCAGGGATGGGATCTGTGGTTGTGGAGCACACCTTAGTCCTGGCTGCATTAGAGTCACTCAGTGCCCACCTGGCTCCTGTACCAGATGGGGAACCCCGGTGTCCGTCTTTGCATTTTGAGATCCCTCTCAGTGCAGTGGAAATGGCCCTGCACAACTTTCAAAATTGTTCTTGTCAGTCGGCTTTTTCCTGTTCTGTCTTGCAGATTGAAGCGCTCGTGAAGGACATGCAGAACCCAGAGACAGGGGTCCGAATGCAGAACCAGAGGGTCCTGGTCACCAGCGTTCCTCATGCCATGACAGGTGATGTAGCTTGCACTTTAGTCTTGGCCTGGAATAGACCTCAGAGGCCCAATATGGCCCACCTCCTGTATTTGTAAAAAACTTTATTTCTGAATAAAGTTTTATTGGAACACATCCATGTTCACTCATTTATGTATTGTCTATGGCTGCTCTTACACTACAATGGCAGAGTTAAAATATATAGTTGTGGACAGGCACAGTGGCTCACACCTATAATCCCAGCACTTTGGGAGGCCTAGGCAGGTGGATCACCTGAGGTCAGGAGTTCAAGACCAGCCTGACCAACATGGGGAAACCCCATCTCTACTAAAAATACAAAAATTAGCCAGGTGTGGTGGTGCATGCCTGTAATCCCAGCTACTTGGGAGGCTGAGGCATGAGAATCACTTGAACCTGGGAGGCGGAGGTTGCAGTGAGCCAAGATCGCACCACTGCACTCCAGCCTGGATGACAGAACAAGACTCCCACAAAGCTGAAATGTTTATTTACTATCTAGCACTCTGCAGAGTACATTTGCTGACCCCCGGACTAAAGTCTTCCTCTGAGGAAGGGGTCAGGAGGGAGAAAAGGACTCAACAGGTCATTTCCTGAAGCCATTCCTCCCAGAAGTTCATTTTAGAAACCTTCACTGTCATTTTTTGTTTGTTGTTTTGTTTGCTTTGTTTTAATGAAACCAAGCAACAGAAAAAAAAAATACTATTTAGCAGAAAAAAGTTGGCCTTTGTTTTGCTCCACCTTCTACCTTCTAATTCATTCCAGGCCCTTCTCAACTGCCCTTTCGGGGTGATGCCACTGTCTCCTCTCTCTCTGTGTGTGTGTAGGGGGGTGACATGCCTGCAGAGCATCATTTGGGGATATTGGCAAGAGGGGCTGGACACCAAACTAGGAGAGCATTTTGGTTAATGTGTTACCTGTTTTCTGATCTTGATTTTGCAGTAAAGATAATGTTTCATACTTAGGTGTATTGCCTGCAGAAGCAGACAGCTTCTCATAGCCCAAGCCAGGGCCTCACCACTGCTGTGCTCAACGTGAGGCCTCCCTCTATGCCACCCCTGACTTGACTATTTATTTTTCACTCAAGGTGCCCTAGTCTTTGCAGAGACAAGCTGGCTCACGGCCTCCCCTTTCCCTTTCTGACTGCTTAGAAGAAAGGATGCCCCCACCAGCAATGTGTCACTCAGGTTTCCTTGCGTGCAAGCAACAGAAGACCCACTCTTTTATTGGAGCAAAAGGGGAATTAATTGAAACGCTATAGAGCAGCTCATGGGGGAAAGGAAACATTGATAAGCCAGACTTTGGAAAGGCTAAGAACCAGAGTAGCTCTGGGCACCCAAAGAGTGGAAACAGTGGGCAGACTTTTCAGGGTGCCTTTGCATCCCCCATCACCTCAGATGCAGCGGGGGCAATTCTTCCTGAAGGCATCCCTGACCCCGTCCCCCTCCCTGCCTCTGATTGTCATTAATTTTGGCCTGAATTCTCCACTGGACTGGGGCCCTTCGAGGGAAAGTATCTTGTCTTGCTCATCTGGGTAACCCCAATGCTTAGCAGAGCTGTGTTTGTAACAGATGGTTAGTAAAAGTTTATTGAATGCGTGAGTCACTTCTTGTCTGTCATTGTGTGGAGAGTGCAGGATTAAATCCTTCAGGTGTCTTTTCTAGCTATAGCCCTGGTCTCAGTTTACTCTCTCCATTGTTTTGTTTGTTTGTTTGTTTTGAGACAGGGTCTCATGCTGCCTTCCAGGCTGGAGTGCAGTAATGCAATTATGGCTCACTGCAGGCTTGACCTGCTGGGCTCAAGTGATCCTCCTGCCTCGGTTTTCCAAAGTGCTGGGATTGCCAGCTCAAGTCTCCACAGCTGGCCAGTTTTCTCATTTTTAATGCAAGAATAGCAATCCCTCCCTAAGGGAACGAGTGCAGGAAGGAAGTGAGAGACTGATGTGCAGGTGCTGGGTGTGCAGTGGGTGCTGGATGGTGGTGGTAGCTGGCGCTTGCCCATGCGTTGTCTGTTAACACCCACAATAAAGTTAAGGGTAGATATGACTGCCCACTTTTTGCACATGGGGCTATGGAGACCAAAGAGTTTCAGCAACTTGCCTTCATGTCCTTAAGCTCATTTCATGAGTGAGCTTGAATTTCAGCCCAGCAATGTGACTCCAGAGTCCATATATATGTATATATTTGTTTATTTATTTTTAATTTTTACTTTTATTTATTTATTTTGTTTGAGACAGGCTCTTGCTCTATTGCTCAGGCTGGAGTGCAGTGGTGCTATCTTGGCTCATTGCAGCTTCTGCCTCCTGGGTTCTAGCGATTCTCGTGCCCCAGCTCTGAAGTAGCTAGGATTATAGGCGCCCACCACCACACCCAGCTAATTTTTGTATTTTTAGTAGAGATGGGGTTTCACCATGTTGGTCAGGCTGATCTCAAACTCCTGACCTCAGGTGATCTGCCCGCTTTGACCTCCCAAAGCGCTGGGATTACAGGCATGAGCCACCGCGCCCAGCCCAGAGTCCATATTCTTATCCACTGTCAGTGTGCACCAGCTGCTTTCCTTCCTTGTGCACGGGGCACACTTGGTTCCTGGATTTGGGCGAGGTTGCCCATCCTGCCATGTTTTTCCTTGTTCCTCCTGCACAGGTGAATTCCAGCTGCTGTAGAAACAACACAGGGAGAAGCCCTGGTCCTGCAACATCAGCACCGATAAAAACAAATTATTTAACTTCTTGGACGGCAGGCGTCCCAGGGCTTCCTCGGGACAAAGGTGACTGATGGGGGAGCCTGAGCAGTCTGCCATGCTGTCAGCACAGACTGCGTGGTACAGAGGCTGGTGGCACCATAATCTCATTTGATCTATTTCGGGAGGCAGTCAAGTGGATGAGAAAGCCCTCAGCTCCTCGGTGGAGAGAGCTAATCAGTCTGATGTCTGCCTGGGTCTGTCTCTCTGCCTGCGCAACACTGTGTAGCATTTAAAGAGAGAGACTTGGTGTGGAAAGTCTAAACACCTAGTCCTAGGATTTTAAGTAGGAGTTTAGATGAAGGATTTTGCTTTTGAACAGCCAACCAGGAGTGAATGATGCTAAGAACAACAGAAGTAGAACCATGGAAAGCCACGATGGTGTGCATGCGGACACTGACAGAGATCATGGCTGGACATTTGTGTCCTAGCGTGTGGGCATGAAGGGAAGAACTGCAGGTTGTCTATTCCCAGTCATGGTCATAGGCAGGCAATTATGCCCAGAGAGTGTGTATGTGGGTCTTAAGAAGAAATGTCCCTGCACCACCTCCGAGGAGGGAAGTATCATTGGCAATTATCCAGACATAAAAACACAGGCAGTGGGGTCTCAATCCTGGCCCTCTTCTTTGGTGTGTTTTGTGGGCCTGTTCCCATGCAGACAGGTTTCCAGCTTAGCCTTTGGAAAGCAGGCTAAGATTGCTGGAAATGTGACCACTGGCGTCTGCATGACGGCCTCTGTGATGGGGTGCTTCGTTCCAGGGCACCTTGTCTATCTTCTGAGATGCTCTTACCTTGTGCCTAGAAGGCGTACCTTCTGCTTGTGAGGCCAGAGGGCCCAGGCTGAGGAAAGGGGCTCAGAGCTTCTGTGGGGGTGTATGGCACCTCTGGGCTTGTTGATGGAACTTGGCTTGCCTTGACCCTTAGACAGATCTGAATCCTTGAGGGGAGCGGGTGGGTGGGACAGGTGCACGGTTGCACATTCTCTCCTGCCTCCAAGCCTGCATCTCCTGCTGACATTCTCTCCTGGCCTCCAAGCCTGCATCTCCTGCTGTTTTTCATGCCAGTTTTTCACATTTTTTTTTTTTTGGCGTGTGTGTGTTGTTCCCAAGCCAGCCCCTAAGATATGCCAGGCCTGGGGCGAGGGTACACATGGAGCCTTCATTCCGTCATCTAAAGTTATAAATCAACTAGGATAGGTCCCATCTTCCTACCCTGACAAAAGTACCTTCACAACGTCATGGAAGGCCAGGTTCAAGTTTAGAATTTTCTGACTCGTCGGAGTTCAGCCTGGGAACTTGGGGAGATGGAGAGCCAGCCCCAGCCCCCAGCCTGTCCTCTTCCCATCCCTGGGTCTGTTTTACTCCCATGAGTCCTAGCTTGGTCCAGAGCCCTGCAAACCACTTGCCTCGGGTCTGCTTTGTGTGTGTGTGTGTGTGTGTGTGTGTTTAGACTTAGTCTATTTACTATCTAGTTAGTGAATAATAGTCCATGCACAAGTTACTGTCAAGTAAAAGGTCAATACGATAAGAGACGATAAAGATGAAGTGTGTATGGGCGGGGGCCGGGCCAGGCGGTGCGGTGTTAAGTTGCACATCTGCTGGAGTGAGATCATGGATAGCCTTGAATTACAGGCTGCAGAGTTGGGACTGAATATGATGGGGTGGGGGTTTCCGAAGGTTCTGAGCAAAGAGGAATGAAATTGCAGCTGAACAGGAAGGAGACCAGTCAGGCAACAGCGTGGAGGAGCAGGGATATGTCAGGAGGCTATGACGATAATCGCAAATGTCTCTGTTTTGCAGGAAGTGATGTTCTGCAATGGATCGTCCAGCGGCTTTGGATCTCCAATCTGGGTGAGAGCTTATCTGGCAGTCAGTTATCCAGGACAGCTGTGTGTACAGCACCATGGGAGAAACTAAATAGAGACTTAGCCTGTGTTTCTGAGAAATTTGCATTTTAATTGGAGGGTCATGACCTTCGAGTGTAAAACTGCCAGAATCAAAAGCAAAGGCAGGATAATTTGGGGACAAAAGAGTTATTTTATACCAAATATTTAGAGCATAAATAACAGGGATAAGTGGGGAGGACTCAGTCAAGAAAGTCCTGCAGGGGGTGCTGTGTGTAGCTGGTCTTGAAAGAAGTGATGCTTGTGAATTGGTGAAGAGGAGCTCTGAGGGTCTTCCTGTAAGGGGACACTAGCAAGAACAATGGTGTAGAAATGGAATGAGCGGAAAGTGGAGGCGCGACAAGAGAGATTGAGAGTCATGGCTCCAGATGGCTATGGAGGGTGGCAGAGGGGTGGAAGAGCACCTGAAGATCTGGGAGATAGGCAATAGGTCGCCACAGACAATTTTCCAGCATGGCAGTGTGCATGATACTCGTATTTCAACTAGGGTGCCTGGCAGCAATTTAGAAGATGGATTGGAGCAGAAAGAAACTGGAGGGGATTTCACACTAGAAAATAGGCTGTTGGTACAATGAGGCATACAGCTTTAGGACTCGGTCTTTGACGGAGGGAGCGAGACCTGGAGAGGGAGGGTTGGGGAGGAGGTCTTCCCACACCTTGGAGGCTGAGCTATGGGATGGGGAGATGGGTTGAGTCCTTGGACTGGGGGTTCCTGCAGGAATGGAGGGATGGAATCCCCTCCAGAGGATGGAAAGACATCTGCTTTCATTGGTGCTTTGGAGAAAGAACCAAAGAAGTTTGTCCTTTAATTGATATAATTGATAAACAAGGCTGTGCTTCCAAATAAACTGGAGCAGGGTAGGAATTAAAGTGAAATGGGAAGGAGAGGACCTGGGATCAGGTAGAGGTGAGCTTGGGATAGAAGTTGGCAATAAACATGGTGCTCCTCGCTCATTCTTTGAGTGACAAAGTGTCCGTTGGTCCAACAGAGACATTTTCTTCCCAGTCCTGTGACCCCTTTCCCAGACCCAATGGGCCTACAGAGGCTTCTCTAGGCCTTCCTTAACCATCACCCGCTGCAGCAGACCACCTGTGGGTTCTGTTAACATCCAGGTTTCCTAGTTCCCATCCAGACTTACTGAGTTGTCATTCCTGAGGATAGGACCTGGGAGGTCCTCCTTTTAGCGTGCAACCCAGCTGATGCTTGTCCACAGCCAAGTTCAGGAACCAGTGTCCTCACTGCTCATGAGATGCAGTGCTGCTAGGAGGGGGCACCTGTCCTGGAGTTTGGGGTGCTGTGGGGGCTAGCAATGAGCTCCTGTCTCAGACCTGCTCTTAACATCCGTGTCTGAACTGCTTTTCCCAGAGGCACAGAACTTGGGCAACTTTATTGTCAGGTATGGCTACATTTACCCCCTGCAAGACCCCAAGAATCTCGTTCTCAAGCCTGATGGCAGCCTCTACCGATTTCAGGTGAGTCTTGGCCTTGACCTTGGCTGTTCATATAGGGTTGATCTCATTTGAAAAGATCTCATTTGTAAAGGTCGGGTTCATAGTTTCACAGATCAGGACTTCAGAAACGGTGGAGGGGGCTAAGGTGGTTCGATTTCTTTAGTCACAGAGTTGGGGTCCACTGAGTCACAATCCAGTTTTAAAGTGTGGTTTCCCTGGTTTCTTTTGCAGACACCGTATTTCTGGCCCACCCAGCAGTGGCCAGCTGAAGATACCGATTACGGTAAATACTTCAGTCCCAACTATGCCTTTGGTAGTGCTTAACATGCTGCTTATTTACTTGCTGCATTTTGGTGACATTTGTCTTGCTGTCATCATGACCTTTATGTCAGTCCGCATCTGCACTGGGCATGTCCCCAGGGGCAAGGGACTGGGTGTGCTGAGCATTCTCTCCCCAACTCTGAGCGCAGCAGCCTCAGGCTCAGGGAGGCTGCAGATGGGGTTCTGAAAGATGATGATGGAAAATGTCATTGCTTTCTTTTCCAGCTATCTATCTGGCCAAGAGAAATATCAAGAAGAAAGGAATTTTGGAAGAATATGAAAAGGTATGGAGGTGCTTTTAAGTAGAGGTTATTATAATTGAGTGGAATATAGTTTTGAGCTATACTTTCCTCATTCTCACATCACTACATTCATATGCACTCTCATGATCCATCCATCCAGCCAGCCAGCTAGCCATCCTTTTACTAATTAGAAGCAGCTAACTGAAGTAAATTCTTTCCCATGTCTAACTTTAGTTTCTCTTGCTGTAATTTAAGCCCTTGCCTCAGTGGCTACTGGGCACACGGTGGCTCCCCGCTTCCTTTTGCCATCCCAAAACAATGTGACATAATTAATATGTACTCTAATGGACAACCCTTGGTTAACAGATTTGAACTTGAATTTTTTTTTTTTTTTTTTTTAAGACGAAGTCTTGTTCTGTTGCCCAGGCTAAAGTACAGTGGCATGATCTCAGCTCACTGCAACCTCCACCTCCCGGGTTCAAGCGATTCTCCTGCCTTAGCCTCCCGAGTAGCTGGGATTACAGGCATGTGCCACCACGCCTGGCTAATTTTTGTATTTTTAATAGAGATGTGGTTTCACCGTGTTGGCCAGGCTAGTCTCGAACTTCTGACCTCAAGTGATCTGCCTGCCTTGGCCTCTCAAAGTGCTGGGATTACAGGCGTGAGCCATCGTGCCTGGCCCGAGCTTCAATTTATGATGGGAAAACACTAGTACTGTATAGACTTTTGTTTTAGGCTGGGTGAGTCCAATTTCCCAAAGAACATATGCTAGCCCTCAAAAGGCTAGAATTTCTGGGCAGAGGGTGAAAATCTTGCTGTGTTCTTTTATTTATTTATTTATTTATTTATTTATTTATTTATTTTTGTGACAACATCTTGCTCCATAACCCAGGCTATAGTGGTGGGTTATGTAGTGGTGCAGTCTCGGCTCACTGCAACTTCTGTCTCCTGGGCTCAAGCCTCAGCCTCCCTAGCAGCTAGGACTACAGGGGCACACCACCACACCCAGCTAATTTTCATATTTTTTTGTAGAGACAGGGGGCCCAGGCTAGTCTCACATTCCTGGGCTCAAGTGATCCGCCTACCTCAGCCTCCCGAAGTGCTGGGATTACAGGAGTGAGCCACCATGTTAGGCCATGTGTTTTTATTCTTACAGGCATGTTTTCAGAAAGGCCGGCTTATCTTTGGTTTATCTTAGGGTTTATTTTTGTGAATTTGTGATGGTCTGTTGCTGAATAGTGAGTTTCCAGGTTGGGTGCGGTGGCTCACGCCTGTAATCCCAGCATTTTGGGAGGCCAAGATGGGAGGATCACTTGAGGCCAGGAGTTCAAGACCAGCCTGGCAACATAGTGAGACCCTATCTCTACGAAAGGTTAAAAAATTAGCCAGGTGTGGTGGCATGCACAGGTAGTCCTAGCTACTGAGGCAGGAGAATGGCTTGAGCCCAGCACTTTGAGGTTGCAGTGAGCTATGATTGTGCCACTGCACTCCAGCCTGGGCAACAGAGTAAGACCCTGTCTCAGAAAAAAAAAAAAAAATGATTTTCAAATTCTTTTTCTTCTTTGATGCTTTCTTCCTAATCAGATTTGGGATATATTTATTTATTTATTTATTTGAGACAGAGTCTCGCTCTGTCACCCAGGCTGGAGTCCAGTGGCGTGATCTTGGCTCACTGCAAGCTCTGCCTCCTGGATTCACGCCATTCTCCTGCCTCAGCCTCCCACGTAGTTGGGACTACAGGTGCCCGCCACTATGCCCGGCTAATTTTTTGTATTCTTTTTAGTAGAGACCGGGTTTCACCATGTTAGCCAGGTTGGTCTCAATCTCCTGACCTTGTGATCTGCCTACCTTGGCCTCCCAAAGTGCTGGGATTACAGGCGTGAGCCACCGCGCCCGGCCGGGATACATTTATTTTTACAAAAGCGAAAAAAAGCAATAAAAGTGAGGCTTCTTATGAAAGCGTTTTGAGAATTCAGCTGCTCTTTGAGTGAACACCAGGGTAAAACCAGCTCAGACACCATCAGGCTGGGTCCATGGTTGCCATGAGCCAGGGGTGTGCCCTTGTTAACTTAGAGTTTGTTGCCCTGTGGCACATGGCATATGTCTTGGGGCTTACTGTTCTCATTTTGTTTTTCTTCTCCAGGAAAATTATAATTTCTTGAACCAAAAAATGAACTATAAGTGGGACTTTGTCATTATGCAGGCCAAAGAGCAGTACAGGTGAGTGAAAGGAGACCATGCTTGTCCTCTTGGTGTCTTTCCTCCCTCTCTTCCTTCTTTGTTTCTTTTTATTTATTTTATTTTATTTTTTACTCATTTATTTTTTGAGACAGAATCTTGCTCTGTTGCCCAGCCTAGAGTGCAGTGGCGTGATCTTGGCTCACTGCAACCTCCGCCTCCTGGGTTCAAGTGGTTCTTCTCCCTTGCCTCCCAAGTAGCTGAGATTACAGGCGCCCACCACCATGCCCAGCTAATTTTTGTTTATTATTATTATTATTTGTATTTTTAGTAGAGATGGGATTTCACCATGTTGGCTAGGCTGGTCTCGAAGTCCTGACCTCATGATCGGCCTGCCTCAGTCTCCGGAAGTGCTGGGATTACAGGCGTGAACCGCTGCACCTGGACTCTTTCCTTTTATTAAAATAAACTTGTTTCTGAGCATTTGTGTGCCTAACACTGGGCTGGGCAGGGGGAATAAAAAGACACAGTCTCACAGGTCAGGCAGATGAAGGAATAGGCTATGGTGCTGCTGCGAGATGAGGACCACCTGGCTGGGGTTTTCAGAAGGAGTCGTAGAAATGACATTGAACCCGGGGAATGCATAGGAGGGGTCCAGGTGAAGGATGGCAGTTGTGGAGGAAGAGGAGAGGTGTGGTGGCAGGAAGGGGCTCCCAGCAGGCAGAACCAGAGCCTGGAGGCAGGAGTGTGCCCACTGCAAGCAGTTCCTTGCAGGTGCATCTGAGAGTGCAAAGTGTGGAACTGGCAGAAGTTAGCAGGATGTGAACTAGAGATGTTAGCAAGAGCGGATCGTGAGAGGGCTTTGTGCTGAGGGCCACAGGGAGCCATAGAATGATGTTTAAGCAGGGGAGGGATACACAGTGATCAGATTCCCGTGTCAGAACCACGCCTCGCTCACTTGCGTTTGCCTGTTGCCATATCAGAACTGGAACTGGAAGTCCCCTCCAGGGCTCTGCCTTAACGAGAGCCGGATGCAGATATTGGGGACAGGGAGTGGTAGGGAGAGGGTGTCTGTCATGACAAGGTTAGACTATCATAACAAACAGCCCCCGACTCTCGGGGGCTGGAAACCATAAGGTCCATTTCTTGCTGGTGCTCCCCATCCACGGTGGGGCAGCTGGGACCCTGACATGCTTTCCCCACCTCCAGGTCCCATGCAGAAGAAGCAGCACCATCTGGGCTTTGTGCGTTGCTTAGCAGGGACAGGGATTTCCTGTGTGTATCAGAGCAGCACTGTCATCCTGCTCATGAGTCACAAGGCAAAGCAGGTCAACTTCAAAGGTTGGTGGGTAGGGACATAGAATCCTACCAGGTGCCTGAGAAGAGGGACAGTTGGGAACATCTGGTGACCCACACCGGTGATTACCAAAAGCGATGATCCCCCGGTCCGACCTCACTCACTGTGACAGTCCTGGATCCAGGAAGGTCTAGACTTGCTGGTGCTTAGCTGGGCTGGATGGGGAAGACCTGATTCTCACCCAGCAGCCTAGGTATTGGAATAGTGATGAACACTATTTACGGGACAGCTGGTCCGGGAAAAATAGATTCTTATGGCAGAATAGTTTTATTGCCCTGCATGGTGGAAAATATGTTCTTAGAGTTTAGAACCAGGTAGAACATCAGTGAGAGAGCCGCCACTACTTGTTAGCCACAAGCATGTTTTTACCTGGGCACGTTTGAGGCGAAACAACATGGGTTATCTTTAATCACTTACATTTGTTCATAAAGCTTCATGTGGTGAGTTTTTGGGTACTGTCTCACTTTATGTTGGTGTGGGGAAATACCATAGTAATTATTGTCACCCTGCATTTCTACGAATGGGGAAACTGAGGCTTAGGGAGGTGAAAGTTACTTAGCTGAGGTCACTTGGTGAGATAATGGTAGAACTTGGGCTGATATTACTTAATTCCATTTGTTGCACCAGTTTTGAGTTTCTGATGGGTTCCAGCACTAGGCTGGGCTCCAGGGACATGGGTGGGTAAGATGTGCCCCTCTCCCTCAGCCCATCCATCCCCTCCTCCTCCTGTCTGCTCTGAGCAGGACGATCCCAGCAACCCACAGGACTGTGAACCCTGATATCTGCTTTCCTGGGCACTCTGGGTGCTCTTGCAGCTCAGAGCTGTTGTCAGTGATCCCTGCAGGTCCACCACCAAGGCCTTGGCCTCAGCTGGGATAAAGCTCTGTGCCGCCCAGATCCTGGGACATTCCCCTCTTCCTCTTCCAGGTGCCTTGGAATGAGCGATTCCTGAAAGGCTTGCTCCACTTGAGATGGCTTTTTCCTGCTAATTTTATGGCTTAAAGGCTCCTCTGATTTCAGATTTAGGGTCTCAGCACAAAACGAGGTTGACCGTGTAGCTTGGCCCATGAAGTAGTCATTTTGTTATGCTGAGTCCCATCTTCCAAGTTCCACACTCTGCATCCAGCTACCTACTCAAGATCTCACATTGCTGTCAAACCTCAGACTTACCTTGTCCATATTCGAATATGTCTTTCCCTCACTCTCCAAACCTCTTCCACCAGTATCACCCATATCAGGACCTCTACTGCCCCTACCCTGGTTGAGCCAACCTCACCATCACCTGAACCATGGCAACATCCTCCCGACTGGCCTCTCTGCTCCCAGTTTGCCCCCGTGTTTGAAACACAAATAAGATCACCTCACTCCATCTTCTCTAGCTATCAGGGAGAACACTCACTTCCAATGTAACTTCCACAAAGAGGCCTTTCTGATTAGCTGCATCAGATCATCCTAAAGTTAGTGGCTCAAAACAACAATTATTTTATTATGTGTCCTGATTTCTATAGGTTAGGGATTTGGGAATGTCTTGGCTGATCAATTCTGACTCAGAGTCTCTTGAGTGGTTGCTGGCAGATGGCTGGAGCTGGCGGCCTGGAGCAACTGGGGGCTGGCTGGCATTTCCTGCTTTCTTCTTGTAGCATCTCTTTGTGATCTAGCTTGAGCTCCCTCACAACATGGCTGCATCAGGGAGGGTTGTTAGATAGCTTACAGGTGTTTGGGGACTTCAAGACCACATATTCTAGTAAGGAGGGTGACAGCTGTCCCACCTTTTATGGCCCAGCCTCAGAAATTACAGTGCCATGCCTGACATCCCATGTTGGCAGAAACCACAACAAAATCCCACCTGGCTTCAAGGGGAGGAGACATAGACCCACATCTGTCAATGGAAAGAGTGTCAAAGAATTATAGACATATTTAAAAATCACCACAGAGGCCATCCCTGATGTTCCATGATGGTACCCTGAATGTTTCCTTATGGCACATAATGCAATTTGCAATTCTGTATTGATTCTTTGACTGTGTATGTGATGTTTAGTTCAAAAGCTACTCAAGGGCAGGGACTATGTTTGGTTCACCAGTAGATGCCCCATGCTTGGAACTTAGGGGAAGATCAATGAATACGTGAATGAATGAACGAACGAATGAATGAATAATTAAGCAAATGCTGTTGCTGAAAAAATCACAATATGACAAACGAAAGTAATTCCTAGGTTACTAACTCTCTTGCATTCTGTTTATCACAACTCTCCTCTAATAACATCTGTCACAGAAAAGCAGAAGAGCAAAGCCGGAAAGGACCCATGGGGTAAATCAGAGAGTGACTCTATTTGCCAAGCTTTCCAGCATTGTGGAAACTCTGTAATGCCTCAGGCCAGCTGTGGCCCATGCTCCTGAGGTCAGGGGCTAGTTAACCTGGTAGAAAATCCAGTTAGGCTGTCAAGGGGAAGTTTGAAGACAGTGTTTATATTTAATTTCCAGAGGAGCCTGACGGAACGCTCAAATGAAATGGCGCTGTTCACCCATCTGGCTCCCTGAGTGTTATGATGTTTTTCACAGTATGTTAATGGGGAGATGAATCCGCCGACTCTGTCTAGCAGAGGGCATGTGCGTCATCCCACGTTGCCTGGGAAAACAAGCATTAACAAGTGTGAGCACGGGTCGCCGTGGAAATGGTACAGAAGGGGGCCCACGGCAGGATCATTAGTGTTACTTTGCCCCTGGAGGAAGAAGGCCCTGCATCATTTCCCATCCAGAGTGGGAAAGGGAGAGAGACTGAGAGATAAAAAGGAAAATAAACAGCTTTTTTTTTTTTTTTTTTTTTGAGACAGAGTTTTGCTCTTGTCGCTGAGGCTGGAGTGCAGTGGTACAATCGTGGCTCATTGCAACCTCTGCCTCCCAGGTTCAAATGATTCTCCTGCCTCAGTCTCCTGAGTAGCTGGGATTACAGGTGCATGCCACCGTGCCCGGCACATTTTTGTATTTTCAGTAGAGACGGGGTTTCACCATGTTGGTCAGGCTGGTCTCGAACTCCTGACCTCAAGTGATCTGCCCGCCTTGGCCTCCAAAAGTGCTGTGATTACAGGCATGAGCCACAGCTCTGGGCCATAAATAGCCTTTTATAGCAATAAGGTGTGCTCAGAAAAACCCCTGATGTGGCATGAACTCTTTGCAGTGCCAGAGTAGAAGTCACAGGCAGGGAGGAGAGAGGACTCCCCAGGCCAGCATCTTCCTTGTCACCATCCCACAGGTGGGATGTCCAGACGTTGACTATGTTGTTGGCCCAAACAGGGAAAAGTTAAGAAGCCAGGAGGTCAAATGCCAGAGGGTCACCCATGTGCACTGCGCTCCAATGTTGACGTTGGTGGAGTTGGTTTGATTTAGGGCTCGTGGCGGCAGTGTGATCTCAGTGCAGCACTGTGCTGTCCAGGGGAGTTAGACCCTGGCCAGACTCCCACGTGCAAGTGCCACTTCTGCCAGTTGCTGGCAGTGTGACCCTGGTGGGCTGGTGGGGCATTCACCCCCTCTTTGTTTCAGTGCCCTGAACTTTGAAGTGAGAAAAGGCCACTGGGAGGATTAAGTGGGATTAAAAGAGTTAATACATGTCAAAGTGGTTAGAAGGGTGCTAGTACTTAAGTGTGATGTCAGTGCTTGCTGTGTTCATTACTATTACAGTATATGTGAATTACCTGGGCAGGTTGGGAGAGGGGTCTAGGTCATCAGGAATGGGGGGCATCACTAAGCAAAAGATACAAAGTCTTCCTGGCCTTAAACGTGGCTTTTGGCTTTTCAGGGCTGGAAAGGAGAGGAACAAAGCAGACAGATATGCCCTGGACTGCCAGGAGAAGGCATACTGGCTGGTGCACCGATGCCCGGTGAGTATCCTCCTGCCTGGTGTCCTCTGTCTCCTCCTGTGCCACCCACCTCCATCCTGTGCTCTCCATGCCTGTTTCCAAGTCCTCTTTCTCTAGGGTGAGAATTGGATCAGCAGGAGGAGCTGCTCAGTGTCGGGTTAGCATCCCAGGGCCTCTTGACCAGAAAAGGAAGTTCTCTGTCTGGATGGGGTCTGCTCATGGCCCATGTGCTGGTGTTAGGTAGGGAGGGACCTGAATGAATTTGTCTTTTATGGGGGCTGGGACTTTTTTTTTTGCTAGGATATCATACCTTGGGAAAGGAATATAAGGAGAAAAAATTAGAATGTAGGCCCCAATGGAGGCTCCAATGCAGAAAAATAGAGTCCCATGAGAATGGAAACTGCATGGCCAAAGTTCTCCTTGGTGTCTCCTGCTCCCTCGCCTTTTGCTCTCCTAGATCCAGTTCCCAGCAGCTGAGATGGGAGGAGGAGAAAGAATACGTCTGTGTCGAGCTGCTTCTTGCTTGCACCACACTGAATCTCTGGCTTTGGGACTTTCAGTGGCCTAGAGAGACAAGCTGTACAGAGCTGGTGTAACTTGCCCCAGATCATCACTGGGAAATGGTAGCCTCATCCTGCAGCACACGGAAGTGGGCTCTGACTGCCACATACTGGGATTAACTCTGCTGCCTCAGTTTCCTCCTGTCTCAGCCCCCTGTGCTGCCTATGGGTCAGGGGAGGTAGGAGATGTGAATGAGATTCCGGAAACCAAAGAGTTACAAAGAAATGTTCTTCCTCCTCTTCCTTTAGCTTCCTTGCCTGCCAGGTATCAGACATTCTCAGAACCAGAAAGAGAACTGAGTGAGGCCTGGTGTCAGAGTTTATGGATTTTTGAACTTCAAGCCCATCTGATTTTGGTTGTTTTGCTTATTTTATTTATATACTCAGAACAGATTCTCCTAAAGTGTTCCACCCTATAGGGGCATGGCTTTGGATGCTGTGTTGCTGAGGTTGAGGTTCTGAGGTTGATCCCCAAGCAGCTTGTTTGATTTTTTCTTGGCTTCAGGGTTTCTCCTCTAGGGAAACCAGTTTACAGATGCCTGACACAAGTATCTGGGGGCTGGGTGACAGAGAACAGGGTCCTGGAGACAAGCACCCCTTCTGGTTGGTAGCATAGAAGCTCTTTGTATGAGAAGGAGCCTCACATTGCTCGTGTGTTCCAGAAGCACTCTGTGGTGAGGATAAGGAGACGTGGTGGATATGCCACATTTGGCAAGACACCTTGGTGCCCAGTGGCACCATGCCTGAGGGAACTCTGGTTCTTTCAAGGTAAAGAATGGCTTCTATATTATATACAGAGACTCATCACTGTGGGATTGCCGATGTGACTACATTCCTTGCAAAGTGACATGGACTAGCTATGCGGTAAAATGAAAAACTGATCAGCCAGGTTCTTCTCAGTTCTCCTGGGGTAAGCTCTCAGCCCCCACCAGGCTAGTGGCTGAGTGGCTCTTCACAGCATGATGCGGAATCACATAAATATGACAACGTGTCTCTATGACCACCACCTCCCCACCGCCCATCTCCGCTACCATGACCGTCATCCCACCTCCCACTGCCTCACCTGCCTTATCTCCCTGACCTCTACCACATCTCTTATTTCCACTTTCACCACCACCTCCACCACCCTTATTGTCATCGTCATTGTGGTCATTGTCACCATCACCATCACAGTAGGCGTGAACTGAGAACTCCCAGTGTGCTGAGCACTGTGCTAAGCCTTCTGCATTCTTTTTTTTTTTTTTGAGATGGAGCCTTGCTCTGTCGCCAAGACTGGAGTGCAGTGGCACGATCTCGGCTTGCTGCAACTTCCACCTCACGGGTTCAAGCGATTCTACTGCCTCAGCCTCCTGAGTAGCTAGGATTACAGGCGCGCACCACCATGCCCAGCTAATTTTGGTATTTTTAGTAGAGATGGGGTTTCACCATGTTGGTCAGGCTGGTCTCGAACTCCTCACCTCGTGATCCGCCCGCCTCGGCCTCCTAAAGTGCTGGGATTGCAGGCGTGAGCCACCGCGCCCGGCTGCCTTTTGCATTCTTATTGAACCTTTGCAGCGCTGTATGGAAGGGCTTATCATTATTCTCATTTTACTGATAAGCAAGTGAAAGCTCAAGGATGTTGCTAATTTACCGGAAGTTACACAGCTAGTAAGTGCCAGAGGGTCTGAACCTACATACCGCTGACTGTGGAACCCCTGCACTGACTTAGCCCTGTGCACTTCTGCCTCTCAGGCAATGTCATGGGATGTCTTGGTGCAGTTCAGTCCTTTGGTAACCTCCTGGGTCATTAGAACGTTGCCTGGGTCACTGCTGCTCTAAGAAGCTGAATGCCTGGGTCCACACGTGCCTGGTCCCTCTTTGACAGTACTGGGGACCCAAGTTCAGCTTGAGGCTTTGATGGACTCAGAGTGGTCCTAGAACTTCCAGGACATAAAACTGCTCCCCACATCTAACCTCTTTCATGACTGCTCCCTAAGCGAAAACCAGACCAGTAGTCAAAGATGAGGCAGGAGAGTGCAGTGGCCCCACTCTCTGCGATTTTCTTAAAATTCTCCCCATCTCTTGTTGACCTGTTGGCCTGAGGGGGTAGAAGGTAGCGTTTTTGAAGAGCATCTCAGTCTAGAAATTGAGCAATCTGACTGACAGGCTCAGGAAGCCCCGGAGCTCACAGACTGCCAGACTGTTTCCAGGAGACCCAAACAAACCGTCAGTTCAATGGGAAAAAAAGCCAGCCAAGGCAAACAAAGTACTTGGCGCTGTGGAGTGTCATGGCCACTCCGTGTCAGACTGTAACCAACAGTTGTAGAGTGAGACGCGGCCTGCCATTACTGAACCTACTCATTCACTTGTTCATTTGTCTGTTCACTGATCCATGAAACCTTCATTGAGCCTTGACTTTGTCCCAGGGAAGGGGTTAGGTGCTGGGTGTGAAATAACAGTCAAGAGTCATTGAGTGCTCTTCTGTGCCTGTATTAAGCTCTTGGCACAGATGACCTCATTGACGTCCAATGCTATGATGTAGGGAATATCACCATCCCCATTATTCAGATGGAGAAATTGAGGTTCATTGAAGTTCAGTTGCCTGCTCAGTTCTGGGAGAGGAAGCCACACCTTTCTGATGGCAAAGCCTGATATGCTACTTCTGTGCAAGGAGGCCCCACCCGTGGTCCCTCTTTCAGCTCAAGGAGCTCAAAATCCAAATTGCTGGAGCACAGGTGAGTAACACTCTCCCAGAGATAAGACCTAAATGCAGAAGGGGCACTGCGAGAGGGTGGTTGATTTAGAAAGGCAGGGAGAAATGTCTGATAGATGCTGTATCAAGGAGATCATCACTGGCAAAGGCCAAGACCCCACGTGGGTGGTGGTAGTTGAGGGCTCTGACCTGAATTCCTACCCAGAGCCCAAATGACACCTGTGATTCAGCATCCTGTAATGAAGGAAAATGATGTTCCTCACCCGTTTTTTACCCAAATGGTACCAAGTACAGATCTGAGCACGATGCAAACAACAGTAAGTTTTGTAAATGAACAAAGGGAGAAAGTGCTCCCTTAGACAGTCATGTGGAGGCCTTCCCTGCATCTTTGCTGTGCCATCTGTGACTTCCTGCCTCCCAAGGATGTAGTCTGAGGCTGCTTCCTGGCGGTGGGTGTGCTAAATCAAGTGATCCCTTATCTGCATATCAAGCTAAATGACCCTTGTTTCAACCACATATGCAGACACTTGCTAGAGATGTCTGCCCTCCATTTCCCATTGAGGTTGGGCTAAATGTCCAACCATGGAAAATGGCAAAATAAATTGAGGTATATTAACATGATGGAACATTGTGAAGCTTCAAATAATATTTTCAAAGGCCATTCATTGACCTAGGAAAATGATCTGACATATAATGTGTTTTTTGTTTGTTTGTTGTTTTTTGCTTGTTTTTGAGACAGAGTCTCACTCTGGGGTGCAGTGGCATGGTCTCGGCTCACTACAACCTCTGCCTCTTGGGTTCAAGAAATTCTCCTGAATCAGCCTCCTGAGTAGCTGGAATTATAGGTGCCTGCCACCACACCTGGCTAATTTTTGTATTTTTAGTAGAGACGGGGTTTCACCATGTTGGCCAGGCTGGGCTCGAACTCCTGACTCCATCTTGGCCTCCCAAAGTACTAGGATTCCAGGCGTGAGGCACTGTGGCGGCCTGACACATAATATATTATAAAACCAGGGTGGGTGGAATGCTCCATGTGCTGTGGTCCAGAAAAAAAAAAAAAAGTTAACGTATATTTTGTGAATATCTGCTCTATGCCGGGCGCTTACTAGGCAATGGGGATATTTGGATTATGAGCCAAGACAGATAGACAATGCCCGTGACCTCAAGGAGTTTCCTGTAGTCTGGTAGAGAGACAAAGACTAAAATAATTAAACCAATGAATGAGTAACATGCAGAATACCACAGCAGCTGGTAGGAGGCAGGGACCCTGTGTCCAGTTGGTGGTCAGGGAACATGGAACACAGGATGTGGAGAGTGACATTCAAGCCAAGATCCTCTAGGAGCTGACTTTCCTAACGCTGCAATGTAAAATTGTCTCCCTGTTTCACCTCAACTCTCTTTCTTTCTTTCTTTCTTTTTTTTTTTTTTTTTTTGAGACAGAGTCTCGCCCTGTTGCCCAGGCTGGAGTGCAATGGTGTGATCTCAGTTCACTGCAACCTCTGCCTCCCAGGTTCAAGCGATTCTCCTGCCTCAGCCTCCCAAGTAGCTGGAATTACAGGTGTCTGCCACCTTGCCTGGCTAAGTTTTTGTAACTTTAGTAGAGATCGGTTTTTCACTATGTTGGCCAGGTTGGTCTCGAACTCCTGACCTCATGATCTATCTGCCTCAGCCTTTCAAAGTGCTGGGATTACAGGCATGAACTACCACGCCCGGCCTCATCTCTATTTCTTTCCCCTGTCTTATTTTGTTTAGAAAACAAGTTAGTGTTTTATTTATTATTTGTTTTCTATTCCATGTATCAGAAGAGTCTGATACTTTTGGGAAGAGAGTGAAGCTGAGAGAAGGAGGGGCGGGGGGACACGGTGGAGTGCCACCGAGAAGTGACCATCAGCTCCCACGCTGGCCCTCCTCTGTATGTGGGTTCCTGGGAACATCGCCTCCTCACCAGCAGTTGTCACGAGTACAGGAGCTCCTTTCCTGACCTGAACGATGAGGCATTGAGCAAATTGCCTCTTCGGCTTACACCCAAGGGATGTTGTTGGCGGTGGCAGGGTCACACCCTGGTGTTCACAGTTCCTCAGGATGAAGGAGGGGAGCTTGCAGGTCTCTGAAGGCTTCCTGCGTGAGGCACCAGGGCAGAAAGCGCCTGCTGCCTCCTTATCTGCGGGCAGCACACCGCAGGATGCATTGGCTGCCCTTACTTCCTGGGTGCTAACAGTCAGTCCTGGTTATCTTCATCTGAACACCCTGTTATGTGCCAGAAACTGCGTCAGCAGTGCTCTGGTGATGATCACGGTGGATCAAAGACTTTACACTACCTGATGAATGAAGAAATGGATGAATGAAAGGAGCCTGGGGGTCTCTGAAACCAGCAGAGGCAGAAAGGCAGCACCCTCATGAGTTTCAAGGGCAGGGAACTGGAAAAGGACCACGGCTTGATTGGGAACGACTGAGACTCAAGGGCTGCTGCCCACAGAGGCTCAAGAGCCAAGGCAGCAGCGGCCAGAGGACCGTGCCTGGCTGTTCTCTAGGGGAGGCGTGGAGAGCCTGGTTGGGGCTAGAACTGGACAGACTGGCAGAATCATGAAGCTCAGTGGGTGGCTGCGGATCTGAGAGTCTAAGGCCATCTGGTCTGGGCAGCTGAGGGCACAGAGGAGTCTATCTCAGTTATGCAGTGCACTGTTGAGCACTGGGGCAACCAAATTTATGTCAGAGCCTGGGGCACGTTGGAAGGAAAGAACTAGATAACGAATTCAAGACTTGAGCAGATGACCACACTGAAGTCACTGAGGCAGTGAGCACCTGTGGAAGAGTAGCCAGACAGTGGTTGTAGGGCGTCATGGGCACAGGCTGTGTGTGTGTGTGAGTGAGTGTGAGTGCATGTCAGTGTGTCTGGGTCTGCATGTATGTGAGTGACAGTGTGCGAATGTATGCGTGCGAGTGTGTGTACATGTGTGCATGTATGTGAGGATGTATGTGTGTCTGTGTGTTGGCGTGTCAAGGTGTGAATGTATGTGAGCATGTGTATGTATGTGTGAGAGTGTGTGTAGATGTGTGCATGTAAGTGAGCATGTATGTGAGTGTGAGTGTGCATATGTATGTGTGAGAGTGTGCCTAGGTGTGTGCATGCATGTAAACATGTATGTGTGTGTCAGTGTGCACATATGTGTGAGTGTGTGTGAATGTGTGCATGTGTGAGCATGCATACGTGTGTGCATGTATGTGAGCATGTTTTTGTGTATTCATTCTCATAGTGCTATAAAGAAATACTCAAGACTGGGTAATTTATAAAGGAAAAAGGTTTAATTGACTCAGTTCTGCATGACTGGGGAAGTCTTAGGAAACTTACAATCACGGTGGAAGGGGGAAAGGCACGTCTGACATGGTGGCAGGCGAGAGAGAGCGAGTATGTGAAAGAGGGACTGTCAGACACTTATAAAACCATCAGATCTCATGAGAACTCACTATCATGAGAACAGCATGGGGGATACCATGCCTATAATCCAATCACCTCCCACCAGGTCTCTCCCTCAATCCCTGGGGATTATGGAGATTACAATTCAAGATGATATTTGGGTGGGGACACAGAGCCAAACCATATTAATGTGTGTATATGTGTGTCAGGTCATGCATGTATGTCAGCATATGTGGGTGTGCATATGTACATGTGGGAATATGCGTAGGTGTGTGCATGTATGTGAGCATGCGTGTGTGTAAGTGTGCCGGTGTGTCAGGGCATGTATGTATGTGAGCATGTGTGAGTATGAGTATGTGTGTATGAGAGTGTGTGGGTGTGTGTGAGTGTGAGAGTGTGTGAACGTGCCAAAGTGGGTGTATGAAGTCTGTCTTCAGTTATGCAGGGGGATTTCTCCATAACAGATTCAGGGGGCAACTCCTAGAACCCTTTTTGGCAAAGACACTGACTTTGCTGAGCCCCTGCCATGTGAGGTTAGATCCCATGGTGTTATGCCTTCAAGACACCTGTCTCGACTGTAATTTATCCTTTGTGTGATTAATTGCTGAGTGGCTACCTCCCCCTTGAGACTGGGAGTGCCTCAATATGCCTGCTGGGGAGCAGTTGTCTTGGGGCACACTCACCATGGGCTCCACAGGGCTCAGCACTATGTCCGGCACATAGGAAGTACCCCATAGATATTTGCTGATCAAGATCCACTTGTAACAACTAGGGTAAGGATGGCTGTTCCCTTTCCCTGTCCTCCTCCCCACCCACTTTCTATTGCCTTCTCCTTTCTCTTCCTTGTGTCGTCTTGTCTGCACATATTTGCCTCCATGGTAGCCTAATGAGCTAGGTTGCTAACAAATAAAATACAGGAAATTTGATTGAATTTGAATTTCAGATAAACAACAAATAATTTTTACGTAAATGTATTTTGTATATTTAGTATAAACATATAATAAGCATCAAAATATTGGGGCAGAAATTATTTGCCATTTATCTTAAATTAACTGGACTTCCTACATTTTATCTGGAAGTCTTACGTCTGAGCTAAAACCCAGTCTGATCCCATGGATGAGGCTGAATCTGATGGCAAGAAAGCCCAGTTGCTTCTAAACTCTCTGCTTCAGTGTAGCCAACCTGGTTGGTCACGTGGACTGAGCAATGCGTGGATGCCTGGCATCACACCTGCATCAAGGGAAGTGAAAGACCCAAATTATTGGCCTCAAAGAGTCAAGGAGTTGAGAGAGATCAAGTAAGATTTTCTGGAGAGTTGGGTTACCTGCTGGAAAAGGGAGCTAACAGAGATTATAGTCCCAGTTTTGGGCCGTTCTTTTACATACATAATCTTAAAATGACTACAACCCCTTCTTCAGCAATAGCTACCTTCTGTTGAGAGCTTCACACCCTATCTTGTTAAATCTTCACAAGAACCTACCACGTAGGAGGCTTCTTCTCTGTTTCTTAGAGAGGTTAGTGAGTGCCGAGACAAGGAGTGTTTTCCAAGCTCTTCTGCATAGCTGGGAAGTGGCAGAACCAGGAGTGGCACCCAGAGGTGCCTGACAAGCCTGGACTCTCCCAAAGCACTGCTCTGTCACTTCTCTTTTCCCACCCAGCCCAAGACGAAACCACAGAGTGTGGGGAAGCACTGTGGGAAGAGTCAGGAGGCCCATGTATTAGTCTCGACTCTTCTAGATTACAGATATTTACCCATCCATATGTCCCTCATCATCTATCATCTACTCATTCAACTGCTTATCCATCCATCCATTCCATCCATCCATCCATCCATCTTCCCATCCATCCATCCATCTCTCTCCCTCCTTCCATTATCATCCATTCCTCCATCCATCCCGCTATAGTGCTGGAACGGCATCCATCCGTATTCCTTCGTCATCGTCCATCATCTTCACTCTCATCGTTCACCCGTAATCCATCTCTTCACCACGGTTACCCATTTCATCCCATGCATCCGTCCCTCTGTCTATCCATCCATTATGGTTCCATTTCCATCTGTCTTCCATCCATCCATCCATCCATTCATCCATCCACCCATCCATCCATCCCTCCCTTCCTCCATCCATTCCTTCCATTCCATTCCATTCCATCTCCTTCTGTTCCATTCTTTGTCCTTCCATCCATTCCTTCCCTCCATTCCCTTTCTTCCATCCATTCATCCATCCATCCATCCATCCATTCATCTACCATTCCTCCATTCATCCATCCATCCATCCACTCCACCCTCTTCTTCATCCCACTCTGGTGCTGAGAATGCCATTCATCTGTCACAGCCTGTCCATCCGTGTCCATGTCCATCCATCCATCCATTTGCTCAATGCTCATCCACCATCCTGCCACCCCGTTTGCTGTTCATCCATCCACTCATCCATGCATCCCACTATAGTCCTGAGGTTTACCAACCACCATTTTTCCACATCACCTACACATACACCCCATTGCTGTCCATATGCTTCCATCTCACTATGTTGGGTTGGAGACAATGGAACAGAACAAACACCTCATGACTCTTGGCTCACCCTGCGATTTACACCCACTCAGAACTTCCTGTGGGCTAGGCCACAAGTTCTTCTCAGCTGGATCTCACAATTGGCAGATTAACTGAGACCCACAGTTAACCAGAAACCAGAGACTCCCTGTAATGATCCTTATGTTGTTTTTATTCCGTTTAGCCTGGAATGGACAATGTGCTGGACTACGGCCTGGACCGAGTAACCAATCCGAATGAAGTCAAGGTAAACCAGGTATGTCTCTGCCGCATAGTTTGGGTAGGGCCTAGGTCGGATTCTGGGGCTGGGAAGGTGTCCACACGTCTATTCATGTCTGTTAGGGCAACGATATCGCCCCTTTGAGACTGCCAAAGAGAGGAGGACTGTGGGCTCTGTGGACTCAGGGCTGGAGGAGAAGTGGGACCATGGCAGGGTGCTGGGTAAGGAGAAATTATGATTGAAGAGAGACAGAGGCTGTACAGTGCAGGGAAGAGCTAATGGGATCTAGATGGCTGGTTTTCAAACTTTTCTGAGTCACTTCCCCCCTTGAAAATCTGACGAAAGTTATAAGCTCATTCCACTCAAAGATGCACAGACAGACGTTCTGTACACACTTTCAGCCAGTTCCTTGATCCTGAGGAGAGTGTAGACCCCAGCCTCAAAACTCTTGAATCAGCTTTGGACTTAACCTTAATCCGTGACAGGACCTGGAATCTAACACTTTCTTTCACATCCCAGTGGAGGGGGATCTTTGTAAAGATTCTCCAAGCAGGTTTCATTAAAAAAAAAAAAATACCCTTTCCTCAAATAGGCCATCTTTCATGATGGATAACCAATGTCCTATGAGTATTTATTTATTTATAGAAATACAGTTCATAGGCCGGGCACAGTGGCTCACGCCTGTAATCCCAGCACTTTGGGAGGCCGAGGTGGGCGGATCACGAGGTCAGGAGATCAAGACCAGCCTGGCTAACATGGTGAAACCCTGTCTCTACTAAAAATACAAAAATTAGCCAGTCGTGACGGCGGGCGCCTGTAGTCCCAGCTACTCGGGAGGCTGAGGCAGGAGAATGGTGTGACCCTGGGAGGTGGAGCTTGCAGTGAGCTGAGATCGCACCACTGCACTCCAGCCTGGGGGACAGAGCGAGACTCTGTCTCAAAAAAAAAAAAAAAAAAAAAAAGAGAAATACAGTTCATAAGCTGTTGAACCCATGGCCCTATTGACATTTTGGGCCAGATAATTCTTTTTTTTTTCTATTTATTTATTTAATTAATTTATCATTTGAGACAGGGTCTCACTCTGTTGCCCAGGCTGCAGTTCTGTGGCACGCTCACAGCTCACTGCACCTTTGACCTCCTGGGCTCAGGTGATCCTCCTGCCTCAGCCGCCCAAGTAGCTAGGACCACGGGCACATGTCACCATGCTTGGCTAATTTTTAAAATTATCTGTAGAGACAGTGCCTTTTAATGTTGCCCAGCCTGGTCTTGAACTCCTGGGCTCAAGCAATCCTCTTGCCTTGGCCTCCCAAAGCACTGAGATTACAGGTGTGAGCCACTGTGCCTGGCTCAGATAGATAATTCTTTGGTGAAGTTGTCCTGTGCATTTTAGAATGTTTAGCAGCATCCCTGGCCTCTGCCCATGAGATGTCAGTACCTCCATTCCTCTCCCTGCCCACCTAAGCCCCAGTCCTAACAGTCAAAAACGTCTCCAGACATTGCCCAATGTACCCTGGGGAGGGAGTCAACATTGCTGTGGCTGAGAACCACTGATTCCAATGAACCGGCCTAGATCCATTTAAACAGGTCTTAGATGGTTTCATTGCTTTCTGTCAAACATTGTCTTTAGGTAGCAAGGGTCGTCATCTCTTTAGCCTAGGGTATATCTATAGGGCTCTGCAGAGCCTTAAGGCATGAGTGGGGGCCTGTAGGGGTGTGCAGGGGAAGGAGGAGGGTGGAAGTGGGAGGGGAAAGAAAAAGGAGCCAGAAATGTTGGCAAGGCAGCTCTGGGACAGTGTTTGCTTTTGCTCCCTGGAGAGTGTCACCGGGGGAATCATTAGGTCTCTTGTCCATAAGCGGGAGAGACCCTTCCTTTGATACACATGGGGCGCAGTCAGCCTTAACTCCGCTGTTCCCGGGGCAGCCTTTCCTGTGTTCCCCTTGTCAGATAACAGATCACTGCTGAGGCCTTGTAGGCTTGGTTGCCATGGAAACAGAATCCTCGAGTAAAAGACTGAACCTGGGTGGAAGGTTTGCTTTTTTTTTTTTTTATGGCTAACTAGCAGCTCTGGAAACCTCTTTCCTGGGGAGGAGAGAGAGGGTGGAGGCAGAAAGCACATCACTCATTCTGACATAGGGGGTGGGAACCAAGGGGCACCCCTCCGTGACCCAAGCCAGGATACTGCTCAGCTGTGTGTCTGTGTGTGTGTGTGTGTGTGTGTGTGTGTGTGTTGGGGGTGTTAGGCAGGACCTTAACTTCATCCATGTGAGAGGGAAGCTGAGGAGCTGAGCTGCTCCATCCTGGATGTGACTTCCGAGGAGGGTGACCAGATTACTGTCTTTACTGGGGAGGCATCTTTGTGCCCCTTGGCCCTCAGAGCCCATTTCTTGTGGATGTGGATACTGGCAACACTCTTAGCCCAGAGCCCAGTGGGCAGGCTGGGTGTGCGACAGAGGGTGCCTTTGCCATGGTAGGGTGTGATACCGGCCATGTCTCCGCTGTTGCTTACCATTATCTTCTCTGTCTTTCTCTCTCTCTTCCCAGCTATCTTTTTCCCGTGCACTCTGGCTGCTGTGGAATAAAGTATTAAGAAGAATAAAGAACTGCAATTCTCATGCATGCAGAGCCCCTTCCAGCCCTCCCCTCAGCCAGCCCCAGCATGCTGTGGTTTATCTGTCTGCAGCATTTCCCACTGTCTGCGAGTCCCCTGTGTTCCTGGGTTAATCTGCCCTGAGAGGAGAGGGTCGCCAGGAGCACGAAGCATCTCCATGAAGACCTGGGAGTGCAGAGGCTTTGGATTTTTGTCTCACTTCAGAGAACTCACGGTGCCTGAGCTGGTTTGAAGAGAGGTCATTTTGAGAAGGAATCAATCCTTCTTCCTTTTTTAATTTTCTATTTTTTTTTTTTTGAGACGGAGTTTTGCCTTGTCGCCCAGCCAGGAGTGCAGTGGCGCAGTCTCTGCTCACTGTAAGCTCTGCCTCCTGGGTTCACGCCATTCTCCTGCCTCAGCCTCCCAAGTAGCTGGGACTACAGGCGCCCACCACCACGCCTGGCTAATTGTTTTGTATTTTTAGTAGAGACGGGGTTTCACTGTGTTAGCCAGGATGGTCTCAATCTCCTGACCTCGTGATCCACCCACTTCGGCCTCCCAAAATGTTGGGATTATAGGCTTGAGCCACCGCGCCCAGCCTCTTTTCTATTCTTTTTTTTGAGATGGAGTCCCACTCTATCACCCAGGCAGGAGTGCAGTGGCGCGATCTCGGCTCACTGCAGCCTCCGCCTTCTGGGTTTAAGTAATTCCTTGCCTCAGCCTCCAGAGTAGCTGCGATTACAGGTGTGTTCCACCATGCCCAGCTCATTTTTTCATATTTTTAGTAGAGACAGGGTTTCTCCATGTTGGCCAGGCTGGTCTCGAACTCCTGACCTCAGGTGATCCACCCACCTTGGCCTCCCAAAGTGCTGGGATTACAGGCGTGAGCCACTGCCCCCAGCCATCAATCCTTCTTTTTAAACTTTTATTTTAGGTTCGGGGGTTACATTTCAGGTAAATTGCATGTCACAGGGGTTTGGTGTACAGATTATTTTGTCACTCAGGCAAGAAGCATAGTACTCATAGGTAGTTTTTCCATCCTCTCCCTCCTCCCACCCTCCACCCAGCCTGGATGTCTGTTGTTCCCTTCTTTGTGTCCTTGTGTACTCAATGTTTAGCTCCCACTTGTAAGTGAGACCATGTGGTATTTGGTTTGCTGTTCCTGCGTTAGGTTGCTTAGGATAATGGTTTCTAGCTCCATCCATGTTGCTACAAAGAACAAGATCTCATTTTTTTTTATGGCTGCATGGTATTCCACAGTGTATATGTACCACATTTTCTTTATCCAGTCTACCAATGATGGGCATTTAGGTTGGTTCCATGTCTTTGCTATTGTGAATAGTGCTGCAGTGAACATAGGCATGCATGTGTCTTTATGATGGAATGAATTATATTCCTTTGGGTGTATACCTAGTAATGGGATTGCTGGGTCAAATGGTAATTCTGTTTTAAGTTCTTTGAGAAATCATCACACTGCTTTCTACAATGGCTGAACTAATTTCATTCCCACCAGCAGCATATAAGCTTCCCTTTTCTCCTTGCCAGCATCTGTTATTTTTTGACTTTTTAATAATAGCCATTCTGAGTGGTGTGAGATGGTATCTCATTGTGGTTTTGATTTGCATTTCGAGAATGAGTAAATTCTTGAGAAGATGTATCTGTTTTCCCCAAATAGAGGGAAGTAACCGTCAACCATAAGGAGGAAGCTCATTAGGTTGGCAGGTGTCTCGGGCCCTGGGTGGCCCACTCCCGCTGGCTGATGGCCGCTGGGAGGGACTGGCCAGGGTCCGGGACCACACTCTAGAAGTGAGTCCTCTTTCAGCTCCAATACCTTGAGGCATATGGAGCCTCCAACTCCTCCCCCCAGGGGGTGATGGGGGCAGGGGCTGCTCATGGCAGGGTCACTGCTGTCATTTAGGGATGAGGGCAGTGCCGGGTGCTGAAGAGACCCTTGACATAGGCCTGAGCCCCAACTCTGCCACTTCCGGTCCACGTGATCTTGGGTGAGCTCTTTCTTGAGGCACAGTTTCAGTTTCCTCATCTCTAATAGGGGAAGCATGCTAGTTCCTTCCTCAGAGGATTAAGTGGGATCACTTATGTGTAGTGTCCAGAATGCTAATCAACACATAGAGACACTCCACACACAGCTGGTATTATTCTAAATGTTGTCATGCTGTGAGAGAGAATTTGTGGAACTTGTAGACCTCAGACTCCATGTTAGGGTGCTGTACCTAGCCAGTTTCCTCTTCTACCTCTTCACCACCTCATACTTCTCCTCTGGTTGGAGGTGGAAGGAGGGGTTACATGCCACTTTCAATCTCTCCGCTTACTCCAATAAGCAGCTGCTCAGAACCTCAGTCTACACTGGCGAGTATACAGATCTTTCGGTAAAAGGCAGAAATACGGCCGGGAAGTATAAACTACTGTGCTCTGCAGAGGTGCTCAGCCTGCAGCCCTCAGTGAGCAAAACCCCCTCCCCACACCATATGCTCTCACCAATAGGGGACAAACTGCTTTCTTCTTATGGCTTCTGTGTGACCATGGCTGGCTGAGGGAAGGGAAGGGGCTAATGTTTTCTGACAGCTCCCTGCGTGCCAGGCACGGAGCTGAGTGCGTCACCCCTTGTCACGGCTCAGCTAAGACTCACTACTGCGTTATGAGGTAGATGGCCACGTTGGCCTCTGTTTCACATTTGAGAAAGCAGGCCGAGAGAGAGGCTGGCTCCCCCAAGGACACACAGCTGAGAAGTTGTGAAGCCAGGATCTGAACCTCAGCTGATGGCCGCCAGAGCCCACTCCACATCCTGCCTGACGTTTTCTAATGTCTTTATTGTGGCTTTTAGAAGTTTTTCTGGATTTCCTGAAATCCATTAACAGAGGTAATGTCAGTTTCCTTTTTCACGTGGAGAAAACAAAGTAGAAAGACACAGCCATTTGCCCAAGGTGACCCAGCCAGGATTCAGTTACGTGTTTCCAATTCTGTAGCTCATGCACCTCCCTGATACCACCACTGCTCCCCTCTCCATCCGGCAAGGCCTACGTCCTGCACCTAGGGCCGGCTTCATGGGCAGGGGGCTTGTACAGCCGCCTAAGACCCCACCCTCAGAAGAACCCTTGTTTGGTTTAATGTTCTGTTACCATCTCAGAATTCTTTACGCTTTTTTTTCTGAACAGTAAACCTGCATTTTTGTTTTGCATTGAGCCTTGTAAATTGTAAGCAGTTCTACCTCTACCGGATGAGGTTGTACCTGGCTGGATGGCTATTTACTTCGCATGATCACAATCTTGAATCCAAGACTCCTTAGACAGCTGCACCCCCTTAATTTTTTTAAAAATCTATCTATCTATCTATCTATCTATCTATCTATCTACCTACCTACCTACCTACCTATCTATCTATTTTGAGACAGTCTTACTCTGTTGCCCAGGCTGGAGTGTAGAGGCACAATCTCGGATCACCACAACCTCCACCTCCTGGGTTCAAATGATTTTTGTGCCTTAGCCTACTGAGTAGCTGGGATTACAGACGTGTGCCACCATGCACGGCTAATTTTTATATTTTTAGTAGAGACAAGGTTTTGCCTTTTTGGCCAAGCTGGTCTCAAAATCCTGGCCTTGGGTGATTCGCCTGCCTTGGCCTCTCAGAGTGCTAGGATTACAGACATGAGCCACCATGCCTGGCCTTTATTTATTTATTTTGAGACCAGGTTATAAGACTGGCTAATTTTTGTATTTTTAGTAGAGTTGGGGTTTTACCATGTTGCCCAGGCTGGTCTTGAACTCCTGGGCTCAAGTGATCCACCTGCCTTGGCCTCCCATAGTGCTGGGATTACAACAGGTATGAACCACTGCGCCCAGCCCCATCTCTTTTCTTGCCTACTTTGCCTTAACCCCTTGTGTTTCTGGATCTCCCGGTTTCTGACTTTAGATCCCCTCTCTGCTCTCAATGCCAGTGCTACCTGACTCCTCATGGTTCTCCCCATCTCACCTTTGGCTCCGTGGCTTTCTCGGCCCTGCACCTGTGTTTCTCTGCAGATACCTGCCTGGCTACCCAATCCCAAGGTCCTTGCTTATTTCTCTCCTGCACTCCTGCCGGTGGCCTGACCCCTCCTGCCCTGTGATAATTGTCTGCAGCCTCCATCCTGGGTTCACCTGTCAGCCGGCCCAAAGCTATGTAAACAACATGTCTAGATGTGTCCCTATTTGGGCAACTCTGCAAGGGAAAAATAAGAAGTTGTTAGAATGCTAAGAATCCAGAGATTCCTTAGGTGGAATCTTCCTCCTGTAGCAAAGTGTGTCGCTGAGATGAGGCATAAAGAAGTGGCTTGGCTCCAGGAGGGCTGGCAGCTGAGAAAGGAGGGAAGTTGTGTGTAAATGCCAGGCTGGAAAAAACCCCTTATTTCTTATTTTATCATGAGGTGGTTTTCTTTGAGTTGCTTAGAATTGTGTGTACTCTTTTTTTTTGTAACAACTTCACTTTAACATAATGTTTCTTATTGCCTTCGGCTAAGATATAATAATATTGATAGTAGTTTTGCAAGACTTAGCAAATAAAAATACAGGATTCCCAGTTATGTTTGAACTTCAGATAAGTAATGAATATCTTTTTCACCTAAGTAGGTCCCAAATATTGCCTGTGAATCCTGCGTTGTATCTTACGATGAGGGCTAAAATTGTGGTGTGCACGTGCTCAGTGGTGGTGTAGTAGCCCTGATGAGTAGGCTCTGTGTGTGGGTCTCTGTTATGTGCCAGGCACCTTATGTCTATTATCTCATTTAGTCCCTCTTTTTTTCTATTCTCCTTTTACAAATGAGAAATTAGAGGCTCTGAGATGCTGAGCAACTCATCCAAGGTCATAGCCAGGAAGTGGTAGGACTAGGATTTTAACCTTTGTCTGACCTTCAAAGCCCATATACTTCTATTTCTTTCTTTCCTTCCTTCTTTCCTTCCTTCCTTCCTTTTTCTCTCTTTCCTTCCCTCCTTCATTCCCTCCCTCCTCTCTCTCTCTTTCCTTTCTTTTCTTTTCCTTCTTTCTTTCTTTCTTTCTTTCTTTCTTTCTTTCTTTCTTTCTTTCTTTCTTTCTCTCTCTCTCTCTCTCTTTCTTTCTTTCTTTCCTTCCTTCCTTCTTTCCTTACTTCTTTCTTTCTCTCTCTTTCTTTCTCTTTCTTTCTCCTTCCTTCCTTCCTTCCTTCCTTCCTTCCTTCCTTCCTTCCTTCCTTCCTTCCTCCCTTCCTCCCTTTTTCCCTTCTTCCCTTCCTCCCTTCCTCCCTTTCTCCCTTCCTTCTATCTGTCTCTCTCTCTCTCTCTTTCTTTCTTTTTTGAGACAAGGTCTTGTTCAGTCACCCATGCTCCAGTGCAGTGGTGCCATCCTAGCTCACTGCCGCCTCAAACTCCTGGGCTCAAGCAATCCTCTGGCGTCAGCCTCCAGCAGTTGCTGGGACCACGGGCATGTATCACCATCCATACTCTTTCCTGAATCTCTTCTCCACCACTCCCTCCAAATCAAATTGTCTCTTCACCTTTTAGAGAAGTTCAGGACTGTTTTCCCTCACTGTCCTCTCCCTGCACGCACTCCTAGAAGAGCAGAGATCCCTGTATGTCAACCTAGAGGAAGCAGATCCCATGGACGGCTAATATTTCCAGGTTCATAATTTATTGTACAAATTGAATTATCACATGACAAGTTGACATGAGCTTCTCCAGGCATGAGAACTTAATGGAGGAGGCACAGACAGTTTAGAATCCATTATGTTGCTTTCACAGCTGGAGTTTTTTTAGATCTTGACTTGGAGTGAAAGGTCATCAAAACAATGCCTCCATATGTGGCCAGTACACAACTCATTCTACTGGTGAGCATCTAAAAGTTGAAATGTATTTTAGTGCCTGGGATTGGGCATCATTTTCTGGACCTGCCATGATTTCAATCTAGCCAAAGCCACACATTCCGCAGCCACTGTCCTTCAATGTACGCAACCTGGACAGCTATTTTTAAAGCTAGAAATACAAGCTAAAATTCATGTGGACAATCCAAGGTAGAGGTGGGAAAGTCTCACCTTCAACCAAATCCTATTAATGGAGAGCAGGCTGCAGTTCCATTCCCAGAAGGTAACTGGTAATTCTGGGAATCAGAAAACAAAATAGCAAACTACAGCGCAGAGGCAGAGGCCTAGGGAGAGAATAAAATCAAATGAAGCGAACAGGAGTATACAAATTGTAAACCCCTGAAGACTGAGGTAATGGCCCTAGAAGCAAGTATATTAGGCCAAAGGAAGACCCCCTAGAGGCAGAATGGAAATGAGCATGGCAGAAAGTCCTGCAGATACAGCTCCCTGCAGGGCCCAGAGAACACCAGGCAGCCAGGGTGCGTCCACTCAGGAGCCTGTGCCCCCAGGTTCTGGCTGCAGAACAGTGGCCGACAGGCAGAAAGCTTGATGCTGGGGTCTGGACTCCTTGGAGGTGCTTAAGACACTGGCTGCTGAGTAGGGGCCTAGCATGATTCTGGTCTTCACCATCATGAGTGTTAAGGACAGAGTGTTTCTGGTACTTGTGTTTGTCTTGTGTTAGGCTCTAATTCACTTTTGCTTTACATTTTATTTATTTATTTATTATGAGATGGAGTTTCGCTCTATCGCCCAGGCTGGAGTGCAATAGCATGATCTCGGCTCACTGCAGCCTCCACCTCCTGGGTTCAAGCAATTCTCCTGCATCATTCCCGCCTCCACCACCACGCCCCCTCCTCCCCCCTGCCGCCAAGTAACTGGATTACAGGTGTGCACCACCATGCCTGGCTAATTTTTGTATTTTCAGTAGAGATGAGGGGCTCACCATGTTGGCCAGGCTGACCTTAGGTGACCTGCCTGCCTCAGCTTCCCAAAGTGCTGGGGTTACAGGCGTGAACCACTGTACCCGGCCTTGTTTACATTTTAAATTAAGTCACTGGACAGAGTCATTCCATCCTGTAGCACTCTCAGCTTCAGGGCAAGGAAGGAATGGGAAGAGAGCAGGCTAGGAGGAGAAAGTGAACAGGATCAGCTAGTTTGTGTTTCTCAACAATCACTCTTCAGCTTTGCAAAGGGAGGAGCTGGATATGAATCCTGGCCCATCCAATTACTGACCAGGAGGTGTTGAGAAGGTTACTTACTACCTCTCAGGAGCTTTGTTTCCTCAGCTAAAAATGAGTATAATAAAATCTCCTTACCTTAAGCTTTGTAAAGGCTCAAAGAAGTGTAAATTGCTTCACAGTAGTTGCTAGGCAGTTATCATTATGTAAAAGTACAGCTCCCCCTTTGAGCAGAGAGCATAGACCAGTAGATGCTATTCTGAATAACCCACTCCAGCAAGGCTCCAGCAGAAGGAAGTAATTATACAGTATTAGATTTAAATGTAAGTCCACTCTGGCCCCACGGTCCTTTTCTACCTGAAATGTGCATCTTCTAAAACAGTGCCTTATGTTGGAGGAGAATGGGATCAAATAAGTATGGTTGCCAATGCATTTGGATCATTTGGGGAGTGCTTTCCATTTTTTAGTGGAAAAAAAATGCTATTAAGCTTAGAAAATGTCCCCATTATTCTAGGCCCCCAAGCACAATGAAGTCATCATTTATTACATATTTACAGAGCATCTACTCTGCATCGGACATTGTGCTAGGGAAGATAGACATGGCCCCCTGCCCTTAATGGTGCCTTCATATTGGTTCATACATTGAACAAAGAGTCACACAAATAAGGATAAAATTCAAATGGTGATTAGTGCTATGAAGGAGCAAGTCAGGATGTATAAGAGCCTAAAACATAAAGAACTACATGAGCCTTATCTTTCTGAGATAACTCTTCCTAATCCCTTATGCAGGAAAAAAGATTTCTTGTGAAAAGCAAAGATAGAAAAGCAATCCAGGGAAGCAAAATGAAACCCAGCCTGAGTTAGAAAGGAGAGACGAGTATATCACATTCTAGATTGGACTCTCCTTTACTCCTTTTCAATGGGCTCATGGACCAGTGTTTATTTTGCTGACTGGCTCAAAGGAAGTAGTGGCCTCCTCAGACTTACGACTCTTTTCCAAGTGAAGACTTGGGGGGCTTAAGCAGCACGGATATTAGCAAGGCAGGAATTAAGAGGCTCTGCGTGGGGCCGGGCAAGGTGGCTCACGCCTGTAATCCCAACACTTTGGGAGGCCAAGGCAGGCAGATAACGAGGTCAAGAGATTGAAACGATCCTGGCCAACATGGTAAATCCCCATCTCTACTAAAAATACAAAAATTAGCTGGGTGTAGTGGTGCGTGCCTGTAGTCCCAGCTACTTGGGAGGCTGAGGCAGGAGAATCACTTGAACCCGGAAGGTGGAGGTTGCAGTGAGCTGAGATCATACCACTGCACTCCAGCCTGGCAACAAAGCGAGACTCTGTCTCAACAACAACAACAAACAAACAAACAACAACAAAAAAGAGGCTCCTCTTGAAGTGTAAGAGTCAGTACCAACCAGCCCCTGGACACAACCAAACCCAGGAGAACTGAGGCTGGGATCACCACCTTGCCCAACCTCCAAGAGTTCCGTGGAGCAGAAAAGCAGCACAGACAAAGCACTGCCCACTGCAACTGCAGATCTATGTATTTTAGCCAGAGATAGATCTGAATGGCTTCCAGGAGCTTCTAAGAGCCTGAACATGAAGCCCCTCTTGGAGCTGTGCACGCAGTGCATGCTGGCCTCAAGCCTTTCCATTATGTGCTTTATTTTGGGTAACATTGGTTTATTTTTTAACTTATATTATTGATCAAATTGTTATGACTCTTTGAGGAATGCATCTCACCATTGCTTCAGAGCTCTCCCCGTTACAAAAGAAACCAACACCCAAGCTCTGTGCTAGTTTTTCTATCTCCTCTCTCTCTCTTTTTTTTCTTTTTTGAGACAAGATCTTGCACTGTTACTCAGGCTAGAATGCAGTGGCATGATCATGGCTCACTGCAGTCTCAACCTCCCAGGATCAGGCGACCCTTTCACCTCAGCCTCCCAAGTAGCTGACACTGCAGGTGCATGCTACCGTGCCTGGCTAATTTTTTGTACTTTTAGTAAAGACGGGGTTTTGTCATGTTGCTCGGGCTAGTCTCAAACTCCTGGGCTCAAGTGATCCTCCCTCCTCGGCCTCCCAAAGTGCTGGGATTACAGGCTTGAGCCACCACACCTGGCCTTCCCCATTTTCTCTTAATCCATATCTCAGATGGGAATCTTTATCTCTCACTCTACAGATCATTCTGTAGGCACTATGCTAAATTGGCACCAATCCCAAACTTAGTCCTTAATTCATCTTGGCCTTTAGGCAAGCAAAGTTACAGTGCCAAATTCTGCTCCTTCGCTTGCCAAATCTCTTAGTTGGTATTTATTCCACAGGGGTTACATAGAATAGAGTGGAGGCAGTAGAAACAGGGAAATCCTACCTTTTAAGAAAGACAAAAAATGGGCATTTTTCTCATGGGGAAGGATTTTTATTTTTCAAATGGGTGTTTGAGCTGTAATGATTTCATGACATCTGTTTAATGGTTTTGTTTCTTTGTTTTACAGAAACAAACAGTCATTGCTGTCAAAAAAGAGGTAATTAGTCTTCCACTTCCAGTGAAGAATGGTTTTAAATCTTCTGACAGATTATATGTACTTTGCTTTACCCTCTGCGCTTGGTAATGAAATGAAAACCATGTGCTGTGTTCAAACAATTATTTCCAAATTCATGGATGGCACAGAGTGATGAAGCATCTTTTGTAAGCTCTGGCTGGGTCTGAAAAACCCCTCAAAGGCACAGAGCTGAGGGGTGGCCAGAGAGGACTGTGGAACCAATGCTGCAGGCTGCAGAGACTCTACATCCCCAGCGTGGCCCCTGTGCCTATCATTACAGGGCCAGAATGTACCCAAGGTGACAAACTGCCTATTCTGGCAAATCTTATGTCTGGGGCCCAAGACAGAGTCCTGGGAAGCACTGGGCATTGAGGTGGGATGTGCGGTGAGCTATCTGAACGTGGAAGAAGGTGGTTGAGGAGGGGATAACTTGCTTTGGCCAATGCTGCAGAATCAGGAAGTTTAAGGATGTCACCTGTGGTGGGGACCACTCTCTGCTTCTGTCAGCCAGAGGCACGTGAGGGAAAAGTCAGGTATTTGTCCCCGTGTCTCAGTTGAATGCTCCTTACAACTTTTTTTTTTCTGCTGATGCTTTTTCCCAGACTAATACATAATGGCTGAAGGAGGCCACTGATTTGAAGTCTGTGGTCATCTGTCCACCGTGGGCCTGACCCACTGGTACTGAGGGGACTGGCTTTGGGCATGGGGTGCGGCTGTGGGTAAATGGCTTCTGGGTTTGGAGGCTGTGTGTAGTGACACTGAAGGGTGGGGGGTTGAACACCTTCTGACAACTGTGTCTCTTCCAGATCATGTATTACCAACAGGCCTTGATGAGGTCCACAGTGAAGTCTTCCGTGTCCCTGGGAGGGTATGTCCCTGATTTGTTGATCTTGCTAAAGTCTGAGCAATAGGTAAGACAAGAGGAGAACTTCTGTTTTAAGGCAAACTCAACAGGTCCTGGGCTGATGGACTGAAGATTCAGCAGAACTGTGAGGGACAAAACCAGTCTCTTGGGGGCTTAGTTCCTAGTTCATCTCTCAGAATAAGCCTCTGGGTCTCATCTTGGGTTAGACAAAATCAAGGGTAGGTGAGATTCTAGAAAAGACTGTTATGTTTCTTGGAATCCACTAATGTGTGGATGGGGAAGTTGGAAAGAGTTCGAAGTCCGTGGACTGAAGACCCCGTGGGGATCCAAGACAGCCTGGATTCCTATCATTACCCGTTCCAGTTCATTAGGGGTGTGTGAGTCATGTTTACTGGTTCCATGTGCTACTAAATGTCCGTCGTTCATCTTTGATTTAAAATCCATGAAGATAAATTGGACATTTATGTTTGATTTGTTGAACTTTCTGGCTACCTTGACCCAGCCCCCCATAGGATATCATCTAGGAGACAAGAAAGAGCTGAGTGCCGCCTCCCACATGCAAGCAGTTATTCCTTTAAAATGCAGAATTTATTTTAGGAGCATATTGCTAACTCTGGGATTTTCCTGCACACATGAAAATAAACTTGGCTTATTCCTGGGAGGCACGATGTGACTAATCATGTATTCTAACTGTGTAAGACTCAAGTCATGGTACTAATCGGGACTGAAGATGCTATGTTTTGTTTAGTGCCTTCCTTCAATATGGTTAAGGGTTGGGCTCTTGTAAAAATTTTTTACGTCTTCCTATGTCCCCAGTTTGCAAAAATGCCACCTGCCTGAGAAAATATGCCCTGACCCCACCCACATTTCAGTGACTCTGCTGCTACTGAGCCCTGATCCTAGCTGAGGAGGGCACCTGTGTACTCAGGGGCACTCACTTTGGGTTATAATAATCCTCATTATTCTATGATAAACTCAAAACCATGTACTTCTGTGTTCCATAAACCCAGTTTCATGAAACCAAACAGAAAGAAAATGAAAGGAGACCCAAGGATATTTCTTAGACATACTTTCCAATTTTATTTGTCTCCGGACCTTATTACCATAATTTTGACATCATTAGTGTTTTGACCTGTGAACCAGTTTTTGTTTGTTTGTTTGTTTTTGTTTTTGTTATTTTCCTCCAGCTTCTCCACTGGCAAAGGTCTGGGCCAGGTGAGGTGGTGTGCGCCTGGTAAAGGTCTGGGCCTGGTGTGCACTGGTAAAGGATTGGGCTGGGTGAGGTGGTATACGCCTGTAATCCCAGCACTTTGGGAAGCCGAGGCAGGCAGATCACGTGAGGCCAGGAGTTCAAGACCAGCCTAGTCAAAATGGTGAAACCCTGTCCCTACTAAAAAGATAAAAATTAGCCAGGCATGGTGGTGTGCGCCTGTAGTCCCAGCTACTTAGGAGGCTGAGGCACAAGAATTACTTGAACCCAGGAGGAGGAGGCTGCAGTGAGCTGAGAGAGCACCACTGCGCTCCAGCCTGGGAGACAGCGCAAACTCCGTCTCAAAAAAAAAACATAAAAAAAAGGTCTGATTGTGGACTAAGAGAGTCTCGGGAGAGAGGAAGCCAGGGGGCTTGAGTTCTGCATAGAACTGCAAACCCAGTGCTTGTCGCTAAGGCACCAGTGGTTTATGTCTAAGGCGTGGATCCTGTTCTGTCCAAATCTCATGGCTGAGGGAAGACTTCAGGGCAGGTGCATTTCACATTCACTGTGGACACAATTTTCCAACTACGAGGAGGAGGCACAGCAGGTTTTCGATACCCAGATAGCAGATGTACTAACTCAGAAGGTCTGACTCAACTCAAGGGAATTAGCTCTTTTTTAGAAAAGTTTTTAAAAATTGACACATAATTGTATATGTTTAGGGGTACATAGTGACGTTTCAGTACGTACAGTGTATACTGATTGGATCAGGGTAATTAGCATATCCATCATCTCAAAGGTTTTTCATTTGTTTGTGTTGGGAGCATTCAATATATTCTTTTCTGGCTATTTGAAAGTATATAAAGTAGAACAGAGGTTACTACAGACTGGGAAGGGCAGGGGGGAGGGGAGATAGGAAACTATTTGTTAAAGGATAAAAAATTAGGCTGGGAGTGGTGGCTCATGCCTATAATCCCAGCACTTTGGGAGGCCAAGGCGGGAGGATTGCTCGAGTCCAGGAGTTGAAGATCAGCCTGGGCAACATAGTGAGACTCCATCTCTACAAAGAATTTTTTAAAAAAATAGCCAGGTGTGGTGGCGCATGCCTGTGGTCCCATCTCATCATCAGGCTGAGGTGGGAGGATGGCTTGAGCCTGAGAGGTCAAGGCTGCAGTGAGCTGTGATTGCATCACCGCACTCCAGCCTCAGTGACAGAGCAAGACGCTGTGTCAAAAAAACAAAAACAAACAAACAAAAAAAACAGTTACAAAATTACAGTTAGACGGTGTTCTGTAGCACTGTAGGATGACTGTAGTTAATAATAATATAGTATGTGTTTCCAAATAGCTAGAAGAGAAGGAATTAGCCCTTCCTCCAAATAGTGTGTTTGGGCCGATTAAGCCCCAGTTTTAAATAATGGGCCTAAGTTTCCAAACCCAGGCATTATCCTGACAAAGGGTAGAACCCAACATGGCAAGAGTCTTAGAGTCTATGGCAACTTTGGGCTTCTAAGATGGGTGCAGAGACACAAGTTTGAACACTCCAAGTTGGCTTTGAATCTAAAAACCTATTGATAAAATAGAAACAGGCCATATTTTAATGAAATAGGTACAGAAAGGCCGGGCGTGGGGGCTCACACCTGTAATCCCAGCACTTTGGGAGACTGAGGTGGATCGCTTGAGCCCAGGAGTTTGAGACCAACCTGGGCAACTTGGTGAAACCCCGTCTCTACCAAAAATACAAAAAAAATTAGCCTGGCATGGTGGTGCGCGTCTGTGGCCCCAGCTACTCAGGAGGCTGAGGTGTGAGGATTGCTTGAACCTGGGGGGTGGAGGCTGCAGTGAGCCAAGATTGTGCCACTGCACTCCAGCTTGACTGTCTCAAAAAAAGGAAGGAAGAAAGAAAAACAAAAGAAAGAAATAGGTACAGAGGAATGACAGAGGGACTGGATGGAAGACAATGTTTCATTTCACAAGTAAGATTGGGACTGATTTTGTCAAATACCTGCCAATCCCTAGGGTTATTCTATTCGAGGAAGTTTCAAAGAAGACAGTAATAAGTATGTCACCAAATCAATACAGGAAAAGAGACTGGTCAGTTGACCTGTGTATTGATGTCATATCTTGGGTGTCAAGCTTCTTGGAAATTGTTTTCTGTTTGCTTTTCAGGATTGTGAAATACAGTGAGCAGTTCTCATCCAACGACGCCATCATGTCAGGCTGCCTTCCCAGCAACCCCTGGATCACCGATGACACCCAGTTCTGGGACTTAAACGCCAAATTGTATGTATTTTATATATTGGTGTTTTCAAAAAACCATTTTTGAGTGACAATTCACATGCCATAAAATTCACCCATTCAAAGCATACAGTTCAATGGTTTTTATTATATTCACAGAGCAACAATCAATGTTAAAACACGTTCATTACACAGAAAAGAAACCTTGGACCCCTCCAGCCTTAGGCAACTATGAATCTGCTTTCTATCTTTACGGATTTGTCTATCCGGACGTTTCCTATCAATGGCATCAATTGGAATTGGAGGAATGACAGAGGGACTGGATGGCAGACAATTTTTCATTTCACAAGTAGAAGAGGAACTGATTTTGTCAAATACTTGCCAATCCCAAGGGCTACTAGATTCGAGCAAGTTTATAAGAAGACAGTAATAAATATGTCACCAAATCGATATAGGAAAAGAGGACAGGCTGATCAGTTGACCTGTGTATTGATTTCATCTCTTGGGTGTTGTGCTTCTAGGAAATCTAGGAAAGACTATGGGGTCTTTTGTGACAAGCTTTTTTCACTTAGCATAATGTTTTCAAGGTTTATGAATCTTGTAGCATGGATCAGAACTTCATTCCCATTTATGGTCGAATCATCTTCGTGGTATGGATGCACTAGAGTTTGTTTATCCATTCATCCGCTGATGGACATGTGGGTGGTTTCTGCCTTTTAGCTATTATGAAGAATGCTGCTATCAACATTCATGGGCAGGTTTTTGTATGGGCGTGTTTTCATTTCTCTCGGGTGTATATCTAGGAGTGGAATTGCTGAGTCAAATGGTGACTCTATGTTTAACAACAGATTGGTTTTGAAAATTAAAAAATCATAGGTATGGCTTTGCAAGTTTGCTATCTAATTAGAGTAAACTTAAGTTCTGGGCGGGCAGAGCCCTAAACCTGCCCTTTCCCTTGCCCTTTGGCTCTGTCTGTCAGTTTTGAACAGTCTTTGCTCACTGGACCTGCACGCATGTGTTATTTGGAAGAGGGGGCAGAGGCAGAAACGCAGGAGAGTTCCAGCACACAGAGGGAGGAAGAAGAGAAGGGTGTAATGGTCAAGTTAGAGGGAGAGAGAGAGGAGGACAGGGGAGAAAGGACAGGCCTGAGTATGTGAGGGAGGTGGGGTGATGGGAAAGGAGGGAGTGCCAGGTATAGGTCACCGCTTGGGTCAACACTGCCAAGGCCATGAGGAACACACAGGTGACACTGACCCAGCTGGGTAAGCAGGCCTGGCCTGGGAGGGTCCCGCTTCTCATCTCCAGCAACACTGGTACCTATTCCACGTGACCCGCTCTGGGCAGCCAACGGGTTAAGGAGGCCACTCCTCTGGAGTTGGGGGTGCCCTGTCTACTAAGGTCAACTGCAGAGCCAAAGACTCTAGAGCTATCTTCTGGGGAGGCTTCCCTTATCCTCTGTGGCCTCTGGTTATCGGGGTGCTTCTCTGCAGCCCGTGTCTGCCTCCCAGGGTACTGAATGAGAGAGGCGACCTGTGTCTGCCTGTGGACAAGCGTGTGCAGACGCCGGCTCTCCCTGGAGGAGAAGGCAGGGCACCTGGCCAGGAAGAGGGTTGTCCTAGGAGGGCTTGGGGAGGAGAGATGGATGGCAGCTGAATTTTAAGTAAAATGGGGAGCATGGTATCGAAGACAGGTAGAGGTTGCTGGAGACAAGAAAAGGGTGTGTTCTGTGTAAGAACTGTTGATCAGAGGGCACTGGGTGGGTGACAACTGGAACTCCCCGTTAATGTGGGAAGCCCTGTTCTTTATCGTGGATCCTATATGTTTATTGAACCTATTTTATATATATATATATATATATATATATTTTTTTGGTGCACCTGTCACCTGAGCAGTATACACTGAACCCAATTTGTAGTCTTTTATCTCTCACTCCCTTTTCACCCTTTTCCCCTGAGTCCCTGAAGTCCGTTGTGTAATTCCTTACGCCTTTGCATCCTCGTAGCTTAGCTCCCATGAAAGTGGGAAGTCTTGTTCTTAATGATTTAGATTTTAGAACATTATTACGATTATTGGGGAAGCTTAACAAAAACATCAATATTCAGGCCTTATCCTCCCAAACCTCTTATTTAATTGGCCTGGGTTGCTCTCTCACCCCTATCGGTGTTTTTTGAAAGCTCTGCTGATTTTCACAAGCAGCCAGGATTCTGAGGCTGGTTTAGAGCATTGATTCCCAGTGTGGTCCCTGGACCAGCGGCATCCACAGCACCAGGGAACCTGTCAGACGTGCGTATTCTTGGGCCCCACCCACTCCTACTGAATCAGAACCTGTGAGGTTGGGACCCAGCAATCTGTTTCAATGCGTCTTCCAGGTGATTCTGATGCATGTGGAAGTTTGCAAACCCCTGTCGTCATCACAACTCAGCTTCTTACTAATTATGTGAGACTTGGCAAATATTTAACCTCTTTGAGCCTCAGTTTTCTTGACAATAAAATGGGATAGTAATACTCAACTCATAGTGTTTTTTTAAGGATTCAATGGTATGTGTGTAACACACAGTACTTCATATAGGACAATGCTCTGTGAATGGCAGCTGTTAGTGTTATCGGATTTCTTATTGTTTCTACACTTGTTCTTAAGGAAAGTGTAAAACTTGCTTGGCAGGCTTTATCTTGGATCCCATAGACATGAATTGTGCCTGGTTCTGGTCCTAGCTGCTACATCAGTGGGAAACATGGTGTGATGGACTTGAAACCTTAGTTTCAAAGGTCTGTGTTAGGTTTAGGAGAATTCCATAAGGGATAGGGGAGAAAACTGAGTCTTTTTCTGATTCTCTGGAATGTTAGATCTCTGCTAGCTGGCCTCGAATGTCCTACCTGGGATCAGGGAAATCTTTCCAAACAAGGAACGCAGTGGGACCTGCATCTTAGAGGAAGCCCTGAAAGGGAGTGCAGAGACAGCAAATGGGTCTACTCTGAGGCACGTGGCCTGAGGCAGGTACAGGAGGAGCCACCGGCTTCCACCAGAAGCCAGGGCGTGCCATGGTGGAGGGGCAGCTGTTGTGGGTGATAGGCACCCAGCAGGTGGCAGTGATTGTAGCACCCATCACCAATGCTGCTCCAGAATTCTCTCCTGATCCAGGTGGCAGCCTGACCCTCTGCTGGCCAGGCTCCAGGCTGTTACCAGGCCTTGGAGGAGGCATTTGAATTCGTTTGTCCTTAAGGCTAAGCGAGCAGGACCTGAGTGTGGGATCCCCATACTGGGCATGCTCCTCACCTCTGGGATGGTCATGTCTTTGATGTGAGCCCCAGGGGACTTGTCTGTGGCTGAATCTTCCTAGCAAGTAATTACTTGGCTTGTGTGTTATGCAGGGATTGGGAGGAGGAGGAGGATTGTACTGAGCCCTAAGGGCCATTCGACTAAAGCCCCTTACCCCAACCCAGGCCACCGCCTGGCACAACCCCTACCTATCTGGTGCATTTACAAATCATCCTTGCAGGGTGGAAATCCCAACCAAGATGCGAGTGGAACGATGGGCCTTCAACTTCAGCGAATTGATCCGAGACCCTAAAGGTCGACAGAGCTTCCAGTACTTCCTCAAGAAAGAATTCAGTGGTGGGTCTTTGTCTAAGAAAAAAAAAATTAAAATAACTTACTTTTAGAAAGAGTCCTTTAATGTCTGGCCTAGGGTTTGGGGAATTTCTCAGCAGATGTTTTCAGAGCTTTGCTTATGCCCTCAAACAGTCGCTTCCTTTCACAGCTTTAAGAATGGGACCTGAGCCCAAGACTCGTTCTTTCCATAGACTCAAAGAGGCCCCACTGTCTGGGGGAAAATTGCACCTGCTCACAGAATCCACATTTGGATCCCTCACATTTCTGAGGGCTCCATCCATCCTGGATGCCCCCACTGTCACCCGAGGAGCCCCTGCTCCTTCTAGCCTAAGTATAATGAACCTGGAGGAAGGGGAGACAGGCAGTCTTTCCCTTTCTTTCTCTTTTTGTCCCCCAGCCTGATTTTCTTTTTTCTTTTTCTCTTTTTTTGTTTTGGAGACAGAGTCTTGATGTGTCGCCCAGGCTGGAGTGCAGTAGGATGATCTCAGCTCACTGCAACCTCCGCCTCCCAGGTTCAAGTGATTCTCCTGCCTCAGCCTCCCAAGTAGCTGGGATTACAGGCACCTGCCACCACACCTGGCTATTGTGTTGTATTTTTAGTAGCGATGGGGTTTCACCATGTTGGCCAGGCTGGTCTCAAACTCCTGACCTCCGGTGATCCGCCCTCCCCAGCCTCCCAAAGTGTTAGGATTACAGGCGTGAGCCACTGCGCCTGGCTTCCTGATTTTCTTTAGCTCAGTGGTTCTACACATTCAGTCTGCCTGGGGATATTTTAAAACATGTTTTCCTGGATCTCATCCCTAAAGTTGCTTTTAAATTGGTGGGGGTTGGAATCCCTGAAATTTTGGAAACTCCTCAGATGATTCCAATGTGTGGTGATCGACAGCCATCACCTTAGCTCCTGGCCTGATTTCTTCAGGGCCTTAAGAGGGTGTGGATTTTAGTGGAATGGGCAGGGCCACATTTTATATCCCATCTCTGGATGTCACCTCATAAGGGGCACTGTGACTTTTTTTTTTTTTTGATATGGAGTCTTGCTCTGTTGCCCAGGCTGAAGTGCAGTGGCACAATCTCGGCTCACTGCAACCAACGCCTCTGAGGTTTAAGTGATTCTTCTGCCTCAGCCTCCCAAGTAGCTGGGACTACAGGCACGTGCCACGACACCTGGCTAATTTTTGTATTTTTAGTAGAGACAGGGTTTCGCCATGTTGGCCAGGCTGGTCTCGAACTCCTGACCTGAAGTGATCCATCTGCCTTGGCCTCCCAAAGTGTTGGGATTACAGGCGTGAGCCACCGCACCAGGCCTTTGGCTTTTTAAATATACTGCACTTCCCGGAGAAGCATCCGCGAAAACCATGAGGCCAGATCAGAACCAGGCTGTGCATTCACCACCTTCATTGAAATATTTACCCTTATGGGATTCTTTTACTTCCTTGCTCAGTCCCCAGCCCTGGGGGCATCACGCTTGAGCCTTGGCACTCAGCGGCTTACTACCCGAGATCCGCTTGTCTGTGGCACTGCTCCAGAAACGAATCCTACTGGACATGCCTTTAGCCTGGCTGACTGCCGGATGCAGAACATTACATGATAATATGGATTGTTGATAATCCGCCTCCCTAATCAAGTCTAATTGCCACTCTAGAACAAAACCCAGAAAAGATGGATGGACTGGTGAATAAGTGGTTATAGTGCCATCTAGTGGCAAAGTGACAACATACACCCTGAGTTTATTATCTCCACCCCCCAACCCGCCCCCACTCATTCCTTAATGAGAATCCAGCGAAAAGATTTCCCTGCGTTATTTAAACTGTATTGTTAGCAATCTCCTCATGAGATTCCCGAGGCTTTAGGTATGAACAGGGCAGATAAATCGTCCATTTGCTCATTTACGTTTTAAAAAGATTTTTAAATTGAAATATTATTTGCATATCATGAAATTAACTTTTTAAAAGTGTACAATTCAGGGGTTTTAGTGTATTCACTAAATTGTGCAACCATCATCACTAATTCCAGAACATTTTTGCCACACTAAAAAGAAACTCTCTACCCATTAGAACCATCTTCTATTCCTCCCTCTCCTGCACCCCAGCCCTAGGCAACCACAGATCTACTTTCTACCCCTATTCGCCTCTTCAAGACATTTCATATAAATGAAATCATGCACGATGTGACCTTTCGTCTTCTTTCACTTAGCATAATGTTTTCAAGGCTTGTCCGTGTTTCAGCATATAACAGTACTTCCGTTCTTTTTTTTTTTTTTTTTTTGACAAAATCTCACTCTGTCACCCAGGCTGGAATGCAATGGCGTGATCTCATCTCACTGCAACCTGTGCCTCCTGGGCTCAAGCGATTCTCACGCCTCAGCCTCCTGAGTTGCTAGGATTACAGGCGCCCACCACCATGCCCGGCTAATTTTTGTATTTTTGGTAGAGACGGGGTTTCACCATGTTGGTCAGGCTGGTCTCAAACTCCTGACCTCAGGTGATTCACCCACCTTGGCCTCCCAAAGTGCTGGGAATACAGGCGTGAGCCACTGTGCCTGGCTGCTTGGTTCCTTTTTAAAGACTGCATGATATTTCCTTCCTTCCTTTTTAATGACCCCATACTATTTCCTTGTTTGTATGTACCACATTTTGCTTATCCATTCGTAAGTTAATGGACATTTGGGTTGCTTTGGCTTTTTAGCCATTATGAATAATGCTGCTATGAACTTTTGTGTGCTTATTTAATATTTTTGGTGGGAAAATATATGTAATATAAATTTTACCATTTTAACCTTTTTTTTTTTTTTTTCTTGAGATGGAGTCTTGCTGTGATGCCCAGGCTGGAGTGCAGTGGTATGATCTCGGCTCACTGCAACCTCCACCTCCTGGGTTCAAGTGATTCTCCTGCCTCAGCCTCCTGAGTAGCTGGGATTACAGGCGTGTGCCACCATGCCCAGCTAATTTTTGTATTTTTAGTAGAGACAGGGTTTCACCATGTTGGTCAGGCTGGTCTTGAACTCCTGACCTCATGATCCACCCACCTTGGCCTCCCAAAGTGCTGGGATTACAGGCATGAGCCACTGCACCTGGCGGAAATCTCCTTCCTTTTTAAGGCCAAATGATATTCCCTCATAGTCTGCACCATATTTTGTTCATCCATTCTTTTATTGATGGACATTTGAGTGCTTTCCACTTTTGGGCTATCATGAATAATTGCTTGCTTAATTTTACTAAGCAATCAACTGTCTTTTGCTGTGGGCAAGACAGTTTACATGGCATTTGTTGTCAGGTCAATTACATTTTAGTGAAGAGCATCACTGGTCTGTGATCTCGGTCCAAAGAACGCCCTAAAGTTCATGCTGAAGAGGAAGGACCTCCACAGAGCTGTGGGACAAATGCCAACTAGTTTAGAATTGTGCAGCCTTTTCTAATATGAAACACCAGGAGCTTTAAAACAATACAGTTGAGCCTTGACCAACACTGGTTTGAACTGCACGAGACCACTTATAGGTGGATTTTTTTTTCAGTAGATATATTTAAAAACTTGGGGGGATTTACAGCAATCTGAAAAAACTTGCAGATGAACTGCACAGCCTAGAAATAGACAAAAGTTGTGAAAAGGTATCATGAATCCATACAATAGATATGTAGATACATATGCACTTATGTGTCCATTGACTGTTTATGTTATTAGTAAGGCCTCTGGTAAACAGCAGGCTATCTCTAGTTAAGTTTTTGGATTTTCCGCTGCATGGGGGTCTGCGCCCTAACCGCTTAGTTGTTCAAGGTCAACTGTACTGAGAAAGGAGAGGAGAGGATTTTGTTGTTCGTTTCCCCACACTGTGACACACTCCACGATTTACACACACACACACACAAACACACACGCTCTCTCTCGTGATCATCTTTATTTTCCCAGGCAAAAATTGCCACCTGGGGCCACCGTGTGAACATATGCATGGTGCCTCTGGGCGCTGCAGGTTAGAGAACTTCGAGTTGGAGGGAGATGAAGGATTTGGGGGAACCTGGCTTTTCCTTCTGGGCCAATTCCCTCTGGCTCAGGTGATGCTCAGTTCAGTCCTGCTCCTGGCCAGACCTTCCCTGAGGGTCAGTCCCTCAGCACTGCTGCTTGAGCAGCCTCTCCGTAGGAACCACGGCCTGGAATATGCCCGCTGAGGGACTGGAAATGACGGGTTCTCTAAGCACAGCCAAACAAAGGAGGAAGAACTCACGCACAGTCATTCAACAGGAGCAAAGGAAGGAGGTCTTTATGAAGAAAACCGTAGTGTAGCAACGCATGCATATAAGCCTATTCATGTGCGAACTCATTCAAGCAATATTTGCTACAGCCAAATTCTAGAATAAAAAAGCGTATGACAACCTCTAGGGGGTGATATGAACACTGGCCTGTGTATTGTTGGAGGAAAGGAAGCCGCCACAGTGTGAATGCATTGCTGCAAACATGGTAGGTGCCCATCTAGTTTATTTCGAAGACCACGTATTGAGCAATTACTAAGTTCCCAATGTTCTCCCAGGCCGTAGAAGTGAAGATGTGGCTCCTTTCCTCAAGGAGTAGTTTTGTCTAGCATCGCAATATACAACAGCTTGTTCTGTGACAGGAAAGGTGTTCACCAAGCTGGGAAATGGAATCCATCCCGGCTGACTCATTTCTTTTATTTCCTCTTTTCTTCTCCCAACTTATTTCCTGCCCGGCCCTCATCCACGTGGACTTCTCACCACGCAGGAGAGAATCTGGGGTTCTGGGAAGCCTGCGAGGATCTGAAGTACGGAGACCAGTCCAAGGTCAAGGAGAAAGCAGAGGAGATTTACAAGTGAGCATCAGCCAGGGCGCTGGAAAGCCTTGCCCTGGGCCTCCGAGAACCACCCCATTGCGCTTGAGGTGGAGATAGGACGAGAGGACCACAGCCTGGTGACTGGCTGGGGCCTGGTCAGCATCGGTTCACTGTACTTGCCATGCTAGAAATACTTCCCTGCTGCTTTGGGAGGTTTGGGGGTTCCCTGAAGAAAGCCGGGTGGGACACGCAGTGTGAGTCTCCTGTTTCTATGGGAATGTGTCTAGGGGTTAAAAAAGCAAGCTGTCCCGAATTACAGTGCAGAGTGCTCTGTCTTTGACTAAAGCCTTCTTAGGTGTCCTGAGAGCTGTGCGTGTATGCGTGTGTGTGTGTGTGAGAGAGAGAGAGAGAGAGAGCAAGAGGGGGGTGAGGGGAGAGAGAGAGAGCAAGAGGGGGGGTGAGGGGAGAGAGAGAGAGAGAGAGAGAGAGAAGCAGCAACATGAGAAAACCTATTCCTTAGAGATGTGAGGATCACAGGGGAAGGGAGCTCCTCCCACGTGTCTGGGACAGTGAGGGCAGCTTGGGGTACAAACATGGCTGGGCACATCTCATTCCTGACATCACGGCTCTAGCCCCCACTTGTTCCGAGCAGCAATAAGTCTGTCCCTCTCCAGGCCCATCTCTCCTCCAAATTATACAAGAGCCAAGGGTTCCAGGTTAAAAGGGTCAGTCCTGTTTTCAATGGCCAACTGGAGAAGCGGGGGAAGGTGTGATGAGGCCCCCAAGGTTGCTGAAAGCCACACTCCCCCTCCCCGACGCTCCTCTCCCTGCAGGCCTGGCGGGTGCTCCTGTCCTGCTGTGGTCCCATCTCTGTGGGTTCTTTCATCTGCACTGGCTGCAGTGGACATGTGTCCTGGACACCGAGGGCCCAGCATTTTTAGTTCATACTCACATGCTTCGCTGTGTTTCCCAAAGCCCAAGCACCACGCTGGGCTGGAACCAGCCCTTTTGCGGCCACGAGACTGTGGTGCTGAACTTCGGGCAGCAGGCCAAACAGCCCCTTCCTCTGAGGACTTAGCCTCTGGACCCTGGATGTCCTTCCTGCAAATGAACTCAGGTTGCAACACCCCGGTTTCCAGAGAAGCACCCGCAGCATTGAAGAGAAAAGCTTGAGGTCTCACTTCTTATACTTAGAGGTTCATGCACTCTTTTGCAAATTTGCCCAGCTCCTCCCACAGGGAGGGGATCCATGCATTGAGAGAAATGGGGGTGCGGGTGTGGTGCAGTGGGGAGGGCTGACAGTCCAGGAAGGTTCCATGACATCCTTCGCAGAACAATGGGTGCCTGACTGCCTTACACACAGTGACACACACACAACTCCTGATTCCGAAATCTGCTACAGGAAGCCTGCTGCCTCTGCCATTAGTTTGATTCTCCGTCTTCCCCAGGCTCCCTAGTTATGTAAATCTCAGTTTGAATTCCAAAATTTTAAGGTACATCTTAGAAAGGTGGGAAAATATTCATGGGAGTATTTCTAATCCAGCAACAGCTCAGAACTGGAAAGACTGAGAGAGCTCTGCATCCCGGCATCCCAGGTAGAGCCACAGGCTCAGGAAGTGTGGCCAAGTTTGGTCTAACTGGGAGCCTTGGCCTGTCTGCCCAGGGGCTCAGACCTCTGGGTTCTGGGACCATGGGCTGCCTCTCACCGCAGCGTGTGAGATTCATTACAAAGCACATCTGGATTGGGAGAGGGAGAGCAGAGACCCCCAGAACACCTGTGTGAAGGTGTCTTAGCCTGGTCCCAGGTCGGCCCTGGAATCCTGGTGTAGAAGGTGTGAAGTTGGAGGCTGAGTTTTTCACCCTCATGGCCAGGGCCTAATCTGACCTGAGCTTACCCCAGCCCCTTCTTGCTCTCTCTCCTGGAGGCTGGAAACCTCCAGTTAAAATATTCGCATTCCCAATACTGGATGTTTCTTGCTTCGAGGAAAAATTGCTTGACAGCCTCTTCAAAAGTTCACGCTGTTTAGTATCTCCTAAAAAAAACTGCCACCCTCACCTCGGGGAACCTGAGTCGTGTCAGTCCTTCCCTTCCGAGCAGCTGTGAGCTTTTCATGAACCGACTTGGTTTAGTTACTTTTACTAACATCTCCCTCCCACTCCAGGCTGTTCCTGGCCCCAGGGGCGAGGCGCTGGATCAACATAGACGGCAAGACCATGGACATCACAGTGAAGGGGCTGAAGCACCCCCACCGTTACGTGCTGGACGCCGCACAAACCCATATTTACATGCTCATGAAGAAGGTAGGTGGATCTGTGCTGAGGATACGGGGTCCAGATAGGCCTTCCATCCCTAGGTACCTGGAAAATTCTTTTTTTTTTTTTTTTTGAGATGGAGTCTTGCTCTGTCGCCTGGGCTGGAGTGCAGTGGCCTGATCTCAGCTCACTGCAAGCTCCACCTCCCAGGTTTTCGCCATTCTCCTGCCTCAGCCTCCCGTGTAGCTGGGACTACAGGTGCCCGCCACTTCGCCCAGCTAGTTTTTTGTATTTTTTAGTAGAGGCGGGGTTTCACCGTGTTAGCCAGGATGGTCTTGATCTCCTGACCTCGTGATCTGCCCGTCTCGGCCTCCCAAAGTGCTGGGATTACAGGCTTGAGCCACTGCACCCGGCCTTGGAAAATTCTTTAGATATAGGAAAAAGGGAGATGATATGTGGACAGCGCTTTGCCAGTTGTAGGATGCAGCTCGGCTTGGGGGCTCATGTCTGTAATCCCAGCACTGTGGGAAGCTGAGGTGGGAGGATTGCTTGAGCCCAGAAGTTTGAGACCAGCCTGGGCAACACAGTGAGATCCTGTCTCTATATATATTAAAAAAAAAAAAAAAAAAAAAAAGAGAGAGAGAAAAAAAAAAAACCCCAGAATTGTCAGCCATCTCTTCCCCCTGTCTATTGGAGTGGACTTGCCTTGAGCCCCTCACTCATGGGCCTAGAGGGACTCCTGTAGAAGCTGTGTGCATCTTTACGGGCCCCACTCTGCAGTAGTACGCAGGTAGGAGTGATGGCATTAGTAATGCTAGCATTATGATAACAGCCTTCATTCATTGAGAGCTTATAAGGTGCAGTTACTGTGCAAAACACAGAACTTTATGCTCAAAGACAACCCACAAGTTAGGCTTTGCTGCTCCAGAATCTAGTGGCTTGGTCAAGGTCTCACCAGAGATGGGGCTGGGATTCATAGCCAGGTCTGCCTGGGTTTCAAGGCCGAGCTCTTAGTTTCTGCTGTAGAGTGATGGCAATTCTCACCACCCTGGCCCTAAGCAAATATTACACATAGAGGCATAGTGTCTAGAAGAGACAAATTTGTGTGTGTGTGGTTGTAGTAAGACCCTGTGAGAATCCAGATAGCCCACTGGATTATTAACAAAGTGTGAATGTGGTGGGCATTAAAAAAAAAAAATACATGAAGGGGACCTAAGAGAAAAATCAATCATTTTCTTAAGAAACTAGAATCGGAGGCTCAGAGTTAGCCTATATGAGATAGGTTGATTATGATATTGATTCTGTACTATTGGTGCCATCCTTGACAGAGACTTATCTGATATGGGTGCTATCAACTATCTTATTATGGCAATGATTTCTTTATATGAGCAAAGTATTATATGATATAGGCCACATGATGTAGGTTATAGTGTGATATAGGCTATTTGATATAGGTTATGTGATATAGGTTATATGAAATAGATTATGTGATATAGGTTATGTGATATTGGTTATGTGATATAGGTTATATGATACAGGCTATGTGATATAGACCATCTGATATAGGTTATATGAGATAGATTATATGATGTAGGTTATATGATATAGGTTATATGATACAGCTTATATGAGATAGATTATGTCATACAGATTATATGATATAGGTTATGTGATATAGGCTGTTTGATATAGGTTATGTGATATAGGTTATATGAGATAGATTATATGATGTAGGTTACATGATATAGATTAGGTTATATAGATTATATGAGGTTATAATGTGATGTAGGCTATCTGATATAGGTTATGTGATATAGGCTATATGAGATAGATTATATTATATAGGTTATATGATGTGGGTTATATGCTATAGATTATAATGTGATGTAGGCTATCTGATATAGGTTATGTGATATAGGTTATATGAGATACATTATATGATATAGATTATGTGAATATAGTTATATGAAATAGATTATGTGATATAGGTTATATGATATTGCTACCAAGGCAGATTGGCCATTTTCATCCTTTTTTGAATCAGTGGGGTGTCTCTGTGTTTTTGTTACTAGAAGATTCACAGCAGGGTTTCTTTATTAATAATCCTCTTTAATGTATTTTAAAACGTTTTGGTTCCTAAAAATGTAGCTTTCGGCTGGGCGCGGCACTTTGGGAGGCTGAGGCAGGCAGATCACGAGGTCAGGAGTTCGAGACCAGCCTGGCCAACATGGTGAAACCCTGTCTCTACTAAAAATACAAAAATTATCTGGGCACGGTGGTGGGCGCCTATAATCCTGCTATTTGGGAGACTGGGGCAGGAGAATCGTTTGAACCCGGGAGGTGGAGGTTGCAGTGAGCTGAGATCTTGCCACTGCACTGCAGCCTGGGTGAAAGAGCGAAACTCTGTCTCAAAAAAAAAAAAAAAAAAAGTAGTTTTCATACAGCCTTTTAGGGGCTGCCCAGGGAGGCCAGCTACTAGCCAGAATGGAGCAGTCAGGTAACTTCAGGAAAGAATGGCATATATGCCCACTGGACTCTCTATATGCCATTACAGCCATGTCCTATGGCGATACACTCACCCTATCCCGGTGGCTCCATGATCCCTATTCCTAGACTCTATTCTAGTTTTACTGCTCCCACTTAGTCTTTAGAATAGTGCCATTTCAATAACTTTTAAAAATATCTCAATCCCTGGTTTGTTGCAGTGGGCTTTGTCCCGTATTGGGTATGACTAGAGTTTTCTGCTGGCTTAAAAGTGACAAGCATTCATGAAGCTTCTCTGAAATTGCCCAGGGTCCCAGTAAACATCCCCATAATTGGACTCTTAAGTGTTGGTTGTTTTTGGTTTTGCTTTGGTATTCTCTTGCCTTTACACCCAAAACACAGGGCAGATAGGGATGTCAGTGGCTTAGTAGTGGGCTCCATACTCCTGGCTGCTCATCTTCCTTGGAAGAAAGTCTTGGAGAGGAGAGGTCGGGTGTCCTCTTGTCTCATGCTGGCTTCACTGAACCACGCCAAGGTGGATCTTCGTGGGTAGGGTTACAGACTGTAGTTCTCAAACTTAAAGGTACAGCAGGATTACCTGGAGACTGTTCAGGTAGTTGTTAATTGTTAATTGTTTAGGTATCCTCATGTGAGCAAATGATGACAGACTATGTCTCAGTACGTGACCAGCTGTCTCACTTGTTTGGCATGTAGCATGCAGCATATGAGAATCGGTGAAACAAATTAAGCAGTTCTGGGTCTAGTGTACTTTTAACTGTAGCAGCTTTTATGCAACTGGGTACATTTACAACATAGGCTGAATCACAGACAACGTTGATAGGATCTGAAGCTGTGAGTTATAAAACATGAGACTGTTCAGGCTCAGGGTGACTCTCCCAGAGTTTCTCATCAGGAGGGCTGGGGCAGGCCTGAGAAGTTCCCAGGTGAAATTGATGCTTCTAGGGGGGACCACACTTGAGAACCACTGCTCTCAACACCTCCCCGAACACCTTTCACCCAAGGAGACAAATTCTCATAACTTCTCCGTTCTACTGCCAAGGGAGGCTTGAAAATGGCAAGGGTATTGGTTTGATTTGACCCTTTTTTCCTCTCATAATTACTGTTGTTTTCTTGTTCCCACTAGGATTCTTATGCTCGCTATTTAAAATCTCCGATCTATAAGGAAATGCTGGCCAAAGCTATTGAACCTCAGGAAACCACCAAGAAAAGGCAAGTGGAATTATCTGTAATTGCTGGCTGCCTGCTGTTTAGTTTACAGAGAAGTGAGGGTCTCTTTCAGCCAAATAGCTATTATGGAGATATTTGCTTGATGAAAATATTGGGGATTGGGAAGTATTGCTCAGGGAATGAGTGCCTCATTTGCTTCATAATGCCCTGAAATCACTCTAGCAAGATTTCCTTAGTAATTACCACCAGTGAGTTTTGTTTCCTGAATGCTGGCTTGAAAGAGTTTGGATAATCAGACCAATAATTACCCTTATCACAAATGGAAGCATCTCCTTGGTTTTTAAACTGCTCCATGTTACCTTCAGACTGATGCATGGGAATTAATTAAGCTGCATCCTGGTATTTAAATTGTTCTAAGACCTCAGAGAGAATACCAGACTGCACCCCAAGAGAAAATGCTCACCGGAGGGGAAACGGACAGTAACGGGCCAGGTATTCCTGCTGCCTCCGGGGACCGTGTTTTAGAAGTCCATTAACTCGTTCATTCTCACTTTTCTTATTGGAGATGTGGATCATCTGATCTGGTAGAGCCCCTGGGACAATGGACGAAATAATGTTCTGAGGGGCAGATTGAACTCTTTTTGGGGGTAGTTCAATCTGCAAGGATTGAAGATTCAAAATAGTAATCGAATGGCAGCTTGAACAAAACTGTAAGGCTTTGGAAGAGGTTTTTCCATTGGCAATCATGTGTCCTGTCCCCGCCCCCCATAGTGACTGTTCCCCTGTTTGCCAGGTCAACCCTCACTGGGCTCCTTTCCAGCATCTTCCATCAATTCAAAAGGGGGATGGCTGGACCAGAGCCTTTATCAAAAGAGAGAAACAAAACAAAACAAAACAAAACAAAACAACCCAACTTGGTTTCATTCTTGAGGATAATGGCCCTGTTACGAAAAGGAGAGAAAGAAAGTCTTTGTGGTGCTATTCTTCTGGGTTTACCAAGTAAGGAAGGGAGTTCAGTGTCCCTGGGGACTTAAAAGCTTCTACTTTAAGCCAGAAGAAAGGCCCGTAATAGCTCCAGAAGTTCTGCCAGAAAGTAATGAGGGGAAAGAAGAGGAGTCTCATACCTCTCTCTCCAGATATTTTAGAAGTTGGGGCAGATGTGAGAATTCTCACTATTGTGAGTGAGAATTACATGTGGATGCATTCGTAAAGTGTGAAGCCTGGTCTGTGTCCATGCCAGGACTGCAGTGGGTATGAATTTTGTTCCATGATCCCAGGTATAAGACAATGTATTCAAACTTAATTTTTCCATGACAAGTTGCACCTAGTTCCAAGCCTTCCCCTTGGCAGGGCTGGTGAGAGATCCAATGTCAGTATCAGGCTTTATGTCCTGGTAGGGGAGCCCTTCTTCTCCCTAAGATAGATGTAAGAGTTCAAGGGGCTTATGTAGTCTAGAAATCTGGAGTAGGTTGCAGGTCTTTGTCTATCATTGCCGCTGAAGTGCTGGGCTCCAAGCTTGCGTGGGCCCTCAAAGACAGGTGGCTCCGCTGCTCACTGTCCGTTATATCACTTGGATACTTCGAACTTTGTCCTGACTCCTAAGGCCATGGCAGGGAGAGTTTGGTTCCAGGAATCCATGCTTGGCTTTGAAGAAGGTTCTGGCACATGTCAAGATATTGTACCTGAGCAGGGTACCACCAGCCCACCAGCCCTCTTTAGGCCTCATCCCTCTTTCTCTGTTCATTGGGGCCTAGCTATCTTGGATAGTCCAGCTCTTTCCTTCCTTCCCAGAACCATAGCTTTTGGAAACAAATGCTCCAGCCAGGCACAGTGACTCACGCTTGTAATCCCAGCACTTTGGGAAGCTGAGGCGGATGGATCAGTTGAGGTCAGGAGTTTGAGACCAGCCTGGCCAATGTGGTGAAATCCTGTCTCTACTAAAAATACAAAAATTAGCCGGTGTGGTGGCACATGCCTGTAGTCCCAGCTACTTGGGAGTCTGAAGCATGAGAATGGCTTGAACCTGGGAGATGGAGGTTGCAGTGAGCTGAAGTCATGCCACTGCACTCCAGCCTGGGTGATAGAGTGAGACTCTGTCCCCTGTGCCCACCCCGCTACCCCGACCCCCCAAAAAGAAAAGGAAACAAATAAATGCTCCAACTATCTCCAGTACCCAAACCTTCATTACTCACTTCTTTCATGAAGATGTTACAAGAAGTTAAGAAAACAAATTGGTTTCTAAATCTTGTAGAAGTTCAATGCAACTTTGCCAACCAAAGGGTCTTCCTTGTGCCTGACCTAAAATCTAATGGCAGTTGGTACTCCCTCTGGTCTTATCCTCCAAGTGGGGTGAATGGAGGCAAGGTTGGACCCCACTGGAGGTTCACTGGGAAAAGGAGAGAACAAAATCTAGATTTTGGACCTTCCAGCCCCAGCTCCCTCCAAGTGTGAGAGTGTCAGTGTTGGGCAAGCTGTGTCATTTTCCTCCAACCACCAATCTGTCCTTCCTTCCAGCTCCACCCTCCCTTTTATGCGGCGTCACCTGCGATCCAGCCCAAGCCCTGTCATCCTGAGGCAGCTGGAAGAGGAAGCCAAGGCCCGAGAAGCAGCCAACACCGTGGACATCACCCAGGTCATGAGCAAGCTGGACCGGAGGAGCCAACTCCAAAAAGAGGGGCCTCCTAAATAAATCTGTGATTCCTGGGGGTGGGGGCATGCACGTGGGAGAGGCAAATGAAGAAGGGTAGGGTGAGAGTCTAGAAGGTTCCATTCCCCATTTATGGAGGTCATCAGGTTCATCCCATACTCCTCTAACTTTCTTCATGGGGGACTTCCTAATACCACAGCAACCAGAGCTTGTTCTCCCAAGCCCACTCATCAGGGGACAGGGCGGGCGAAGATGGTGGGTGGGAGAGGGGATCACCTGACTCAATTGCTGTGTGGCTGCCTAGTATACCTTAGGGAGTTCTTAGGGGAACCGAGAACTCTCACAGTGAGAGCCAGGGGGAAAAAGCTCTCTCAGTGAGAGCCACAGGGAAACGGGGTACACAAAGCTCTCTCTCAGTGACAGCTTTGCTTTGGAAAATTAAAGAGAAGGCCTCTCCCCACCCCCAAGGCCTAGTGTTTTTCAGGGAGATTTGTTTAAAATAGCTTTATGAAGCTCCTCATCCTATCTCTCTAATTTAGACTACTGTTTCCAAATGAGTCTGAGATCCCGCCAAGGGGCTAGTTGCAGGGAAGTACTTTCTCTGAACTCCCTTGCTTTGCCTGCCTGGAAAGGCCCTGCTGAGACATTTCTCCTGTGGAGTTTGTTCTTAGTCATAATTACTGGAGGGTTGACCGGCTCTCTTCTTCCCATCTCCCCATCCGCTTGTCCATGCTGGGGAAACAAGTGGCTTTCGGGAATGAAGGACTCCAATGGCCCTCTGAGGAGCATCTTTTTGGCTAAAGAACAAAGGCATTGATGTCTTCATTCATGGGAAGAGGATGGTAGACATCAAGATGAGTGAGGATCAAAGATGATACTATCTAGGACATTTTCTAGATGTCGATGCTTCCCTGTTCTGTAGGTGTAGACGAGGTCAGCCCTGTAGTCAGGACTGGGGGAGAGGATAGTTCTAACTGACCTTGGGAGATTTAGAAGGTCATTCTCGAAGTTAAGCTCACTCCTTACACTTGTGCAAGAATGCAACAGACATAGAACACAGAGGTGAGCAACACACCAGCCTGACCAAGTAGGAATACTCACTCATTCAGCACATCTATTGAGCACCTACTACGTGCAAACATTGGTGAATGAAACAGACATGGTTCTCTCTCATGGAGCTTCTGGTCTAGGAGTGAGACACAATAATTAAACAAACTATTAGGTAGCTATTGCTGTGTGACCATCAACCAGAAAAATAGAGCAACATACAGCAAGTGTTTATTGTTCATACATGTGGGGTCATCTGTGTGGCTCTGTGGATCTTGGCTGGGTTCACTCATCTGTCTGGGGGTGTCGTAGTGGCCTAGGCTGAGCTGAGTGTGATTAGTTTTCTCTGCTTCATGTACCTCTCATCTCCCAGCAGTCTCGCCTAGGCAGAATCCCATGCTGAGGACTGAATTGCAAGGGAGCAAGTAGAAACACACAAGGCTTCACATAGTCTCTTCTACTTTATTTTATTGGCCAAAGCAAGTCATAAAGCCAGCCTAGATTCAAGGGACAAGGGAATAGACTATACCTCTTTAGTGAGAAAAATTTCAAAGCCTCATGGCGAAAGATGGATGACATTTCAAAGTCTCACCGCAAAAGACAGGGAAAGGTGAAGAATGAGGGCCATTGTTGTAATTAACAACACAAATGCCTGCCCAAGGGATTATAAAGGAAATTAATGTGGTACTGGGATAGGGAAGATGGGATGTGTGTAGACTATGCCCCTGCCAGGTGGTGACAGAGAAGCAGGGAATGAGAAAGAGTTGGCCGTAAGAGCACGTGGGCCAGGCAAGCAGAATGTTCTGGGGAGAGGGGGCTGTGTGGGCAAAGGCTCAGAGCCGGGAAGTGGCTCCAAGTGAACCGAAAGGCCAGGTGAGTGAAGCCTGCTGGGTGAGGCAGAAATGGTGCAAGACGAGTTTACAGAGTGGGCAGGGGCCAGATCGTTGATGACCTTCAAGGCTGTTCGAAGGAGTCTGTGGTCACCGGTTTCACGTTAGCAAAATGGTTCTAGCCCAGAAGAGGGGCGCTTATGCTTTCCATTTGCACTGGTTGCAGACCAGTTTCCATGCTGAAAGCGCACGGAGGGATATGCTTTGCTCATCTCTCTTCTGGAGAATCTTGGAGTCTTCCCACTCTGGAAGGTACCCCAAGTAGAAATCTAAACCATTGTAAACTGGGTGACACAAGCGGAGGGACTGTGTTTATCTCATTCATTAATTGGAGCCTGATTCCTGACACCCAGCGGGTTCTGCACCAACATGAATGACATGAGTGGATGAATGAATGAATGAATGAATGACATGAGTGGATGAATGAATGAATGAATGAATGAAAAGAGCTCTGGATTTGGAGAAAGCCTCCTGGTTCCTGCTCCTGGCTCTCGCACTAGTCATATAGCCTTAGACAAGTCACTTAACCTCTCTACGTCCTTATTTGTGAAATGAGGGATCGGGACCAGCTCTAAACTTCTCAAAGCAGACTTTGTGAATTCTGACTGGGAACCCGGGCTGGGGCATCCAGTTTACTTGAAGATTTGGAATGGGACGAAAATTAGGTAATTTCAAAAAGTTTCACGTTAAAATAATCGTGAATATATTATGAAGTAGAATGCAAAATGTACATGAATTTTTAAAGATACAATTTGAGACATCAAAGGCATTTTGTGCTTGGCTGTGGCAGGCTCAGGCTCTGCCCTCCTACTTCTGGGGGAACGTGTTTTCGGGCTCTCCTGCTGTGTGGCCTACTTTTATGGGAATGTTTGAGAAGCATGAAACCAGAGAATATTTGCTGGTCCTTTTGGTCACTCCATATGATCTGAGATGACATACCCAGCAGCGTGGTAGTGAGGGTGGTGGTGAGGGCGTCACAGGCATTGTGGCTTCTACAGGGCACAGACCGTGTCTTGTTCATCTTTGACTCAGGTATCCCCTGTCTCACTCACCACAGGTTTGTGCTCCAGTCTCTCTCATTCTCCCACAGGCTACTGTGTGCTCTGTGTCAGGCTCCCATGGGGACTCTTTGTGTATTGATGGAAGCCTGCTCAAGTTGAGACACACAGGATCTCATAATCTAATGAGAGACACAGCATGTAAACAAAGCAGATGAGCATTCTTTATTAAATGAATGAGGACGTGAGTGTCTCAACACTGTCTGTCTAGAGGAAGGAATATGAATGGCTTCATGGCTAAATGGCAGCATTTATGCTTCATAGATGTATTCTATTTATTTATTTTTTTGTTTGTTTGAGACCGGTTCTTGCTCTGTTGCCCAGGCTGGAGTGCAGTGGTGCAATCATGGCTCACTGCAGCCTTGACCTCCCAGGCTCTAGCAATTCTCCCATCTCAGCTTCCCATGTAGCTGGGACTACAGGTGTGTGCCACTAGGCTTGGCTAATTTTTTGTATTTTTTGTACAGATGGGGTTTTGCCATGTTGACCGGGCTGGTCTTGATTTCCTGGGCTCAAGTGATGCGCCCACCTCAGCCTCCCAAAGTGCTGGGATTACAGGCATGAACCACTGCACCTGCCCCATAGATATATTTTAAGGACCTTTTTTGTGTAAGAATCTGTGGTGGGTGCTATGGTGGATACAAAAATGAACAAAATGGTCTCTGCCCTCAAGGGGCTGACAAGATGCATGGATGCAAATGGCTGTAGCCAGAAGCAGGACGCAGTCGAGACCCGATGATGATCAAGGATGATGATTGTTGATTGAGAGAGACCACACGCCGGAGGAACCCAGAGGTGGGAGAGAATTGTTTGGCTGCGGGATGATGATAAGGTTTTTGGAGGAGGCATGCTTGAGATGGGTCTCAAAGGAGAGTAGGGTGTCATCAGATAGCGACTGGGGAGTGGGCACTGCAGGGCGTGTGGGCAGAGGCCAGGCAGGGCTACTGCTGGCCTCTAGGGAGCTTACCGGGTCAGGCAAAGGTGCTCCCTCCAAGCAGGTGTCCTTATAACACTTGGCCGAATTTCAGTCCCACCTTGCCCCTCAGCCAGGTGCCCCTGAGCAGCACACAGCTTGCATAACCATTTGGTGGCCCTGAGCACAGGGTCCAGGAAGCAAAGCTGGGAGGGTGCTGGGTTGAAGATGTGTCGTGGAAGGCTGGCACGTGGACTCTTTACTGCAGTCTCATAAGTGTCATTCCCCACCCACCCCTGGCTGGTTTAGATGCCCCTTCTCTGGCTCTCCTTCCTTTCTCCTCACGCCTCTGTCTGTGAATGCTGCACCATATTGAAACAATTGTTTATGTGTCTTTTTCTCTCACTGGATTGTAAAACTCCTTAAAAAGGAGAGACAGTGTCTTGTGGGGTTTTGTGTCCTCAGGGCTAGACACAGCATGGGCTTACAGTTGGTATGCCAGATGTTTGAAGAGCTTCAGCACACTGGAAATCAGGAGCTGAGGAGTGAAGATGAATTAAGAAGTGGTTGCTCTGGTCTCCATCAAGAGGAAGGTGTGGATTAGGAGGGTGGTGATGGGTTCAGAGGAAAGAGGAGAGATGCTGGAGGCAGGTGGATAGGACCTGATTGAAATGGGGTGATGTGGGGGAAGAAATTAAAGAAGACCCAGAGATTTTGATCCTCCTAAGATAAGGGTGATGTTAAGAAAGGTATTGATTATGAAAGAGGACTGGATTTTGTGTTAGCAGTTGGGGAGGGACCAGGGAGGTTTGGAGTCCCAGATGAAAATATATACACTATTCATGTAATAAACATTTACAGAGTTTTTTCTTCCTTCCTTCCTTTTCTTTGAGACAGAGTCTCAGGCTGGAGTGCAGTGGCACCATCCTGGCTGACTACAACTCAGCCTCCCAAGTTCAAGTCATTCCCCTGCCTCAGCCTCCCCAGTAGCTGGGATTATAGGTGCCCACCGCCACACCCGGCTAATTTTTGTATTTTCAGTAGAGACAGGGTTTCACCATGTTGGCCAGGCTGGTCTCGAACACCTGACCTCAAGTGATCCGCTGGCCTCGGCCTCCCAAAGTGCTGGGATTACAGGTGTGAGCCACTGCGCCTGGCCGTGGAGCTCTTATGTACCAGACACTGGGAGCCTGCAAAGCCCCTCAAGGAGTTCCAGACTAGGAAAGAGATAGACAACACTGTACAACTCACTGACACAGAGGATATCAGGACTCCTAGCGGAGCAAGCAGAACAGGAGGGGAATGTCAAGGAGGAAGTGATTGATCCTATCTGGAGGCATCGGGGAAACTGGACCTCAAAGATTGAGTAGAATTTTCCAAGTGGAAGGCAGAGAGCTGTGGTTAATTATAGTTCCCCCTTCTTCCAGAAGGGATTTGAGGCAGCTTAGAATACTATAATACCATATGATGGAATGTCTAAAATGATAGATTGAAAACCAGTTTTAAAAAGTAGTTTGTACACAGTGAACCTTGGATGGCTGGGTTATCAAAACTGAATGTTACTTTTTTTTTTTTTGGCATGAAATTTTGCTCTGAAATTCCTGACAACAACCAAGCAAACAGAGAGACAGATTGGTTTTAGAATTTTACTGTGTCGGGCCAGGCGCGGTGGCTCACGCCTGTAATCCCATCACTTTGGGAGGCCAAGGTGGGTGGGTCACGAAGTCAGGAGATCGAGGCCATCCTGGCTAACACAGTGAAACCCTGTCTCTACTAAAAATACAAAAATTAGCCAGGCGTGGTGGCGGGCGCCTGTAGTCCCAGCTACTCAGGCGGCTGAGACAGGAGAATTGCTTGAACCCGGGAGGCGGAAGTTGCAGTGAGCCAAGATCGCACCACTGCACTCCAGCCTGGGCGACAATTTTACTGTGTCATGAAATCAAGCATTCAAGTCCTTCTTTACCTGGATCCTCCCCGTACTCCTAAGTCCCAACACGAAGTTGAAAATGTGCTTCTGGAGAGAGAGATTTCTAATCCGTTCCTGTTCTAGGCATAACAGATGCAGAACTGAGTAAGATCATCAAGTCTTATTTCATGAAGTTTGCATTTTAGCTGGGGTGTGGGGACAGGCAGTAGATCATACATAAGTGCTCTAAAGGAAAGCAAAGTAGGTTCGAGTAACTCTGAATTAAGGAAGGGGAGTAATTTTAGATGGGTTTCTTGACCCAGAAGTGACTGTTGAAGATGTGATAGCGGGTGGAACCTGAGGGCCAGAGAGTGGATGGAGAGAGAAAAGAAGGGTAAGAGGGAAGCTTGGATGAGGCCACATTTTAAAGGTGTAAGAGGAGAGAGAAGAGTTAAGAACGGAGTGGCAGAGCTGTTAGGATGCCTCCCTGAGAAGATGTGTGGGGGATATGGGTGGGTGGCCAGCAACGTTGAGCAGAGACAGTTAGTGCCCACTGGATAGTCCCTGGGCACACTTTCACTTCCCAGCGCCCTGCAGTTAGCTGGGGCCATGTGTCTAGTTGTGGCCAATAGACATGGGCTCTGCTGAGGTGGATCAGAGCCTAGGGCTCCACCTCCATCTCATCCCCTGCTGTGGACCTGGGATTCTACATCATCTTCTGCACAGCACAGATGCAGGAGTCCCTTTTGGGCCACGCAGGACTTTATGTGAACAAAAAACCAGACTTTTATTACAAGAAGTCACGGAGAGATTGGAGTTGCTGTAGCATAGCCCATCCTGTCCTGCCGAATCAAGAAGTTGAGCATGTCGAGGACCAGCAGAGCCTACTGGATTTAGCAGTTAGGAAATCATTGGGGATTTCGAGTGGGTGATTTCAGCAGAATAGTGAGGGAAGAAGTCACTTTTATGGGAATAAAGGAGAAGATGTTGGAAGTAAGGAGAGTGGGCTGTGTGTGTAGATTACCATTTCAAGAAGTCTGGGAGGAAAGCGAGAGGTATGGTGGTAACTTAGATGATGGAGGGTTGAGAGGAGGCATTTTCAAAGGACAGCATGAGGTGGGGGTGTTTACACAATGAGGGGATGATCCTGGGGAGGTGGGGAGGTAAAATAAAGAATAATTGATAAGAGAAAGTCTGGAAAAAACTGGAGGGAAAAAAAAAGTCCAGATTGGTCTTGGAGAGGAATAGTTTACTCTCTGATGTTGCAACTCAGAGAGATTTGGAAGTGGAAGGGAAGGAAGCTGAAGGCTAAGTTAAGGTAAGATCAATTTTAATGATTAAGGAACATTTGAGGCATTTGCTGAGAGTATTGCAGAAGGAGGGCAGTGTGGCCACAGAAGCAAGGCCATGTGACTGCAGGAGAAGTGCTTGACAATCACTGCAAGGCAGTGATGATGGATGTTGAACCAAACAGTTGAGTAGAAAGTTGTCAAGCTATGAGAGGGAAGAAGTGTCTCATCTCCTTATATGGAACTTTCTGTGTGTTTGAAGGTGGCAGAGAGAAAGATGTACATTCCGTGATACTCCTTGGTCAGCCAAGCAGCCATTCAGGAAACCTTTGGAATTTCCAGCAGCTTTGTCAATGGGAAATGCTATGGGATGGCCATGGGAAGGAGGGAGGGGTTGTCTTCCAGTAATCACTGACTGCTTTCCACGCAGAACTTTAAGAAAACTGCTTGCTATCAGCTTCCAGTCAGAACAGCACTTGTAAAGGGTTGATCCTTAAACATCACTGAGTGAACACATCTCTGTCTTGTGGTTCCAGGAATTTTAATCCTTGAAGCTAGATGGTATGAGAACAGTTTTTTTTCTGAAGCCAGGCTTGAATGGGTAGGAGAAGGAATGTGGACTTTGGGGTTAGGCAGACATAGTTTTGATATTTTAGCTGGGTGACTTTGACCTTCAATCTGCCCTCTTCTTTCACTCTCTTTCTTGCTCACTGTCTTGCTTCTTGTAATCTGCCAAGGCTGGGATCCAGAGTTCTAGCTTCTGTGAATATAGGGGTCAGGCTCTGATACCAGTTTTCCTCTATCTGTTATGAACACTCAACATTCAACAGAGACATTCAGCACCTGTTACGTGCCCAGCATCCTGCTAGGTGCTGGGGATCACCAGTGAGCAAGAGAGACACCCTTGGGGCATTTGCTGTTCAACAGAAAAGACAATTAAACCAAATGGTGTGATATTATAAGGAAGCCACCTAATGTTTTGGGAGTGGTTGGCAAGGACTGCTAGCCTGATGAGGGCGGTGGAGACTTGGGAAGATCAGCAGAAGCTAAAGCAGAGGGGCTGTGGGCAGGGCAATTCACTGGTGATCAGGACCAACGGCCAACCAGGACCGTCCATCCTGTAAAGCTCTATGCAGCTCCTAGGGACTCAGGGCTGTGTGCATTTGTGTGACTTCACCATGATCTCAACTCCAGGTATCAGCTCTTTTCCACTCTTACACCTGCCTCTCCCCAACTTCAGTGTATGCCAGTGCTCTGCTCCCCAACCCTGGAGTCCACCAGGCAATTCTCATGTTTGGTAATGAAGGGACTGAAGATTCTGAGGGCTTGCAAGAGCATCTGTGGCTGCTGCTATTTTTCCAGCAGGTGGCAGCTTCTCTTGCTAACATTTAAACTATGTGTCCCACAGGGCCCATTGAAATTCCAAATAGCATAAAAAAAACATTTATTTGGACAATATTAATAATATATTTAAATCATTATGAAAATCTCTATTATGCCATGTCCTTAGACATATTTTAATTTCTTAATGTTATATTTTAAACAACTTAACAAAGTCCTGTAGTCTGGAGTTTCATGGCTGAAGTAAGGGTGATTGCTAACTGAGAAGGTCTTGTGCTAGACAGTGTCAAATGGGATGACCAGTATGGGGTCATGCCATGTGTTCACCCATGGCAGACTTTTCCCCATGGGGCTAACTTTGCACATTTGCTTGGGGATGGTGGGGAAGGGGAGAGTGGGAAGGCACTGGAAGAGGGGACTTTGCACACTGCATGCTGCACCTAAATGTGGCCCTCTGCTCACCTTCCTGCTCCCAGGAAGTGGGAGTTCAGGTGGCCCCAAGGTCTCCTTCAAATTCTCAACCACTTTCTAAGGATAGAAAATGAATTGCATCTCTGTGCACTACCTGCTTTGCCATTCATTAAAATGCCTATGATTGTGTTCTCCTATTTCATTTCATGCTCCTTTACTCCCTTCTCTTGGTTCTCTTGCACAATAAAACAGCAGCATGAAACAAAAGAATGCCAAGCTCTCCTTCACTGCGTCTCTGTGGTGTCACATTTCTTTGCCATGTGTCATGCATGCCACTGCTTTGCTGCCTCACACCAATGGTGGGTGGGGCATGGGCTGGAGGGGCTGGGTCTCCAAGCAGAGCCCCCGGTCTCCATGGAAGGGACCAAGGTAGGGAATTGTGGGAGCGGATGGAAAAGACATCTGCTTAGATTGTCCAGGACCAATAAGGCTAATGGTCATTTGCCCAGAAGAAAGGACCATCTCCTCACCTGTCCGTCATTCATCCCAGCAAAGAGAAGGTGCTAGGGGAGGAGTGGAGCCAGAGAAGGACAGAGAGAGGTAGGAGGGTGGGAGGAGGGCACAGAGTTGGGGGAGGGCATATGGAGAGGCTGGTCTGGTCACAAATTATGATTTTTGTCAAGTTGCATCATATCCATGAGCCTCAGTTGTCTTATCTGTATAGCGGGATGATAGAAGTTTATCACAAATTCTGAGGAAGTGGAATGGAGGTTAATTCTGTATCTCTCTTGACAAAGCCGAGTTCCTAGATTTGGTATTTTTCTATGGCAATATGAATCAGTAAGGAAGGCAAGACCCTTTGAGTCACACAGACCTGACCTCAGGTTCTCATTTAGTCACTGCTTTGGTTTTCTATTGCTGCATAGCAATGACCGCAAGCACCAGCCAGGTATGAGCTCAGTTTTCCAGGAGACATTTGGCTGATGTCTTGTTCAAGGGGCTGTAAGGAAATTCCATAAACTGGGGAACTTACCAGCAACAAACACTTCCCGTGGTTCTGAAGGTTGGGGTGTCCATGAAGGAGGCCCTGAGAGGTTCGGGGTCTGGTGGAGTCGCACTTTGTGGTTCATAGATGGTCTCTTTGCCGTGTCCTCCCATGGTGGAAGGGTCAAGCTAGTGCCCTGGGGCCTATTTCGTAAGGGTACTGATCCTCTTCACAAGGGCTCTGCCCTCATGACGAATCATTTCCCAGAGACCCCACTTCCTAACACCATCACCTGCAAGGGGAAGGACTTCAATATATACATTTTGTGGAGGACACAAATCTTAGACAGCACAGCTGGGCTCTCGGCTCAGGGTCTCACACTCAAGGTGTCAGCCAGGCTGACGGGGTTCTCATCTGGATGCTCCTGAGAGCTCACTTGGGTTGCTGGCAGGATTCAGTGCCTCGTTTAAGACTCAGGTCCCTGTCTTCTTGCTGGCCGTCAGCTGGGAGCTGCTCTCAGCAGCTGGGGGCCACCTGCCTTCCTTAACCAGCTCCCCCTCCATCTTCATCGCCAACCATGGAGATCTTCTTCACAACTGAATCCTTGCCAAGCTTCCAATCTCTCCGCCTTCTGCCTCTGGCCTCTAGACTCAGATGGAAAGGGCTCCTGTGACAGCTGGAGCTCACCCAGACACTCCCCCTTTTTAAAAGTCAGCTATGCCTTATCACACAGCCTGACTGGGAGTGACTGCCCCATCACATCTATGGTTCACGTGCACAATCAGGGACAGGGGTGGGAATCCTACATGCCACAGTCACTGTGATTCTACATGCCACAGTCACTGACTAGTCATGAGAGCTGGGAAATGGTAATGAACCCCTGTGGGCCTCAATGTTCTGTTCTCTAAAATGGGGTGGTTACAGATAAGCCAAGTACCTAGCAGGTAGTAGATACTTGACAGATCTAAGAGCCACACTTTTCCACCTAAGAATTGTCTCCCAAGCCCCTAATCAAGGCCCAGCTTTCCCTGCTGTGTATTCTCTGCAGAATGTGTCCTAAGTACAGTTGCACCTCCCTATAAAAGGGAAGGGGTTAGAAGCTTAGTGCAGAGTCCCTTAAGCTTACAGGGCAGAATAATCTCAGATGTCAGCTAGAAATGCTTTCCCTCAGTCGTTCCCCCCGATATTCTCCTTCAGTGGTGCTGTGGTGGGGCCAGGTTCTGCCTTTGTACCAAGCACCCTGAGTGATTTTGATGTGGCTGATCTGCAGACCACATGGAGGCATCCCGCCAGCGGTGACTGCGTCGACTCCAAGTCAGCCAGTTGGGTTTCAAAGTCTGACCCTGCTGTTCCCAGCGGGGTGTCCCTGCAGGGATGGTTGGACTTCTCTTAGTGCCCTCATCTGTAAAATGGGGACAATAACAGTTGCCTCACTGGGTGGCCCTGTGGAGTATGCAATAATCCACAATAGTGGATTTGCAATTGCAATTGCAGTAACTATTGCAAACGCAATCATTCATGATTATTGAGTAAAGTGCTCAGCTCGGGGCCTCACATTTGCTGTGTTCTCACTGTGAATTAATGTGATTGTTATTACTATAATAACGCCATGGCCCTGGGCCTGAGCCTGCCTCTGCTCTGCCGCCCTGTGGGATTCTGGGCAGTGAGGCAGAATGATGGGCTCTGAGCTGCTGTTTGGGAACAGAATCTTGTTTGAACTTCAGGGAGCTGGTGGGAGGGAATGAGACAAGCTGTCCATGCCCTCCCGGCCCTGCCCTCGGTGACCCTTGGCCTTTCTTTTCCCCCGAAAGCTGTTCTTGGGTGCGCCTGCCCTTCCCTGTTCAGGCTGGGACCTGCCCAGCAGGTGATCTGAAAGCCAGGCCACCCTCTGCAGCAGCCGCCTGCTCAAGGACAGGGGCTGCCTCCTTCAGTCCAGGGCAGTGCCCAGACCCTGGAGTCAGGCAGCTCTCACTGAGCAGGGCAACTATGTGGCTGTGCTGTGTGTTAGGCCATCTTTGCTCTGACTGTCCTGGAGCCCCTCACCTCCTTCTCCCAGGGCCAGAGCATCCACAGCTTGTTCATGCCGGACTTTTTTTTTTTTTTTTCCAGACTGAGTCTTGCTCTGTCACCCAGGCTGGAGTGCAGTGATGTGATCTCGGCTTACTGCAACCTATGCCTCCCGGGCTCCAAGTGATCCTCCTGCCTCAGCCTCCTGAGTAGCTGGGATTACAGGCACCCACCACCACATCCAGCTAATTTTTTAAAAAAGTTTTTGGTAGAGACAGGGTTTCTTCATGATGGCCAGGCTGGTCTTGAACTCCTGACCTCAGGTGATCCACCCGCCTCGGCCTCCCAAAGTGCTGCGATTACATGGGCGAGCCACCATACCGGGCCTCATGCCAGGCTTTGATGTGACTTGGGCCACAGCAGGCCTTTAGAAGGGAATCCAGCAAACCCAGGCCCATGGGCCAGTCTGTTCTGCCACGGGAAGAGGGGTGATAGCAGAGAAGCTCACTGAAAATTCTGATTTTAATTTCCTTTTGTCTGCTTTCAGGCAATTTTGGGCTGTAAATGCCAGATTTACTCCTCTTGCCCTATGCTCTAGGGGCTGGGGCCATGGTGGCCCAGGAAGGTTGAGATCCTTCCCCTTTCTCCACTGAACACCTCCTTGCCATGTATTCCTGTTTCCTTCTCCCTGGCCTGGCCTGGTTCCACATTCAACCTTTCTTCCTGGCCACCCCGGCTCTACCTGAGGGGAGGTCTGGGAAGGTGCTGGGCCTAGACCACCCCAAAAGGGTTGTCACTGTGGACACTGGGCAGGGCTCAGTGCATGGAGTGGCCTCAGGCCTGGAGCAGTCAAGAAGGCATGAGCTGGGACTTCTTCTGTCACCTCCACTTATCCGCTAAAAGTGTTTTAAATGCCTCCAGACCTAAGGTTGGGGCCCGAGGATGGAGAAGGCAGGGCATGGGCTGTGGCAGGTACTACGCGTTGCTCATTTGGGGACTGGAGTTGAGGGGTGATTGAGAGTGCAGCCTGGCCACACTCCAGCATCCTTGGCCTGGAAGAAGGTCAGTTCGTGTCCCGGGATGCAACTGCTTAGCCCTGGGACTGTGACCAGGGCTGGGCGACAGGCAGATCCCTGGACAGGAGGCCTCTGTGTGGCTGTGCCACTGTCATAGGTAGCTTTGGGCACCATTCCCAGCTCTCCAGAAGGCAGCCATATCAGGCCCGCACTCTCATCTCCGGAAGGGGACTAAGTTAGCAGAGGACAGCGCAGTTGCTGGCCAGGGCCATGCAACTCATCACTGACCTCTCTCCTTTCCTTCTCTACAGCCGGGCCAGCACATGGCTCCCAGCCCCCATCTGACTGTGTACACCGGGACCTGTGTGCCCCCGTCTCCTTCTAGCCCCTTCTCCTCCTCCTGCCGCTCCCCCAGGAAGCCTTTCGCCTCACCCAGCCGCTTCATTCGGCGACCCAGCACCACCATCTGCCCCTCACCCATCAGAGTGGCCTTGGAAACCTCATCAGGCTTGGAGCAGAAAGGGGAGTGCAGCGGGTCCATGGCCCCCCGTGGGCCCTCCGTCACTGAGAGCAGCGAGGCCTCCCTTGACACCTCCTGGCCTCGCAGCCGGCCCAGGGCGCCTCCTAAGGCCCGCATGGCTCTGTCCTTCAGCAGGTTTCTGAGACGAGGCTGTCTGGCCTCACCTGTCTTTGCCAGGCTCTCACCCAAGTGCCCTGCTGTGTCCCACGGGAGGGTGCAGCCCCTGGGGGACGTGGGCCAGCAGCTGCCACGACTGAAATCCAAGAGAGTAGCAAAGTAAGAACCAGAAGGGGACGTGCCATATGCATGGGTGGCTGTGGGTGTGCAGGCCTCTGCATGTGAACGTGCATGCTTTGGGCCAGGGACTGGGGTGGGGGAGAACAGGTACCCCAGGCAATCCACTCAGATCCCTTGGCCACTAGAAGGTCTTCAGAAACTCAGTTTTGTCCTCCATTCGCTTCCTGAGGAGGAGAAGGAACAGGTGTCCTTCTTTTTCATCTTCCAAATCTTTTCCATTTTTCCAAATCTTTTTTTCTCCTTATATATTCTTCCACTCACCTTATCCCCTCCCAAGACCGTCATTAGTCTAAGGAATCCACTGCATCTGTAGAGAGCAGGAAAGACTGATGGCAGCAGTGGGAGCTGCAGGTGATGGGATGCCCTGGGCATGCTTCCGGGTGCTCCAGCCCCCTCCCTCACCATAAGTGCCCTTGCCGTCCTTCCCCCCACCCTTTAGGAAACCTTCCCACCTTCCTCTCCATCCATTGGCACAGTCTCTTAGAGGGACTTTCAGGGAGCCTTGTCTGGCAGTCATTTCTGTGAAAATGAAAGTTCCTAGCCTTTGCCTGAGGGGTGGCCCCTCTAAACTTCATTTTGGGTGGTCTTGCAAGTCTGATCTCTGAGAATCCCAAGTTCCCTGAGACGGCCCAGGGGGTGCAGAACTAAGGCTCTGAGGAGTGCTCCATAATGCCTGGATCAGAGCAGAAAGAAAACTTGCAAGCGATGAAACACAGAGAATCAGCTCCTACTCTTACTGAGTTTTGGGGGAGACAGGGGCACCCCTGCACCAATCAACATGTGTTTGGCCCTGCCTGGGCTTGGAGAAGAAAGCGCCATGCAGAGGTCTTAGGTTGCCATGGATACCCAAGGAACGTGGCTTCTGTTGTGCGGTGTGCATGGGGACAGCCAGGCAGAGGTTGCTATCCCTCCTGCCTGTGTCGCTCAGGGGGAGAGGGAGGAGCAGGAGACTCTGGCTGCCTTAGGAGGGGAGTCAGAATCCGGTGTGAGTGTGTCTATTGATTTTTCCCACCTGGCCCTGCAGAGGGAATATTCCAGCTTTGGGGCCGCTGCTTTGCCTCATACATGGGCTTGGGACTTTTAAAAGGCTCTCTTCTCAAGGGCCACTACTACTACCTCAGAAGGCAGTTTTGTGTTTGGTTGTGTTTTTTTCTTTTTTTTTTGAGTTGGAGTTTTGCTCTGTTGCCCAAGCTGGAGTGCAGTGGTGCAATCTCGGCTCACTGCAGCCCTTCCGTCTCCCAGGTTCCAGCAATTCTCCTGCCTCAGCCTCCCAGGTAGCTGGAATCACAGGCACATGCCACCATGCCCAGCTAATTTTTTGTATTTTTAGTAGAGACGGGGTTTCACCATTTTGGCCAGGCTGCTCTCAAACTCCTGACCTCAGGGGATCCGCCTGCCTTGGCCTCTCTAAGTGCTAGGATTACAGGCATGAGCCACAGTCCCCAGCACACATGAAGGCAGTTTAAAGGGGTTGATGACTGAAGTCCTGGTATGCCCTACAGGGACCTCCTGAATCCTTCAAAACCATAAAGATTCAAGCACCTCAAAAATGAAAATAAAGCATCTTCAGAATTATCTTTCATTCGACATGAAAATATGACTCCCCAATAAAAAGATTCCACTGAGCCAATCACTACACACACAACCTTTGTAGTCAAATGCTCTACCCCTGAGCTATACCTGCTCCATCAGTGTTTGGCAAATGCACCTGGTATGTTCATCTTCAAAGACGTCAGGATAATTTGGGGATGTGCTGTCCCTCCTGCACCTGCCCCTACATTACTGACTTTCCTTTTGCACCTGAAGCTTTTTCCAGATCAAAATGGATGTGCCCACGGGGAGCGGGACCTGCTTGATGGACTCAGAGGACGCTGGAACAGGAGAGTCGGGTGACCGGGCCACAGAAAAGGAGGTCATCTGCCCCTGGGAGAGCCTGTGAGGGAAAGGCAGGCGGAGCTGGGGGCTCTGGACCAGGAAGATGCTCTGACAGATGCCATGGGATGGGCCACAGGACACACTCACTCGAGAACCAAAGTGCATTTGAGTGACATTTGAGGGTTGGGGAGACAAGATGGGGTAGATTGTGGCAAAGAATGCTCTGGCTGGTTACCAGGGGCCAACTCCTTCTCCTCCTGACCCTCCCTCCCTTGGGCAGAAGAAAGGCATGTAGACCAGAAGACTTTCCCTGCTGCCTTAAAAACAATAAAAGGTTAACTTTAAGTTTCTTGGAATGTTAGTGTGTGCCTGGTTTTGTTAGTAACTTATGAGCTATTATTTATGAGTTAAACTCACGTCTTCTTCAATCTTCTGGACAAAGGGACATTGAGTCACTTCCAAGAGCTCTCTCCTTGTCTAAATGGGTTTGTGCACAACGCTTTTTCTCATTAGCAGAGCTCCCCAGGGGGTGCCCCAGGGCATGGCATCTCACAGGAATGGAGAGAGGGCCGGGAGCAGGTACACTCCTAAAATGCCAGGTGTGTTGTCTCAGGTCCTCCAAGAAGCACACACCAAGGTGGGATTCCGTGGACAAGAGATTTGTTGGGGAAAACACCTGTGGTAGATAGAGGAGGGGCTGGATCTGGAGAAAGTTCAAGTTGGGTGTTGTGGGGGGTCAGGGCGGGGGGCAGTCCAGACTGTGCTGCAAGTCTGCCCTCTGGGCAGGCAGAATCTTAGATGGCAGTGCATTCCAAGACAGTTTTCACCAGGCTGCTGGAGTGTCCTTGAGCCAAAGTCATTGCTGGAGAGGGCCTGCATCTCTGGCAATGGCCCTGTATTCGTACCCCCACACTGCATGGTCATGGGTTGGGAGATCCCGTGGGAAGCCTGGCCTTGGCATGGACATGCTGGTGGATCCTGAGCGGCAGCAGCTCACCCATCAGCCCACATGCTCCCTGCAGTAGGAGCTCTGAGTGCTCATTTTCACTTCTGCTGCACTAGGCCAGTGGGAAATTCTAGAGCTTTGGGCTTTGGTGTGCTCCTCCCACCTCCTCTCCTAGTTACTCACTCAACAAGTGTTTATTGAGTCCCTACTATGTGCCAGACACTATGATAGGTGCTGGGGATGTTGCTGTGAGTAGGACTCCTTGTCTCATGGAATTAATCTGGGACAATGTTTCTCAACCAGGTCAATTTTGCCTGCCAGGGAACACTGGGCAGTGTTTGGAGACATTTTTGGTTGTCAAGACTGTGCCAGCGGGTGGGGGTTGCTACTGGCGTCTAGTAGGTAAAGGCCAGAGATGCTGCTCACTTTCCTACAATGCACAGAAGTCCCCACAACAAAAGATTATCAGTTCAAAACATCAGTGGTGCCACTGTTGAGAAACCCTGCACTAGAGATTAGTCTATATACTTGTCCCTGGTTTCTGCCCATGCTCTGAAGTATTGCCCCAAAGGGCACTGCTGGGATCATGATTAGATTGGACAGCGGATAGAGATTAAGGGCTACGTGGTGAATAAAACAGCTCTTAAAAGTTGCATGGGAAGTCCTCACAGGAGAAAAAAATCAAGTTGTTTGCCAAACCACTCATTATATCCCTCCCCTTTAGCCCTCAACTTCCTCAGAATTCAATTAGCAGATAAGAGCCCCTGACTTGCTTTTAACCTCTGACAACTTATTTAGCCCATAAATACTGGGGTTGCTGACTCGTCTCTGCACATTTTTACAAATGAATGTTGGGTGGGTGCGTGGCTGAAACCTAGATTTGCTAATTCCTATAGGGAAAACACAGATGCTTCAATATTTAAAGACCATTGCTCATTTTAGATTTTACTGAATCTATTCCATTGGGCTCACAAGAGTCACTCACAAAGGGCTAATAAAAATTTTCTCCCAGAATGTAAGTGAAAGAGTCTGGTCCTTTCTTGGAAGGGTGGGTGAGCTGTTAAACTGATGCCTTTATTTGCAATACTGCTCCAAAATGAGATAAAAGGCGAAACAATCCACACCCTTAGTTTACTACCAGCCAATGTCAAGAAATAAGGAGAATCTCAACCCCAGGTTTGGATATCAGTGTTTAAGGGTTCCTCTCCTAAGCCCCCAGGGTCCTAAAGAGAAACTAAGCCCACATGGAAACTAAGATCCACATGGATACAGCATCAATGACAGAAGACTCCAGAATCCAATGGTTGGATTAAACAAAGTCCAGGCTAAAGTTCAGTAATAAATAGACCTCAGAATGGAGGAAGAGGGTTCTAACATGAAAGAGTTTCTGTCTGTAACACAGAGTTACCTAAACAGTAGGGCCGTCCAGGTCATGGGCTGTGAGTGAATGGAGACCAGGGAGGAGAAAAAAAATCCAAGGACCAATATATTTTTTTATCTTGTTACTCCACCCATCCCCTGGTCACGAGTATGATGATTCTTCATCTTGTCTGGACATTAGAATCCCCTGGGAAAGCTTGGAAGATCCTGCTGTCCAGGCCACATGCACAGAGCTGTGGCACTGGGATTTTTTAAAGAGCCTTTCCCAGGTAGTTTCTATGTCCAGGTGAGCTTGAGAACCACTGCCTTGAGGTAGTGATTGAAGCTGGTTCACCACCCCTACACCCATGCCAATACGCAGGGGGATAACTGAAAAAGAGGCAATGGTGGGAATGTGGCTTCATCTTAAGTTCATAACCACGAAGTAGCGTGTGAATTTCCATTCACAACCCATTGATTGGCCTTTGGTCACATGACCATTGCCTAGCTGCAAGGGAGTCTGGGAAATGTAGTCTTCAGTTAGAACAGTTTGTGAGTAGCTAAACTTCTAGAGGTTCAAATACTAGGAAGGAAGATGGGGAGAGTGGATATTGGTGGACACTTGGTCTCTCCCACAGTGGAATTATTACACAGTCTTGGGGGGAATGGGTTACACTAACATAACATAACATAACATAACATAACATAACATAACATAACAACATAACATAACGCATAACATAACATAATGCAAGAGGTGGGGCAAGAGGAGACAGGAGTGACCAGTTAGTTTCTGTTTGGCCAATATTTGGTAAATAATGTAGCAATGCTCTAGACCAGTTGGGTGCTTTTCATTTATTCAGGCTGAACACCAGGTAGGTTTCAAACACCAAGTGAGGTCCTGGGAGTAAAGCTGACTCCCTCATGGAGGTGCTATCATTGCTTGGGGAGCAAGTTGGGGGCATTGGATCTAGTCCCCGCTGGGGGAGTGCAGGGCTGTGGGCTGTGGGAGTCCCACCCCACTCCTTTAAAACTTGGAATAGCTCCTTGATTTCCTCATCTGCGAACTGGGAGTAACAATTTTATCTTCTTCACAGGGATGCTTGGGAACCTATAGAATGAGATGATATGGATATAACTGTGTTGCCTGCTCAGAACCTAATATGGTGTAAGAAAAAGAAAAAAAAAAACTTTGTTTTTTCCCCACAATGCTTCCTTTAAACCTATGCTGCAAGTTATTTCTTTTCCTAACCCTGGATGAAAACTCTGAGAAGGTCCCATAACTTTTCTGGTCACTTTTGGATAATACAGGTCCTCCAAGTACTATCAGTGACAAGAACAGTCTCCATTTAGCTCTGTATGCAGTTCAAATGTTAGTAAAATAAGCAAAACTTGGAACTTCATTCAAAGGCAAGGTTCCTTCCCTCCTTGGGCTTGGGCTGTTGCAGCTGGAACGTCTGCAGGGAGATGGAGGTGGGGACCCTGGGAAAGCGGAGGTGGAGAGGGGAGAACAAGAAGGTTCTTAGTTGACTAACACATAAACCATTCATCATGGTGCTCCTGGGATCCCCCTGCCGGCTCTCACTTAGGTAGAGGGTTTCCTAGATTTTTGAGGCCTTCTAGCCTGATATGGTTTGGCTCTGTGTCCCCACCCAAATCTCATCTGGAAGTGTAATCCCCACATGTTGAGGGAGGGATCCGGTGGGAAGTGACTGGCTCATGGGGGCGGTTTCCCCCATGCTGTTCTCAGGATAGTGAGTGAGTCTCGCGAGGTCTGATTGTTTTATAAGTGTTTGGCGTTTCCTCAGGCTCTCTCTCTTTCCTGCTGCCTTGTAAAGAAGATACTTGCTTCTCTTCTGCCTTCTGTCATGATTGCAAGTTTCCTGAGGCCTCTCCAGCCGTGTGGAATTGTGAGTCAATTAAACCTCTTTTTAAATAAATTACCCAGCTGCAGTTAGTTCTTTATAGCAGTGTGAGAATGGATGAATACAGTGGCCCACTAACAGGGTGAAGTCATTGAGTCTGAGAGGAGGCAGTGCTGCTTCCTGATTACTTGCTCAGGAAGAAAAGAAGAAGGATCACTAAGGAGTCTGTACAGGCCAAGGACTCAGAAGCTGAGGAGGCTGAAGGAAGCCAGGGACCTGGGGACACTTCATGCCTCACACATCCCAGCTTCAGAGGCCAGCCCTCCCCTCTGGGCAGCTGTCACCTACTCACACTTCACCAGAAGAGGGAGTCCTAGGCTCACAGATCCCTAAAGACAGGCGGCTGGGAGTTTCTTGTTAGCATTCAGAGACCTGTGTCGGAGAACGGAGAGGGGCTTGAAGAATGGTGCCTTCCTTTTTGTAAAGGCAGATTGGGGTGTGGGGGTACCAGGATAAGCTGGCCAAGGTGGGGACCCATGAAAGAGAAGCGTCTTGCCTGCCTGTGCGACCCTGGGTGACTGTGGGGCCCCTGTGCAGCTCTCCTGGCTACTGTGAGCTTATGGGGACCAGGGATGAGGAGGCTGGGAGGAGGGAGGCAAGGATCTGCCCCGGTGACTTTGAGTGAGGGTTGGAACCCTTTGCGGAAAATCTCCAGCAGAAAGAAAGAAAACCCCCTCCCTCTCCTGCAGACTGCGGCCAGAAGAATCCCACTCTCGAGGGGCATTTGTGTCAAGCTCTGACTCCTAGGACTGGAGGCCCACAAAGCCTCGTTCATTTTTCTTTTTTTACAGACAGGGTCTCGCTGGCGGGCAGTGGTGATCATAGTTCACTACAGCCTTGAACTCCTGGTAATCCTCCCACTTCAGCCTCCCAAGTAGCTGGGATTACAGGCACTTGCCACCATGCCCGGCAAAATTTTTAAGGTTTTTTCTAGAGATGGGGGTGTCCCTGTTTTGCCCAGGCTGGTCCTGAACTCCTGGGCTCAAGTAATCCTTCTGCCTCGGCCTCCCAAAGTGCTGGGATTACAGACATGAGCCACTGTGCCTGGTCCCTCATTCATCTTTGAAGACAATCTGAGGGATTATCAGCTCCTCTGCTGAGGGGGTGAGGCTGGAGCTGGGGCACCCAGAGGGACCAGAATGGGGTGGCATGTAGGGGGGATAAAAGGGATCAGAAAACAATCTTTTGAACTACTCAGTTGATAGGAGGGACCTGTGTATGGCCTCATGACAAGCGACTGAGGGAGGGGCAGTCTCCTTTTCTTCTGGGAAGAACAGAAGGAGAGTATTCAAGGTCTCCTGGGAGTGGGGGGAGTATATTTATGAGGGACAGCTGGCTTGGGATATGGCACTGGTTAGAGCAGCATCAACCATGTCTAAGGAGGGGCGGGAGCCTGCGTGCATAGAGGTGCGCATGTGCACTGCAAGCGCCCAGGGCCACACTCTGGTCCATGCATACTGGTCCATGCAGGCATCGAGTGTCTGCGTGGCGCGTGCATGGAGCGCTGTGGCTATGCGCCTGGTACTAGCACAGGTGTCAGGGGAACACTATGCAACCCCCAACACAGCGGTTACTCCGTGGGAGCATGGGCAGGCTTGTGGAAAGCATCACCAGGATGTTTGTGAGAAGCTCTCTGCTTTACGAAGTGCACTTCTGTCTCCCTGACCCACCATGTTTAGGGAAAGGGGAGCACAGTGTGTTAGACGAGGCAGCTGGGGTGTGGAGGGGCTAAACGAATGTGACCAAGGTCATACTCTGGGCTGGTACTGGGCACGTTACAGCAGGTCTCCCTACAGAACCTTTAGAAAACTTTTTCATAGTCCATCTTCTAACTTTGGCACCCTTTATTCCCTCACGTTAACCCATAGGTAGCTACCAAGTTGTTTTGTCGTGAAGGACTCCATCCTGGGGAGTTAGGGATTCAGACAACCACAGCTTACAGGCTTACGTTTAAAGAGCCCCTCGTGAATTCCTGCTCACATTTAATCCTCACTACAGTGTTGGGAGGCGGGAGACCGCTTTCAGTTTGCAGATGTGATTTCCCCACTTACAAGTGGTAGAAACACTCCAATTGAAGCCTAATGGCTTTTATTCTCTTTCTCTGTATATACACATGTTATATATTATGTATACTCTATATTTAAATTTTGGAATTTTGGTCAACCACAGTGGCTTACACCTATAATCCCAGCACTTTGAGAGCCTGAGGTGGACAGATCACCTGAGGTCAGGAGTTTGAGACCAGCCTGGTCAACATGGCGAAACCCCGTCTCTACTAAAAATACAAAAATTAGCTGGGCGTGGTGGCACATGCCTGTAATCCCAGCTACTTGGGAGGCTGAGGCAGGAGAATCTCTTGAATCCAGGAAGCGGAGGTTACAGTGAGCTGAGATCTCACCACTGCACTCCGGCCTGGACGACAGAGCAAGACGTTGTCTCAAAAACTAAAATAAAGTAAAAAAAATAAATTTTGGAATTTTGAAAATACAGAAAATACAATAAATTATATAGTAAACATCTGTATGTATATTACTTAGAATTGTCTAAAGTTAACATTTTGCCCTAATTATTTCTAATGCTTAAAAAAGGTAAAATAATATCTTTATTCTCCTTTTCTCATCTACTGTCCCTCTCATCTTCTATGTCAACAATTTCTTTTTCAGTAAATGGTCAGTTAATAAACATTTTAGACCTTGCAGACCACATTTGGTCCCTCCTCCTCCTCCTTCTTCTTCCCCTTCCTCCAACTACTAAAAAATGTAATATTGATCACCCTTTCCTGATAAAGGTTTAATACCCAGAATATATAAAGAATTCCTCCAACTCAACAATAACAACAAAAACAAACAACTTGATTAGAAAATGGGCCAAGGAGAAGGTATGGTGGCTCATGCCTATAATCCCAGCACTTTGGAAGACCCAGACGGGCGGATCACTTGAGCTCAGGAGTTTGAGACCAGCCTGGGCAACATGGTGAAACCCCATCTCTGTCAAAAATACAAAAATTAGCCAGGCGTGGTGGTGCATGCCTGTAGTCCCAGCTACTCAGGAGGCTGAGGTGGAGGATCACTAAAGCCCAGGAGGCGGAGGTTGCAGTGAGCGAAGATCGTGCCACTGCACTGCAGCCTGGGTGACAGAGAAGGATTCTGTCTCAAAAAGAAAGGGGTGGGGGAGGGGTAGTGGGCAAAGGACTTGAATAGACATTTCTCCAAAGAAGATATACAAATGGCCAATAAGCACACGAAAAGATGCTCAACATCACTAATCATTAGGGAAATGCAAATCAAAACCGCGACGAGATACCACTTCACACCAAGCAGAATGGCTGTTATAAACACCAAACAAAATAAAAGGGAAAAATGGTGCAGCCACTATGAAAAACAGTACAGTGTTTCCTTTAAAAACTGAAAACAGAGTTGCCATGTGATGTGGTAATTCCACTTCTGGTTAGATATCCAAAAGAATTGAAAGCAGGGACTCAAACAGGTATTTGTATACCTATGGTCATAGCAGCATTAATCATAATAGCTAAACTATGGAAACAATTCAAATGTTCATCAGCGGAGGAATGGATAAACAAAACGTTGTTTATACATATAACGGAATATTGTTCAACCTAAAAAGGAAAGAGATTCTGACACATGCTACAACATGGAGGAACCTTGAAGATGTTATGCTAAGTGAAATAAGTCAGTAACAAAAGGACAAACACTGTATGATTCTGTTGGAGGTGTTCGATCTAGAGCAGCTCCATCTTGAACAGGTGCTGGGTAAAATATGGCTGAGACATACTGGGCTGCACCCAGGAGGTGAAGGCATTCTTAGTCACAGGAAGAGATAGGGAGATGGGAAATCAGCACAAGATACAGGTCATAAAGACTTGCTGTGAAAACAGGTTGTGATGAAGAAGCTGGCCAAAATCCACCAAAATCAAGATGGTGACTAAAGTGACCTCTGGTCACCTTCACTGCTCATTATGCAGTAATTATAATGCATTAGCATGCTAAAAGACACTCCCACCAGTGCCATGACAGTTTACAAATGCCATGGCAATGTCAGGAAGTTACCCTATGTGGACTAAAAGGAGGAAGAACCCTCAGTCCCAGGAATAGCCCGTGCCTTTCCCAAAAAACTCATACATAATTCATCCCCTGTTTAGCACATAAATCAAGAAATAGCTATAAGTATCTTATTCCAGCACCCTAAGCTCCTGCTTTGCCTATGGAGTAGCCATTCTTTATTCCTTTACTTTCTTAATAAACTTACTTTCACTTTCATCTGTAGACTTGCCCTGAATTCTTTCTTGCTGAAGATCCAAGAACCCTCTTTTGGGGTCTGGATCAGGACCCCTTTCTGGTAACAATTCTACTTATATGAGGTGCCTAGAGTAGTCAAGTTCACAGAGACAGAAAGTAAAATGGTAGTTGCCAGGGGCTGGGATAGTGATGGTGGGAATGGAGAGTCAGTGTTTAATGGGCACAGAGTTTCAGTTCAGGAAGACAAAAACAATTTTGGAAATGGATGGTGGTGATGGTTGCACAACAATGTACTTAATACCACTGAACCATACACTTAAAGATGGTTAAAATGATAAATTTTGTGGTATGAATACCTTAAAACAATAAACAAAACTAAAGCCATTCTTATCAGAAGACTACAAAAATAAGCTGCTGGCTGGATTTAGCTCAAGGTCAAAGTCTGTTAAACTTTGTGCCATATTATTATTAATTTCATTATGTTTTTAAGCAAAATAACTCATTAGGGTTGTTATAATTGTGTATTATAGTCAATTCTTTTTTAGCGTCAGCTACAAGTTTACACAAATTTGTGCTCGTCACTCTTCTTTAGATACCACTTCTTTTTCCTGGTCCAGTTTTCTTTGTACTAAAGTGCATCCTTTAGTGATTCTCTCATTGATGGCCTTGAGAGCAAACTCTATTTTTTTGTTTTAAAAATGTCTTTATCCTCGTTATTATTTTACCCTATTATTATTTTAATCATTTACTATTAAGCAATCATTTAGGTGAATTGAAAAAGATAGGTTGAGAGTAATTTCTTCTTAGGAATTCAGATGTATTTCATCATCTTTTGCTCTGTCTTGTTGCTGATGAGAAGTTCAATTACTGTTGCTTAATAGATTTTCTTCTCTATTTTGCCTCTAAGTACTAGTCTTTGTCTTGAGTGTTCTGCAGTTTCTCTGTAGCATGTCTAGGTACAGAGGTGTTTGTGTTTATCCTTCTCGGGGTGATGCTTCTTCAATCTGAGGGCTCATATCTTGTTTCTACTCTGAAAATTCTCATTTATTATCTCTGGATAATGCTTCCTCCTCCTCTCCATTTTCTTTGCTCTCTCTTTTGGCAGCTCCTATTGCATGTTTATTACATCTTAGGGAGAAGTGCCTTTTTTCTCTTGAGTCCCCTTTTCCTGCCCTGGGCAGCCCTTCAGGAATTTCACCTGATGAAGGGGTCTTAGGTCTGGTCTTCCAAGCCTTTGGACCACAGGCCATTTCCTATCACTCTTCCCTGGGGCCAAGGTAATTGTTTTCTTCATTCAGTATTAATTCCATGTTTTCTGATAGAAGGGAGTTCATGTTAGCTCAGTTGTCCTATTGTTAGAGCTGGGTGTCCACCAAGGACTTTTTTTTTCCATAACAACATAGCTGCCTGCATATGTGTCATATATTGTTATACACATATATTTCTTATGCTTAAATGAATATACTTCATATAAATTCATATGTATATTTTATTTATATATACACACACTGCTCTAAGTTATCAAATTATAGTATTTCCTTCTCCATTGTAGCTCCATTTTAACAGGGACCTCTGGCTTAAGAAAATGCATCTCCAAACTTGGAATTGTAAGCACCATAAGCTGTAACTTGGGGACAGGGAGATTCTATGCACATTTTTGTGGATGCTTTATGAGACTGGCTCTGGCTTTGGCCACTGCTGTAGAGTGGCTCTTGATTTCATCCTAAAACCTGATATGTCCCTTCATCCACCCTCATCATTCCATTTACCATATCCAATCTATCCAATCAATCGTCCATCCATCCATCCTTCCGTCCATCCATCCATCTATCCATCTGATCATCAGTCCATATGTTCATCCATGTATCATCAATCCATCCATCCATCATCCAAATGCGTCATCCATGCATCCATCCATCATCCATCCATCCATCCATTCATCCATCCATCCATTCATCCATCATCCATCCATCCATCCATCCACACCCCATCCATCCATCCATCCATCCATTTTATGCCATCCATCCATTTGCCATCTCAATCCATCCATCCATCCATCCATCCATCCACATCCATCCATCCACCCACCACCCACCTACCCATCCATCCATTCATCCATCCATCCATCCATCTATCTGTCCATCTATTTCACAGGATCCATGGACACAATATCATGAAGAGTTATATAAATGAAACATCTGAACAAACAGCAGCCACAGCAGGGAAAAAAAGACCCAAAATACCTTATCTAAGTTTTTTCTTTTTTTTGATGACTTAATAAAAGTCCCCTGAAAATATAGCTACCATGAATACTCTCTCCAGGAGGTTTACAGTCAGAAAGGAGATGGACCACTCACACCTGGATAAGGAATTATCTAAAAAAATCTTATCAAAACTTTCCATGCTTTCTGCTTGTTTCTCATTAGCTCCCCATCATTTGCTCTCCTGGAAAGTCTTAAAACCCCTTCTCATTAAGATGATGTATAAACCCTTACCTCTCACTATTCAGAGAGACACATTTTTGGGAACTCTGAGGTGTACAAATAAATTTTGTCTTTTCACAACCTGTTTTATGTCAGTTAATTTGCAGGCCCCCAACCACTGAACCTAAATGGGTAGAGGGAAACATTTTTCTTCCCCTTACACTATAGCCATCCATCTATGCACCCCTCTAAGTTTCATCGAGGGCCCACTAGGCATTTGGTATGCTGTCATGAATAAAGTTAGGCCTTGATCTCAATAATGCATAGGTTAGATGGGGAACATACTTTTAAACTAAGAATTACAATGCACTGTGTTAGGAGTGGGTGCAGAACTTGACAGCTAAGGGTACACACTCTGATGTCACACTGCTTCAGGTCAGATCCAGATTCTACCCTTTCCTAGCCTAGTGGCCTTGAGCATTTCACTAAAGCTCTCCAAACCTCAGTTCTCTCCTCCATAAACTTGAGATCAGAATAACACAGCCTCTTTGGGGGTGGGGTGTGAGGATCACCAGCTAACTTATGTAAACAATTCAGATCACCAGGTGGCTGGAACCTGGTGAATGCTTGATGAATATTTGCTCCAAGGTAGTGTTGAAGCAAAGAGGAGACTGGAGAGAGTCTTGCTGGCCTCAGAATGTGGCTCTGTGTGTGTGTATTAGGCTAGTGTGTAGAAAACATTCGTTCCTTTGATGAACACGTAGCAGAAAAGGTCAGAAAGATAAGAAAATAATCACAGAACACTTACATTTGAAAAATGAAAAATAACATGTTAAAATATGATCCCATATAAAATGAGAAGGCACCGAATGAAGGAGACAGCTACTTCAGTAAGGAGCTGAAATAAAGTATTTTCTGGGATCCAGTCCTTGGAACACCAGGAGTCAGTGTTCAGGGACAAAGAAAGAGCAGTGCCTATTTCAGGCAGCAGGGAAACCTGGACACCTATTTAGGAACTGATATGGTTTGGCTCTGTATCCCCACCCAAATCTCATGTAGGATTGTAATTTCCAACGTCAGGGGAGGGATCTGACGGGAGGTGATTGGATCATGGTGGTGGATTTTTCCTTTGCTGTTCTCGGATAGTGAGTGAGTTCTCATGAGATCTGGTTATTTAAAAGTGTGTAGCACCTCCCACTTCACTTTCTTTCTCCTGCTCCCACCATGTAGGATGTGCTGGCTTCCCCTTTGCCTTCCACCATGATTGTAAGTTTCCTGAGACCTCCAGTACAGCCGGCAGAACCGTGAGTCCATTAAACTTCTTTTCTTTATAAATTATCCAGTCTCGGGTAGTTCTTTATAGCAGTGTAAGAATGGACTAATACAGGAACACAACAAGCTTTACACCCAGCAGCATCCACATACTTGACCCAAGTCACTGGCTTCCATTGCCTATGTGATTAGTTAGACATTAGAAAGAGCTAGATGGCAGAGGTCTTTACTTGCTTTGTAGAGCGCCCAGTCCTGGTCCTTCCCTCTGCTAAACCTCAGTCTTTTCTCCCTATTCTTGGGCTTCTAGGCATAGGGAATTTGAAGCATTGTAGTAACACAGTACTCTTGGGACTTCAGGCCAGTCCTCTGGGTAGGCCTTTGTCCCTGTGTCATGGTTCTTGAATTTTGTATGTGTGGCTCATTACCTTCATCTCAATATATTTCAACAACAGGAACTTCTATGGGGCATGACTCATGTCCACAGTCTCGTCTATGTACAGAGCCCAAAGCAGCACCACCATCAGTTTGGGGTTTAGGGTGTTGAAGATGTTGGGTTTTCAGATATTAAGTTAAAAATCTCCTGATTATATAGAAAATGTCCAGATATATCACTTTATCAATGGAGGCCAATATTGTGAATGAGTGGCCCTTTTATTTCACATTTATATCTCCCATTTAATCTCTAGCATTCTTGTTAAAACAGATAAAGTCCATGACTTCACAGTAGTCAGTGGCCTGGATTTTTGTCTTTTTAAACGAATTTCTAAAGGTGATTTTACTGAAACACTAGTCATGCTGGATTAGTGTGGGCTATAAGCCCAGTGACCAGAGTGTTCACATGAAGTGGGAAGACACACAGAGGCACAGAGAGGGAAGGAGTTCACATGAAGATGGAGGCAGAGATTGGAGTGAGGCAGCTGCAAGATGAGGAACCCCAGGGATTGCCTGAAGCCACCAGAGGCTGGAAGAGGCAACAAAAGGCCCTCCCCAAGCCTCAGAGAGAGCCCAGCCCTGCCAAAACCTTGACTTTGGACTTGCAACCTCCAGAACTGTGAGAGAATTAATTTCTGTTGTTTCAAGCCACCTTGGTTGCTGTCCTCTGTTACAGCAGTTCTGGGGAATTCATAAGGTAGGTTGTATTATAGTTTGATTATTCTCCTACAGATGAACATTGTCTCCAACTTTTTATCAAAACAAATGTGGTGTAATGAACATCCTTGTACATTCCTCTGTGCATATCTGTAAGTATCTCCCTGGGACAGAAACCAAACCCAGGCATGGTGGCTTATGCCTGTAATCCCAGCACTTTGGGAGGCCAAAGTGGGAGGACTGCTTGAGCCCAGGTGTTGAAGATAAGCTTGGACAACATAGGGAACCCTGTGTCTACACAAAATTTTTCAAAAATTAGCTGGGTGTGGTGGTGCACGCCTATAGCCCCAGCTACTTGGGAACCTGAGATGGGAGGATTGCTTGAGCCTGGGAGCTAGAGGCTGCAGTAAGCTTTGATTGCATCATTGTGTGCTCTAGCTCCAGGCTGAATGACAGAGTGAGACCTTGTCTAAATAAAATAAAAAAAGAAGAAGAAGAAAAGAAACTAAAAAGAGGAATTGAGGAATCGCTGGGTTAGAGTATGCATATTTTAAGACCAAACTTCCATGCCAAGTAGTCTTTTTAAAAAATTTATTTTATTATATTTGTTTGTAGAGAAGGGGATCTCCCTATGTTGGCCAGGCTAATCTCAAACTACTGAACTCAAGCAATCCTCCTACCTTGGCCTCCCAAAGTGCTAGGATTACAGGTGTGAGGCACCACGGCTGGCCACCAAATCGCCTTTTAAAAGTCTGTACTAATTTAGATTGCTACCAATAATGCATGTATGAGGATAATCATGCCCTTACATCCTAGCCGGAACTGTTAGGAATACTTTCACATTGTTGGTGCTAGCATTTACTGCAGCAGTGAGACCATGTGGGGCTGAGCACCACATTCTTCTAGAGGCCAAGAATGTTAAGGGCTCTGGTCTTCCTGCAAACTCCCAACCCTGGGAGGACAGAGATGATAAGGATGACCAGAGAGACTGTGGGGCATGAGCCTCCCTGCCTGTCCTCTGGTGTGTCCTAGCCTGCACCAGGTGATTCAGCCTCAGTGGGGCTTTTGGTGCTTGTCTTGTGCCACCATCATCAGTGGTCCCAGTGTAAAGCTTAATAGGAAATCAGAAAATCTGTTACATTTTACTTTGTATCTTTTTTTTTTTTTTTAAACAGGATCTCATTGGTTGCCCAGGCTGGAGTGCAGCGGTGTGATCAGGGTTCACTGCACTCAAACTCCCCGGCTCAGGTGATACTTCCACCTCGGTCTCCAGAGTAGCTGAGAATATAGGCATGCACCACTATTCCAGGCTAATTTTTTTTTTCTTTTTTGGTAGAGAGAGGATTTTGCCATGTTGCCCAGGTTGGTCTCAAACTCCTGGGCTCAAGTGATCTGCCTGCCCTGGCCTCTCAAAAGTACTAGGATTATAGGTGTGAGCCACTGCACCTGGCCTGTATTATTTTATTTGTTTGTTTGTTTGTTTGTTTTTTGAGATGACGTCTCACTCTGTTGCCCAGGCTGGAGTGCAGTGGCCCAATCTTGGCTCACTGCAACCTCCACCTCCCGGGTTCAAGCAATTCTCCTGCCTCAGCCTCCTGAGTACCTGGGATTACAAGTGTCTGCCACCACGCCTGGCTAATTTTTGTATTTTTAGTAGAGACAGGGTTTCACCATGTTGGCCAGGCTGGTCTCGAACTCCTGACCTCAGTGATCCACCTGCCTTGGCCTCCCAAAATGCTGGGATTACAGGTGTTAGCCACCGCACCCGGCCTGTATTATTTTAATATGTGATTTATCTTTCTGAGAGTTTGTGAAGTCATTGGGATTGGGGACTATTCAGTCCTCTTTGCATCCCTGGACATAGAAGAGCCTGTTCCTGGAAGGGACGGAAGCAGGAAGCTGTTTTAGCCTCCTTGTTGGGGTTCCGCCCTTGAGGCTGCTGGTGCCCTCATGTCTTCTCCAGTAACACATTCGGTCTCTGGAAACATGAGCGTGACATCCCACTCCCCTGTGGAGTCAGGCCTCAGGATGTCAGTTACGGGGGCAGGTTGGCCTGACCCCAGAAAATGACTCAGCTTCCCCAGGCACACCCTTGTCTCTTGTTGTGGGAAGTCTCACGCCAGAGAGGCCGACTCCAGGGTTGTTGAAATAGAGGAGGCAGGTTCTGCTGATGACTGCTTAAAATTCATGTTGCCATGGCAGCGTGGCATTAGGCCACCGGTGATCCTGCTGCACAAAGCTTTGATCTCGGAGAAGGCAGAGTTTCTTTTGCTCTTTAGCTGGTTCTAAGGGGACTGCCTTGGGACCAAGCTTTGGCTTTGCTCCTGGGCCTGGGGATTGTCCTAGAAGCAGAAAGCCGGGGACAGCAAGACAGAGAACAAGGTCTCAGAAGTCGACTAAGCCCCGAGACTGCGATTCTAGTCGGAGGGAGTTGGCTGGAAACCCTAAGGGCAAGATAACTGGGTCTGAAGAGAGAGCAGTCAGATAGATCTGTAATGAGAGGATGTGTATGCGCTGCTTGACTTGAGAGAAAAGTGCAAATGACACAGTCTGTGTTTTTAGTAGCAGAGCTAAGAAGAGGGTGGCTTATAAGTGGGCTGACTCAGCATGTCTCAGCACCGTTAGTAACTTACACATTCATTCAACACCCATTTATTGAGGATATACTATGTGGGTGGTACTGAAGGATGCGAATGGCTTCAGTCCTTGAGGACTTTCCCAGCTGTCAGGGCACAAAAATGCATTAAAATAATACAAGGCAGCCCAGACGTGGTGGCTCACACCTATAATCCCAGCACTTTGGGAGGCCAAGGAGGGAGGATCACTTGAAGTCAGGAGTTTGAGACCAGCCTGGCCAACACGGTGAAACCCCGTTTCTACTAAAAATACAAAAATTAGCCTGGTGTGGTGGCATGTGCCTGTAGTCCCAGCTACTTGGGAGGCTGAGGCAGGAGAATCACTCGAACTTGAGAGGTGGAGGTTGCAGTGAGCCGAGATCACAGCACTGCACTCCAGCCTGGGTGACACAGAGAGACTCCATCTCAAAAAAATAAAAAAATAAAATAAAATAAATAAAATAATGCAAAGCAGAATGTGATCAATTGTCTAGAAATGACGATATTTCAGAGGGAGAGAATCACCGCACTGGTGCAATCAGGGTGTCCCTAGATGAATTTGGGTTGGACCTCAAATGACAGGGAGAGAAATAGGAAGCATCTAGTTGGAGGGTAGGACAAGAATAACAGTGTGGCGAGGGGGTGGGGGCGGATGTGAGAACCATAAGGAGTCTGGTTCATTAAAGGGATGGAAGGAGATAATATTGTAAAGGTAGGTTGATCCTAGAGCTGAACTGAGTTTAGACTTAATTTGTCAGGCCATGGGAAGCCACAGGAGGCTTTTGGGACTGGCAGTGGCTGATTGAAGCTGTGCTTTGGAAAAATGAATCTGGGTGCAGCTGTGGGATGGACTGAGAAGTGAAGTGGCTATAAGTTTTTGAAATCTCCATGGGGCTGAAGAGGTAAGGAGACTGTGTTAGGGTGACATGATGGCTCTGGGATGGAAAAGGAAAGAATAGCCTGATGGGGATGAACAGGACCTGGAAAGCGACCTGGGGGAGGTGGGAAGGAGAGGTGGAGTCAATGGAGGCTGAGATGCAAAACCAAGTTGTATTCTGGCACTGCTATAAAGAAATACTGGAGACTGGGCAAATTATAAAAAAAGAGGTTTAATTGGCTCATGGTTCTGCAGGCTGTACAGGAAGCATAACAACATTTACTTCTGGGGAGGCCTCAGGAAGCTCCCAATCATGGCAGAAGGCAAAGGGGGAGCAGGCACGTCACATGGTGAGATAATGAGAATGAGAGCAAGCAAGAAAGACAGAGAAAGAGAGAGAGGTCACATCCTTTTTTATTTTTATTTTTTGAGATGGAGTCTCACTCTGTTGCCCAGGCTGGAGTGCAATGGTGTGATCTTGGCTCACTGCAACCTCCGCCTCCCAGGTTCAAGCGATTCTCCTGCCTCAGCCTCCCAAGTAGCTGGAATTACAGGTGCCCACCACCATGCCCAGCTAATCTTTGTATTTTTAGTAGAGATGGGGTTTCGCCATGTTGACCTGGTCTCAAACTCCTGACTTAAAGTGATGCACCTGCCTCGACCTCCCAAAGTGCTAGGATTACAGGTGTAAGCCACCGCATCTAGCCATGCCACATACTTGTAACAACCAGATCTCATGTGAACTCAGAGCAAGAGCTCACATATCACCAAGAGTTTGGCTGAAGCCATTCATGAGGGACCCACCCCTTCATGATCCAAACACCTCCCACCAGACCACACCTCCAAGACTGTGGATTACATTTCAACATTAGATTTAGGCTAGGGTGGCGGGGGGACAGATATCCAAACTACATCACCAGTGCAATAGAGGAAGGCACTGCCAGTCCATGGGGCCAGGAAATCAGGAGGAGGAAGCAGTTTGGGGGAGACAAGATCATGATGGTGAGTTTGAAAATGACTAACTTGTACCTGGGAGAGGAAATAGGACTGGAGATGTAGTCTTTAGTGACATCATCCTCTTTGACATAATGAAAATATTGGGGTCCTGGAAGGGAGGAGGCATTGAGGGACAGAGTTGCAGGTGTGGGAGAGGAAGTATTAGGACAGAACCTGGAGGAAAGTTGGTCTTAGGGAGAGAAGCCAGGGAGGGAGACCGGAGAAGACGAAGGAGGGCCTGGCGGTGGAAGTGCATGGAGAAGGTTCAGGAAGCATCTGGCACATGCTAAGTACTTGCTGCATACACCGTCATTTCCAGTGGAGCATTCCAGGGAACTGAGACTGAGAAAAAGCCACTGCCTTCTGGAAACCAAATTCAAGAGTTAAAGAATGGGCAAGAGTGGTGGCTTATGTCTACAATCCCAACTCTTTAGGAAGCTGAGGCTGGTGGATCACTTGAGCCCAGGAATTTGAGACCAACTTGGGCAACGTGGTGCAACCTCATCTCTACAAAAAATACAAAAACAAAACAAAACAAAACAAAAAAAACCTGGGTGTGGTGGCGTGTACCTGTAGCCTCCAGCTACTATAGAGGCTGAGGTAGGAGATCACTTGTGTCTGGGAGGTTGAGCCTGCATTGAGATGTGATTGTGCCACTGTACTTGAATGAGATCTTGTCTCAAAAAAAAAAAAAAAAAAAAAAGAAAAAGAAAAAGAAAAGAAAGAAAAGGAAAAGAGAAAAAAGCGTTAAGGAATGAATGCTATAGGCCTGAGAAAGTTGGCAGTGAAGAGAATGAGAGATGATGCTAACAGGGTCAAGGGAAGATTTATTTTATGGTTTTATTCTCTTGCATACTGAAATTTCTTTTTAGAATAGGTAGACCATCTAGAGTTGTTTTATGACCCAGCCACTCCACTCCTAGGTGTATATCCAAAAGAATTGAAAATGTATGTCTACAAAAAACTTATACACGCATGCTCGTAGCAGCATGATTCATTCATAATAGCTGAAGAGCAGAAACATCCCAAATGTCCATCAGCAGACGAATGGATAAACAAAATGTGGTCTATCCATATAATGGAATATTATTATTCTGCCATTAAAAGAAATGAAGTTCCAATACACGCTCCAACACTGATGAACCTTGGAAACATTATGCTGAGTGAAATAACCCAGACACAGAAGACCACCCGTTATGAGTCCATTTATACAAAATGCCCAGAAGAGGCAACCCATAGAGACAGAAATTAGATGGATGGTTGCCAGGGACTGGGAGACGGGAGAAGGAGGAGCGGCTGCTGATGGGATTTCCTTTTGGGGTGATGAGAATGTGCTGGAATTACACAGTGGTGATGGTTGCACCACTCTCTGAGTATACTAAAAAACGATTTAATGGTCTGCAATAGAAAAAAAAGAAGGGGTAGATCAAATACTCTCTTTAGATGAAAAGTTCATGGGTTGAATATGGGAGACGATAAATGGCAAAGCGGGAAAGATGGGGGAAGTGATCATGACCAAAGGTAAAACAATGCAGTCTAGGAGGGGGATGTTCCTTCCTTCCCAGGGATCAGAGCAAAGAAAGAGATGCAGCGGCCGACTGCTCCTCCAGCACAGCAGACACTGTGGCCGGGGCCCGTGCTACACTTAGGCGTCCACAGAAATGTTTTATTTTCTTTTAAACTTAAGAAAAAAAGGATGAATGCAATTCAACTTGGATTATATCCATCTTTATACCAACATGGTTGTAACGTACACAATTTTTTATTTTTTTAAATTCTGTGAATGAAAACATTTATGTCAAGGGCCGGGCGTGGTGACTCACCCCTCCAATCCTAGCACTTTGGGAGCTGTGGATCGCTTGAGTCCAGGAGTTCAAGACCAGCCTGAGCAACATGGCGAAACCCTGTCTCTACAAAAAATATAAAAAATTAGCTGGATATGGTAGGGTGCACCTGTAGTCCCAGCTACTTGGGAGGCTGAGGTGGGAGGATCACCTGATCCCAGGAGGTGAGGGTTGCAATGAGCTGAGATCATATCACTGCACTCCAGCCTGGGCGACAGAATGAGACCTTGTCTCTTAAAAAAAAAAAATCACATAAGTGCCCAAAGCCCATAAAAGTCATAGTGAGGTCCTGGATGCGGTCTGAGAAGGAAGAGTGAGATATGGAGGGGACACATTGTCTTTTAAGAAAGGCACAAGGAAGGCCAGCAGTGGGAACTGGAAGGAGAAACACCTGATTTCAATGAGGTTTTAGCTTTTCTGAGCACGTTCACGGACTTTCTCTCAGGCAATCCTCAAACATCGCTTGCTATTCACAGCCCCGTTGACGTTTGAACAACACAGGTTTGAACTGCGTGAGTCCACTGATACATGGATTTTTTTCAATAAATATACTGAAAAATTAGGGAGAAGGGATTTGTGACAATTAGAAAAAAATCACAGGCAAACCTCATAGCCTAGAAATATGGAAAATAATTAAGAAAAAGGTACGTCATGAATTCACAAAATATATGTAGACGGTGGTCTATTTATATGTCAGTTGACAGTTTATGTTATAGGTAAGGCGTCTGGTCACTGATGGCTATTGGTAGTTAAGTTTTGGGGGGAGTTAAAAATTATATGTGAATTTTTGACTGGGTGTGGGTGGGTGCCCCAACCCCTGTGCTGTTCAAGGGTCTACTGTATTCACATACTATGCATTATTATAGACGATTGTAACCTTTTTCCTCCAGTACCTAAACTACAAGCACAATGTTGATGACGTATAGGCAATTTGCACTCTTTCATAAGACTTCAGGTTTGTTGTGTTTTCTTATGAGCTGGTCCCTAGATCCCAAGACTACTAGGGATTGTATGGATAATGTCAGCTCACTCTCCTTGTCACTTAATTTCCTATTCCCTCTCCCTGTGCCCCTGCTGGTCCTTTCAATGCCTTTGTGCAAATTAGAATAATGGTATCTTCTCCAGATAATCCTAATCCTTCAGGCATGTGGCGTGGCAAGCACACTACTCCTTTGTGCAAATTCCAAAAGGCACCCTTCCTTCTACCATTCAGCTTGTGAAGAGGAGCAAAGGCTGGATTTTGGCCTTTGCTGACCCCCACGGCTGGGGACCCAACCTGTCGACTGTGGCAGGGACCCGTCTCTTCTTCACCTCCGAGCTTAGGATGCGGCATCCTTGCTATCCTTTGTAGTCATTGGCTTACCTGACACATCCAGACTTTGCAAATTCTTGAAGAAAAACATCATGACTTGTCCTTTGCAAAGCTCTATATCTCTCGACTGCAACATAAGTTTCTTGTTTTTTTTTTTTTTGAGACGAAGTCTTGCTATGTCACCCAGGCTGGGGTGCAGTGGCACCATCTCGGCTCACTGCAACTTCCGCCTCCTGGGTTCAAGCGATACTCCTGCCTCAGCCTTCTGAGTAGCTGGGACTATAGGCATGCACCACCACGCCCGGTTAATTTTTTTTTTTTTTTTTTTTTTTTTTAGTAGAGACAAGATTTTTAGCACGTTGGCCAGGCTGGTCTCAAACTCCTGACCTCAAGTGATCTGCCTGCCTTGGCCTCCCAAAGTGCTGGGATTACAGGTGTGAGCCACTGTGCCCAGCCTTGGAATGTAAGTTTCTTATTTGCTTTTATTTTCCCCACAGGAGATGCCTTATGAATTTTTACTGTTACTACTAACTTCCAGTTGCTGGGTTCTGTTTTAAAGGCTGACTGTGTGTGCCAAGCATTCCATTTCTCTCTCTCTCTCTCTCCCACCCCCCAAACACACACACACACACACACACACACACACTCACACATGCACTGTCATTGAGTCTTCACAATCGTATGAAGCAAATACATCCCCGTATTCTTTCGATAGGCTGCCATGACAAAGTACCACAGGCTGGGTGGCTCAAACAGAAATTTATTTTCTCAAATTTCTGGAGTCTGGAAGTCTGAGATCAAGGTGTTGGCAGGTTTGCTTTCTCCTGAGGCCTCTCTCCTTAGCTTGCAGACGGCCACCTTCTCGCTATGTGTTCACATGGTCATCTCTCTGTGTGTGTGTGTGCCCGGTGTCTCTGGGCTGAGGACAGATGGTGGAGGCGAGGGTGAAAGCAGGAGGACTGTGTAAGAGGCTCTCAGATACCAGGGCGAGAAAGGATGGTGTGTTAGAACACAGTGGTGACGGTGGAAGTGTGAGAAGGAGATGGGTTCTGCTTATATTTTGACATGAAAGCTGAGGGGTTTCCTGATGGCTTGGACAAGGAATATGAGCAGGGAAAGGGTCAAGAGTGACTCCACATTTTATTTGGCCACAGAAATAGAGAAGATGACTGGCCTTTATTGACTTGGGGGAGAGCAGTTATTGGGAAGAATTTCCTTATGGAAACAGATTTGAGGACAGGTTAAGTGTGGCTGTTTACTGGATACTGAAGCATGAAGTTAATATGTAAGTCCAGAGCTCAGAGGATTGTCTGGGACTGAAGTTATAAATATGGGAGTCTCCAACTTATATATGAGATCACCTAAGGAGTGAGTGTTAATGGAAAAATGTAAAGGCCCAAGGATGAGCCTGAGGTAGTCTACAACTGGAGGTCATGTAAGTGAGGAAAAGCCAGCAAGGATATGGCAAAGTAGCAACAGATGAAGGAAGAGAACTAGACAAGTATGTTCTGGAGGAAGGGAAGAACGTGCTTCAAGAAGGAGAGAGTGATCAGTGGTGTCAGATGCTGCTGACAGGTCTAATAAAGTGTGGGCTTATTCACCGTGGCTTTAATGATGTGGAGAGCACTGATGGCCTTGATATTATAACAGTAGTTTCAGTGGGGTGGGGGCTGACAGTGGTCTGATGGACTTTTGGGTTCAAGAGAGTAGGTACAGAGAGAAATAGGAGACAGTATGGAATGAAAACTTTCTTTCAAGAAGTTTTCTTACAAAGGGAGGATGAAAATGGGGCAGTAGCTAGCATGAGGAGTAGGGGCCAAAGAGTTTTAAATTTAAGACGGGAGAAATAACAGCATGCTTTGCAGTTGATGAGAAAGATTCAACAGTGAGGGGGAAAATGAAGATCCAGGAGGGAGTGGGAGGGGTTCTGGAGGGATGTTTCTGCTGGGGTGAAAGCAAATGAGGAGAATGTGCAAGGGGAGGGATGAGCTTCTGCTGGGAGCACAGAAGATCAGAGGGGAGGCCGGGTCCACAGGCACAGATGCAGGGGGGTGGATGGATGTGGCAGTGGGAGCAGGGGAGAACTCTTCCAGTGGCTTCAGTTTCTCAGACAGAGAGAGCAAAGGGACATGGAAGAGGAGTTATGGCAGTGTGTGGAGAGTGGGGATTCCAGACAGTCGTGGAGGAGAGTGGGAGTGAGAATGGGTGAGGTGAGTGCAGAGGGTTGCCTGGTAGCATTAAGAACCCATTTGTGGGCCGGGAGCGGTGGCTCAAGCCTGTAATCCCAGCACTTTGGGAGGCCGAGACGGGCGGATCACGAGGTCAGGAGATCGAGGCCATCCTGGCTAACACGGTGAAACCCCGTTTCTACTAAAAAATACAAAAAACTAGCCGGGCGACGTGGCGGGCACCTGTAGTCACAGCTACGCAGGAGGCTGACGCAGGAGAATGGCATAAACCCAGGAGGTGGAGCTTGCAGTGAGCTGAGATCCAGCCACTGCACTCCAGCCTGGGCGACAGAGCCAGACTCCGTCTCAAAAAAAAAAAAAAAAAAAAAAAAAAAAGAACCCATTTGTGGTGAGAGAGCATGAGCTGGCATTCTGCATTATAGAATGCAGAATTGCACAAACTTGCATTTTGCTTTATGCTACAAGTTTTCATAGGCAAATGCCTCAGCCCCACTACTAACTTACAGGTCCAAATATATGTCCTTTACTCCACTCTTTGTGCAGGCTGACTCTAAATATTTGACCTCATAAGTAATGTTTCTGGTAACTTTCAACTTCTCCTTTTCCCAAGGCATAGTTAAAATTCCCTCCTAACATTCCCTACTCACCTTTACGTAGTAGGTAGGAAAAAATGCTTTATCCTTAAACAACTTTTTCTTTCACATTTCTCCATACCTCTTTGACCCACCATGGGTGAGGATACGATTTGGCTCTGTGTCCCCTACCCAAATCTCATCTCGAATTGTAATCCCCACAATCCCCACATGTCGAGGGAGGGACCCAGTGGGAGGTGATTGGATCGTGGGGCGGTTTCCCCCATGCTGTTCTTGTGATAGTGAGTGAGTTCTCATGAGAGCTAATGGTTTAAAAGGGCCTCTTTCTTCTTTGCTCCTCTTTTCCCTCCTGCCGTCTTGTAAAGAAGACGCCTGCTTCCCCTTCACCTTCCATCATGATTGAAAGTTTCCTGAGGCCTTCCCCGCCATGCAGAACTGTGAGTCAATTAAACCTCCTTTTGTTTAGAAATTATCCAGTCTTGGGTATTTCTTTATAGCAGTGCAAAAATGGACTAATACAATGAGCATAAAAGTAACAGTATCATTTTTCCTTTTCTCATACATGTTAATGGTCATTTATATCCCTTCTCAGTGATTTCTAAAACTTTGCAGCTATTTTTTTTTTTTTTTGAGACAGAGTTTTGCTCTCGTCACTCAGGCTGGAGTGCAATGGTACAATCTCAGCTTATTGCAACCTCCACTTCCTGGGTTCAAGCAATTCTCCTGCCTCAGCTTCCTGAGTAGCTGGGATTACAGGCACCTGCCACCACATCTGGCTAATTATCATAGTTTTAGTAAAGATGGGGTTTCACCATGTTGACCAGGCTGGTCCCAGACTCCTGACCTCAGGTAATCCACCCACTTCAGCCTCCCAAAGTGCTGGGATTATAGGAGTGAGCCACTGTGCCTGGCCTGCAGCTTTTTAAAAAATTATTATTCTATTCCACTCACTTATACCAAGTTTAAAAGGAATTAAGAAATGGAATTTATTTAGCATTTATATGTTTTCCCATTATATTAATTAAAAATTATGTAGCTCTCAATCAGCTCTTCTGATCTGTAGCTTTTCTGATAGTTTCAGGATGTTGTAAGTCATTCATATGGCCAGAAACAAGTGTGAGGAATGGAGGGACCAGGGACAAAGCTAGAGGAGTGAGCCAGGTTATAAGCACTTTCTAAATAGGGAATTAGTCTGTAAGACACTGGAAAGTCATCAAAAGATTTTAAATCAGGAAAGGCACAATAAGATTTCTATGATTGAAGCTTTGTCTAGGAGCAATGTAAAAAATACATTGGCTGAACCAAGAAAGTGGCAGTGAGGATGGAAAGAAACAGATTTGAAAGATACGTACATCATAGATTGAATAGAACTTGGGGAATCATTTGAGTGAGAGAATGAGGGTTGAGGACAAGAGAACAGTGTTTGGTGGCATCAGATTTAGGGCTGGAACATAGCAAAGTAAGGTCATAATGGATTCCAAAGAAGCAGTCTATCACAGAGAAGAGGCTAGCACCATGGGACACAGGACATATACACCTGCAGGGAAATGTATAAGCCAGGATGTAAATTCATTTATTCAAATATCAATGCCACTAACATTGATCAGATGCTAGCTATAAGACAAACCATCCCTTCTTTTGAGAAACTGACTCCTTAGGGAACCAGATGTAAAGAAACAAACATCAATACAGTCTATTATAATAAAAGTATAAACAAAGTTTATTTTAATATATTTCCTTCAGGTTGTTTTTATTGCACATACAATATTTTCTTAAATAGTTTACTTTGTTGGCTTCTCTGAAGAGCATGCATTCTTTTTCCCCTTTAGGACTGTGACTGCAAATTGTCAGTCATGCTTTGGATTTGGCTCATGGTCATATTTTTTTGGCTCAGTGTTTTGAAAATAGAAAGAATTTATTTTCAATATATTTTTAATATACTAAAACTGAGCTATTTTTATATAAATTCAGGTTCTCAGGTCCTCTTGAAAGCTGAAAGATCTGGCAATAATATTCCCATATGGCAATTCCTGATTGAAGCTGAATAGTGACTCCCTTAGACTGCACAATTTCTATGGGTGCTATGAATCATGTGGCCCATCAGGACTCTCTCTAAGCACCAGCTCCAGGGATTTCAGAGCTAAATCTTCCATGAGTACTGTGTGTCAGAGCTGTGCATGTGTTAAATGGATAGAAAAAAGAATGAAACATGTATTTAATGTATAGGAAAGAGAATGGAAAGAAATGTGTTAACGTTTTATCAACAACATCTTAGGTGGGTTTCCCAAAAGTAGACCCTGAGATGAGAATTCACATGCAAGGGATTAACCAGAGAAGCGGTTCCTGGAAAAATTAGTCAGGGATTGGGGAAGCAGGAAAGGCAAGGGGAGAAGCCAAGAAAGGGTGGAATGTCAGTACCATGGAGAGTAGCTTCAGTCTCCTCTCACAGGACAACCCTGGAGTGGGAGGTGCATCTGCCAGGGTTTTGTACTCCTTTGAGCACAATCTGCCCAGTTACTTCCACCTCTCTGCACATATGCACAAAGCAGCTCTGATAACTTGTGGGCAGTCTTTCAGAATCCCACTTGCTGGGGGTTAGAAGCAAAACCACACTGAAGTCGATAGAGGAGCTCCGGAAATGGAAAAAGAGATCCAGGACTCTGAATAGAGCACCAGTGTCCACTACCCAGTGATTATTTCTGAGCAGCAAGATTACATGTGATTATTATACTTTTTGACACATTTTTGTAATGTTCATATTTTCTCTATACACTTGAAATATGATTTTATAGCTAGAATAAAGACTAAAATGTTAAACCATCCCTTGACCCTGTATCTTCCTCTAGGCACAACTCTTTCTTCTGTTGTTATTTGCTAAGCTTCCCTTAAAAGAACATTGAATATAAATTTAATTTACTTTCTCATTCTAAAAGCAATACAAAGTGAAAATGCAGATGAGTAAAAAGTGAAAAATAAACCCTCGAATCCCACCACACAGAGATAACCACTGTAATCACCTTCAAGTATACAGTTCTAGGTGTGTGCGTCAAATAAAAATGAGATAGTACTACAAATACCTGCTTTTAAAAATATTTAAATAAGGCTGTGCGTGGTCGCTTATGCCTGTAATCCCAGCACTTTGGAAGGCTGAGGCAGGCAGATTACTTGAGGTCAGAAGTTTGAGACTGGTCTAGCCAACATGGTGAAACCCTGTCTCTATTAAAAATACAAAAATTATCCAGGTGTGGTGGCACATGGCTGTCATCCCAACTACTTGGGAGGCTGAGGCATGAGAATCACTTGAACTCAGGAGGTAAAAGTTGCAGTGAACCAAGATCGTGCCATTGCACTACAGCCCGGGCTACAGAGCGAGACTCCATCTCAAATAAACAAACAAACAAAAAATTAAATTAACTTTTAAATTTTAGAATAGTTTTAGATTTACAGAAAAGTTGGAAAGATAGTACAGAGAATTCCTGTATGCCTCTCACCCGGTTTAATAATTGCTTTTTCTCATTTCATTCATTTATTCATTCATTATTCATTTATGCAATTCATTCATTTCATTTCATTTAACTTGTAATGCACACTTTCCCATGCCAATAAATATTCATCTCCACATCATTTTTAATAATGAGCATTTTTAATAATGAGCATTCAATTGTAGAGATACAGTGTAATCCCATTTTGTTGGAGATTTGGGATATTTCTAACTTTGCACTATTAAAATTTTTTAATTTTAATAGTACAAAATGAATGAATTCTCCTGAGAAAATTTTTTACTTTTATAAGTGTTTCTTACCAAAAGTTTCTAAAGGGTAGTATTGCTTGGTCAAATGCAAAAAAATTCTTAAGGCCCCTAATACCAGTTGATCATTGCCTTCCAGGAGAAAATGCTTGGTAGAATATGAGAGTTTTCATTTCACCCACTTAAATTTTACTATTCTTTTAATACTATGGATGGCATGAATCGTGTGGTCAATCAGGACTTTCTCTAAGCACCAGCTGGTATGCCAGCTGATATAGTTTGGCTGTGTCCCCACCCAAATCTCATCGTGAATTATAGCTGCAATAATTCTCACGAGTTATGGGAGGGACCTGGTGGGATATAACTGAATCAGGGAGGTGGTTTCCCCTATACTGTTCTTGTGGTATTGAATGAGTCTCACAAGATCTGATAGTTTTTTTAAGGGGTTTCCCCTTTTGCTTGGCTCTCATTCTTTCTTGCCTGCCACCATGTAAGATGTGCCTTTCACCGTCCACCATGACGGTGAGGACTCCCAGCCATGTGTAACTGTGAATTTATGAAACCTCTTTTTCCTTATAAATTACTCAATCTTGGGTATGTCTTTATCAGCAGCATGAGAACAGACTAATACACCAGCACTCTGGGTATTATAATTTAAGAAGTACCATCCCTTTCATCCCACTGCTATGATCTTTGTCTAAATCATGGCCATCTCCGGCAGAGCCCATCTCCTCCTCTCTGGGTTCCCTATCTTTAATCCTTGCTACCCATTCTGCACACTACCTCCAGCATGAATTTTTAAAAACAGACTTGAGCACGCAAGCACCCTGCTTAAGATCCTTCTGTGCTCCCACACTGACTTCAGAATGGGGACCAAACTTCCTGAAATGACATCTAAAGTTGTCCCTAAGTGTGTTCCTGCCCATCCCTCCAGGCTTTGCTCTTCCTGTATCCCTCCTACAGCTTTCCTGCTATTTAGGGGACACACAGCTGCTTGCATTCCCTAAACTCATCATGCTGCTTTCTTTTTCTAGAAGTTTCTCATGCTCTTCTTCCATCCTGCCTGCCTGCCATATATATATATATATATATATATTTTTTTTTTTTTTTTTTTTTTTTTTTTTTCACTCTGTCACTCAGGCTTGCGTGCAGTGGTACAATCTCGGCTCACTGCAACCTCTGCCTCCCAGGTTCAAGCGATTCTCCTGCCTCAGTCTCCCAGGTAGCTGGGATTGCAGGTGCATGCCACCACACCCGGATAATTTTAGTATTTTTAGTAGACATGGGGTTTTGCTATGTTGACCAGGCTGGTCTTGAATTCCTGACCTCAGATGATCCACCTGCCTTGGCGTCTCAAAGTGCTGGGATTATAGGCGTGAACCACCATACCTGGCCCTGCCTGACATTATTAAGTGTCTTACCCAGTTTTTTAAGACTCACTTCAAGCATTACCTTCTCTAGGAAGCCTTTATGTACTTCTTTTCCCTCCTTCCCCAGCCTCCTACCTGGCCTAATGGCTTTCCCTTTTGTGCCCAACTCTTGAGGTCAACTTAGTCAAGGTCGAGTCTCATTCTCCAGTTAACTGATATTTTTAAAATGTGCCATAGGTCCCTAAGGTGGTAACTAAGGGGAGGACAGATGTCCAGTTATGTGTCTACTCCAGTGATCTAGGCAACAGGCTGTTGTGGATGGGATGAGAGAAGAAGGATTGATTCTGGACATATGAATGAGATGAAATCACAGGGCTTGGGTGACCAAGGTGAGAGGAGTGAGAGTGAGTGAAAGGAAGGCTGTAGGAAGAGTCCTGGTTCCTGCTGGTGATTGACAACACACAGTGGTTTCCCAGCACTTTCTGCTTTGTCTTCCCATCAGATCATCAACATCCCAAGGCCTTAATTCCCCAAAGCACTAAGCACAGTATTAAATATTCAATAAGTCCTCAGTGATCCCCTGTGGCTCATACACTGTGGCTTTAAATTCAACTCAGAAGTAGCACCAGGGCAGTGCAGTGGCTTGTGTCTATAATCCCGGCACTTTGAGAGGCTGGGGTGCGCCAACTGCTTAAGCTCAGGAGTTTGAGACCTGCTTGGGCAACATAGTGAAACCCCATCTCTACAAAAATTACAAAAATTAGCCGGGTGTGGTGGCACACACCTGTAGTCCCAGCTGCTTGGGGGGTGAGAGTGGGGATGGGGGCTGAGGTAGGAGAATTGCTTGAACCTGGGAGGTCGAGGGAGCTGTGAGCCATGATTTTGCCACTGCACTCCAGCCTGGGTGACAGAGTGAGACCTTATCTCAATTAAAAAAAAAAAGAAAGAAAGAAAGAAAAAAAGAAAAGAAGTAGCACTAAACACCATGCTAGGCTCCTCATTGACCTACAGAATTTTATGTTGTGCCAATGTTATTGATTTGTAAGGTACACCTAGTAAGTATTAACATGGAATTAATATGGAGTTGTTAAAAAGCCTAGAAGGCTATAGGATATTTTAGTGGTGTGGATGGTGCCTCTCCTACTTTTATCTGCCAGGGCATAGGTGTTTGAACTTTTCTGACTGCCGTGCATGGTAAGGAATACATTTTACAGGGCAAAGCCGATGCTGTTGGTGCTCCATCTGTATCCCCTGGGTCTACCCCGAGGTCACCGTAGACAGCTCTTTTGCACTCCTGTGGATGACCTAGCCCTCTCAAGGACATTCTCTGGCCATGGGGGCACACTTGGTCCCTATGAGATGCATCCTAGGAACTAATGCCCAGGCGAGACTCCAACCAACAGAGGACGGGTATTGTGGCTGACACTCCACTTCCTCACCGTAGGTAGGGACAGCTCTGAGGCACCTTCCACAGGGTCCCTCCAAGGGTCTCCATGAGATTGAGCTCCAGGGTCCCAAAGCAGGAGCCCGGTCATAAACAAATGCTTCACTGACTTTTCTCTTTCGTTGCCTCCTTTCCTCCATTCCCTCGCAGTACATTCTAGAATGACCTCCTCCACAATAACCCATTTGCCCTCAAACCTTTATCTCAAACAATAGGATAACTACAGTCAATGATAACTTAATTGTATATTTAAAAATAACTTAAATAATGTAACTGGAGGCCAGGCGCAGTGGCTCATACCTGTAATCCCAGCACTTTGGGAGGCCGAGGGGGGCAGATCATGAGGTCAGGAGTTCAAGATCATCTGGCCAACATGGTGAAACCCTGTCTCTACAAAAAATACAAAAATTAGCTGGGCGTGGTGGCACGCACCTGTAATCCCAGCTACTCAGGAGGCTAAGGCAGGAGAATTGCTTGAATCGGGACCTGGGGGGGTGGAGGTTGCAGTGAGCTGAGATTGCACCACTGGATGCCAATCTGGGTTACAGAGTGAGACTCCATCTCCAAAAAAAAAGAATGTAATTGGATTGTTTGTAACTCAATAGATAAATGCTTGAGAGGATGGATACCCCATTCTCCATGATGTGCTCATTTCACATTACAGGCCTGTATCAAAACATCTCATGTACCCCATAAATATATACACCTACTATGCACCCATGCAAATTTTTAAAAATAAACTCTTTTTCTCAGAGTCTCTTTGTGGGTAAAGGGGCAGTGAAGATATTTGGTGATCCAATGTACTCATATCTGTTTTTTGTTTTTTGTTTTTCTTTTTGGAGATGAGGTCTCTCTGTGCTGCCCAGGCTGGTCTCAACTCCTGGCCTCAAGCAATCCTCCCCCATCCCCCTCCAGAGTAGCTGGGATTATAAACGTGAGCCACTGTGCCTGACTGCATACTCATATGTGAAACAAAAGTTTTGAGAATGCTTACCCTAATATATCAAATGCAGCTGATCTTTTCCCTTCCCCTCCCTTTGCTTCCTTTCCCTTCCATTCCCTTCCCTTCCCTTCCCTTCCCTTCCCTTCCCTTCTTCTGCTGTACAAGACCTACTGAGCTAATTTGATGACCCCCTCATGAGTCTCACCCTGTAGTTTGGAAATCACCATTCCAGAGGGTGGGTGTATTAAGGAGAATTGGGTCTTGATCATAAGCATAATTTAATAGTCAAACTGCTCCTTAGGAGGCACTACGAGCCCTGAGGTCAGCTGGGAGGGTTTCTAGTGGTCTGTGGATGCCTCCATTTCATTGAATTTCAAACTAATGCTTCTTGTCAAGGGGCTACTTTATCGGCTTTGCTGACCATTTTGGCACGAAGCCCAGTAGAAACAATGTCCCCCTTTTCTCTGAATAGTTCTTCGGGTCACCTCAGAGAAGACCAGAGCTTGGAATTGAGGGTGGAGAGAGCAATTAGGAAGGAGGAGGAGAAGTGGATGTGGATTTTCAAAGGTCAGGCAGAGTACAATTAGTGAACTCTTAGACTTATTCCAAGTGCCTTTCCTGACTGGAAAAACAACAATAAAAGAAAGAAAGAAAGAAAAAAAAATCCAAACCCACAAGTGGGGTAAAAGTTGAAGAACACTTTAATTCATAAGGAAAAGGACTTGAATAATTGATGCTGCCGCCATGCCAAAGATAATTTCAGCGCTCTCTCTATCTCACAAAGACATTTAGCATTGATTGAGATCAAAGTATCAGGGACCCCTGCTGCTAGGCTGAAAGGCAAAACTCACAGCGGCCTTTCTCTGCTCTGATAATGTCGTCTTTATGTAGTTAATAAACTGCACACTTCAGTCAAACTATATCATTACAGAAGACTTAGGGAGCTAATAATTTAAAAGCAAAGAATTGCCTCTGTTCTTCACTTTGAACTAAACAACATTCTGTTGAAGGAGGAGGACATCAAAGTCTTGTCACTATTACCAGTGTGGATTGAGCAGAAGGCCGCACAGAGAGGATACTTCAGTCATCAAGGAAAAAAAAAGAGAGAAAGAAAGAGAAAGATTAAAGATATTGGCTTATCAACCCAAAGGCAGTAGCAGGTGTTTTATTATTATTTTTTTCAAGGATGTAATAAGCATCAGGTGGCTAGTCATCAGTGAGTGTCCTTGTTAAATGGATGTACATGAACCAGGTCACAGACTGTTCCCTTTCCACCTTGGCCCCATTCTGAACTTTGTCCTTAACTACCTTTATGTTCACTTTCAGCCTGACCACCCCTCTTGCCACCCCACCCCTGGCCTCCCTTAGCCTCCTGGGGCTCTGTTTTGGTGCCTTCCGTGACCTCTCTTTGTGAAGAGCAGTAGAACTCCATACCTCCAGCCCCTCAGGATTGGCTTGTCTGTAGTTTGCCTCTGAGACTCCACTGGCTTGCTGGAAGAGGTGGAGATGGAACCATTTGAACAGGGGTTTTCTGAGATCGAAACCCCATTCCACTAGTTTTCAAGAGCGACACTACATAAAGCACATGAGGCTTCTCCCTGGCCATCCTCACACACTGCTCTTGGAAGCATTCTTAGAATGGATTCGCTAGATGGGGATTCTCATACAAGCGATTTATGAAGGAAGGCTCTTGGAAGAAAATCCTTTAAGGAAGTGATGGAAACAGGGTAGGGAAGAGGAAGAAGCCAAGATGTGACTCAGCTGAAGTCTCGTCTTAGCCTGATCCCAGCGGGAGCTGGAAAGTGTGAAAGGCTACACAAGGTGGTCCCTACTTCTGGCCTTTGTACCCTGTATCGGTCACCCATTAGCTGCAGCTGCCTCTGGGTAGTAAGCTGACATTCCAGACACTTCCTGCCTCAGTGGCTCCTGCAACAGGCGAAGGGCAGTTCTCCTGGTAGCAGCCAGGAGCCTTTTGTATCAACACTCACAGCAGCTGGGAGACGGAGGCGTTGTCCTGGCATAGGGGCTCTGGGCAGGGTACTATGGAGGGTCAATCCAATGATTTAGCAGAAGACTGTAGAAAACGTTCTTGTCGTTTAATCTAGCCGTTTTGTGTTTGGGTCTTTATCATGAGGATTATATCACGAATTTGTGAGAAGTTGTGTTGTTGTCATCATCAACATAACCACCGTCATCATCCTCTGTTGAGCGTGTATTTGCAGCGTACTTTACAGATTCTGTCTCACTTAATCCTTTCAAGCATTGTCTGAAGTTTAGAGAGGTAATTACTCTTGCCTTTGAATGCAGGGCTTGAGAGTGGCATGTTCAGGGGATATTCATTGCAACATAATTTACGGTAATAAAGATTTGGAAAGAATCCATTTCTCCAACACTGGGTACAGAGAGGTAAATTACTTACCTCTGTAGAATGGCATAATGTGTAGACCATAAAAATGCTATAATAATACAGGGGTGAGTCTACAATACACTGCTAAGTGGAAAAATTAGGCCACAAAGCTGCATTACACTGGTGCGTGCATGCATGTGTGTGTATGTGTGTGTGTATGTGTGTAGACAATATTTTTTAAATATGAAGGGATATTTTTGTGTCCACATTTCCTTTTACACTTTATGGAACCTCCTCCCTACGCCCATCGTCTGTATGAAAGTTCAGCTCTTTGGTGCTGCTCACCTCAGGGAAGGGAAATAAAATAGAAGGCAGTGGAAAAGTTGGAGGAGTAAGAAGAGCTGGAGGCAAGGTGAGGCCACCTGGTCCTGGGTTCTAACATCCATCCGTGGACTACATGCCCTTGCCCCTCATCTTCTCCCCCTCCTATTCCAAGAAGGGAGATTGAACTGGAGATTTGGAATTCCTGCCTGCAGGAATCAAGAATCACAGCAGAAATCAAGCTGAGTTAGAGGAAATAAAGATCTATTTCTTGCCTACCTAAAGCTGTGAATGGGGGATTTACGCCCACTGCTTGTGCACAGGAAAAGAGTAAAAGGAAACCCCACAAAATGATGATTCAGTGGTTATCACTGAGTGATTCGTATTTCCTTCTTGCGCTTTCCTGTGTGTTTCGTGGTTTTTTAAAAAAATAAAACATTAATTTTGAAGTCAGAAAAAAAATTTTCAAAAAATTTAGAGAGTACTTTATTAGTTTCTGTGGTCAGACTCATACAGAGAAAACTTTACATATTTAATACAGTGTGTTACCTTTGTACAAAAGAAAAAAATTAAGTTTAACTTTTCTAGAGCAATATGGCTGTTAATTTCTGTACAATGCCACCTCAACATGGTAAACTGGAATATTTTTCCAAAGTGGATAGCACAGCTAAAGTTTCCAAAAATTCAAATTATATGTAGACCAATAATAGCAGTGTGTTAATCATTAATAGCAGTAACAGCTTAGAAAAAAAGTTACATTTAAAATCTTTCTCTTAAAGGGAATACTTACACACTGTTGGGAATGTAAATTCATTCAGCTACTGTGAAAAACAGTTCAGAGATTTCTCAGAGAACTTAAAACAGAACTACCATTCAACCCAGCAATCCCATTACTGGATACATACCCAAAGGAAAATAAAGCGTTTTACCAGTCATACGTTCATCACAGCACTATTCACCATAGCAAACACAGGGAATCAACCCAGGTGCCCATCAGCAGTAGACTGGATAAAGAAAATGTGGCACATCCACACCACAGAATACTATGTAGCCATAAAAAAGAATTTTTTCTTTTATTAAGGGAGCTTCATATGTCAAGCATGGGGCTGGTCACTTCATATTATCCCATTCATTTCTCACAACTCTCCTGTAGGGTAGGTACTATCATTCTTGCATTTTACAGATGGGAAATTTGAAGCTCAGAGAAATCAAGCAACTTACCCAAAGTGGCAGAAATGTGGTGATAGTCCAGGTCCATCTGAATTCAAATCCTATGTCCTTTCTAGCTCACTCCATTGTCCATCTGGGGAATTTTTTCTGCTAAACACAAAATTAGCCAAGGCATCTGGGGATGGGGTTAAAGACTGCAAGAAAGCCCAGGTGCGGAGCAGTGCTAGCCTTGCTGATAAACAGAAGAGCCCATAAAAAGGGCTGGCCAGTGTGGGGCCTGGGACACAACTCTCTGTATAGTGAAAAAGAAAAATTTGCCATGATGAATGATGTTGATGCAACAATGAAAGGATCATTTTTGAAAGAACTGAATTAAGAGACAAAGGTACATGAATCACACCAACATTGATCTTCTTAGTATTACTTCTGAACTAGGCAGTTTTTTTTAAAGACATGGTCTCGCTGTGTCACCCAGGCTAGAGTGCAATGATGCAATCACAGCTCACTGCAGCCTCAACCTCTGGTGCTCAAGCGATCCTCCCACCTCAGCCTCCCGAGTAGTTGTGACTACAGGTGTGTGCCACCACACTGGGATGGTTTTTTGATTTTTTTGTAGGGAAAGGATCTCACTATGTTGCCCAGGCTGGTTTTGAACTTGTGAGCGTAAGTGATCCTCCTGCCTTGGTCTCCCAAAGTGCTGGGATTATAGGCCTGGGCCATGATGTCTGGCAGCATTTTTTCAAGGTACGTTTCCGTTGAAGTTTGACAAAGAAGAGCACACAGAAAACCAGGATACAGCTTAATGAATTTTCACACATTGGGAGCTGGTTACACACACTCATGTAACCAGCTGGAAATCAAGAAACTGGCATTCCAAGAAACCCAGAAGTTCTCTCATGCCCTCAGCCAGTTACTTTCCCCTCAATAAAGGTAAAAACTATGGTATGTTAATGAGATTTATCCCTGATGTTTATGTAAAGTTTGTTCATGCTCATTGACATACAGCTTTTCACATGTTTATCATATGTGAGTATTTACAGTAGAATTTACCCATTCTTCAACCCATTCATTATTTACCTATTCATCATTTACCCAGTCATCAACAGTCAATGCTGATTGGCATTCATTTTTTATTTATTTATTTTTTGTGTGTGTTGTTTGGTGAACATACATATGCATTTCTTTTGGGCATATACCTAGGTGCAGTATTGCTCTGTCACAGGGTATATGTATGTTCTACTTTGGTAGATGCCACAAAAACAGATTTCCAAAATGATTGTATCAAGTTACATCCAGCTACAAGCGTGTAAGAGTTTCCAATTTCTTTACATCTTTGGCAACACTTGGTTTTCTATTTTGGTGGGTGTACTGTGGCACATCATTTGCCTTAGTAAAGTTAAGTATCTGAATACTTTTTCATGGGTTTATTTGCCAATCAGATATTCATTTTCTGAAGTCCTGTTCACATCTTCTGTATAGAGTAATTAAAGAATAATTACTATAGTCCTTTGTAAATGGTAGAATTCTGATCCTTACTGTTGGTCTTGTTGGACATTGTGGTTCATGTGGTATAGTTTTTGATGTTTTCTTGCTCAAAAGTACATGTGTTCATTAGACTTTTCACTGATGCATAAAATGTCTATGTCACAGTTTCTATTGATTAAGACATTAGTTGCCTATCCAAAAAGTGTAGATGTCAGAGAAAGAACAGAGTGTAGTGCATGATAGGTTCTTTTAAGTTGTATGGAACAAGGGCATATTATGATATGGGTTTACAGGAAACCTAGAGAGACGGGAAATGTCTCAGCAGCCTCATAGTCAAGCTCCACAAAGAACTGGAACATCTCATAACATGAGTACTGTTATTTTAACAGCAACTTCAGTCACCCAACAGAGTGACCTGACCATATGCTTTCCTTTTGAGAAGAAGGTGTCATTTATCAGCTGCATGGCCAGTGGGCTCCTGCTGTTATTGACAAAGCAGTACTAGATTTTCTTTCTTCCCACTTTCCAGATTCTGCCACATTCAGGCTTCCATAGTCTCAGAGTTTCTATAGCATCTGCATAATATCTTCTCTCCATGTGTCTTTCCATGGCTTCTCCTACTCCACTAATATCTCTCTTTCTCTGCAGGCCTCACTTTTGAGTGAGGAATCTGACCGGACAGCCATTGTAGGGCACTCTATGAACAGAGCTCTTGCACCAAACCACTTAGTGGGCCACTGGCCAGCCAAGATGGTTGCTTCGTGTCAGCCAGCTGTGTCAGCTTCACATGTGCTATGGATTAGATGTCTGTCCCCTCCAGACCTCATGTTGAAATTCGATCCCCGGTGTTAAAGGTAGGGCTGAGTAGGAGGTGTTTGGGTCATGGATGCAGATCCCTCATACATAGATTAATGCCCTCCCTGCGGGAGGGGGAGTGAGTTCTCGCTCTGTTAGTTCCCATGAGAGCTGGTTGTTGAAAAGCTGGCACCTCTCCCCTCTCTCTTGCTACCTCTCTCACCATATGATCTGTGCATACACCAGCTCCCATTTGCCTTTTGTCATTAGTAGAAGCAGCCTGAGGCTTTCACTAGAGGCATAGCCCACCTTTGAACTTTACAGCCATCAGAATCATAAGCCAAATAAACTACTTTTCTTTATAAATTACTCGATCTCGGGTACTCTTTTATAGCACACAAAATGGACTAATATTTTGTTCATTTCATTTTAGAGAGGAGAATACTGAATGCCAGAACATTTCAGTGGCTTCTGTAATTTACATTCTATAAATGGTAGAGCTGGGATTTGAACTCATCCCTATTTTATTCATTTATTCATTTATGCCATAAATTATTTTATTTATTTTTAGCTGACAAATAAAACTATACATATTTTTGGTGTACAAAATTATATTTTGAAATACGTATACATTGTAGAATGGCTGAATTGAGTTATTTAACATATTACCTCATGCTTTTTTTTATGGTAAGGACACCTAAAACCTACAGTACATTTTTATTAACTATCATCACCATGTTATACAATAGATCTCCTGAAATTATTCCTCCTATCCAACTGAAATTTTGTACCCTTTGACCATTATCTCCCAAATTCCCCTTAAACCCCAGCCCCTGTAAGTTACAATTCTTTTCTTTGTTTCTATGAGTTTGATTTTTCAGATTCCATATACAAGGGAGATTGTGCACTATTTGTCTTTCTGTGCTGATTTATTTCACTAAGCATAATGTCCTCCAGGTTCATTCATGTTGTTACAAATGGCAGAATTCCCTTCTTTAATAGTGGTATCCCATTGTGAAAATAGACATTTTCTTTGTCCATTCATCCACTGATGAACGCTTGGGTTGATTCCATATCTTGGCTGTTGTGACTAATGCTGCAGTGAATATGGGAGAGCAGACATATCTTTGACACACTGATCTGATTTCCTTTGTAGGTATACCCAGTAGGGATTGTTGGATCATATAGTAGTTCTATTTTTAATTTCTTTAGGAACTGCCATACTGTTTTCCATAATGACTAGCTAACTTACATTGTTTCCCTTTTCTCCACATTTTCACAACACTTGTTATCTTTTGTCTTTTTGATAATAGCCATTTTAACAAATGTGAAGCAGTATCTCATTGTATTTCTCTGATTGTTAGTGATGTTGAGCATTTTTCAAATACCTGTTGGCCATTTGGATGTCTTCTTTTGAGAAATATCTATTCAGGTCCTCTGTTTTTTTAGTTGAGTTATTTATTTTCTTGTTATTGAGTTGTTTGCATTCCTTATAGATTTTGAATATTAACCTCTTATCAGATGTACAGTTTGCAATTTTCTCCCATTCTGTAGGTTGTCTCTTCACTTTATTGATTGTTCCCTTGGCCGTGCAGAAATTTTTTAGTTTGATGTAACCCCATTTGTCTATTTTTGCATTTGTTGCCTGTGCTTTGGGGTCATGTCAAAAAAATCATTGCCTAGACCGATGTTATGAGCCCTTCCCTTGTGTTTTCTTTTAGTCATTTTACAGTTTCAAGTCTTTTGTTTAAGTCTTTAATTAATTTTGAGTTGATTTTTATATATGGTATGAGATGAAAGTCTAACTTTATTCTTCTACATGTAGATATCTAGTTTCCCAGTGACATTTATTGAAGAGATTGTCCTTTTCCTGTCATGTGTTCTTGGCACCTTTGTCAAAAATCAAATGACTACATATGTATGAATTTATTTCTGGGCTCTCTATTCTGTTCTATTGGTCTATGTGTCTCTTTTCATGCCAGTATCATGCTGTTTTGATTACTGTAGCTTTATAGTAGATTTTGAAATCACATAGTATGGTGCCTCCAGTTTAAAAAATTTTTTTTTTGTTTTGAGGTTTTTTGCCCAAGATTACTTCGGCTACTTGAGCTCTTCTGTGATTCCATATGGAGTTCAGGATATTTTATCTATTTCTGAGAAAAATGTCATTAGAATTTTGATAGAGATTGCACTGAATCTGTAGATCATTTTGGGTAGTATGGACATTTTACCAGTTTTAAGTCTCCCAATTCATTGGCACAGAATATTTTCCATTTATTTGTGTCTTCTTCAATTTATTTCTTTGATGTTTGTAGTTTCCAGTGAACAGATCTTTCATGTCTTTGGTTTAATTTACTTTTAAGTATTTATGGCTTTTATGAAGGTAAATGTGTCCTGAAGAGATGTGGAGAAAAACACAGCTGTAGCCTGTGGCAGAATATGCAGGTCAGGGTGGTGGTCGGGTAGCATCTTTATGTTCTTCATGTCTCTCCTTCTGGACACAGAGCCCTCCCTTTCCATTCAGATACCACCCCAAATCTGGCCTGACCAATCAGAATATTTATTCTAATTTTCTAGTCACGGTGATTGGTTCGGGAATAGGCACCTGATCCAAGCAAAGTCTGTAAGAGTTAGCCTTGGGACTTTAGCTAGAACCACTGCGAAAGACTCGTATTTTTTTCATGATGATCATTGCCTGTAAAGACAAGTAAGCATGGAGCTACTTGGTGTGCAGCATCTTTTAGGGCTCCATGTTTAAGAACCTTGGAGAATGAAGCCAAAACCGAGGAAAGCAAAACTGAAAAATGAAGAGAGAGTAAGATTTTTGACCGCATTGTTTATGGACCTGATTTCAGCTACATACAGTGGCAAATTTGCCTTTGGATTTTTGATGTATAGATACCAATACATCCCCTGTGGGGCTTAAGTCAGATTGAGTTAGTTTCTTGTCCTTGCAATTAAAAAATGTTCTGATTCATGTAGTCAGCTTCCTACATAAATGTTAACATGGAGAAATTGAATCAGAAGTTTGCAATGTTCTCCTTGGAAAAGACTTCAAGGTTCCAAGAATATGAAATCATCATGTAAAATAGCTCTTCCGCCTTCAGAAGAGATGAATCTGATGCAAGGCTGGGCCCGAAAGAAATGACCTATACCTAAGGGAGGCTTGTCTGGGTCAGGAAAGATGGGACACATTTTTGCTTCTGCTGTGACACTTGCTTCTGCAGATTTTTATTATGATAGTGTCTTAGTCCATTCATGCTGCTGTGACAGAACACCATAAAGTAGGTAGCTTATAAACAACAATTTATTTCTCACAATTCTGGAGGCTGGGAAGTTCAAGATCAAGGCACTGACAGAATTGGTGTCTGGGGATGGTCTACTTTCTAGTTCATATATAGCACCTTCTAGTTGTAGTCTCATGTGTTGGAAGGGGGGAGGCAGTTTTCTCGGGCCTATATATATATATAGAATTAGTGCCTATATATGTGAATAGTGAATAGAATTAGTGTCTATATATATACACATATATATTAGTGAATTCTACACATTGGTGATTATGTTTCAACATATGAATTCTGGGGGAGACATAAACAGTTAGATTATAGCAGATACGGAATTCTGGGCAGGGTAGAAAACATTTGTTAGTCCAGTAAAATTTCCATCCACCCATCTATCCAACCATCCATCCATCTGTCTCTACTTTTGCCCATTAATTAAACAAATATCTGTTGAGTTTAAATAAGTGCTAGATATAGGACTTCTGAGAGAGAAGGTTTAAAGCACTAGGTCAAGGTCAAACTAGCAAGACGCTTCCTCTCCTGGAGGCCAGGGTTCAGCCAGATGTCCTCTTTTTCGTCTGCAAAATAATATCTAACCTAGAGACCTGCTCACGTCTCTTCCAGTGCTATTATTTGATGATTCAAACAATTTTCAAGGCCAGGCATGGTGGCTCACAACTGTAATCCCAGCACTTTGGGAGGCCAAGGTGGGCAGATCACGAGGTCAAGAGATGGAGACCATCTTGGCCAACATGGTGAAACCCCCCTCTACTAAAAATACAAAAATTAGCTGAGTGTGGTGGCACGTGCCTGTAGTCCCAGCTACTTGGGAGGCTGAAGCAAGGGAATCGCCTGAACCCAGAGGTGGACATTGCAGTGAGCTGAGATCACGCCACTGCACTCCAGCCTGGCAACAGACCAAGACTCCGTCTCAAAACAAAACAAAAAACAATTTTCAAAAGGGATACCTTCGAGTGTTATCTGGTTCAATTTTCTCATGTTTGGGATGAGAAAATCTAAACCTGGGGAGCTTGAGGGATTTCACCTGAAGTCCACATCACTCTCGTGGTGACAATTACTCAGTGATGCTGTGATGACTGGTGGACATGGACAGAAGAGGCTGTAGGCAAAACGCATAGGTTCCAGGACAGCAGGTTCAGTAAAGACCAACGGTAGCTGGTATGGAGGCTACCTCAAAGGGCTGGCTCAACCCAGGCACGGAAAGTGGAAAAGATTGGGGGATGGGGACAGAAAAGCTGCCCCCTGGTTTTCTTTCTTTCTTTCTTTTCTCAACAATTGAAACCCAGCACATATCTGTGTGGGCATTGAGAGAAAACAGGCCCAGCTGCCTTGCAGTGGCCCCAGGAGCCTGTGAAACGTCTGCTCGGACCAGGCTCACGGAGGGCGCCAGGATGCTCTGCCCAGTGGCTGTTTCCTTGACTTCTCTCTTCCAAAAAGGAAATTGCAGGCATGTTACTGCTTTGCTCAGGACCGGGGATTATGGAGCTTAAACTCTCTCCTCCAAGCCATGTTCAAGTTTTTGACTTAAAAGGGAAATGTTTCATTTTAGGCCAAATGCATCCCCCTCTTTCCCCCTTCTTGGAACGAGAACAAAGCAATTCAAATCAGAAAACAGGGGGAACTCCATGCGCCCTGTCCACGGGGACCCGGCTCCCAACTGGATCCCACGGAATTTGATTGAAGTGCAACTGAACCCCTCCGCGTTTGTTCAAATGTCATTTAAATAGAAACGTTTCAAATCTCTGCCAAGGAACTGCCCAGGGGGTGGCATGGAATGGAGTCAGGCCCTCACTGCTCTGCGGGCTGCGGCGGGCCCAGACCACAGGGGCGGGACCCAGGCGAGGCTGACTGAAACCCAGCACGAGGGAAAAGCAAAGTGGTGGGAAAAGAGGGGAGAGGGGAAAGAGGAGGGACGGCAAGGGGACAGAGGTGGACTCTCTGGGCAGTTTTTACACTAAAGATACAAGATATAAATGAGACACAAGATGTCTGCATTTTGGCATTGCATAAAAATACTTTAATGTTTTTAAGATAGAGACAAACTCTCAAAGCCTGAAAGGATTCACGATCAGGATTGCAGTGAGCCTTCAAGATTTTGGCTGTCACCCTCTTTGGTGTCATGACGATTCAAACGTGCATGCATCATCGCAGCTGTTTTTAGCTTACCAGTTTGGAAAGAGAAGAACAATGTTTGACTTGCCTGGGTTTTGTCAGGGCTGCTGGATAAGATTTGGCTTGAGGTTTGGGGCTGAGGGTGTGGCTCTTCGTTTCCTTACCCCACTCGATAAAGGCAGCCATGGGGTCGGAGGTTTGAGATACTGTTGGTACCCAGGACTGGAAATCTGCAAGCATTGCCATGGTGTACCCTGGGGGTGCCCAAGAGGAGGAGGCTGGTCTTTCATCCTCCACTCAACTGTAATGACTACTCTTTGTTTTACGTTTTGAGTTCTGGGTAAAATTTTGTGGCAAAAAGAAATCTGTCACTAACAGCACTGTTTAGAAGCACTAAAGTAGACCTTTCAAGATTCATGGTTCTGACCTTCTATGAGATCAAAATTGGGGAGCGAGTGTAGTGATGGTCATTCCTTCATCCCTGAGGACCCATTAGCATGGGATAGACTTAATTTGCTACATTAAGACCTCCTTCCTGGCTGGGTGTGGTGGCTCATGCCTGTAATCCCAGCACTTTGGGAAAGGCATGGTGAACCGTCACCTGAGGTCAGGGAGTTGAGACCAGCCTGACCAACGGGGCTCCTCATCTCTACTAAAAATACAAAAATAGCTGGGCTTGGTGGTGCGTGCCAGTAATCCCAGCTACTCAAACTGAGGCAGGAGAATTGCTTGAACCCAGGAGGCAGAGGTTGCAGTGAGCCAGATGGCCATTGCACTCCAGCCTGGGCAACAAGAGCAAAACTCTGTCTCAAAAAAAAAAAAAAAAGACTTCCTTCCTGGCCTGGCACAGTGGCTCAGGCCTATAATCCCAGCACTTTGGGAGGCCAAGGTGGATGAATCACCTGAGGTCAGGAGTTCGAGACCAGCCTAGTCAACATGGTGAAGCTCCGTCTCTACTAAAAATACAAAAATTAGCCAGGCATGGTGGCTCATGCCTGTAATCACAGCTACTTGGGAGGCTGAGGCGGGAGAATCGCTTGAATCCAGGAGGCGGAGGTTTCAGTGAGCCAAGATCACACCATTGCACTCCAACCTGGCTACTGGAAAAACCATGTTATCAGGACACTAGAACTTGAGAAGGATTCACATGGGCCTGGATCTAGCAGACAGGTAAGTGACTTAGGACTTATGAAACCCCAAGAAAACTCAGTATTGGTGACACTACAATATGAGCCTCCCGTGAATTGAAATAACCTGAAGATGTATAAGAAGTGCAGCTCAAGAGTTGCTGATGGTGAAATCTCCCCTCCCTCATAGACATTTACTCTTTCATCTTAGAGAACCTTATAAAGCAGCAGGATATGGTCAAGCAAGGCACATCCCCTTTTCATCACTATGTTCAGCCCAGAAGTAGCTCTGAGACTGAAACTGCCTTTGCAAGGTTATGACTAGTGACTGAGACAGTGAAAGAGATCTAACCTAACTGACTCCATCTTGCTTCTAACCTTTAAGCTGTCCTTGCTCCTTCCCTGGTGTAGGTTGGACTCACTTTGGGAGGAACTTAATTTACAGTTATAGTTTAAAAAAACAAAACAAAACAAAACAAAAAAACCCCTCCTTTTCTCCTGGGGACTCAACTGCCTTTGCAGGACTAACAAATTAGCCACAAGCTTAGAAATTATGGTTTAGGAGTCATGCAACTGCAGGCTACAAGATCCGGACTCTTCCTAAACTGCTCCTAAGACCAGTGCCTGAGACATTTTGCAGCCCCTGCACTTGATGGATCAGGTGGCACCACCCAGATGGATAAACGGGTTCATTTGATCCTGTGGCCCCCACCCAGAAATGGACTCAGCACAACACGACAGCTTCAATTCTCTGTGATTTTATCTCCTACCTAACCAATCAGCACTCCTGGCTCACTGGCTTCCCCCCACGCACCACGTAGTCCTTAGAAACCCTGATCCCCTCATCAGGGGATGCTTGGGAAGACTGATTTGAGTAATAATAAAACTCCGGTTTCCTGCACAGCCCGCTCTGTGTGGATTACTCTTTCTCTGTTGCAATTGCCCTGTCTTGATAAATCGGCTCTGTCTAGGCAGCGGGCAAAGTGAACCCATGATACAGTTACAAGACACCCCTTTCAAGAGGAACACCAAGGGAAGGTGATGGCTCATGCACTGAGCAAAGACCCGAGATGTGAAGGAGCCATTCGTTCACTAAAACTTGGCTACTCACTGAAACCGTAGACCTTCAGAACTAAAAGACACCCAAGAATCATCTCCGTTTACAGATGAGAAAACTGAGGCTCACATCTATGAATATTCATACATAATTAACTATTTCGTTAATCAGTGATATAATTTGGCATACTTATACCTTCATAACTTTCAGCAATTTTCAGTGACTTTGGTTGAATATCACAAAAAAGATTGGGCACAATGGCTCGTGCCTGTAATCCTGGCACTTTGGGAGGCTGAGGCAGGTGGATCCCTTGAGGTCAGGAGTTCGAGACCAGCCTGGCCAACATGGAGAAACCCTGTCTCTACTAAAAATACAAAAATTAGCCGGGCATGGTGGTGGGTGCCTGTAATCCCAATTACTCACGAGGCTGAGACAGGAGAATCGCTTGAACCCGGGAGGTGGAGGTTGCAGTGAGCCAAGGTTGCGCCACTACACTCCAGCCTGGGCGACAGAGCAAGACTCCATCTAAAAAAAAAAAAAAAAAAAAAAAATCACAAAAGGTATGCCATTTAATTTCAAGATGGTGTTCTTAACCTCAAATCAAACTTACTGTGCATCTTGACACTCTTAGTCATAGATTAAATTTGATGCAAATCAACTCATTCCTTTGCAAGTGGCTATGGAATAAGATAGGCAAATATAAAATGCCCCTTTATTGCACAGATTTGGATAGAAAACTGTGTCATTTTGCTGTCATTGTAAGGTCACAGCCATATCGGCTTTTATCAGTCAGTGTAAGACAATTGGCCTGAAGAACAGACATTGTCCTTTTTCCATTATCAGTGTGCTAAGAAAGTTCCCTTATCTGCTCACAGCTTTTCTTCCCTTCCCTTTTCAAAGATAAAATGCTATGGGGTCAAAATCCCCGCTTTCCTTTTTACGGGAATTGTCAAGCTGGTTCAATAATTCCTACGGAAATGCAAGGGACCCAGAATGGCCAAAACAATTTTGAAAAAAAAACAAAAAAAACAAATTTGGAAGGCACACACTTTCCCAATTTCAAAGCTGTAGTAATCAAGACTGTGTGATACCGGAACAAGGACAGATCTATGGATTGTTGGAATAGAATTGAGAACCCAAAAACAAACCCAATTCAATTGATTTTAGACAAAGATGCCAAGACAATACAATGGGAGATAGAACAGTCTTTTAAACAAATGGTGGGGTCCACTGGATTTCCATATGCAAAAGAATGAGGATGGACTCTGACCTCACACACCATATACAAAAATTAACTCAAAGTGGATCAAAGCCCTACATGTAAGAGCTGAAACTTTTAGAAAATAAACATAGATATAAATCTTCATGACCTTTTATTAGGCAACGGTTTCTTAGATATGACATCAAAGGAGCAAACAACCCAAGAAAAAGTTAAATTGGACTTTATCAAAATCAAGTGATTCAGAGGACACTATCTACAGAATGGAAGGAACTGTGTATTTCTAATAAATGTCTGGTATATAGAACTCTTACAACTTAAAAGAAAAACAACAACAAAAGAAAACCAAAAACTCAATTTAAAAAATTGGCAAAGTATTTGAATAGCTATTTCTCCAGAGAAGATGCACAAAAGGCCAGTGAGCACATGAAAAGCAGCTCAATATCATTAGTCATCAGAGAAATTCAAACAAAAACCACAATGAGATTCCTCTTTGCATCCACTAGGCGGACTCTACTCAAAAAGATCGATAATAATAAGTATTGGCAAAGCTGGTGGAGAAATTGAAACTTTCATGCTTTGCTGGTGGGAATGTAAAATGGTGTATGAACTTTGGAAAACGATTTGTCAATTCCTGAAAAAGGTAAACATGGAGTTACTTGAAGACCCAGCATTTTCACTCTTAAGTATATACCCAAGAGAATGGAAAACAAATGACCATACAAAAGTTTGTACACAAATGTTTATTGCAGCATTATTCTTGTTTTTTGTTTGTTTGTTTTTTTGAGACAGAGCCTTGCTCTCTCACCAGGCGGGAGTGCGGTGGCGCGATCTCGGCTCACTGCAACCTCTGCCTCCCGGGTTCAAGGAACTCTCCTGCCTCAGCCTCCCAAGTAGCTGGAACTACAGGTGCCTGCCACCACACCCAGCTAATTTTTGTATTTTTAGTAGAGATGAGGTTTCACCATGTTGGCCTGGATTGTCTTGATCTCTTGACATCGTGATCCACCTGCCTCGGCCTCCCAAAGTGCTGGGATGACCAGTGTGAGCCACCACACCCGGCCTATGGCAGCATTATTCTTTTATTTTTATTTTTATTTTTTTTGAGACAGAGTCTTGCTCTGTCACCAAGGCTGGAGTGCAGTGGCACGATCTCGGCTCACTGCAAGCTCTGCCTCCCGGGTTCATGCCATTCTCCTGCCTCAGCCTCCCGAGTAGCTGGGACTACAGGCTCCTGCCACCACGCATGGCTAATTTTTTTTGTATTTTTAGTAGAGACAGGGTTTCACCGTGTTAGCCAGGATGGTCTTGATCTCCTGACCTCGTGATCTGCCAGCCTCGGCCTCTCAAAGTGCTGGAATTACAGGTGTGAGCCACCGCACCTGGCCTATAGCAGCATTATTCTTAATGCCCCAAAGCTAGAAACAACCCAAATATTCATCAAACATTATTCATTTTTATGAATAAACAAAATGTAGTATATCGTACAATGGAATTTTTTCAGCCGTAGAAGAGGAATGAAATACTGCTATGTGCTACAGCGTGGATGAACCTTGACATCATTATGCTAAGTGAAAGAAGCCAGACATATTCAGGCCACATATTATATGATTCCATTTATAGAAAATGTCCAGAATAGGCAAATCCATGGAGACGGAAAGTAGACTGGTGGTTTCCAAGGACTGGGGGTTGGGAATGGGGTAGAGAGTGACTGCTAATGGGTATGGGATTTCTTTTAGGGATGATACAAATATTCTGAAATTATATAATGGTGATGGTTGCACAACTTTGTGAATATACTAAAAACCACTGAGTCGCACACTTTTAATGGGTGAATTTGATGATATGTAAATTATGTCAATTTTTAGGAAAGGCCATGGAAATGAATTTGGGGGATAGTTTAAGCATGCTAACTGGGACTAATGAGAACTTCGGAGACATCGAGGCTCATTTCTCTTGGTTCACTCTAGGACTTTTCTTAATCATCAAATGTAGGTGGTACAGGCAAGAGGTCACTTGTCCATCATGTCACTGGCCCAAAATGGTGTCATTTCTTTCCTTGCTACATAACTTTCATGCAGTCAATGGCTATCTTATATTCTCCTATATGCGTAGGTGGCTTAGTACAGAAGAAAGGATATGAGCTTCAGGGGCCAGCAGTGTTGCGTTGAATTTTGGTTCTGTCCTTTGCTCATTGGGAGACCTCAGGCAAGTTACCCAGCCCCTTGGACCTCAATTTCCCCATTTATAACATTGGTTGGTGGGAAGACTCAATGTCAAGTTCCAGGCACATGGTGCATACCCAGTCCATGTTAATGTCTTGCTCTTTCCTTCTCCTTGTCTTCCCAGGGTGGTGAGAGCTCGGTGTTTATACACAAGACAGCCTAGGTAGGGGAAGTCTGGTTAAAGGGGCAAATTGCATCCCCTTCCCTCCTTCACTCAAGTTAAATAACAGGAGGGGAATCTGATCACAGCCAAATCTCTCAGGTGTAGATTTTGTCTGAGGGCAACTTCCATGAGCCGTACGAGGACGCAGCTGAGCCGTAAGAATCAGAGCTGGTTGAATTTTCTAAGCCAGGTGACTACAATGAGTTTCCAGGCACCCAAGCTTCTGCTGCTTCCTCACCTCCCCTAGAATAATTTGGATAGCTTGCCAGACTCGTAGGTATCTGAACCATTGCAAGGTGTCACCTGACTTCCCTCAGTGACCTCCCTGGCACCCCATCCTTATCATCAGAGAGAGCCCTCAGCAGGCACAGAAACTGAGTCAGACGCTTCTTCCAGAAGCCAGTCCTTCTCTCATCGCCCTCCCCCGCCACCTCCTCTAACCCACAAGCTGGCTTTCATTTCCCCTCTCTCTCAAGCTGCGAAGAGTATCTCTTCCTAACACTTGTCAAAAATTAAAGCGAGACCTGCTTTCAAATGTTCTGTCTGTACTCGCCGGCCAGGAAGGCGAGTCTGTCTCCAAAGAATTTGCATTTACAATTCCAAATATGCACTCGTGCTAAGACGAAAGAATGTCTCTTCGCTTTCAAGCTGAGTTTGGCATGACCTCTAGGTTTTAATATTTTCAACAAAGTGTCATTTGACAATTCAACCACATTTAGAAAGAAGAGAAAAGTGAATGTCCTCTCATAAATGTGCCGACCGGATTGAGAGTCAGATGAGAAGACTTAGCCCAGAGTCATCGACTTTATTTTATCTTTTGCTTTCACCCGTTATTTAATTTTTTAAAATCTCCACAGAAACATGATCATTTCCATTTCTGGGTCTTAACTTCTGTTTTGGTTACAAGGGTCAACATGAGGCTTCCTAAGAAGACCAGGGAATCTGCATTTCCTGATGCAAACACATTAAGCCAAGTCGTTTTCCCTGTCTGTCTCCGTGTCTTGCATCCAACCCAGCCTCCCTACCTTCCCGATCCTGGCTCCAACAGGAAGAGGATCTAATCACAGCCAAATCTCCCAGGTGCAGATTTTGTCAAAGGGCAATACCCCATAAATGCTACAGGACTTCCAAGGAGTCTGTTCTTTGCCCCCAAGCAATGGTGAATAGTCGCTTCCAAAGGCCGCCTTGGAGTCTCAGGTCATCCCGCAGGCAGGGAGCCCAGTTTGATGGGTGCAGTCCCTCGAGAGGCCAGGAGGAGGGGGTCTTGTCCTTCAGAAGTCCTGTTATGGGCCGCGGTCCCCCTAGCACGGAAGGCTCCATCCTGATGAATGTGTGGCTTTGGCTTCACGACTCAGACCGCAGATCTGCTTGTCACAATAATCAATGACGCCTCAGGCTGTGCCACCCAGCTCCGTTTCACTTAGAAGTCGGTGGAACAGTGGGATTCCTCATGATGGCTTCATTCAGCACTCCAGCAGGTCTGTGGGCGCAGGATGGGGGCAGGTTTACACAGATGCTAGCCTCTCTGGCACCCTAGCAGGTGTCTGCTAACCTCCCTCAGACCACCCTCACAGTAAAGAGCCCACCTTGGGTTTGAGATATAAGAGTCCAGTCTCTGGAGTGGTCTTGGGGGAAGGGATCTGCTACCTGCCTATTGCCCACAGTTTGGCTGGTGCGTGAGGACTTGCGTCCACGTGGGAAGATGATAACACAGGGTCCAGCTTTGGCAGACCACACGGTTGCTTCGTGCAACACTGCATTGATGACTCCTGGCCACCCCAAGTGGTATTACATGCCCATTTACCCACGAGGAAACAGGCTCAGATCAATGGCGTGCCCTGCCAGAGGTCACAAAACCAGTAGGTCACAGACCCGGGTCCTGATCAGCAGCCTTTTGCCCATGCGTGGACTGCTGCACCACCTGTAAAAACAGATCGGCCCCTTGGAGGCTGAAGGAATAGCCAGCCACCATCCGATGCCTTAAACTTTTAAAAGGCTTTTCATGGCTGGGCGCGGTGGCTCACGCCTGTACTCCCAGCACTTTGGGAGGCCGAGGCAGGCAGATCACGAGGTCAGGAGATGGAGACCATCCTGGCTAACTTGGTGAAACCCCGTCTCTACTAAAAATACAAAACATTAGCTGGGCGTCATGGGGGGTGCCTGTAGTCCCAGTTACTAGGGAGGCTGAGGCAGGAGAATGGCGTGAACCCAGGAGGTGAAGCTTGCAGTGAGCCAAGAGATCACGTCACTGCACTCCAACCTGGGTGACAGAGTGAGACACTGTCTCAGACAAAAAAGAAAAAAAGCCTTTTCACATTGACTTCTGGTATCTTTTTTTGCTTCTCCCAACACACTCCCTGCTGGTGTGGTTGGAGGGTGTAGCCAGACTTAGAACTGATGTCTTCCCTCAAGTGACACTGCAACTGTATTGGGAAACCTTCTGCCGGGAAGATGCAGGCAGCCACCCTCCCACCTTGACGCCTCCTGGGCTTAATGGCCTTTATTTGCACTGTGAACTGATGGGACTCACCTGTACCAAAGAGGAATGCAACTGAATGACATCCTCTGAGCACCTGGAAAGGCCACCACCAAGTGCGGTATTTGCAATGCTTCCCAACAATGTCCACCTGTGTGTCCTTAACAGTGGAGGCGAGGGAGGATATCTGAAAATTCTTTGAAGTGTTATATTTTATCTAAAAAAAAAAAAGGTTTGTGAGGCCAGGTGCAGTGGCTCATGCCTGTAATCCCAGCACTTTGGGAGGCTGGGGTGGACGGATTGCTTGAGGCCAGGAGTTCAAGACCGACCTGGCCAAAATGACAAAACCCTGTCTCTACTAAAAATACAGAAATTAGCCCGGTGCGGTGGCGGGCGCTTGTAATCTCAGCTACTCAGGAGGCTGAGGCAGATGCGTCACTTGAGCCTGGGAGGTGGAGGTTGCAGTGAGCCAAAATTGCGCCACTCTATTTCAGCCTGGGCAACAGAGCAAAACTCTGTCTCAAGGAAAAAAAAAAAAAGTTTATAGAAAATTGCATTCTACTTCATCACATATCTGTTTCTTTCTGCTTTTTTTTTCTAAAAAATTATAGTAAAATATGCATACCATAAAATTTGCAATCTCAACCATTTTTAAGTGTACAGTTCAGTGGCGTTAAGTACATTCACACTATTGTGCAACCATCCCGCCATCCATCCATATGGCCTGTAAATCCTAGAAGATTTGGCTGAGATCATACTCCCTTCCTGGTGGAGCCGGGATGGGGTATGGTAGGGATGTCAGGTTGAAGGGGAGAGATGAAGACAGACTGGACTCTTTTTCAAATTACGAACTGAAACTTTATACCCATTAAACATTCATTTCCGGCCAGGCACAGTGGCTCATGCCCATAATCCTAGCACTTTGGGAGGCCGAGGTAGGCAAATCACTTGAGGCCAGGAGTTTGAGACCAGCGTGGCTAACATGGTGAAACCCTGTCTGTACTAAAAATACAAAAAGTAGCTGGGTGTGGTGCCTCATGCCTATAATCCCAGCTACTCAGGAGGCTGAGGCAGGAGAATCGCTTGAACATGGGAGGTGGAGGTTGCAGTGAGTTGAGATTGCGTCACTGCACTCTAGCCTGGACGACACAGTGAGGCTTTGTCTCAAAAATAATAAAAATAAAATAAAATAAAAATGAAAAAGATTCATTCCCCATTGCCTGCTCCTCAACCCCCTGCAACACATTTTTTTTTTTTTTGTCTCTATGAATTTGACTGTTCTAAATACCTCATATGAGTGGAATCATACGGTATTTGTCTTTTTGGTGATTGGCTTATTTCACTCAGTGTAATGTTCTCAAGGTTCATCTAAGCTGTAGGAATTTCTTCTTTTTTAAGTTGGAATTTCTTTCTTTTTTAAGACTAATATCCCATTGTACATCTATATCACATTTTGTTTCTGTATATGTGTCTTTTAAATAAAATGTGTTACATTACTCACCAGTTAAATGAGGTATTCACATTATAATAAGGCCTGACATGTAAGGCCAGGCCCCAGCAAACTTTTTCTTAAAGGACAAGATAATACATATTTTAGGCTTTACAGGCCGTTTGGCCTCCATTGCAATCACACAACTGTGAAATTCTGCTGTTGCAGCACTAAAGCCACAACAGACCATGTGTAAATGAATGGATCGGGCTGTATTCCAATAAAACTTTATTTACAAAAACAGGCAGTGTGACAGATTTGGCCTGTGGTGAGTTGTTTTCAGACCCCCGGTCTAGGAAGTCAAACTGGTGTATCATTAAGAGCATAGGCTTTGGTGTCAATTGAGTTTTTCAATTCACACAAAAAAACCTTTTTCTTCTTCAGGGTTCACATGTGTCCCAGGGTACCCAACTGGATTACTCTGCTCAGAACTGCCCTCACCCCTGATCTTCAGGTCCTGTGACTAAATCTGACACACTCTGGTCAAACTCCTCCCCAAATGACTGATTTTTTTTCTCTTGGATGACTCACATGTCCTCCCCAACATGACCACCCAAAGTTGAACACATATGCCTGTGAGTGACTGAGTGACGATTGTGTACAAGAAGGTTGATATGGTTTGGCTATGTCCCCACTCAAAATCTCATCTTGAATTTCAATCCCTATAATCCCCACGTATCATGGGAGAGACCAGGTGAAGGTAATTGAATCATAGGGATGATTTCCTCCACGCTCTTCTCATGATGGTGAGTTCTCAAGAGATCCGATGGTTTTGTGTTTGGTGGTTTCCCTGCATTCATTCTCCTTCCTGCCACATTGTGAAGAAGGTGCCTTGCTTCCCCCTTTGCCTTCTGTCTTGATTATAAGTTTCCTGAGACCTCCCTAGTCATGCTGAACTGTGAGTCAACTAAACCTCTTTTCTTTATAAATTACCCAGTCTTAAGTATTTCCATATAGCAAAGTGAGAATGGACTAACACCAAGCTTTCCCTGCAGTAGGTCTTCAGACCTGACATAGGCCCAGATGGGTACAGACACTTGGGAAATTGAATGTCATAACCGCAGATGCTAAGAGTAACCGAAGGTCAGTCCTGGCCCAAACAAGAACTCTGTGTCACTCTGTTACAGTAAAATCTTTGTGGTTGTTTGCAAAGTGTCTATTCCCTTCATGGAAGGGATTTTTACTGGGGACAGTTGGCCCTTTATCTTGGGCTCCCAGAGATTCTGACTTTAAACCAAGAATGCCAAATGATGTATCTGATGCTTCCACCAGCATCTCAGGCGGAGAATACATGAGTTTGGGGACCAGGTAGGTTGTATAACCTCCAAAACAAGGTTTCCAAGTGGAGGATTTCTCCCCTGTCTTCTGAACAGTCTTAAGATATTTTAAAAAATAACTTTATTTAGGTATAATTGACATATAATAAGCTGCATATAAAGCATATAATTTGATGAATTTTGTCATAGGTCTATATCCATAAAACCATCACTACAACCAAGATAGTGAACAGTTCCATCTCCTGCAAAGTTTCCACGTGCTCCTTAGTAATCCCTCCCTATCTCTCCAACACCTTTCTCCCCAGGTAACCACCTATTCACTTTCCATTAGTTTGCATTTTTTGGAGTTTTGTGTAAGTGGATTCATATAATATGTACTATTTTTTGGTTCACTTCTTTCGCTAAGCATTTTGAGATTCATCTGTGTCATTGAATGATCAATAGTTTATTTCTTTTTATTGCTGAATAGTGTTCTGCTGTTTGCATATGCCACAATTTGTTTATTCCTTCTTCTGTTGATGGACACTTGGTTTATTTCTGGTTAATTTGATCAAGATGGGTTAACAGTACTGTTCAAGTTTACTGTATCTTTTCTGATTTTCTATCTACATGATTTATCAATTACTGAAAGAGGAGTATTAAAGTCTGGCAACAGTTGTAATTTGTCTATTTCTCCTTGCAGTTCTGTCAGATTTTGCTTCATCTGTTTTGAAGCTCTGTTATTAGGAGCACATATGTTCAGAATTGTTATATCCTCCTGATTAGCAGATCCCTTTGTCCTTATGAAATGATCCCATTTATGCCTAATTCATGGCCCACAAGGCAACATTCTTATTGCTTAAGTTTAATTTCACCAAGTAAGACTGGGGACTCAGGTGAAGTCAATGCATTGTGGGAGGCCAAGTCACACTCATACCTGGCTCACCGTGATGGGCTGTGCACTACACCATCTCTAGTTTCCTTCCCTTGTTTCCCCACTTCGGAGGGGCTTAATGGAAGCCAAATCCCAGATGGAGAAGGATTCGGGTTAGAGGTACAGGACATGGAATATCTCGGTTTATTACTGGGCATGCACCTCAACCTGGTGATATATGAAGACCCACAAGTGGCAGAAAGGTCAAAGTGACTTTGTCTAGACTCTGCATTTATTTTTAAGACAATTTTGGAACCAGGGACCAGACTATTCAGTGTGTTCTGAGGTGGTGCTAAAAGAATCTACTGTACAGGGGCGACGTCCTAGGTTTACAGTTTCCTGACTAATTCCATCATAAACTTAATTGCCTTTTCTTTGGCTTTGAAGCTCGAAGCCTCCCTTGGCACGGGGCTTCCTCCCCATATACCCAGACTCTTGGCAGGAAGTAATGACTGAATATCCAAGTGCCAGGACTCCTTGACTCACTCTCCAAACGGTGACTTCTGCCTGGCCCAGGACCTGGACTCTCCCTCTTCAGGAGATGATGTCAGAGAGAAGTCACTTTGCCAGCAACCCACTGGAGCCTTTAGAAGCAAATGCCCAGGAATCACTACTTCCAACCTCTGTCTTGAGTGCTGCCCCAAGCACTGAAACTTGCAGCCCATTGTCTTGTCCCCACAAACACAGCCTCTACATAGTAGGAGCTCTGCCAGCTCTGCCAGATGCTTTAGGTGCATTGCCTCGACTTCATTTCATTCTCACTGCAACCCTCGGAGCAAGGTGATAGTGTGCCTATTTTACAGAGAGAACACTGAAGGCCTGGGTGAAGGTAACATAGTTGTGCACAGATACACAGCTATGAGGTACAGAGCCAGTTTTGTGACTGTAAATACAGAACTGGTCCCATTACGCTACACAAATCTGTATTAGTTTCCTAGGGCCACCCTAACACATTACTACCAAGTTGGTAGCTCAAGGCAATAGGAATTTATGTGCTCACAGTTCTGGAGGCCAGAAGTTCAAAGTCAAGGTGTTGGCAGGGTAGGCTCCTTCTGGAGAGTCTGTGAGACAAGCTGTTCCATGACGCTCTCCGAGCTTCTGGTGGCTGCTGGAAACCCTTGGCATTCGTTGGCTTGTAGATGCATCACTAGTCTCTGCCTCAGTCTTCACATGGGTTTTTACATGACTGTTTTTTTTTTTTTTTTTTTTAATTTAACTTTTGGCCAGGCGCAGTGGCTCGCGCCTATAATCCCAGCACTTTGGGAGGCCAATGCTGGTGGATCACGAGGTCAGGAGGTGCCAGGCCACCATCCTGGCCAACATGGTGAAACCCCGTCTCTACTAAAAATACAAAAATTAGCTGGGCATGGTGGTGTGCACCTGTAGTCCCAGCTACTCGGGAGGCTGAGGCAGGAGAATAGCTTGAATCCGGGAGGTAGAGGTTGCAGTGAGCTGAGATCACACCACTGCACTCCAGTCTGGGTGACAGAGCCTGACTCCATCTCAAAAAAAAAAAAAAATTAACTTTTATTTCAAGTTTGGCATACATGTGCAGGTTTGTTGCATAGGTAAACTTTTGTCATGGAGGATTTTTGTACAGATTATTTCACCACCCAGATATTAAGCCTAGTACCCATTAGTTATTTTTCCTGATTATCTTCTTCCTTCTACTCTTCCTCCAATAGGCCCCAGTGTGGGTTGCTCCCTTCTATGTGTCCACGTGTTCTCATAATTTAGCTCCCACTTACAAGTGAGAACACACAGTATTTGGTTTTTTGTTCTTGTGTTAGTTTGCTAAGGATAATGGTCTCCAGATCCATCCATGTTCCTTTAAGGATATAATCTCATTCTTTTTTTATGGCTGCATGGTATTCCATGGTTTATATGTACCACTTTTTTTTTTTTTATCCAATTTACCATTGATGGGTATTTAGGTTGATTTCATGTCTTTGCTAATGTGAATAGTGCTATAATGCACATAAGCATACATGTGTCTTTATGACAGAATGATTTACATTCCTTTGAGTATATAGCCAATAGTGGGATTGCTGGGTCAAATGGTATTTCTGTCTTTAGGTTTTTTAAGAATTGCCACATTGTCTTCCACAATGGTTGAACTAATTTACACTCCCACCAATAGTGTATAAGTGTTCCTTTTTCTCTACAACCTTGCCCGCATCTGTTATTTTTTCACTTTTTAGTAATTGCCATTCTGACTGGTGTGAGATGGTATCTCACTGTGGTTTTGATTTGCATTTCTCTAGTGATCAGTGATGTTGAGCTTTTTTTTTTTTCATACAATTGCTGTGCATGGCCTTCTTTTGATAACAGTTAAGTAAGTTGGACAGTTGGAAGCACTGTAGGAAAGGTAACCTAAGTTAAAAGAGGATTTAGAGTCAGGGGCTTCTGGGCTGAGTCTTGGGCAATCAACTCCAGATTTCTACACTTGAGCTTCCTCATCTGTAAAATGAGGACAGTAATGGTGTGTACCTTGTGGGATTTCTTGTAAGAGTTAAATGTTTGTAAAGGGCTTAGCCCCATGCCTGGCACCTAGTAAGAGTTCAATTAATATTAGTCATGAAAAAATATGATTGATAAGATGGTTCCCATCTCACTGTGAATAAAACTCAAAGTCCTTGCCATGGTCAACGAGACCTTCCGTTTATGGTCTCATCCTACCCCCACCCATCTTTCTGATCTCATCCTACCCTCACTCATCTTTTCTCTGCATTTTAGCTGCCCTGACCTCATGCCTGTTCCCTGCCCAAGACCTTTGTGTTTGTAGTTCTTTCTGCATGGCCTGCTCTTCCCTGCATGTGCTACTCACTGTGTTCTGGACTCTCGTTAAAGGTCATCTTATTTGAGACCTTCACTGACATTTCTATTTAAAGTACCACCTGCTGCCTTCTGTGCGTCCCTTCCCAGCACTTCTGGCCCCATGCACTGTTTTATTTATTTATTTAGCACTTATCATTAATTGACATATATATATGTATACACACACACACACACACACACATATATATAATTGTTTATTTCTGTCTCCCCCAGAGAGCATGCTCAGTGGGAATCTGTTTGGCTCATTGCTGCATCCCTAGTGCCCATGACAGTGACTGGCAGATAGTAGTTTCCAATAACTCTTTGTTACATGGATGAATGAATGAATGAATGAAATCTGACTGGTCTGTTCCAGTTGGTAATGAGATCCATGTGTATAATCCTGCCCCATTAGCTATCTTTTGAATAAAGGACTCAACAGTTGATCAGTAAAACAGTGAACTACAGCAGAGGGTAGCTTTGCTGGATGCCTGGCCGGCTGAGACCACAAGGGAAATGACCATGTGTGCCTAGCATATATGCCATGCACTGTATACAGTTCCTTGATTTTATCTTCAAATCTACTTTCAAAGCTGAAGAAACAGGCTCAGAGAGGTTAAGTCAGTGGCCCGGGATCACACAGTTAGTAAGTAGGGGGAGCTGGAATTCAAACTCATATCTGCTTATCTCAGTGCCTGCCTGCTTTCTATCACCCCAAGCTGGGGTCTCCCTCAGCTTTGACTTCTAGAGGAGGAAAATATGGGTAAAGATGGAATTTGTCCCATCAGGGGGCTCCATGGGAAACTCTCCAACCTCAGCTCCCAGAAGAGGGTCTTGGCCTCTGGAATTCTTGGCAGGAGGCATGAGATGTGCCTGGACCCTCCTGTCACTGACCTTGAAGAAGTATCTCTGGAAACTCTTTTAATCAAAAATCCCCTGCAGCTTCCAGCCACCCACATCTGAAATCGTGTCAGCAGAACCCTCTCATATTTGACATTCTTTCCCGGAGTTCCTGACCCCAGCATTCTCCAGCAGAGCTATCTTAAGCATTCCCACCTCTGTGGTTAGTGGAGCACCAGAGGAGGAGGGGCAGAGGGCAGGATGGGCTGGGAGGCTTCAGCCACTCACCAGGGACAAGAAGCAGCAGTTCCTCTGTGACTTTGTCTCAGAAAATCCATCTCTAGGAAGGGTTCCAGAAGTTTTCATGAGATGTTGGGGCTCTTCAAGGGATGTCTAGAATCAAGAGCCCAGGACTGTGACTCAGTGCATGCTGGGTCCAACTTCAGAGGCAACTGACCCACCCCACAGGCCAGCAGAGTCATCTGCCTGCTGTGGCTGGGTCTGTGCTCAGACAATGGGAGGCCGCCCCCCTCCTGCATCTCCAAGTCCATCTTGCATTGCTCCCATCTCCACCATGACACCTCCATTAGAGTGAACATAAAAGCTTGTTTATGGAGTCAACATATAACTCGTTCCTGGCTCTGGATCCTTCATGCTCACTTGGAATGTCCATCCCACTTTCCCTGCCAATCCATTGCTTGGTCAAAACTTAGCTGTTATCTCAGACACATCCTGAAGCCTTCCCAGGTTAACTTGGATTCCTCCAAACCATACCCCACGTGGTAGCACAGATCTGGTGCTCAAGAGAATCCAGTGGCTTTCAAAGCTCTTGGAGACCGGGCTGGCTTCCTCTCCTGCCTCATTTTTGCTGCTTCTGCTCTCAAGAGGTGCTCCAGCCTCACTGACCCCCTTCTTTGGTCCCACTTTCTCTTTCTTCTTCCAGGCTTTTGCTCCAGCTATCTCCCATGTACTGGGTGGAATAGCGTCCCCCCAGAATTCATGTCCTTCCAGAAAACTCAGAATGTGACCTTATTTGGAAATAGGGTCTTTGCAGACATAATTGGCTAAGATGATGTCCTACTGGAGAAGGGTAAGCCCTTGATCCAATATGACCAGTGTCCTTCTAAGAAGAGACACGTGGGGAGGAGAAGGCCATGTGAAGATGGAGGCAGAGATTGGAGTGATGCAGCCACAAGCCAAGGAATGCCAAGGATTGTCCACAATCATGAGAGTTTAGGGTGAAGCAAGGTGGTCTTCTCCCCTGAAGCCTTCAAAGAGAGCACGGCCATTGCCAAAACCTTGATTTCAGACTTCCAACCTCTAGGCCTGAGAAAGAAAAACTTTCTGTTGTTTGAAGTCAGCCAGTTTGTGATCCTTTGTTATGGCAGTCCTAGAAAACTCATAGGAAATTAAGACACTAATCCCACAGCCCCAGCATGGACATGCCCTCACCACCGCCCAATCCTATATCCACTCTGCCTTCACTCTAGCACCCACATCTTACTGATCTCCCAGGCTCACCACATCAGACGTCACCTCCTGACTTCCCCAAACCAGGTCAGATTCTCCCAAAACACATCACATCTCCCATCCTCGCCACATCAGACATCACGTCCTGACCTCCCCAGACCAGGTCAGATTCCCCAGAAACACATCACGTTTTTTCTTATTGAAGCAATGTTCTGTTTGCTTGCCATCCGTCCCTCCCACTCCCATCCCCAGTTGCAAGTTCCTGGAGGGTGAGGCGTCAGGAGTATGGCTCTCTGGCTCTCTGAGCCATACCAGGCAGATCTAAGCATATTTTTCAGGGCATTTACTAAGAGATTTCCTCTGAATACTTCCGTGGTTGTAGTAGACATGACCAGGAACCCATGTGTCTGCTCAGATTCCCTTCACTATCATTTTCTTCCTCCCTCTGGGCTGGTGTCCCACCTTGCTGGGACACTCTTTCTCTTTTAGACGTCAATGGAAGCTCATACCTTCAGATACAGAATTTGGAGCGGCTACGAAAGAACCAGATGACACAACCAGATGGAGTCAGTTTCTTGTGGAGGGAAATTTGACCGGTGGGACCTGGGAAGGAGCTGGACACATATATTTTCCCTCTTTCTTTAGTGGGGAAACTCTGGAGTGCCTTGCCTCCTCATAGACATTCAGGAGAAATCCTGTAGGCTCAGCCAACACACCTGCTGAGCTGTCTCACTGTAAAGGTGGCACTGTGACATTGCTTCCCATTTCAATTTGTTCTCTTTCCCTTTCTTCACCTAGCTGCTCTGGGCTTGTATCTTGCAAATAAAGTGCCAGCCTTTCATCTTTTTTTTTTTTTTTCAGGCTTTGCTTTCTACAGGGCCCAGTCCAAAACAGTGGTCAAATAAGATTAGGAATCATACATACTTTACCCTGCTCCTCACCTAGAGGGCGGATTGCAATGCCCGTAAGCACGTCAAAGGCTCTGAGAAGTTCTGCAGTGGAAAAGAACCCAAACACGTGTTTAACTTATAAGGTAATATTTACTGGACACTTACTCGATGACAAACAGGATTCTAAGAACTTTACTTATATTAATTTGTTAATGTTCCTACTACAACCCTCCGAGGTAGGAATCATTATCCCATTTCACAAACAGGGAAACTGAGGCACGGAGCTGTTAAATAACTGGTCTGAGGTAATACAGTTAACAAGTAGAGAAGCCTGGGTTCTAATCCAGGAAGGCGGGCTCCAGAGTGAGTGCACATAATCACCATGCTATATACATGCTTTGCTTGATCTCAAAACTGCCCTTAGTTTTTGATGTTGGATTGTTTTTAATCGGATCACCTGTTATCATCAACTGAACTGGTTCTACTGAAAACAGTTTGCTGTTTACAGTAGAAGTTTATCTTGATTTCCTGCAGAGATGTCGTGCAACCAGCAATGATCTTTCTGCCCTTATCTGCTCAGAGGCCTAGCCCAACCCCCTGATTAGCGCATAACTTTGCACTACAATAAACACTTTGAGGAAGGGAAGGAAGGAACAAAGGAAGGAAAGGTTGTCCTTATAAAAAGACCAGGGCCCCTGTCTTAAGAGAAGAAACCCTGGGTAGAAATTCAGTGGCATTTTCAATTTCTGGTTATGGCCCAGCCATCAAGTTGAAACTGAGAGCCTTCTTCTAGTACATGCATGGCCATCCATTGCTCTCCTTCTTTGTGGCTTCTAAACATGGGCATTGCCAAGAAGAAAACTAGGAAAGTCTGCTGTGATGATGAGGCATGATCCCCTGGTTTCTGGGAGTGAAGCTGCCAGGTACAGTTGCATAGGTTGTATACTGCACAACTGTAGGGGGTACTGTTCACATAATTTTCATTGAACAGTTGCCCTGCATGAGAACTACACTGTATGGCAATTGCAATGCTGAGGTTTGGGTGGGGTGGAGTGAGGGTAATTGCAGGACTAAAATCATTACAAACACAATCTGTCTTATCTGAGTGGCTCAGGGTGTAGTCCGTGCCGTATCACAAAGCACCAGGAAGTTCTGACACTGGCGCCTGGAAACTTGCCCTGTCTGAGGCGAGGCCTGGGTTCCAGCGGGAGTGTCTGAGTGGCATCTCGCTGACCACATGGCATGGGGCACTCACTTCCTCTAGCATTATGTGGAGCTCTGACTTGCCTCTATGGACATTTGGAGCCAGATCATCTTCTGTTGTAGGGGTCTGTCTCATGCATTGTAGGATGTTTAGCAGCATCCCTGGTCTCTACCCACAAGATGCCAGTAGCACCCCTCATCCCAAGTTGTGCAACCAAAACTATCCCTAAACATTGCCAAATGTCCCTGGGAGGAGCCAAATCACCTGGGGTTGAGAAACAATACTGTAGAGGTTAGCTCAGTGTTCTCTCATGCAGTCACCACTAGCCACATGCAACTTTTTATGTTTTTTTTGAGACAGAGTCTTGCTCTGTCCCCCAGGCTGGAATGCAGTGGTGCGATCTTGGCTCACTACAACAACTACCTCCCGGGTTCAAGTGATTCTCCTGCCTCAGCCTCCTGAGTAACTGGGATTACAGGCGCCCGCCACCATGCCTGGCAAATTTTTGTATTTTTAGTAGAGACAGGGTTTCACCATGTTTCACCATGTTGGCCAGGCTAGTCTCGAACTCCTGACTTCAGGTGATCCATCCATCTCCCAAAGTGCTGGGATTACAGGCCTGAGCCACCACTCCTGGCCCACATGCAATTTTTGAGCACTTGAAATGTGTCTGGTCCAAACTGAGACGTACTCTAAGTGTAAATTATACACCAGGTTTCAAAGAGTTAGTACAAAAAAATGTAAAAGATCTCAACGATAATTTTTAAACATTGATTACATGTCAAAATGAGAATATTCAGGATACAGTGTGCTAATTAAAATGTTACTTCAACTGTTTCTTTTTAAAACTTTCAAAAATGTGGCCCCTAGAAGGCCAAACATTGCATGCGTTCCTTGCATTAGATCTCTACTGCACACTGCTGAGTTAGCTTGCCTCCGCTTGTATTCAGTCCTCTAGGCAACATTGTGAAGTCAATTTCCGGGGGCTGCCTCTGTCTCACCCTAGCCTTTCCCCTCTCCAATTCCTAGAGAACCTTCTGCTGCATCTTGGCACTCTAAGTTGAGATTTTTATTTTTATTTTATTTACTTATTTATTTTTTTGAGACAGTGTTTCACTCTTGCAGCCCAGGCTAGAGTACAGTGGCACGATCTTGGCTCACTACAACCTCCGCCTCCCGGGTTCAAGCAATTCTCCTGCCTCAGCCTCCCTTATAGCTGGAATTACAGGCGTGTACCACCAAGCCTGGCTACTTTTTGTATTTTTACTAGAGATGGGGTTTCGCCATGTTGGTGAGGCTGGTCTGGAACTCCTGATCTCAAGTGATCCGCCCGCCTGGGCCTCCCAAAGTGTTGGGATTGCAGTCGTGAGCCTCTGCGCCCAGCCCCTAAATTGAGATTTTTCATGACCATCCTCAGACGATCTTTAAAAAGACGGTCTTTGAAAAGATGGTGTTTGAAACTTCACCCCATCAAAAGCATTAAGGAGGAAGGATTCAGTCAGCCTGCTCCTCCACACTGACTGGTCATGCCGTACCCCTGCCCTGTAGGCATCTGCATTTTGTGCCACCCGGTCATGTGGTCCTGCTGTTTTTGCCACCCTAGGACCACTCTGTCAATTTCTCAACCACTGTTCCTGACTCTCCTCTCTTCCTTCTGCAAACTCCCAGACGCATTGCTCTGATCCTATTAACCCCTCTTTAACAACTTTCAATGGCTCCCTCATGACACCCGGAGGAGGAAGCCCTGATTCATTAGCTGGAGCTTCAAAGCCCATTGCAAACTGGCCACAATCCCCTCTTCGGGAGGCCATCACCGTCACAGGCTTTACTTCCTGTTCCAACCAAATGGGTACACTTCCTTGCACTGTTTGCCTCTTCCTCACTTGGCATCCTGCCCTCTTTATTTCTGCCCGTCAAAACCTATTTACCTGCTAGGTTCCTTTTAAATCCCTCTTCTTCCCAGAAGCCTTTAGGGTTTCCATAGTGACCTTTCTTATCTTTAGAACATGTCGGCACCAATTAATTGGAAACATTCATCCAATTGTCTCGAGGACACTCTGGTATCAAACCGATCTTAATAGACTGTACCACTCCTTAGATTTGCATCTTTATTTAGTTAATTTTTTTTTTAAGAGATAAGGTCTGAATCTGTTGCCCAGGCTGGAGTGCAGTGGAGTAATCATGGTACACTGTTGTCGAATTCCTGGGCTCAAGCAATCCTCCCTCCTTAACCTTCCAAGTAGCTGGGACTGTAGGTGTGAGCAACCATGCCCAGCTATTTTAAAACTATTTCTGTAGAGATGGGGCCTCACTGTGTTGTCCAGGCTGCCCTCAAACTCCTGGGCTCAAGTGATCCTCCCATTTCGGCCTCTTAAAGCTCTGGGATTGCAGGCCTGAGCCACCATACCTGGCTAATGTTTTTCATTTCTTTAGCTCTTCTTCGCTCTTCAAATGTGTGAAAGACTTCTGTGTGTTTTAGATCTTCTGTAAACACTGCTTATTAAGTTTGTAAAGTACTTGTCTTATGTGAGTATACTCACTGGAATAACTAGAGAGCATATTGTAAAGTGAGGGATCATCCTCCCACATTGGAGAGAGATGCTGATCGTATTTAAGCTTCTTGCTATTCCCTAAAACCTCCACACTAGACATGCCACATCTGTGGATTCAGAAATATTTCTCAGTTAGTTTAATGGGGAATGGGGCGCCCATTCAGGAGAACAAATCAAATGGGAGTTGGTTCTGGTAGAAACAGCTGTCTACTGTAACTATGCATGGCCAGGCCCAGCCCAAATGTCCTTCCCTCTGCTGGTGGGGGCCTTGTTGGCCATGGTGGCCCCCAGTCTTTGGCAGCACATCTGAGGAACAATCTCCTTCACTGTCTTTTAGGTTAGTGATTTCCTACGAAGTGAAGCGGCTGTCCCCTCTTCTCCATCCACCTTGCCGCTCATTATTTGAATGGGCAAATGATGGCAATTAACCAGAATGGGGGCCTCATTTCTCTGCATTAAGTGGTGCCAGCCTCAGATGAGGAGTTGTAAACCTGATTCAAAGGAAGGGAGGAGAGACAGCGTGCCCAGGAGGGTGGGCCTTCCAGAATCACACGCCCAACATCAAATAACAAATCAACCTGCCCTAAGCGGTTACTTCTCTCTATTTGCATTACAGAAAAGCCACCCTCAGTTTATTTGGCTGCGAATGGCCCTGCCTCCAGTCTTCCTGGCAACTTTGCCAAGCTGGGATCAGCCTTGTGCAGGGGACCGGTGCTTTGCTGTCAAAGTTACCCCTTCCCTTTTGCTTCTGTGCTTAGAGCAGGACAGGAGGAAGACAAAGGTCCTCCCAGGCCTTCTTCTTCCAGCTTGGCCTAAGAGCAGGGACGAACCCACAGGAAACTCTACCAAATGGCTCTGCTCACCAGGCTCTCGGTGGAATGGGGGCCTGAGCCAGGTTCTTGGGTTTCCAGGGGCCTGTGCTCAGAGCAGCCAGTAGGTGTCTCCATCACACACTGTTTGAGGACTCGCACCAGAGCTGACTTAGAAAGGCCTTCAGCTCTTTCCCAGGTTGCTCAGGGAGGCTCTGAGGGTTCCTCAGGCACTGCCTTCTTGGGAGGAAGCAGGAAATGGTATTTTAGGGATTGGGAGAGGAGTGAAGACTAACAGGCAGGACCAAGTGTGAAGGGATGGAGGGAAGGGCGAGTGCAGGTTTGCACAGTGGAAGAGGGGCTGGAAGGTGGAACAATTCCTGCTGGGGAAAGGTAAGGAGAAGCGGGGAGGGACGAAAAGACTGAGGGCAGGCAGGATTTATGGAGGAGTTCAGTGCACAGCCCCTGGAGGAAGGTCTGGGGCTGGGTTTGCACTGAAGTTCTGGCTCTTACTGGCTGTGGGGCTTTAGGAAAGTGATTCAGCCTCTCTGCTGCCACCCACTCATCTATAATTGAAGACCCTAATACCACATAGAGGTGTTGGGTTATTTCAGTCAGAGTCCACATGAATAGTGCCTGCCATCTAGTAAGCACTCAATACATCGCAGTTATTTCTTATTAATTCGACAAGATGTTCAGGAGAGGGTGGTGCAAACTGCGTGGCTCCTGCCCCACTTGTCCACTCCTCACCCCCCTTAAAGAAGCAACTGGAGGCTGGGTGCGGTGGCTCACGCCTGTAATCCCAGCACTTTGGGAGGCTGAGGCGGGCAGATCACTTGAGGTCAAGAGTTCAAGACTAGCCTGGCCAACATGGTGAAAGCCCGTCTCTACTAAAAATACAAAAATTAGCTGGGCGTGGTGGCAGGTGCCTGTAATCCCAGCTACTCGGGAGGCTGAGGCAGGAAAACCTCTTGAACTTGGGAAGCAGAGGTTGCAGTGAGCCAAGTTCATGCCACTTCACTCCAGCCTGGGAAACGAAACAGAGCGAGACTCTGTCTCAGGAAAAAAAAAAAAAAAAAAAAAAAGAAGCAACTGGAAAACTTGGAAGCCAGATCTATTCAAACCAGCAGGACCTGTGGTGATGTTACCCAAGGGGTCCCTAAGGGACTGGCACAAGTCAGGGTGGAGCTATTGTTTTAGTGGCATCACAGAGGACAAGGGTGTCCCCAGCGATGGAAAGCAGCACATGACTGCTCAGCTTTGAAGAAGGAAATGGGAGCACACCAGCCTGTTAGCCAATGGCCAGCAGGCTTAGCCTTCCTTGAGAAGATGCTAGAATTGAACACCAACCGTCCGAGGGACACAGGGGTGATGTAGCTTAGGGACAAAGAGCAGGAGTTCTGCTATAGTAAGAGCCTCAGCTCTTTGTCCCTAAGTTAAATAAATACTAAGGCTATAACTGGTTATGTGGCTGTAGCACAAGTGACTTTAACCCCTATAGTGCCTATTACCCCCCATGAGGGTATTGTAAGGATCCAATGAATTAGTATGTGTGAAGGGCTAAGTAAATGAGGACTATTACTGTGAGACAGGAGGGAATAACCAAATGATATTGTAAAGACCACATTGTCCCAGCCAAATCATTTACATTCATCTTCACTTAAGGGGAAAATGTGGAAGGTTGGGGCTACAAGTGAATCTGACCATTCTGCTGAACCAAGACCCAGAGAAAAGAAAATTATCAAGGTCATAAGCTCATTAAGAGCAAAGGAGGGACTGGGTCTCCTGAGTTTAAATACTTTAATAAATTACTATTATTCTTCATCCCGATGTCAAGATAAAATCTATGACAGCATTTCTCCAAATGTTTCTCAAAAGAATAGTCATAGGTGCTTCTAGAAACAGGATCTTATGGATTATTACATTTGGAAAATGCTGAGTTAGAAAAAAAATCACATAAATTGTAGGACTTCTCAGAGCCTTCTTGTTTCTTTTCTTTTCTTTTTCTTTTTCTGTGTTTTTTTTTTTTTTTTTTTTTTTTTAGAGAAGAGTCTTGCTCCGTTGCCCAGATTGGAGCACAGTGACATGCTCTCGGCTCACTGCAACCTCCATCTCCCAAGTTCAAGTGATTTCTGGCTAATTTTTGTATTTTTAGTAGACACAGAGTTTTACCATGTTGGCCAGGCTGGTCTCGAACTCTTGACTCAAGTGATCTGCCCACCTTGGCCTCCCAAAGTGCTAGGATTACAGGCATGAGCCACCACATTCGGCCTTCTCATAGACTTTAATATGTCTACACACATTGTGACTTTAAAAATTAATAGATTTTTAAGTTGCAGGACTTCTCAGAGCATTTAATATGTCTCCACACATTGTGACTTTCCTAGACATGAGTATAGTGAAAAGCATTTCTCAAAGGAATAAACCATGCTACTCTTGTTTTCCTGGAACATCTCATGGAGCTAGTATTCATGGAATATAGTTGGGATTACCAATACAGTTGTTCCTCAGTATTCATAGGGAATAGGTTCCAGGTCTCGCCATGGATACTAAAATATGCGGATGCTCAAGTCGCTTATATAAAATGATGTAGTATTTGCATGTAACCTACACACATTCTCCCATATGCTTTAAATCATCTCTAGCGACATGATCGCAGCTCACTGCAACCTTCGCTTCCAGGGTTTAAGAGATTCTCCTGCCTCAGCCTCCTGAGTAGCTGGGATTACAGACATGCGCCACCATGCCTGGCTAATTTTTGTATTTTTAGTAGAGATGGGGTTTTACCATGTTGGTCAGGCTGGTCTCAAACTCCTGACCTCGTGATCCGCCCGCCTCGGCCTCCCAAAGTGCTGGGATTACAGGCGTGAGTCACTGCACCTGGCATATTGTTTAAAAAATTTGTTTTATTATTGTATTGTTATTTTGAATTTAAAAGATATTTTCAGCCTGTGGTTGGTTGAATCTGAGGATGCAGAACCTTAAGAATCAATCTAAAAGTTCTTATTACCTATAACAACTTTTGATTTCAGAATGTCTTTACGGCAGTCGAGTGCGAATAACTAGCTCTGGGAACATGCTATATTATCAGGTCTGCTAATAAGCATGTCACAGTACAATCCATGCCACTTAATCTATACTGATTAATGTATATATTTAACAAGAGGGATCCATACCGAATGACAGCATTTGTGTCTTTGTAGTAGGATTACGAATTATTTTTGTTTCCTTCTTATGCTTCTCTGTACTTTGTGAATGTTCTACAATGAACATATGTGTCTAGAGCCCAACAGAAAGCTCAGTCTTTATTGCATAATCAGTGGTGAGGCATCTACTTGAAAGAAAGCGACTCCTCTGGGGATTAACTGCTGGGGCCTATCTTACTAATGACTTAACAACAAAAGGATGGGGCTTGTGTCCATCAGATATTCACATGATACTAAATTTGGTGGGGTGGCTCACACTCAGAGAGCCAAGAATAAAATTCAAAACAACCACGACAAATTGAAAACATGGGCCTACAAAAACAAGATGAAATTCAATAGTGCAATTATAAGGTGATATATTTAGGGCTAAAAGCAGCCACCATATGTTTAGAATGAAGACAGGACCAGCTTCCAGTCGGTCGGCAACAACCAGGTGAAACCCTACCAGGTAACCGACCTCAAGATGAGGCTTGGTGCCAGGCACAGGTTTAGGAAAAAAAAAGACCTGGTAAGGATCAAAGTCCACGGGCCAGGGACACATGAGCAAGATGGTCCCCAGGATCCCACTGTCTGAATACAAAATCCTAGCGAAGGGGTCTGGCATGAGCTACAACTTCTGGTTTGCATAATGGAAGGATCTCTGAAATCAGAACAACCTTCCCATTCCAGGACTGCCATCGTGTGACCTCACCACGTCAGGATGTCATCTGCCCCCTGCCAGGCTAGGGGAACATTTTGGTGTCACGTCCATGTGTTAGAGGCACTCTGGAGTCTGCAGTGGGGAAGCAGAAAAGTTAGAAGTTCTGGGACATTTTACTGGTTTATGGGGACAATCAAATAGAATATTTGAAATCCGAGCCATCTCTGAAGAGCTCGTTTTGGAAAATCCAGGGCATCTGGTCGCAGTCAAAAGAGCGCCTTGCCTTCTTCAAAGCTCCCTGGATTCCGCACACATAAAAGGCCCATGACATGCTGCGGCCCCCAAGTCATCCCCCTTCTCAAGTCTTGCATTAGTCAGCCCCTGATTAGGCTGCTGAGTCGAGTCTGTGTCACTCCCTCCTAAAAGAGCTTGGAGAGGCTGGAGGATGTCCAGGCAGGAGACACAAAAATGATCAAAGAGCTGGAAACTGGGCCCTGTAAAGAAAGGTTAAAGGAATTGGAAGTGGTTTGCCTGAAAAAAGCAAGGGAGAGTCTGAAGCACCCAAATTCAGAGATGAACCACACAAACCTCGCGTTAGCCTCGGTTTTCCCGCCACTTGCAGCTGTCATCTGCAGGGTCAAACAGAAGCAATAATCCATTGCTCACTTTGATCATGAACTTACGATGCTCCCAACTTTCTCAGTACTTGGCGTGGTTATCTCATTTCATTGTCACGACAGTCCTATGACTGTCCTTGCCTTTCAGATGAAGAAGCGGAGGCCCAGCAGAGAAGTTATGTAACTGGCTTGAGTTCATTCCACTAGGGAGTGATGGGTGCAGGCTAGGGTGCACACTAGGGAGTGATGGGTGCTTCAGACTCCATCTCCATCTCCAACAGCAAGTGTTCTTTATGAGTGTCCTTTTTTTTTTTTTTTTTTTTGAGACAGGATCTTAGAGTTTCATTCTGTCACCCAAACTGGAGTGCAGTGGCCATCATGGCTCACTGCAGTCTTGAGCTACTGGGCTCAAGTAATCCTCCCACCTAGGCCTCCCAAGCAGCTGAGAACACAGGTGCTTGCCACCACTCTTGGCTAATTTTTAAAATTTATTTTTTGTAGAGTTGGGGTCTTGCTGTGTTGGCCAGGCTAATCACAAATTTCTGGCCTCAAGCCATCCTCCTACTTCAGCCTCCCAAAGTGCTGGGATTACAGGCATGAGCTGCCATGCCCCGCCTACAAGTGTCCTTTAAAAACGCACCCTCATCTCATACGGTACAGCATGAAATTTGCAGATGATTGTTAACAACAAAAACTCCTTAAATGACTGAAGGCATTGAGCTGTCACCAGCCTCGGGTTCAGCAATGTGCCCTATACAATGTAATATCACCACTTCCCCTGTTACCTCAGGTGTTGTGGGCTCAATTGTGTGTCTCCTCCCCCACCCCCAAATTTATGTGTTAAAGTCCTAACCTCCAGTACTTCAAGTTGTGACTGCATTTGGAGATACAGTCACTGAAGAGGTAATTAAGTTAAAATGAGGTCATTAGAGCAGGTCCTAATTTACTATGACTGGTGTCTTTATAAGAAAAGGAGGTTGGGACACAGATACCCTCAGAGTAAAGATCATATGAAAGCAGAGGGAGGCAGCTGGGCGCGGTGGTTCATGCCTGTAATCCCAGCACTTTGGGAGGCCGTGGTGGGTGGATCACTTGAGGTCAGGAGTTCGAGATCAGCCTGGCCAACATGGCGAAACCCTGTCTCTACTAAAAATACAAAAATTAGCCAGGCATTGGTGGCTCATGCCTGTAGTCCCAGCTACGCGGGAGGCTGAGGCTGGAGAATTGCTTGAGCTTGGGAAGTGGAGGTTGCACTTAGCCAAGATCATGCCACTGCACTCCAGCCTGGATGACAGAGCAAGACCCTTTCCAAAAGGAAGGAAGGAAGGAAGGAAGGAAAGAAGGAAGGAAGGAAGGAAGGAAGGAAGGAAGGAAGGAAGGAAAGAAGGAAGGAAGGAAAGAAGGAAGGAAGGAAGGGAGGAAGGAAGAAAGGGAGGGAGGGAAGGAAGGAAGGAGAGAGGGAGAGGAAGGAAGGAAGGAAAAAAAAAGAAAGAAAGAGAAAGAAGGAAGGAGGGAAGGAGGGAAAGAGGGAAAGAGGGAAGGAAAGAAGGAAGGAAGGAAGAAAGGAAGAAAGGAAGAAAAGACAGGGAGAAGACAGCCAATTGAGCCACGAGAGAGACCTCAGAAGAAACCAACCCTGCTGACACCTTGATCTTGGACTTCCAGCTTCCAGAACTGCAAGATAATAAATTTCTGTTGTTGAAGCCACCCACACTGTGGTACTTTATTATGGCAGTCCCTTACAAACAATACACTGGGCAAGCCTCAAAATAACCTGCTATTAACCCCCTTTTAAAAAGAAGAAAGAGTGACTTGGAGAGTCTTAGTCACTTGCCCACTGTCACACAAATAGCTGGTGGCAGAAATAGATTCAAATCCCTTTCTTGTCATTCAGAGTCCAGTGTTCTTTCTAACGTCCCTCCAGAACGTAGTGGAGAGAAAGAAACACAAACAATGGGCAACACCTGCCTGGGAGGTCAAACCCTTGCTGACATCGACTGTGTTTCCATCCTGTAGCTCAGCAGGCACAGGCCTTCCCATCTCATAATGTGGAGACACAGAGTTTTATTTAATAGGGAACCCAAACTTGGGCAGGAAGACCCTGTCAATTGCAAAGCAAACAGGGGCAGAAGGGCTTCTCAAGGTGCTCTTAAAATGCAAGTTTGGGGCCGGGTGCAATGGCTCATGCCTGTAATCCCAGCACTTTGGGAGGCTGAGTCGGGTGGATCACTTGAGGTCAGGAGTTCAAGACCAGCCTGGGCAACATGGTGAAACCCCGTCTCTACTAAAAATACACAAATTGCCAAGTGTGGTGGTGCACGGCTGTAATCCCAGCTATTTGGGAGGCTGAGGCACAAGAATTGCTTAAACCCAGGAGGTGGAGGTTGCAGTGAGCTGAAATTGTGCCACTGCACTCCAGCCTGGATGACAGAGAGAGACCCTTTCTCAAAAAGAAATAAAAATGAAAATATAGAATAAATGCAAGTCTGAAAAAGCCTAACTGGCTCCTCAGGGGGATAATGCAATGGGTCAGTGCATCTAGAACTATAAGAAAATTCCTTCAGATGAAAGAACATGCTGGTCATCGCCATGCTAGGAAAAATGTGGATTTAGGCCTTCATAATCAGACCTCCACTTCAGTACAGGGGCATGATCACCATTGAATTAATAGAAATGGATGACTAAGTTCCACAGTCCAGCTCTAGCTCTCCACGTCAAGGTAGGAGATGGAGCCTACAGGAGAGGGCAGTCCTAGGTGCCAAGGGCTCTAAGGGGCCCCCCAGAGATCATCAGGATCTGGCTTCCCTGGAGGAAGCTGGTTTCTGGATGGGGAAGTGGCATCAGGAGGCGGTTGTGGGATTTGCTCAGGGATCTTGGACCAGAGGAGATCCAATGTCCTCTGATTTCTGCCCATGAAGGGTACAGTCTTTGTATACCACAGTGATGACTACCACCTATGACAGGTGCTGTGAGTACCAAGTACTTTATATCTATTTTATTTCAAGGCTTGGTAACATTTCAAGATATTCTTATTTTATATGGGAAGAAACAGAAGCACAGAGAAGTAATTAAACAGAAGCCACACCAACCATAAAACTGGAAGACCCAAGCCTTGAACCCAAGTCTGCTTTATTCTAAGACTCCTGCCCTCTAAAATATACCGTGTTTTCTCCCGACTCCTATCTTATCTTTGCTTTTCAACCTTCAGCCTGATGCTGTACCCAATACGGGTGCCCAGTTCTGCTGTATCAAATAACAGCCGTGATAAAACGCAACCCAAAGAATCCATCTCTCCATTGGACCAAAGCATTATTTGAGTGTTTCTCAAAGTGCCCATTGGGATACATTGCTCCTCACCAAAAGTGTTCTATGGTGAGATAAGAGTGAGGGCCATGCATATCACAGCCCCTTCTTTGGGAACCACAAAGCACATCAGAGTGTGGAAGGAGCAGAGGATGCTGGGTGGACTCAGCCCAGCCCAGCCCTTGACTTCAGGAGGAGCTCAGCAAATATTTATTGACCAAACAAATGAATGAATGAATGAATGTGTTGAAACCTGTTCACCTGGCTTACCAAAGTGTATTAGCCTGCTCAGGCAGCCATAACAAAATGCGGTAGACCCGGTGGCCTCAACAACAGAAATTTCTTTTTTCTTTTTCTTTTCTTTTTCTTTTCTTTTCTGTTTTCTTTTCTTTTCTTTTCTTTTCTTTTCTTTTCTTTTCTTTTCTTTTTTCTTTCTTTCTTTCTTTCTTTCTTTCTTTTCTTTCTTTCTTTCTTTTCTTTCTTTTCTTTCTTTCTTTCTTTTTGAGACAGCATCTTGCTTTGTCATCTAGGCTGGAATGCAATGGTACAATTTCTACTCACTGCAACCTCCACCTCCCAGTTTCAAGCGATTCTCCTGCCTCAGCCTCCTGAGTAGCTGGGACTACAGGCATGCGCCACCACGCCTGGCACATTTTTTTTGTATTTTTAGTCGAGATGGGGTTTATCCATGTTGGCCAGACTGGTCTTAAACTCCTGACCTCGGGCGATCCAGCTTCCCAAAGTGCTGGAATTACAGGTGTGAGCCACCATGCCTGGCCCCAGTAATTTATTTTCTCACAGTTCTGGAGGCTGGACATCCAAGATCAAGGTCTAGTAGGATTGGTGTCTGGTGAAAGCTCTCCTCTTAGGTTGCAGACAGCTGTCTTCTCACTGTATCCTCATATCACCTTTCCTTGTTACACACAGAGAAAGAGAGAAGGAGAGAGAGAGGAAGAGAGAGACCGAGAGAGAAAGTGCACTCTGGTGTCTCTTCTTTTAAGCACACTAATCTCATTGAATCAGAGCTCCACCTTAATTACTTTCTTGGAGGCCCCATCTCCAAATACAGACACACTGGAGGTTAGGACCCCAACATATTAATTTTAGGGGAGACATACATATTCAATCCATAGCACCCAGTATCTCAAACTTATTTATCTAGCAAATCTCCCCTTGGCAGGTATGTATCCCCAAAGCATTGTGTTCTGGAAGCCTTTCTTATAGAAAGGCTGGCTGGTGTTAGGGCTGCCTGCAAGGCACCCCCAGATAGCTGTGCTGGGGTGGGGAATTCCCACAGGGCCAGGTTTTTCAAAGTCTCTCAGTAGAGAAACTGGAGACAGAGTGGTGAATGAGCTCGAGGTTTAGGGAGGAAATTCAGCCATGTCCAGATGCTATCTGAGGGTATAGTGAACAGAGGGAAACAAGACATAAGACCAAGCTCAGCTGGGGTGAGACAGGCAGAGTTCAGGGCCATTCTTGGGTCAAACTTCAGGTCACTCTACAAAGAGCAGATTTTCCCTGAAGCTGAGAAGTATTCAGGAGACCTAGTGTCTTAATCTGTTAGGCTGCTGTAACGACAACAACAACAAAATCCCACAGGATGGGTGACACAACAGACATCTATTTCTCATGATTCTGGAGGTTGGAAAGTCCAAAATCAAGTCTCCAGCAGATCTGCTATCCAGCAAGGGTGCCCTTCCTGCTTTGCAGACAGTCTCCTCCTGGCTGTGTCCTCACATGGGGCAGAGGCAGAGGACGTGTCTCTCTGTGTCTCTTCTTATAAGGGCACTAACCTCATCACAAGAGCTCCACTGTCACGGCCGGATCACCTCCCAAAGGCCCGATCACCTCCCAAAGGCCCCAACTCCTAAAACCATTACTATGGAGTTAGGATTTCAACATATGGATTTGGGGTGGGGGACATAAATATTTAGATCATAACATCTAGGAAAAGGATCCTAGTATTTTTCTTGGAAATTGAGAGGGGAGAGAAATTGGAGAGAGATTGAAAGAGAGAAAGAGAGAGTGAGGAGGAGGCGAGGAGAGAGAGGGAGAGGGAAAGAAAGATGGAGAGGGAGAGATTACAGATTGAATAAGCACAGCCTGGACACCTAGGGGTAGACACAAAATGACCCGGCAGGAGGCAAAGCATACAGGAGGATGGAGGCAAAGTCAGTGAGTGCCTGTAAGAACTGAATCCAGTGCCACAGACCCATGCTGAGCCCATGGGTTGACAGTGGCTTGCTCTGCTGCAAACTTTGAACCCTTCATGCCCACTGGTGGGCACAAGGGCAGTGGGGCTGGACGAGTTGGCAGGATGAGGGCTCAGCATCAAGTCGGCAAAGTACCCACTGGTGCCCTGAGTGACTCAGGCTGTGCCATACCCAGGGGAGCTCTGGCTCGGGGCTGCGGCTTCCTGGGAAGGGGGCGGCCCCATGACGCCTCCCCTCAGAAAGCGCACACAGGTTCTCCTCCTGCCTCTGCTGCTGACCCAGTTGCGTTGACCTGCGGTGGTCCACTCTGGCCTTGGCTTTTTACCTTCCCAGGGCCCCTCTGTAAGTTCCTTTCCAGTAGTGATGACATGGCTTTACATGATCTTGACGGCATCTAGGGAGGCTTAGAGCCCATCGGCCAGGAAGTGAGAAGGTCTGGCTCCATGGGAAGGAGGAAACCACACCACATCCCCTTCCCTTCTCCAAAGCAGGAGCCCAGTCTCGTTGAATCTATGACATGACAGAGTCAGTTTGGAATATTTTTGTTCCATTCATGGAACTCTAATGGAATCAAGACCAGGCTATTTATATTTACAGATGGTGCAAACTTGAGTGGAACATCAAATGTGCCAGATGTCGTTAGGACAGAGGAAAATTAGCGAACTTGGCTAATCGAAATCAAAGAGCTCCCCCTCCCACCCCGCCGTCCCAGAGAAGGCTTTCTGGTCCCAAAATGCAAAGGGCTCTGAGTGTGCAGAAGATAAGGAACTCGGGGATTGGAGACCCGCTTGATTTAGTGCAACTTCTGCAACCCAGCATGGAAAGTTTGTTCCAGCTTGTTTTGCTTGGGGAAAAAGAAAAGCAGTCACTGTCTGCCTCCATTGTTTCTTCTGAGACTGTGCGGGGGACCAAGCAGCAGGCGTTTCATCTCCAATTATTTTCAGCCAAGGGAGAAAACAGATGGTAAATAGCATTGAAAAAATTCTTTTTAGAATTAATATTAATAAAAGATGTGTTGGAGGCTCTGACTGAATCCCAAGGAACTAGGGCCAGCCTCAAGTGTGAGATGGGGGAAGGGGAGGTGGAGGTGTCGGAGGAGGGCCGGGACAGGAAGAGGGGGCACTAGAGGAGGACCAGGCACATGGGTCTAAGCTGAATGCTCCCCAAGTGACCCCAAGGTGCCAGGGGACAGTGCGGTGGTGGTGCACCCTTGGGACCCCAGCATGTGGCCAGGAGCTGGAGCCCTAATGCCACGTGGCGCTTCTGGAGGTGGTGAGCACTGCCGGGGAGGAGGGTGGTGGGGCCAGGCGAAGGGCTGCCCAGTGCTCCCAAGGAACACTGGCGCCACTGGCCCCCCCCTTCCAGCCGGGTGTGACCCAGATGTCTCTTTTGTGCAACTGCAACACACAGTAGAGGTCGGGGCGGGGGGTGGTGTCCTCACCTCCCTGGCCAACGCCAGACTCTGTTCCCACCCCAAGTGCTATCGAGTGTCCACCAGCTGCCCGGCTGCCCTCTGAGAGTTGAGATTCCACATTCGAGCAGAGAAACTGTTCGGCTCCTTTGGGGTTTCTAGACTTCACTGGGAGAAAGGGCTGACACAGAACGGGACATGTGTGGAGGGGGACAGGCTGGTTCCTAAAGACATTCATTTATTCAGAAGAAAACCTCTTGGGCACTCACTCCATGCTTGAGATTATTCTAGGCCAGCAGTCCCCAACCTTTTTGGCACCAGTCATTTGTTTCACGGAAGACAACTTTTTCCACTGGTTGGGGTAGGGGGAGGGGTGGTTTTGGGATGATTCAAGTGCATTACATTTATTGTGCACTTTATATCTATTATTATTACATTGTAATATATAATGAAATAATTATACAACTCACCAGAATGTAGAATCAGTGGGAGCCTGAGCTTGTTTTCCTGCAACTGGATGGTCTCATCTGGGTGATGGGAGATGGTGACAGATCATCAGGCATTAGACTCTCATGAGGAGCACACAACCTGGATCCCTCACATGCACAATTCACAGTAGGGTTTGCGCTCCTATGAGAATTTAATGTTGCTGATTATCTGACAGGAGGTGGAGCTCAGGTGGTAATGCCAGCCCTGGGGAGCAGCTGTAAATCCAGATGAAGCTTGGTTTGCTCACCAGTCAATTACCTCCTGCTGTGCAGAAATGGGCCATGGAGGTTGGGGACCCCTTTTCCAGGCCCTAGAGAGACAATGAGGAGCAAAACAAATGAGGTCCAGCCCTCCAGTGAGGGAGAGAAGCAATCATCCAATGCACACTCAAGTGTGTGTGAACTACTGTTTACCAAGAGGTTTCTTCTAGCTTCTGTCTCCCTTCAGCCCAGAGGTCAGGGACACATGAGTTTGGAGAATAAGCTGAGTAGAGAGTTTGTATTGCAGTTGTAAACTATAGACACTAACATTAAAACAAAATCTATCTCACAAGATAGAACTCCCAACCTAGGACCATCCCATTGTCCTGCCTATCCATTCTTGTTTCTTTCCTTGCCTTGGCCGCTAGAAAGCTTAGAGGTGAAAGCATGGCTTACTTAAGCAACAGACATGAAGGACTTCAAGGTATGTCCTTGTGAAATGATCTCATCCGCAGCTTCAGCTTCTCTTTTCTCATATCCCCTCTGTTTCATTTATTTCAACTGATATTTGTGGTTTGTATTTTATCTTATTATATATTTATGTCTTTTTGTATGCTGTTTGAAATACTTTCTGAAACCCAGTGTACAGTACACAAAGCAAACAGCATGGACATTGTTGGGGTTCAATTAAGGCCTAAAGATCATCTTTACTTTACGTGATTCTGGATAGATCACAAAAAAAATAAGAATTGCTATAATGGACACATGTTGGGGGTAGCTGATGAAATTGGAATAGAACTGTGAATTAGATAAAGCGTTGTCTTAATGGAAATGTCTTGAATTCAGTAATTTACTGTAGTTATATAAGAGAATGTTCTTGCTCTTAGGAAATGCACATCAGAATATTAAGAGGTCAAGGGCTGCAATGTATGCAACCTACTCAAATGGTCCAAAAGTGAGGGAAAAATCTATCTATCTATCTATCTATCTATCTATCTATCTATCTATCTATCTACTTATCTACCTATGTACCTACCAGCTGTCTAGAAAACAGAACAGGAAAAGAGTAATGGTTGTAATCTCATACTTGAAAAACGAGAGCACTTGTATGTCCAAATGAATTTGCTCCACAGTTTTCATTACAGAGGGTGCCCCTTTAAAAGGGAGTCTCAAAAAAATGATTTTGTCTTGCTTTCCACACTCCCTTTTCTTACTGCCTTCTTGTATCCTCTCTCCCAAGATTCCCACCCCCACTGGAACGCTAAAAGAAGACCGAATTGTAGAGCCATTCCGGGAAGAATTGTTTTCAGACAATTAAGCATGGCCCGCATTTGCCTCTGGCACTGGTGTAGATCTAAAAATCCCATGTGGGTCATCAGCGAGTGTTTAAGCTTTTAAGCATTTTCTTTTGGAGGTTTTTATTAATCCATGAAGAAACACCCTCAGAGTCTCTCCCCAAGCCCCGAGTTCTTGTCATTTGTAATCCAACTGCTTTGGGCTTCAGAAGAAAAGAAAGAGAACACTGCCAGTAAGGGTAGTCACAGATTCTCTAGAATCAGAAATAAGCACTTTCCACCAGCTCCGCTGCAGCTGTTGAGTCCCTTCCAGCCCTGTGCCCCTCCCTCCCTCTCTCTCACAGCTCACTCCACACCCCAGTAAGGTGGGCTTGGCCAGAGCTCTGCAAGGGAACTGTGAGCTCAAATGTGTACCTGTTGTTCAAGAAAATCCAGTGTGCTCCAGACTTCTCCCCACTCTGTACTCTTATTCCCGAGGCATCAAGAAGTCAAACTAAGGAAACACCCTTCTACGAAGGTGGCGCACATACACATCCTGCTCCCTGGGCTACCTGGCCGGGTCTTCAGTTCTGGCCAATGCTCCCTCTCTCCAGACGAGCCACTGTCTTCAGACTACAGGGCAAACACCCCAGTGCCTTCTGGGCTGGCTCAAGCCCAGTTGAAAGGACTTTGATTTGTACCCAGCAAGAGAAAATTGATTACACCTGCCTCTCTACTGAGCGAAACCTCAGTGGCCTTCTTATTTGTTCACCTTCCTCTTTCTAGTGATCCTCAACCTTCTGTGGGTGTTCCACTCATCTGCACTTAAGTGAATGATAAAGTGATCTTTGACTCTCTGATGGTCCCTTTCTACAAGTCATGGAAAAGGCTATTGAAACACACTTCTTTAACCCAAAGCAATTCCAGGTGACTGGGGCTCAGTAGGAGTTATCCCATTCTGTGTATGGGGGTGGGCAGGGAGAGGGAGGGAAGAAAAGATGGTAATGGCAGAAAGACTTTTACTGAATTAAAAGGTGGGCCGGGCACGGTGGCTCACGCCTATAATTCCAGCACTTTGGGAGGCCGAGGTGGGTGGATCATGAGGTCAGGAGATCAAGACCGTCCTGGCCAACATGGTGAAACCCCATCTCTACTAAAAATACAAAAATTAGCCCGGTGTGGCGACGCACACCTGTAATCCCAGCTACTCGGGAGGCTGAGGCAGGAGAATTGCTTGAACCTGGGAGGCAGAGACTGCAGTGAGCCGAGATCGTGCCACTGCACTCTAACCTGGGTGACAGAACGAGACTCCATCTCAAAAAAAAAAAAAAAAAAAGGTAATGGGAATTCAGAGAAGCAAAGCGACTTTCCTTGCCACACCTAGAAGTGGCATTTTGTCCCCATAGTCCATTATCTCACTCTTTTCCAACACTCTCCTTCAAACACTTTCATACACGCAGTTCAACATGTTTTTCCAACTCAGAGCTCTTTAATCCCAGCGATAACTGCCTGACACCGCAAATGATGACGGTGATTAGGCTGGGAGAGGGAGGAACCGAGGCCCGGCAGAACAAGGGGATTAAGCCTGGGACACAGTCGAGTTGACCTTGGCACCCCACAAGCTGCTTCTGGGAGGTTGGGCTGGAGAAGGACTCCAGGGACAGGTGGAGGCATTGGAGGTGGGGAGAGTGGGCTGACCCGGGGCTCCTGGGTCTCTCCAGCCAGGGGCAATGATGGCTGAAGGCCAAGGTCAAGATTGAAAATAGACGCCCTTCATCTTGAATCTGCACAACCTCACTGCTCAGTCCCTGCTCTGCCTCAACCCTCTACTCTGTCCCTGGGTCCCTCATACTCTCAGACCACCCATCCTACAGATGCCAACTGGTAGGTTGGAACTTGAGCATATTTTGGTGTCTCTGGGGAGTCAAGGTGTCTGACTTTCTTGAGGTGGTCTGTACTTGACCTGGGCAATCTCATCCTTCTCTTACTCTTGTTTATTTATTTATTTTGTTTGTTTTTTTTGAGACAGAATTTCGCTCTTGTCGCCCAGGGTAGTACAATGGCATGATCTCAGCTCACTGCAACCTCCGCCTCCTGGGTTCAAGCAATTCTCCTGCCTCAGCCTCCTGAGTAGCTGGGATTACAAGTGCCCGCCACCATGCCTGGCTAATTTATGTATTTTTAGTAGAGATGGGGTTTCACTACGTTGGTCAGGCTGGTCTCGAACTCCTGAGCTCAGGCAATCTGCCCGCCTTGGCCTCCCAAAGTGCTGGGATTACCACCACACCCAGCCCTCTCTCTTACTCTTAAATGAGTTTGCTTTTATTTTTCTTGGAGCCCTTCTGCTCTCAGCCTACAAATCAACTTATATTGAGGCTGATGTAGACAGATGGGTGACTGGGGTTCCCCTTCTGGGAAAATGTTCACATTAATTATTCAGACCTTGTGTCAAGGGCTAAGTGGATGACAATTGGCATGTGTGTTGAAGAGATGCATTGGGCAATCTGCCTCCCCTGCCCCTTAATAATAGCAGTGACAATGACCACCACAGCACTTACCACCAGAGCCACCAGAGCATTTACTAAGCATTTATTCTGGGCTGGGCACCACGCTCATTTTGCCCCAAACCAGATTGGCCTGGTGCGGTGGCTCACACCAGCACTTTGGGAGGCCGAGGCAGGTGGATCATGTGAGGTCAGGAGTTCAAGACCAGCCTGAACAACATGGTGAAACCCCGTTACTACTAAAAAAACAAAAAACAAAAACAAAAAAACCCAAAAATTAGCTGGACGTTGTGGTGCCCAGCTACTCAGGAGGCTGAGGCAGGAAATTCTCTTGAACCCAGGAGGTGGAGGTTGCAGTGAGCCAAGATGGCGCCACTGTACTACAGCCTGCGTGGCAGAGTGAGACTCTGTCTGAAAAAAAAAAACAACAACAACATAGGCTGACATCGTCCCCATTTTGTAGATGAAGACACTGAGGTCCAACATGTTTACATAACTTATAGAAGGTCCTCGTGCTGGTAAGTAGCCAAACCGTTCCTCACATCTGCCCAAAGTCATCATCTTGAGTCAAAGGCACTTCAAAGAGCTCCCAGGAAACAGACAAACGGCAGAATTTTATCCATTAATTTAAAAAAATGTGTATTTCCATTGCCAAGATGTGCCATGTCTTATCCTAGGCACTGGGGAAAAGTGGTATATCAAATGCAGACCAAGCCCTTGGAGAGTTTCCAGTCTGGTGTGGATTGCATCCTTACAGATTGTGGTAAATTCCCAGAGTGAAGGGGGCAGTACCTGGCAGGGAAGGGACCACTTTGGGTCACGTGGTTCGCAAGGGCCCCATTGAGGAGGTGACATTTGGGCTGAGATCTGAAGGAGAAGGAGGAGCTAGGAGAAGCAAAATCCTGGTGGAGATTACCGCAGGGACAAAGGTCTAGAGGCAGGACTGAGTCTGGCAAGTCAAAGGACCCCAAACTGGCCCAGCGTGGCTGCAGAGAAATGAGCTCAGGCCAAAAAGGCCACATCGAGGGCCTTTGCAAGTCATAGGAAGGTGTTAGGGTTTTATTTTACTGGTGAGATTCTAGCAGGGAGCAGAATGTTTTGATTTGTGATTTAAATAGATGGCTCTGGTGTTGAGGGATGGGTTGGAATAGAAGCTGGAGACCCATCACGAGTGTCGGGGAGGAGGCCTACGCATCTTACACTGTGCAGAGAAGAGTCTTAGGAACAAAATCAGTAAGCAGAACCCTAGCACCTGTACTGACACTTTGCTGAACCTGGGAGGCAGCCGATGCAAGGCACAAATAGGCCACATGGAGCCCATTCGGATGGGGCTCAGCCTGCTTAGACATAGCACAATGATAAGGTCCATTGCAGGCACCGTTCAGAGGGGTCAGCACCAACATCGCCCTCCCCAGAGCTCCCTCTCGAAGCAGCCCCTCCAGTGGCACAAACGCTCCTCTGGGTAGACAAATCCCCAATCATTCCCCCTTCCCATCAGCAGCTGCAGTTTCAGCCTCTGTTTTAGCCCCCCAGCTGTGAGCTCTTGTCCCACACTACACAACGGGCAAGCTCAGAAGGTGATTAAACCCCGTATGTGGAGCTATCGGGGGCATGAGGCAAGGAGCAGAAAAATCATGGTAGCGGACAGTCTGTGGATGTTTCCCTGTACCAGGCACTCTGGTCTCGTCCTCAAACAACCCTATAAGGCAGACACTAGGATTATCCCCACTTTACAGGAAACTGAGGCACAAAGCAGTTAAGCAACTTCCCGAAGGTCACAGAGAGAGAGTCAGGGAGCAGCCAGCATTCCAACCCAAGCTGTCTGGCTGTGGAGTTCCTGCTGTTGTCTCATGCTGACTGCCCTCTCAGAAAGTCTCTCCCAGGGGCTAAGAACGCACAGATCCTTCAAGGTCTAAGCAGCCTCAGCCTTCTGTAACCAGAAGCAATTCATCTTCCAAAATCATGCCATCAGAAAATGAGGAAACCCCAAAGAGAAATGAAAAGGATGAGAATTCTGAGAAACCCTAAGGTGCAAAAATAGTTAAAGAAACACAGTCCTGTCATTATCAGAGGAGAAAGGCCCCTGTTGTGGCTGAGTCCACAGCCTCGCTTCCCTGGGAAGGCAGAGGGCTAGGGAAACCCTCTGGTGCTTGGTTGCTGATGCTGTGAGAACCAAGCCCTTCTGTGGGAAAATCAATGGTGGCAGTGACTTTTTCCCGGTCACAACAAACCTATACTTAAACATGATTAAATACACTTTCTGCAAAGGAAATACCCTATGGTTTATCCAAATACGGGGTCACCCTCTCTCTCCCATGCACTGTTCTGGTGGTTTACATGGCATACTATATTCTGAACGGACTCAAGTCTGTTAGGCCAAGTTCCAAACTATTTTTTTTTTTCTAGCAGTCAGGCCTCACTTATGCCAAACAGGTCAGACCATGGGTGCTCCATCCCTGAGCCCCACTCTCCCCTGAGACTGAGGAAGGGCAAACACCAAACGTCCCCAGATGGTTCCTCTCTGTGACTCTGTGCTCCACCTGCGGACTTTCCAGTTCATTTTTCTGAGTCTGAAACATTCAACTTCCCTTCTCCAGGGGGAAACATTGGGAAGAACAGTGTATTTCTAGGTGACAAAAGAAAAACATATATATTTGTCCCTTTCTCATATCAGGCAATTAAAAGAATTAGAGGGTGACTTGGTAAAACCAATCCCCTTCCCTCTCCTCCCACCCCCAATTCAACTCAGAAATAGAGATAATGGTTTCCATTTTCCCTCTCCAGTGTAGTTGGAGGAAAGCCACTTTATTCCCCTAATTATATGGACACCCACTCACATACATAAATATCCTCATATGAGATGATACGTGTGCTTGTGTGTGTGTCTACACCCTCACACATCTGCTTCCAGATCCTGTAATTAACACCCCATAAAGGACAATTCTCTGTACTTGAAGACACCAGCCTAGATCCTGGGTGATTGACAAGCCAGAAAACTGAATTTTCCCTCTTTGTAGGAGAGATCTTTTAAGCTACTGTTTGATAGCCTTACCAGATGAGCTAGCTCTGAACTGCTTTGGAGAATTTTGTTCCTTTACCCAAACTCCCTGCCTCTCCCTCCCCACCCCCAGAGCGATAAGGCATCTGTAAACACTCTGAAACTCCTTCCCCAATGTTCCTGGGTTTGCCACTTTGAAGTAGAATTGCAGGAAGACCTCTGTATGAGATGAAAATGTCTTGCCAACTGATAAAGAAGTGCGGATCCAGCTAAAATCCACTCGGTAATAGGGATTAGTGAACCTGAGAAGGTTTGTTTGGATTGAAGACTGTGTTGAAAAAAAAAATGTGAGATTTGGATTCCATCAAAATGAACCCAAACCCCAGTCTCCCACCCCCCCGCCCCACCCTGCAGACACTGTGAGTGCCCCTACCTTCACATTCAGAAAGTCCTTCAATTTCAGAAATGGTTATCACTTTTCCTCTACATTGTGGTTCTCAAATTTCATCAGGTGTTCAAATCACCCAAAGAGCTGGTTAAAATGCAGATTCTTGGGACGATACTGCCGCAGGATCTTATTTGCATAGCCTAGGTTGAGACCTAGTGAATTGGATTTTTAATAAGACTCCAGGGGCTTCTAAAGTGATCAAGACTAGATTTTTTTTTTTTTTTTTTGAGAAGCAGTATCACTCTGTCTCCCAGTCTAGAATGCAGTGGCGCCATCTTGGCGCATTGCAACCTCCTCCTCCTGGGTTCAAACAATTCTCGTGCCTCGGCCTCCCAAGTAGCTGGGACTAGAGGCACGCCACCACACCTGGCTAATTTTTGTATTTTTAGTAGAGACAGGGTTTCTCCACGTTGGCCAGGCTGGTCCAGAACTCCTGACCTCAGGTGATCCGCCCACCTCGGCCTCCCAAAGTGCCAGGATTACAGGTGTGAGCCACCGTGCCCAGGGCAAAACTAGATTTTTAAAAATACTGTTCTAGAACCAGCTGACCAGTGGCCCCAATACCACATATGCAGGGCTGTGATCCAATGGGACATCCTAGCACTGGGGTGAAAATATTGAAATACTGGGCTAATGGTTGATAAACAGCCACAGCTTTTAGTTTCTTGCATGCCATCTGCTGTCCCAACTACTTGCCTGCTCTCCCAGGACCTCCTGGACTTCCCCACATTTCAGACACCTAAGAGTGAATGACTGATACAGCAGAGGGTCTCTGGGTCCCTGAACCTGCTGCTGGGGCCCGCATCTGCTCTGACTGGCCTGTGTCTTATCACTGGCTAAGTATTTTCACTGTTCCCCTACACACGCAATTGTACGACAGAAGCATACCCAGCCATGGTTGACATCGGGGACGTGGTTAACCACTTGTTCCTGCCTACAACACCTCCCCTGCCACCTGCCTGGTGTCCTCCTACCCTTGACCTCTGTCTGCTGCGTCTCCTTTGCAGTTCCCTTATTTTTGTTCTGTAAGTGTTGAATTTAAGCTCCATCTAAATGTCCTGAACTCAGAAGGCAATAGACAAGCTTATCAGACTTGTGTAAAAAGTAAAAGTTAATAATTCTGAGGAAGGCAGAGACTCTTTCTCAAAAAGAAAAGATGCCTATGGTTTATTGTGATGGTCCCCAGACACTCATTTGTGGACTAACCATAGCAGAATTACCCAGGACACATCTGAACAATGAAGATTCCTTCAACTCCTTCCCTAGAGGACCTGTTTCAGTAGGTATGGAAAGGGTTCTGAGAATCTCTATTTGTTCAGAAGCAGCCCAAGCAAAGGACATGAATAGATAGTTCTCAAAAGAAGATATGCAAATGGCCAAGAAACATCTGGAAAAATGCTCAAATGCATATCACTAATTATCAGGGGTATGAAAATTAAAACCACAAGGAGCTACCTACCACCTTACGCCCACAAGAATGGCCATAATTTAAAAATAAAAAAACAATAGATGTTGGTTTGGATGTGGTGATAAATGAACACTTTTACGCTGCTGGCGGGAATGCAAACTAGTACAACCGCTATGAAAAACAGTATGGAGCTTCCTTAAAGAACAAAAAGTAGAACTGCCATCTGATCCAGCAATCCCAAAAGAAGTTGTATGAAAAAGACACTTGCAATGCAGGTTTATAGCAGCACAATTCACAACTGCAAAAATATGCAACCAGCCTAAATGTCCATCAACCAATGAATGGATGAGGAAATTGTGAGATTTATATATGTGTATATAAACACACCATGGAATACTACTCAGCCATTAGAAGGAACAAAATAATGGCATTTGCAGCAACCCTGGGTGGAGTTGGAGACCATCAGTCTAAATGAAGTAACTCACGAATGGAAAACCAAATATTATATGTTCTCACTTACAAGTGGGAGCTCAGCTATGAGGATGCAAAGGCATATGAATGATATAATGGACTTTAGGGACTCAGGGGAAAGGTGGGGGGGGTGAGGGATAACAGACTGTACATTGGGTACAGTACACTGCTCGGGTAACAGGTGCACCAAAATCTCAGAAAATTACCGCTAAATAATTTATCCATGTAACCAAACACCACGTGTTCCCCCAAAATCAGTGAAAAACAAACAAACAAACAAACAAACAAATAAATAAATAAAAAAGCAGCCCAAGCTGTTCTCATGCTTATTTGGTAACTGCTAGCCTGGTGCACAGGTTGCAGGGAGAGACTTTACCGACTGCCTCTGTGGCTTGCCACTATTGACATTTTGGGAGGGGCAATTCTTTGTTGTAAGAGGCTGGCCTATGCATCCTAAGGAGTTAAGCAGCACCCCTAAACTACCTTCTGGATACCATAGCACCTCTCTCTCACTGTGACAACAAAGTGTGTCTCTAGATATTGCTACATTTCCCCTGGGAGGCAAAATTGCCCCTGGTTGAGAAACTCTGCTCTGTTCTGGACAGCTAGATGGTTGATAGGAGACCTCTATATTCTATGGTCTAGAAGATTCAGTTACCCAAAATATACAACAATATACGCAGCTGCTCATAAGGCCAACTTCTTGTATACGAAATGATTGCCTAAGCTGATAGCCATCTGTGCTGCCTAATTGTGTACGCGAAAATCAAGAACAGCTTTTCACTAATCAAAAAGAGATATCCTGGTCAAAGCTTATTTGAAGACTGCCATGTTTTAAAACTCAACACGACTTAAAACAGAATCCTATAAGTTCCTTTGCTAAAATACTTTCAGGATGTGTTAGGTATAACAATAGTTTGCTACATGAAAATGGCTTTGAAAATCTTAAAAGTGTTTTAAAAGAAAAGGGACTTTTTTTTGCAAGGCATTAAATCAGATGTGAATATGACAGATTTCAAAGACTGTCAAAATAACGAATTTACATCATAAATGCGTCGGCTTTCTTTTTAAAGGCTCTTCCACCACTCAGGAAGGCATTTAATGGTGAGCAGGTTCAAAATGTCGCCAACTCCCACTGGTACAAAAGGGAGGCGATCCCCACCAGAGTCTCCGGGCTTCAGATAATGTCTCTGCCTCTTTTCAAGTTAATAAACTGCACTCCTGTCAAATTGCAGATAAATGAAAGAGACGGCACCATTGTTTTCTCCCACATCTTGCTAAGAAAGATATCTCCCAATATTTCGGGAGGACCAGTATGCCAAAAAATAAACTTGAAATAAATCCACCCTGCCGTGACTTTACCGGATCAAAGACGATGGAATTTCCACAGAAGCACTTTTCTGAAGTTTGCTGTGTTTTAGTTCAGATAGTGGCTCATTATGAAGCTTCTAATGCATTTGATTGTTTCAAAGTTAGCCATCTAAATTTTTAATCATGTGTGGATGCAAGATAGTCACAGGGTTGGGCCCAAACACTGCAAATCCTTGATATTCTAAAGAGTCATGTCAATATAATATTTTCCTGAATAATCAGCAGGTAGGCTTGGGGAGGGGGCTGCTTCAAACAGCTCCACTCTTTGATGGAGGGTGGACAGGTTTCTGAAGTTGCCTTTTGAAAGAAAAATAAGTCTGAGCGTTTGAAATCTGGATTCCTTTCTTTTTCAGGGAGTGAGGCTGCTGGTCTCTTTTCTCCTCTCTCTCCCTTTCTTTTGGCTGAGATAGAACTGCTGTTAATAAGACGGGGAGCAGAAGTGTTTAACTGGGATCCCACCCTCTTCAAGTGGGGTCTTTAGGACAAGAAACACACTCATTTACTCACACTGTCAGGTTAAGTTTCTTCCAGCACAAACCACAAAATGGTTTTTGTATTTACCTCCTCTTTGGGGACAGTCTGGTTTTCTTTCTCAAGACCCTAGTATTTGATGGGGAGCACAGAAGGGCACAGGAGCTTGCTACCCACAGCTGCGTAGCTCTCAGCCTAGTCTCAGGGCATCAGCTGCTTTGTGCATGTTGGAGTAGGAGCTGCACTTACTCTGGGCAGAAGATGAGGAAGGGGAAGGGGCTTGGAAGAGACCTGTCTGCAACCTCCTTGTAGAAAATATGGCACAGTTGACCTGGATCAGAAGAACCTTGAGGGGCCACCAAATTCATCCTTTGGCCTTGAGACAGCTCTTAAGCCACTCCATATTTATTGAGCATTTACTCTGTGCTGACCCCTGTTCCAAGCATTTTATACAGATTAACATATTTAATCATTACATCAACTCTATGTGGCAGGTTCTTTTATTGGCTCCATTTTATAGGTGAAAGAGCTGAGACTCAGAGCTAGTGAGTTGCAGAACGAGGATTTGAACCTAGGCACTCAGACTCCGGAGTCCATGCTACGGATGTCTGGATGTTGTTCTCATTGATCAAGTCCAGGTAGCAGAGTTGGTTGCCAAGCCTAGAGTTTTTAGAAATACAATTAAACTTTGCTGTTTTCCAGGGCCATGAAACTGACCCTTCTCTCTGGCTCAACCAGCCCTTGACAATAAACATGACCAGAGACAGGAAATGAGATGAGCTAAAGCATTCAGAGCAACCAACTCTTCCACTGGGAAGATGGCCCTAGACAGGAGGTCCGTGGCCTTGCCTTTAAAGATGAAGTGACATTGAGCATCAATGGCTTAATTCCATCATCAGACGACTTGATATTTGGGGTAATGAGATTCTGCCTGTTCATAAATTCCTTTATGCCTAACCTCTCTTTCGTGCTTGGATACCTTATACTTTATCTCCTGCAAAAACTGTCCTATTTAAATGCTTTGTTGTCTAAGTGGATATCAGGATGATATTTCCCATCGAGTGTTGCTTTTTACTTTTTCTTAGAAGTTATTATATATTTTCCAAAGACTCCCATTGTTTTGATGCAACATCCAGGAAGAAATGGCCCCTGTGTTTTGTAACAGCAACAACAGATTCCATTTACCAAGTTTTTATTATGTATCAAGTACTGTTTAAAACATTTAATATATATCAGTGCATTTAATCCTCTTGTCTAAAGTATGAGATTTTGCAATTATCACAATGGGAAAAATGAGGCATAGCAAAGTTAGGTTACATAGTTGAGGCCATATAGCTAAGAAGTGGTAGAATCAAGACTATATCTAGATAACTATATCTACACCTATATCTATACAATCTGTATATGTCTATGTCTATATGTCTTTATCTGTGTCTGTCTATATCTATAATTATCTATATCTATATTAGAGCAGTATTTATGCTTTTTTTTTTTTTTTTTTTTTTGAGATGGAATGTCACTCTTGTTGCCCAGGCTGGAATGCAATGGCAAAATCTCAGCTCACTGCAACCATTGCCACCCAGGTTCAAGCGATTCTCCTGACTCAGCCTCCTGAGTAGCTGGGATTACAGGTGCATGCCACCACGCCCAGCTAATTTTTATATTTTTAGTAGAGACAGGGTTTCACCATGTTGGCTAGGCTGGTCTCAAACTCCTGACCTCAGGTGATCCACCCGCCTCGGCCTCCCAAAGTGCTGGGATTACAGGTGTGAGCCACCGCGCCCAGCCTATTAGGGCAGTATTATACCATGACCCACTTTTGTTTGGAGATTATGAATTCATCTTAGATCTTATTTTAAAAACCCTTCCAGAAACACAAGAACTTTTCTAAACTTACAGTTCATCTATGTGTGCTGCTTTGCACAGGACTCAACCTTAGAAGGAAGCCATGGCTGTTGTACGGGAGAATGCTCCAGAAAGTCTCCCAGGAGGTCTCAGATGAGGACAGCAGGATACATTTGTGGAGAAAGAATCCATGATGACTCAGAACCCACTGCCAAGAGATGGGCCAGGTCACTGTCTGGGTAGCAGAGCAGGAGCAGGCTCTTATCAGTCCAGCCAAGGGGGTCTCCAAGGTAAGACAAACATGTGAGCAGAGAAGTGCTCATGAATGCTATTCTACCTTTCTGATTAAAAAAAAAAGATAAAACTCAAAGTGGGCACAGATGTGGGGAAATAGGCACTCTCATAGTGTCAGGGTGAGACAGTAAATTGGCGCTACCTATCTGGAGGGCAATTAAACCAACATAAACAGCCCTAAAAATGTGCACACTTTTCAATGCACCTAGCAATTTATTCTAGAAGAAGCCTACATATACACAAAGATTTAGCTGGATGTTCCTTGCAGCACTTTTTATAAGAGTGATATATTTGAAGCCATCTAAATATCCAAAAAATGGAATATTGCTTATATAATTTGAAGTAGGTCTACAACAAAGAATATTCAATATTAAACATGTTGCAACCACTACATATGACATATGAAAGAGTAATGACATAGTACACAATGCATACCATACAATTAAGATAAAAAGCAACTTACAAAGTAATATATAGTACGATTTCATAAATAGGAAATAAACACATTCACAGAGAAAGAAGGGTATAGAGACGGTATTAGTCTGCTCAGGCTGCTCTGACCAAGTGCCATAGACTGGACAGCTTAAACAACAGAAATCAATTTTCTCATGGCTTCAGAAGTTGGGAAGTCCGAGATCAAAGTGAAGTTGATTTGTTTCCTGTTGAGGGCTTTCGTCCTGCTTTATAGCCACCTTTTCTTTCTGGGGTGACATGGTCTTTCCTCAGTGCATGTGGGTATTTAATAGAGAGATCTCTTTCTTTTTCTCTTCTAGTAAGGCCACCAATCCTATCAGATTAGGACTCCATTCTTATGACCTCATTTAACCTTAATTAACTCTAAAAGCTCTATCTTCAAATACAGTCACATTGGGGTTAAGGCTTCAACATATGAAGTATGGAAGGACACAGTTCAATCCATAGCAGAGAAAAAAATGTTGAGTAATTATATGCAAATGATGCTGATGATAGATTTTTAGTTCCTTTATTTCCACCGATTTTTTTTTTTTTTTACAATAAACATAATTTATTTGGTGTAATAAGAAAAAAAAAAAAACTGTTTATAAACTTCAGACTTTTGGTCCAAGTGATTTTAATCCACTTGGTACATATGAATCCTGCAGGCCTCACATTTAGCAAATCCTTTGGCCCCATCCCTCCACATCTAGGGTTATTTTATTTTATTTCTTGAGACAGAGTCTCACTCTGTTGCCCAGGCTGGAGTGCAGTGGCGTGATCTTGGCTCACTGCAACCTTCGCCTCCCGAGTTCAAGCAATTCTCCTGCCTCAGCCTCCGGAGTAGCTGGGATTACAGGCGCCCGCCATCACGCATGGCTGATTTTTTGTAGTTTTAGTAGAGACAGAGTTTCACCATGTTGTCCAGACTGGTCTCGAATCCCTGACCTCAGCTGATCTGCCCACCTTGGCCTCCCAAAGTGCTGGAATTACAGAAGTGAGCCACTGCGCCCGGCCTAGGGTTATTTTATAACATGGAGCCCTGCCTTTCTCTGCTCTGAACTAGCCTGAGAAGTGCCTAGATCAGAGCATCTCCTGAGGCTGGTTCCCAAGCAGGCCCTGTGTGTGACTGATGTTGTTGGACCAGGTAGAACCTGGCAGTGGCTGCACAGTGGCTGGGACTTCTGTAGATAGCACCTTTTTGTAGCCATGCTACTTAGAAGCGGAACCAAAGTGCATTTGGCAAGGTGGTAACTTGAGAGACAAATATTTGGGGCTTTGTTCAGGAGAATGCCAACAAATCCACAGCCTGAATGTCTGGGAGGAGAAATTCAGCAGACTGGAACAGCCTCAGCTTTGTGGCCAAACCATGAGGTTCAATTACCACGTGGGAGGCCCTAGACAGGGAGTCTGCACTTACAAATTCCACCATTCTCAAGCAGGGAAGCCAAAAGGATCACTGTCCTACCAACCTAGAAAACATATCAAGGACAAGATCCAGGCTTTGACATTCGTTCAAGTGTTTCTTCCCCAAAGTTCAGTGTCTTTCTAAGGTCAGGCCTGCAGTCTTCGACTGATTTGCACAGATGAGCAGGAAGCATGAAAATGAACTCAGATATGCACTGTTGCAGTTATCACTGCAATGCAAAGTGTGGCCTCAGCCAGGAGACCTGCACCCTGGCCCTCCTCTACTGCTGACTGCAGGTGTAACTCTGGGCAACCCATTTGCCTCTCTGGTCTCCATTGACTCAGCTTTCAAATCAGAATAAAAATATGTACCTGCCTACCTTATAGGATTGTACTGAACATAGAGTCCCTCTTGTTTACTGGTATATCCCTTGTGGCTTGTGCAGTGCCTAGCAACAGGACAAAGCTGTAGGGAAAGATTTGGAAGTTGAAACTGCTTAGCCCAGGGCTGGGGTCAAGTCGCTGTGCAGGTAGCAGAGCAAGAATGAGCTCTCATCAGCCCAGCCAGGAGGACACCTAAGGGGGAGACAAACCTGTGAGCAGAGAAGCACCCACAAATGTTTCTAGGGACAAAGAGGAAGTGCAGAAGGCCACTCATGTCTTCTTGAGCACACAGTGGATGCTCAACAAATATATCTTGAGGCACTGGATAAAGAAAAGAAAAATATGAGTTAATACCTATGAAAGTGGTCTTCAAAGTATAAGGAACCTTAGCCTTTGTGGCAGAGGCTGAGTAGCTAGGCATCTTCTCTCTTTCCTAGACTCTTTTTGTTATTGTTGTTGTTGTTGAAACGGAGTCTTGCTCTGTCACCAGGCTGGAGTACAATGACGTGATCTTGGCTCACCGCAACCTCTGCCTCCCGGGTTCATGCAATTCTCCTGCCTCAGCCTCCCAAGTAGCTGGGATTGCAGGCGCACACCACCACACCTGGCTAATTTTTTTTTTTTTTTGTATTTTTAGTAGAGACAGGATTTCACCATGTTGGCCAGGATGATCTCAATCTCCTCACCTCATGATCCGCCCGCCTTGGCCTCCCAAAGTGCTGGGATTACATGCGTGAACCATCGCGCCTGGCCTCCTAGACTCTTTTGCTCTTATGGCAGTGTGGTAGCACGAAACGTGGCCATGAAAATACCTGGGAAGCCAGGTGTTGGACACAGCTCAGCCATGAGATGAAAGGAGACTGCATCTCTGAATGTCCATTTGAGGAAAGCCCGCCCCCAAGTCACCAATTAGGCTGACTTCTTTTGATTTTATGTAAATAAGTAACAAACATCTATTTTGCATGATCCCTTATACATCTTGGAGGTTGCTGAGCATCTAGTGGTATCTTAACTAACACAGAGTCTCTGATATAATTCCCATCATTGCACTCTGACGTTTCTAGAGGCTGTGGGATGTTGGACCCAATTCTATGGCAGTGACTAGCATGGAAATAAGCCTCAAGAGAGTTGGAAGCTTGTAAAAATGTAGCTGTGACTATGCAGTTTCAAATGGTCCCAGTGCAGACGCACAAGCGGATATGCCTGAAGAAACTAAATGTAAAGGGAATGCCCAGAAAGCTTACATTCTAAAAGACACATATAACAAAAGGTGAGAAGGTCACATAACCAAGAACAAAGATGCTAATTGTGGACAGGTAGTTTAGAATTAGAAGAATAGCATCAGGCAGGTGAGACTTCTGAAAAATACTTAGGATAACTCTATTAATTAGAGTAACACTAGCCACTGAAATCAACAAAGCACAGTTCAATGGGCATATCATAATTAAAGCTTCTTTCTCATTCATGTAACAGTTCAATGAGGGTGTTCTTATCACCAGGAGGTCTTCCATGTGGTGATGCAGGGATCCATGCTCTTTCCACCTTGTGTTTCCACTTTCCTCCAGGAGCCCTTTGCTGTCAGCCCACAGGGGCAGGAGTAGGGGAAAAGGAAAACAGCACTCACATCTTAAGCTGTTAAGCCCAGAAGTGACACTTATCACTTCTTCTAGCATTTCACTGGAAAGAACTAGTCACATGGCCTCTCTAGGTGCAAAGAAGGCTGGGAAATGTAGTCCTTGGCAAGCAGTCCTTCACAGGTAAAACCCTACACCATGAAAGGGAAAGGATACATTGCTGATGGATATCCAGCTGTCTCTGTTACAGCAATATGAAAGACTTTTCTTTTTTAAAGTGATAGTTAAAGCAAGAAGATGACCAAGAAAGGGGTAGACCTACCTTCTGTGCCTAATGTTAGAAAATTTATAATGGAAAAAAGAATAGGAAGTTCTTCATCTCCTCTTGCTTTGATTCTCTGTCTGGAAAGAGAATAATCAGACTGACTAGAGTAGAGTTGACACTGGTAAGAAGGAACTAAAGCCCAACCTGAAATACTTACTGACTTCAGTTGGATCTCCTCTCTTGACTGGATGGTTCTACCCTAGAGATCTCAAGAAGACTTGATAAAATAGCACCAAATCAAGCATCACAAATAACAATAAACATCAGACAACCAAAGATGGGTAAAATGCACTCTTAATTGTTATAAAAAAGAAGATGGTGTTTTCATGCATGCTTGCTTGGTGATTGATGACCAATCCCAGGTTAACTCCTAGAAAATCCTAAAAACAATATTTTAAAGGGTAGTTTGTATGATCTTAGAAAGGTAAATAGTAATAGTTAAGAGTCAGCATAGGATAGGTGCGGAGGCTCACGCCTATAATCCCAGCACTTTGGGAGGGCAAGGCAGGTGGATCATGAGGTCAGGAGTTCAAGACTAGCCTGGCCAAGATGGTGAAAACCCATCTCTACTAAAAATATGAAAATTAGCCAGGCGTGGTTGTGGGCGCACGTGTAATCCCAACGACTCGGGAGGCTGAGGCGGAAAATTGCTTGAACTCAGGAGGCAGAGGTTACAGTGAGCCGAGATCATACTACTGCACTCCAGCCTGGGCAAGAGAGTGAGACTCCATCTCAAAAAAAAAAAAAAAGAAAGAAAGAAAAAAAAAGGAGTCAGCATCGTTCTCCAAATCAAGACAGGTCAGGCTAGTTGCAGTTTTATCTTCCATGGTCTTGATAATCTGTAAGTCAAGGAGACGCAGTGAACCCTGATAACTGAGTTTTATGCATCATTTAACAAGATCTCTTATAAAATCCAAGGGAGACTATATGGCCTGGCAGATGGTACAATTAGGTGGATTTATAACTGGTTGAGAAATCATACCCAAAAGGTGCTGATAAATTGGGAGTAGAGGCTACTAACTTAATACCTTTAGGAGTGAGACAGGTATCATCAATGAGTGCGAGTGGTCAGGTGCTTAGTAACAAGGAATAATGTGGGAACAGAGGCAAAATAGAGATCCCATGTCTTGCCTAGTGGCTGTGGTCACTACACGCATCCAGGTGGAATGTGCAGTCTAAAACCTATACAATCACACATAGCTGCTCTTGTTGTTGAATTGTGAAGTCAGTGTTGAGACATCTTTGATCATCCAGGGAAAGCTAGAAGTCCAGATGTTGGCCACTAATTCAAAGTTTAATAAAAAGAAAACATTATGCAGGCCAAACAAAACACATCTGCAGGCCACATTTGGCAATCAGACCATCAGTGTGTGGCTTCTGACCCCAAGAAAGATTTCTAGTAGCACAGGGCTGTTGTCATTGGTCAGGTTCTATTCAACATTTTTATCAATGGCTTGGATTAAGTTCTAGAAAGCATGCGAATCAAATTGGCTGTTGACCCAAAGCCAGAAGGACAGCTGGATGACCGGCTCGGGATTTTGAATAACCTTGACAGACTAGGGAAGGGACTGAGCTGCACGAGAAGGAACTCTTGGGTAGTCAAATGTTAGATCATGTACTTACGTCAAAAAAAAATTAGCAGTACAAGTACAGAATGACTTAACAAGGGCTCATGTTAAGAAAAAACAAACACTGTCAAGTTTTAGTTGCCTGCAAATCAATATGAGGCAACGGTGTGATGTGGCTGCCAAAAAGCAAAGGGGATCTTAGGCTGCAGCAAGAGGAACGAATCTTGCACTGCTCAGGCCAACTGTATCTGGAGCTTTGCCTTCAGTTCTGGGAAACATTTGAGGAGGAACATGGAGAAACTGGAACACATTTGGAGGATTTCAACCAGGAGGGTGAAGAGATTAAAAAGTATTCAAATGAAGGACAGCTAAAGATGCTAAGTCTCCTTCCCTTGGAGAAGGGGAGCCTCAGAGATACATAAATGCTGGGTTTCAACATTTTGGAGAGTTGTCTTGTAGATGAGGATGCAAATGCCAAGGCGGAAATGGTACAGAGAGCCAGAGCTCAGTTCAGCGTTCACATGCCCTTCAAACATGTGTCTGGTTAGGGGAAGGGCTGCCCAGGATGAAGTTAGCTCCCCAATCCCACCCCTAAAGATAGAAATGTGGAAGCAGTGGGTGGGTAACCTTTGGCCAGGGATAGGGTGGATGGAATGGGTGGCCATCACAGCAATGATGGACACACCTGAGATGGAATGCAGAAAGAGTCCAGGAGGGGTGGAGGGCTTTCCTAATCATTGCTGAAAATAAATAGCCACACAATAAACCTGTGACAGACAGGGCTGGTAGGGAATAGCACATCAAAGAAACTTATGGGGGAGGCAGGCTGGGCATGGTGGCTCATGCTTGTAATCCCAGCACTTTGGGAGGCTGAGACAGGTAGATAGCTTGGGTTCAGGAGTTTGAGACCAGACTGGGCAACATGGTGAAACCCTATCTTTACAAAAATACAAAAATTAGCCAGGTGTGATGATGTGTTCATATAGTCCCAGCTACTTGGGAGGCTGAGCTGGTAGGATTGTTTGGACCTGGGGGAAAGAGGTTGATCACGCCACTGCAGCCTGTACAACAGAGTGAAACCCTGTCTCAAAAATAAAATAACATAAGAGAAAAGAAACTTATGGGAGAGGGAAGGGCAATGACAGTGTGGATTTAGAAGAAATATAAGTATGAGCATCATTGCAAAACATAGTCTCAAAAGAGTAAATCATGCATATTAGAGTCAGTTGAAGATGGCACATAGTCCTGTGGGAGGATAAGGGGACTGAATGTTCTGTTGAATTTTCAGTAAGGTTGTGGAAATTCTGGGTCCCCTTGTAATTGTCTTCCAATTAGCTTAATTGTGTATCACCAATTGAGCTACAGTTCTAGAACCATGTCTCCTCGAGTCCTTCAACCAGAAACCTCATGGATGAACGGTTCAACCTCTTTGTAGCATAAATTAGGAATTTGATTCTCAGAAAGGAAAAATGTCTTGTCTAGGGTCAGATAGCTGGTAAATGACAGAAAGAGAACCTGAACCAGGTCTCCTGACCCAGGCTTTCTTCATAATCGTCATGACTCAGTTTGGACATGCCACAGAAAACTTGACCTTGGAATCACATTCATGCTCAAAATCATCCCCATTGTGTGGCATTAAAAATGGTCTTGGTCGTCATGACAATGGTTTTCAGACATGGAACCCTCAAGAACCTCAGAGATGAGACTTCAAACACATCCATTCTGGTTTCCATGTATTTTCCCTCCAGGTGGATTGGTTTTGAGACTCATGTTTCATATACATTCTTTCTGTATTATAGAACTCTATTCTCTGTGGTTCCTTTGGCATTTTCTTGCCAAAAAGCAGGTCCAATAGGGTCCCTGGGGAGAAACTGGAGCCTTCTCAGTTCATCTGTGGAAGCCAATTTCCAAATCCCCTTCACAGTCGTTTCTCTTCTCTGAAGTCCAACTGGCATGATGAGGCAGGTAGAGGCTGCCAAGGTCCACCCATCCACCAGACTGGGCCTGAATTCATTCTATGGGTGGAGTTCAGACTCTGCCTGAACTCATTGCCATGCCAATCTCATCCCTTGATCTCCCGGGAAATATTGCTGAAACACTGCTGTGTGGAGATGAAGACAGCCCCTGCCCACAAGGGTAGGGTCACTCCATGCTGGCGTACCATCACAGTTCAATGAGTCCCCTTCACCTTCCGCCCACCAGTGGCCAGAAAGGGTGATGGAGCAATGCTAACCGGAGAGTCTATGTGTCGTCACACCAAGGTCCCCCGGGTAGAAGCTTTCTCTTGGAGGTTTGGATGTTATTCTCTTGGGACAAGGCTTCCTGAGAATAGAGCTGAGGTGGCATCCACAGGGTTTGACTCCTTGCACATCAGCAGAGACCTTGGTTCTCTCTGTTGCCTTTCCCTTCTGTCTTACTGAAGTTCAGTGATTTCATACTTCGATAGTTGTGATTTTCTCAACAAGTTATGTGACCTTTTTCCACTCCCAAGTTCTGAAACAGGAGAAACCTGGACCAGGTGGGGTAGCTTATGCCAGTAATCCCAGCACTTTGAGAGGTCAAGGTTGGAGGATGACTTGAGGCCAGTAGTTCTAGACCAGCCTGGGCAACATAGGGAGACCCCATCTCTAAAAAAATGAATAAAAATTAATTGGATGTGGTGGCTCATGCTTGTAGTCCCAGCTATTAGGGAAGTTGAGGTGGGAGGATCACTTGAGCCCAGGGGGTCAAGGCTGCAGTGAGCTGTGATCATACCACTGCACTCCAGCCTTGGCCACAGAGCAAGACCCTGTGAAAGAAAGAGAGAGAGAGAGAAAGAAGTAAAAAAAGAAAAAAAGAAAGAAAGAAACCAAGAAAAAAAGAAAGAAACCAAGAAAGAAAGAAACCAAGGAATCAAGGAACCAAGGAAGGAAGGAAGGAAGGGAGGAAAGAACCAAGGAACCAAGGAAGGAACCTGCGCCCTTAAGCCTAACTCAAAGCAAAGCACGGGGATCAATTGTCTTCCAATGACAGGAGGAAATGTACATGTTACTATTGCCAAAGGAGGAAGAGAACCTTTGGAGTCCAGAGTCTTTTCCTATGCTCATGTAGGCCTAAGGCTGCTCTAGGAAGTATTAAAAGAGCCTGTCAGAACAGGAAGTGAGATGACCTCTAGGTAAGGCAGGGAATCTGAGCTAGGGCCTGACCTCCTGGTCCTCTTTTACTTCATATCACTTCATACTGACTGTCCTGTGGTTGAACAAAATGGACCCAAATTTGTTGCAGACCATGAGTTTGGTCCTTGGTTTTGCTCAAGAGGGTTCTGCTCATGAGCCTTTGTTGGCAGTACAGTGATGCTGGCTCACAGTGAGCAGAGAAGGCCTTTAGGCTGAGACTAATCCTTTTTGTCTGTACCTTTAAGGTGACCTCCCACTGGAGCTTGAGTGTCATCGAAATTGTGCACATCAATGGCACAGTAATTTTCCTGAGTGCAAGAACATCTAATTCAATTTCTGTCCTTAGTACTTGGCCTTGCTCACCACTCTGTGATAGCCAGCCTCCAAGATGGTCCCTAATCATTCTTGTTTTCTGAGGCTCACACCCATGTGCAAATCCCTCCCACACTGAATAGAGCCAACCTGAATAAGGCTGGTCCCTGAGTGAACATGATATTGCAGGAATGATAGGGACTACTCAGCCAAGGTTGTAAAAAATATTGCTCTTTCTTAAATCACTTGCTGTAGGAGGAGCCAGTTGCCACGGTGTGAGGACGCTCAAGGAACCCTACGGAAAGGTCACATGTCAAGGAACCAAAGTCTCCTGCCAACATGCGAGTGAATGAGCCACTTGGAAGCAGATCCTCCAGGCTGAATCAAGCCTTCAGACAACTGTAGCCCCAGCTGACCCCTTGACTACAATCCCGTGGAGGACCTGAGCTGGGACCACCCAGCCGAGCTGCTCTTGAATTCCTGAGCCATAGATATTATAGAAGATAATACATGTTTATTGTTGTTGCTACATTTTGGGGGTGATCTATCACACAGTAATAGACAGCTGATACATTCTCCACAAATTCTTGGTGAATGAATAAATGAATAAAAAATGAGTGAATAAATATGACAATGTCTTACAAGACTCAATGGTCAGTGCTCTCAATTCTATTGAAAAGAGGCAAATGGACCATGTCCTGCCACAAAAATTCCTCAATACCTGTCAATACAGCAGGAAGGGAGTGGAAAGCCTGACATGGCTCCCGTTCTGCCAAAATAAACTCATTTTTCACCATTCCCCATCAGGCAAGATCCTTTTTTTCCCCCTACAACAGACCATCCTAAATATCTGAAACCTGTTCCTTCATACCTCAACACCATTGCATGGGCTCTCTACCTTCTCTGGGAGGCTCTTCCCTCATTCTTTCTCCTTGTAACTCCTACTTATATCTTTAAAAAATGAGAAGTTATTTTTATTTATTTTTTTTGAGATGGAGTTTCACTCTTGTTGCCCAGGCTGGAGTGCAGTGGCACGATCTCAGCTCACTGCAACCTCCGCCTCCCGGGTTAAAGTGATTCTCCTGCCTCAGCCTCCCAAGTAGCTGGGATTACAGGCATGTGCCACCATGCCTGGGTAATTTTGTATTTTCAGTAGAGACAGGGCTTCACCATGTTGGCCAGGCTGGTCTCGAACTCCTGACCTTAGGTGATCCACCTGCCTTGACCTCCCCAAAAAATAAGAATTAAAAAAATGTCCAGAGTGAACTTATAAATCCCTATAAATCTTCCAGGGACTCTGGACCCCAGTTTAAGAAACTGAACAATATGATGGAATATTATAGTCATTTAAATGGATATTGCAGAAGAGTCCATGAAAGAAAAATGTTTGTAAGATACTGCTAACTGAAAAAGAAAAAACAAACATGCACACTTGAACAACTATTACATCATGTAATGTTTGTAATTACTTATATTATTAATAAGAATTACATAGTTGTATGTATAAATGTATGGATAACAAAATAAATCCTTCCAGGTATTAACTCTTATGTAAAAAATAAAATAAAATACATCCTCATATAAACTTAGAGGTAAGTCGATTGAGAGAGAGAGAGTATACATAAAATGCTAAGAGTTCACATCCCTGGGAGGGTATGATGAATAATTTTAAAAATAATTTTTGATGTTCTATAATATCTAAATTTCTACCATGAACACATGTACATTGCTTATAAGCAGGAAAAAAAATGGGTTTTTTTTTTTGAAAGGCTAAGACAGGGCTTGTGGCTGACTCCTCAGTCTCTGGGAGAAACCCTGCTCCTGGGGGCTGGAAGAACAAAGGGACAGTCGTGCCTACTGGTCCTTGGAGAATCTCCCGCAGTTACAGGGCAAGGCCTGATAGGGAGCGGAGGCCTCACCAGGCTCCCACAGGCACGAGGAGCTGGGAGCAGCCTAGGGGCCACCATCTGGGCTGGAAGGTCAGAGTCTTTTCCTTCTAGCACAGCAGGAGTGGGATGAAGGGGTGTTGGGAGAGTAGGAATACAGAGCAGGGACAGGGAAACTAGGTCACCAGGAAATTGAGGAAATAAACAAAGGGTTCCTGTGGAGGGAAGCTCGCTTTGATCCTGGGTGGGAATGGGATGGACCAACTCTGGGAAGAGTGACCAAGTAACTCTGACATCCTCAGCCCACCGCAGGCTGACACAGTGAGAGCCTTAGAGCTGCGCAACTGGGAAGGGGATAGGGCCCAGGAGCCACTCACCAGCCTCCCTCCGCTCTCTCACTCCCCCACTGGCCACCCCACAGCTCCACTCCCACTTCTGGTGACCACACCAACCTCCGAATGAGGTCTCAATCAGACACCCACCTTTGCCTCTGCCGATCCCTCTGCCCGGACCGCTCTCCTCAGCTCTGCTTGGTGAACAACCCTCCCTTAGGAGTAAGTTCGACTCTCCATTATCCAGAGCAGAATTATCCATGTTCATTTTCTTTCTTTCTTTCCTTTAGTCAGTTTTTAGAAATCATGGTGCAATGCACATAACACAAAGTTTACCATTTTAACCATGTTTGATTACAGAGTGGTGTTGAGTATATTCACATCATTGAGCAGCCATTACCCCTGTCCATCTCCAGAATGCTTCATCTTTCCAAACTAAAACTCTGTACCCAACACACACTAATTTCCCATTCCCTACTCCCCCAGCCCCAGGCAACCACCATTCACTCTCTATATGAATTCGACTATTCTAGAGACTTCATATAAGTGGGATTATACAATGTTTGTCCTTTTGGGGCTGGCTTATTTCACTAGCATAATGTCTTCAAGGTTCAGCCATGTTGTAGCATGTATCAGAATCTCCTTCCTTTCTAAGGATGTATCATATTCCACTGTATGTATGTACCATATTTTGTTTATCCATTCATCTGTCTTTCGATGGACACTTGGGTTACTTCCAGGTTTTGGCTATTGTGGATAAGGTTGCCATGACCTGGGTATACAACTACGTTACACTTTGACTGCAACAAATCTTACTTTGGACTTTGCTGACATCCAGCAACACTATTAGCTCAATCACTAGCTTTATTGGTGTCGGAATTTTATATTCTAAAATTCTAAAAATGCTTTTCTAAAAGAGGACATTGGAAACCTTCTTGTCTCTTGTGTAAGATAAGTTTTCAGAAAGGGTAAATCCTAGGGCTGCACCTTGCATCAATCTAAACCACAAAGGCAATTGATACAGTTTTTGTCTTCACTGAATACTTACAAGTTAGGCGGAATAATGCCCTCCAAATATGTTCACATCCTAATACTCTGAACCAGTGAATATGTTACCTTATATGGCCAAAAGAACTTTGCAGATGTGTTTGAGTTAAGGATTTTAAGATGCGGAGATTTTCCTGGATAATCTCAGGGGACGCACCGTAATCACAGAATCTTTATAAGAGGGAGACAGGAGGGTCAGAATCAGAGGAGGTGATATGATAATAGAAACAGAGGTCAGAGCAATGCAAGGACGAGACCATGCACCAAGGAATGCAGGTGGCCTCTAGATGCTGAAAAAGACACAAAAATGGATTTTCCTGCAGAGCTTCCAGAAAGAACACAGACCTTTTGTACCTTTATTTTAGGACATTTGACCTCCAGAACAGTAAGTTAATAAATGTGTGTGTTTTCAAGCCATTACGTCTACAGTGATGTATTGCAACAACAATAGAAATGAACACACTGACTGCATACCAAACTTGTTCTAAGCATGTCACTCATTTGTTACCCTTAACCTCTTGCTACCCCAGGAAATAAATGATATTATTGTACTTATTATATGGGTAGGAAACTGAGGAAAGGGAGTGACTTGCCCAGAGCCTCCTGGTGATAATTGCTTTAGCTGTCCAGAATCTTTGCCCCCTACTTTTGGGAAAGCAGCCCCATTTCTTTGTGGCAGATTATTTCTCTCATCGAGGCCAATGTGTGGTCACATGACATAAACCAGGCCAATCCTAGGATGTGACTCTTGAGTTGAGTCACCTAAAGACAGAGTGGTTGCAGCAAATTCTTTCCAACAGAGGCATTTTCATAACTGCCTGCTACTTCTCTCCACCACTGCATTCCCACTGCAAGAGTGGCCCTGGTTCCAGCTCCTTTTCCAAGTCAGAGACAGTTTCTGTTGTTATATATGAGGAACTTTGCACAAGGTTACAGCCTCCACCTGAGATAAAGTAGACAGCAGGAGTAAGGGGAGCAGATCAGACTTCCTGAATTCCAAAATACCTGCCACAGTCAAATACGGCAGATTTGGAGGGTGTATTAGTCTGTTTTCACACTGCTATAAAGAAATGCCTGAGACTGGAAAATTTATAAAGAAAAGAGGTTTAATTGACTCACAGTTCGCATGGCTGGGGAGGCCTCAGAAAACTTACAATCGTGGCAGATGGGGAAGCAGGCGCATCTTACAAGGTGGCAGGTGAGAGAGTGTGTGAAGGAGGAACTGTCCAACACTTATAAAACCATGATAACTCATTCATTTTCATGAGAATAGCATGGGGGAAACTGCCCCCATGATGCAATCACCAGGTCTCTCCCTCAACACATGAGTTATTGACACAATGGTGATTACAATTTGAGATGAGATTTGGATGGGGACACAGAGCCAGACCATATCAGAGGGTCACATTCCCTGGTTATAATTCTGCACCCCTCATCTGAGCACAGATAGCCAAGAGTGGACCACATGGTAATACACACACTTTTTCATCCCCTTGAACAAGCAGGGGAAGCAGTGACAAGCCGGAAGACCTTAAAGACAAGCCTCTAAACTTGCAGTTACAATCGCATCCAATAGAAGTTCCCCAATCTGGCAAATCTTACAGATTTTTTTTCCCAAGAGGTCCCTTAGGGCCCTGAGTTGCCCTCATGACTCTCACCACCCTGCATGGTGATGATGTCATCTACCTGTCTGTCTTCCCCAAAGCCCTATTGAGACTCTTCTTATTTGTTTTGTGTCCTCAGTGCCTACAGAGTGTCTGGTACGGTTTCCATGCTCCCACATTGTAAGTAGGTGAGTAAGCAAATAATTCCAGAAAGAGGATACGCTGTTTGCCTAGATGATAGATTTCTATCCCACCCAGAACTAATCTTCAGTGGCTAGATGCTTGGGCCTGCCTGGCTTTGCTTGATGTTCAGAGCAGCACGTCCCAGAGAGTGCAGGTCATTCTGACATCCCAGCATTTTCCCATGCTAGGCAGAGCTGCAAGCAGGGGCAAGCCACTGCTCATGGTTAAATGTTTCTGCTGTCTTCCTACTTCTGTGTATATTATGCACAGAAATGCATTATTTTAATTTCTACCCAAACCTCCCTACCCCCTTCACATCTATATCCCAAACATGTATCCCTTAGGTCCAGGAGGCGGGCAGCATGGTGGCCTCAAATGCATAGCACTACAACTAATTTTAAGGAAAAAATCCAGAAAATAAAAGCGAGAAAAGGCTGCCTTTGTCTATTGCTACTCTTTGGGGTTGGCTTGACCAATAATAAAATGAGGACTAATCAGCCTTCAGATTGTCTCTTTCTTTCTCAGACCTGCTAAACACAAGCTACAGTAAGTACAATTTATTACTGAAGAAAGAAATTTTTAAATATTTAGTGTCACCTAAAAGTACAGTGCTTATAAGTCTACAGTCATGTGCAGTAACCTCCTAGGCCCTCACATTCACTCACCCCTCACACAGGGCAACTTTCGGTCCTGCCAGCTCCCCTCATGGTAAGTGTCCTATCCAGGTGTACCATTTTTAATCCTTTATATTGTATTTTTGTTGTACCTTTTCTATGTTTAGATATACAAATACTTACCTCTGTGTTACTGTCGCCTACAGTAGGCCGTACAGTCACATGTTACACAGATTTATGACTTAGGAGCCATAGGCTATACCATATAGATGGTAAGCTATACCATCTATGTTTGTGTGAGAGTACTCTATGATGCTTGCATAATGATGAAATCACCTAACGATGCGTTTCTTATAATGTATCCTCATTGTTAAGTGGCACATGATGTCTCAATGTTGCTGTGAGGACCCGAGGAGCAAATAACTGTCAGGCATGTAGCATGGTGGGAGACACTGTAAAGGCTCTGAATAATGACCACTATGGTTGGATAGCAGTCCCCATGAATCCAGTCAGAGCTAAATTAATTATTTCTCTGGCTCTTGACTGCTTTGTCCATCAAATGAGAGAGGAAAGGGCTAGGCTGTGCACTTCAGCTGTACAGATTCCTCCATTCCCTGTGTGTATCTCATTCCTTCTCACCATTGGGACTTTGTGCTCATTGTTGGGGCACAGAATTAGTTAGGATTAAATTAATTAGTTAGCATAGGTAGGATTAAATTCAGCTGCATAGAGAGAAAAAAAAAACAACCAGCGTGTAAAATGATATTGGAGTTAACTTCTCTCCAGGTAGGTAGTCTAAAGCTGATCTACCAGTTTCAAAACAATCAAGGACCCAAGCTCCTTCTATCTTGTTGTTGCACTGTTCTCAACCCGTAGTTTCTACCTTGGGGGGACTTCAGCCCCTTTTAAAGACACTTCCTGGAAGTTGCACGCAGACTTCCACCTATATCCTATTGGTCAGAATTTAATCACATGGCCTCACTTCCTGCAAAGGAGGCTGGGAAATATCGTTTTCATGCTGAACAATCGTATACACAACTAAAATTTGTTGAAAATGTGTCAAAAGTTTAGTTAAAACTGAAATATGTTAAAAATCCTCTAGTACTATTGAGGAAACAATAGATATATCAGGTATTGAGGAAAACTAGCAGTCTGTGATACAGTATTCTCTTACCTTCCTTTTCTTCTCCTAGTAAACTCCCATTCATGAATTAGGTGAACAATTACTTTCACAAGGAAGAATTATTTCCATCCTAAAAGCCTATTCATTTCCTTTACAACATTTATTTCATGTTGTAATTACACATTTTAGTGTGATTATTTAATTAGTCCCTCTCTTTTTTCCTAAAGTATAAACACAATGAGAATAAGGATATTGTCTGATTTTATATACTCACTTTATCCCCAGTGCCTAGCACAGAATCCAAAATGTAGTAAACACTCAGTTAATAATGGAGTGAAATAATCATGCGTTGTAAGGACTCCACTAGCTCTCACTTACCATGGCCCTGTGATGTTTATTACATTAGTTAGAGTGCCTCATTTGGCACCTCTCTAAGTCAGCACTTGAATTTCTTCTTCACAGATACATACAGCCTCCCACAGGACTCACAGCTGATATCCTCAAAACTTACTGTAAAACTACAGCAATCAACTACTGTAAAAAACAAAACCAATATCACAGTGTGATATTGGTATAAAGAAAAACAGATCCACAGAACAGAATAGAGAGTCCAGAAATAGACCCATGCATACCTGGGTTATAAATAACTGACTTTTAAGAAGAGTGTAAATGCAATTCAGTGGAGAGAGAAGAGTCTTCTCAACAAATGGAGCTGGAACAATTGAGTATCATTAAAATGAATTGGACATAAATTCGGTGGAGAGAGAAGAGTCTTCTCAATAAATGGTGCTGGAAAATTGAGTACCAATAAAATGAATTGGACATATTGGAAAATATTGAACATGAATAAAAGTGGACAATAAAAAGGGAAAATAAAAAGAAATAAAGTTGATTGTCAATAAAAGTGAACTTGGACATCAAAAATGAATAAATAAATGTTGAGTCATACTTTATATCATGTGAAAACAAATTAACTTTAAATGGATCATTGACTTAAATGCTAATACGTAAAACTATAAAGCGTCTGAAAGGAACTAAACTTTTGTGACCTGAGGATTAGGCAAAAGTTTCTTAGAAATGACACCAAAAGCATAATTCATAAAATGATAAATTATTAAATTAGACTTCATCAAAATTTTTAAAATCTGCTCTTTAAAAAAGACTGTTAAGAGAATGAAAAGACAAGCTACAGACTAAAATAAAATATTTGTAAAGCATATATCTAATTTAAAAAACTTAAGTATAGAATATGTAAAGAATGCTCAAAATTCAATAATAAGAAAGCAAAAACAAAACAACCCAATTAAAAAATAGTCAAAAGATTTGAAAAGAAACTTTATCAAAGAAGATAGATGGATGGCAAATAAGCACATAAAAAGATCCTCAACATCGATTAATTTAAATTAAAACCAAGGAAAGATACAATGACATATCTATCAGAATGTTTAGAATTGGAAATGTCTGACCATGTCAAGTACTGACAAGGATGTGGAGGAACTGTAACTCTCATACACTTCTGATGGAAGTGTAAAATGTAAAATGGCACACTATGGTACCTTGGAAAATAGTTTGCCCTCCCGTCCTTCCTTCCTTCCTTCCTTCCTTCCTTCCTTCCTTCCTTCTCTTTCTCTCTCTTTCTTTCTTTTCTTTTCTTTCTTTCCTTGGGTATCTCACTCTGTCACCCAGGCTGGAATGCAGTGGCAGACAAAGGCTTCCTGCAGCCTTGACCCTCTGGGCTCAAGTGATCCTCCCACCTCAGCCTCCCAAGTAGCTGGGACTACAGGTGTGTGTCACCATGCCCAGCTGTTTAAATTTTTTAATATATATAGAGAGATGGGGTCTCATTATGTTGCCCAGGCTGATCTCAAACTCCTGGGCTCAAGTGATCCTCCGATCTTGACCTCCCAAAGTGTTGGGATCACAGGCATGAGCCACCATGCTTGGCTTCAGTTTAAAAAAAAATTAAATACTTAGCTACCATATGATCCTACCATTTTACTCCTGGGTATTTACTGAAGAGAAATGACACCATATGATCTACAAGGCTTTTGCATGAATGTCTACAGCAACTTTATTTGTTTTTTTAATTTTAATTTTAATTTATTTGTTTTTCTAATCATCCAGCCCAAAATGTCAAGCAACTTTATTTGTAATAGTCCAAAGCTGAAAACAACATAAATGTCCTTGAACTACGATATATTCATACAATGGAATACCACTCAATAATAAAAAGAAATGAACCATTGATACATATTACAACATACCTACATTATGCGGAGTGAAAATTCAAACAAAAAAGAGTACTAAATTATCTTATGTGTCTAAAATTGTAGAAAATGCAAACTAATTTATGGTGACAGAAAGCTGATCATGATTGCCTGGGGACCATCGGGAAGAGGGGAAGGGGCAGGGAGGAAGAAAGGTTCTAGGAAGACATTTCTATAAGAGGAAAGAAGAATTGCTGTGGAGAGTAAAAAAAATACTAGCATATCAAATTCAGCTATATATATATATATATAATTCAGCTATATATATATATAAAATTCTGCTATATATATAAAATTCAGCTATATATATATAGTAAAGACTAAGTTGTAAGCCTAACTTCCATAGAAAGTATTCTAGGAATATGTTTCTAATTAACTTTAGAAAATCTAGGTATGTGTGGCCAGGAATGATGGCTCACATCTGTAATCCCAGCACTTTGGGAGGCCAAGGTGGGCAGATCACTTGAGATCAGGAGTTTGAGACCAGCCTGGCCAACAGGGTGAAACCTTGTCTTTACTAAAAATACAAAATATTAGCCAGGTGTGGTGGTGTGCGCCTGTAGTCCTAGCTATTTGGGAGGCCAAGGCATGAGAATTACTTGAATATGGGAGACAGAAGTTGCAGCAAGCTGAGATTATGCCACTGCACTCCAGTCTGGGCAACAGAGTGAGACTCTGTCTCAAACAAACAAACAAACAAACAAAGAAAAGAAAAGAAAATCTAGGTATGTGATTCAACACATTAACATATTTTTAAATGACAACCATATTATCATCTTAGTATATGTGACATAAAGTATTCAATAAATTTACCACCCAACAAATCAGTAATATAAGGGAACTCCCTCATCCAATAACTTTAATACATTTCATACCTAATGTAGAAACATTACAAGCTTCCTTTTAAAGTCAGAAATGATATAAATATGGTCCCTATCACTGTTTCATACATCTAATCAACATTGCACAGGTGATCCTAGCCAATGAAATAAGACAAGAAAAATAAATGAGAGGTAAAGTTTGAAAAAGAACAAATAGTTTTGGCAAAGATACAATTTTCCACACAGAAAATTCTTAAAGACTCTACATAAAACCTATTCAAACTATTAGTATAATTTTTAAAGTTGATTACTTGGGTATAAATTGCATGTTGAGCCAGAGTCAGGCATCCAGGGCTACAAGGGACTGTGATGAATAAATCTAGTTAACTTCCCTACTACTAAGTAAAATAACAATAACTACTGCTTATTAACAGTCTGCTATACCACACAAGTGCAATAAAAATTACACTTTATTAACCATAATATCATCTACCTATAATGAAAATATAAGATGGAATATATGTATAAGACATAGTATTTACATAGCCTATCCATAGTGCCTGGTGCTCCTGCAAATATGCATAAGTTGAAGTAACCTCACCAACCCTAGATGTCTGCAACTAACAGGTTGAGATCCACTGCCATGGAGAATTATAGCTTTTGGAGTTAGTTAGGCTAAACACTATTTCCTTAAATATTTTTGTCCTGTTTATGCATGTGTCTTCTTTCCTTGTATCTAGTAGTAGGGAAACAAAAGCTTTCTTTAGACTTAGGGAAGTCACAATATTTACCTCTTAGAAGAAGTATGTGATGAGTAGCAAATGCCTTTGGTGGGGAAAGGGAGAGTCTTTAGATCATAGGTATTGTTTTCCATATTTGCAACAATTTTTTTGAGGCTGATACTGTTACTGTCTACACATTATAGTTAAGGAAATTAAGGCAAAAAGAAGATATTAATAAGTCAACCTGCTTAGGATCACACAGCTACTAAGAGATAGAGTTCGGATTTCATCCAGGTCTGTCTGATCTTACCTTCCAAGCTCTTTCATCCTGCTAGGCTACACCACTCCAAAAAGATGAAAGGTTACACTGTTTTAAAAATATCTTCAGATGACCATAGTAAACAAAGAAAACAGTCAAGCAGGTAGTTCAAATTGGCAGATAATAAAACATCAATGGTTTTGAAGTCAGACAAGTTTTAAATCCCTGCTCTGCCATTTCTACCTGTATGACTAGCAAGTTTCTTATTCCCCTGACCCTGTTACTTTATTTATAAAATGATAATAATAAAAGTCCAGTTTTACAGAGTAGTTTTGAAAATTATTTAGTCATTAATTTATTCAACAAATACGTGTTGAGCAACTGCTATGTGACAGGTATTATAGTGCTTGAGATTCACAGAACAGACAAAAATTCTGTCTCCATGGGCCTCTGAGCAATAACAACTCAGTAGCAATAATCACATCTGGAGCCCAGATCATGGTTTCTAACACCATTCTCTAATACAAAGAACCAGGACTTCTTGGAGAAATGGCTGTTTCTGGGCTTTGGGCACAGAATATACAAGATGAGCTTGTAGCATCTTATAGTGTTAGAAAGTAGGAAAGTGCTCAAGGAACAAAACCATGGGGGCATATCAATAACACAGGTGCCAACCAGAAAGGGATCCCAATAGCCAAAACTGAGTAACAAGATAAATAACAGTATTGAGTTACAATCTAGGGTGTAAAATAAATATTCATGAGCCCATACTGATATAAAAATGATTGCATAAATAATTGAATGGGGGCACTGCTCAAAGAAACCAGAGATGACACAAACATATGAAGAAACAGTCCATGCTCATAGACAGGAAAAACCAGTATTGTTAAAATGGCTATATTGCCCAAAGCAAATTATAAATTGAATGCTATTCCTATTAAGCTACCATGACTTTATTCACAGAGTTAGAAAAAACTATTTTAAAATTCATGTGAAACCAAAAAGGAGCCTGAATAACCAAAGCAATCCTAAATAAAAGGAACACAGCTGGAGGCATCATGTTACTTGACTTCAAACTATACTACAAAGCTACAGTAACCAAAACTGCATGGTACTGGTATAAAAACAGACACATACACCAATGGAACAGCATAGAGAGCCCAGAAATAAAGCTGCACATCTTCAACCATCAACAAAATAAGTTAAAAAACAAAACAAGCAATGGGAAAATGTCTCCCTATTCAATAAGTGGTGTTGGGATAACTCACTAGCCATATGCAAAAGATTGAAACTGGACCCCTTCCTTACACTATATACAAAAAGCAACTCAAGATGGCTTAAAGACTTAAATATAAAACCTAAAACTGTAAAAATTCTGGAAGACAACTTAGGAAATATCATTCTGGACATAGACCCTGACAAAGATTTCATAATGAAAATGCCAAAAGCAATTGACTAAACTTGAAAAAGTGGACCTAATTAAAGAGCCTCTGCACAGAAAAAAACAAAAAACAAAAAACTATCAATAAACAGACACCTACAGAATGGGAGGAAATATTTGCAAATGATGCATCTGACAAAGGTCTAATATCCAGACTCTATAAGGAACTTAAACAAATTAACAAGCAAAAAACAATCCCATCAAAAAGTGCGTAAAGGACATGAACAGACACCTTTCAAAATAAGACATATATGTGGCTAAGAAGCATATGAAAAATGCTCAACATCTCTAATCATTAGAGAAATGCAAATCAAGACCATAGTGAGATACCATCTCACACCAGTCAGAATGGCTATTATAAAAAGCCAAAAACAGTCTTGCTCTGCTGCCCAGGTTGGAGTATGGTGGTGTGTGATCTCGGCTCACTGCAACCTCCGCCTCCCTGGTTCAAACGAATCCCACACATCAGCCTCCTGAGTAGCTGAGATTACAGGCGGGCACCACCATGCCTGACTAATTTTTACATTTTTAGTAGAGACAGGGTTTCGCCATGTTGGCCAGGCTGGTCTTGAACTCCTGACCTCAAAGGATCCACTCGATTCCACCTCCCAAAGTGCTGGGATTACTGGCGTGAGCTACCGCGCCTGGCCCCACTGTCATTTCTTTAGTTGTGACAAATGTACCATAATAATGTAAGAAGTTAACAATGGGAGAAACTGGATGTGGGGTGCATGGAAACTCCATTATCTTTGCAATTTTTCTGTAAACATAAAACTCTTCAAAAATAAAAAACTGTATTTTTAAAAATTTCCTGCCCTCGTGGACTTATATTCTGGTAGGTGGACAGGGACAAACAACAATAAACAATCAGTTTACATTCAGTACATTATATGGTATGTGTGAAGGAAATATATACTCTTTCTATAATTATTCATGTGGCAGCTCTGCTTTCCAAATATTTTGGTGGATGTTCAAATGAATTGCCTGATAAAGTCCACATAACAGAGGGCAAGGAGAAACAACCCTAAAACTTGCTGGTTCACAAGAGGAAGAAAGATTTAAACATTTGCCTACAGGTGATCCACAAAATGAGATGAAATTTACCAACACACCTGAGACTGATGGCTGTCTATTCCACTAAAAATCTCCTGGGAAGGGAGGGGAACATCACACACTGGGGCCTGTCCGGGGATGAGGGTCAAGGGGAGGGAGAGCATTAGGACAGATACCTAATGCATGAGGGACTTAAAACCTAGATGATGGGGCTCACGCCTGTGATCCCAGCACTTTGAGAGCCCGAGGCTGGTGGATCACAAGGTCAGGAAATCAAGACCATCCTGACCAACATGGAGAAACCCCATCTCTACTAAAAATACAAAATTAGCCAGGTGTGGTGGCGCACGCCTATAATCCCAGCTACTCGGGAGGAGAATCGTTTGAACTCGGGAGGAGGAGGTTGCGGTGAGCTGAGATCGCACCATTGGACTCCAGCCTGGGGAACAAGGGCAAAACTCCGTCTCAAACAAAACAAAACAAAACAAACAAACAAACAAACAAACAAACATAAAACCTAGATGATGGGTTGATAGATGCAGCAAAACCCCATGGCACATGTATACCTATGTAACAAACCTGCACGATCTGCACATGTAGCCCAGAACTTAAAATAAAATTTAAAAAAAAAATCTCCTGGGAAACAGACTTTACAAGAGCCCACTCTTTTAGGTAACAAACCCAAGATTTGGAAAGTTCTATTTTAACATTCCCATTATAGGTGATAAATAATGATAAGAAAAAAGAGTTAAAGCTATGTATGGAGCTATGAAAAGAATTATAGTCATGTATCCTAAGTGTAGAGTATTATAAAGTCTACAGCAGTGAGCAGTAACACCTTAGGCTTTCACGTTCACTCACCACTCATTCACTGACTCTCCCAGAGCGACTTTTAGTCCTGCAAGCTGCATTCCTGCTAAGGGCCCTATACAAGTGCACCATTTTGTATCTTTTATACTGTATTTTTACTGTACCTTTTTAGGTTTAGATATGTTTTCTATGTTTAGATATGCTTTTTGGCATGCCAACTGGGTGTCATAATAACCTCAGAATAACCCTGCAAAGGAGATCATATTTCACCCATTTTACGGTAAAAAAAACTGAGGTAGCATGTGTTTAGAAAACTTGCCCCAAGTAGCCAGTAGCCGGGTGCGGTGGATAATGACTGTAATCCCAGCCCTTTGGGAGGCCGACGCAGGCAGATCACCTGAGGTCAGGAGTTCGAGACTAGCCTGGCCAACATGGTGAAACCCCATCTCTACTAAAAATACAAAAGCTAGCCAGGTGGGGTGGCGGGTGCCTGTAGTCCCAGCTACTCGGGAGGCTGAGGTGGGAGAATAGCTTGAACCCGGGAGGTGGAGGTTGCAGTGAGCCAAGATGGTGCCACTGCACTCCAGCCTGGGTGACAAAGGGAGACTCCATCTCAAAAAAGAAAAAAGAAAAAAACAGGCCGGGCGCGGTGGCTCCCCAAGGTGTGGAATTGAAACCTTAGTACCTAAATTCCTCCTGTTAGTCTTTGACGTGGAGGACCAAGTACAAGGTGAGGTCAGCTCATTTGTTCCATTCTTAGGAGCCATGAGGGCCCACTACCCCACGCTCCCTTAAAATAGGCTGGCCAGACACCCCCATCCCAACCCACCTCAACACATGCCAAAGAACCAGAAAGGCTCCATTTATGTGGTCCCACAGGAAGCGAACACACGCAGGGCTGATGACGGTGACTCACAACTTCTAACCCTCCTCCTGGTCCATTGCATAAACTTTTCCAACGTATTGAAGTCTTGTAGAAACAGTGCTTCATGGGAAGATATCAAGGAAGGCGTCCCAGGAGCCAACCAGCAGGACCTACTCGGAATCCTCGGCCCCTTTTTGAGGTTTCTCTTTTTTTTTCCCTCAGCAATTCCTTTCAAAAAAATTTTTTCCCTCACCATTGACCTTGTTAGAGTTGCTAGTACTTTTTCCCCTTACACTGTAGCACTTCTGTAAATGTTTTTGTTCTTTGTTCTACTTCCTGCACTCTTTGAGCTTGGCTGTGATGTCTGTTCAGTGGGGCCTTTCTGATCCAATTGGCCCTTGCCTGTACATCCTCTCCCCAGGTATCAAAAATGAGGGCAGCACGGCCTGGAGAGCCCCTCATTAGAGGGAGGCGGCTCAGCTCTCCCACCAGTCACAAGCGGAGAGGGCAGAGCCGACTCCACGAATGACCAGTATTGAAAAGAAAGCTCCAGGGGTGAGAGAGAGACACAGACTGGCAGAGTCAGAAGCAGAAGGTTAAAAAAAGAAAAGGGGGAGAAAAAAACCAAAAAAAAAAAAAAAAAATTCTTTCTGACTGCCTAAGCGGCTTCCTTTCAGGACCTGAGGCTTTCCAGAAAAATGTCTTGTAAAGAGCAGACCATTTCACGCTGCACACTCTTCCATCAGAGGGCAACACCTTGGTACATGGGGCATTCATTCCCAGGCTTTGGGCCGGGCTTGGCTCTCCACTCTGGAGATGAGGAGATGCCTTTTATCCCAGGAAACTCTGCCATGGTAATCAGAGGGTGTGTTGGTGGCCAGCTCCAGCAGGACCAGAGTCCAGGAGCTTTGCTTGGAATCCAGATGAGTCAGTTTCCTTGGAGGGAGGAGGATGAAGAGAGAAGTCTTGGGCCTCTGCCCAGGGTGGGCCAGGGCTGGGTGCAAGACCTGGGCAGACAGCTACTGTGGTTGGCAGGGACGTTGGCTTTCCCCAAAATGGAGAGGCTTGGTCCTCTACAAAGAGCACCATTTATTCTGCATAGTGCAGGCAGCACTGGCTGTGGGCAACTGAAGACCTGGCTTTGAGCCCCGGCTGACCCAGTGTGACTTTGAGCAAACCATCCCAACCCTCTGAACTGTATTTCCTTTTCCATAAAATGGGGACAATGCCTTGTCTTTATTCTGCGTTGACTGTGTGTTTTCTTGAGCACCGACTCCATGCCAGCTGCTGGAAATAGAAAGACATCAAGATGGCAAGATGCCTGCCCTCAAAGACCAATCACTCTAGTAGGAGAGGTGGACACTGGACACTTAAATTGATCATTAAAGTCCAGAGGGATGAGTACAGTGAAACAGGTATGTTCAGGGTGAATAAATAACACAGGGGAAACAGGTATTCTTTCTTTCTGGGGAGATTATCGATGCTGATGCAAGTCTTGAAAGTTAACTGAGGAGTTAGATAAGCAGATAAGTGGGGAAAAGAAAATGGCATTGTAAGCAGCAGACACCCTTGGTAGCAAAGTATGAGGAGCTCAAAAAAACTGGGATGTGTTTTGTAGAGGTGGAGAATAGAGTACCAGTTGCGCGTGCGTTGTGTGTGTGTGTGTGTGTGTGTGAGATGCAGGGCCATGACTAGAGTGAAGCAAGTGAGGCATTTGCCTAGGGCCCCAATTTTAAGTAGACAACAAAAGAACAACCTCAGTCATCAACATAAAGAAAATGTCCATGCAAGATTTTAAAAACTCAAAATTAATGCAAAAAAATCGATGATGAAAACAGTGACAAAATTTTAAATAGAGGCAGGATTGGGCCACACGCTTGCACAACTCCCCTTAGTTGCCTCACCCTAATCGTGGCTCTGTCAGATCCTCCCACCCTTTATCCAGCCCAAACATAAAGGTTCAATAAACGTGGGTATTTCTGAGCAAGCGTTCCGTGTAACACAGCATCTGTTCTCTTTTCAAAGAGCATCTTCCTCTAGTCTATGGGGGACGGTGGGGGTAGAAGGAGGTCAGGGCTTGTTAGTTTTTCTGCTGATTGCCATACTGTCCCCATTTGACACAGTGCTGTGCTGCTGTTGTGGTACCCTCAGAGGAGAGATAGTCCGGGGGCAGACCCCACTTCCCTTGACCGCTTTAATTCCCCTCAGCACACATACATTGCCAACATAAGGCTGTTGTTTATATAGTGGACGTTGCTGAAAGTATAGAGATAAATAGAAAAAAAGTAATGTAAGGAAAAGTGTTTCAAACTGAATATGAAATATGAATGTTTCCAGAACTGAAGGGAATCAGGAAAAAAGAAAATAGGATAAACTCTTCCAAGCTGAGCTTCCTTGCCTTAAGGTCTTTTTCTTTCCTTCTTTCTTTAGACATAGAGTCACCTCAATCCTTTTATCTCTGCTTCTCTTTAGGAAACACAAAACATTTTGTTTCTCCTAAAAGTGTTTGAGGCCGGGCGTAGTGGCTCACGCCTGTAATCCCAGCATTTTGGCAGGCAAAGGTGGTTGCACCACCTAAGGTCAGGCGTTCAAGACCAGCCTGACCAACATGGAGTGTTTTTAGTCTCTACTAAAAATACAAAATTAGCTGGGTGTGGTGGCGCATGCCTGTAATCCCAGCTACTCAGGAGGCTGAGGCAGGAGAATCACTTGAACCTGGGAGGCAGAGGTTGCAGTGAGCCGAGATCGCGCCATTGCACTCCAACCTGGGCAACAAGAGTGAAACTGTCTCAAAAAAAAAAAAAAAGAAAAAGAAAGAAAGTGTTTGAAGCATGAAACAAAATGTTTGTTTTGTCTGGGAGCTGTTTTGTCACCACCAGTGCAATTCATGGGATGCAATAATCTCTGAACTACAACCCAACCACCTGAGTTACACAGCCTGTAGTAACACTGTAGGGATCTTCTGTGGGGCAAGCCAAGGTGGGCACTGGTGCTGCAAATGTAGTCTCTTTCAAAGTCTTGGCACCAGTGAGACTTTAGATTTGGACAGGATACATATAACTTCCACGGATATCATACAACTCTCAGAGATAGTGGAACCTAAACTCATATTCAGAGTAATAAATATTTTCTTAAAATGACATAATAGGTCAAGGGTTTCCCAGTCCCTAATACAGAAATATAGGCAGAGAAATTTCTATTTTTCTTTTTTATGAATTCTTCTGCTTATAGAACATGTCCACCAGACCTAAGAAACGGGAGCTGTTCCCTTACCTTCACAAACAGTCACGCACTCTTTATGTCCATCCTAGCTACATGAAGGCTAGGTAGAAGCTTTGAAATTCCACTTTTTCTCCACTTTAGCTAATACAATTCTTAATCATGCCTGTCAGCACTCTGGAAGTAGAAGAAGGGTAGCAGAATCAAGGTTTGTTTGCCTCAATCCAGAGCATGTCTTTAAAAGTAAGGAAAGAGAGGATTTCTTCCATAAATTATATCAGGCACAGAATTCCTCTGCCACGAATTCTAGGCTTGTCATAGGCATTACTGTGTTTTCTCCCTTAAGTAAAAAAGGAGGTGGGAACAAATAGTAAAACTGAAATGTTATGACTCTAAGGCCACTGCAGCTTGAGCCACGTGCAGTTGGTGATAGGGAGAGAAAAAAAGCTTGTATTCTAACAGGCAGTCCAATGATTGGTCCAGGAGTTGTTGCTACTTCTAAATCTCCCCACTAAATCCAGTGGTTTAAACTATATGTTGAGGGGATATAGCAAAGTCACCTTATAAGATGAGTGCAATTCATATAATACTGATTATGCGATGATTAAATTATGTCATCTCAAACTTCGCTTCCAGGAATGCAGAACAGGGTAACTTAGACTAATCTCCCAAACTATGTACCATGAGATAAACTGCACGAAGTAGTCTTAAAATCACTCTAAGGCAGGAGAGTATTAACAAGGTTCTGAAGAATTATTGGGCCAAGATCTAGGAGAGGATGGCAACCCAGAGAGATGAGCCTGGGTTTTAGGACTGCTTTCTTCTGTGAGCATCTGGCTATTCTAGAAGAGACACTGAGACACTGAAAGGCTGAATAGTACCTTCTGCAGACTCCCAGTAGTAAGAGAATAAAGTTGTTGTCCAGCGTCTTCCAATGTTGGATGGCACCTGGTAAGACTTCTGCACTTAGAAAGATCTATGGCAAAGACTACAGTCCAACTTTCAGTAATCTCAATGGAAATGGGATGAAGGCAATGCCATATTGCTGATGTTCCCTAGAGAAGCAAATGAAAATTCTTTCTAGAAGATAACCATCATCTTAGTCCACAAATTATTTCCAAAAGTCATTTTTCAAATATAAATCCTAGCTCACAGTCATCATCATCATTATGATCATCACCATCATGATCAAATACAAAAAAGACAAGAAAACATGAATGGGAACTAGTGAGATAAAGATAATAGAAACAGATCTACAGGAACTCCAGATATTGAAGTTATTAGAAACAGATTTTAAAATAACTATGCTTACTACGATCATGAAGAAGAGATAATTTTTGACAAGTAACTCTAAAATACTTTTTTTAAAAAAGAGAGAAGATAGCATATTTTAAAAGAAACCAAAAAGAAAATATAGAACTAAAATACATAATAACAAAAATTAGAACTCAATGAATAGATTTTTTAATAAAATTAGACAAAACTGAAGAGAGAATTAGTGAAATGGAAGGCAGGTAAAACATAATCACAATGAAGGAGAGAGAAAGAGAGGGAGAGACTAAATTGATGTTATAAAAACAATTAGAGCCAGGAGTGGTGGCTCACACCTGTAATTCCAGCACTTTGGGAGGCTAAGGCTGGTGGATCCCCTGAGGTCAGGAGTTTGAGACCAGCCTGACCAACATGGAGAAACCCTATCTCTACTAAAAATACAAAATTAGCATGGTGTGGTGGCACATGCCTGTAATCCCAGCTACTTGGGAGACTGAGGCACTTGAACCTGGGAGGCAGAGGTTGCAGTGAGCCCAGATTGTGCCATTGCACTTCAGCCTGGGCAACAAGAGCAAAACTCCGTCTCAAAAAAAAAAAAAAAAGTAAGTTAAATAAAAACATTTTAGACGAACAAAAACTAAGTGTTCATCACAAACACACTTTCACTAATGGAAATACTGAAGTGTATTTCAGACAGAGGAAAAGTTATCTCAGATAAAAAATAGGAAATGCAAGAAAGAATGAACACCAAAAACATGAAAATATGTGGATAAATCTAAATGGATTGTCTAAAACAGTAATAATAAAGAGATAGGTAAATAGCCCCCTGCTGATAAAAATTGTTCCAGGGTAATCACTAGAGAAAGAGCAACAGAGTGTGTAACTTGCAAGTTACTAGATAAATAAAATAGGATGATAAAATACACTTAATCCAAATGAACCCTCGCTCTTTCAAAAGGAAAAAAATAAAGACAATAGATTAGTGAAACCATAGGCAGTTCTGAGTAAAATAATAGATGTCAACCCAAATACTTCAGTAATTGCATCAAGTATAGATGGATTAGAATGTGCCAATTAAAAGGCAAAGATTGCCAACTTAGATTATTATTATTATGTATATATATTTTTTGAGATGGAGTCTCACTCTGTTGCCCAGGCTAGAGTGCAGTGGTGAAATCTCGGCTCACTGCAACCTCTGCCTCCCAGGTTCAAGCTATTCTCCTGCCTCAGCCTCCCGAGTAGCTGGGACTACAGGTGTCTGCCATCATGCTGGGCTAATTTTTGTATTTTCAGTAGAGATTGGGTTTCACCAATCTCCGGCCTGTTGGCCAGGCTGATCTTGAACTCCTGACTCAGTTGATCCACCTGCCTAGGCCTCCCAAAGTGCTGGAATTACAGGCATGAGCCACTGTGTCTGGCCACCAACTTAGATTATTTTTTAATAACACCTAACTATTTGACTTTCCCCAGAGATTCATATAAAATATAAGGACATAAAAAATTTCAAAGTGAAAACACGGAACAAGGTTTACCGTGTAAACATAAAACAAAAGAAGGCCTGTATAACTGTATTCAATCAGACAATGTAGATTTTAAGGGAAAAAATAATTACTAATGACAAGAAAGTTTAAAATGCAAAAAGTTAAAATTCATAAGCAAGTCAAATAGTAATTCTGAATTGTATGCAGCAAACAAGACCACTTTAAAATATATAAAGCAACAATTTTCAGAAGTATAAGGAGAATGAATAAGTCCACAGTCATAGAGAAATATTTTAATACAGTTCATAAGTTACTAATAAAGCAAATAGACAAATAATCAGTAAGAATATAGTAGATTGGAATAACATAATTAGCAAACTTGACTTAATTGATATATATAGAATGCTGGCATTAACAACTCCAGATACACATTCTTTTCAAGCATTCCTTAAAAGCATGATCTATAAATGAATATATGCTGGATCACAAAGCAAATATCAACAAATTTCAAATATGAAGTCATACTTAATAAATTCTCTGAACACAATGCAATTAAGCTAGAAATCAATAATCAAACAATAAGTAGGAAATTCCCATATGTTTATTAAGCAATATACTTCTAAAACATATACATGTAAAAGAATAAATCATAATAGAAATTAGAAAATATTTTTAACTGAATAATGATGAAATGTGACACATCAAAATTTGTGGGATATAACTAAAGTAATGCTTAGAGTAAGCTACATAGCCTTAGTTTCATACATTAGACTAAAGAAAAAAAAGCCTGAAACTCAGCAATGTAAGTACCAAACTTGAGAAGCTAGAAAAAAAGAACAGTAAATTAACCTCCCTCCACCACAAAGTAGATGGTAAAGCTAACAGCAGAAATTAATAGAATAGAAAACAAATAAAAATGTAGAAATTAAATAAAGCCAAAAGCTGATTCTTTAAAATAATTAATAAAACTGATAATTCCCTCATAAGGTTAATCAAATAAAAAGGAAAGAAGACAGAAATAACCATTATCAGGAACTAAGTTTAAAAGGAGATATTACTGTGATTCTTAAAGGCATGAAAATGATAATAAAAGAAGATATTATAAATAACTTTACACTAATACATTTGAAAATTTAAATGTAACAATCATTTAGGAAAATTTAGTTTACCAAAACTGACACTAGAAGAACTGAGAAATGTGAATAGTTCTAAATCTAATAGAAACAATAAATCTGTAATTATAAAGTTTTCCAACATTGAAAGATTCAGGTCCAGATGGCTTCACCAGTAAATCATTTCAAACACTTAAGAAAAAAACCACCAATTTTGTATGAACTCTTTGAGAAAATTAAAAAAAATGAAGTTTTTCAGTTCAATTTGTGAAGACAGTGTAACCTTGACACCAAAATCTGATGAGGCATTTATAAGAAGGGAAAATTACAGGCTGATGTATCATATAAATAAGATGCAAATTCTGAACACAAGACTGGAAAACCAAATCCTGAGATATTTAAAAAAGGTAATATATTACAATCAAGTTGAGTTTATTATAGTAATTCTGGGTAGACTTTTATTTTAGTAATAGACTCAACTTTGCTTAACACTAGAAAATTAACCACTGCAATTCACCATACTAGCAAAATAAATAAGCAAACTTGTATTACCTCTATAAATGTAGAAAATTTGCTTTATAAAATTTTACAACCATTTATGATCAAAAAATAAAAGTCTTTATAAATTAGGAATAGAAGAGAACTTTCTTAACCTGATAAAGGGTATTTACCCAAAACAACTTACTAGAAACATTATATTGATAAAGTCTCCCCTTGAGATCAGGAAAGACACATGGCTGCTCACTACAACCACTTTTATTTAGCATTATACTGAAGGACCTAGCCAGTGCAATAAGGCAAGAAAAAGAAATAAAGGTGTAAGAAATATTATTCACAAACAGCACAATTGTAGAAAATGTCAAAGAATCTCTGATTAACTGAAATATATAAGATATTTAGAAAATTATTTGAATATAAATTTAATATTAAAAATCTAATGCATTTCTATATACCAGCAACAATTAGAAAATAAAATTTTATTTTTACATTCATAAAAAGCCATTAAACATACAGTTAGTCTGAAAACTAGTAAAGCTCTTCAGGACCACTATCATAAAAGTTACAAAAGATTATTGAGGAAAATTGAAGATAATTTTTAAAAATATAAAATTATATCATATTCATGTATTGAAAGATGTTAATTCTCCCTAAACTGATATGTTGATTCAGTGCAATCCCAATCAAAATCTCGACAGACATTTTATGTGTGTGTTGATCCTAAAATTTATACTGAAATGCTTATAGCCACGAATAGCCAAGATAATATTGAGAAAGAATAATAAAATAAAAGTACTAGCTGTACTTGATATGAAGATATTAATTGCTATATTTAAGACATTGTGGTAATGGTGACATGTTAGATAAATGAGCCAAAATAATAAAATGAAGAATTCAGAAACCTACCAATACATATACAAAACCTTTATATATTATAAAGGTGGCACTACAGGACAATGAAAAAAGAAGGATACATCTTCACAATAAATACTGCTGGGTCAATTGGATATGCATATAGAACAAAATTAATACTGATTCTTTTTTATACCATCTATGAAAATCAATTCTGGGGTAGATTTTAGATGTAAGTAGTAAAGCTACTATGCAGAAAAACATCTTCACTATCTCAGAGTGAGCAAAGATTTCTTAAACAGATCTCAGAAAGCACTTACCATGAAGTAAAAGTTTAGCAAGTTGGACTACATCGAAATTAGTAACATCCTTTTTTCCACCTCCCCCAATGACACCATCATAAAGTGAGAAGGAAAGCCACATGATGGTGGAAGATATTTGCAGTAAATATAACAACAAGGAACTCAATGTAAAATATATAAAGAACTCTTACAAATCAATAAGACAAAGCCAGAAATCCCAATAGAAACATGGTCAAAAGATATTAGTGGGTAGTTTACACATTGGATATTCAAATGTCCTCTAAACAAGAAAAGGTGATTAATTTCATTAGCCATCAAGAAATGCTAATTATAACCACAGTGGCTTACTTCTATATACCCATCACAATGGTTAATATTTAAAAAGCAAAAACAACTAGTACTAATAATTGGTAAGGATGTGAAGTAACTAGAACACTCATGCATGGCTTATGGAAGTGTAAATTATTACAATCACTCAGGAAAACTATTTGGCATTCTTTACTGAGGTTGAAGATAGGCTTATCCTATGAGCAATTCTCCTCTTAAGTATATGCCTAACAGAAATATATGTACCTGTGTACGATGAGGCTTACACACAAGTGTCCCTAGCAACATTATTCATGTTGGCCAAAAATTGGAGACAAACCACATGTCTATCAACAGCAGAATGAATAATAAATTGTGGAATATTCATATAATGGAATGCTATCTGGCAATGAAATTGAATGAACCAAAGCAACACAAGAGAGTGGATCTGTCTCACGATGTTGCGCAAAAGACGTCAAATGCAAAAACATGCATTCCTTTGTATCCTGTATTATTCAATTTATATACAATTCAAAAAAGCAGGCAAACTATAGTGTTTAGGAATGCACACTTGGGTGATATAGCTATAAAGAAAAGTAAGGAAGTGGGTATAAAATTTACTCATGGTGGGGAGGGAAAGATTAGTAATGGGGAGGGGATATGAGGGGATATGAGGGATAAGTGATAGGGAGGGGATATTAGAGTGTGTTTTTTGTTCTGGCTACATGGGTTTTCACAATAAATCTGTGGTAATATGCTGAGCCATACATTTTTGCTTCGTACACTTTTTTGTATGGATGTTGTCAATCTTGTGTTTATGTTCAGTTGCTCCTGCTGAACCTCTGTGGAAGAGGGATGGGTGCAAATACTATGGAACAGGAAGCAATATGCGAGTTCATTCTAATGCCCCATGAGGGATCCACTCTCAGCCTCTCCAAGGAGGAAGTGACTCTTTTCACCAAACAAGGCTTGAAACCCTGGCCCATCTCCAGACCTCAGAAGAAAGTAGACTCTTCCAGTCAACAAAACCATCATCATCTGCTTCAATAGCTACCCCCAGGAAGGAGAGGGGAATGAGGAACCCAGGCTGGAGAGACTGACTTTCCTGGTGGTTTCTTATTATAAGCATATATTACAGTCATTGAAAAAAAAATTTTTAGACATGGTCTTGTTCTGTCACCTAGGCTGGATTGCAATGGCTTGATCTTAAGCTCACTGCAGCCTCAAACTTCTGGGCTCAATTGATCTTCCCTCCTCAGCCTCCTGAGTAGCTGGGACTATAGGTATGTGCCACTGCACCCAGCTAATTTTTTGTAGAGATGGGATCTTTCTTTGTTTCCCAGGCTGCTCTCAAACTCCTGGCCTCAAGCAATCCTCCTGCCTTGGCCTTCTGAAATGCCAAGATTACAGGAGTGAGCCACTGCATCCAGTCTGAAGACAGAAAAAGAGAGAGAGAGAGATGATGACCATGTTTAAAAAGAAAGAGGTGAGCAGGGCATGGTGGCTCATGCCTATAATCCCAGCACTTTGGGAGACTGAGGTGGGAGGGTCAGTTGAGCCCAGGAACTCAGGACCAGCCTAAGCAACATAGTGAGACCTCATCTCTATTTAAAAAAAAAAAAAAAGAATGAGGCAGAAGACATGAACTGAAATAGAAATATCAGATAGATAGGTAGATAGAGAGGTAGATAGCCAAGTTCAAAGAGCAAGTCACAGAATGATATACAAGTATGTATATATACGATAATCTGAAGATTTAGCAATAAAAATAATATACATATATATATTACAAATTTTGAAACTCATGTCCAGATGTCCAAAATAATTGACTACTTTGAAATTCAAATTAGTGGTAGGAAATGGAGTCACAGTTGATTATAAGGAAACTCACTCCATAAGATTTTTTCCTTTTTTGTTTTTCCTCCAGGTGGCCTCTGACCTTGGAAGGAAGACTGCTCAGTGTCCTGCTGCTAGAAGAAGGGTCTCGTCTGGGAGCTGTGTCTGTCCACGCCAGATTCCCCATTGATGGATGCTCCAGTCTGGCCCCCAGGAGAGGCTCACACCACACCCGCGTCACTGGAGGGGTCTCCACTGCTCTCTCTCTACCTCCCAGGTCTTCTGAGCCTCCCTTCTAGCTACTGCAGCAGTCCTTTTATTCGCAACAGCAGAGGCACATGAGGTCGGCTCTCCCTCCAGCTCCCCTCTAGGACCATGGGACACCCAGTGGCACTGCCTCCCGTCCTCTCTAGCCCTGGCAGCCCTTGTGGCTGCCTCTATTGTTTCCACACTGTGGAGACCGAGAGCTCCTCAGTGGCAGCCACTTCCCAGCCAGGGAGCCAGGAGCACATTCCACTGTGCTGGTGGATTTCCAGACATTTCCAAGGGAGGGTTCTTTTGCCACCTTCCTGCTCTTGCAGCTTGCTGGGAGTGAGGGCAGCACGTGAGTAGGGGTCTGTGTAGGGTTCATGTCCACCAGCCCCTGACTCTCTGACTCCTGAGGGAGAGTTGTGACCACAAATGTAGTAGTACCTTTCTTGGAAATTTGTCCTAAGAACTGATCAAAGATGCATACAATAATTAATATTAAAAAATTTCATAGTAACATTTATAATGGCCAAAAATTAGGTGCAATAATAGGGAATTTGGGTGAGTTGTGGTGTAACCATATTATGAGCTACTACATGGTCATTAATATGGTGATATGGGCCAGGCACGGTGGTTCACGCCTGTAATCCCACCACTTTGGGAGGCCGGGGCAGGTAGTTCACTTGAGGTCGGCAGTTCTGGGTATCCAGCCTGAGCATCACAGTGAAATCCTATCTCTACTAAAAATACAAAAATTCACCGGATGTGGTGGTGGGTGCCTGTAGTCCCAGCTACTCAGGAGGCTAAGGCACGAGCATCACTTCAGCCTGGAAGGTGGAGGTTGCAGTGAGCCAAGATGGTGCCACTGCACTCCATCCTGGGCAACAGAGTGAGACTCTGTCTCAAAAAATCAAACAAAAAAAAAAAAAAAGAGAATAAAATGGTGATATAGAAGAAACGTTAATGGAATAAAGTAAGGTGCAAATTGCATATGATTCAGATTGATTGATGGGTGGATTAATAGATGAATGGATAAATAGATAGGTGTGTATCAGTCAGCATTCTCCAGAGAAACAGAACCAATAGGAAATATATGCATGTATGTACGTATAAAGGAATTGATATTGCAGTCTTGCAGCAGAATTTCTTCTTTCCTGGGAAACCTCAGTCATGCTCTTAAGGCCTTTCAACTGGTTGGATGAGGGCTGTATTAGTCCGTTCTCGCATTGCTATAAAGAAATACCTGAGACTCTTGTAAAGACAAGAGGTTTAATTGGCTCGCAGTTCTGCCGGCTGTACAGGAAGCAGGATGCTGGCCATCTGCTTGGCTTCTGGGGAGGCCTCAGGAAACTTACAATCATGATGGAAGGTGATGGGGAAACAGGCTCATCTTACAAGGCCACAACAGGAGGAAGAGAGTGAAGGAGGTTGGGAGTAGGGTGATACACACTTTTAAGCCACCAGATCTCATGAGAACTCTATCATGAAACAGCACGAGGAGGATGGTGCTAAAACATTAGAAACTGCCACCATGATCCAATTACCCCCCCATCAGGCCCCACCTCCAACACTGGGAATTACAATTTGACATGAGATTTGGGTGGAGACACAGATCCAAACCATGTCAGGGGCCAGCCAGATTATGGAGGAGAATCTTTTCTATCCAAACTCAACTGATTGCTGATGTTAACCACATCTGCAAAATACTTTCACTGCAACATCCAGATCAGTGTTTGATTCAGTAGCTGGATACTACAGTGTCTTAAAATGCAGGTTTTATTATTATTCAGGTATGGTATGGTATTCAGATCAGGGGGCAACTGCCATTGAACCAATAGTTATGTTCACACATCCCATGAGGAGGGGTGCACCATGCCATAGTGGGGGCCACGAGAAGGCACACAGGGGAGCACCAGGATCTGTCAGGAGGCACAGAGAGTGAGGGGAAAATGCAGGCAAGAGCCTTTTTTGTGGTTTCTGCAGGAAGGAATGGGTGAGTCAGGGTAGGCAGGCTTAGGATTGACTCACCTAAATAATTTCACTGGGCTCTGGGGCAGGGTGGCTGTCCCTAGTTGCTGACAGCTGGCTCTGGAATGACTGCAGAAGGGCAATAGTAAGTAGCCCTGAGTATAAGAACCCAATTTTATTAGTCCATTGTCACCCTGCTTTGGAGAAATACCAGAAGTTGTGTAATTTATAAAGAAGAGGTTTAATTGATTCACAGTTCTGGATGGTTGGGGAGACCTCAGGAAACTTACAATCATGGTGGAAGGCACCTCTTCACAAGGCGGCAGGAAAATGAGCCGAGCAAAGTGGGGAAAACCTCTTATAAAATCATCACCCCCATGATTCAATTACCTCCCACCAGGTCCCTCCCATGACACATGGGATTATGGGAAGTACGACTGAAGATGAGATTTGGGTGGGGACACAGCCCAACCATATTATCAAAAAAGGAGGTGCTTGGGGTGTGGGCTCTGGATTCGTTGGTTTGCATGTGCCAGGAACTCTAAGTGAATCTCTTACTATCTGTAGAAATTGGCTAAACTTGGAGGAGCCCGTACCTCGAGGGTTAGCAAGGCCTCAAGATGTTAAAGCATTAGAGTAAAGAAAAGGTGTGATTAATTAAACTAAGCATGATAATAGGCAATTAGAAAAATGACTAGAAAGTGTAAGCAGAATTGTTAACAATGGTTATCTCTCAGTGAGCAGTGAGATTGTGTTGTGGAGTATTTTCTTTTCTTTTCTGTCATTTCTACATTTTCTGTATAATCATGAATTTCTTATCTGATGGGCATGGAGGAGGAACTAGATTAAATCATCATTTTTGGTGTCCAGAGGGACAAAACTATTAAATAGCTAAGCAGCGGCCCTCTAGAGTTCTGCTCCTGTCTGGGCTGGTGGCAGGTGACACAGGTGACACTATGTCCCTGTCCAGCCCTCATTGTCTTCTCTGTCCCCAAGGGCCAGGCTGACCCAAGGATAGCAATACCTCCTCTTTCCTTGCCCAGGCACTCTGAGAAAAAGGGACTCCCTTAGAGGACACTAGGGTGTTTCTTCTGAGGAGCCTGTATGGAAACCTCGGCTTTTGGGGGGCTGTGTGTAAGTGCGACTGTGAGTGCCTGTACATGAGTGTGTGTGTACAGGTGTGTAGGTAGGTGTATATGAGTGTGTGACCAGACATCACAGTGTGTAAGTGTGTGTGTCAGGAAGTATGCATATGTGTGAGTACATACGTGTGTGCATGTATTAGTATGTGTGTACATGAGTGTGTGTGCATACGTGTATGTAAGAGTGAGTAACTCTACGTGTGTGGGTGATTTGGGGTCAGCAGGCAGTGGGAGAAGAGTGGAAGACAGGAGGAGGCACAGACACCTGTGCTCTGGTGTCCTGGATGAACTACGGTTACAGAACCCAACAGCCACAGAAGGAGACCAGTCCCAGCGTCCTGTTCTGTCCAGGTTATACCCATGAATTTTCAGGTGCATAACCCCCTGCCAGGAGGTCTGCATGGCTGGCCAAAGGGGCAGGTCTCCACTGTCACCGAGGCCCTCATTACTTCTCAACCAGGAGAGGGACCAGCCCCCTCAGGGGGCATTTGGAACTGTGGGGGGACATTTCTTGACTGTCACATGTCTAGGGAGGGCTCTGATTTAGTAGAAAGAGGCCAAGAATGCTAAATGCCCCTCACAGTGCAATGGGCCTGTTGCAGCTAGGGGCTTGGTGGCAGCTGGGGGCCTCATTCCCGCTGTCTTCCCAGAGCCCTCACTCCATGCTTGCTGGGTCTGCCTCTGGGGAATGTCAGCTAAATGTGAAACAAGACACTGGTGCAAAAACAGTCTCCAGTGAACCTACCCAGGGCCATCAGCATTCCCAAGGTGCAAACAAAAGCACTCGAGGCAATCACACACCAGGAGAGGTCGTGAGTGCCAAACTCCCACCCCTCCCAGCCCCACCCACGTACATCTTCCTGGACCCAGACTGAGATGACATGAAACAGATGAAACAGGGGGTGGGAAGAGGAGGAAAACAAGGTTTTTCTTTCAAAAGGGACGTCCTTCCCCTCTGCGATGAGAAGGCCTTTCCTCCGGGGAGTCACCCGCAAAGTGCTAAGGCTTCTCCGAGCAGGAGCCAGCCCCCAGTCACACATTATCTTTGAAGCTGACCTCCTGGTGCTGGGGCTGCGAGGGCTTCATGGGATGTCCCAACCCCTTGGTGGGAAAGTATTTGAAGTGTCTGGTGAGGCCGAGCTTCTGAGCAGCTGAAAGTTCTGCATCAGACATTCAGGCAGGAGAGGGGTGTGGACTCCTCAGGTGAGGAAGGGCAGGGGATGGAGAAAGGCGCTGAGCCTTGTGTGAAGTTGAACAGGAGCCAAAATGAACAAGGGGCCAGGGGCGGTTCGAGGTCCTTGTCCCCACCCTGCCAGGCTGTCAATCCTGGCAGCTGATCCCCCAGATGCTGGGGAGGTCCTGGGCCCCAGGCCCCAGGCGCTTCTGATTCTGCCCTTCCTGAAGTCAAAGATGGGGACCTGTCCCCTAAGCCCCCTATCCCTGACAAAAGCAGCCAGAGACACCCGCTGAAGGGATTCTCACTCTGTGAGCCCCTCCCCCGGCCCCCCTGTCCTCCAGGGCCCTGCCACTCAGGGTGTGGGCCAGGAACCAGCTTCATCAGTTCCATCTGGGTGCTGGGAAGAAACGAAGCACGTGGAGCCCCACCCCAGACCTGCAGAATCGGAATGGACATCTTAACGAGATCCCCCAACCAGAATTCAGGTGCACGTGGAAGTTTGAGGAGCACCACTCCACAGGAGTAAATAACCTCTTTGCCTGTCTCTGGGAAGAATATATAATCCCTGTCTGGAATAAAACTGCAGTGGAGAGGAAAGTAACCCAAGGCGGCATTAACTGGCACAGGACAAGCTGTCTATTCTGCAAAAATTCCTCAATCCTGGTAACTGCTGGTGAGAGTTATTTTATTTTATTTTATTTTATTTTATTTTATTTTATTTTATTTTACTTTCGAGACGGAGTCTCACTCTATTGCCCAGGCTGGAGTGCAGTGGCATGATCCCAGCTCACTGTAACCTCCACCTCCCAGGTTCAAGTGATTCTCCTGCCTTAGCCTCCCAAGTAGCTGGGATTACAGACACACACCACCACGTCTGGCTAATTTTTGGACTTTTAGTAGCTATAGGGTTTCACCATGTTGGCAGGGCTGGTCACAAACATTTGCCCTCAAGTGATCCACCCATCTCAGATTCCCAAAGTGCTGGGACTACAGGCATGAACCACAACACCCAGCCAAGAATTCTAATATAATGAGTGTTTCCATTTTGGAGACAAAGAAATTCATCTGGGCTTGTGTAGAGGGAGGTTATGAGATTTAATAAAGCCACACAATCTCTGACAAACAGATATAGGACTGGGACTCAGGTCTCCTGGAAGGTCAGCAGGCCAACTTTCTACCACCCTGGTGACCCTTTATCAGCCACCCCAGTGGAAGGATGCTGGATAGGATGGAGAGTCAGGAAACCTCAAATTGTCTCAGTTTGGTCCAGGCTTGGCTGGATGACCTTGATCAGGTCAATTAACCCCTCTGGGGTTGGGACCACATGACCTAGAAGAACAATTTCTGCCCTGAAATTATGTGCCTCTTTCCTCTCTGGAGGAGTTCACTAGAGAATATTTTCTTTGTATATTTCAAAAGGCGATTCAACATATCAAAATGCTGTTTACATCCACCCATTACATAAAACACGGCACTTGGATGTCCCTGGAGGTCACCAGGGAAGGAGAGTTAGACTCAGGTTTCGCATGTCACTAACAGGGAGGTGATTGTTGCTCAGTGCTCAAAGCAAGGTCAAGAAGAAGCCTGTCTCAGAAGAAAAGGATGCTTCCCAGGTAACCACAGGTCTCAGTGAATGCCCGCTGGCAATTAACTACAAAATAAACACTGCAGGTCGGAGGGAAGCCTCCCCTTGCTCACCTCTCCTCTCCTTCCTGTTTTTGTGGCTTTTGTCCCTGTGACTTAAAAAAAAATTTTTTTTTAATGAATAAACTTTATTGCTTTTTTTTTTCAGGGTCTGGCTCTGCCACCCAGGCTCGAGTGCAATGGTGTGATCATGGCTCACTGCAACATCTGCCTCTTGGGCTTAGATGATCTTCCCACCTTGGCCTCCCGAGTAGCTGGGACTATGGGTGCATCCCACCACACCTGGCTAATTTTTCTATTCTTTGTAGAGATGAGGTTTCACCATATTCCCCAGGCTGGTCTTGAACTTCTGAGCTCAAGCAATCCTGCCTCCTTGGGCTTCCAAAGTGCTGAGATTACAGGCGTGAACCACCTCGTCCAGTCAGACTTTATTCTTTTTTTTTTTTTTTTTTTTTTTCATTTTAATCCAGATCCTGGCCAAGACTTTCTTTTTTAGAGTGGTTTTAGGCTTACAAAAAATAAGTGAAAATAACAGAGTTCCCATATTACACCACCACCAAATTTCTCCTATTATTAACATCTTGTTAATAACACATTAGTGTGGTAGATTTGGTACAATTGACAAGACCATATTGATACACTATTGCTAACTAAAGTCTATAACTTCCATGAGGGTTTTCCTTTTTGTGTTGTATATTCTACGAGTTTTAACAAACATACAATGATATGTATCCATGACAATCTCATGCAGAAGAGTCTTACTGCCTTAAAAATGCCCTATGCTCCACCTATTCACCCTCTTCCCTCTCCCTGCTGGCAACCACTGACCTTTTTATTGCCCCTATAGTTTCGCCTTTTTCCAGATGTCATACAGTTGGATTTGTACAGTACATAGCCTTTTCCGATTGGCTTCTTTCGCTTAGCAACATGCATTTAAGTTCTTTCCACATCCTTTTGTGGCTTGTTAGCTCATTTCTTTTTAGCCCTGACCCTGACCTTTTGATATGGGGCTGAAGGTCCTGGAGGTTGGGCCAGGATCTTCATGGGAGACCCTCCAGGTTCTGGCTGTGCAGTTTCAGAGCAGCGCACACAGCAGAGCCTGCCTCCATCAGCTAAGATGTGCCAACACGTGAGGGACAGAAACAGAAGAAATGGGCCCAGGCTGTTGCCAAAGCCTAAACAAAATGGGTAGAAGGAGCACCAGGGAGAGCTTGTGAGATGGGCTCTTGGCATCCTCAGATACACACCTCCCTGCAAGTGATGCAAAAGCCATCACCTGAATACGGGGTGATGACTTGTGACAAGGTGACCCCTCAGCACCTCCATGCTCTGTCTTGCTCCCTTCCCCTAACTAGGGAAAGATAATTCTGGGAGGAGAAAACCCAACTTCCAACATGCCTTAAATCACTGTCATCAGTCTGAGTTCACCAGCCCATGAGCCATAACAGTTGCCCATGAACTGGACAGAAAAGCAGATTGGCTGTCTCCCAGCCCCTCCCCTGGTAGGTGGTTTTCCAGAGAAACCAGACAGTGTCCTGAACTCCCCCAGCATAGGCAGGGTCAGCTTGATCTCATCTGTCTAACTCCCTCCCGGGCCAGGACAAAAGTGTCGCTCTGTGTCTGACACCGAGGCCTGATTTGCTCTCACCCCTGCTGTCCCCGTCAATGACTCCCAACTTTCGAGGCCTCATTCCTGGCTTTAGCCTGTGGCTGCCATTATTTATCACTGCAAAATGAACAGAGGAACATGCTTTTCACTCAAGGACACCACCCTTCGGGAGGAACTTATCCAAAGTTTTGGAAAACTTGGGCAGAATCAAGGTCTCACCTCTTTCATCTTGATGGGCTCAAGAAGGTTCAGACTCAAAGAATTTCTGCACAATCAACCAAAGGTGGGGTATAGAGGCAGGAGGAAAACAGGAGACACAGACTACCCCCAAAAGAAGAAAAAGTCCTTTAAACACCATCTGATAGCTCCTCTGCACAGGGTTTGGTGGAGCTGTTTTTAAAGTCTACATTTAACAATCTGGTGTACCCCAGGCCTGTGTATCTCAGTCTTAATGCCTCTGAAGCAAAAACTACAAAGGTCTCTGATGTTTCTTCTTTCAGACTTTTTTTTTTTTTCCACGATATGAACTTTTTTTAAGGCTCCCGCTTCCCAGTGAACTTGCCTCCATCTCTTTTTCTTGCTGAAGCTGCAGATGTACATTGCGGTAGTGTGAAAAAAGCTAATTAAACTGCAGCGGCTCGGCGGGAGGCAGGGAAGGCCCCGCGGAGCACACGGGATGATTGATTTGCACTGTCACACGGCTCTGCTGGGTGTCATAACTTAGTGACAAATCAAGGATTACAGTGGCCCAGAGTAACTCTCTTCCTTTGTTGTTCCATAGACATCAAAGCAGCCAAGCATATTAGTGTTTTTAATAAGTAGTTAAGTCAGGAGTAGCTTACAGTTTGAAATTACTCTGTGTACAGTCGAAGGTGTTGGGGGGCAGGGGTAAGGAAAACAACAGCCCAAATGTTTTAGTTAGATTTTTTAAAATTTAATAAAATAAAACAAAATAAAATAAAATGCAGGCCATGCACCAGGAGTAAGTTCTTGGTAGGGGTTGTTGGAGATTTTTGCATTATTTGTGTAAGCCACGTGGAGGCCTGCTGTGGTAAGGCATACCCTCTGGAAATTAGGTTTTCTTGGGAGAGAAAAAAAATGACTATCAATGCCACAGGTCTGGGGGGTTTCCTAAGCAAACGGCTTCATTTTAATCAGCACAGAAGGAAGCTGGGAGGGCCGCGGTGATGTGTTTGAGGATGAATATCCTGTTCCCCAACAATTAGGATCATAAAATGATTGGGGCAACTCACCTTATCTTGAAAGTACACAGATCCCTGAAGACAGCTGCAGCCAAGGTTTGTTTTTCTTGGGATATTTACCTTCCACCACAGAAGAGAGGCCTGAAAATCAGAGCAAGGTGGGAATCTGAAATGTATTCCTGCCTATTACGCAATTATCATCACTGTGTTGCTCATGGTTTCTCCCTGGATGGGCTTGAGTCCCTCTGGAAGATGCTGTTGGGGCCAGGGCCGTGATGAGATGCTGGAATGGATGGCCACCTCTCTCTGTGGGTGCCCATTTCTCCTCAGTGAGTTTAAGCTCGGTTAGCCCCAGGCATGGAGAAATACCACCGTAATCCCAAGATGCACCCTGAGATGCACACGTTTCCATTGACTGTGGCACAATCCAGCCCTTTTGGACCCAGCCCACTTGGGAGAGGAGCAAAGGTGACTCAGGACAAGTCTGTCAACCTCCCTGGGCCTTGGTTTCTTCATTCTTCACAATTGGAGATCATCCGTTCCTCCTCACTCACTAGGTTATGAAAATCTAATTAAACAATGCTGGTGGAAATATTTCACAAATTCCTAAGCATTATGCAAATCAATCAGAAAATGGGAGCACAGGACGAAGTCATCTTCCTATGCCCACGCTTCGTTGGTGTGGGTGGAGGAAGCCTGTCAGGGAATCACCCCTGTGAGCACCCATGACAGATTGGAAACTCCAGCATTTCACTGAAATTCACTTTGGTCTATGTTGTGTATAAAATCCATTTGGGGTTAAACAATGGTCTAGAATTTTTTTTTTTTTTTGTATATCTATGAATCTCTGCATTCCTATTTGCATCATTATGAACAAAACCCAAAACAATTTAAAATTGCAGTCATATGTTCAGTTTTCATTATTATGAATTAAATGAGGGAATTGGCCATTTTTATGTAAAACAGTGAGGGTGAGCGAGGTGGGCTTCCCCACACAGGGAGAAGGAGGCTGATAAAACAACACTCACTGGGGGAGATGAGGCTTTAAGGAACTGATGGTCCTTCAAGCAAATTCATGTTGACTGATGAGCCAGAGGGGACAGTTCCATCTGAAAACTGGGATTCACTAGTTAGTGCCATGGGTAGCCCCAGCATTCCCTGACTCTTTCTCTTTTGGCTTTACCTCAAACACATCACAATTATGTGCATCACACTTTTGCCTACTTAGAAGAGTCCACTATCTAACAGGAGAAGCACCCTGTATTCATCGATGCATCCCACAGCCTGAGCTCCTTCCATGTGTGCCAAAGTTCTTTGTTTATGTGGATTCTTATTTATTAAAATTGCAGACTTACTTTTTAAAAAATTTAATAAATTCCTTTGTAATGGTTAGAGAAGCTACTTTTGAACCCACCCCAGACCTATGTTCCCCTTTCCTAACTACAGAGAGCTTTCTTCAAATGACAGCTCTTCTGGGGAAAAAATAAAATAAAATAGTTCTGTTTTGTCTGATAAAGTTGAATCTGCTCATAACACTTTGAACGAGGAATTCTGTTCACCAGTGTATGTCCATGTGCACCAGGAGGCAGCACAGGGAATGTTCACTACAGCATCGTATGCAATAGTGAAAATCAGAAACTGCCTATATGCCCATCAGCAGAAAGGACAAATTGTGGCATTTTAATATAAAGTAAAACTATTGGTTAGAGAAAATATCTAATAACTATGGATATGAACATGAGTAAATTTCAACAACATGAAAAAATGATGAACAAAGAAATGTGTCATAGAAGAAGCCATAGAATATGTGTATGATTTCATTAATACAAAGTGCAAAAATGGTAACAGTAAACAATAAATTGATGACGGATACATACGTAAAGAATGAAACTATGAGAAGGAAGAAGAAAGGAAACATGGAAAGAGGAAGAGAGAAAGCAAGGAAAGAAGCAAGGAAGGAACAAAGGAAGGAAAGGAAAAGAAAGGAAGAAAAGAAAGGAAGGCAGAAAGGCAGAGGGAAGGAAGTGAGAAGTGTTCTCATTTCTGGGGAGAAGTGGTGTCCTCTCCTAACTCAGAGAATTACTGTGTTAGAATTGAGAGTAAAAATAATGAGGATTTCCTAGGAACTTGGAGTCCTTAGCATTACTACACAACATTTAGATCTATGGTTAGTAGGTACCAAGAGTTTGCTAGCCAGAATGCTTACATAATTGGCTTATTTTCTTCTGCAGTCCTTTGGAGAAACAAAGGAGGACTAATGTAGTTCACGCCAGGGATGTATTAAAAACAAAGAGCGTCTAAAAGACCGTCTAAGGCTAGCAGACATTCAGGATGGCCTCCCACACTTCCACAATCTCCAACTTGCATCATACACTTTACATATTCAACATGCTGCTCATGAACTCCTCAGATGGAGTGGGGAACATGTGGAGTGTATAAGGACAGGGGAGAATGGGGTCTTAGTTCCGATACAAGAAAGAGGGTGGAGGGAACAATAGGCGGCCCCAGATGGTGAATGGTCTGAGGCTGCCTCTTTGACTGTTAATGTGTGAATGTCAGTGTGAGTCTGTATAAGTGAGAGATGACATACACATGGCATCGGAGCGACTCTCAACATTAAGTACTGTTAGAGATTAGAAAGCTAACAAAGAAGGAAGAGATGTACCAGTTATTCATATTATTCACCTTAAAAGCCGTCTGCTCACAAAGAGGGGGAGTGACCACCCAATCACTTACCAACATATCAGAGTCTATTTTAATCCTCTGCATAGTACTTAACACTTACCAGTATCTCACATTTTATGATCTGTTTGTGTGTTTGTTTACAGCTGGATTCTCCGAACCTCAAACCTCGTTGCCTGCCACTATTCCCACCATCAGGACAGAAGCTTTGTTCTCTTTTTATTCTGTTTTTGAAAAATGTACATATCTTTTTTTCATTTTTAATTTTTGTGGTTATATAGTAAGTATATATATTTACACAGTACATGAGATATTTTGATACAAGTATACAACATGTAATAATCACAACAGGGTAAACAGGATATCCATCACCTCAAGCATTTATCCATTTTTGTTTGTTTGTTTGTTTGCTTTTGAGATGGAGTCTCGCTCTGTCACCCAGGCTGGAGTGCAATGGCGCGATCTCGGCTCACTGCAACCTCTGCCTCCTGGGTTCAAGTGATTCTCCTGTCTCAGCCTCCCAAGTAGCTGGGATTACAGGGGCGGGCCACCACAACTGACTAATTTTTGTATTTTTAGTAAAGACGGGGTTTCCCCATGTTGGCCAGGCTGATCTCAAACTCCTGACCTCAAGTGATCCACCCGCCTCAGCCTCCCAAAGTGCTGGAATTATAGGCGTAAGCCACTGTGCCTGGCCACTCTATACTTTTTTAATTGACTATTTTACCAAGCACATGTATTTCTATACTAAAAGTTTACCTTACTTAAAATCTCTTTCTCTGAACTCTCTCTCTCTCTCTCTCTGTGTCTTTTCCTCTGCCTCTGTCTCTGTTTCTTTATGAATTCACCAGAATGAATGTTTGAAACTACCTCATTTAAAGTCCTTTGGACCTGACTAATGACGTTTCAAGGTTCACCTTCAAGTCTCTCCCGCATTTTAGAATTTAGATAAAATATATGGGTGTTTCTTTTGATTTTCTTTTAATCCCCTTCACTGTCTTTTTCCCTGGAGGGGAAAGGAGAAATTTCCAGAAGAATCTTGGGACATGATCTGCTAGTCTGCCCACCTCCAGAAGCGAGGGTTGGACTTGTTCTCCTGAGCATTTGTTGGCATGAACCGTAGCAGCATAAACAAAAGCTTTCTCCTCTCTCTTGCTGACGTCCTGCTGGGTTGGACCTCTGCACCTGAGCACCCCAGCACGAGTCTCCCCAGAGCCGGTCGGCGCCCTCCCGTCTGCACTGGAAAGAGCTTCACTCTCCCAGAAGGAACCAGGTAGAGGGGACTGTCCATCATCCGTGCCCGTTGGCCAAGTTCCTCCCTCAGCGAAATCAGGAAGCTCATAAAAAGACCTTATCTCTGGGTAAGCCACGACTCTTCAGTTCCCACCCGCCTGGCGCCTGGGAAAGGACAACAAAGGGGTGTTGAGAACAATGACCATCTGTAGAACCGAGCCTGCACCAGCAGACTCACGGGAACCCCAGGGTCTCAGTGCCTCCCTTCCCCGGCCCGGTGCCCGGCGGGATCAGGTATCCTCCCGGGTAGACAGGTGGCCCTGGTGGCCACGTGTGCTCTCAGGCTTGTGGTGTTACCCACATCCTATCTTAAGTGTTACACCTCTCCTAAAACAGCCTGATGAGTGGCCTAGACTTCTCCCTTTATTTCTTAGAATGCTCCTAGTGTCGCAACTGCAGAGTAACTGTGCCATTTCATTTCTTACCACCCCCTTCGTGAACTGGGCTAAAGACAATGTCCAGTGCAACATGCCACACCCTGCCCCTCACTTGCCCCCTGCCCAAGTGGAATCCTCTGTCCACCAAGACCACAGCCCTAGGAGTTAGGAAGTGATTCCATTTTCCTCTGCCTTGCCTGAGCCACACAATTACCTGTAAATGCCAAGGCATCCAGTCGTCTCTCGCATGAGGCATGGTTTCCCCTGACCCTTCAGGCATTTAGGGCCCCAACGCAGGCCTCCAAACTCCCCCATCAGGGCCCTCACCTCCGCTGAGTAACTTCATAATCTTTTCTTTACAATTCCCGCCTGCTGTTTCACTAGCATTTTATTCACCAACCTGAGATATAAATAGATACGTGTTTTATGCATAAAGAGACTCAGGCATGATTTGTCTAAGGTCATTATGGGTTGCTG